>NC_064758.1:21288512-22653512 GCF_011397635.1 Epinephelus fuscoguttatus | reverse complement strand
CCTTCCTGTACAGGATAAAAACACTTCAGTGCAATTGTGTTGGTGGTGCCATGATCAAAATTGAGATTATACATACTATGAACTGGAAGAACCATCCAGCAATCAGACTGGACACAGTCAGCATCCTGGAGTTGTTTTTGCCAAAGAAATAAAACTAATGTTCCTTCCAAGCTTTTAAAGTCTTCACGTTCTGTTTGAGTGCAGACTGAGTATTGCTCTACCTCCTCCATTACTTCTATTACATTGTGCATTTTATATTGGCAGAGACAGCACTCTCGAGCCAGCTGTGTGAGTACAGTGGGGTTTGGAGCCGGGGACAGTTACAGCACTGAGAAGGCCAAAGTGAAGGAGAGTAAATTTACCAACCCCAAAAGACTGTAAGTCAAGCCATATCACTGATTCCTGACTGTGTAATTTATCTTTCATCAGAATTATTTTTTATTCAAAATGTATCAAACCAGGAAAAGCTTCATTTAGATTAAAAGTCTCCTTTAAAACAGTGTCACGGCCAAAAGAGGCAGCTGCACATCTAAACAAAGTTGCAGAGACACAACACATAACAGTTACAGACAATAAAAAAACAAAAAAAGAAACAAAGCATACCAGAAAATCAGGTCGACATATCTTGGATCACACAGAGCCAAATAATCAAAACACCTGATTCACCTTCCTCCAACTCCTTCAATCTATAACTTGACCTCTCATCTGTGCTTCTGTTAATTTCACAAAGTATTTTCCTGAAGACATCAACAGCATGCTGTACAATCTTGGCAGTGACAAGCTGTTTTTGTTTCAGATAAGCTCAGCACACATGACTTCATCACAATGATAAAACTGCTGCACAACTGTAGATGGTTCATTGCTGAGTCAGACAACTGACGTCAGACAGCCAAAAGTGGGATGCATGCAAAAGGTTAATGAAGTTTATTCTTCAGTCAGGCTGCCTCTAAGCACACCATAACCGCAATGAGCTGTTTGTTAACAGGTGTTTGTGATGTTACTGCAGGTGCACCGATGAGTGACAGATCCACAATTGATTTCTGGTCAGATTAGCTGGCTACCCTGCCACTAACTGGAATATCTGTCACCTAGAATTACTGCACAATAATGGCTTAAAATGATATTGGCTTTCATTAAAGGTCCAGTGTGTAAGATTTAAGGGGATATATTGCAGAAATGGAATGGAATATAGTGTAGTGAGTATGTTTTCTTAAGTGTGTAATCATCTGAAAATAAGAATCATTCTGTTCTCTTTACCTTACAATGAGCTGTTAAGACCTACATAAGGAGCTGGTCCTTGCCCACTGAGTCGCTATGTTGCACTGCCATGTTTCTACAGTTTTAGATAGGGCCATTCACATTTTCGTGTCGGGCACATTAGTTAGCAGCCCCTCTGTGACAAGAGCATTAGAAAAACACTGATCGTTTAATGTGAAACTGCTTTATTCTGTGTTTTAACAGTTTAAATCACCAGGTCCGTTTGTTTTGGAAAGCGGGAGACCTCTGCAGATACTTTGGCTCCCATTAAAAACCTGCTAAACGTCTGGATCTTAAGTTATCAAAGAAAAAAGGTGAGCACAGATGAGCAGATGCTGGGCTAGCAGCCTGTCTCATGCCAGTTAGCATCAGGGACAGACTGATTTGTAATACAAAACAGCTTTCTTTAGGGTTTAAATCACCTGGTCAGTTTGTTTTGGTGAGGAAGAGACCTCTGCAGATAATTCAGCTCCTGGTAACAACCTCCTGAACAATGAACACTGAAGGAATTCTAACTGGGAGAAGTTTCAACTAGTTGCAATCTGCAGTCCTCCCTGCTAGATGCCACTAACTCTTAAACACTGTTCCTGTTAATGGACCTTTTAAACATTGTGACTCATCATAGAGGTTAAATCACAGGTGTAATTAATTAGATTCCCTTTTACACCTGCACTTTATTGACTTAATGACACTGAATTTATAGTCAGCCACTTCCAGAGTGGCACTGTTATCGTATATGTTGGCACATTCAATAAGCTTACTGGGTCATGTAATAAAACTGAGCCATCGTTAATGTTATTAGTAACACCTGCCTTCTTCCTGCGATGACAAAATGTGTGCTGCGAAAAAAGGTCTGTAAGGTGCCGACAAATGTTGACGGAAAGCCAATTCAAACTAGGACGGAGATATTAGATTAGAGGAAAGATACCACTCTCATGTGAGTGTGAAGTGGGAAACCAGAGCCAGGAGACAGTGAGCTTAGTTTAACATACTGGTTAAAATATTGGTATTGTTCATAGTGGCTCGGTGTCACACACTCATGGCTTACAGGAACTCATTAAGTGAATAGTCATCATTGATTTTATTAGTGACACCTCTGCTTTGTTGTACTATGACAAGTTAAAACTAATGGACCTGTTTCACTGCAGACGTTTGGACTTGTCATAGTAGGAAAAGCACAGGTGAAAGTGATAACATTAACGATGTCTCAGTTCCATTAAGTGTTCCAGCAAGCAATTCAAATGAGTCAGCATGGACAATACCAGGGCTTCCCCTAACTGGAATGCAGCTGTCATTAATGTTATTGAATACATGACATGTCAAAATGTCTGCTGTGATAAAAGTTTATTGACCTGTGCGACCTGTGTCTCATTGATTTTAACTGTGAGGGCTGTGTAACCAGGTCAGTAGGTTGACTCTGACTTAATTCAGCACATTGCGGGGCGTCGGTGGCTTAGTGGTAGAGCAGACGCCCCATGTACAAGGCTGTTGCCGCAGCAGCCCAGGTTCGACTCCAGTCTGTGGCCCTTTGCTGCATGTCCTTCCCTCTCTCTCTCCCCCTTTCACGCTTAAGCTGTTCTATCAATTAAAGGCTAAAACGCCCAAAAACATATTTAAAAAAAAATAAATAAAAAAAAAATCAGCACATTGCAAAGAACAGGAAAAAACAGACTTATTTAGACAGAAGCATCCTGGCTTGTTTGCTGCAAGACAGACCAGTGTTTCTGCATTGCTGGGTAACCAGAGTCTACAGAGCAGTGAAAGTGAGCGAAAGGTGTTGAGTTTCACTGTGGCGGTGTTGTAGTTAAGAGATGGAGGGGTCAGAAGTGTGGAACAGACCTGACCTGAGGTTCATTGGGGCTTGTACATCATCTGAACTCGCATCTGTCTGTTTTGTTGCCCACATGTGGTCAGTGAGTACACAAGACAACATAACACCAAACACCTGCCATATAAACTGAGCTTTGACTGGCAACATCCTCCCGATGTTCCATCTCCAGATGACACACGCACCAATAATGCCCCTTGCCTCTGCCAAATTGCTCAAGGGTGATGGGTTAAGAGGACATTAATGTGGAAGGAAGAACGTTAACCAGGCAGCTGACTCATTATAATCAATATTAGAAGCTCACAACAAGCCAGGGGCGGCCTTTGAGAAACACTCACATCCCGAGGTGTTGAGTCTGCAGCTGACATTGAAACCGCACAGGCCTTATTGCCTACGTTCCACTCTCTGGACAGCTCATGGTCCTGACCTCCCACCACCCACTGCTCACAGTCATTAAACAGCCTGTCATCACGATGGGAATCTATCGCTGCTCTGAAAACGATGGCCCTGAATGTGCGGGGATGCTCAACAAGGTGCAACACGAGAGGAATGTGTAAAAGAAAAAATACAGTGTGGTGAAAAATAGGCTGCCTGTCACGCTCGAAGATACATAAACCCCTCCGTCAGCAAAAACATTTCACTTCAGGTGTAGCTGTAGGTGCAAGGTCACAGGGGAATGGTAGTGAGGCAATGTTAGCAACAAGCTACTCACTACAAAACAGGTGGGTAGGGGATTCGATTTCCTTGTTTGTGGAAACCTACTTGGCATTGAATCAGATTCTGATGCATTTTAAAACCAAACTGCTTGAGCTTAGCCACCAAAACGAGATATTTTCAGAAACTCTTTCCAAAGTGGATGCATTGAAATCATCAGTCTGACAGGCTAGTGTGAGCTGTAGCAACACTAATACATGATTACCATGTTATTTTTGGAAACACTGTCACAGGCACACTCAATATATAAGCACTAACAATTATGGCTGAACAATTAATCAAAATCTTATTGAAATTGCAAAATGGCTGACTGCAATTTTCAAATCAAAGGAGGCACAATATTTGTTAAAGGTCCAGTGTGTAGGACTTAGGAGGATGTATTGGCAGAATGGAGTAAAATATAATAAGTATGTCTTCTTTAGTGTATAATGACCTGAAAATATTGCTATAAAATTGCTGTGCTCTCCTCACCTTAGAATGAGCTGTTTATTTGTACAAAGGAAGCGGGTCTCCGTTTATGGAGATCACCATGTTGCACTGCCATGTTTCTACAGTAGCCCAGAAAGGACAAACCAAACAATCATTTTCGTGTCAGCCACCATAGTGAGAAGCCTAACCACAACGAGCAACGCTGAGTTCCACTGATTTATAACGTGAAATGGCCCCATTCAGTGTTTCTAGCAGTTTAAATCACCTCCATTTGTTCTGGAGAGGAAGAGAGAAGAGAGAATTCGACTTATGGCTAAAACCTCCTGAATGTCTGGATCTTATGTTATCCGAGAAAAAAACCTGACCACAAATTAGCATGTCAAACTGTGTAGGAAATACATGGATTTGTAAAGTGAAATTTCATTATACTGTATACTTTTTACCAGCTTAAATTAGCAGGTCTGTTTGTTTTAGAGAGGAAAAGATAATTTTGCTCATGGTAAAAAAAAAAAACCTGAACGTCTAGATCAGAAAGGGGTAAGCACACAATAGCATGTTGCGGGCAAGCCGCGCATTTCCGAGATGCCAGACAGCGTTGGAGATGCACTGATTTGTAACGTGAAACTGCTTTATTGAGCATTTTAGTGCTTTTAATCACCCGATCCATTTGTTCTTAAGAGGAAGAGACCTCTGTGGATAATTCAGCTCCCAGTGAAAACCTCCTAAACAGAGAACATTCAAGGAATTCTAGCCAAGAGAAGTTTTAGCTGGTGTCAATCTGCAATCCTCACTGCTAGATGCCACCAAATCCCTCTAAGTCTTACACACTTCAACTTTAAATGCGAAATGTGTGTCAAAATACCATTTTAAATTAAATATTGTCATGCTGCAGAGACGTCCTGGCCTACACATCATATTCTGCATACTTCAGAGAACATCTTTGTTTAGTACAGATCCCTGCAAAAATCCCATCCTTATAATTGTAATGTGTATATCAATGAAAATGAGAATAAAGATGTTCCATCTAATATGGCAAATCATATCGCAATATCAGTCAAAATAACTGCAAATAGATATTTTTTCAAACTCGTTAAGCTCTACAACAATTGCTCCGAAATGGGTGAAAGGATATACCTCTATATTCTCTACCTCAGGTGTCTCAGATTTATGTGCCAACTGGTGAGCACATGGTCTGAGTACCAAGAAAAGTTTAACTGGATAATTCTGAGTATGACTTTGACTCCATTGGCTGTTTCATCACAATCAGAGCCAGCTGATAATATCCAGACAACAATCATCTGTGTGTCGTCACTGTCTGTGGGAGCATGTCTAAAGCACGACACAGACCTGCTGTACAGCGAGGGCCGCCTCCTGATATGGGAGTGTGAGAAATACTGTGTTGATACACTGTCACTACTCACGATGACATGTGGCTCCACAAACCATCTAAACAGAGTCAAGCATTACGAAATCTAGTCGAATGCTCATAACAACAGCCATAACAACACAGATCAGGCTCAGAAGCAAACAACCAATCTCAAAAAGCAAATATGCAGGAAATGACTGTGGCCAGAACTGCAGCGGTGCTTCAACCAAGTGTCAAAATATTAGACAAATGGCTCCATTCAAGGCAATGAACATACAATATGTAAACCTACATCAGCCTGGAAGCCCCTGCTATTGACAGCTAAGGATTAGGAGGTTGAAGCCCCACCCATTCGATGTGTTTTCATGGCCTTTGTTTTACCTCTGTCTCTGGGGAGTTGAATTAAAGGGGTCCATGACTACACGCCAAGGTTCAGCACAATGTGTTCTGAGGGGCCAAGATGGGAGATACACATCAGCCTGTTGAGAGGGTTTCCTGAGGACCTCTACTCACTGGTATTTTTCGATAACCCCTTGGCTCCGCACCAGAATTAGGAAGAGAACTATTCAAATGTTCGGCACAAGTCCAAAAGAAAACAAAAAAATACAACAACCCAATGAGTGACCGAAAGAGAGAGCAGCTGACCTTTTGGAAACTTTCATTGTACATATACAGCAGGACTGCTTTACCCCTGAGCTCTGGTTTCCCATCAGCCCTTCCTGTGACGCAGGCCTGCGCCTTTCATATATAGTAACTGACCAACTGCTGTGAAAATACCCCGTGTTCTCCACACCCTCTTCAAAGGCTGTGATGATCAGTTGTGGCTGATCAGCTGAAGAAACCGAGCGAGAGACAGAGACTATAGAGAGACTGTAGTATGATTTACAACAGACAGCATTTCAAGAGTCAATACCCAATCATGGCTCCAAAAGGCATCCCTTTCTGCAGTCAAAAATCGTGTGGAAGCAAATAATAGAATTTTATTATGGAGAAACAATGTCTTTAAAGATCTTAATTTCAGAAACTTCCCTTTAGCCTTCAAGTCTTGGAGGATTGCGTTGAAAAGGGACCTCACCGATCTGTATCTAAAACATTTACACAAACATTTTTGTTGAAAGCTTACTAGACGTCTAGGCTGTAAAATGACATTAATGACCAGACATGTCTGTGAGAATGCTTGTTTTCCAGTCTGCTCAGCAACCCAAGGCACAGTACAAGTACCCAACACGACTAATAAAACTATTCCTTCATGTTCAATGAAGCTTTGACATCTAATGTGACTCTGGTGCCAAAATCCCTGGTGATATTATCTAAAAATCAAATCTGGAAGCCAATCATCAAGTGAACATGAGCCCAGTGAAAGCAGCAATGTACACTAGTTTCGTGTCTCACAACGGCTGGTGCTCAAAACCGCAATGTTTCACTCAAGCAGTTGGACACACCAGCAAGTAAGCTTGTAACCACTCCCTGCGTGCACCTGCACCATCATACAATAAAATGACTCTGACAACAAATAAAGTTGAACATATATTCACAGCAATGACGCACACTGTTGATTTTCACAGCATATTGGCATGAAGTGAAGCCAGTAGCTTCCTGCAAGGTAGGATATACTCTAAAAACTTGTAGCTTAATTTGGTCAGCAATACTGTTTAAGTACACACTTTGTAGGTGACATGCTACAACCATCTAAAACCACTGATATGATGCTTTAACAATTAGCATACCCATAGCAACTTTCTCCATAGGTCAGACAGCAAGCTGATTGGCCTGAGAAGGGCAGTTCTCAACAGGCCGCAGTATTTCACACACAACCCATGGGCGTAACAGTGACCCACATGTAGCAGCCAACCAACCAGCCAGTCGGCTGGATGTAGAAGTGTGTGTTTGCTACTGCCTGCTGTCTCCTAGCCAGGAACATTAGCCTCAGCAAGAAAGAAATACACACAATTAGGACTGACTCCTTGGGACTTTGAGAGGGTGGCCTCCACTGCAATAATGGCGGAGCTTTTGTGTCAAAGAGATGCTTGTTTTCTCCTCCTCAGGCATGAAAGCGAATTTGTCTTGCCAGCCAGGTCTATTTATATTCACAAGAGCATTCTTCAGCATTAGCACAGTCACATGGCCCGCCGGGCGGTGGATATAGCCTGGCGATACATTGGAGGGGCTCTGCATCAGCTCAGGCTGACAACACCAAAAGACACAACAAGACTTGGTTTCTGTTTCGCCATCAATGAGTTCAACATTTACCCTATGAGGTATAAATCAGGGTGTGAATCAGTCAGCATTGTCTGGTGTGTCACAGCCTGGGCCCCTGACTAAATGACTGCAAGCCACAAAGGCGCAGAGTGATTGTGCAATGCACCATCAGAGAGGTGATTCGCCATCAGCTCAGTTAGATTACAGGTTGGTCAGGTGGTGAATGGAGGTGGGTGTTTGTATTGACTGGAGGAAAAGGGGCTGATATTACAAAATCCCCACTCTTTCTTCACTTATGGTGAGTCACAGTTTGCATCCAACTCAGTAAACAGCCCGGTGAGACAGGAGGCTAAAACTGGTTCTCTCACTTTGTGGTGGATGGATGTGCCCTGGAGAAGAGGACACGCCTAATTGCAGTGACTCACGGATTTACAACAGGCAGGAAACAGGTCTGCCTAGACTGTTTCTGCAAACTGTGAAATATCACATCAGTGGATGGGAGATAATGTTCAATGTGATGGGAACTTCTATTCATAGACTGTAGGGAACTTCCCCATTAATTTAGCTTCTATCACAGGAAGGACGGAGCACAAGGTCAGCACCATTTGAGAGATAGCCTCCTGCTCAAGGGTACCTCAGAAGAGAGGATGCTTGTTAGCATGGGTGCTTCAACCAAGGCCCTTCACTCCACTCTACAGACATTATCTCACTACTTCATGGTTTCCATGTGTCATCTCAGACTGTCACAGCACAGTAACACATCGGTCCTGTCACTGGGACGAATACTGTGACAACACTGTGTTATCATTCAACAAAATTCTGTTGTCTACATGATAAATTTCAAGCGAGTTGTTATTGGGAAAAAAGTAAGAATGATTTTGTCAGATATGTACCAGTGGAAGAATTTATTTCATGGAACATCAATCTGAATGGCAGCACGGTGATGCAGTGGTTAGCACTGTCGCCTGGTTCGAACCCAGGGTGGGGAAGCCTTTCTGTGGGGAGTTTGCATGTTCTCCCCGTGTCAGCATGGGCTTTCTCCGGGTACTCCAGCTTCCTCCCACAATCCAAAGACATGCAGGTTAGGTTAATTAACTGTCTCTATGTGTCAGCCCTGCTATTGTCTGGTGACCTGTCCAGGACGTACCTTGCCTCTCACCCACTGTCAGCTGGAATAGGCTCCAGATACTGTGACCACAATATGAGTCGCGATTTTAGTGGGAATGGTGGTAGTGGTCATTTTTGCATTTCATTTTCACTGGAAAATAATATAAAAATGATAGGAATGTGATTTTTGCTGGGATCGACAACTAAACAAAGACATTTTCTTACATCTGGAATAATATTTTTAGGCCAGGGCATCTCCATAGCTTCATTTATAATGGTCTGTCGTGACACATTTTACCTTTGTCAAAAAATTGCAGCTAGTGCGATTTAGATATCGCACGATAAAATTTTGATTAATTGTGCAGCACTAATCTGAACATTTTATATGTAATACTATGTACATTTCCCACACCATAATGTGAAGATGCAAAGATTAATCGTTTACTTGTCTACTATTAAATTAGTCACCTAGTTATTTGACGATTGATTGATTAATTGGTTTGAGTAATATTTTTAAGAAAAAAAGTCAAAATTCTCTGATTCTTAGATGTGAATATTTTCTGGTTTATTTGATCCTCTATGACAGTAAACTGAATATTCTTGGGTTACGACCAAAAATAGACATTTAAGGGCGTTGTCTTTGGCTTTGGGCAACACTGATCAACTTTTTTTTTTTTTTTTTTAATACACTAATTGATGAATTGAGAAAATAGTCAACAGATTAATAAACAGTGAAAACGATCATAAGTCAGTATTAGAAAACAAGCTATCCTTAATAATATTGCTGATATCTGTGATATTGCCCAGCCCTGCCTGACATCACACGTGAGCTTGTCCAACAAGTCAAACATCTTCTGCTGTGTGCAGGTCTGCAGGGCTCATGAGTGGGATGTTAATACATCTCCTGGCACTAATTCAAAGGAGTCTGGTTGGGTTTTTTTTTTCGCTTCTTCCTATGCATGCCTCAACTTCTACCTGGGGAGCGTAAAGAAGTCACGCTCACTAACCACACACACCAACACACCCACCCACGCCACTCTGTGAGGGTGTCCTGATATTTAATGAGAGCATGTGAATAATTCAGCCTACAACAGGTTTGGAGGAGGAAAAGGGACTGCAGCCATCATTAACTATTCACACTATAACAGCATTATGACATATAATGCACACACACATTTGTCAGCACAAACTGTATACACACAAACACACATAAAGAAGGACCTTTGCCAAGTGTACCCAACCATCTGCTTGGACCTAAGGCCTTGGCTCAGCAAGGAAGCTGATTTGTGCATTTTGGACCTGCAGTATATACTACCCAAATATCTAAACAAAAAAAAGCTCATTCACATGCAGTGGGAAATTATAGTGAAAGGTTTGAAGTTGTCTTGCAAGTCAGACTGGGCAATGAATCAATTTTATTGTTTGTCATCCATCTTTATAATCATACTGTTACATAACGCTCACGATGAAGTATCATGTTCACAGTTGTGTCTAAATGCATAAGTTAAATGTGATCTGTCACAGTATGACATCTGAGAACATATGGTTTTTTTGGAAAATTATAGCATTATGCTCCAGAAAAGCACTATGAAACCATTTGACTCAATAAGATAAACACAAGTTCAACTTTTTAACATGTCATTTTGAATATTTCTGTATATAGCACCTCAGGAAGTAGTTGTGTAGTCTGTAATTTCGATGTTGCCGGTTTGATTTGGCTGGGGATATTTGTTGCATGTCATTGTCCCATATCCCCCTCCCAAAAAATGCACATTAACAGTCCTTGAAAATACTAATTATTGAAAACATATTGAAGCGATAATGCTGTGATAATTATAACAATGTCGGTTTTGAACACATTGTTCACTTGTATTTGCAGGACAAGTGCTCGAACATTTGGCAGAGCTGTTAACAAGTCATTTTGTATCAGGCCTGCGAGAATCAAAAGCTGTGAAATGTTTGTTATTTGGGAAGAGATTTCAGCTTTATAATCAGCGTGAGAGGCCGTAATTCGTCTTTTCGTGCCAGCATAGACCTCCACCTTAAAAACAAAAACTCTGCATCACGCGTGATTGAGTTTAAGGAAATGTCTGTCACATGTCTCTGTAATCTGTCTCAAAATAAGCACTTAGCCTGACTACTTACTAAAACAACAGTTCACTGCATATCCCATTCATAAATAAGAGAGAGAGAGAGGTGAGATGTGTTTTCATAGCCTTCCTTCCCAGTTGGGAGGAGAGTCTTCCTCAAGGATCCATCAGGCTTTGTCCTACATGCTGTCACTGATGGCTCGGGTCAGGAAGATGGATGGCCAATACAGACTGGGTTCATATCAGTGCTGTCATCCTCTGCTGAGGACCGTCTCTCCTAATACAAAAATGAGCCAAGCCTGCTTCTGCTGCATCTGAATGCTGGCTGGCTGGTTCACTGGATGATTGGCCTAGAAAGGAAGCAACTGGCAATAATCTGGAATCTCTGTCTGCACATACTGATCACAGATGCAAAACAAAGAGTCTGTATCTCCGTATAAACACAGGCACGAGCATGTGCACCCGAGACGTGAGTTTAGAAACTTGAAATGAGGCTGGGAGGAAATGCCAGGTTGTATTTCAGTGTCAAAATCTCATCTTGGCCTGGACCACCTGCTACTAACTCACAGACGAAAAACTAATCTGTGTGGAATTCTGCTTTTGTCAGCAACATCTGACTTCTGTGAAACATGGCTGACAGACAGTACGAGATGTTGACCAGGTAGACCAGTTCCAGCGAGGAACCAGACGTGACCTTTTACCCCCAGGCCCAGCTGAGAGTTGGAAGGGTGAGAGGGGTGAACCACTCCCCTCAGTAGTACACACCACACGTCATCTTCTCAAGTATGACCAGTTACCGGCCCCTCCCTGCTCTTCCTATGGAGGCAACTCATTCCAACGTGCACACAAAAGGCTGGGTTCAGCTGAATGGCCTAAATGGCAGCAGAGCTCCTGGCCACGGCGGTTCAGACCAGCTGAATGGTCCTCATTGTGTCCCCATGGTCACAGGGGGCTAGCAGAACTGGGTTGTTTTTTAAGAGGCCATTTGGCAGGCCTGCGTTCTTATCCGAGCAACGCAGAAACAGGCATTTCCACTTGGATCAGAGGAGGGCTTGTTATGAACTCAAGAAAAATGGCCCATAAGGTGATGACATGCCTCATACATCCTGTCATAAGAAGGCTAGCTGGCTTCAGACACATAAGAACCTAAAATACGGCAAACATTAAAATCCTTAGCTGGTTAAGACATGACCACCAGGACAATGTGAATATGACTGTTTCTTGTGCAACTCGAAAAAACTGTATTACCACATGAAAGTTGCCAAAAATAAAAGGTGATGTTTTTCACTGTAATCTTATATCACCACAAGCCAGCGTTAAGTCCGGACACGACACTGATTGGAATCTAAAAAATGCACTTGACTATGGAAGGAACAAAGGGGTGGGCAATATGGACAAAATCATATGTCATGGTACGCTTAATTTTCTGTTCCAATATTTATACAGATGGTGATGTGATACATTTCCTGGCGAATAAATTGAGAAATGGTTCATGTGTAAAATAATCAGGCAGAAATGTCTTTTTCTGGCTGATCCAGCAAATGAAACACCAGACATATTAAAGTACTTTGCCACAGAGATGCAAAAATCAAGAAATTCAATATTACCATAACACGGTCCTCATCATTGATTAATGCTGTACAGCCCTCTGAGGCAAATTGTGATTTGTGATATTGGGCTTTATAAATGAAACTGAATTGAGTTAAACTGAATTGAATTGATTTAAAATATTAGCCACAACATGTTGAGAGATGCTAAAGGGATAGCTACTCTGGTATAAATCATGTATGAGCAATATGGCAAGATCACAGCAGATGCACATGTACACACACACATCATGTACATATTGTTATGTCAGTCACTTTGTAAACTTATCTATTATGTAACTGTGGTAAACTGTGTATGTATAAACCCTGTGTAATTAATGGGCTAAAACATCCAAAACCACCTTTTAGATGTCAGGCCAACATACTAAATACTGGCTGACCTACACCTGACTTACACATTTACATTAGAGGTCAGTCTGCTCTTCAAATACCTGCAGATGCTCTAATATGTCAGCTTACTTTCAATGCTGGCAGATATGACCAACAGTAGTTATCTTGGAAATGTGAATTTGTATTCATTTATCGGAGTATGACATGTATATTAACTGTCAAATGCAAAAAAGGTCTTTTAACAGGTCTGATTGAAATGGTTGACCTACATTTGTATTTAGAGTTCTGCCAAAAACTGCACATAAAATACTGGTTATCACTTTCACAAACCTTATCACACCCCTAAAATAACCAAACGGCAAGCAGACTCTAGGCGGTCACTGCGCAGGATGACTGGATTCGGTCACCTCAGCTGGAAGAATGGAGCCCAGGTGCCATGAGGCAGGGGAAGGAGGGGGGGTTCTGTCATTGGGATGTGACAGTGTGTGTCAATGGGGTTTTGAGCAGGACAGGGGCTAACAGCTGCTCTGGGGGAGGGGTTGATTTGCACTATGCTTTGGATGAATGAATGGTTGAGATGTTTGCAAACTACAACAAACAAGACACATCCGTCACCCACCTACATCCACAAGAGCAGAGCAAACACATGGGACGAATGCACCTGACTCAGATCTCACACAATTTGACCACAAGATTGAGGGTGGTGAAACCTATGATAAGCACTGCAGGTAAACCTATAATTCAAGTAATGGCAGGTTTACACAGGTGTCTCAGGCTCTGTGCGTACATCCTGCTGATCGCTGAGGTCATACACTAGGTTTGCTAATTACTGACAGTCATTCATAACAGTCTTCGCATGACACCAGAACATATGATGACTGTAGGCCTGGTCCTTACATCTCCACACTAGTCACAGTGACTCACAGCTTCTGTGTTTCAGCTGAAACCTGGACACAGATGCCAAATACAGGGTTGGTAATGATGTCAAACTGGTAGCCATGTGGTCCCAGATGAATCAAACTCCCACCATATGAAGAGGTATAACTGGGATGACAGGAGAAGGGTCAAACCCTGATAGCCAGACCTTGCCTCTGGCATCCCAGTCTGTCAGACATCACACACACACACACACACACACACACACACACACTGAGCCATGGCTTTGGCGTTAAATCTCACACGAGATGAGGAGATTTGACACAGAAACACATCTTCAAATCGACGTTTACCTTTAAATGAGCCACTGTGTGAAAGAAAGCAGACATAAGGAAATGGACGAAAGCCTTTATGTGCCTCCTGCTGCTTGTCATGCACTGCTAGCTCGCGTGCCCACATCCTGTGTTAGCACAAAATAAGCTAGCTCCAGTGCCTGACGTGAGCTCTCATTCAATTTATCAGACACACAAAGTGGACTAGAGAAAGGTAAACTACTGGTTTAATTAAACTACCGGTTAGCCCAGACAGCTGAGAGCCACAGCTAGCTTGAAAATCTGCTATAGCACCCCCCCCCCCCCGTTCAGCCCCCTCCCCTCCTTTACCTTCAGACAGCTCCAGATCCAACTCCGCCAATTGGTCTCTAACCTCTTTTGGCAGGGCGGACAAATCCACGCCGCGGTCTGCCATGACTTCGCCGATAAACACGAGTGCTGTCTGGTTGAAAAGGAGCCGGGCCGTCGCGGGTACGTGTTAAAAAAATAAAAATAAAACGTCCTCCCTCAAGACACAAAACAAGCATCAGAGTGGGAGAGACAGTCCATCCGCACGGCTGGCCCCTCCGCCATAATGGGAAAAACTCACCAACGGCAGCAGAGCGGGTCACGTGACTGCCTTTACCTCGCCTGTACGTTTAATTCACTGCATCCCAGAATAAAAGACACCGAAACTGTTGCTCCCCCTGGCGTCTCCCCGGCACAAACACACACTCCTTTTACTTCAACTGCACTGTGCAACTTCATGTCATTCTCACTCTCATTAAACTTGTAATGGATGCCTTCAGGGAACCCCAGAGGATTCACAGAAAAAGTTAGACTTTATTATTTGGCAAGATTATAACTGTGTGTTATAATCTTTTAGAAAGTAACTAGTTACATGTAAATAAATGTAAATAATAATAATAACTTATCAAATAAATGCAACTATAATTAGTGGGTCTGTTCCTTATTTATGTTGGGGACTGTTCGTTATTTATGGGAGGTAGCAATAGGTGAGACATGTCAAATAATTTTTTAAACACTGAGGAGGGGCTTAAGGCCTTTGCACACTGAGTCCATTTTTTTAATCTCAAATTGTCGCATGTCTAAAAATAAATACAAGTCCATGTTGGGTCAATCCCATGTGCACACTGAGTCCATCAGAAGCCTTTAGAGACGTTTGACCAAGAATCAGTGAATTAAATGTGGCGGCAGGACACAGCTGTGACAAAACAGAGGAATGGGGCACACATAATAATTTCAAAACTCAGATAGCTCACTTTCAGCAAAACAGATAGTAATACTCAGGTGGCTGATGATGAAGAGGAGGATGTGGACCGCACACAGAATGTGGAGACAGAGAGGGAGATGAGAAAACGTGTCTTTGTATTTTGTCACATATAACAAATTTTCACAAAGAATATGGCAATAAAACGCATCGGAATCAGAGCACAAGGTTTCTGTGCGTAGCAATTTTTTTTGGATGACAGATTGAAAAAATGCATCCGAGAAAAACAGACTCATTGTGCAGGTGTGTGTTTTTTATTTTGGCTTAGGGGAGGGATATTTAGCTTTAAATGGCTGTATGCTGTATTATTTTAAACAACCCTGATCCCTCAAACCCACTGGCAGGTTTGTAAGGCATGTTTTCTTTAAAAATCGCCAAATTACACTATTTGTTATATCTAGATACTGTAAAAAAAAAAACAAAAAAAAAACAAGCGGCAACCTCTGCAGCTAAAAAATGAAGCCAGTATAGAAGTGCTAAAAACTGCAGTTCATCAAATGGCCACTTGAGGCTGGCTCCAAAACAGAGTCAGTCCTATAGACACTCGTGTTAACATGCCAAACTTTACAACAGATATAAACATGTTTACAGCCTGGTACAAACATGGTTTGGGTCTCTGTAGCTAATTTCAACATTCATGACAACTGTTTGAGGGGTGAATTTTTTTCTCATAACTCACCCATTTACATTTTAATAAGGTCTGAAGTTACGCATATTTAAGGCCGGGCTGCTTGAGTGACAGGCTGTCTGTGAGGTGTCGCCACAGTCTGTGAATCAGATCCACACATAGCTCCTCCGCAGCTCCACTCTCTTGTCCAAATATGATCACTGCTGGTTCCAAAAAAAACAAGATGGCGACAGCTGAAATGCCTAATCTGAGGCTTCAAACCAGCAGTGCAAAAATCAACAGCAGCAACCTTTACAGCAACCTTTATAGTCAAAACAGCCATTTTTGGCCCCAAAAAATAAATGAAATCTGTCAAAACATATCTGACCCTTATAATGCAAGTAACACAGCCTATTAAGTTTTAATAAGCCTCTAAACATTACTAATTGGTCTAAATGAGCCATTGCTATATTTTACCACAAGGTGGCTACTCTGCAGTGGCCTATTCATAATAATTAGGTATTTAAACTTTGCAGCATTAGCAGTGAAAGCAAACAAATCTGTCCACACATTATTAAATTCTCTATTTTCCTCTGACATTTTTTAAATTTTTGTGGTTTTGGAATCCATAGCTACTTTAGCTAAGAAAAAGTAAAAATAAAAAGGTGCAGAATAAAACATTCATTCTGTTGCTTTGCTGCATCTTTTCACAGCGCAGGAATGCCTCATTTTGATGTAGCCTATTTCCAGACATTTTTCAGCTTTATCGCCCCATGAGTAAATGTATTTAGTTACTTTCCACCGCCTGGAGCCGAACGCTGTGGCTAGCAAGGGTGGAAAAAGTACCAGAATATCCTCCTTAAACCTGGATTAGGAACTGGGCAACTGACCAGGGCCCCAAAAATCCCAGGTTCACTGTGTGGTAATTTGATTAATCGCACATTTGAGCTTGCACAAGTGATCATACAAACAAACTGACACACATTAAAACTGGGGCAGGGGTTTGTGCCAGCACTGGAGTAAGCCTGCTGGCTGGTTCATGGGACTGTAGGCAAAATACAAACACATGGATGTTGTTGATACAGTAAAAAATGCCTGTCACAAATCCACAGTGATCAAGTTGATGTGTTCAGATGTCTTTTTGTTGTGTTGAAGCTTGAACCAGTGAACATTTCGCACTTGGAAAGGACTGAAACAATTGGTTGATTATCAAAATACAAACTGAAACACAGACTGATGGACACTATGCCCACAGTGCACAAAGTGTTGGAAGAATGGTGGGTTTGTAAGGTCACCAGCTCTTTTGTGTCCCATAGTGGGTTAATCTGAACCTAATCTTGAGATGAAGTACCTGATTTTAAATTGTTCATGTGCGAGTTTATATGAGAATGCAAAAGACCAATGCGGCATCGTGACTTTAACCGTTATAAAAAATAAATATACCCTTCAACCACTCCCTCTGCAATTAAGGGCCGCTTACGAAAAGTTACAATCATGTTTTCCTCGTAAGAAACATGGACATTGTCTTAAAAGGACAAACGAGCTTCAAAGTAAACTTAGCATAACAGCATAATTGTAGGCTACTGTGTCACTTGTGTTCCCTCCAGAAGTACTTGAGTGCAGTACAAAAACATCAACCTCAAAAGCAGGGCCAAGGATTTTAGAAATACACAGGACATGAGTCCAGTCTCTATAAATACACCACAACTACTCAGAAATTTTCATATTTCTTGAAGTTAAATGTTTGATTATATCTTCTGGAAGTATTATTTCCAAACATGAAGGTCAAAATGCTGCTTCAGAGGCTTCCTCCACACTACCAGGAGTACAATCTTAGACAATGACTGCGTTTACATGCACAAAATATTCTCTTTTTGCCCTTATTCTGAAAAAAGACAGTATTACGAATAATGAAAAGGAATAATCTACTAATATTCCTGTCCACATGCAGCCATGCTCACTCTGATTAATGTGCCCTTACGTTGTGTTTACCAGGAGCTGCTTGTCATTTTGCATCTGGGGGGCGGACTTGTTTAACCTGCAAACACAGCCTCCCTTTTTCATTCCTTCAACCACCTCCTTGAGAAGATTGTTGCTGTGATTCATGCATATCAAGAAAGCAGTTGATATCCAAGTCTTTCATAATATTTAAAAGTAGGTGTGTTTCCTCAACCAGCCAGAAATGAATGTGGGCTTTTCTTTTGGGCATGCATCTCTACCCTACAGCCCTGCAAACTGTTGGCTGGGTAGTTTGTGTACAACGTATCCATGACAATGCACAGAGCCGACTGTAAACAGACAAGAGGTGTGTTGCAGACTGCGGCAGAAACCCCAACTGAGACACATATTCTGAATGCGCTGCACACATGTCCAAAGAATCCGCCTAAAACCTGAGTAATACCGGCATATCCCACGAATCTTGACTGGGATACCCTTCACTCTAAAAAAGGTCTAATTCGGAATAAACTGAATATGCTGTTTATATGACACACACATTAAATTAAAGATACTGCCATAAAATAATAGTGGAATATTAGTGTGCATGTAAATGGAGTCACTGAATAATTTATCTGTTTCTATTTATGTCCAAAAATAGTCCAATTTAAACATTTTGAGTGTAAAAAAAACCCCAAGAATTTGCCTTTACTATACTTCATTAATTTACATTTTTAATTGTAGATGCCTGTAAGTCCAGAAAAATGCAGAGAACAAGATCTCATATTTTTTAACCCACTTTAAGACTGATTCTGGTGTTATGTAGGAATATGGTTATTAAAGTGAGTTAGGTTCATCTACATTTTGTCAACAGGTAAAAAGTATAAAGTAAAAATATGTATACAGAAGTATAAAGTTCAGTGGTAAGTTTAAAGATTTTTGGATTGGTAGAACACTTACATCTATGCAGTGTTTCACTTTATTGTTGGGCTTTTGGTCTATTAGACCTTCATCAGAACTTACTAATGTTTCCAGCACCTTGCCAAGACTGAGCCGGGTGGAGTGGCAGCTATTCTGCATCAAGTCTAAAGATTTTTAATAAAAGGAATGTGAACTTTGGTGCAGAAGAGCTTAACTCATTTAGACAAAAATTAAATAAAAGATGGATAAATAGAATAAGAAAAAATGTTTGTGGCAATTAAGAACTCAAAAGTTCAAATTTCAAACTATGTAATGACTGTTAGGGCCTAATTTCTTTATCAACACAGCAAGAGGGTTCCCGGTTTATATCCAGGGTGGGGGGTTTGAAACCTGGGTGGGGGAGCCCTTCTGTGCGAAGTCTACATGTTCTCCCCGTGTCAGCATGGGATTTCTCCAGGTACTCCGGCTTCCTCCCACAGTCCAAAGACATGCAGGTTAATTGGTGACTCTGAACTGCCCGTAGGTGTGAATGTGAATGGTTGTCTGTCTCTGTGTGTCAGCCCTGTGATAGACTGGTGACCTGTCCAGGGTGTAAAATTAAGACATTATGAATACTTTTTAAGAATCAGCAGAACAAAGCAAACAAAACATACACTTTATTCTCTCAGCTACACTGCCTCACCACATTTGACCAAATACTGACTAACTGCGAGTCTTCAGATGTTCTGTTGAGATTACAGCAAATCCAAAGCAGACATCTAAACTTAAGACAAACGCACAAACTTTATAAATGTTCATTAAGATGTAGTTTCTTTAATTAAAACTGCAGCACTGTAAGTGTTCATAGTATTCCACTTGGACATGCATGGAAAAGTAAATATATTCATATAGTACAGATATGTACAGTACAAGGACAATTTTTGAAATCATCAGTCCAACAATGGGAGTGTGAAAAACCATTAATACACTATATGCAACTTTCACATGGTTGCATTTTTCATTAAATTGCTCTTTTCACAACATTTCTAGGTAACATCAATATGCCAAAGACTGTGATGACGATTGTTAGTTGACCAATTACAAAAATAAGTTAGGACAGTCAAAAGACAACCAAATTCATCTTTAGAGTTAAACAACGGGGGGTAAAATCACTTTTTGAAAAAGACATTTTTTCTGTAGAGAAACCAACCAAACAAAAGAGAAATCTGTGTTAAAGAAATTAGTTTCTATATTCATCAGTACAATCAGAAGCATTATGACAAAGGTTGTATAGTGCTGAAAATAGCACAGGACAAAAGAAGACAATGACAGAAAAGGTGCCAATGACATGAATTACATGAAAACATGAAAGCTAAATATAGTTTGACTTTTCATTTCATATGAACAATCGTCTATAAGGGACTGCCAGCCGAATATAGCGCCAGCTCCGAAATACAACAAAATGCCGGGGGTCGCCATTGGGACTGTAGGACAAGAGGTTCAGTCAAAAGGTGAAAAGGTTTTAAAGTTGCTGAGCAAACTCCCATTAACATATACAGTACAGATAAGAGAAAATAGATTTTCTTAAAAAAGGATCTGATATCTCTGAAAAAGACTGCGAGAACTGCAAAAACCAAAAGAACAGAAATACAAAGCAACAATAAACTTGTATTATTTTAGTGCATAAAGACATGCCCTTATGTTAATGGACAGATATCTTGTTTTTGAAATATCACATCTTGCAAATATATGATCGTGTTATACCAACTGAGGGAGAAACGTGTACAGGAACAAGGAACAAGAAAAGCAAACTGCTTATTTAGGTTTTTCTGTAAAAAATATACTGATATCTTAGTAAAACATCTGGGTGGGGTTTCTAAAGAACAGGATCTGATCTTTTCCCCTCACTCCTTTACCAGTGAAGATGTGTTTGCTGTGTCTCTCCACCAGATGACAGACAAGTATTGGATCTTTTCACGTCCCTGAAAAGAGACTAATGGCTAAAATAACCATTAATTTTAAAGGCTTCGAAAAATCTTCAACGAGTGAATATTTTGTTTATCATTTGATGAAATTAACAAATTAAGACATATATTTCCTAAGGCTCCTTTGTTTCTCACATGAGCAAATCTTTTTTGGGGATATCGGAGGCACTAATGTGATCTTAAGGCAAAAATCATCAGACATTGTGTGTGAGTGTAAGTGCAAGTTGACAAGCAGTGATATACTGGAGATTGTGTCACTGTGACCTCTGAATCACAAAATAACAGTCAGGCGTTTTACTTCCTGCCACCGTAACGACACGCGGTGGTCTTTGGAAATTCAGATAATCTGATTTGTGGTCATTATGGCTTAGTTTAGGTTTGGTAAAGAGCAGAGAGACTAAGGGGTTCATCGCACTTCCAACGAGCAGCAAGGATGTGCAACCATCCTGAGAAGTGTGAAAATAACAGTTACAGTAAGTCCAGGGCCCACACAGAGAAACACCAGAATACTTTCATATAAAATGGAAAAGGCGTCCACTTACATACCGACAAACAGCAAAAACCTGCCTGTTTCAGAGGAAAGTGAGGAGGAGAGGTTGAATTCCCTTCAGGTAAAAAAAGAAATCGCTCAAACAAACTAATTTTAAGGTAAATACACTGTCAATGCAACGTATTTTGGTTCTGAGGACTAATCTGGGAGGATTAATTAAAAGAATATAGCTGCACATAGCTGTATCAAGAAAATAACACCCTAATAGAAAAAGTCACATGCTAACAATCCAGCTATTAACGTATCAGATTAGGAATAGGCAAACTGCTATGTTCTGATGTACATAAATATATACGCACAGAGCTAATCACACACACAGTTTAGCAATTTTATCATAAAGGGGAGTAACTGAGGTAAGGTTTTTGGGTCCATGTTGAGATCACCGTCAGGTGGAACCATTTACAAAAGGTTTGGGTGAGTGTTTGAGATCTGAGTCACTGACGTCTAGACACCTACTGCATCTCCGGAGCCGAGGATGTATAGGGACGTATGCTGTGATGGCATGTGTGGGTGTGTGTGTGCATGGCTAAAACGTCGAGGCGCACAAGGCACTATTCCCTGCTGAAAACAGTGTACAGCCCTGCGTGTTGTTTGGTATCTGATTTGATCGAGAATGTTTATGCAACACCTGTGTGTTAGAAACTGTGCACATGTGCCCACATGGGAAGTTCATTATGGCAGTACACTTGGAGCGATGCAGTCCTACAGTCCAGTGAAGAGTCATTTTGACTGAGGGTGAGGAGAGATGAGCGGGGAAGCACAGAAGGGGGAAAACGAGGATGGGAGGTTGGAGTCCAGCCCCTGTAGTCTATGGCAAAGTGAACAGGAAGCTCTCTCAAAAGTCTCAGTCCATTCCCAGAAGGCTGCTGCTAAGCTCCAGGCCACAGCATGATGGCTCCGCAGGAGGGTCAGAGAGAGCAGAGTAGCACAGCAAAGGGCGAAGGGGAAGATGAGAAATCTGGACTTCTAGATTGGGGAAAGTGGGGAAGGGAGAGGGGGTTGTCCGCTGCTCTTTTTTACCCCTGGTTGACGAGTGCGAGCCAAGTCTGGGCCGTGGTGGCATCGCTCATCATCTGGCAGCAGATTGAGACTGTGCAGCCATGATAATGTGAGAGGGTCCACTCTCAGCCCGCTGCTGCTGGCCCATTCCTGCCAGCACAGACATTGCCATGGCCTCAGCTGCTGCCCTTGAGCTCAGGCCGTTGTGCCCCGCGGAAGGGCTGTGCGCCAAAGAGCTGTGCTGGATCACCGGGGCAGGGGAACCTGTAGGCTCTGAGGTGTCTTTCATGCTTTCCTCTGCAGCTACACAGAAAAAAAGACGACACAAGTTCAAATTAATACTTAAACACGCAAATGCAGTTCACTTTTAACCTTGAATACACTCCGTACTCCCCTTTCCAAAAAGCTGCAGACATTATCCTTGTTGTTTAGCAGCTCTTTTAACAGTATCCCCAGTGCATTTAAGAATTCTGTCCTGAATAATTTTGAATGAGAAAATAAATACAAAGAACAACCAGGTGAGTAACATGGCATCATTTTAAAAAAGCTCACCTAAATAGGCAGTCTTCTTCTGTAGGGTGGTCACAGGACAGTCCTTGTGGGCAAGTAGCAGCTGCTTCAAATGAGCCACCTCGTTTCGCAACATGGACACTTCATTCTGAGGGATCAGAAAATAAGCACATACAAAACTTTTTAATAATTAATAGAGCAAAGATACTCAACTAACTTTGCCCAGGGGCTGCTTTTGCAAAATGGCAGCAGGCCCAATAAATGAACAATAGTATTCATCAGAAATAATAAATAATAAAGCAAACATTAAAAATGCTCATAACTGATCTTTCTTTAAAATCTTTATTTTCGAGATAAATGAATGCCAAGAGGCAAATCGCAGTCATGTCAGCCCTGCAGAGGTCAGGTGTGCACAGGGGAATTTCTAGGATTTTAAGAAGTATTTCGCTGCTAGAAAGATGGAAACTAGGATGCCTATGCAGTAGAAAGGCACAAATACTATTAAAATGGGTGCTACAGAACCAGAGAAAACAGAGAAAAAGGATGCTTTGCTAAAGACGTAGAAAACCTACAACTACCAGAATGCCCTGTGCCACCCCAGACTAAAATAAACCTCCCACTGGTGGGCGACGTAATGCGAATTTGTTCGTTAAAAACAATGGCGACTGGCCGGCAAGAAGCAATCTTGTATTACAGTTCAATTGTGAGCCAAAACATGCTTATGAAAATATTTGAGGCAAGAGACAGACAACTAAGTAACAGAATCTGGGTTTAAATTTTATCTGCGTTTTTACTGTTTGATCTCAGGTTTTTGCTGACTCGTTTTCACCATGCAGGAAACAGTATTGCGCCAGCTTCCTGTTCACAAACTCTAACGATTGATCTGTGTCTATGCTCTTTGCGTCCACGGTGGGGGCATGGGTGGCAGGGCACTAGTTAGATGGAAGGAAGTTTGCCACAGTTCATTTAAATACACTACACACATTGTTTTGATGCAAAGCTGGAGGGAAAATCAGCGAAGTATTTCTTAAATGACCTTCAGAGTTTAGCCCAGACCTGTCGAGGGGTCCAGGGGATCCTGCCACAGCATTTTTTTTTCTTATTTTGATGAACAAGCTCTATTTCAAAGCTTTTTAATGCAGAATTCTTATCATATTTAGATATACAGTTTAACCAAAAGAAAAATCATCACTTACTCTGGGTTATATTATTAAAAACAGGTTTTTTTCTTTTGTGGAGTTTTTATGTTTTCAGACAAGCTCTACAGAGGTTAACAGTCTGGTTTCCACTACAGTCCAGCCGGCAGTGGAGAAACAGTCATGAAGTGTAAAAATAACCTTAAAACCACCAAATAACACAATAAAGATGTGAAACAAGTTTTAGTGAGTCCAACAGTTTCAAGTCCTGTATCCTCAACCACTTGTAAAATTACCTTACACTGCCTGAAACTGATGGAAAACACCTCGTAAACTTCCACAACAAGTTGAAAGCCTGTCGACTCTGCACAGCGAGTGTGACTATGCAGACACTAACACAGGCCTCCCACAGGCCACATTTCATCCCCGCCAACCCACTCCACAGGCCCACTCACCGACAGTGAGACGTTCAGGGTGCAGAGCTCCTCAGCCTTCTTCTCTAGGGAGCTGACCCACAGTTTGCGTTTCTGTCTGCAGCGCGATGCCGCGGCCCTATTCCTCTCGAGGAAACGCTGCCTTCGCTCATCTGGGTCATCGTCTGCCGTCCGCCGCCGACGCCCACCTGTAGGCTGTGCTGGAGATACCTAGAGGGAGAGGGCAAAGGGTGAGAGGAAAACAGAGAGACAGGGAGGGGAGCGGAAGACAGACAGAGAGAAAAGGGAAGTTTGAGTCATAGTTTCATTATTTTAGTCAGAGCACATTATAGTCATCTCTTGACAAGTACAGCCCAATTTTCTGGAACTAAAACAGGTGATAGGACATACATAAAACACGGTTTAGCTCAATTTCTTTTGGTTATGTCTTAGATTTTCCAAACCCAGTGACAGGCAGGTGACTACAGACAGCACAGTGTACCTGAGGTTGTGCAGGTGATGGAGCATCTGGATGTTGGACGAGCAGCTGGCTCTGCTCTGCCCTCTGAGGTACCATGGGGCTGCCACCCATAGACATGACCCCCATGCTGTGTCCTGACGGGCTCTGCTGGGACAGTGCAGCCTTCAGACGCTACAGGAGAACAATGATATCAAAAACATCAGTGACAAGCACAGGAATTTAAATACACAGCCCAAACCATGTTAACCCATCGACTCATTTACAGTATCAGCAACAATAACTTGGCCTGAACCTCCATTACTAATCTTCAATACAGCCTAAATTAAGTTGTTGATCACCCTTGTGCACCAGATGCACTGAGGGATGAAAGCTGATTTATCTCTAGTGACAAATGTTTGTGCCATGGTAATGCATCTGCTTCTCCAAGATCTCTCAAGTTTTCATAACATAATCAAATAAGCTCCAGGTTGTGTTGCACTTTGCTTCAGGAGAAACCTAAATTCTGGAGGGCATGAATTCTGAAAAGGTGCTCTAATTCTGCAGAGATCAGCGCCCATGCTGACCTGACAATGTCTCACAGTTCCAGCTTGTTTTCAGCAGCACATTCATGTGCCATCCTTCTCTTACTTCAGCTCTGGAGGCTTTGCAGCTGGTGGGTATTTTCTTAAGTTATTTGTTCCTGGAAAATTTTTCAGAAGATGTTGCCTTGTGATATGGTGATTTATCCAGCTGGGAGTAATGACTAGAAAATAAGTGACTGTGAAGGCATGAAACAGGTCTACAGCACACAGAGTGTCTAAATTTCTGCATTGTATCAGGGGTTTTGAGTGAGTTAAATATCTTCTTGATCTCACTCCCATATTAAACTGCAAAGTTGTCCACTAATATCACTAACTTTAGCTAACAGCACTATCACTGATGACATAACGTAATTCCCATGACACTCGCGAGGTGCCACTAGTTGCTATAACACAAGTAGCTTTCTACAAGATGTCATTCCTGACCTGCAGTAACCACATGGTGTATTGAATGTAAGCTATTAAAATCAAAGTATTGAAATATAACATGGATGACTACAATGAGTATAATGTATGCATTTGATATCACCTTCAGGGGCTGCACAAAATGTTTCTGAGGGCCACCACTAGCCCGCAGGCTGCACTTTGAGGAACTATGCGCCACAGAGTGCCCTCAAAAATTCCACAACTGAATAAAAAACTAGTATCCACGTACACTACTTTCTGCCAACAATACCACAATGCAATGTGCCTCATTTTGTGTGTGCCATTGTGTGACTCCACATCTGTCAGTGAATAGTAAGTGTCCAAAATCTGAATTTAAACCTCACCAGAACTGTTTATCATACAGGGAATGGTGATCAATGAACCCAGGGCCATGTGCAGGGGTGGACATTAACAAACTACATTTACTTGAGTACAGTACCTATGTATATTTAAAAAAAAAAAAAAAAAATTAAAAAAATTATCCTTCTGACTCTGATACATTTTTATGAAGGTCAGCAAATTAATGTCCTTTTCTGTCCTGTTCTGTTCAATAGGCCATACCCTGTGTTCCTCAGCGGAGAAAAGACAATCACAGTGAACTACTCCTCCTATGCCTGTCAGTAAAGTTCAAAGTGCATGCTGCATTTTTTTGAAAAGTTCGTTTTTAACTTGGTGGTGGTAATGGTGGCTATAGCAGATACAAATGACAATTCCTCACACACCAGAGCGCCCATCTGGAGTCCATGTTTAAGACTGTTCAAATATGTTTGCTCTGTTTAACACACACACAAACAAACCTCATCAATCCCTATAAAAAAGTTGTGTCAGAACCCCGCCATGCTGTTTTATTTGAGTGGAGTGGGGGGTGTTATGTAAAAAATGTAACAATAGCTGTTCATTTGTCGATTTAGTTGCGTTTCTGTAGGCATTTCTATATACTTTCTAGCATATTCTATAAGCTTTTCCTTCTACAGGGGCTACAATCAAGTCAGTGCATTCAGTAGGTCAGAGTCATTTGGTTCTGCAATGTGGCAACAATACAGCAATGCTTTCACATTAAAAAAAAAAAAAAAAAACAAAATGTACTCATAAAAGTCCTCCAGTACTTGCACACAAATACAAGTCTGACTTAACAACTTTCACTTGTATTGAAGTAACTTGACTTGGAGTATCTATCCTGTGACTCAAGTGAGGGAGTTGTGTAATCTGTTCACCACTGTCCATGTCCATGACTCGGCTAACAGAACATTCTGCACACACACACAAAAACACCCCTAGCCTTCATTTTTTACAACTGATCTTCCACTTATGACTAAAGGAGCACCAAGTTTGTGTAAATAGCGGGATGTACTAAAGTGGATACTTTGTGTATGTTGTAATACTGTAAACAATGATTGTAAACTCAGTCTCACTTGAAATACAAGTGATCCTTAAATAGAGCTCTGTGTCCACATTGCAGAATCATTAAAGCAGTTTAAACTGTTTTTTTGTTGTGTAAGGGTTAAATAAAGAAGTAACTGCAGTAAAAAGTCATATGATGAAACTTAGCCAGTGCAGAGGAAGACTGGAGGGTGAAGATGAAGACAAAAAGAACAGATAAGCAGATATAAATAGTGAGCTAATCTAGTGCTGACCATCTTGGCCTCTGAGTGGATGCTGTAGCCAGAGGGGGAGTTAGAGCCGCTGCTGCTGCCTCCCAGAGGAGGACCGGGGATCCCAGGAATGTTGGGTACCATGCACATGGGTCGGGCCAGCTGGAGACCACATAAGATTAGATGCACAAATACACATGTATTAACAACTTGGACCAACTTCTTAGCTATACAGTTGAAATACAGCATATTTAGACTGTTGCTCTGCCTTACATTGATGACAGACTGCATCTGTACCGGACCAGGGAGCACAGGCACTGCCTGACCAGAGGGAAGCATCATCATAGGGTAGTGGCTGGTTGGTGAACTACAGGCAGACGGGAACAGGAAGTTCAGTCGTGTTTATATAAATTACAATTTTTATAATAAAATGTTTCTGTTACATAGCAACTAGCACTATTTATGAAAAAATATCTACTTAAACCCCACAAAATCCAGTTACATCCATCATTAGTCATCCAAGCTGTGCATACAACAACCATCTAAACTCAAAGCAATGTAAGTCAAATTTCACTCAAAACCACAAGATACAGCAGACTGTATATCCGATTAATGATTCGGAAATGTATAGTTGCACCAAACGAACATATTAAAACGTGAGCAGCCACAAAAAGCATGATAGCATAGGTTATAAAGGTTCCCTTATAGGCATCATATATGTTCAACAGAGGGTTGGAACAGCAGATAGAGAATATGGGAATGTGGAGTGTGTGTGGAAAATGTGTCTTTTAAATGAGACCATATGCTTTTCCTTATTTTCTAACATATATATAAAATTAAAATCTCGGATGTTCATGTTAAACATGGCCAAAGTTTTAAAATAATGAGGTAAACATATGTAAAGGTAATCCCTGTGAGCCAAAACCTGAGGCTTCAGATCACTCTGAAAAATCTGCTCCAATGCTTTTTCCTACTTTGGCTACAAGCTGACATCAGCCTGTGGTGTATTTCTTTACGCAGTCATCTGCTCCAAGCATACCACTGTGTGTTTTCATGCTACTGTGATTAGTATTTACGTTACGTAGCCTACACTGCTACACAAAGCTACATGTTAACAGGGAATAACGTAATCTTGATTGTTGATGTTGTAAATGTCTCCCTGATTTTAGATCAGATTCCTGCTGGAACATGTCTGGTTATGTTTAGAAGCTAGGCACTGAAACAGAGCGCTCTCAGACAGAGGGTGACTACAGGTGTTCCAGCACAGACAGTATGAGGAAATTAAGTTTTTTTTTAACATTAAAGCATGTAAACATTTCAAGTATAAACCTGAAAATGAGCATAATAGGTCCCCTACTCAAGGAAGTCATCAGAGGTCAGTAGAGGGATGCTGAGTTTGACTCACCCCAGAGTCCGATTGGAAGGTGGTGCCTGTGTGATGACAGATGTGGGTGACGGCATGGTGGGCTGAAGGGAATCAAAGCCCAAGTGTAGTGGGAGGGAACCTGGACGCACAATAGTCGGGGTGGGGGCTGAACTCCTGGGTGGTGTGTCCTGGGAGAATAGCAGTGAAGTAAGAACATCACTCAAGGATCCACCCTCCTCTCTATACATTCGTACAGTCCCATTCTGTCCTACCTTTGCTTTAACCAGGGGCTCTATGTCTGACTCTTCAGAGATAGATTCAGGACTGCTTGGTGGCAAGGAGTCACCGTCTACAGGTGCCTCCTCTTTCACCTTCACGTCTGATTGTGACTGCATACTCATGTCCACAGCCACAGAGTTGGGAGCAGGGAGCTGAGCAGGACAGAGACGGTGAGAGGGAGATAAAGAGTGTAAGTTCACTCGACGATACTCCCAGACTACGGTACATTAGTAAAAAGGAAGCAAGTTTGTTTTTATCACACAAACCAAACAACCACAGCACCACTTCAAGAAACACTATTGTAAGTGCAATAAAACACACTGACCTACTTAAATAAAGTCATCATAACAAGCTGCTGCAATAAATCTAAATTATGAGAATACACAAGCAAAGTGCACAAGGCAGGAATTTCTGCAAGCAATACATTTTGACTACATCAACACTTGAGGTAAGAAAAAAGGAAGTAAAAAGTAATTTTGCGCTATGTGGGAGTCTTGTAGGGATTTCCACTAGTTTCTGCAAATAATAATCCATGAAGGCACACACACACGTACGCACACAGGTGAAAACAGTCAGAAAATCACCAAGCCTTTCTTACAGAGTTCTTTGCTCTCTTGTCATCGTCGTCTTGTTCGAAGGAGCTGGCCAGCTCGTTGAACAAACCAACCTCCTCGCAGTTCTTTAGGAAGCGGGTGGGAGTAGGTGTCTGGTCTGATAAAAGGGAATGAACACAGATAACTATTCAAAGAAACGCTTTCACACTTAGTTCTCACCCAGCATTTAATATAGAAATCCATGAAATAAATGTGTCTTTGGAGCTGCTTTTTTCCTTGAGACCGCAATTAAAGTGTTGGAACACAGTGAGGCAATCAGTCTTCATCTGAATACTGTGAGATATTATTTAACAAAGAGGAAGAATAGAGCTGTGTGTTGTTCTCATAGACCAACGGTACCTGCAATAATGACAGAGTCGGTCCTGGCTGGACCAAATTTCAGTGTCATCTCATGCTTGTGTTTGTGTACAGCCAAGTGGTCCTCATTGGTAAACCTCTGGAACAGGCAAACAGAAAGACAAGAAGAGAGATAAGTACATCATATGAAGCAGCCTATGGATAATTGTCAACTTGTCCTAGTGACTTTAGGAAATAGCCTGCAGTACCTTAGCCCAGATATCATATTGCAGTAATCACAGACAGATAATCTCTTGGAGATGTAGCACAACACATGCAGCCTATACTGCATATGTTATACAACCATAAAGAACACTATATCTGTGGTGTACAATTCCTCATAAAGCCCTGAATGGGCCCATTAAAGCCGCAGGACATGGGCTCAAATATCTTAACACAAACTAGAGTTATCTAGAAAAAGACAAAAGGCTTATATGGATAACATCTGAAATACTTTTTACAGCACACAAGTGTAGGGATAGAGTAATGGTTGAAAATGTCAACAAATTGTCAAAGAAGTATGAAAACGACTGGTATGGAGAAATACCAAAAGCAAACGAGTTGATACATCACAACAGATACTGCAAGTGTGAGGTGTTTTCATAGAGAAAAATCCATTTATTGTCTTAGTCTGACTAAAACCAGACTTTTAAATTACATGTGAACTTGTTAGTCCAACTGAAAATTCTGAAAGTCGGACTAACACACCTAGATAATGCGACTGAGAGCCAAATTACTCCTGCATGTATACACCTAATTGGACCAAAACTGGATTTGGCACTCTGCGCATGCTCCACAGTTTCCACTCCGGGCTTTGACCCAGAAGTCAAATAGCATTAAATGCACAACAGAAGAAGAAGCTGGTAACAACATGGTGAAATCTACATCTAGAACAGAGCAGTTTTTGGACGGACAAGGAGACACAGTTCATGCTGTTTCAGCTGAAAGAGTAAAATATTTTAAAATACATAAATGAGAGGAAAACACGGAATGGCGACCTGTTCAAAAAAATGGACTAACAGCTGGACGATGCCTGATTATTTGGTCTGTGCCGTAATAGGTCAATCAGAAAAAGGTCCAATGCTAACAAGGTGAAAGGGGACATACTGCCACATATCGTGGCGGAGTAGGACATACCTTGATCAATTAATAGCTTCCCCTTCCTGTGCTTGTATACTGGGAGAAGGACAGTAGTGCAATTAAATGGGCTGGTAAAGCTGTAACCGTAGCACGACGAAACTGCGCATGTAAACATAATGAGGTGTGGTCAAAGTAGTCACTGTATAAAGCATGTGAATGATGTAAACTGTGTCTCAGAAAGGCTCTACATTAGCCTATGTTCTGTTATTTCCTAACAGGTGTCCACAGCAGAAACTACAGGAGGTCTGGTACTTGGGCAAATCAGACTTTTGGAAACAGCACCAAGAGCCATCGTCTGAGACACGGCACTTCTTCTTTGGAGAAGTGGTGAGGTGAATCACACGTAGGAGGAATAATCTTGGCTCTGGTACCAGCCTATTCACCAGTCGCTGCAGCCTATTTTGGGGGCCGCGTTGCAGTTGCGTTTTCAGTCGTGAGAGAGTGAAGTGGAAACACAGTCAAGTGTCAGGGGGCTTATTTTTAGCCCTACCAGGCAGCATCACCAATACAACTACATGTCTCATTTGTCTCTTTCCTCTGAACAACGTGGCTGTATCTCGTGGAGGAAACTATCTCCAACTAATCTCCCTGCATGAGATACTGGCAGCTAGGATTACCGCTCGCCACACAGGACATGCCGGCCATCATATAATGGGGGGCTGTTTTTGTTGTTGTTGTTAATGTGGTAAAAGGAAAACCCTGGGCAAAGCCAGGAGTCAATCATGCTCGTTCTATTATGGGCATGATTCAGACTTTCCTGGTAGACAACTGTTGGTTGTAAAGAGCAGAAGTAAAGCGGCATTTGGTCATAAGGCGCTTGTATGTATCATAAAGGATGTTCTGTGTCTGTGTGTACACAAATAAATATAAAAGATGACTAATGTAAAGGCAGCACATGTCTACGCTTCATAACAATTTGTCAGTGATACATAGGATAGTATAAACTGTAAGACTAAAACGTATGCAAATTCTTAGATTTTAATTATCAATAATTAATTAATATTTTTCATGTTTGCCTGTTTGTGTTTTGACAGCATTTAAAGCCCCCTTTTACACTGCCTGTTTGAGGTAGGAATGTCATGCCTCTATTCCGCCTTGCCGTTCCTTAAAAAAAGAAGTACACTCGCAGACTGGGGGGACAGACTTGTCTTGCCTTTAAGCCTGCAGTGGAGGGAGTAACAGCGCAGAACTGACGTCTGTGTAAAAGGGACAGCTGGCAGGACGGGATGAGTGTGACATTTCAACTACATGTTATGTGTGTGACCCACCACCGGGAAATTTAAAAAGCAGCTAAGAGCTGTTGGCAGATAACTCAAACAAGAAGAACAGCAGGAGACACTGAGGTCCAAGAACTTCTTAGCCTCACGAGCAGAGGACGAGATGAGCCGCCACATAACAGGGACGGTAAATGACTGTTATTGCCATGTTATGTCACTGTTATTGTTTAGAAAGCACTGCCAACACATGTTACATGTCACACAAAAGGCTCTCGCTATTGTGTTTAATGTCACACCTGTCAAGCCTCCTTTGCTTGTGGGATGCCAGCAAGCTATCTAAAATCAAACACTGGTGCTGCTGTTGCTTGGTTCTGTGTCAGAAAGTGAAGGCGGCATAATGAAGGGACTTCGTAGTGGCCCTGTTTCGCTATCTCTGTTCAGTCCTCAGTGAATGCATGTAATAGGTGTGGGAATGTCACATGAGAGATGATTTAACAATTACCGCCACATCTTGATACATCAAAATTTTTTATTTCTATGCGATATGTTTTTCTTACTGTGACTACTTGCTACTTTTAAAACAGCATATTTTCAACTGTCCATAGTTTAAGAAAGTGCTTTCCCTACTGTTAGCTACTGAAAGAAAGAAACGAAACACTTTATTTTGCTAATTTATGTGTTTCATTTCGGCTCAGTGTGAGAGTCTTTACTGAGGTTTACGGGCAGTTACAGTCGCACAGCTAGTTTCTCTCCTCTCTAGGGCTCCGCTTTCTCTACACACACAGTCGGAGCGGGGCACAGGAGGACAGGAGAAATAGGTGAAGTGAATGTTACTCGAGATAACGACAAGTCGTTACATTCCATACAATTATTCAGCCATTACCTTTTATTAATGCAATAGTGGTAACAAAATGTAAACATGGTTTACGGAACAGTGATGCACACGTTTACGGGCCATGTTTACGGGCCATGTGTATGGGCCATGTGTACGGGTGAAGTTTCTGGGTAATGTGTTCAGGCGATCATAATGTCAACAATTGGGTTTTAATTTTCAGATTATTGACCTTTTCTGCATCGAGACATAATCTCTCAGGAGAGAATCGCGATACCACTGAGAATCAAATTTTTCCCTCCCATGTAAAAAGGGTAACTCACTGGTTCAATCCCACAGATCATAGGCAGCTTTTTTTTGCCAAACAATCTGATAAATTCACTGTGCGCGACCTACCTAACACCAAACTGCAGCTAAACAAAGCTAGCAAAAAACGCTAGCTCATTACTGGAGCATTTAGCAGCTACAGAGTCACACATTTCCCACATAAGTTGGCAGAGAACAAACCAGAGCTAAAACAGAGTGAATATTTGATTCAAATTTGTCACACTGGACAGAAACACTCCAAATTAACGATAATATTGCTCCATGGAAACAGATAACATTTATGCCCCAGCCATAAACCTGCACTGTCATTCACGTCATTTTGCCTTGAAAAGCTTCCATGTAACTCTGTTGTTTTAACTGACACATAAATTAATAATGATACCTTCAAATGAAATATGCAGGGTATTTACATCACAGAAACATGCCAAAGTAAAGTTAAAATGTTCAGGGAAAGGTTCCCTCGGTGTCCATAATATTCTGAGATGAAAATAACCAAACAAATCATCATTAATTTATCCAACACACACGTTTAACTGCTTTACATGCCTGTTGTTCAAACCACAAATCCCCTGTACAACAGATTGCCTCTGATCACAGAATGGAAGACGGTTTATGAATCATAAATGTTTGTTAACCACATAAACACTTTCTTCCTCCAGACCCCAGGAGAGATAATCCATCACTAGCTCCAAGGATATCGCACCCAAAAGGATCAGACAGCTAATAGAGCACAACATCAGACATGATGCTTCCTGTGTTGAATAATCATGAGTCCTAGAACACACTAGTTTTAATTTGCTGTGATATCAGGCCAAGCCCCGACATTGCACCACGTTACTGGCATGTGAGAGCACTATTGGCACTCAGCTGAGTCACTGCCGTGGCTCAAACCTGTGTCTGCAGGCGTTAGAAGTCAACAGTGACAGGTTGAAACAATAACTGTGCTCTGATTACTCACTGGAGCTTCCAGTGAGTCATTGCTGAAGGAGACAGCATTTGTCTCACAAGACGGCATGCTAGCTAGAATGCTATCGGTGTGATGATCGTTAAAAGTGTTGCATAAATCACAGCCAGTTGGCTCATTCTGGCAACGAGAGAAAAGTGTGATAAGTCTTTTTCAGGGTTCTGAAGTTATCTCGTTGTATAAATGAAGCTTTATCCTACTCAATTCAAGTGTCTCAAGTACAATATCTTTTCTGTTTTGCAGTTAATTCTTTGGGGCAAAATACAATTACTCATAAGTAGGTACAGTCAACTGCTGGAGAGTACTTACAGAAGGGCAGAAATACCCGGCACCACACACATGCACACACCTGAAAGCCAGGACAAGTAGGGAGAAGACTTACCTGTCCACAGCCAGGAGCGTTGCACACAAAAGGTCGGTCGTCCCCCATTTTTGCAAAGAGCTTGCAATGTAACTGTGGGAGAGGAGAAGAGGAGAACATTGCTGCCGCTTTCTGCGATTTGTGAAGTGGCAAATCCTGAAAACAACAAAACAGGGATGCTGTGGCTTGTAGTCTTTAGTCTGAGCAGGAAGCCGAATGCTATTTAAAAATAACCCTGGCAAAGAGGAAAACATGCACAGAGGCAGCGAGACGAAGTTTCCCTGGTGATACTTCCTTCACACAGGGGGGCTTCTGGTTGGCCAATGAGGTGGCGCTTACATGAGAGAACGACAGCTAGCGTCTACACAAAGACATCTCCCTCTCCTTCTGTCTCATTTTCCCTCACTTCCAAATCCCTCCTTCTCTCATTACCACTCCCTCTCCTCACCTCTCAAGCACCTCCCAACCTTTTACCTTCTTGTACCCCTCACTGGATCTCTACCCCTCTCTGATTCAGCTGATTCTCTGTTCGCACAGTCTCTGTTTCGGTCATCTCTGTCCACTTTCTGAACTCTCGCGTAAATCCACATCACAGATATCTTGAGACAGGCAAACACTGACCTTACAACGTACCTCATTTCTACTTGTTGTCCTGTTAAAATCCAACTTATATTATTTTTCTGTATTGAGTTTCAAGTGAATAATGGAGAGGGTCACCAAACTCTACTGAATACACTGACAAAACTCTAATTTTGGACAGAATACATGAATACTGACAATGTAATGATACTTTTAATGTGACTTTTAGTGCTTTCACATGTGGGTGAAATAGTCTCTGAGAAAAACTAATTGATAGGCAGAGGCAAAGACGACCTTTGAACTATAGTGATTATATCTTCACTTCAAGTGCACTGAGTTATATCATTATATAAATATTACATTGATGTACCTCCCACATCTACATTTGCTAGCTAGTTGCCAAGATGAATTACACTCTGCTGCTATATTAGGGCTGAACAGTGTGATCTAATAGCTATGCCTCAATACACTGCTGCGTTTAACTCCTAAAATTATTCATGTAATGACAATGATTTTTCAAACATATCAGTATATCATTGTACCCTTTTTATGTTGGCTAAACTCTGATATGTTTGTCCAGATTTATTACAGTACGATCAGTTTCAGTTTGGATTTTGGACTTGGGGCTCAGGCTGGGCATCAATATTATATCAACATTGTGACATGCAACTAGATATTGTCTTAGGTTTTGGGTCTTGTTATATCATAAGTGTTGTCTTTTGTCGTCTTCTAAACTTACCAGACTGTTTCAGCTTTTTCATTATTTGTATTTACCCTCTTATTCATTACAACCATGTTACTGACGATTAATAATCAAAAATATTGTGTAAATATTTTGTAAAAGCGATAGTTAACCCTACAATATTGTGGCAATACCAATATTGAGGTATTTGGTCAAAAATAAATGATATTTGATTTTCTCTATATCGTTCAGACCTATATGGGGCTATCCGGTTGGTTAACGTCCTAGTGAGGTGTGTGTTGTTTAAGCTATTCCCATTTTAAGTATACAGAATTCACACAATGAAACTGCAGAGGGAGTAAATTTAGGTAAATATGGTATTTACAATGCCGTTATTCAATGAATTACCTTGATTTTCCAGGCCTACGCTGTAGTAAGATAATATAAAAGGATTTTATTGGGGTGCTATTAACACAGCATAAGTATCCGTTGACGCTGCAAAAACAAAGGCACATAAGGATAGCATTCTTAGACATGTGAATGTACTGGAAACACTTCCAAAGCTTTCCTACACTACCTAGACTACAAACTAAATACTACATCCCTCTCTTCCTGAGTAACGCTATTGTCAAGAGTTAAATATGCACATGCTTATGTTTGGTTTCTCCTCCTGTTGTGCCTGAAGCTGTAGTGACATAAACTAAATCTGTGGGAGGCTCACTGCTTCTATCAGCTGTCTCCACAGAGGATAATAACTCCTCACAACGCCTCCCCCCACCATTCCCCATCCCCAACTCCACCAAACCACCCCACCCTTTGCTGCTCTGCACAGCTGAACAACACTCCATGTGAAGACAAACTGTGAAGTTTAGAAAAATAGCTTGGCGACTGAATTTAAATCAGACATTTGGAGGGTTGCTGATGTCGATGGACGAAAGACATTAATGTTTTGTTTGTGCATTCATGTTTTAGCATTCTCGACTGTCCCAAAGTGATGTCTGGCAGCTATTACACAACACTGACAGCGCAGCAACTTCGAACATGCATCAAGGACCTTGCTATGTATACACGTAGAAAGATTTCAATAAACAAAAGCCACAGACTACCGCAATACTCAGTAAGGTTTTGGTAAAAGAAAGTCGCCACAAACAGGGATGGTGTCCGATTTTATAATAATATCCCTTCAAAATATACATCTTAGATGTCTTTTGAAATCCATCTTTCAAACTTGTGTTTAATTATGATGATGATGGCATGAAAACCTCTGAACTTCTGTGTTGTATCAACTTGTTTGTAAAGCTTGTTTAATCATGTTTATTTAAAAAAAATCTGCTCATGCATAATCCAACTTAATATGTACAGCTCTTCTACAAACCGAAAGGCAACACTGGTTCAACATGTTTAGGATTGTTATATTTCTGAGTATCTGGCCACATTAACCTCTGTTGTACCTACTACATGGATGGAGCATGTAGCCTAACATTATTGAGTGGGACAGATTATTCATTATGTTGGCGAGGCATAAATGTCTGAAAGTTTTCCCAAAGTTGAAGTCAGTATATTTTCCTCCTTCCTCCCTCCATTTCTCCCTCTGCCGAGGACAGCTGCCCCTGAGCCAACACATGATTACTGAAGCCTTGCGCCGGAATACCATGACGCCGGGCCTGTAACAGGCCTAACCGTTGTGTCTCTCAGCTCCATGTCTTTATGGAGGAAAGGGGTCTGCATCGCGTTTGCAAGCTAAAGCCCTGTCCCTCTCTGTGCAGATCAAAGGGCCGATAAAGCGGAGCAGTCTGATTTCTTGCAGACCTCCCATGCTCTGGAGAAAGGCAACAGGTTGGTGCCAGGGCCCTCACAAAGCACTCCCAATTCCCAGAGTCTATTTGGGCAGAGATGTGTCTGCAAACGAGATACTCAGTCTAGCTCGTTATACCGAGGGTGTGGACTGTGTGGGGAAATGGACACATCTGGCGTGAGGAGTGGGAACAGATTTCAGAGTTTACATCTTACTAAAGACGTGCTAGACATTAACTTGGCTGGCAGGCACCAACACGAAGAGTGGGATTTGATTTTGTGGGAAGTCCACCATAAATTTCAGATGACAGGGGTGGAAAATACAGTTTGTTTTCATAGCTGCCCCAACCAATATCTTAACGTGATTAAAACAGATGTGTTAAGGTCTTTTCTTCAACATTTATTGCTTGGCTCTTCAAAAACTGCAGCACTATCTGTAATCCTCTGCGAGATTCACATGAACACTGAAAGAAATCAAGCTGTAAATTTACTATGACTGTCAGATGCGTCTCATTGAGAATACACTTTGAGGGTAATTAATGAGTTGACAGTGTAAAGTTTTACTGCATACAGTAACATGCTCAGCTTCATGCAGACCTCGACTCTGTGGGAGACAATAAATCAGTCTGCTAGTCACATTAGTCCTGATGCACATCACTAATATTCATTACAGGCATGGATATCAAGTCCAACTATTTTCACCTCCTTTCATCCAAGGTGACATGGAAGCAGTCAAAGTGCCCTAATTCCTGTCCCTCTCATTGAGCTGCTGCCAAAGTCCCACCGTTAACTTGGATTTCTCCGACTCAGCAGGTGTAGGGGAACGAGTCCCAGCTATAATCAGCCACAGCCATCCAGTGTTTGATGCAGCCTGCTAGGAAACTGACTAAACAAACTGTATTAATAGCTTGCACCGCAGCCATGACTCTGGAATCTGAGGCTTGAATTGCCAGAGGGTAGGGGAGACCCCTCAAAAAGAAAGAAAAAAAGAGTACAGGAGGAGGAGAGAGAGAACGAAATTGTGAAATATAAAAAGACGATCAGCGATTGATCAATCGAAGGATTGCGGATATTTGCTGGACCACAGGTGAGGTCCTGAAAATGTGGGCTATAAGCTTTAGAGACCGGAGATCTGGGCTGTGGTTGGGTGTGTGCAGCAGCCAATATGTATTTACGTAAGTAAAGTGAACCCGAGATTTGGTAAATGGAACAAATGAAATCCTATATCCATGTCTGCATAACTAACAAGGCCTAAAAGCTGAATCCATGCAGAGCTAGCAGACAATGCAGGACAATACAGGATGGTCCCAGGGCAGCTTTCTAAAATTAAATCAGAAAAACTGTGCCGAGGTTATTTGTGGTCGGCAACTTTTATCAGCACTTGCCGTGAGGTTTTTGGCTCTTACACAACAAATTCAAAGGAAAAAGACTATATCACTTGATGTTTTCTGTCTCAAGTAGAGCCTGCACAGCCTCTGGTGCTGACTATAATTTTGCTAAATCAGTAGCTGTCAGTAAATACTGAATTAACAAACCAATTATAAAATGGACAGATTTGGATGAATAATGGATTTCTAGTAATCACTGACATCTCAGCCAAAGGCAAAAAAATCGTATTTAAAATCATACATGCTGCACATTTTTTCTTTTAAACATTACATTTATTCACCGTTGTGCAATATGATTATGTTTCAGTTGCAGCAAAGAACATTTATGTTGCATAAAATTTCAAATTCATATCATCACTCAGAAAGGGTCAAGATGTTTGGCCGGACAAAACAGGCTGCACTTTTCTCTGGTGTAACTCTATGTGATGGAATGAGGTACAACTCTGCCAAAAACATGACCTACATTCCTAATGAAGGTGTTGACATGCATGGGGATGTGGATCCTGGGGCGTTCAACAGCTCAAATTGCAATACTATGGATATCATTATTACTTGAGACTAAAACTTCTTTAGAGGCTCTTCTTACCCAGACCCAGATTATCATCACAGCATAGTCTACCGCCAAAAAAACAGGCAGGCAAATATTTTTCGTGGGGTTTCGGGCATGTAAAGGATGTCAGTGTGAAACTTAAAATCCCAAAGTCCTGCAAACTTTAGTTCCTTCTTCCAGACAACGCCGACTGCCTTGAAAAAGTTTGTCTATTTTAGCCTTCATTACTGTCTGGCGACGTACGAGCACACTTAGCCCTGCCTTTTCCCGTAACAAGTCCGCCTTTTCTTCTCAGCAATTGGCTCTAAGCACGTCAGTCAACGGTATCTAACGCACGCAAGGCTTTGGACCCTGTCAATAACATGGGCTAGCTGAATCTTATTGGTTAGAAACCCGAAATCAACTTTTTGTATCCACGAAAAACTAATGGCTAGCTGGTGTGGCTAGCGTTAACAACAGGCCGAACGCACATTCAAAATGTGTAATAACAGCACTACTACCAGTTTCAACGGTGACGACAAACACACATCAACACTAATTTAATTACATCCGAAGTGAACTGATGTATTTTACAGGCGTTACGGGCAGTCAAATTCACAAAAGAAGAGAAAAAGCTAGCAGTTAGTTGGTTAGCGGGCTGACACTTGAGTGCAAAGCGAGACAGTGGGTCCGAATGAAACGTTGTAGCTGCCACAACAGTTTTGACAATTAAACCGACGTATTGTTTTTACATTTACAAACACTGAAAACTGCCGCGCCAATCGCTACTTTGCCATAGTTTGGTGTAGTCGACACATCTATAGGGAATTTAAAGGGTAATAAAGTGTTTACAAACTCACCCTTGCGCCCCTCTCTCTGGCTCCCCTCTCCTCTCCTCTCTCTTGGAATTTGACACTCCCCTCGACGTCAAGTCATCGCGAGAATTCAGCTCAGTTCTCGTGCCCAGCCGTTAACACAGAACTTGGTCGAGACGTCGATTTCTCTACTGTGTTTCAACAGTTCTTTCGTTTGTCCTTTAATATTTAAATACCGAGGAGATTTGACCTCAGTGTATACACTGGAGAATATTACCTAGGCCAGTGTAGATACCGGAGAAAGATGCAACAGCTGTGTCCCCAACACGTGGTAGTTTAGAGCTGTTTAGGGGGTACCCCTGCGCTTTCACTATAAAAAAAATTCTAACTGTATAAACACTAGACAGGCACGTGTTAAGTGGCAGCCATCAAAATGAAGATTGTGATACTGAATGATGAAGACGTTTAGCTCAGTCCGGTCACGGAATTCAACACGTTAAAAAGTATGTAAAATCAGATAACAGCAGCCAGTTCTGCCACTCTGAACGATATCTTTTTGTTTGTTTCATGTTTGTGTGTTTTAAATATTCATAACAATAAGGATTTCATCTTCTAATCTACAAAGTACAGGAGACTGAGATTTTCCATGGGTTCCATATTGGCCCCATGCCAGTTGCCCACATGGATGGCTTTACCCAAGTGGACCCCACAGGGCAACTGGGTACTAAGTGGGTATGAGCCCAAAAATTTTTATCCTGTTAACGACCCACTTGGGCCCTACATACAAATGTTGACTGGAGGACAGTTGCAACACTTTTTGCATTTCTCTCAGTTGCTCTGAGACTACTTGGACTGCACCAACAAACTTTTATATATTAAACTTAAATCTGTCTGCTAATTACCCATACTACATGTTTATATATGACATATCACACACAATATTTGTTTGAATGGAAGAAGTGAGACTTTGCCACTGACCCCAACCCTGGGGACAGTTGCAACATGTTAAAAATACATTAAATTTCACAAATTAACTTTTGCTTTTTGTCTTAATAAGCATAGATGGCTGAAAGTATGCATTGGTGTACAATGATATAATAGCATTATTGATTTATTTAGTAATTTTCTTTATCAAATTACAGTTATTGGGTTTTGTTTGTGGAGACTCCTCTGTTAGTAACCTTTTCATCACTTGGCATACTGAAAACAAACAGGATAAAATTTCTACTTATTATTATTTATTCATTACTGTTTAATAAATCGTAATGCCTTATTCTTTACTAATGGACCATTAAAATAATAAGGTTATGTTAATATAAAATAATTACATGATCATGCTATTACATTAACTCCAACGATTATGTAACTGACAATGACTTGTGTATGTATAAATGTAGGCTAACGTAATCTCATTTTATATTTTGTAATGGCATCAATATGCTAATGTAGCAGATAACAGTTGACAATTTTATATATCTGGATGAACTATCCTTTTGTGTAGGCTAATTAAAATGACTTATGCATGTTGGAAAATACTGATGCGTGATCTGTTTTAAAATGGCTGCTTAACTTGGTTGCAGAACACCACGTGCAGGGTAGACACACTGACCTGCATACATGGTAACGATGTCACAAGTAGTAGTAGTAAAAAAAAATTACCTATATACCTCCAAAATGTCTAGCATGTTTCTAATTGGAGGAATAAGAGCTGTAAGAGCTGTTGCAACTGTCCCGCACTGCAACTGTCCCCAGTCTCCCCAGCTCCCTTGTAGTGAACTGGAAGAACAGTTCTCATATTAAATATCTATAAGGCTACTACTATTTAACCATTGTATAGTCTACAACATGAAGGAAATGCAAAAATATTAACACACACACACACACACACACACACACACACACACACACACACACACACACACACACATTAACAAACATCAATGTAATCAATACTTACATAAAAAGTAAAAAAGTACATTAATGTTTATACCAAAATAACCAATTCAGTTAATCAAATGTATAGCTGTCTAGCAGAATCCCCTTTCATAGGACATTTTAGTGAAGTTAAATCACATAAAAGTCACTTTCTGAGACTGTGAAAAAAAGAAAATTATTTTGTAAATTGGCTTCATGATTAAAGAATTACCCTCATAGTAGTAAACTGTCCAAGACAATCACCAAAGACATCATTATCTTTATGGGTGGGTGATATGTTAGCTTGTAATAAATTAAATGTGTGTCCTTATAAGAAGTAGAGTGCATATAATTAAATTATTTTCTTAAAAAGCTCATTAGAAGTTGAACTTGTCACTGGGGGAGTTTTTCTTATCCAGACTAAGAGTCTAAGGATAGAGGGTATCCTATGCTGTACTGATTGTAAATCCCCATTCAGGGCAATTTGTGATTTTGTGATCTTAGGCTATATAAATAAAATTGATTCAAGTTATTTCTGAGCCATCAGAATGTACAGTGCTGCCACACACAGAGGAACACTTTGTAGATACTATTTTGCCCTTTGCTATTTAACTGATTAAAATATATTTCTTTAGATTTTTAAAATAAAATCTCAGCTTAAATTACTGTTGCACAATGTGTCACAATTCACACGATAAAAGGAAGTAGTTGAATGAACAAAACGAGGGGGGTCTTTCCCCTCTCACCGTGGTTTCCTTCCTGATATTCTCACCCTATTCTCTTTCCTTGGAAGTGAACGTCCTGACTGTGGCAGTATGAGGCAGCACTGTATACAAGCCTACAACAACAGGCCAAAATATTATTAATGCATAAACATAAAACAAGATGCAATGGTTCAATTTAAGAATATGCTTAATCAGCTTTTGTTGTATGTTTGAGAATACATGAAGTATTAAAGACGAGGCATCTGATGTAATCCACAGCAACTGTTACGTAACATCACAATTTTCCTCCAATATACAAACCACACAAAACATCTCACTCAGAGGCCTTTTAACGAGACAATAAATGTGAATTCAGGGACAAGCTTAGAGAGACCTCCAGTGGATAATCTGAGAACTGACCGTGCTCGAGTTGACTTCTGTGTTCCTGTAAAGCAGTGTCCGGGAGTACCCTCTGTCCTGCACATTTGAGATCACTCCCTGCTCCAACAAAGCTGATTTAAACCAGAGTCAGAGGCAGTTTCTGAAGAAATGTTGTGTGGATGCTAGTTGAAAAAGTGAAATGTGTTTAAATAGTATAGCCTAAATGTCACTGAAAATTTAAATAGTACTAATATGAAAGATGTGCAATATTGTAAGTTCTCTTTAAGCTGATGCAAAACTTAATTGCTGGCTTTAAAAGTTGAATTATAACAATAATATATGAAAGAAGTGGAATAATTTAAGGTTTGCTGAAAAGCTGATGCTACACTGAACTGCTGGCTTAGATGTGTAAGAAAGTAAAGTTTAAGGAATAGGTGACAAGCGTAATGTGTTTAAATAGTATAGCTTAAATGTCACTACAATAATGTAAGAAAGATGTGCAATATTGTACATTTTAAGCTGATGCTAAACTTAACTGCTGGTTTTAAAAGTTAAATAATACCAATAATGTATAAAATATGTGGAATATTTTAAGGATTGCTGAAAAGATGATGCTACACTGAACTGCTTGGTTAAATGTGTCAGAAAGTAAAGTCAAAGGAATAGATGACAGTCAGTATAAATGTCACTGAAAAGTTGAATAAGAACAATAATGTGTGATAGGTGTGAATACTTCCAGCATTCACACCCAATGGTCAGCTTGTTATTAAGCAGGTTCAGGACTTGACAATGAAGTGATCCTTTAAATAAGCTGTGTTGGAGCAGGGAAAGAAACATGCAGGGCAAGAGGTACTCCAGGAGAGGTTTGGGAATTAAAGACTAATGTAAAAGCAAAATACAATCAGCTATTCTTAATGCTTTGCCAAAGTCACCAGTGTTCATACAAAGAAAAATGCATTTTTCATATATTCAAAATAAATCTAAAATCCCTGTTAAGCTGTTTCTTACTGCCCCCTCTTACATCACAAGGTCTCAAGGTCTCCAGTATTTCAATAACTTCAAAACAGCTCCAAGTAACGCTCCTGACAGGCTTTAAGTGATCACAGCTGTATTCAGTCCTGAAAAGAAGATGTGTTTAATTAGAAGTCCAAGCAGCAATACTTCCTGCTGGAGCCCTGTTGTTTTTCTGCCATTGTTGCTTCTTCTTCATCTTTTTTTCGTCAGCTAAAAGTGTTCGTGCAGGAAAAACCTCAAGACCGAAAGTGACCAAAATTGGCAGGTGGGCTGCAAATTCCACCCCCTACTCAGGGACATGAAATGGCACTCATTGACCTCAAGGTGGCACTCTAACAATCAAGTCCATGTTTCTGTCATTATCTCAAACTGCTTGGCCTAAATTTAAAATTGTTGCAATGGAAGTTTTGTGACTCTTTCTCAAAACCCTATTGTTGAGATCTCGTTAGAAACCATTGGGCCAATCGTCCCAAAACTTTGTCAGGATCATCTACAGGCCTTTACAGTTATATATGCAGTTACAGCATTTTAACTGTTGTAAGCATGTTAAGTTTCCAAAAGAAATGTGATGTCACTGTCTCAGCTTGCAAGGAGGTGTGTGAAAAACCATGTTTCCCCAGTGGCTTTTTCAGGAAGACACCTTCTTTGGGATACAGAGCCCCCAGGGGGCCAAGTCCTACTTGCCAATGATGTAGCAATTCATGCAAGTGATATGTTTTCAAGTGTCAGTCGAGGTCCTATAACGTTGAAGTTTGCAGTCTGCTTGTACCTTGCTCATTGCTGCTTGTGGCAGTATTTCTGATTTGTTGGATGTAATATAGCTTTTCATTTAAGCACCTTAATTTCACCATTTTTGTGAAGAGCAATGAAAAGAAGAAAATGAACGGAATATAAAGGCATTTACTTTCATTGACAAAGAAAAAAGCACTTTTGCAGGTGTACACAAGACGTGATCTAAGGGGTTAATTGTTTACAGAAACAGAACAAGCAAACAAAATCAAGCACAAAATTGGTCAGATTTCAGACAGATGCCATTACAAACGTAAATACATCTTGCAAGCTTACTTAGTGAGTCTTTCACTAAAGGACATTAACTTAGTAATCATGCCGTTTCATGGTTGTAACATTTAAACATTTAATTTAAAATAAAGTATTTTTTAAACATATGCTTTAAACAAATTTGGACCTGGGAGCACCTTTGAAAACCCACACTGTTGCAAGTTAAGACTACAAAGATCTGTCATAAAAAAAGAACATTTTATTCCTCCTTGGCAACTGCATCCTTTAAAACAAAGCCCAAATAAATAGTACATGACATATGACAGCAGGCATGTTGACATCACTTTTATCAGCGCTGCACATTTCCAGAGGGCTAGATAGAGGCAAGATTAGTGTGCCTGGCACATTTTGTTTAACCAATGATAATATTCTGCAACATTACGTTGCTTCTAGATAAATAAAATGGTTCCCATCTGGCACAATCTTTTTCTGCTCTGATCAAGAGTGTTTTTTTTTATTATTATTATTATTTGTTTTTCCTTAATATTGCAAAAATGATTGCATTGTGAGTTCACTGAGACATCACTGAGAGAAAGATGGCCACTCCAACTATCATATACACTTCATAACTTTTGTTCCTGAGCACTACATCAGAAACTGTATCCTCTCGATAGCCTGCACCATGAGACATTAGCCCTCATTCATAACCCTATCTTAAATTTTATTTTAATCTTTCAATGAGCATATATTTATTTTACCAGCCAACTCAACATTTTTTCATGATCTGTGACAAACCATAATAGTATTCAATTCATTTCTTAAGATATACCATTAAATACTTGCTGCAAATTTTGCCTATGTAAAATTAATCATAAGTATTTAAAATTTCAAAGACACACTGCTTCTCCAACCACCACATAATAAAAAAAGATTTGGAGAGGTTTGTACGTGTATCCTGGGACAGAAATCTGTATTTATTTGTGAGAAGTTTGATAAATGAGGGCCACTGTTTGACAACATCCTATAATTTATTGGAGACACTTCCTTGCCAGTAAACGCTGTGTGATAAGCTGTCTAATAATCAGCGATGTCTGAGAGCTCCCCAATGGTTTCATCACCTCAGTCTCTCAGCAGCAAATAGTCTTTGATAGTCTCTGGTAGAGGAAGCTCTTTAACAGCCGTGGGGAGGAACTGAACACCAAGACTCTGCCGGACAGCACAGCGTGCAAGAGAGCGGAGCGTGGGTGCATGAGCCACCATGTTGGTCAGCCTAGCCAGCAGCTGAGGATCCTTACTCAGCTCCCTGGGAGGGGTGCCATCAGCCCGTCGGATTTCAAACCGCCCTGCTGCCCGGCACAGCAGCTCCAAGCACTCCTCCTCCTGTTCAGTACCCAGGCCCCGGGCCAACAGGGCCACCAGTCGAGAGATAGGGGTCTGGCCCTTCAGGTTTGTCACATGAACCTGGGCTCCGTAGTCCAAAAGCACTTTTACACTCTCTAGGTTACCCTTCATTGCTGCCCAGCTCAAGGGCGTGTCATTGTTGTAGTCCCGGGCATTAGGACAGGCCCCGCTCTCCAGCAAGGCCCTCACACACTCTGGGTTATCTTTAAAGGCGGCCCAGTGAAGTGGAGTGTCCTTGTTGCCGTCCAGGGCATTTGGCTGGGCCCCATACTCCAACAGCAGCTCCACACAGCTCTCGTCCTTCTCAGCTGCATAGTGCAGTGCTGTGCGGTTATATCCATCCAAAGCATTCACCTGATAAGGAAATGTAATGCAAATAGCAATGTTATGCTAAGGAGTTAACAACACTTTGTGCCATATTTTAACTGTGCAAGCAGAATGGCCTGCACAAAGTGGTACATCTGAGGTGCATGGACTATGTACTTGATGTTTTGGTATGTGCACAAGTATGTGCAGCAGCACAGAGTGTGAGAGGGCTTGCTGAAGTGCAATATAGATCAGAGGGTGTGGTTGTTGGCCACCAAAATATCACACAGACGAGCAAAGAGAATTTCAAGGTTAGGAAAATACCAAGCTGTTGTTGTGCTGCTCGCACCGACACAAAACCAGAGCCCTACAATCAGAGGCTTGGTTCACTCAAAGTAAAAAAATAAAATAAAATAAAATACGGAATTACTTTTTACCAAATAGTGATTATCTGACTAATAATGACTAATAATGGTATTTCTAAAAGACATGTTGCTGTTGAATTTCATTATGTTGTTTTGTTGTTGTTGTTTTTAAGTGTTAAGTATAAACATCTGACACTAGAGAGTTGACTGTCAAACAGCAAACTTCTAGTGGCAAAATTTACTGAATTCTCATTCTCATAATTTTGGTTGCATGTTTGCTAACTGCAAGTTGTTTGTCTACATACTGTGTTTGATTTTTGCATGTTTTTTTGCACGTATTATTAAATTTCAGATGTTAAAACTTTCTTGAAAATGCCAACAGGAAAGCATTTTAAAAACAGGTCCCGCTGACACATTTGTCGTGCCCTGATGTTTAGTGCGATAATTAGCTAAGATTCAACTCTCTGTGCATTGACTTTCATATCATACAGTGGCTTTCTGGAAGGTAGTAAACTAATTTCAAACCTTGTGGTATGCTATGAGGAGTGGTCCTGTTTGTAGGAGTTATCCATGACATACCTCTGCACCCTTCTCCAGCAGCAGCTCCACACAGTCAGCATCAGCGACCATACAGGCGCAGTGCAGGGGCTTAAGTGTGCCATGCATCCGGTTCACATCAGCTCCCTTAGGGCATACAGAAGATAAATAATGTCAACATAACTGTTGGAGCTAAGGGATGTTATTTGTTTGAAGTTGGACTGGAAGATGAGCAGGCCTACCTTACGAATGAGATCCTCCACATTGTCATGTGGGAATGAGCGGATGGCAGCAATGGTGCGGATGAGCCGCTCAGACAAAGAGTATTTACTTTGAATGCTTTGCATGATGTACCACATAGTAGAGCTCATGTGTAACTGAGGACCATGGCACCCGGGCCGGGGTGACACTACAGCACACTGAAACACATTTCCAAGAAGTTGGGGTTAATGGAGATCTCTGGACCTTAAAAGAATTGTTAAAAAATAATAATAATAATAATAATTAAAAAAAAAAAAAAAATTTAAAAAAAAAAAATTGAATGGTCCCTCAGGATTTTTTTGGGGTGATTAGACTTCTTGTTAGGTAGTGGAAAGGAGTGTATGTCACATGATTATGTCATACATTTTTTAATATAGAAATGCATTTATTCCATTTACACAATTTGATCAGAGGTTTCCAAAGTACATTGTTGCAAAGTTAGTGACCTTCCCCATGAAATATCACGATCAAAGTGTCGTTTGATTGTGACAAATAAATGTGCACATATTGTAGAAAAGTATTCCTTTAATGTAGAATTACATTGGCAGTACATTGTCAGGTCTTCTAAGGCGACTTACATTGAATATTGGGGCTCCAGAGGAATCTCCCTTTATCTGGGAGTCTGTCATATATCCAACCTATTTTTTTAAATTCACATGTCAATTTTCCAAGACCAATGATCTCGAGGAATTTATTTGTTGATCTTAAGATCGAAATTTCATGCACCCATGCATGATAACAACCACAAATGATAACTTTAATTACCAAAATGAACACTGGTAACATTTGACAAATTAACATATTTTCCCTGTTCTTTAATCACAATTGTTTTGGGGTTAAATAAAAAGCGAAAGGACACAATATCTGCTCTGCCCATGCAATCTGGATGGTGTTTGCGTGTACTATCATGAGCCGATGCATAACGTTATTCTGCGGTTGCTGCTTCATCAAAGTGGCCCGACAGATGTCTGGCAGCAGATTATTAGCCATGCAAGTAACTAGAGGTAAACAAATGACTGTCGCTGACAGCTAACGCTAGCTCATCTGACTAGAATATGCTCCACAACAAAAGAGGAAAAAAACGTGGTGCACGTTTTAAACCAAATGACACCTTTAAAAATAGCTGAATAATTGCAATATACAAATTATAAGAGCCGATTGACGGTGCTGGGCTGGTTCAGAGTAAAAAAAATATCCCTGGCTACATTTTCCACCGGCAGCTAACACTAAGTTAGCTAGCTAGCAAGCTAACGTTAGCATCGAGATGCTAGGAACAATCGACTCTCGTAGGTGAAAAAAAGCAAATGACATTCACTTGAAACACTTGTGAGCGCTCTTTCAAATTATTTTCGCATCAATCGTTGATAAATTACCGATGCTACTTAGACAACGTACCGTTTTTGGTCCACGGTTTGAAGGTCTGTCGGGTTACCGTATTGACTACTGCTCGTTCGCCATAAACACAAAGCGTCAGAGCTCGCTCGGCCACGCCCTCTGCCTCGAGCTCCTGTTCCCCTGTATTTAAACTGAACCGACCCCAACGGCTGCTCTGCTTTAACTTCACATAGTTTGATATATTCTGCGAGTACCGGCTTTTACCATGTCTGCCTCGAAGGCTCGTCTTTACCGAGTGTACTTACTTTCCAAAAATAGCCATGTATGTCCACACCGCCAACCAACAGCGTGCTGTGAATGCCTCCAGCCCATGACCATGTTAAGGTACAATCGAACAAGTGGCTTCACAAATCACTGAAGACTGACAGGTCAGGCAGGCAGCCCCTGGTGGACAGCCAAACCAACGAGCCACAGACTATAAACATTTATGTTTTCAAGTTTTATAAAGTCATAGTTGCATAATGTCGTCTGGGCCCGTGGACACAAAATGTCAGAAAGGGGCGAAAACAGCTGAGAAGTTATGACGTCATCAAACTAATGATTTTTGTCACCGACAGTTCAGATTACATGAATATTTAACACAGAGAGAACAAGCAAATGATCCCATTTGAGAAGCAAATGCTGAAAGAACTGGGTGTTATTTCTTTGATTACTCGATCATTAAAATGTGCTGAGATCAGTTTTGTCACTTGATTAACCAGCTTTCAGCACTTCTTCATTAACATCCAGGTCCAGACGCTCATTATCCATCTGCATCCTGATTTTGACAGAACATTTTATAATCACCAGGTATCATGAGCCAGATGGTTTTGGAGCTGATCAAATTGAAGATGAAATATTAGTTGACTAATCAATTTGTCAGTCTTGCCCAGTAACTATTTTTATAATTAATTGTTTACATAATTTTTAAGCATAAATACCAAACACCTCCAACTTACAGTCTGTCAGTTGTCAGGCTTGGCTGCTTTTCTTCAACTCCTGTGATAATAAACTGAGTATCTTGTGGTTTCAGACTGTATTTTGCCCTTAACCCAACTGTCACAAAACTACATTTTTGCTTTGTTTTATCCATTACTGACTTAATGACCTTAAAGGGGAACACTGCCTAAATTAGGAATTCCAAAATATTATTTCCATGGCCTAGAAAAGTTCAGTCAATATTTGCGAATATGAAACTATTCTCGCTCAAACCAGAAACCAGAGAAGTCTTAAACTTGTGATGTCCAAGTCTGGAGCTGTTCCATAGTCAATGAACAGGAGTCTGATTTTGTGGAGCCACACAATGTTTGTTTCCTTTGTTACCAAAAATGAGCTTTATTTTACTGTCGTGTTCTCTGAAACACAAAATGTACCCATATACCCAGAACATTCCCCTGGGTGCTCTCAGTGTCATCTAGAGCATTTTCCCCAATTCATTGTCAGTGGAGCAGCTCCAGAATTTAAAACCCATGACATTGCAAATTTGAGTTTTATCGCTCTAGCTTTTGGATTTGGGAGAGTTGGAATAAAATGTATGCATTCTGAAAATGGGTGGAGCTCCTCTTTAACACTTTTTTTTACAGGCTATCTGTAGTGTCACAGGCATTCTTTATCTTGAAACACATATGGATGCAGACATAGGGCAACTTAATCAAAGAGACATTTCCCTTTTAGATTTGAAAATCAAACCATTAGAATCCATCTTTGACAGGAAATGTCAGTTCGTGGCAGATAGCGGAGCTCTAAGGGGAGGAGAGTCGAGAGAACATTTTAAATTCATCTGTATAGCTAATGCCTTGAAACAGTGGTTCTCAACTGGTCATCGTGGTCCATAAGTGGGTCCATTCTGAATGGACCACAGGTGACTCATGAAAATGTCAAATTTGTTTTAAAAAAAAAAAAAAAAAAAAAAAAAAAGCACTTTATTTTGAAGTACAGTGAATTTACATCACAGTTTTCATTTCAAAGAGCCGTTTCTTGCTGTAGATTGAGCAAGCAGCAAACTAGCTAAACGACATGGCCAAATGCAAGTATGATGCTGAATGTATTAAAGTGTGGACCTTGAATTAATGACTAAGGAGAGATCTGGACCCCATGGCTGAACCAGTTCGGAACCATTGCGACCCATTCAATCACTGATACGTGTTGTGTACATACAAAACCCAGGAAAGGGAAAAGAAATGTGACACAGGGAAGCCAAATCAAAATAATTTATTTTTGGTGACATTTCATACAGTTCTAGGATTGTGTCTCAAACACTTGGTTGATCCATTACTATACTTCCTTTTTGCCACCCCAACCCAAATTAACAGAAAATAACCCAAACAGATGAGGGGGGGGGGGGGGGTCCTGTAGGTATTTGCAAGCCTGTCAACATCAACCATATGCTTCTAAAATGATTCACATTACTCATGAGTAAGATTCTTTTTAAAAACAAGTTAGTGCATTTATTTAATTATACTAAATCACTAGCTGCTCATACTCATTAATGAAAAAGAAATAACAGCCCCAGTGATTGGTTACTCGTTTTACTGCATTATTAAACCCAAAGTCAATGCATCAAGTATTTTTCGCTCAGCTGACATGTCCAACAGTATATAAATGTCATATGCGTGATTTTATTTTGCCAATGCGATTTCACACAACTTTGGGGAAACCAGCCTACCAAGATTGGGAGAAAAGCGTTGTGCATCAGAATTAAAATAAATAAAATTTAAAAAGCAATACATACAGTGAGTCAAACTTCAAATTCTAAGTCAATCATTTGTTTTTCAAAATTAAAAAAAGAAAGAAAAAAAACAAAGGAAAAAAACAAAAACAAAAAAAAAACAAAACAAAACAGCAAACTCACCCTAAAAGCACAAAACAATCTGGTGGATACCTGCTGTCAAAAGCCTCCCTCTGTAAATTCAGTACTATTACAATTACATTCTCCCACACACATTTTCTAGTGAAGGGTTATCACAATATAGCATAGGCAACTACACCTCTACAGCTTCTTCAAAATCCAGTTTCACTGGGCCAAAAGTTTCCCCAAGACTACATTATTTTAGCAGACCTCGTCAATAAAAATCAAAACTTTATCCTAGCACACTATGATCGTAGGCAGCTGGCACATAGCACGTGAAAATATTCCAATTTTCTTTATACCCACGACTTGGCTGCCAAACATCATGTAGCTATCATCCTCAGCTAACAGCACTGCTCAGTCTATTTTTGACACTATGCCATTGTTAAGAACAATTCACAGATATAAGCTTAACCTGGATATCCTGTGATGATGTAGAAAAGCCAAACCTCACCTAAACCACCAGGCGCACTGAACAGTCAAATCTCATCATTAACCTAGTCTTTTATTCTCTCTGGAAAACATCACCCTACTACCAAAAAACATACATGTAAACAGAGAACCTGACTGATTATCAACATGACAAATGTTCTGAATCCATCAGAGTGGGTCGACCCCATAAAAACGGTTCAGATAGATGGAGATAAAACTTAACATGAAAAACTTTGGACCAGGCTAGCAGGTTCACCGTGGCTAACAGGCCAGTGAGCACCCCAAAGTGGATTTCGGCTTCAAACAAAACCACACATCTGACTGCGGCGTACATCGACAGTTTCTGATATCCGACTGATACAATTTAAGCCAATTATGAACCAGGATCAAAATACCACCATAGAACACATTTCATTAATATACATTAGAAGACCACACTGTCCAGTTCCAGGACAATGATTCAGAGTCTCTGATGTAAAAATCATCCATTTCATTACATCAGTGCAACAGCACACTGTAGCACTTCAATCATGTTGCTTAACAATCAATGCATACACAGACATCAGTCAACCCTTCAGTCATACTTGCAAACCTAAGCACACAAGAAAAAAACAACTGATGTCTCATTGCGTGTTAGTGATATCTTTGTATATGTACATGACATATATGCATGTTCTTTTCTTCTTAGTGCATATTGTTCTTGCAGACATCTATTCTTTAAAATAAAAAAAAAAAAAAAAAAAAAAAAGGTAGAGGCCGTTTACGCGGCCCAGCATCCCACCTCTCCCTAGTTGAGCATAAATGAGACGGCCTCCAGGTAAATCGCACTTAAATTCTTTTAAGCATAATGCTGGAGGCCAAAACATGATTTTTGTTTCCTTTTCGAATCACTCAAAGTTCTTCAGGTGTCATTTTGCCCATTAGTCCTGGATGTCCCGGTCTTATTGTCATTTTAAAAGCTTTTCTGTGGACAAGTTCCAGGGGGGGAAAGGTGGCTACCATAATGTTGTTGCTTTTATGTTATTCATTTTTATATAATTATATATATCCATGTATATATTCATACATCTTTTTTCTATTAATATCAAGTTTTTACTTTGGCGATACTGGTGGGATATTCTGCTCTTTGCCAGTGTGCCTGTAGCCTCCCTGGGGGGAGCTGCGTCGGGCCGGAGGTGGGCGCCTCTGGTCCCGAAATTTGAGGCCCCCGGTGCCTCTGGGGCCGTTGCTGCGGTAGTAGCCTTGAGAGTCACGTTCACGTGGTGGTCGGCTCTCCTTGCATTCCCATCCCCCCTCCCTGTCGTGGCCTTTCTCTTGCTTGTCTCCAGGACCACTGCTGGAGCCCGGATCCTCGGCCTTGTTCACGCGCAGCTCGCGTAAAGGCTGGCCCGTCGTGGTGCCTGTGGAAGCTGGGGCAGGGGCCGCAGGTGGAGGGTCCTTGGGTGGCCGTTGGCAGACCTCAGCATAGCTGAGCTTGCGAGGCTCCTGAACCAAAGCAGGGAACAAGCACAATTTCAAAAGAGATGTAACACAGCCATTTATACATTTCATGATTTCCCTCATCAAACCCTCAGATCTCATAATCTGAACGCTCATCGGGGTAGGAGTGAACATCCTGGACATTTGGTGGGAAAGGCCAGAGAGAGATAAAAGACAGAGACATTGAAGACGAGTGACAGGTAGAGAGGAGGGAGAGAACCAAAGCCAGTCAGTCCACTACCTCACTTCCCTCTATGCGCAAAAGATCTCATCATCGGGTACTATGTTCAGGTGGAGGCTGTTGGTACAAAGAACCACATTCTCACCTGTGCAGGGGTGGGTATAGTGGCTGTAGCAGTGGTCGGCGTGCTCGGTGTCGCTGGCGTGGAGGCAGCAGAGGACTGAGGCCTGGAGCTAGGCACGGGCTGCGTGGTGGGGGGCGGGTTTACGGTGGTTTGAACAGGTGTGCGTGGAGCCACTTTTGGAGCGGGAGGCTCTGCCCGTTCAACCCTCTTCTCCTGACGGGTAACACTGTCAAAACAAGTTTCAGACATTCAGGTTACCATTTTGAACATTTTAATGCAGGGGTTTGAAACTCAGTGTGTTAACACTGAATGTGAAGCGAGTGTTTTGCACAGTGAGATTACACACAAAGTCCATGCAAAGATGAGAATAGACACAAACTCGCATAACTCAAATTGCTGTGATACTGTGTTGCAAAAGCCTATGAGTGTTGAGATCTAGCTGAAATCCTCTTGAGTTTACTGCGGATTAGAAACGGAGGACAAACTTATTGTCGTCGTTTTTGTGCACACGGAGCTCTACGACTCAACGTCAGTACTGCACAGACAGAACAAAAAAAAGGATAGGACTTGGAGGTTAGTGAGTGAGCCATAGGACTACATTTTAAGGTCTCAATATGTTTTTGTCACTTGTGTAAGCCATTTTGTTGAGTTACTTCTCGGCAAAATGCCCTGAGTAATTTGAAATTGGTCTTTTATTATGAAAGGTAAGGAGTGAAAGGAGTCAAGCTGTAATGCGATGCAGTGACAGTATGAGAAGTAATAGAGTGTCGCCATCTTGGTTCATGCTGGGACAGACTATGGAGCCTCCATGTTCACATCACTTGATTCACGCTATCTGTTGTACTAAACTACAAACCAAGTTAGCTATTAGCTGCCTTCACTTATTAGTTAGCACATCTTTAAAGGCAAATATTTGTCATTTGTGGATACTTCAAAAAAAAAAAAAAAAATACTCTAGCGACCGTATTTGCATGAGTAATGCAAGGCAAAAATTCACTTAGTATGTGAACACAGTGTAAGTGCCAATTATTCTGAATTAAGATGTAATGATCCAAGACAGTCATACCCAGGGGCTGAGGGTCCAAGTGGTTGTGAAGCAGATTTCGCTGCTGCCAGGGCAGGACTCGAGACGGCCACAGTCTCCTCTGCGACTGGTGGTTGGCCTGAAGCTGGACTCACAGTGGCTTCTTTATTGGCTTGTTCTGTCTGTAAAAAGGAAGAAGGCATTCACATTATACCTCTGATTTCCCCATCAGTGCAGTGTATCCATCAGATTTACAAACTGTTACAGTCTTTATTCCTTCTTACCTTGTCCCTGTACAAACCGCGTACAACATCTGACATCCGGTTTTCTAGTACTGGCTCTCCCTGTGTGCTGACTACGCAGCCAGGAAGAGGTGGGAAATTGGTAGCTGCCAAGTCAAACTTGGGTGGAGGCACCTTGACCTCTGCTAGCGGTACAGGCCTCTGAAAGAGGAAATTGAAAAGGGGCCAACAAACAAAGATGATGAGATGGTTTACACTTTTAAACCATAGACGTTTGAGGGCAACATAAAAATTGCAATTTACCGCAATTCGTTCATCTTCTCGCCTCCTCCGTGTCCCTCTGTAGGTTGTGCTCCGTCTGAAAAGCAAATAAATAATTTGTCAACAGCAACCCAACACTCAAGCGTCACAGATCAAGGCACAGCCGATGACCAGCAGCCATTATAGTCAGGCGAAACAGGTTTACCTTCCACGTCCAGCCATGCCGCTGTCATCACTGGGGTCCAAAGACGAGGAAGAGGAGGAGAGATGTGAATACGCTGAGCTCAGGTCGGAGGCCGTCTGGACTGGGTTAGTGGTAGTGGTGGGGACTGTGGGAACAACAGGAGCAGGAGGCTGCGGGCTGCGTAGTCCAGTCAGACTCTCCAAGGGGACGGGAGTTATAGACGCTGAGGTCACCTCGCTTGTCCTCACCTGGGGCTTCACATGGTTTCTGTCACACAGGGGAAAAGGTCAAGATGAGTAAAGTCAATATTAGGTTGAAAATACTCTCAAGACATACTGGTAACCAGTGTTTCCTGTAGAGCTTTTTGTTTAGGGGAATAATTTTGCCCGCAGGTCTTTAAGGGTAAACTTCAGGAGATGTTACACTGACCATACTGGTGGTTTTGACATGCCAAGTCTACATGAAAACAAGTGTGCTGGCATGACTACGCATCAGTGTGGACTTAAATGACGGCAGATTCAGGCAGACACGTTGGTCTCTGATGATTAGCTTTGGAAAATCGAATCCCCCCCCCCCCCCCCGGAAACCAGTTAAAGTGGTCACGATGTCAAAGTGAAGGCATAAACCGACAATTCTGTCTGATGTCAGGCAACACAAATGTGCCAGTGCCATTAATATCTTTATGCTTTGTAAAATGTTTAGCGGCCATCACAGTAATGCAAATCTAATCTAATGTGCTCTGACATGTTAAACCACCGTATGGTCCTATGAGCAGAGCTTGTGCTTGGACATTAATGCCGTTACATACAGAGAACTGCACTGTAATCACAGTGGTTACGTAATGGCAATTGGAACAGACAGCAACAAGCCTTTATAAAAAACACTATCAACAATTTTCAGATAATTGAGGCTGAAGCGGAGAATTGAGTTCAAAGGAAACACTTGTGTTCACCATTTGCTGGAGGAATAAGACAGCATGCTGTGTCCTCGGGGTAAGACATGCGGGGGGCGGGGGGAATTTGTGCTCATGATTGACTGAAGCTGTACAGACTTTGATGTTAACATACTGTATGTTTGGACACTGCAGCCAATGAAGGAGCTGAGAACGCCCATGTTAGACCCAGACAGTACACTAACACTTAAATGCAGCACGCTAACACTTTGAGACAGATACTGTTCTGTCAAAGGCCGAGCAGCATGATTCACATGGACTGATCTTGTCGTGAGTGTGTGACCCTCAGATCTCATAATCTGAACGCTCATCGGGACGGGAGTGAAGCTCCTGGCTTTGGAAGGGAAGGACAGAGAGAAAAAAGGAAAGGAGAAGGAGAAGATGGAGAGGAGAAAGAGAGAACAAAGCCCGTCACTCCACTCCTCAGTTTCCCTCTATGCGCATCTTGATCTCATCATGGGGTCGGACTTTAGAAGAGTCCAGTGCGATACTTCTTTGTGAAGCTGCTTTTTCACAACATAAACAAACTCGCAAAGATGTCATCTCTTTGCGAAAGATTTAAAGCATACGAATTTAAGCTTGACAGCTTCCTGACCTAGACTCAACTCCAGACTGTCATTTCTTTGTTATAGCATATAACACACAACATGTAATAATACACAGACAGAGAAAGCAGCAGTACTACCAATATAAAAAACAAAACAAAACATAAAATGGGTGGTTAGTTGAGATGTAGAGAAACTGTTACATGTAATAATGTCAATGCAGAGACGACATTTTGGAGCCAAGGAGGCCATAACTGGAACAAGCCAGTTGCTCAGAATCAGATAGCAACTGCTGCCATTTAGTAGGCAAGCCTACATTTATCAAATGACATGACAAACCCAGGATGTCCAATACCTGGCGACAAACATTTACACACTGATGAGAAGGATCATGGCCATAAAAGTCTGACTGGCAGAAGGCAGTGGCCCCGTTATGGATTTAGTCATTTGGCTGTTGCAGTATGATAAGAGATGAGGGTAGCGATGAAGCTTATTATAGCAGTATAGCAGTGGTACCTGAAGGCATTTATTACATTCTTTCTTGAATAGAGGGGGACACTGTGGGGACAGTAAGAAGACAGGGAGGGAATACAATTCCCTGGTGAGGTCACATTATCTTTGAGACAAAATCAAACTGCAGATGATCTGATGTTTACAGTTTAACATCATGCAAACAATGACACAAGTGGTAAAATATGTCAATTAGAATATGTTTACGCAAATACCAGACTTAGATTTAAAGGTCCAGTGTGTAGGATTTAGAGGAACATATTGGCAGGAATGGAATAAAAAGTATATTTTCTTTTGGCGTATAATCACCTGAAAATAGGAATCATTATGTTTCCTTTACCTTAGAATAGCCGTTTATATCTACATAGGGAGCAGGTCCCTGACAAATCTTACACACTGTTCCTTCAAGTCAAAACTAGAAAAAACTCAAACCAACAAATAGCATCTGGGAAAAGAAATCCTTACCGGTTTCTGTTGAATGGGCGTGTGATATTAAGAGAACTGGAGCCAGTTTTGTAGTGTCCTGCAGAGCCAAATCCATTCACAAAGCTACTGTTGGGAAACGGTGCCTGCACAAGGAAAAGTAAGACATTATTTACAAATCCTCTTTCATGTGGTATATAAGTACAATTTGTCAAATAATTTACTTCAGTTGCTGCCACAAGGATCTGAAAACACATCTAATGTAGATCCAAAACTGTTCACAAGACTCATCATGCAAAATATCATGTGTTTGTGTATTGACGATTTAAATTGCAAGAAAGGAAAAAATTAATCTGAATTTACTAAATGCATCTCTCTTCAGGAGGTCAGGAAAAATATGGCACAGACTAACAACAACAATGCAGTTTTTTGGGTGATAAAAGACTTGTCAAATGCCTTAATGTAGGTAGTAGTAGGTATACTATGCAGGGCTTTCCTTTAAAAAAAAAAAAAAAAAAAAAGAATGTACAGAGTCACACAGAAGTAATCCCTCTCAATCATCACTTATGACCCACTGGAAGTGTGGAGGTGTATTTTTCTGCCAAGACTCTGCCCTCTGCCTGTATTTTCTGTGCTCAGGTTGGGTACTCCCATGGTGCTCAGGTGAGGTCGGGCTTTTTAAAAAAGGTAGCGACCAGGTGCCAGACTACAAGCAGCAGACATACAAGAGACATAGCGCAGGAAAAAAAATGCAAATATAGCGAGGCAAAGCACCAAATAAGAGTTAAATCTAGGGTTACCTTTTATTACTTTTTACTTTAACTACACAATCCTACATGGTAAACCTTTACAGGACCATGGAGAATTAAAAAAAAGACATCTCATGTGAGTGGCCATGATTTATGCCAGATTTGGCAATTTCCATCTGCAGTCCCTGGGCACATATACACGCAACAGTCAGACACTAAAAACATTCATTTCCATGCAACACCATTACAGTCTCTTATACAGACAAACCTACAAGCTCACAACATAAAAAACACCGGCACATTCATCCAGTGCAACTACAAAATTACCATTCATTCCAATTAAAAACCTGAATCGCGGTCAAATTGATGTCGACGTGACTGCTTGCTCAATATGTATTTTTTGCACCATGGGAAAAAGAATGAAAGTCTGTGCAAGTTTTAAACTCAGCTGGAAGCATATTCCAGTGTTTGATGGATGGAAATGAGAAAGCAGATTGTGCAAAGGCAGTCTGCCGCAGTGGGTTGTTTAAACCTGAGTTTAAAGCAGGTCGAGAGGTTCTGTTCATTTGTTCAGAGCCGAGCTGAAAAAAGCTCCAGTGCTGGTGTTGAATTGTAGATTATCGTCAATACCAACAGGACTTCTCAAAACAGAATGAGATTTTCACAAGTGAGGAGGCTGTATTAGGACAGTGTGTTACAGTGATGGTGATTTAATGATTTCTTTGCTTTTAAGGTTTATAATTTGTGTCACATTTTGCAAATTTAATGCTGATTACACAAAATGAACACATAGAGTGAGTGTCTTCCCCTGAGAAGCGTGAAGGGTGAGTTCCAGAGTAGGTTTGTGTTTATGTGTCTAATAGCAGTGTGAGTGCGTCTCACCAGAGGAGTTTCAAAATACGGTGTGGGCGAAGGCGTCCAGGTGGGAGGTACAATGCCGTAGACTGGGTACTGCTGCTGAGGGTAGACGTGCTGCATGTAGAGCGGAGAGCTGTACTGGGACTGGCTCTGGGACTGCTGAGCATACAGGCTGCTGTCCATGCTACGGTAGCCATTCTTCGCAAAGAATGTGTTGATGGCCTTTATCCTGGCCTGTCGGCACGGAAAAACAAGGAAAGAGCACAGAGTGAAATAACTAAAAACAACCTCACAAACGGGCCTTTCCGAAATGACAAGGGAGTTTTAATGTAACTCACCATGATGGGTTTTCCCTGAAATGTTTTTACTTCCTCTCTTAAATACTTGTATGCCTATGGGAGCACAAGAGAGAATGAAAAGGCAATTCAAGACAGCACTCAAACTGGCAGTGTGAAAATGACTGCAATTTGACTGCATTACCTGTTGGGCGTCTGTGTCTGATTGGAATGTGATGTACCAGTTGTTGTTGTGTGCAAACTCAACACTTATCACCTTTGGACAGTTGTCATTTTTGAATAGTGACTCAACTTCCTGTGAATTAGACACAAACAATCATCTCTCACTTTACTCACAGGTAAACATCAGCTGTGCAGTATTTACTGCCAAGTGTCTGCACGAGTTAGCATTACCTCGACAGGTGTGGTTTCAGGGACCTCCCTCAGGATGATAATGCACCGCTTGTGATTAGGACGTACTTTCTCCCCTTTCTCATCCACTTGTACCATAGGAGAGGCTGAGGGGAATTCAAGGTATTTAAAATCAAACACATTACAGATTCAAGCAGCTTGTTTTAACATACAACCATCTTAAACTCTCCACTTACATCTCAGCACATCCAGGATGAGGTCTATGTCAGTGGTGAGGACCTTGATGCCCTCCATGCTGGCTATAGTCCAAATAGGGACAAACTGGTCACTGTCCATCTGGGACATCAGGTACAGATCCTTTGAGAGGTTTTCTCTGAAAACACAAAAACAACAAATCCATATAGATTAGTCCTCTCTTTACTTGGGAAATAACTAAGTCCACTTCTCAAATTCTGCAGCATAAAAAGGTGATTTGAGTGCTCGTGTCTTACCTGGAGAAATAAAACTCCAGCTCCTTCTTCAGAGACTCTCGAAGATTCTCAGAGGAGATCGGAGATTGTTCTTCAGTTTTGGAATCCACTGAGAACCAAACACAAAATGTCAGTGATGATACAACACAACTGCTTATGAACTCCACTATCATGGTGATTGTAGTGTGTTAATTATATGTTTGTCACTGTCAGGACTGTCTCCAGATCAGGCTTTTCAGAGCAGAAACAGATCCATTACAACAATGGCTGTGACGTCATCTCAACCACAAATTCCCTTTCACTCAATCTAAAGAAATACACTGAGCCTGACTGCACAATGCAGGTTGTCCCATTACCTTTTAATAAGCAGTGATATACTAATTATGTGAGCACAATTTGCTCATAATTACACCTGTGAAAACAGCTTGGGCTCTGAATCGCACTCATTTTCTTTCTACTTTCAGAACATACTGTAACTGCCCTCAAAGTTCGTACTGTTGCATGGACTATGCATACAATTGGGACATACTACTTTTAACATTTCCCCTTGAACTTTGACCGCAGTTTATTGCAAGTTGGAAGTCAATAATTCCGAGTTGGAATTCCCGACTTCTGGTCTAAATGTGTCACAGTGCACCTGCACGGGAATGCATGGATGCCTGCAGCAAACGGATGTTTGTATGTCAAGTCCCTGAGCTTTACAAGCATCTACAGAGGACCCACATCAATTACAGCACTGCCATTAGCCAAGAGAAACTGCATCTATAATAAGTCAGCTGTCTTCCCCATGTGTGCTCATTAAGATTAAGTACAACAGCTCAAAATCGTGTCGACTGGTGCAGAGCGAAATAGTGTGAACCACCACAGCCAATAGCAAAAAGTTGTGTGGATTTGTTTTGTGTGGACAGAGATATGCTACCAAATATTTCTATCAAGCACAAGTCAGCTGAATGGAAACAGCAGCTAATACATCACAGAAGGTTTCACAACACAAACACCACATAAAACACTAAATGGGTTCGTTTATGTCGACGAACTCGGGCTAGGTGGATCTCCCATGGGTTTCTGACTCGGAATTCTGACTTTAATGACTGTTCTATTACACTTCTGTTGTCAGAGGTAGTATTTTCCTGTGTACTGAGTACAATGGATTGCAGGCATATATCCATCGCAGTCTGTAGTGTGAGCTGTCACCCGTCTCTGACTCAGTCGATGTGACGCATGTTCCGCGACGCCGAGGATAGTGGGTCCGAATAGCCACAAAAGCATGCTTGCATACTGCAAAATGCGGCCAAATGCAGGACATCCTGGTATTTTTCACATACTAAAAGTAACCTTTTAGGCAAAGGGTCAAACAAGGGTTAATAGTATGTTAATCATCCCTGAGTCAAACACATGATTTATATTTGAACATGGTAAATGAAGTACAAATAACTGTATTGGTTAGGTGTGGCCCAGTAGTCTGTGTTCCAAGTTTCACCTGGCTGACAAGACAAATATCCCGTTGGGGACGATAAAGTTAATTGAACTATGTGGCATGAGGAGGCAGCAGTCTGCAGGTTTTCATTCATTTCAGCCAAAGACTACCCGCTGAAATCATCTGCTGAGGTGATTGGTTGGTATGAAAACCTACAGAGTGATACAGGTCAATGTGCTGCAGTGAAAAGCATATCTGTGAGGCAATACTTGCACAACAGTATTGTAGTGGGAACTGTTTATGATGTTAGACAACACAGTTTCACATCCTATCTAGAGACTAAAATTTATTGAACACAATGAGAGAGTTAGCTGCAGTCACAGTTGGTGTGTGGAGACGACTGCATGTGATGTGACGTGACTGACCTGAGGTCCCTGTGGTGGACTCAGCGGGGGAAAAGCCCAACTCTGGAGGGTCCATTCCATTTACTGCTATCTCAGCTGTTGCTGTGGAGCTGCTGTCATCCAGGGCCGTGAATCCCACAGGGTACTGCTTGCACCCAGCAGATGAAGGCTCAGAATAACCTGTGAACAAGGTAAAGAGTTCAGAACCAGCAGATTTTTCCAGGGCTTCTTCACCTTGTCCATACATCTCCCAAGGTTTTGCTAGTACTGTGTGTAATTTAATACATAGATGTGTGTTGTTGGCAAAAAGGTAAAAACAAAAAAACTACACAGCTAGCCATTTAGTTTACACTTGAGAACAAATGTAAAGAGTCAGTGTTTGTATCATTACACAGGATGTCACTGTCCAAAGAGAATGCTGTTTTCACACTATAATGCTCTGTATGAGAAAAAACAAGCATGAGTTTAAATATGGGATATTTAATTGGGCTGATGTATGTGCGTCTCACCCTCACTGATGTCTGAGGGGGGCCAATGAGGGCTGTTGGTAACAGCCTCGCTGGGGGCCACAGGCATCTCCTGCCACACCTTGGCATTTGGGTTCAAACCGGCGCCCTTAGAGGTGACCTTCAAAGCACAAACAGCAGGATCAGGCAAGTTCAACTCTTATCAACATTAAAAGCAGAGAGATGTTTGCATTTGAGCATATTCAAACATTTTACACACACACACACACAAAATAGAGACAAGTATTAAATTGGACTGCTGCATTTTGAAAGACTATACTTTCTGTATTCAGGCAGATTTGTAATTATGTGAATGATATGTTTTATCTGCAATTGAGACCTACACAATGATGTACATCATGTATTTAATATTCTCGCTGATTCACCCCAGATTTGCTGTCTCATCTCTGACTGGCATCACACTCATTCCCAGACTACTGTTAAAAAATGATCTGTTCAAGACGTTTTAAACACACTACAGCACATGGCATGTTTTGCACCTATCCTGTCAAGCTACTAACACTCATTTATCAACACAAACACATTGAGTTGCTTTTTATATCCAACATTGAGCACTCAGCAGCAAACATCTTCAGTGCACTACGAAACCTAACAGACTGTTAAATGTAGGAAAACTAAAGTCATAAAGGTGGAAATCTGAGGGGAACATGATAACGTGATGTAATTATGAAAATAGACATGGAGAATATAAATGTAACAATACATAAAACACTAGTTGCCCAATGACACCATTATGCTTCACAAAACACTTAACACTCGATAAAATACAAGACAATGATAGAATTAAAACAATTGACGGACCAATTTGTTTGTCAGAAACTGAAATTAAACTTTACCTTTTGTTGTTTGCACAAACATTACAGCAGTACTGTTTGTGCAAAGGCACCTCTGCTATCACAAATGCATCAACATTCAGACAAAACACAAAACGGGAACAACAACCAAACTTTGCATTTTTATACAAGGGGAAAAGCATGGTCTCTAATAATGTGGTTCAAGACTGAGACCCAACCATCACTACACCTGCTGAGTTCACTAATTACTCTAACCTTATATTGAGGGGCCACTAACTAAAATCACCTGCTGCAATCTAAGGATGGCAGGAACACCTGCATACCATTGGGCCTCAATGGCATCTAATTGGAAACCAGAGAAGTGCAATGAAATGTGCCACAAAGCGCCCCATGATCCCCTGCAGACAAAGGAGGCTATTAACCTGTTAACCTCGAGAAGGAGAACCATTATAAAAGCCTCTAGTAACCACAAAGTCTGTGTGGTAAATGCTGATAAAAAACAACAAGCATGATGTCAGCAGTACTTTGTGTTACTTTAACCAACATACTTGTGTGTCTGATGCACATTAACGAAGGATTAGATGTGACACTCCATATCAAAAGGGCTCTGGGGGTGAAACCCTGACCCTGCAAAGATCTGTGGCCAAGAATAGATCACATACTGTACCCATTAAGATATGATATGAACCTGACATGAACCAATGGTGGATTGCTCTTTAATCCAAAGAGGAATGGATGACAACTGTACACGAACTCTGAAACGCCAGTAACTGTCAAATTTTCCAGCTTCTTCTTTTGACACTGTCACTTGCCACCTGCAAATACATCCTCCCTCTTTTTAGCTAAAGCACCCGGCCTGACGAGTGCAGCTGACGGTCACAATATCACTCAAGACACTTCTCTCCTCCAAGTAGACAAGAATGGCTGTGCCACACGTTTAGGCCTCAGTGTCGTTAAAAAGGAGCACTAACATTTATGTGCCGTGCAACTTGACACATGGTTACAATGCATGCTTCTGTGTTACAGGCCGTGGTGAGCCAAGTAATGTCAGCTGACTGCGCTGCGCAGCACAGGCCAGGTATTTGCAACGCATGTCACTGCGCTAGCTCCGTTAGCTACCAGCACGATTAGCTAACAGATAACGATGGTGAAGGAACGTTTACCCTTCGGCCAGTAATCTAACGTTAGGCATCGATTACCTACACATCGAAAACAACTCAATCAGTACTTATATGCTCCCAATACCACTGCCGTCATTCTTAGTTCCAGCTGTGTCATAACTTAACTTATAGGCTAATGATTACTCAGCAAACTACTTAATGAGCTTGCTTGTTACAGCAGCTAAGCTAACGTTAGCTAGCTACCTACGAGAGCTGCAGTGGAGAGCAGGCTAACGATAAGTGTGTAAAATCACCTGCCTGTACTGGCTGCAAGTTACTAGTCGTCCAAGTGCCGCTGTGTCTGAGACTGTTTTCGCTTGATACTCGATAACACCTTGCGATTAAACCCTGTCAGACAGCGATTACGCAAATAGCAGCAAAGTCAAAGCCAAGCTGAAACTTAGTAGCTTAAAATATGTCTTGGTTGCGTTAATTTTAGCTGTTGCTTCATGAACATCGCTGGTCGCGCAGAGGGGGAGGGGGGGGGGGCGTACAGTGCTAACAGGTCTCCAATGAGCAGCATCGCTTAGCCAGCTAGCTCGCTAGCTAACTAAAGAAGGCCTCACTCACCATGCCGCCTGACCCTCCCTCGCTCCCCAGCGGAGCCTCGTCCTTCCCACCGGTCTTCGGTCCGGGATCAGCCTCCTCCTGCAGCAGCGGCGGCTCTACGCTCTGATCTGAACTCATCAGCCGCTCCTGACTCACTTCCACCCCGTCGCGTTCTCCCGGCCCCCGCCTGCCACCACCTCCTCTTTCCGAAATAGCGGCTGGGTTCAGCAGTCGGTCTGGTTCTCTCCTGTTTGACTGGATTGGCCAGCAGCACACTGAAACTAGCTTACTAGCTAGCTAGCCGGCTAGCACGTATGCTACAGACTAAAGCTAGCGACCTAGCGTGCTATGAATCAACGAAGCGGGCTAACGCCAGCTAGCTCAATGAATCAAACTTGCACGCTGAGATACTAATGGTATAAGCGATGCCAAACCATGACTCTTCTTAGACCACAGTCCCCGCTGGCGGCTCGTCAAATATTACACCACACACCGGGTTCGTGAGGCGCATTCCTAACCGGGCGACCGGAGCGGACACTGGGGACACGCACCCTTCCTCAGCGCAGGCACACAGTCCGCCGACGTCCCGGCTGCCACCGCGAGCACTCGGTGACCTCTGCACAAACCATTTCCATTTCCTTTTCCGGATTCACACTGTAGTTTTCTACAGTAATTTTTGGTGTAATGAAGTCCTTGTTCTATTATTTATTTACCGTGGAGTACAGTGTACGTATGCAGGCTTTCCACGTGTTTTGTTGTTCTGTTTAAAATTATAAAAAATTACTCCCATCTTTATTTTTTTCTGAACTGGAAATTTAAACAGAAATTCAAGCCAGCCTGAGAGAAGATCTCAAACGCAAAATTATATTTAATTTTCTGATTTCAAAACATATTTGTACAGTATGTCTGTAAGAAGCAAAATGATTTAAATATACAGCTCCAAACATGGACTTTTTCCACTGTAGACCTAAACATCCTTCAAGTCAATGATCATTTAGATACTCCTGTTCTTGTATTATTTTATATAATGTATTTAGGCTATTTATACAGACACGTCTCACTATAATGCATCTATATGCTCCTTTATATGGCAGCAAGTATCTACATTTTTGAGTCAATACACTGCTATCATGGTATTGCTCATAATGGGTGGTGAGTCAATACCAGCTGATTTCATGAATGGTCTCTTTTGTGGAGAATCAAAAAAAAAAAAAGCTGTGATGAAATCACTTTTCATCCCATCTGAGATGCAATCAGGATCAGGTGATAAGTCACTGAAAACAATGTAACTAACCCTAAAAGGTTGTTCAAAGACAGGTCACACAGACAATTGAATATAGCTTGTTTGATTATTGGTGTAGATTTTTTTTTTTTAAAATGGCTCCACTGCTTATGTTCCCTTCAGAATAGTGAAAACATATTAGTGACTGGGGTATTCAGGTATAACCAGTGGCAGCGTTCTGTTTGATGTGTGGCACCTGGACTTGCTGTTAATCTGCTGCCATTGACACAACACTTCAAGGTGTCCTATGACCTGGATGACTATAAATCTTTTCTTTACTGTTTTAATATCCTATTTATTACTATATTGTACTATTTATTACCTGCTGCACTATGTTATTTATCTACTGACTATGTTGCACTATTTATTCATTACCTGTTTTTATGTTATGTTACCAGTGTGTTTTATGGCTGCAGCAGGGGTGAAAAAGCCCAAGACAAATTTCCCACTCGTGGGACAATAAAGTTAATCTTGAAATCTTTATAAATATGTTTATATGTAACTGGGTGACAGATCTTACAGGCTGCTAGCTTAATACACATAAACCATGTCTAAATTATATTGATCTGAAACTTCTACTAAAATAACTCTTTACACACAGGCAATTTAGACACTGTTTTTCCACCAGTAATGGTAAATATGCTAAATGACTTATCTGAAGTTGTATTTGGACTTATTTTGTGGGACCATACCAGACATATTTTGTTAAACATCTTAAATATGTCTGGAAGGCCTTTTCAAAAGAGAACAGTACAACAAGGATGTCACAGATTACAGAGACCTCAAAGCCCCCACTTTTAAATTTGATGAACAAAATTTCAGAGGCAGATGAATCACCTCTACATTTAAAAAAGATTCCTTGAGCCATGCTCTAAATCCAACAGGAAGTTGGTCATTTCAAATTTACTGTGCAATTTTCGGGCAATATTCCAGGCACTATCCATCTTTACCTGTCCACAACTGCAGCTGACTCAATAAACAACAGTAGTTGGATGCAACACGATGGATTGATGTATCAGTATTTCCTGAATGTTTACTTCTGCAGTTGCTGTTTTTCCCACTCATCTTTGTCATAAAAACTGCAGCAACCTTTACTTCTGAGTAGTCTAGAAGCATTCTACTGTACACATACAAGGATACTGTTGCAAATTAATACTTTTTTATGTGAATTGTCCTTTTCTCAGGACAGTTCAAATTCTGCTCTATTTCACATAAAGGACAAACAATTACATTTTTGTAAATATATCTTTAATTTGTTTCATGATATCTGGTATCTTTTTTCAAAACCGATTCACTGAAGGTTTTAGAAGTTGAGAGAGCTACAGAGCATCGCTGCAGATTGAGATTACCTGGACTTCAGTGACTAGAAAGGATAAGACTGCAGCTCTTTAACCAAGGTATGTGGACAAGTAATGGGATAAGAGAAATACTTGATGTAATGGAACAGAAAAATTGCCTCGCTCTGTTCTTGGGAGCAGACTAAGCCTATTTCACGATAGGACTCCTCTTCTTGATCACATGCTCCATGTCGGCATGTTCAGATGTGTCTAGTTCGATGTCGTACTTGGCCAGGATCTTCATGATGGGCCTGATCTTCAGCCACCACTGTGTCTTAGGGATGCGGTGCCTGCAACAGACAGAGGAGGGAGATTATTCACGACTGAACGTGTAACCAGGACAGTACATTATATGGGAAACATGTCTTACTCAAAATCTGTGTCTCCTTTCAAGTCAGCAAGTGGTTGGAAGGTGAGCGCCCTCTTCCTCATGCCCAGAACACAGGCAGAGTCCGGTGTATTGGCGAAGATACGACCTAATGCACGCAGGAAGTGAAACAATACAGTTAACATACCATGTAATCATCATTACTATCAACAACCAAAAAACATGTTATTAATTCTTGTAGGCAGTGGTGGAGGAAGTATTTAGATCCTTGATTGAAAAGAGTGTTTCACCCCCCAAATTATCATTTGTATATTCATTACTCACCCTGTGTTACGTTGAATTCATGAGGAAAACTTCAGCTAATGAAGAATCCAAAAACTGAGAAAACGCTTGAGGAACTGAAGTCAAAGGGGTCCGCCTTTAACAGCAAAACTATGACAAACATCCATCCAACTCTCACACACCTCGTATAATCCAAGTCTCATTATTCAGTCATATGCTCAGCACTTCCCAAACAGACGGCCCTTTCCAACAGAGAATTGAACTGAAATTACTATCACTATTTAAAACTGAAGTGGAAGTAAAACTTCTTAGAACTTGCTCTCCTCAAAGCCAGACTCCATTGACCAAAATAGTAGTTTTACCTCACTGAACATGGGAGCTGCTGGTCTACCTCTGCCTCAGTCTGCGAGTTTGCTTGTGTTACTTAAGTGAATTCAAACTAAGTCCTTAAAACACCAAAGGTACACAGTAATACAAACAAACTAAACAACAGACGGCAGTGCTAGACCAGCAGCTCCCATGATCAGTGAGGTAAAATTAAATTTTTTGTCAATAGAGTCTGACTTTGAAGAGTGCATAGATCTGTTTCACTTTCAGTTCAGTTTTAAATCGTAAGATTCTAATGAAAATGCATGTGTTTGAGAAGTACTGAGCATACGACTGGATAAATGAGATTTGGATTATACTGAACACACGAGTAATGTGAGTTTGTAAAGGGATGTTTTGATGTAGTTTTGCTGTTCTTAAACGTATACTACTAGGACTCATCAAGAATTTTCTCTGCTTTTGGATTCTTTTTTTTTATCACTTTGGTTTTTATTTAAAATTTTTCCTTTACAAAGTTGTAACAACTAAATGAATACAAGTAAACACACAAACAAATATAAACGTATGGGAGTCACTTCCAAAACAATCTGTCCATATTCCACTGTCTTTTGTTCAATCAAGTCTTTTGTTTTGTCGCTGTTCATCCATAAATTTTGTCCATCTCATCCATTTCTCTTCAAACTGAGCTTCCTGTAGTGTCAAGCGGTGTATCATTTTTTCCATTGTGTAGATTCCCTCAACCAGTTGAGTCCATTGGTCTTGTGTAGGGATATCTTCCCTTCCCCATTTTTTTGTGATAGCTTTTTTAGCTGCTGTTAGTAATATTTTTACCAGGTATCTGTCCCTTGTTCTTATATTTTCGTCACATAAGTTACACAGATACAATACTATACCAGACATTGGAATCTTATATCCAAATATTTTCAACAGTGTATCGTGTAGCATTTTCCAAAACCGTCTGATTTTATCACATTTCCAGAAAATATGCGAGAGATCCGCATTCATTACTCCACAGTCTCTCCAACAGGGTACATCTTTGTTCAACTGTTTACTCTTGACTTTGGGTGAAATAAAAAATCGAATCAGATTTTTCCAGGAGAACTCCTCCAGATCCGTGAACTAGTGGATGTGTGGTGAATTTTCCACATGTTTAGCCACTCTTCATCTGTGATTTTTATCTGAAATTCTGATTCCCATCTTTCTTTTATGTATTTAGTTGAGTGTTTATTTAATATCAATTTTTTATATAACCCGGACACAATTCTAACTTTGGTTTCTTTGTATGTGCTGATTATGAGTTGGATCACACCATTCACTTCTCCGGAGGGGTCCATCCTGATCTCTTTCGTGAAGTAATCCCTAAGTTGTAGATATCTATAGAATTCATGTTTATCTAAATCGTATTTTTCTTTTATATTTTGGAAACTCTCCAGCTGTCCATTCTTCATTAGCACACACCATGCTGTGATTCCCTTGGTTGTCCACCGCCTAAACCCTTTATCATATCTAGCAGGTTTGAATTTGCTATCATATGCCACCCACTTTAATAGATTGGCATCTTTCTGGATCTTATATTTTTTTATTATGTTGAACCATAATTTTAGTGTGAACGTTGTAATTGGGTTTACTTGGTCTTTCATCACCTTGTATATGTCTTCATCTCCTGCTTTTGGATTCTTAATTCACCATGGAGGCTAAGTTTTCTTCACAAGTTCATTGTAACACAGGGTGAGTAACTGATATACAAATAACCATTTGGAGATACAAAGTATTCCTTTAAGTAAAAGTAGCAATACCATATTGTAAAAGTGCTTCATTACACGCAAAAGTCCAGTAATTAAAATCAAGTTGAAGTAAAAGTACAAACGTATTAACAGTTTTGCATCATGTTTTTTTATATTTTGATATATATCATTGTGTATCGTATGTATTTATTTTTACACGTACTCAGGTCTTCACTGAAAATGAGATCCCAACGTCAGAGGGACTTACCGGATAAATAAATGTTTTGCAAAATAATATACGCTAGTATCAAAACTAAAAGTATTCATTATGCCCCCCGTGCTGTGAGTGTTATATGACTACACATTACGTAACTGGATTATGATTATTTATGCATTAATGTGTATGTGGCATTTTACTACTAAATTTTAACTATTTCATCAACTGTAGTTTGATACAACAATACACCATATTTTATAAGACGATCGTATAATTTGTGCAAAGTAACCAAGTTTTTTAATAATTTAATTAAATAGTTTATTTATAGATTTTATAGTTTATGTAGAATAAGCATATTCATTTGTTCATAACTGCTACTGACTAGTTTACAAAAAATAAAAACATAAGAGAGAATAAACCATGACAGAGATGGGTTTCCTTTTTGAGGACATATATAGTAAATGGCACAATTTTTAATTTACGTGCATTCTTTCTTTTTTCTTTTATCATTCCTCTTCAAACACAAGCATATTTCTGGTACACTGAATCACTTGCAAGGGCCTGCTTTCTCTATGGGCCCCCCACCCCATGTACAGTAAATGTACTTAGTAACTGCTTGTTGGTATTATAAATTCTCAAAATGTGCAACAGAAACATTTGATTTCAGGCTCACATACCATGCCTATAACACTCCTTGAGTTTCTCAGTCAGCCACAGAACAGTCTTTGCACCCATCTTTGTGCCGAAGTTTCTGTCGAAGGGTGTTGGAGTGCCACCCTGCAGTCAATAAAGAACAGATCATCATCAATCAGATTGTAATTTAGGCATTTGGGGACGAAACTGTTCCAAGTAGATTGGGCGCTTCAAAGCATGAACAGACCTGCTGCATGTGTCCGAGAACGTTCTTACGGCAGTCGAAGACTCCTTTGCCTTCCTCTGAGTACAGGTTGAAGATGAAGTCAGTGGTGTAGTTGGCATTAGAGTTCTCATTCCTAACGTTGAATGAAAGTGACACATTATTGTGCTGTTATCTGGAAAGATACAATCTATACATTTCACACCTGCATTGAAACCTACCTGAGAATCAAACCTCTCTTCACTGTTGTCTTCATCTTCTCCACGAGATGACTTACGTTCACCTGAAGTCCACAGACACAAATGTCACTGTCTGTAGCTGCAGAGACTCTTTAATGTGAAACCTGGATCAACAGATGCTGTGATCAGCTCACCTGCAGGTCTTTAATGGCAAATTTTTCCTCATAGATGTAGGCGGCATCAGCTCCAGCAGCCAGACCAGCCATGGTGGCCAAGTAGCCGCAGTATCCTCCCATAGTCTCAACGATGAACACACGGCGCTTGGTCCCTGCCGCAGACTGCTTGATTCTGTCACAGGTCTGCAGAAAAGAAACACAGGAGAAATTAATTTGGCTGTTTTGTTTGGTACATATTTGTGTTTATATGTTGTTGAGGCACTGACAGCGGTGATGGTGTTGAGGGCGGTGTCAGCACCAATGCTGAAGTCAGAGCCGGGGACGTTGTTGGAGACGGTGGCGGGGATAACCACCATGGGAATGCACATCTCCTCATATTTCTCTCTGGCCTGAACCAGCTCCAGACCTCCCACAAAGGCCTGCAGCGAGGGACAAGATGATTTGTTTCAGTGGTGTTCTGGTGAGGGAGAAATCAGCCAACACTGACATGACCTCTGGTTTTAAAGAGGAATTGCTGTCATGTCTTTTCACCTCAAATCCACCGATGATCACCAAAGCGTGGATGTTGAATTTGGCAATATTCTGGCTGATTTCCTCCAACAATTTACCTGGAAGAGTTCTTTGGGAGAAAAATTACACAGTGAGAAGTTGTAGTGTTAGGACGGAAATGGTACCACCTTAAAAAAAAAAAAAAAGGGACTAGCAACTCATGTTTTACCTCTTGGTACCCAGCATTGAGCCTCCTTTTCCAGTCCAGCCAGACACTGAGGTCCAGGTGATAGGCTCAACCTGAAATGAGAAAAAAATACTGAATATTTTATAAAACAAATTTTAAAACATGAACAACTGTTTGGAAACAGAGGCAAATAACTCAAGTTTTGTTTTACAGTGTATCAGCTGAGCTGTAACGTTAGCTAGCTCAGTGGTGCTAGGTGAGCTAGCAGTAGAAACATGCTTCCTTCTGCACGGTGATGCAGTTGACAGGTGTAGTTCATCCATCCATCCATCCATCCATGTTCAGTGGCTTATCTGAAGCCGGGTTGCAGGGGCAGCAGGCCGAGCAAAGCACCCCAGACGTCCCTCTCCCCAGCAATGCTTTCCAGCTCCTCCTGGGGGATCCTGAGGCGTTCCCAGGCCAGATGAGATATAATGTATAATCCCTCCAGCGTGTTCTGGGTCTGCCCCAGGGCCTCCCACCAGTTGGATGTGCCAAGAACACCTCTAACAGGAGGCGCTCAGGAAGCATCCTGATCAGATGCCCAAACCACCTCAACTGGCTGCTTTCAACATGAAGGAGCAGAGACTCCACTCCAAGCTCTCTCCATATGTCTGAGCTCCAGTCTGGTGTCGCAGATTGGACCATGGGTGTAGTTTATTAGAAAGAAAATAGGTCTGTACATTACCTACATTAACCGCGGGTCATGCTTTCTGGAAAGAGACATTGCTTTTGAGCTTTTCAAATGGATTTTTTTGGTGTTTTAAACACTACATCTAGTCCCATTATATTGGAGAGGAGTCAGATATCTTTATGGCTGATATCTCCAACACTCTGCAACTCACACCAAAACAATCTAGCTTGATAAATAACAGCACACATAAGAGTAAATATATGTATTTTTCACCAAATCATAACAAAAGGAGGTCTGGGCAAAGGGGGGAATATATATGTACCTGTCCATGAGCCAGACCGTCAAAGCCGTCATGGACAGCCAACATGGAGTGACCCTGGATGATGCCCATCCTGACCGCAGCACGGACGGCAGCGTTCATACCAGCGCAGGGAGCTCCAATGTTCATGATGGCCACATTGATGTTGCTCTGGTCAGTAAGAGAGAGAGAAGGAGATGACTGAAGAGTAAGTTATTGAGAAAAAAAAATAATGGTGTAAATGGTAAAATCTTGACTTTTAATTTATCTTTATTAACGGACGGTCCTTACCTTAGTGTCTGGGGGGTTGATGTGAGCCAGCAGCTTATATGTGTTCCAGTTGTTCTCAAAACTCCTGCACATCATAAATAAGGTTGAGTGCTGGTTGTTCAGAGCTATACACTCTTGTCTTTTCACTTGTTTCTGGTATTAATCGATTTCTGTGATAAGACTGATGGGTTTGTACTTTCTGTTTGTACTTTATCTTGTATATTTCCTCTGTTCATTGCATTGAGACTGTGCTAATATGAAGCCTGGAGTTTGACAACAAAATTATTATAGACTTTGACAGTATCTAATTATAGTCAATTAATAAATTGACCAAATTATAAAAAGTCAAATCTAACTAAAAAGATCATTTCATTTACCAGGTAATAATTCTGTTTCCTTCCCATGTTTTCAAATTATGAATTAATAATAACGCTTTAAAATGATGTATCAATAGGACTGCTCATTATGATTACACTCCGCTACATTTAAGAGGACAATACTCACTTTCCCCTGAGCTTGATGGCCTCATCAAATCTGCCCTCGGCCATGGCGGCAGTCACATCTTTGGTCTGTGGCAAAGTGAGTGACAGAGACAAAAATGAAGAAACCCCTTACTGTGATGTCAGGGCACACAAAATTCCAGAACACAAAGAGAAGCACAAGCAATAAAGTACAGTAAATATTTTGACGTACCACTTGCACACACTCCATGAGTGGCAGTCTGACTGCCTGGTTCCCGGACAAGCTGACCACACAGGCAGGAGTATCTGGAGTGGCCTCCAGCAGCGCCATCACCGCCTCCACACCCATCCTGCTGCCCTGGACACGCACACACACACAGTCAGATCATCAGGTGTCTGTGTATGAGGTGCTGACTGGCCTTTATCTGTTGGTGTTTTATTGAGACACTTACCAAGATTCTGTCGAAGGCGGACGGTGTTCCTCCTCTCTGTACGTGTCCGAGGATAGTGGTGCGAGTATCAAAGCCAAGCCTGTCAGTCACCAGCTGGTGAAAAATGAGTCCACCTGTTAGCGGCATGTTGTCTGCACAACTCAAAATAACACTTTACCACACTGACATTAGAAAGAAGAACTTGCCTTCTTGATCTGGTCAGATGTAATCGGTTTGCCATCTCTGGACATCGCACCCTCAGCCACAATGATCACATTCAGACGACATCCTCGGGCTCTTTGCTAAAAACAAAAACAAAAAGAGGGAATAAAAATATATGTGTGCAATCTGACTGACACATGTTTATGTTTACACATGATGAGGGAATCTCCATCTGCAAATAAAGACACACATACATCTGTCAGCCTCCTGCACAGGTGGTTCTCCCAGTCATCATCTGGTGGCATCTCTGGAATGAACACCCAGTCTGCACCGCAGGCAAGAGCTGTCACCAGGGCCAGGTACCTGCAGCCAGACACAAACACAAGATAAACCCATGTACCAACAACATCTGTACCAGGGGCGGAGCAAGACACTCAGGACTCAGCTCAAACCTACAGTAAGGGTGTCTGGGACATGCTACCCTGGAGCGATGTTTTCCTTCCCATTTTCAGCTGCTGTACGCACCATTTTTCAATCCATTTGAGAAAACAGAATGCCTAAAAATCTGTACATCCTTTGGGGATGACATGAAAGTTGCAATTGAAACATCCTGAAGAGCTTTCATTGTATTTTACGTCTAATTGTTCTCCACCTGTCTTCATTATTCTGACACTATAACACAACTATGCTCTTCAGCACTGGTGCCAACTCTCTGTATGTATAAAAGGTGCTCCGAGTGTAGCCAGCTTCAAATCTAACTCATCAGCTGTTCTCCTTTTGTTAACCGATTTATGTTCTTTTAGCTGATCTAATGCACTCTTCCCTTTTAATCTTTTATTCCTGAGCTCTTTTAGTGGTTTTATTAGTATCTGTATTCTACTGTGACTCTTTTATCTGCTCACTTGTTGAGCACTTTGAATTGCTGATGTGTATGAATTGTGCTATTTAAATAAACTTGCCTAGGAATTTCGTGTGAAGGAGGTTACTAATCTTGAAATGTAATTTTGTTTCACTATGCTGGAGTGTAAATGTTAAGCTGACAAGTCAGTTAGATCTATGCCATAATCATCTGGGCTGCTCTAATTACAAATTAAGGATCAACAATCCAAACTGAATGTGGTCTTTAATAGGCCAGCAGAAGAACATTTACTCTAATATGTGAGATTTCTTTAGGGAACAGCACAGTAGGATAAACAACAGGGGCATAAATTATTATCTGTATGACACAAAGTTGAAGGTATAAACCTGAAAGATTCATGGCTTTTGAGAAAATATACGTCAGGCATAAGTAAACATTATTTTGAGGGCATCTTGCATCCTTATGTTGATATACTGTGTGAACCCTATTGAAACAACTTGTTGAGGTATGAAATTCAGTTTTTTTTTGCCCTTAGTTTCAATAGTCAACAATAAAGATGTGACAAGAAATGAGGGGAAAGACAAATAGAATGCAATGACTCTCTAAACAGGGACATTATAAGTACAATATTACCATCTTAAACCACTTGGATTCCTTGAATGAGGCAATTGTTAAAAATATCTGTGATGGTTTTACTGTTCATAATGTTATTTTTTACCCTGAACTAAACACAAAACAGCAATTTGTTTATGTGATGCATGTTGAGATAAAAACACAAGGTACTGACCCACAGTGTCTGCCCATCACCTCCAGGATAAATGTCCTCTGGTGGCTGTGGATGAACAGACAGCATTTTTTACAAATACAAAAAAAAGTAGAGTTGTTAAGAATATTTTGTATAAGAAAGTGAATCTGTGAATAAATCCGTGACTGAGTAAATAAAACTAATCTTGTCCGTCACTGTGTGCATGGAGGGAGCGCTACAGTGATATCTGACCTCTGTGCAGTTGTGGTGATGGCATCCACCACCTCAATGATGCGGTGCAGGGCAGAGTCAGTGCCAATGGTCATGTCAGTGCCACAGAAGTCGTTGTCAATGGAGCCCACCATGCCCACGATGTTCAGGTGGGAAGATTTCTTGGCTTCTGCTTCTGTGATCTTACCTGCAGAAATTTTTTAAGAACAACAATAGTAACATTGATATAATACCATATATGATACCATTTTTTAGTGATGGATGAGGAAACAGAGAGCGCAGGCTGAGATTTTGACACAACTGAGGGAATACAGCTGCAGGATTTTACAGTTTCCCTCAACATTTGTCTCTTTACCAGCTTGGATGAGGTCACGCAGCAGTGCACTCCAGTCAGTCCTGAACTGGTTGGCTCCTGTCAGACTGCCGTCTCCTCCGATCACACACAGGTTGGTGATGCCCAGCTTCACTAGGTTACATGCTGCCTTCAGACGACCCTCTCTGGTGCGGAAATCCTTGCAGCGAGCGCTGCCGATGACAGTACCTCCCTGACATGTGAGAGGAGAAGATACAGTAACTGATACACAAACATCATATTCCTTTAAAGGATGAAGAATGTAATAATACAGTGAGTGCTGACATATAACCCCACAATATTTTCCACCACAAGTATCCAATATTTACCACTTGAAAATATTAGGAGGGATGTGCATTAGAGTGACTCATTAAGATGCCTTGGAGTCACACTGAGTGAGGCTGCATCCTGCTTTAAGTAAATAAAATAGACACTTTAGAAATGATATCCTTGAAATTTATCATGGCTCGTTCCCATGCCAAGCTCACTTTCACACACTTCATAAATCTTAGTTTCATCATTTCATCTTCACCTGCCAGGACTGAGATGATTGAAGGAAACGTGAAACAAGACCGAACCGTATGATTACATCTCCATCATCCTTCAGTTACAGGGGACAAGGTCATTTAATGTCATCACTCAAAATTCATGTTTCTCGTGTTATCAGCGCCTGTAATGAGGAAGATGTTGACTGCAAGTGGAGTAGATGTGTTAAAGGTTAAGGGATCAGTTTGCCCATATAACAAAATAAATAAATAAATCTTCTCATTAACCTCTGCGTCCAGCCAGGCCAAGGTCAATTTTATCTGTCCTTCAGATACTACTGACCACCTACTGACAAGGAGAGTTTGCATGCTGTGTTAGAGGTATGATTGTCAACACTGTTCTAGCTCTTAAGAGGGTGGTTTGACGGTACCGGAGGTATTGAAAAACAAATTTAAAAAGACATGGAATATCTGAATTATGCATCTAAATGCTTCTTTTTGATACTTCAGACTGTTTTGTGATAGTAAAATGGTGTCAAGGACTGAATGATAGTGTGGTTGGATCTCTATGATATAAAACCTGTGTTCCTCAAAAAAAAAAAAAAAAAAGAACAAAACTACATCTGCAAGGCTGGACAGCAGTATAGGTATGTGTCCAGGAAACACAAACAAATGCAGACACATCTGATTATTAAAAAATTATCAGTGGAACTTATTGGATCCTGAGTAAAATGGCAAGACTAGGACACAGAAGCTCTGGCTTGTGTTGGAGAGGTGATGTTACTTGTGGCACTCTCTCACACATGTTGTATACATGTCCCATGATAAACCTTCTGTGGTCTAAGATTATCACCTTTATTCAATGCAGTGATGACTTCCTCACTGTTTGCCTACTAGGCGTCCAGATCTTCTGGTGCAGAATACTACTTATCACTTGATGTAGCATTATGCTGCGACACCAGAGAACTAAAGGAGATATATCAGTGAAGGAATCTCGAAACTGATGGAGAGGCAAGATATCTACATTTAAATATGAGGGGTTTTTGTTACAGTAACGTGATGTCCTGAAGAGCTCCAGCCTTTCTAATTAAAGGTTCAGTGTGTAGGATTTAGGGGCAAGTATTCGCAGAAATGTTTTATATTATGTATTCATCAGTGTATAATCACCTGAAAAAAGGAAAGTGTTGGGTTTTTGTTACCTTAGAATGAGCTGTTTATATCTATGTAGGGAGTGGGACCTCTTCTATGGAGTCTGCTATATTGATCTACAGTAGCCCAGGACGGACAAATGAAACAGATAGGGCCATCACCGGTTTTGCATCGGCCACTGTAGTTCTCCTGTACACTTGGCACACAGGAGAAATTTTAGTTCTGCAAACTCATCCCCGGATGCCACTAATCCTACACACTAGATCTTAAAAACACACACACACACACATACAAAATGATCTGGGTACAAATCCACTGGCTGGCCGGGGCCCTTCTGTGTGGAGTTTGCATGTTCTCCCTGTGTCAGCATGGGTTTTCTAGGGGTTCTATTGCTCCCATAATCCAGAGACATGCAAGTTAGGTTAACTGGGGACTCTAAACTGCCCATAAGTGTGAATGTCAGTGTGAATGGTTGTCTGTCTCTATGTGTCAGCCCTGTGATAGTCTGGTGATCTGTCCAGGGTGTACCCCGCCTATATTTTGCTGTGATACATTTTACAGGTGTTGAATGTATGGTTTTCCTTTGAGAAAACAATTTAAAAAATGACATAAATAAAAAATAGAACACCACAAACGCTGCTCTCAGGGTGTTTACTCGGCTGCACATCACTCACCAGCTGCAGCATCATGGACACACTCTCCCATGTAGCCGGGCGAATGTTGTCTCCTCCGTCCACCAGACCCTGGTAGCCCTGCAGCAACATGTTAACACACACTGAGGTTGAACAAAGACACAGTTATGCCTGATGTACTGCTTTTTATCAGTGTCAGAAACAGCAGATATGTTCATACAAGGAATTGTTTTGATGTTTTGGTGCATGACGATAAAGTGCAAAGTTTCAGGATCCCTGTGCTGTCTTTATTTGCAGCATCATGACATGTCAGTGCATTGTAGACTGCATGTGTCCCGTACCTCATGAACAAAGTAGACTTTGGCTCCAGTGTAGAGACCGACTCTGACTGTGGCTCTCACAGCAGCATTCATACCTGAGACACAAATGACATATGATGACTGAGGTCAGATTTACTCACATTATAAGACAATGTCAACACTTCTTGTCAGATGTAATCTTAAGACCTAACTTTTTAGTGACTTGACCTGCACACTGGCCACAGATGAGACAAAAATAGTTTGTAGGACTATTTGTCTTGTGCACCATCTCTCCCTAGGATGTTCAGTACATTAAAGGCCACAGTGTGAGCTTGTGTTGTGGCCGCCTGGCATGTTGCAGCTCTTGTTTCACCAGACAGCAGCTGAGGATTGGGGGCGTTTCTCTTCTTCATACCAGAAAAAGGTCATCATCACTAAAATTAGCCTCAAAGACGTTAAAATAAGGCGACACTTGGGCAGATAACAGAAAGGGGTAGAGCAGGTTTGGAGAGACTGCACAGGAATATGACATGAAAATGAGTTACTGTTCAGTTAAACTTCAAGTAGAGCTGATGGAGTCATTTGTTATAGAAGCCTAATGCCTGTTTTTATGTTTAACAAAGGAAAACACAGCCTGTGTTAGGCATTAGATGATCAGTACATTTCATGTCACAGTTTTCCTGGCCAAAATAATTCCGCTCATGATATTATCCCGATAATCATCAAAATACAACTCTTAAAGCGGAACTTAAACACACTGGAATCACCGTTTCTTACATTTAGTTAAGAAACAAATAGACGGGGCACACGTCTTTTTTTTTTTTCAGGCTTTTCAACTATTTGAAATGGCATCATATCTTTCTTTTCATCAATGTGATATTCAGCTTATTGAGTTCACAAAAATAGACAGATGAAGGTTCATTATATAATCATGCTAAGCTTTCTCTGCCCACCCAACCCCAACCCTCAAAAATGAAATAAATTAAAAAATAAAATAAAATGTAAGAATAGTGAATTGGAAAAAGGGGAGTGAGAAAAAAAAAAAGAAATACATTTCAAAGTTACATGGTTTGATGAACTGTTTTGACAGTCGTGAAGTTGTGCCATATCACATTACAATATCATATCTTTTAATATAAAATATGCCAATGCTTGATTAAAATCTCGTGGCTTTTGAGGTTGGTGTGTGTGCAGCCTGCTTTCACAGTCTCTTTTATTGTTGGTTGCCCAGCAGGTTCTTTGGGTGCTGCTGGACATGATATCCATGATAATCCCAGTAATGGAAATTCACCACAACTAACTGTGATCCGTGATGAAATTAGATATCAGATCCCATGCCTGGCCTGTATAAATATCTTAATGATTTTCTTAATCTACTACACAATTGACTCTGTGCTTTGTCTGTCACATGTAAGGACATTTAAAACTTTGCTGGACCTTCATAAAACACACGTGGCGTCATGAATCCAAGACGTAATCTTTCTATCATCACAGCCAAACATCCATCACCCTGTGACAGCTGGCCTTCAACTGTGCCACTCTAACATCTTGGAAAATGTTGCTTGCCCTTTCTGTTCTCTGGCTCCTGAACTTACATCAGATGTCGTGCAGATCAGAGCATTAACATGATACTTTATTGGCTCAGAGGCCGCGGCTCCTGCAGCTGGTTGGGATTCAGTGTTGTGCTCAGTCTCATCAGCAGGGAAGATGCTGTCTGAGGGCTTTTACTGTCCTCTGACTCATTTAAAATTTTAGTACTTCAAAATAAAGCTGTGATGACATAATAGAGCCTCATCCTCTGCTTACCTTGGGCGTCTCCTCCTGACGTCAGCACAGCAATGGAGCGTCCCACCCCCATTGTTGTGGGGTCCGTGGTTGGGTGGAGATCCTTGGACATGTTTCCAGAGGATCCTGAGCAAACAGGTGGTCACAACGAAGGGGGAAAAAAGAGAAAGAACAGAGCTGCTCTTCTGTCACTCTCTGCTCCTCAGGGGAGCACGAGTGAAAGCACTGGCTTTATAGACTACTGTTCCCGAGCCCCCTCCCACTGACACCCTCCACCCTCCACCACTCACTCACAACTCTACTAAATATACATCAGGCCCAGTGACCACCTGCAGGAGACAGTTACAGACGGGGAAACACAACGACACATGGCTCTTATGTAGCAGGAAACAGTTTGAAGGCATTATAGTTTCAATTAATATGTACAAAGCAACAAAAATAATTAAATCTTAAACTTTTTGGTTTATTTTGACACTTCTACACATAAAATTAGCCCTGAGCAGAACAGCTCCTGCTCAGAAAGACTCATGAACTCAGACATGTCAATTAACAGATTAGTTGTTCAACACAAAATCAAGAAATTTTATAATCTTGTCATCACAGCTAGATTTAAAAGCCTTTCTTCCTGTTATGTCATTGTAAATTTTTTTTTTTTTTTTTAATAGTCCATTTCATAACATTCAATTAAACTCCTTGGAAACTAAATTAATTGTATTTGACTTTTAATAGCCTTATTAACATGTACTGTACTGTATGTATTATCAGTCTTCTCTCTCCACAGAATACTGTGTTGCATTGGACTGTGTAGTGGCAAGAATCTTGCTAGACAATGCGTATCACACTATGGAGGTTATGATTTAAAGGAGCTCTATGTGAAAATCAGGGTACATAAGTTGTCTGGACATGGTTTTCAACATGGAGGTGGCTGAGCTGGCAGCCAGCAGCTAATCCCATAAACAGCACTTAACAACAACAACAGTGCTGACAGAGCTAACAGTGTTAACCAGAGGGTGAGCACTACACTTACACAATGATGGCATCCCTATATCAGTGACACATGTGCACAGTCCAAAGCTGCGACGAAGAGCGAGCCAGTGGGATGCACACACACAGGGACTTTCATGCACCAACATGCACGTGTGGCCAGAACGTCCACCAAAACAAAAAACAGACAAGCTTGGATTACAACACACTGAGGGAGTGTGACTTCATGCTCTGCTCAGGACGCTGTTACTCCTCTATATCTTTACGTAACGAATTATTGTTTGCTGCTACATCAGTGCTCTGAATTTAGCAAACAAACCACACATTCTAAATCGGCAGTTGAAATGTACCTCTTTGTACATCCCCTTTTATATACATTAAACACATGCATTAAACTAGTGGGACAACACAGCTTCAGCCATAGTACGACGCCACTGGTGCGGTGTGGGGTTTCTTTTTAAGGGCACCTTGCACCTGCAGAGTGTGAACTGGAAGCTGGAGAGGTGCCACAGGGACTTAAACTGGCAACCCTCCAGTTCCCAATGCAAGTCTGCATGGACTGAACTACTGCCGCCCCAATATAATAATAATATTTTACAATATACTGCAATATTATAAGCAATGCGATACATTGCGATTTTAAAAGAGAAGGTAGTGGTGCATCCTTTATGACTCTGCCTGTTTCATAGGCCTGTGTTCTTTGTGATAATGCCTGAGTGGAAAAGTCAAATGACTGAAGATAGCTTACAGCACGAGTAGTTGGGAGTTTAAACCTGTAGCAAAATCAACCACTGCCACGAATCTTTGCATGTAAATTAATTAAAAATCATGTGTTTTTGAGAATTGATATAGTATCACAACACGTATCGCAATACTCATGTGCATTGGTGTTTTCTTTCACCCCTTGTGTTGCCAGACGCTGATGCACCTTGTCACATGTTTACTGAAACATGCTTAAATTCTACATCAGAGGGGTGTTCCAGGTAGGAGGTTCAACAAACTCTGAGTCTAACCCTGAACTCTGAGTTGATTTACCCTGAGATGGGAAACTCTGAGTTACCGGTTTCAGAACAGCTGATCTGAGTTAGTTCAGTCAACTCTGAGTATGTTCACTCTGAGTTAAGCCGACAATGAAAAGCCATCATCAATGGAGCTCCGACTCCACGATTCACCATGACAACAGGTAAATAAAAGACAGCGCCTCCATTTTAATCCAGTGGATGTAGAGATATTAATGCATGTGTAGCAGATGGTGCACGTTTATCTTTAAAAGGAGAGCCTGAGTCAGAGCAAGGAAAGTGTAAATAAGTTAACCATAAAGTTAATAAAAAAGTTTTATTCAGTGTTGTCCGTTTATTCATTATTTATCAGACTTACATAATTCTTAATGAAGATAAAGTGGTGGAATCTGACTGTGTATCAGGCTGTAGATATACTACATTACATTATATTAATAATATATAATAATATATTTGTTCAGATTTAATCTGAAGGGGAAAAACACAGGAGGCAGCAACTGAAAACAGGAAGATTTAAAACATATAGGCTAGGCTATAGATCAAAGACATAAAGACATGACTGTAAACTCAGAGTCTGACCCAGTAATAATATGTTTGGTGATTTGCACCTGAAAAGACGTTGAGGTTAAAATACAGTAGATTTGAAAATGTTGCACATCTGTTTGTATCTTGACTCAACAGCATTCAGTGACTTTATTTCAGATACAAATGTAGTAAATTTAAAGACACTGAAATGCTGCACCATTGGTCACTCAGAAATATTAACATATAATCCCCAATATTAGGCTATAGGAATTATGTTCCATCAGTGCGACCAATGACATCAGTGATAGAGATCATTAGTCACTGATACTACATGTCTAAAGCTTCATACCGATTTTTAAAATTTAAATAATTAGACCTACATGTTATGTGCAATAAACATTTGGGAGCTGCTCTAACAGACTGACAGTCTGATCCTTGTGCACAGTGTTAGAAAAAATAATAAATATAAAAAGGACAGGTTTGATTCTGAGCTGAGGGTGAATTCTCGCTGTGTAATATTTGAATGTAAAGACAAAAACCGATGTCCAAAGAAATGATTGATGTGCATAAATTCAGTAGCCTAATGTAAGACAGTCCTGAGTCACAAACTAATATCCAGCAGGATTTAGACTGTGACAGACGGTAAATCTCCGCTAATTAATGCGCTTCGATACAAGCTTTGACACGGACTGAATGAATGAGGAAATGAAACAGCATGCAAGAGGGAGGAGACAGAGAAAAACTCAGGGTTTATTGAAGAAAACCTGTCAGCGAGCAGGATATGTTCACAGAGTCTGTTACCATGGTGATTGACTCAGAGTTTCAGTTACCTCTCTTTCTGGAACAGATAACTCAGAGTTTCCCTCATCTCAGGGTTGACTTACTCTGAGCTTTCACATAACCCGCTTTCTGGAATACCCCCCTGGTCCAGAGGCAAGCTGGGGAATGCAGGAAAACCTGGCATATTGTTTCATGCAATTGAAATGATCTTCATGTTCGTATCTTTAATGCTGAGTAGCTGATGTAAACTATGACAGCATTACATCATACTTTAGAATACATAACTGCCTGAAGTTCTGATAAGAAACATTATCAGCCAAAAAAAAACACAACATAAAAGTGGAGGGACATACAAGCCATAGATAAAAAGAAAATAAAGGTCCAATCAAAGCCGCTGATGCCAACAAATCTCTAAAAGCTCAAGGTAACATCATCAAAGTGCTTGTTTTCAGTCCGAAACCCCTAAATTTCAATTAACTATATTTCAAAAGAGAGAAGAGCTACAAATCTGATATCTAAGTGGCTTGAACTAACAAATATTTGATGTTTTCTTCATGAACTACTTTTTAAATGATTTCTTGATTATCAAAGTCGTTGTCATCGTTTCAGCACTAAACCTGACTATTAATCAGCTCTAAAAACAATGGTTCCCACGTGTCCCATAATACAACCATATCATTACATGACAGGTATGCCCACATCTTTCACACTCCATGCTGCCAGTTTGTAACTCAGACTTTAGGAAGATCCTCCAGAAAACTTTATACAACTGTGGGATTTGTACAAATTAGTGGAATGCCCCTTTAAATAATTTATAGAGCTGAGAGAAAAATCATACATTACCAGACAGTTACATATATACATTTATTATAAACACTGTACATTACAAACATTTATCATTTTGAACCCACACAAGATACTGGTGCGATGCTCCGAGCCGTCCTGATCTATATGTAACCTAAAGCTATAACACTGATAACGGCCGGAGTCTTCAATAAAAAACATTCGTAATTTTTTTTTTTAACATTTAGTTTTTGATTTATTTAACAGACATTTTTTCTAGTAGGCGTGCATCTACATTATTGACAAACATGAGTGCCTGCAGTGTAAAAGATGCATTACTTCACAGAAATAACCTTTATTCCTTTAGAAAGCATCTCATGAGAGTGTTCATACACATGTTTAAGACAAAAAGGTTTCTAAAAAAATTTCCTAGCAGCGTTCTTTGGACTTGTATTAAGGCTGGCAACAACAGTGTTGGACAAACAATATCAGTTCCATTAAAAAAGACTCATCAGTACACCAGAGTGAACTTATGTTATCAACAGTAACACAAATACTGTACTTGTAGTGCAAAGTCATCTCTCCTCAGGTGGAGAGCTACATGGAGACGAACAGCTGGACGAGAGGTCGAAGCCAATCGGAACAAATCTCTGGAAAACAAAACAAAGATAAATATTAATATCAACTTGTGTGTCTGTTTATATATACACAGACTATATGTATGAACATGTTTATAAGTGCTATGTTAAACTAAATGTGATAACTCTTTCGGCTGTGGCACTGCACTGTGTTGTAAATTAAAGAAACAGTTCAATAATTTAAGATAAGATAATCATTCATTCATCCCACAGCGGGGACGATTTGCAATAAGCTAATGTGCTTTCTTGTTTTTCAAGGCAATGAATCCTTTTTATGGGCACTGAATTTGTAAAAACTCTGAATATCAAAAACTGATTTAGTATGCAGTTTATTACAGTATATTTGTACTAAACTAACACATCAAACTAATAGATTTCCTCATCTCTGGTTAAAGACAGCAAACAAGGAAATGTGTTGTTCCTTTAATGATGGCAACATTTTCTATTGATGGTCCTGAAATCTGGGCCTGACGTTTATAGTTCCCTCAGGATTAATTATAATAACTTTGGTTATTTGGTTATTAAATGTGTCCAATGCTTCCTATCAGCCTCAGCTGTGCTTTGTGTTTAGTACTTTGAATTTAAATTGAGTTGGTGAACATAATAAATGTCTACCTTCTAAACAGCAGCATATTAGCATGTCAGTTATTAGGCAAAAAACCCACTAATTGTATCACATGACTCATTTGTCCTTACATACACTTATTGTTTACATAAACAGATTGATGAATGATTCTAAACTAGTTATTTAAAGGGCTATTTTGCCAATTTTCAAACAGCCTTGTATCATAACAATGTGGGAAGCATGTGTAATACCCAGTTCAGACAAGATGAGTTGAAACAGGCAACTACTTGCAATGCACCATTCTGCAACGTTCTAAAAACCTGCTGGTTCACACCAATGCAACTAGATGAGACGGTGTATCATCTCTATGCAACAACTCTCTGTACTTACGCTCAGCTCAAATACAGATTTTCACTGGCTTGAGGGGTGGAGCTAAAACTACAGATTGTACTTCGCATTTCTGTATGCCCACCACCACGGACACAAAGAGTATAGACGCAGATTTAGAGAGAGACTTGCACTTAACAGAGGCTAAAAAAAAATAAATAATCAAACACTAAAATTAAGCAATGCTGATAAAACCACTATTCTGTTTCTGCGTAGCCTTTTTCTCACCTAAAATGTTTTCAGAAACATATTTTAGCTTAAGGCTTAACTGTTATTTGAGATTGTTTGTTACCAGCCAACCGCCATATTGTTTCCTGTGTCCAAACAACCAAGCTCTCATTACATCACCAACTAGTGGGGGTGTTAAGTGGTCTGGTGTGTCACAGTGTATTCTGATAGTTGTAGGTTTTCTAACTCTTGAGCAAAAGCGAATGCAACAGCCCTTTTCTCTATTGTATCTGGTCATGTAGCACCAATTTCAAAAGTGAAGCAGTGAAATACTTTTTAATGTAAAAAATGCTACACATGGTGCTGTTAATACTTCTTTTCAGGACATTCACGCTGTCAGCTGCATACTCACAGAGGACTCCTCCATGTGCAGGATAGACGCCAATGGGTTCCCACAGCGGGGCCGAGGGGGGAGAAACCCAGGAGCATCTGGGACAGACACTGAGGTGTAGGAGGCCACCTCCTCGTCCATTCGAAGCTCCTCCAGAGGAGGAAGACGCTTACGCAGCATCGCCACTGCAGGACTCAGGGAACAAGTCTTCTGAACTATGAGGTCTGTAACAGAAAAGACTGCACTTTTAAGAGATATTTACAGTCACCTTTCAGGAGTATGTTCATTGTATGTGTGACACTGAAAGATTAATCATTATGGGATGTGAGTGTTACCTCTGTGCAGACTCTGAACAGGAGGGTTGATCTGACAGGTTGGCACTGACACAGATGACACGTCTTCATGTACTGGCAGCACAGGGATGTGCTGCTCATGTCGGGCTGAGCTCTCCTGCTTCTCAAAACGAGGAGCTCTTAATAGCGCTTTGCCCGTTGAGAAAAAAATGACAGACTCTCTTTGTGGTGCTTGAAAGAACGACTGTCCTCCCACAATCCTTTGCTCCTTCTCCTTTTCATCCTCCTCCCTGTTTGTCCTGCTCATCTCTACCTTTTCTTCACAGAGGGATTTAGCCTAGAGGAGTGACAGATGACACCAAACAACACACAGTGATTTTGCAATACATTTTAAATTAATAATAAAAACTTAATTGAATATAGATCCCAGCTCTTACAGTTGCGGCTTGAGCTGGAAGCTGCTCCGCTTGTGTCTCAGGATGCTTGTCCATCACATTTGTGCTGTGCTCGTCTTCTTGATCATCGAATAGTCTCTGGACAATCGTCTGCCAACAAACAAGACAGTGATGTGTGTTAATTTCTGGTTAAAAATATATGCACTGATGGTAATATGTTCTGGTTCAAAGCTACTGCATCAAGTTCATTTTACTGTAGTTATTACATATTAAAAAGTCTCTTTTAATGCGACAATGATGTAGCATCATCGCTGCCAACTTTTAAAATTTGTCCGCTCTGCAAATACTGATTTTGATGATGCTTAAATTTGTTAACATTTTCAGATCCCCATTTACAATGGGTTGTTTTCACATCTATTTGCACAAAGCTGTTATTCAGTATCTTAGGGTGCTTTCACACCTGCCCTGTTATGTTCGGTTCAATCGAAGCTGGTTTGCCCCCTAAGTGCAGTTCATTTGGGCATGTATGAACACAGCAATCACCCTCGGGTGCGTACCAAAACAACCGGACAGAGAGCTACTTGAGGAGGTGGTCTCGGTCAACAAATGAACCCTGGTGTGGTTCGTTTGTGGTGAGAACGTTTTTCAACCTCGATCCGAACCAACTGCAGTCACATTACACAGGTCGGTGCTTCACAAAAAGGTAGCAACCAGGTGCCAGACTGTAAGTAGCATGCATCCAAGAGACACAGCATTGAAAAACACAAATACAGCTGGGCAAAGCGCCAGAGAGAGTAAATCTGACGTTGGCTTTTACTGGCGAGCATGTTTGCTGCAGTAACAGACAATCCTGCATATTACACCTTTAACTTCGACTGGCTGTACTAAAAAGGCACAGAAATCGCAATTTCAGCTATTGAGACCTACAGAAAGATTTATATCCTGTCCTTCCATTAGACAAACAGTGCAGTGGCGCATAAGTATCCATAGGGACTTGGTTTGGGAACCAGTGGGTTGCCGGCTAAAGTCCCTGTATGGACCAAGTATGAAGCGTGGACTGATAGCTGGAGAGGTGCCAGTTCGCCTCCCGGGCACTGCCGAGGACTCCCTTGAGCAAGGCACTGAACCCCCAACTGCTCCGGGCGCCTGTCCACGACAGCGCCCCTCTCTCTGACATCTCTCCATTTAATGCATGTTTAGGTTCTGTTTGTGCATGTGTGTGTATTTCAGGCCTGTGCGTATATGAGAACAGAGTGAAAAAAATTGAATTTCCCCTCGGGGATTAATGATGTACATCTTCTTTTAAAATTCGGCACAGGGGATAACATTAAAAAGGTCCAGTGTGTAGGACTTAGTGCCATCTTGCAGTGAGGTTGCAAAACTGAAACATCTCATGTCACATCGCAAAAACTTTGCGTGGTTCCAACTTCTCAGATATGAGGATTTAATACTTTTCCTTTTAATTATTTTGATTTATTAACCTGATTTATTTTTTTTGCATTGCATACGTAATTAACATTTTCAACCAGGGGCCAGTGATCTGAATGTGAGAGTACTTAACAATCACCACACCCACCGATCTGGGCTATATTCACTTTCATCAAGCCCTTTGCATATTGTACTGCTGCACATACATGAACTAAAAAAGAAGGTGTGCATGGAGACGCCCACACTGTGCACTTAATATTTAAATTTTAACTAAGGGTTCAATGCATGCTTTTGCACAGCCGTAGAACCGGGCATGACTGTTTGTTTACATAGCGTTATCTTTAAATTTCTGAAATGTTGCATCCATTGAAAATCAGAAAGTGATCATGCCTTTGTTGTAGCTGCCTTGAATTAATAAAGAACAATTTTTTACTCTGGCTTTGACTGTGCGTGAAATCTTATCTGCACATAAAGCTGATGTGTAAAAGCTCTCTAGACACATTGTAAAATTGACATGATTTCCTGCTCTCACCTCCTGGTGCGGATGAAGGTTGGTTTTGCAGCTCCGCAGCCCGGGAGTGCCGACGTACGGTGACTTTTGTGTCGACAGATGCCATTTCTGAAAACAGCAGCGTGGTGAGATAAGGGAGTGACTGTGAGAGACACCATGTTCCAAACGGAGCGTAAACATATGATAGATCAGTACTGACCATGGCAGACATGGGCTGATGCCTGGTGTTGCGGACCCTCTGAGGAGTCCATTTCTTCTGCGGAGTCTCTTTGAGTGCCACTGCTGAGGATAAAACAGCAGCGTCACGTCAGGGTAAAGAGACAAGGAGATAAGGATGCATTAGGTCTCATAAGATAAAAAGAACAATGATTCTGCATCTTACCTATTGCTCCTCCGTTCGCCTCTGCATGATTCTTCTTCACTGGCACTCTCTGAGCCTGACAAACAAAGCAACACAGTACATGAAAATGTGTTTCAAAAGCAATGTAATAGGATGAAAATAAAAACAGCTGAACTGAAAAATTTAATGTAAACACACTGTGTAGATGGAAGTGCCTCTGCCTGAAGGACAGACAGAGTTTCCGGGTGTGGCACCCACAGGCCCTCCAACCTTCACTCCCTCGTTCTGCAAGATACTTTCCAGTGCAGCGGGGTCCGGGGAGAACGGCATCGACTTCACTGATCCTGTAAGAACAGCACGGATTCAACTGGCATGCAAAGGCCGAATCATTTACATTGCATTGTCTGTTATTTAACTTTGTACTAGGGATGTCCTTAACGGCTAATTTCCTTGACATTTAAACAAAGGCTTAAACTTAGACTCTCTGACTAGTCTAAAAGTAGGAAAACATCTGTAAAACAGTCAAAATTATAACCTCCAAGGCTAAAAATTTCCGAAAACAAAAATTATATATCATAAAAGCTTTTTGAACTCATTGATCACATTTTTCAATAACCAAATTGTATTGTGCACGCTGTGTGGCATTTTGTGTATTATCCCAGAAAACATGGCAACAACTCACTAAATAAAATGAACAAATAACATCGAAAGCAATATTCTTCAGGAAAATAGATCTTTAAGAAACATACCTGATCACCACTACAACATTTTCATTGGGTGAATGCAGTCGTATAAAATAATAATTTTGATATTAAGTTTGACTGACTAATATTTCTGCTGCCAACTAGCGGGGGTAGCAACTTTTCATAGACTAGTTGTGCACATCCCTACTTTGTACTTAACAAAGTAATACTGAGTACTGTTCAGTTTTACAACTACTACAATTTCTTTTCATTTCTTATCAACACAAGACATCACTTTGGATTCTCTAAAGTTGCAACTGCATTAAGTTGCCCTATAGATAGTGTTTAAACAAAAAAAAAAAACAATACATGAATTAACTTAAAGCAATGGTTCTGCAATTGTCAAACATGCTCATTCGCTTTCTTACTGAGAGTTAGATGAGAAGGCAGACACCACTCTCATGTTTATACAGTAAATATGAAGTGGAAACCAGCTGCCAGTTAGCTTTGCTTAGCACCAAGGCTGGACACAGAGGGGAATAGCCAGCCTGACTCATTGCAACAGAAACAAAACCTGCCCACTAGCACCTATAAAGCTCATTTGTTAACACATTAGATTTTGTCTGTGTCATTTGTACAAAAACTTATGTACAAAAACATGGTGCTGTGTGACAAGAGGTTATGTCCTGCACTTTTTCTTAGCTGGGTTATGGATGTACAAAGAGAGTTGGATTCGGCAGCAACACTCAGCCCTGCTGCTAATTGTTCCAGTGGGCACTCACAGTACTGCAACTAAAAAAAACCCTGTGGCTCAAAAACTATTTTCCCCATGGACCTCCATTTTAAAACAGACGACTGTAAAACTGCTGATAGGACATCTTGAACTGCAACCAGAGTCACTTAGTATTCTTTTTTATAAAGGTATACTATGCATGATTTTCCTGGGGGGGAAAAAAACAAATGTATCGACTCATAAAAAAGTGATCTCTTTCAATAATGACTTATGATCCACTAGTAGTGTGTGTGGCAGTGTTTTTTTTCTGCAGAGACTCTGTCCTCTGCCTGCATTTTCTTATTTTGCTGTGTTTGGGATGATTCTGGTCACAGTGTGCAGGTGAGATTGGGACTTAATAAATAGGTAGCTACCAGGTACCAGACTGTAAGCAGCTGGTATCAAAAAGGAAGCTACAAAAATCACAAACACAGAGACAAAACAATGCAGATATGGCGAGACTAAGACCCAAGCAACTGGGGTTGGCTTTCACTTTCACTTGTGATACTGTTTACAAATATTAACTGACAATTCCAACATAGTACAGGCCTACCTTCACAAATTTTAAACCACAGAGGTTTTGTATTTGCAAAACTTTCCAAGTAATGTTTATCCTGATGTAGAAGTGTGTGGGTGAGACCAGTGGGAGAAACACTAATGTGCATGGCAGTATGGCCCTGACAGTTACTTTTGGGCAGGGCCAGGCTAGCTGTGTCCGCCTCTAACTGCCATCTGACTAATTGCAAAAAAGTGAATAAGAGTATTACCCAAAATGTCTAACAAATGTGTGAAAAAATAGTTTGCAGCTCTACAAATACATAAATGTACCAAGACATAACTTCACAGTTCTGTGACTGGTTGAAAAACAACTTTTATATCTGCTGTGATCACAATCTGTACTTTCAGGTAACACGTTATGTTTCTAATCTTGTGCTTACCCATTATGGGTCTCGCTTTCTGTCGACTCTTCATGACAGACACTCGCTGGGGCTGCAAACAAGGGAATCACCAGCAAATGATTATTTAACACATTCAAAAGATTTCTGACAGTAAAATAATTTAACACTGAAATCACTATTTAGACAAAGATAAGCACTGAAAACGTCAATAACGACCTGTCAATGTAAAGGCAGGGACTAAAAGATATCATACAAGGAGGCAGTAAACAACAACTACAAAACAAACTTACCAGATAGTTATAGGGTTTGGAGTGTGGAGTTCCAGATCCCAGACCTGTGGTGCTTACTCCTTCGTTTCGGAGAATACTCAGCAAAGCCGTGTGATCAGATTGAAAGTTCTCTCCTTTTTCTGAAATACATAAGAAACTCTGTTGATTGCTATTTACATGAAAAGTAAACAATGTAGTCTACAAAGCCACAACAACAAAAATGGGGCAGGCAATGACTAATACTCTGATGATTCTAGCTATCTAATTAATAAGCTACAAGCTTAGCTAAGCTACTGCTTCTTGTGCATTTTGGATCAACCTTGTCTCCTGAATATTATATTTGTACCTTACTAAACTGCTTTTTTACGTTGTTGAGGCATTATAATCACTATAATCACTGCCTGGATTATATTCAGAGAAACACTACATTTTGGTACCGTGTGACAGGTGTACAAAGTGCAGGACTTTGACACACAGGCAGGGGAATCGAGAACCAGTTCCAAATTGTCGGATCCACCAGAATAATATGCCTCTGAACTTATCAATTAATATCAATGATGCTGGTATGTTTTTCTGAAAGTTACACATTGCAAAACAATGACATTAAACTCATTATTCTACGCTACTGGAAACTTAAAACAAGATGGAGTCATGGCGGAGAGGAAGAAATGGTCCAGAGCGTGGCTCTATTTCAGAGACAGATAGCAACAGTGCTCCGGCTTGTAACGTTTGTAAAATGAAATTTTTAGTGCCACTGCTTCCCAATTGAGCAGCATGTCCACTACCAAGGATAATATCCTGTCATAATATTATTGGGGTCATGCAGACAAGCTTACTAGATTTTCCTTTGACCAAGAAAACCTAAATAAAGACAAATGCTGAACAAATATACTCTCATTTCACCTACACTGTATTTGGACTCAGAGTTAATAAAATTATGTTGAAAACTTGTGTGGGCCTACTTTCTTCTACACATGAAATGGATCTGAAATCAATAAGGGGAACAATAAAGAATTGGACTAATATGCAAAATAACAGCATCAAAAAATATCAATAAAGTCTTATCAGTTTCCATCCCTATTGACACCAGAACCCCAGGTTCACGTTCAGATGCAAACATAGGACACAACTATATTCTGTCATATTGTGCACAACACAAATGGAAGTGTACTGTTCAAAAGCATCAAAAGCAACACATTTAACTTACCAGCTGAACTGCCCTGCATGGTCAGCTGCATGTTCTGACTACCTTGGGATGTCTTGGCTGGATCTTTGAGACTGAGCAGGCTCATGTTATCTAAACAGGTGTCTGCATTAACAGCAGGCTGTGCAGAAGTAGCAGCATTGGACTGATGCATTGCAATATTAGAAACGGAGAATAAAGGATTGGACAAAGTGGCTGAAGTCTTAAATGTGTTGGAGGGCTGGGATGTATTTTCTGACACCTTTCCACTTGACTTCCCTGTGCCTTTAGTTGAGTCCACATTGCAGTTTAACCTAGCTGCAGGTTTTGTATTCAAGTTTTGGGTTTTTAGACGAGCATTGCATAAATTCTTATCAGGCTGTGCAGCACGAGTGCCAGTCCTTGATTGTGAAACAGTGACAGGTTGTTGATTTTCAGTGGCTATTCTTGAGCTCTTGGGTTGAGACAGGTTGAAAGGTACAGGCCTGGTGACTGGCTTTTTCTTCTTAAGTTTCCCCTGTAGGAAAATGATAAAGTATTAAAAACATGAGATTCATCTTATTAAACAGAAAACATTTAAATCTTAAGGATGGGAAGGAGGCACTTACAGCCAGAGGTTTCTCCTCCCACCTACAGTGAGACTGACTGAAGTCGGATGGAGTCTGGAGATGAAGGCTCTTTGCAAGCACTGGAAGCCTACTCATACCTGGTCGCACAGGTACCTTCCTACCCATTTCTGAATTTCCTGGATCCTGGTTCTCAATATTTTGGTTGGAAAGGGGAGGCGCAGAGAGGAGTTTGGAAGGCTTTGGGTGCGGTGGCATTTTGTTATGTTCATTCTTCGTTCTGTATGGACAAAACCAGTCAATTAAAAAAATGAATAAATGCAATTAGAGTTGAAAGTTGTTTGAAATTGTTTTCAACTATTACCAAAAGAGTTTCTGTACCAATACCAAGACAATTGTTTCCTGCTTTACATTAAGAAATGTAAGCATCTTTCTCTTGTTTTGGATTTAACAAAAATGATGAAGTTCTCAAATGTTATGTTGTAATACAACAGCAATACAAGAACTGTCAAAAAAACAAACAAACAAAAAAAAACAATAAGTGAACAAGATTACAAATGTAACAGGACATTTGATGCAAGCTTTTGGTACTTTCAGGCTGCTTTTATATCCAGCCCTGAAGATATGTGAGAAAATGTCTCGAGTGCTTCATAAGCTGTCTTACCTCACGAGGTCACTGTGGATTTTGTTCTGACTTTGCTGACGAAGAACTGGAGAAGAGTTCATAATAACAGCAAGGCGTGAAGAGTAACTAGAGGAGCAACAAATGGCAAACACAAATGAGCAACCAAGCATGAAACACAATAAAGGCTCTTAGCAAACTGTGCATAAAGGTAGAGGAAATACAAAAATCATGCACCAGCAGAAACATAAACGTCAGACTAAAATTACTTCCAAAGTTTTAACAATTGACAGTTTTAACAATCTCCAAAGGTAACTAAGTAGCAACAAAAACAAGCAGGTGAAGTAAGCTGGAGCTCCATGCATCAGTAGCACAGTAAAACATGCATCAGGCACTAAATAAATGCATTTATCTGCCTGAACAACAGAGCACATACTTGACAGATGCCAAACCTGCGTACGGTGCAAACCAACGTGTTAACTAGGCAACATTAAGGAGAGTAGATTAGCTTTAACCCGAGCAGATGGCCTAACGTTAGCTGTTAAATAGGTCTTTTCTCTTTAGCACACGCTACATTCGCACGTAGAGCCGTTTACTAGATACGTTACATACTTTAAAAATAGAAAAGGACCCCTGTTACTTCTGTCTGCGCCTCCAGAAAAGCAGTTCTGATCGATTAATTGTAAATGTTTAGGTTATCCAGGCGTTTTGTGCAGATTTAAAGAGCTCTTGTTGAGTCCTTTCTCACCGCAGTGGGCTGTCAACTTCCTGGACTCGCAGCAGTTTGTAAAAAGCGCGCTCCGCCATTGGCCGCAATAGGAAGCTGTCACAACCAATCACTGCGCGAACTTCAGTCATGACGACAACGTCGACCAATGAGAAACGGATCTTCGTAAACAGCTCCATGGTAACGACGCGAAAGTTGTTTTACCACGTGACTTCCGTTTACCGCGGCCTCCAAGCAGAATAAAGTAGATCTTTGTCGTCCACCACAATGGAAAATGTCAGTAGTTATCCAAAACATTACAAAACAACTGCACACAAAGCAGTCAATGATACAAAGAAGCTGTTTAATAGCTGTTTAATTAACATTACCTCTCTGTTATTTTATTAAAAGCAGTCCCTATTCCAAATAGGTGGGGGCACTGTGTAGAATGGTCATAAAAAAAGCAGCATGTTTACCAACTGTGTTACATCACCTTTTCTTTTAACAACACTCAACACAGGACTTTTTTGAGTTCTGAAATTGAAATTCTTTTTCATTCTTGCTCTTTTCATTCTTGCTCGATATACAGCTTCAGTTGCTCTTCAGTTGCTCAACAGTCTCCATCTTCATATGTTACACTTCATAGTGAGCCACACACTTGCAATGTGAGACTTGACTGGACTGCAGGCAGAATGTGGCTTGGCATTGGGTTGCTGAAATAAGCAGGGACATCCCAGGAAGAGACGTTGTCTGGATGGCAGCATATGGTGCTTCAAAACCTGTATGTACTTTTCAGCATTCATGGTCCCATCACAGACATGCAAGTTACCCATAATGCCAAGGGCAGTGACACAACTCCATACCTTCACTGAAGCTGGCTTTTGAGCTTTGTGCAGGTAACAGTTTCCAAAAACAAATTAAACAAATTAATTAATTACTTGTCAGACAATGGCACACTATTTCACCTTGGGTCAGTCTATCTCAGATGAGCTCAGTCCCAGCGAAGTCTGCAACGTTTCTGGATGTTGTTGATATATGGCTTTGTTGCTGCATCTATCAGTTTAGACTCTGCCATGCAAAGCCAAAGTGTGTTTACCAACAATGGTTTTCCTAAGTGTTGCCAAGCCCCTATAGGAATATACTTTATACAATTATGTTGGCAGTGTCATCTGAGGGGTCAAAGGACATGCTCCCTCAATATTGGTAGTTAGTTTTGCCCCTTATATGCAGAGATTTCTCCAGGTTCTCTGAATCTTTTGATGACATAATGGACTGTAGATGGTGAAATCCCCCCCTTTTTTGCAATTATGTGTTGAGGAATGTTGTTCTTAAACTGTTGAACTATTCGCCTACATACCTGACACACATCATGACGTGGTAAACCCATAGGGTAAACCTCGTGCTATGGCTATTTCCTGTGTTTTCATGTGAACAGCAGTCTTGACTGGATGTTCCTTTCATACCCATGCGTGACACCATCACCTGTTACCAGTTAACCTGTTGATCTGTCTAATGTTACAAACAGATGTTTTTAAACATTTTTATAACTTTCCCCAGACTTGTTGCCCCTGTCCAAACTTTTTTTGAAACTAGTTGCAGGCATCTACTTCAGTATTAGTGTGTATTCAAAAAAACAATAAAGTTTATCAGTTTGAATATTAAAATATCTTGTCTTTGTTCTGTCCTCAACTGAACATAGGCCAAACTAAATCATTACTTGAATCGCTCTCGGCAAAATGTAAAATGTGGCTGTTGATTCAGACATCTGGAACTAGGCTAACATTGGCTAGCAGGTACTTTTGCGGTCTGTTTATTGTTAAAACGATAAAAGAATCATATAAACAACATATTTATCTGTTAGGCCTAGCTAATTAAAATAGCCGTTAGCTAACGTTATGAGAGAGGTACATGCTCGAGCTAAAGCTAGCTAAAGGCTAACTTCATTGTAAGCTAACTGTCGTGACAGTTAGCTCGTTAGCAACCGACTCGGTAGCAATAAAATAACTTCATAATAAAAAATTTTGTCACCTCTGAATCACACAAACGCCACTTCTCGACTTATTTATATTTAGCGGTAACGTTACTTGTAATTTCTCGACAATTACCAGCCTTTGATGAGAGCAGAGGAGGGCAGTAACATTAAGTTTAACTTAGCTAACGTTTAGCTAAGTCACGGTATTTGAGTGCAGTTTGGAGGTATTAATACTTTACTGCTTAAGTATTTAATTTTTATGCTATTGCTTTTGCTATTATTATGCTTCTCTGTATTTATTGGACTACTTTAGTTACTCGTTACTTTGAAGAATAATATTTTACTGATAAAACACGATGCACTCATTACACAATATAACAACACTTTGTTACAATGGCACCCAACAAAATCTCCAATTCGACCATACAACATACAACATTATGATTCTGATTAAATCTTAATGCATTCTTCATAATAATTTAATGGTATAAAAATAAGACATACTACAATAGCATAAAACTATAATGTTATAACAGCAGTTTAAAGGGCAATAAAGGATTTTTACTTGTATTAAAGTGTTTTTATATTGTGGCATTGCTACTTTAAAGAATCTGAATACTTATTTGACCACTGGAAGGCAGGATGTGATCATGTAGCAAACAATCAGACTCTCCCTCTCCGTCAGTGACTGTGTTTGTCCTGCAGGTGTCGCTGCCTACAGCCTGGTAAAGCCCCATGCCCGCCTGAGAGCAGTAACACAGTGTGGGTGTCTGCCTGTCACCCAGGGGCCCTGTGTCAACAGCAGAGGAAGAAGAAGAGACGTAGAGGAGGAAACCAGAAAGTTACTCTGCAGCAGACATGGACCTGCGGTCTGAGCTGCTCAAGTCCATCTGGTATGGCTTCACAGCCCTGGATCTGGAGAAGAGTGGTAAGGTGTCCAAGTCTCAGCTAAAGGTGAGTGAGGGGTCCTCTGCCTGATAAATGAGACTTTATTTCATCTGACAATTCACTCACTGTTTTACTCTGCTGCCTCATTTCCTACCTCAATTCATATTCCATCACGTGGGCTCGCTCTGAGGTGGATGAGGTGAAAATATTTGAAGTGCTCAGCAAACTAAATGTCACAAATGCATCTGTTATTTGGCCTTTGTTACATTTGATTCCGTGCTTCAGGAAATAAGGTTGTACGCAATCTGTTATTACTTATCATCCTCAATATTTCCTGTGTTTTTAAACCACATGCTGCCCAACAAGGAACAAATTTGTTCCTTATATTTCGAGTAAAATGCTTTCAGTGCTGAAAGAGGGCACAATATGCACCTCTGTCTGGCAAGAGCACGAGAGTAACAGTTTGCTCTCAGTCTGTATATGAATGGGAGCCCTCATCTCCAAGCTGTGCTTACACTGGGCCTCCATGTACCAGCTTGTAGTGCAAAGGGTCCTCTGGCACTGGACCTGACCACAGAACAGCAAGTTGAATAGACATGAGCCCGTGTACGTCAAAAGAACATTGTTACAGTGAGAGCAGGGACAAAGTGGAAACATGTTGGTGATTGTTGTCTCTCGCTACAGGGCGTCAATGAAGCCACTGTACTTTTGTTGATCTCATTGTTATGTCACTTCTTGGTCTTGCTGTGGATCAGACTCCATTTCCAGCCACCTCCACGTTTCTACGATGGGCTGCCTGCCGCTGCTGGCTCACAGCGAGGCAGCCTCATGACTAGGCTTATCCCCCTCATGCATGCAGCCTGTGCACAGGCACCATGTTCTCTAGACGCTCTCAGAGGCAAGCAGTTTGCATGGCGTGGCCTCAAAACTGACAGATGTTGTACTGCACAGGAGACTTGAGACAGGATGTGGTTACAGCTCAACACACAGAGACTGGTTTTCTGATAACATGCAACAGATATCTCAAGACATTGTGAAGACACTCTCATTTGAACACATAATTGCAGTAAAAGAAGTAGCAGAAAAACACTCATTAAGTAGTTCATAACTTACTAATCTTATGACTTTTGAGCATGTCCCATTGGTACTTAACTGTCATCTTGTAATTTTTTTTTACCTTTTACCTCTTTTAATTTGTTATATTATTTAACTTATGTCATTTTATTTGCATTTTTAATCTTATGACTCTCCATATTTGTCAGTCTCCCATATTATTTGTCTTTGTAGTTCGCCAGTCCCCTGTATAGCACTTTGAGCTGCACTACATGTATGAAGCTGCTTCACAAAATGAATTTGATTTGGTTCTTTTTAAAACAGATTTTTAAAAAAAAAAAAAAAACTTCTTTTTGCAGTTCAAATATTTTGTCTTAAAATGTCTGCCATGCAGTATGTCTTTAAACAACCTTGCCTCTTAGACACTTTTTTTTTCCACACTGGCGTATGTGCTAACAGAAATATTTTTAGAAACACAATGCAGCACAAATTCAAAATTTCAGTTCCCTAAAGATTCCTTTTATTTTTTTTTGCCCTTTACTACTTACTGGAATGATACCATAAAGGTTTTAAAGCCTGCAAACACAGTAATTAAGTTTTGACTGTGATTTAACATCAGCATTCATGCCGGTAAAGTCTATTTGATGTATCTCATTAACTCTGCATCTCTTTTCTGAAGTGTGCTTAAATACTTCTGTCCTGTTTATTGTGATATTCCAGGTGCTGTCCCACAACCTGTGCACAGTCTTATGTATCCCACATGACCCAGTAGCTTTGGAGGAGCATTTCAGGGACGATGATGACGGTCCAGTTTCCAGTCAGGGTTATATGCCTTATCTCACCAAATACATCCTGGATAAGGTGATAGAAACACAACTCTATGCTCTTTTTGTTTTGTCAGATTATAATGCTGTGTAGTCAAGGATGCTGATTCGTTTTTTATAATCTCTGCATTTTGTTGTTGTAGGTTATTGAAGGTTCTTTTATTAAGGAAAACGTAGATGAACTCTGTTGGACGCTTACAGCAAAGAAAAACTACCAGACGGACAAAACTAGCAGCACCGTTCTGCCTGAGAAAGATGCTTTTCGGCTTTGGTGCCTTTTTAATTTTCTCTCTGAAGACAAGTACCCTTTGGTTATGGTCCCTGACGAGGTAGGTTAAAGTACAGTACAGATTTAAAGGAATTTCTTCACAAGCACTCTATCTATCTATCTTCTATCACAAATCTTAAAAAATATGCTTTTTCCTGGAAGTTCAGGGATTTCTTGTTAGTCAGGGACATGACAGGACTGCGAAAAGCATTTAAACAAACAAACATGGACATCTTGAAATCGTAGTGGCTGCGTGTAATGATAGTGACACTTGTGTCTAAATTTAGCCACATGGATATTTCAAGTTATTGTGCTCTGTTGTTGAGAACAATTCAGAGACTGTAGTCAGTAATCTGTGACCTAAAAGTGATGTTGGATCTTTTTTTCTTACAACCACTAAGTACACCCCGGCCGAAATCTTCATTTCTTGCCATCATGGAACGCGGTGCTCTTTTCATGCAACAGTGTGGGCTTGTTTCTCACTTGCAAACCCTCGTTTTGGTTTCCTGTTGTGTGTTTTTCACAGCTGCTGCCAAGAGAAAGCCCTAAATTTCAAGGGCAGAGTAGTTTCTATCGTGCTGAGTTTAAGAAAACATTATACAGTTTTATTTTAGTGCGTGCTTCACACACCAACTACTGTGCAAAGAAATCTGTGGTGTAAAGAGTACTACAGCGTCGTAAATAATGTCACTGAAATCTGTTTCATTAACAATCAACATAAATAAAAGTAGGACATGAGAAAGGACATTGTTGGGTGCAAGTTTTGGTGTTTCATGTTGAAAGTTGGAAACTGCAAAATACAGTGTTCAAATAAAGTAGTGCCAGACTGCTCTGATCTAATTTACTGCAGCAACGATGGATAGCTCAAATGAAGCACGTTAATTTTCACTCTCAAGACCTTTGGTTTCTTTTCTTTTTCAGGTGGAGTACCTCCTCAAGAAAGTATGCATGGCTATGAGTATTGAGTTCAACTGTGTTGAATTAGAGGACTTCTTCTCCCAAGACTTGGTGCAGCAGAGTGGCATTACTGTCTGGGTTTTTCTGGAGATGATGAACTCGGGAAAGATAACCAGAGGAATTGACAAAAGCGTAGTCAGCATGGCTATAGAGGAAGTTTACAGGGAGATAGTTGGTGATGTCCTCAAAGAGGTAGGAGAGCCATCTGTCACTAGAAGTCTGTGTTTGGGTTCCTGACATGCTCTGCATTGTGTTGGTGACAGTGTATGTGTTTGTGTTTGTCGGTTGGGGTACATGCAGGGTTATCTTTGGAAGAAAGGCCAGCTGAGGAGAAACTGGAAAGAACGCTGGTTCACCTTAAGGCCGAGCAATTTGTCCTACTACACCGGGGAGGACCGCAAGGATTGCCAGGGAAACATTGTTCTGGATGGGAACTGCTGTGTGGAGGTAAACAGCTGGAGTCGTCTTTCAAAGCTAAACACTGTTAACACTGCAAAGAACCGTGGCTCTTAATAACAGTGTATTCTTTGTTCAGTTATCTGGAAAAGAAATACACACTTCCTATTTGCTTTTTTTTTTGTACATGTGAGTCAAAATGTAATTCTTTTAGGCCGCAGTTTCTGACCTGGGGGGTGGGAGCCCCCCAGGATGTTGCAAGATGAGGGTGAAAGAGGTCACAAACTGGTTAACACATTTTTTATGACTTCGTCTTTTTTGGAAAATTACTGGAGAACATTACCCCTTCAGGACTCCAAAAAAGTATTCAAATAAAACACTTGTTAAATTTTTAACTATCTGTAAACATGTGCGACCCGTTACGAAGAATGGCAAGGGACTCTGTGCAAACTATTGGGGTGGGGAGGAGGGCAGAACATTATGTCTCTCTTTGTTTAAAGAGGAAAAAAAAGCAAGGCGCACCTCTGTGTTATCATAATTGGGACCCTTATATCTCAAATTAATCTAACAGTATTGAATAGAAAAATTTTGGCATTAATAAGAAAACATGTCTAAAGAATTTAAGGTGATTTACCCGAATTTAAATCTTAATATCATTTTACCCCACCAAAATTAGCATGTATATGCATTTATTTAATGTGGGTAAACCGACTAAAAATAGAGAGTAGACTCCTTTAACACTGGCAGTAGACATTTATGCATTACAGTTGTTTTTTGTGTGTCATGCCCCCATCATGAACGTGTTGGTAAACAGGGTTAGTAAACAGTAGAGAGCAGCATGGAGGTCAGTGAAAATGTTACAGTGGTTACTTGTCACCTGTCACCTGTTCAGTCTCTCTTTAAACTCAGTGCAGACTAATTTGGCATGATGTTTAAGTGCTGCTTGGATGGAGACGGACGAAATTTGTGGCTAAGATGACAGAGAGTCATAAAAGTTACCAACAGTCATCCTGGAAAGGTGCGTGTCCACCCGGGTGACATGTTTCCATCACTGCAAATCGGAGCTAGAGCCGGTAAATACCTGTGATGGGAATGTATGCTGATTGTGACCCTTCCCACTTAAAACAAAAGACAGATGGGTTATAGAGTGCTCCACTGATTTTGTATTAATATTGTCACACTCACAAAGGACATTTGAATGAAAAAGTTCAAAATCAATGCAGCAGAAAGAAACAGAGATAACCCGCTGCTTACATAACCCACAGTGCAGTTTGACAGCCAACAGTTTGGTCAGAGATTTGTGTGTGTTAGCTAGTAGTGGCTAGTGTTGCCTTGTGCAGAGATGAGGAGCGGGCTGCAGAGGTCTAGTAACCTCACTTCTTACACTCAAACAGTTTATCAGATATCAGGCAGCTCCCTCTGGAGCCACAAAAGCTTTACAGAGCTCCCCAGGACCTGTCCCCCTTTAACATGTTAACATTTTTTGATGCAGTTTACTTAAAATAGACACAACTTACTGTTGTTCCGCTTTCTGTTAAGATGCAGATTAAAGTGAAGGTGGGAGCTGCTGAAGAAAAGTGACAAATGACGTGTCACTAATAACTTAAGGCTCTCCCCCTCCCTCCAAAAAAATGCAGACTCCCCTCCCTTCAGCAAGGAGAAAATTACAAACCCTCCCGCTTTTCTAAACCTCCCTGTCCCCAGTCATTTTCATGCAGACCCCAAGTAGACATAGCTTCATATTTAGGTGTCACTATCCGAAAAAGGTTGGGAACTATCAAGGTTATAAAAAGCACAATATGTGGAAACTGAATGTTGCTATATTTCAAGATTTCCTCACTAATCTCAGAGTTCAGATGAGCTGAACCAAAGCTTAGTCTGCCAGCCTCGCTCTCACAAATGACCCGCTCTGAATGTGAGCCTGCAGTGGAGGAGCTGGAGTCAAGGGATTGTTACCTGGGCTGCTCCGGATACACAGTCAATTATTAGCTCATCAATGCCACACAGTACCTCACAGAGGAATGACAAACACAAATGTGGTCAATTTCTGTTATTTTGTTTCCAGCAAGAGCACTGCACACTACACCATGTGTTACTTACTAAGAAAACAATCAATCATTCTAAAACCATGCTTTATTATAGGAAGTAGACGAACAAATATTGTTTGGTCGTTCAAAATGGATCAAAAACGCCCTTTTCCCTGTGAGTTCACCATTTTTTTTCTCCTCACCACTGTTTATTTAAGAAATGGTCACAACAAATGGAAAACATAATGAGATATTTATTTATTAAAATGAATGTTTTCCTTGTTAAACAGGTGCTACCAGATCGGGATGGGAAGAGGTGCATGTTTTGTCTGAAAACTCTCTCCAAGACTTATGAGATGAGTGCCTCAGACACCAAACAAAGACAGGAGTGGACTACAGGTCAGAGGAGCCTCACATTTACTGATTTTAATCACTGATGAGTTATGGATCGATCTTAAAAGCTACATCTTCATATCAATAAATCATATCTTCTCCACAGCGATTCAAACAGCTATCAGGCTGCACGTGGAGGGGAAAACGTCCCTCCACAAAGATTTGAAGCTGAAGCGACGGGAACAGCGTGAGCAGCGGGAGAAGAGACGGCAGGCCAAGGAGGAGGAGCTGCAAAGGCTGTGCGCCCTGCAGGAGGAACGGGAGCGTAAGCTGGCCGAGCTGGAGCACCTGAAAGAGGTGCAAAAGCAGGCTCAGGCCCTCATGGAGCAGGACGAGCAGAGGAGGCGCCAGCAGCATGAACAGCTCCAGCGGGCTCTGGAGATTCAGCTGCAAGAGGCTGAGGAGGTGAAGGAAGCATTTAGGGGAAAAAAAAGAGTTTGAGGCAGGAGGATGTGTGTTTCATGTGTTTGCTTCTTGCTGTGTGTCTCAAGGCTCGGGTCAGTATGCAGGCAGAGATGGCTCTGAAAGAGGAGGAGGCCGAGAGGCAGAGGAAGAGGATCCAGGAGCTGGAGGAGATGCAGAAGCGTTTGGAGGAGGCGCTGCAGCAGGAGATCAAAGCCAGGCTGGATGAGGAGGCCTTCCGCTATGCTCAAGCAGGGTAGAGTGTTATATGCAGCCACTTATCTCTGCTAATGTGTGATTAGTGACATGTATACGCTCTTACAGCACAATAAGAAGTCATTTGTTTGGGTTAAGAGCCTGTTAACAATAATGTATTAGCTGTAAGAAGGGAGGAGCTCTCGTGCAGACAGCAGATACCAAACTCAGCTGTTGAAAGGAGTTCATGTTGCATTATGTTCCTGAGGAAGTTGAGCTACCAGCAGAGGAAGTTGTTAAATGCCGCCATCAGTCAGATCTATTGTGTTGCTGTTTCTGTGCTCTCTCAACCTTTTCAAGTGCTAGTTTCTGATAAAATGATCACATCAATCTACAACCAGCCTACATCAGCCACTGTGCACCTTTGCTCCTTATAATGCCTGAAACATTAAATAAATATTTCAAACAGCATGGGAGGCAATCACACATTGTTTATTAAAATGTTATTGTTTGTGCTTTGTGTTGTGTTCAGGTTACTGGCTGAGGAGGAGGAGAAAATGAAGGCCCTAATGAGCCTGCAGGAGGAACAGGAGGAGTACATCCTGAAGACGCAGAGGGAGAAGCAGGAGCTGAAACAGGAAATGGAGGCCAAGTCCCGGGCCCTGGATGAGGCGCAGAGGCAGCTGGAGGAGGTCCGCGCCAACCGGCACAGGGTTGACCAGGATGTTGTGGTAAGAACCGAACAGTCAAATAAGAAAGTGAAGTCCAAGTTATAGATGTCTTATCTCTCAGAGGAAATGTTGCTTGATGGAGATCTGGTGTGACATCTGAATAAACCACTGAGCCAATAGCATCAGCTGCTGCTTGGGCTCAAGTTTTATGTTGCACGCATACAAGGGTATACACGATTGGGGTTTCTCTGCCAGAAAATTTTGAGCATCTAACACTCGATTTCCTGTATTGTGGTTAATTTCTATGCTCCAATTTCTGCCTCTTTTCTGCATTAATTTATGGTGTAAATGTCTTGATAAAAGTCCTCTGCTACTTTCATGTTTTTATTGCATGGGACAAAACCATATGTTCTAAATATTGAGAGAGACGTGTCCTCTACGTGTTCCCTTCCAACCCCCACCTGACATCCAAACATTTGCATACCTTTTTAGTTGAATTTACAGCCTATCCTGCTGTTAGTAATTCAATAAATTATAGTTATAAATCCATATTAACCGTTATTTAACCAGGCCAAAGCTCACTGAGATATAAACTCTCATCTACAAGGAGACAAAATGACAGCATCTACATGCAGTTACAGACAGCATGGAGCATGACACAGGCATTAATGAAACAGCCTCGTATGGTCTGTCTTCAAAACAGTTCAATGATTTCAAAGTCCAACTAGAACCACAGTTTTAAACAAGTTTCAAACAACAAAGTCTGACTGGTTCTCTTATGTCTCCTATTTACCGAGGCTTGCTCTGTCATTTGAAGACTTTATGTGACTCATTTTATAAATTTTGTACTTCGTTTGTGCCTCTATATTGTATTTGTCAATATTTTTTTCTGTAATTTGACAGAAATTTGTTATCTCAATGTGAAAAGGTACTTAATACTGATATTTAGATTATTTATAATTTGTGGTAATGTTAACAGTAGTTTATATCTTTATTGCTTGTAGATGTCGGGTGTTTTAATGAGCTGCTCTTTTTCTCTGACAGGCTGCCCAAAGGAAACTTCGCCAAGCAAGCACCAATGTCAAACATTGGAACGTCCAGATGAACAGACTAATGCGACCAATCGGACCAGGCGGTATGTGTCCAGACTGCACTAGCACAGGGATACTTTGCCTTGCTCGCGGGCCACTTTTGCAAAATAACAGGAGGCCAGTTAATGAACAAACATTAATTAATATAAAAACAATTCACTTGGACCTCTGTCAGGATCCTCCCTGACACTTTTTATCATTAAGCAAGCTGTATTGTGATGCTTTTTGATGCACTCTTGAACCTTATACCCCCCAAAATTACAAGTGTGAATCCACTTGTTTTCATAGTGAAACAGAAAATGGTTGCCGGGCCACCCCGCACCCAATCTGCCCGCAGGCTGTAAGTTGAGTATCCCTGGTGTAGCATTTAAAATGCTTGCTTTTCCAACTCTCTCACCATCAGAGTAGACTTTGACATTAGGGGTTTTGACACGTGACAGTAGGGAAAGCACAGGTGTGAATGATAAAATTAATAATGGCTGACTTCTGTTTAGCTGCTTCAGGTTCATGGTCCTTGTATTGTAGATACTGGCTCACTGTCACACTGTCATGGCTGACTGAGACACTCAAAAATACCAGAGCTATCGTTTATATTGTTAATAACAACTGTGCTTTTCCTACTATTACCCGGTTTCCATCCAAATCGATTTTACGGAAAAGTGGCAAAAGAAAACGTGAATTAATGCTTTTTTCCATCCACTACCATTATGTGAATATTAGAAGTTGAGTGCGATTCACCTGACAGGGGCTATTATACTGTTTCAGAAGAGTCCCACGTGGTGACATAATTAAAGGAGTTCAAGTGAAATCTCAAAAACAATGTGGAGTACATGATGTGAATATGACATTTCTGTTTGTTTCATGTATTAATTAGACAAACATCACTGTCTTCACTCCACACAGATCTGATCTTTTCAGTGTTTCCCTCCAGCTGTTTTTATGTGCAAGTGTTTTTCCCAGAGTGTCGCACAGTTTACTAAATGCCAGCGCTATGGTTGCTTTGACATTTAACGTTGCTTTGGATGAAGACTTATGTGAAACCATTTTCTTAGATCAAAGTATGTGAACAAATAGATGGTGATTATATCTCATAGCTTGCTCTATAAATATACTTCCTTAAATTTCTTTTTCTTTTTCAAAACCAGCAAATTCCTTCTCTATTTCAGAATCCAAGCCACTGTGTCTGTTTTCACTTGCCTGCTGTAAACATTCACTTCATTATCTGAAGTGTTTTGTCTGTACTGTTTTTTTTAGAGAAGCGACCATCGCTGGGAAGCTCCTACTCCAGCTTCCAGATCCCGACACAGAGAGATCCCGGGCTGCGTCTAAGAAGGAGATCAGGATCAGAGGACCAGGACGAGGAGAGCAAAGAAAATGTTGACAACAGAGCTGCGAGTGATCTAGAGAAACGTCACTCCCATGCCTCTAACGGAGACATGGACATCCCCTAAAAAGATGAATCAGAGAGGCTGCGTGGGCAACCTTGTGTCAGTCTGTGAGGTTTTCTGACAGGAAGGGCAAGAGAGAAAACAGTGGAACATCTACAGAACTAAACTGAATTTACTACCAACGGTACTACCATTTCTATTAACTGTTGTATTTACTGACCTCATTTCACAGACAGAAAAACATTTTAATGAGAAGACGCATTCGCAGAATCAACTAATGCTTTGACTGCAGCCTGTGGGAGGCCTGTCCTGGACATATACGATACCTCAGTGCAAAGAAAATGAGCTGAACGCAACATCCTCAAAGTACAAAGTGAATTGTGATGTGCAAAGGCTAATACTTACATACCATACAAGGAAGCTCATATATTTAGCTCTGTAATATAGGCATATAACAATGTTGTAACAATTTTTACATATGTATTTTTGGCTGGAGAGTAGTTTGACTTTCTTGTGGGTAAGTCTTTAGTTTACGTCACTCTAAGTCTAGTCAGTCTAAGAGTGTTGCTCCTTACAAACAGGAAAGAGAGAGAAAGAGAGAAAGAAACTCCCGTTGTCGTTCCTGTTTCTGTCAGTTAACATTATTGTAAATAAAAGAGTGGACTGATGCCTTTAAAACTCTGCCTGTATCTTTATTGTGTTAAATTATGTGCAACATACAATTCAAATAAATTGTGATCTTCACTGTCAGTAAAATCTCATTCGTTGAGTTGGTGAAATAATAACAGTTAAATACACTTTAAAATAGGTGACGTTTTGATTGCAAAGACCACACAGTGGAAACAACTAGAGCTCACTCCGCTGAATTTGCAAAGCGCACATCCGCTTGAGTTTGAATTTGAGTCCACGTCATTTGTTCAGCTGAAATGTGTCATCGCTGACTAATTTGACGGCTGTCGCTCATAAAATCATCATATGAGCAAACAGAGACATCCACTGACACACCAGCAAACTACACATTGGGTGGATTCATTTTTATGATCTAGTCTTATATAGTCTTATAGTTTTACCATCAGTATTAACAGAGTTTTTCTTTTTTCACTCTGCTTTACAGTAATTCATACTGTAAGTCACAGGAACAATTACAGACCACAAATTAAAAATGAAAACTTTTATAGTCAAGTGACAGTTATAATTATTTTCTATATATTTTCCATATACATTAATGGTTTTAACCACCAAAGCATTTGATATTAGTTTTAGTTTTGAGTTATATCTGGTAACATAATTACAAAACATAGCAAAAGGGTGCACACTTCAACACCTCAAACTCTCAGTAGGTTTTAACTTTATTGTCTCTTGAGGAAAATACATGTTTGAAATAGCAGTGCTTGAATGCTAAAAAACAAAAGGAAGTAAATTTAAATGTGTATACCATGGTCGGATAAACCTGCTTGTAGGGCTGAGACCAGAAATGAGCTGCTGGATGGCCTCCCTTTTATTCTTATGCTGGACGCCGGGGTGCTGTGCTATGATTGAACACCAAGTAATAAAAGTCCGAAAAACTACAGTTTGGCACAGAGTTTCTCTTCATCACATGGCCAACAGGTCAAGTAAGAATGCAGTTTGTCCCCAGATCTCAGCAATTTCTTTGGTTTACTACAACGTTGCCAGTTAAGTGATCGAACTAAAAGCTGGAGCAGTAAAAATAAAACCCAAGTTGGAATAAATCAGTTGTCCTTTAAGTTGCACATCACTTTGACCCCACTGATACTTTAGTATTATCAACTGTCAAGCAAAGTTTCAATTAAACACACTTTTATTATGCTGCACAGTGAATCAGAGGCTCTTGAGGGGCCTAAGGTGTTTGTGTCACTTTCTTGCTTTGCCTGTTTGACAGTGCTGTTAAGTAAATTTACTCAAGTACTGTACTTAAGTTAGTGGTGTAGGGAAGTTACCACTGACCACTGCACCCAGTGCACACTATGTGTTTTAGATAGCTACTGACTATTAACATTTATAGCAAATGGAACCATTTTTAAATTACGAACATTTTGTTATCATTGCACTGTGAACGCAGGAACTTAGTCAAGGTGGAAATCTAAATCAGTTGCAAGGGCCCCCTCTTTCTGTGGGCTACTCCACCTCTAAGGCCCCATCGCAACCACACTGCCTGCACTGTCTATATTTACACCTCTGAATGAAGCACAATTTTGAAGTACTTGTACTTTTTTTGAGTATTTCTACTTCACTACATTTCAAAGGCAAATACTGTACTTTTTACTCCACTACACTTGATACCTTTAGTTACATTGCATATTTTGACTTATAATACAAAATATAATCAACAAATAAATGAATGTGTATTACCATGGATAAAAATAATTCTTTACTGATGCCTTGGTGAAATTTAAAAGCTACCTAGCAGTATATATTTAAAAAATGCAACATTAAAGCGATATAGGCTACATATTTATGCATAAATAATCATAATTCAATACACTATTCTGAAATGTGTCATTTTTTTAAAGGTGTACTATCATTTTTTGTACTTTCTACTTTTAAAATATTTTGATGCTAGCACTTTTAAACCTTTTTTTTGCAAAGATGCAAAGATTTGTTTTTACATCATTACATACAGTGTGGGAGCATTTCCATAAAAGTGTCAGGTTTACGTTTGTGCATTTGAAATCATATTTTAAAAAATAAAAGTAAAAGAAAAAGGACAAAGATACTTATCCAAAACTATAAGAAAAGAGGCCAAAAAACCCCAAGCAAACACCAAACAAACAAACATACACATACACAAATCTTTAAATGAAATAGAAGGATACTATTATATACAGAGAGGATGTACTAAAAACTAAACCTTAGGACATTTTGATGTACAAGCATATATTAATAAATTCACAAATGGGTCAGAAATGATCAAAGTTGGGAAAGAGGAACCCCATTTTTGTCATTTATGTGAATATGACAGTATATTTAATGAAATCAAAATAAAAGTTAAAGTTAATGTTGGTCCAGGAAGAGTCGCAAATCCAAAGAAGGCAGAATGTTAATAAAGGGACCCCACATTTTCTGGAAGGCTGACATGTTTTTCCTTACATCATGTAATGTTTTTAAGTATTTTTAAACTTTAACTTAACTCTTACTTCAGTAAAATCTTGACTGCAGGGCTTTTATTTGCGACAGAGTGTGACACTGTGACCCAAGTAAAAGACCTGAGTGCTTGCTTCACCAGTGCAGGTGAAGAATAACCATTAAATTAATAAATAATCCAACTCTATATAGCTAGTAACGTAAATTTATTTAGACCAAAACACAATTTTGTCTCAAAGGGCAACAAATGATTATTTCTGCAGATATTATCAAAGCTTTTTAGTATCCGTGCAGATCCAAAGTTAATGTCCATGTTGCAGAAAACAAAAAACAAGTGTGCACACTAGTGTTACAGAGACCTTGACTCCCCAGCAGAAAGCTGTTTACTGGATCCAGCCTGATGTGTGCTGTGTGTGTATATATGAGTCGTGTATGTGTGTGTGTGTGTGTATGTGTGTGTGGGGGGGTGGGGGTGGGGGGGGTGTCCTGGCATGTGACGACGGTGGAGGAGGAGGAGGAGGAGGGGGGGAGTGTAGCAAAGCAAAGCAAAGCAAAGCTAGGAACAACAAGGAGAGAGTCGGGGAGGGATTATCAGTGCACTATGCTTATCTACATGTGATATGGTAGCGGACAAAAGTATCCAACGGTTTTTTTATTTTCACCCGGAGCTCAGCGGTTTGACAGCCACATGAAGGCCCGAATCAATCTAAGTTTATGTTAGCAGTGTGACGTGAGTTAGCTCCCGCTGCTAGCTAACTCCTGCGGCTGACTTCAAACAACTTGTCAACAGCCGATCGATCCTGGACGAGGACTCGGGACTGTTTTCGCTCCGTGTTTATTTTAGCCTGTTTCTCGTAGCGTAAAAACCTCCAGAAGCAGCAGCAGCAGCACTATTGGGAGAGGTAAGCTAACTTGACAAGGCAGCTAACGTTATTTAAAGGCACACACGGGAATGTGGGTCAGCCACGCTAACAGCTAGTAGTACTCAGCATTCAAGGTTAGTAGCTAACTAGCTAAGTTAGCTAGCCGTGCCGACTCGCTGTCGACGGCCGGCTGACAGGCTAAAGCTACTCATTTGGACTTCTGATACTGTTTTCACGTGAAGTAAAAAAAAGTTTGACGGTAGTCATGCTTATAACTTATCCGTCTTTTAATTTCTGAAATGCTCGTATCCAGTTGCAGTCCTGTCAGTGACTAACAATTCGCAGAAATGTTGCCAGAACCAGTGTGACAGGTTGTCTGCTGGACGACAAGTCCTAACAGTCCCAATCTGGGCTGTTTTGTTCCCTAAATGTTTTATAGAAAAGTTTAGCCTTTGTCCCGCTTTGGGCCATCATGTAAGGACAATATTCATTCGTAAATCAGTGGTAAATCTACAAGGAGTGGACGCTCTGGATGTGTTTCATGGCACAGCTACACACACATGGACGGATTAATCCGCTAGGGGGCCGCGGGGCAAATATTTAACCCCCACCCCCAAAGCCCTCTCCCCTACCGCCAGCGATCAACACTGCTCAGTGTGTACATAGTGCATGCACCCTGTCCCCTGAAAGCACCCACCAAGTACACTGTGCACCCTCCCACGGACCTGAGGCAAACAATAATACAGATGTCTTCCAGCTCCGTCAGAGACAAAGTTAACTTTTTAAGATAGTGGAGAACACAGTGAAATGTTTAGGATACATTCCTGAGTTGTGGACCCTCCAGGTTCATGGAAGTGGGGTCCTTATTTGTTGCAGGCCTGCACATTTTAATTTATTTTTATCCTTGTAGAAATTTGTAAGAAGAGGTGGCAGCGACCTTTTTAATATCTCTGGGTGTGTGGGTATGATGCCTATAAATGAGTCAAACTGCTTTGCAGCTATATTTTATGTGATCTTTGCATCAATATAATGAAAAGCCTTGATCTGTCCATTATGTTAGATATGCTGCATTAGCAACAGATATCATGACTAGCTATTTGCTATTAGTGGTTTCTCAATTCACTTTTGATAAAATCTACTGTATCATGACATGTTAGATTAAATATGCCATGACTCGAAGATTTTATGCATATCACCCACTCCTATTAAGTTGTGGTCTTCATTAAAGAAGAAACAGTGTGTAAGATTTAGGGGGATGTAGTGGCATCTACCAATGAGGACTACAGATTGCAACCAGCTGAATCTTCTACGCGGGTTTGAACTCCCTCAGTGTTCATTGTTCAGGAGGTTTTTACTGTGAGCCACATTATCTAACCATGTCCTTTCCTCGCCAAAACAAACTGAGCAGGTGATAAAAATAGGTAAAACACTGAATTATTCAGTTACACATTGCAAATCAGGATTTCTTCAGCGCTGTTTGGCATGTCACAAACGGGTCATAAGCCCAGCACCTCCGAATGTGTGCTCACCTTTTGTCTCTGATAACTTAAGATCCAGACGTTAAGGAGGTTTTTACCGGGAGCTGAATTATCTATAGAGGTCTCTTCCTCTCCAAAACAACTGGAACAGGTGATTTAAATCGTTACAAACACTGACTAAAACAGTTTCAAGTTAAAAAAGTATGTGTTTTTCTGATGCTATCGTCATGGAGGGACTGCTAACTATGGTGGCTGACACAGACAAGCAAATGGTCCTATCTAGAGTCAGTGTTTGGTTTGTCTGTTTTGGGCAACTGTAGAAATGTTGACACAACATAGCAATATCCGTAGACGAGGACTCCCTATGTAGGAAATGGAACACTCAAAGGAAACAAAAACACTATACATTTTATACACCAAAAAAAAAAAAAAATTCATATTATATTACATTTCTGCCGATATATCCCCCCAGAATCCTACACACTAGACCTTCAAGGATTTTTAATGGTCTGAGGCCCCTGCTTGTCTGCTCCACTTGCCTAGTGGGTAATCCCAGCCTGCCTACACACAGTGTGTATATCATGTCATAAGCCTATTACTAGCAAGGACATTCCCTGGCTGCTCAAACGCAACCAGTAGAAATGGACTGACTCAGGAAAGGACACCTAAATAAACGCCCTGTTAAAGATTAGTAAATGCACAAATTTCAGTTTTAAGTGACACAATTAGACCTAACACGAAATAGCTACATTATATATAAATTTCTACTAGTGCGTATTCATGAAAAGTGGATATTTAGGGCAGCATTTTGGCCCTGCAACGTGTTATGACAAGCTTAACGCTCAGTTTGGCCAGTGATTGGTTGCTGGTATTGGACTGTTAACTGCTAACATGCTGGAATTAATAGCAAGTTAGATGATATGTAGACTTTTGAGGCCAGTGAACAGTGATGTGGTGGTCATTCTTGCTCTGTTAATTTTAATATTGCTTATGTAAAACAAAGTATTTCATTCTTCAGCAGTGGAACTATGATGGCAACGTGACAGGAGGGGAGCCGCTGAGTCAGCTTCAACAGGAACCATGGAATGGTTTCAGCAAACTGCCACAGAGCAGCACGACAGGGTGAACGGCCACTGCAAGCCCAAATCCCCCCAGGACACGGCTGACGTCAGGTGGACACCACCAGAGGGAGAGTCTGGAGGTTCGGACAGCTGTGGGGGGACCAGTGTTTCGGAGCTGACGGACTTGCAAGAGTTAAAGGCCAGGGAAAGTGAGGATGAAGAGGACAAGGAGGAGAAGGAGGTAGTTCCTCCCTCTAAAGGCCTGAAAGGGGACCAGAAGAAAAAAGAGAAAGAGAGTCCGGATCAGGATGAGAACAATCACAGTAAGCAAAACAGCAGTGCAGCAACTAGCTACACAGGTAAGGCTTTTATTTCAAAATCCTGTGACTTGCCTCCTGGAGAGTCATTGGAAATGGTGCATAACAGATTTAGATGTCAGAGCCTTATTATTCATGCGTTTCTCATCCAGACCTGTCCCATACCTCGTCGCCCTCGCTGTCAGAACAGCTGCGCCTTGGCCGAGAAGACAGCACAGGGTCTGGGATCAGCGTGGAGTGTAAGGTCTGTGGGGACAAGGCCTCAGGCTTCCACTATGGTGTGCATGCCTGTGAAGGTTGCAAGGTAGGACAGTGTGTGTGACACAGCAGATGATCAAACTAAGATGCTAAAGTTTGATAACAACAGTTTTGTGCCATCCGATATGGGTTGCTGAACCGGTTGTGTTGTTTCTCACTCAGGGCTTTTTCCGACGAACCGTGCGGATGAAACTGGAATATGATCGCTGTGAGCGGTCCTGCAAGATTCAGAAGAAGAATCGTAATAAGTGCCAATATTGTCGCTTCCAGAAGTGCCTGTCTTTGGGAATGTCCCATGATGGTGAGAGGGAAAATATTTTAGCTAACGTACTCCAAAAATTAGGTCACGTTATTTAAAATAGTTAAGCCACGATATATATATATATATTATTTTACAAGTCCAAGACTTGAACAAAAATGTAATTTACTACGAAGGGTTTCCTTAAGTAGAATCTTTTTAATCCACATTGAAGAAAAAAATCAGCCTGTTTATTTAAATTAATTGCTAATCTCCTTTTGAATCTTTTCACATATTGGGGTTGCAGGAAGTGATGTTCAAGCTTGGTGTATGTTAACTTGGAATTAATTTGCCCTGATTAATGCTTATACTGTTAAATGCATATGTGCACCCTGTTATTGGCATGACAAAACAATAACCATTTTATTTTTCTGTATTCCAATGCAGTTTAGAAACATACAGTTAATGTTAAAGTATTACTGTTATTATCATTTTACTAAAGTGGGTATTTTGCTAACTAGGGGTCTCGTCCTTAAACTAAAGCAGGTAACATAACCCAACCATGCTACTGACAAAGTGAATTACCCGTGAAATATCCACACAAAATAAGACCAGCATGTGTGTGTGTTTGCTCAGCGATCCGATATGGACGTATGCCTGAGGCGGAGAGGAAGAAGCTGGTGGCAGGGCTGCTTGCAGAGGAACTGAACCTCAGCAAACCAGGTGGCTCAGACCTGAAATCCTTGGCTAAACAAGTCAACACAGCCTACTTGAAGAACCTCAGTATGACCAAGAAGAGGGCCCGCACAATCCTGTCGGGCAAAACCAGCAGCACCTCGGTACGTTCTAGTCAAATAACATATCAGTCCTGGTTGTACAGATATATAAATATGTGGATTTATGGAAGTATATAAGTTATGCATGATCATCATATGGTCACAGGAGTATGTTATCACATCTGTTGTCAGGAAACTGTGGCTCTGACCTCCTGTGGTCCTTAACTACTGGTTGCCTGAAATGCTCTCTGTTAAGAAATTTGAGCGTATTATATTGTTTTAATCAGTTTATCTTTTTGTGGTTAGAGCATATTCTGAAAATATGTACGATAACCATAAAGTATCAGTTGATATATAATCTATTCGTATGTTTTATGTAAGGATACTCCGATTAACTGGCCACCAATTGTTGGCTGGTGTCCAAGTGTTGGTTAAATGTGGGAGGACTGCTGATGTGAAACTGTCTTTTTCATCAGATAATGATGAGATAAAGTCACGTATACATAAGTTTTACTCAAATGGCAAAATGATTGGTTTTTGGCTGCAGAATACTGAATAAAATGTTCAAAATAATCTGATGACTGAAGACTTAAATGTCAACAGAGTAAAACTAACTAAAAATAGTTTTCTTTGATGCAGATAAAACTAAAATGTCAGACTTTGAGTAAACCAAAACGTGACTAAAAAACAGGATGACGTTGACTGTATACTATAAAAACTTACAAGGACATTTGAAGCAAGACTAAGACAAAATAAAATGTGGCTGACAAAAATAACACTTGCTGCTTCAGTATAATTTATTGTTCTGTGTGTTTGCACATTTTAGCTTCTATTCTAATTTACATTTTATAAAATTATATTTATTTTACTTGACCTGTCATTTTGTATATCAGTTACCCACTGCGTGTTACCTTGAATTCATGAAGAAAACTTTTTTTCTCTCATGCCTCCATGGTGAAGAAGAATCCGAAAAAAGGCAAACGTTCTTCATGAATTTAAGTAAACAGGGACCATGTTTTACAACAGAACACAACTATATTAAAACGTGTGTTAACGAACTCTCACGCAATTTGTGCAGTATAATCCAAGTCACATTTATCCAGCTGTATGCTCAGTGCTTCTCAAACGCATCCATTTTTGCTAAAATGTTAGACTGTAAAACACCTATGTCTAGGAGTAGTGCACCCTGAGCATGCCCAGACATGCGCATGAGCTCCACTTGACCAGAGTGCAAACTCACATGCTTGTCCAGGCACGCTACTTGGCTGTGCATGAGACTTTTTTTAACCAACTATTAAAAATCATTACGTAATAGTGAAAATAAATGTGTTTGGGAAGTACTGAGCATATCACTGGATAAATGAGACTTTGTTTACACTGCATGAGTTGTGTGAGAGTTTGTAAAAGGATGTTTCAGTGTAGTTTTGCTGTGTTAAACCTGGTCCCTGTTTATTTCAGTTCATGGAGAATGTTCTATATATTCTGCTTTAACCATGGAGGCATATGCAAGAAAATAAATCCTCAAGAATTCAAGGTAACATGCAGTGAGTAACTGTTATAAGAATGATCATTTTGCGGGTGTACTGTTCCTTTAAGCTGCTCCCAGTAACCAAGTTTAGGTTGCAGTGAGGTTGTTAAAGTTGTGTCTCTGAGAGCAAGAGTACAATATGTTGCACAGATACACCCTGTGATCTGTATAAGCTGATAATGCTTCCAGTAGTAGTAGTTCAGTGATCAGCCCTAAAAATCCTGATCAAAGCACCCTTAGTTTTATTGATTTATATCTCTAACCGCTTATTCTGTTAGGGGTCACATGAGGGCTGGAGCCTATCCCAGCTGACATTGGGTGAAAGGCGGGGTACACCCTGGAAAGGTTGCCAGACTATCCCTTAGTTTTATGCTAATGCTAAATTCCTTACCCCCTAAAAAGTTAGACCTGGTATTTATTGTAGTTCTAAGACTTTGTAGTTACGGGTGGTAATCTAGGAATTGATTTTTCTCCTCCTTTTAGCCGTTTGTGATCTACGACATGGACACACTCTGGAAGGCAGAAAGTGGTTTGGTATGGAGCCAGTTAGTTCCTGGTGCACCCCTAACCAAAGAGATCGGGGTCCATGTGTTCTACCGCTGCCAATGCACCACAGTGGAGACGGTGCGAGAGCTCACGGAGTTTGCCAAGTGCATTCCGGGGTTTGTAGACCTCTACCTTAATGACCAGGTGAGTCACTGTCCACTCAGCATGCTGCACAATAAAATGATTTGTATGTGGCTGTTTACTTTAGGCACTAATATTCAATTCTTTCTGCAGGTGACTTTGCTGAAGTATGGTGTGCATGAGGCTATTTTTGCCATGCTGCCCTCTCTCATGAACAAAGATGGACTGTTGGTAGCCAATGGTAAAGGCTTTGTGACCAGGGAGTTCCTGCGCAGCTTAAGAAAGCCCTTCAGTGAGATCATGGAGCCCAAGTTTGAGTTTGCTGTCAAGTTTAATGCCCTGGAGCTGGATGACAGTGACCTGGCCCTGTTTGTTGCTGCCATTATTCTCTGCGGAGGTGAGAACGAAGGGTTTTTAGTGAAGTATGAGGAACGGCACATTTGCTTGTTGTTATTTTCAGGGTGTCTGTAGGTCTCGAAAAGTCCTAAAAGCATTGAATATGGTTATCTCAACAATAAAACAGCTTTATAAGGTCTGAAAAGATCTTAAATTTTATTTAGTAATTTACTTATTAAGTAATGTCAGTCATTAAATGTTAAATATCTGATTGCAGGCTGTGGGAAGACACTTAGAAACTAAAAGTGCCATTGTGTGTGTTCAATTGGAGTTTCACTCAGTGCTATCACCCTGTAGCAAACGCTGCCATTGCTAGGAAGCTGTTCAAGTCATTATGGGCAAACTGTCGATTATAAAGTTAATGACATTAACTTTAATGAATTATTCATTTTCAGCTGAAAAATCCAGCCATCCATCTGTCTGTTTTATGCAGCTTATGCTGGGTCCAGGTTCCACTAACTCACTAAATCATATCATGAAAATGTATTGTTATATAGTGCCACTACTAAAAAAAATCAAAACATACTTTACAGTTTTACAGTATGTGAAACACTTCATTGTGTCACATTAAAAATGTCTTTAAAAAAAACCTAAAATTTCTTCCAGACGTGTAAAAGTATGTAAAGATGGTCTGCTATGATTGATATTTTGTTTAGCATTGTTTTACCTCATAAAAACAATCAAGATGGCTATCATTAGCGTCAGAGGAAATGTTGAAGAGATTTAGCCTTACACAGTTGAGCCTCAGTCAGACTAAGATGAGAAGTCTGTTGTGCACTTAAATTGGTGACTAGCAGACATATCAGTATGGTAAGTGTAATTACCATCTTAAATTTGTTTATGTTGATTGTTAGCTTGTAAGTAGCAGGGGCTGATACAGCATTACTCGTAGTGAAACATACCATGATACGATGACACAGTGTTATGTAATTATAACAGAGGTCTAACCAAAGTTTGCAGAGAGATACATTCCATTTGACTGAGATTTTTATATTACCTGTAATAAGTCTGCTCTGTGGCAGTGGTATCAGGAGTGTGTGCTGGTGTTGTGTCAAAGTCTGTTTCCTCATCAAACAGTGTTGTGTATTAGACAGAGACCGGCTTTAGTCTTCGTAATGTACCTTACCTAGCTTGCCCGGCGTATGTTTGAATCTCAGATTTTAGGATTGCTCTTTTCAGTCGAGGAATGTGGAAACACCACTCTGGTGACGCTTCGCACAGATACAAGTCAGTGTAGTCAAGTCAGGTCAGACATTTCACAGGACATAAACAGAAGAAGAAAAACACATTTTTTAGTGGAGGACAGTCTCTAAATTTAACTCTGCAGAAACCCTGTATGTTTGCTCAGTGTAACTCATCATAACATGTCCCTTGTTCTCCCAGATCGTCCTGGGCTAATGAACGTGAAGCAGGTGGAGCAGAGTCAAGACAACATCCTCCAGGCCCTGGACCTCCACCTACAAGCAAACCACTCTGACTCAGTCTACCTCTTCCCCAAGCTGCTGCAGAAGATGGCTGACCTCCGTCAGCTAGTTACTGAGAACGTTCAGCTTGTCCAAAAGATCAAAAAGACTGAGTCGGAGACCTCGCTCCACCCTCTACTACAGGAGATCTACAAAGACATGTATTAGTGTTCTCCAGCACAGACTGCTTTTAGCAATACTGTTACAGACTGAATTCACATTCATGATACTACACTGCATTCAGTACAAGCACTGTTCCATGTACGGGCGTGGATTTTAACGTGCAGATGAGGCAAAGTCACGTGGTAGGGCTAACACAATCAGCAAAGTCTTCTCAATGTCAGCATTACCCTCAGCACAGTTGTGTGTGAGTGTCTGAGAGTGTGAGAGTTAAGCATCTGGAATCATTTGCTTCAGGTCCTAGTTTCCCACAACGGTCACTTAACAGAGAGAATGATTTGTTTTCTCACCGAGGCTGCTCCTGTTACATTCTAATAGCAAAGCTGACCCCAGAGCAGCGTCTATAGAGAGCTTCTCCTCACTCACCTCGGCTCTGTGTTTGTCTGCGAAGGGAAAGCATTTCATGTTCTTACACCAATGGCATAGTCAAAACAGAAAAGAGCAGCCAGTTTGTACTGTGCAGGAGTTTCTATATGATGCCAGTGTCTTTGGTAGAGTGATTGTTCTCAGGCTTTTGATAAAGCTGAAGATGCACAAATTGGTTTTTGTTTACATCATCGCTGTCATCATCATCATCATCATCATCATCATCAACAACAGCTACTTTGCCATTTGGTTAATAGAACACAAACTGGGCTGGCTCCAGCAGTGTAGAGCTCTCTCAAAGCACCTGTCTGTGCAATACCTTTTTCATTTTTCAATAAATGTGGAGATCCGAGTTATATAGGTTTTGTCTTAAAGCCATCTACCCAAGTGGTAACTAATGGACTATGCTGCACAGATTTTGTCTCTGAAGCTGACACTATAAACACATGACCCATTGAAGTACAAGGGACCGCATGTTTGTTTTTGTTTTTTCTTTTGACATGCAAATTATCATGAATTTGCCATTTTCAGTTTTTTTTTTTTTCCCCTTAGTTTATTCTTTGTAATTATGTTACTAATTATTTGTAATTGTTGATCATATTTGTAAGGGCAAAACATGAATTACCATCTTGTTTTATGTATTAAGTATATGTCTTCTTTCATATTACATGCCTGCCTATTTAGGTTGTACCAAATATATCGTCAAGCATACCAACAAATGTTTCCTTGATGAGGAATTTGGATTTTTACACCTTAGCAGGATTTACTTAAAACCAGCACACTGTCCCACGATGTCATTATTGGAAAAAATTGATGATTAGAAATCCAGCATCTGGCATCACAAGTCGTTTCTGTATTCTCCCGAGATATCACCACAGTCCTTGATTACTACCCTTTTTGTGTGCAGTCTGATTTGTCATGTTTGGAGAGCCACCAAGTGTAACAGCCTTACAACACTGTAGCCAGGATTCATATGTATCCAACTGTTTTTCTTTCCCTTATATTCTGCAGGACTTCTTTTTCCACTGTACTCTGAATGGACTTTAGTATGTCAGCACTGGTGCACACTGTCCACCTTCAGAAGTCTCCTCTTGTGCTCTTAATCTGTCTTGATCCCTATCTACCTCTAATGTATGATATGTGACATTATTCCACTGTCTCATCTGATCTCTGACATTTATTTTTTTGCCTTAATTCCTGCTATTGGTACACATCGTTGCAAATTTGATATCATTGGCTGATGTGCGGTGTGCCAACATAGCAAAGGGTGTGGATGGATAAAACTAGAGAGAACACCAAAAAGTTGATGTAAGCTACCTCTATGCCTGTGTAAGTGGTGGATTGACATAGTTGTTCCCACAAACATGTTAAGACTTGAAGTAATTTCGTCCTTAAAGCCACATGTAACCTATCTGCAGATCTAGTTTAGTTACATCTCACTTATAAACTTTATTAGAAATATTAACACTGATTTTTCTCAATTTTTTTTTATCCCTGGTGGTGACAGCTGTGGCCGGAGGCATTATGTTTTCGAGCACAAACGTCCACTTGAACTCAATGACTAACTGATTAGACTTCTCTGGTCAAAGGTCACTATGACACACATTGCCACAACTTAAGAATTAATGTGCTAATTATGACAAAATCTCACGCAAATGTCAAATAGAATAAAATCAAGTGATGACATATCGAAAAAGTTTAAAGGTCAGTTTCACTGTGACATAAAGTTCTACATAAACACTTCTCTGGCTATTACTCAACGCCATAACTAGGGAACAGAAAGGGGAACATTGGTCAGACACTGAACTGGTAACATTAATCTTGGGTGTCCACCTCTAAACTGTACTGATTGTATTGATCTGTGCAGCCTGATTGAAGATGTGTGTGAGGCCTCCATGTTGTAGCATACATAGCTTCTTTTCAGCAACATCTGTATTTGAAGCATTGTCATGGCTACATGAGTCTGGACAGGCTGAAACTTGACTGGTTTATGGAGGCATGCTAGTTTTGATTATGAGACAGATTATATGTATAACCTGAGATCCTGTGTAATCATATAAGGACATCTCATTTTTGGTTTACGTGACCTTATACTTCATACTACTTAACTACTATCTAGAGGAAGTAAAAGTTGTCACAAGGTTTCTTTTGGTGCACATGTGGAAGGATAATTTGCACAATACACTAATCCATGTAAAAAGATGGTAGCCATCTCTGCCAAGTCAGTCTGCATCCAATCCTGATACAAAAGTGAACAAGGTCCAAAACCTGATCACATTTTATGGTTGAAACTTGTTTATTTATGATTAACAATGTTTGTAGTTTGATAATGGAATACAAAGTGACTAATTTTAGTAGCAGTGACAAGATAGGACAATTAGGAAGTACTCATCTGAAGACATTGGGACTTAATTATAATTGTCAGTGTTTAGTTTTTTATACTGATGGGGACCTACTGATCCCAAATAGCTGGGAGAAATTAAAAATGCATACCAAACAGGGGGATAAAACACATGCCTGCAGTTTATCAGCTTCTCTCACTTGCTAATACACTCCCTGGTGTGATAGCAGTGGGAGAGTTCAGACAAGTAAATGGATGAATGAGAATGTGAACGTGATGACGTTAGGAACAAACGTCAACGTCACGTTTCTATTGGCTAGTTGCGAAGCTGATTGGTAGAAGGAACCGGCTGATAATTAGGTGGTGAAATGGACGGCGTTTGGCGGCACTCTTAAAACACACGGAGGATGGACTCGGCCCGTAGTGGAAGTATCTGTAGGTAAGCGGCAGTGTGTTGTACTAAAACGCCATTAAAGTGAACAAAATGGGGGAAAGTAGCTGCTGTGACGATGAGAAACGTTACTAATATGTCCGTTAGAGAATCTGTGCTACTTTCAAGTGCTGTCGTGCTACATTGGATGTAGACGTTAAGGCGAAAGAGTAACTTTTCAACCATTAAAAACAGTAATTTTGTTGTAGATAAAGTAAGACAAGTTTGCTTTTCCGTGGATATTTGAGACGTTTAGTATTGGCGTCATGTAAAAAAACGTTAAATGGGTGGGTGGGTATCAAGAAAGGTTAATTTTTATCCTTAGACAAGCGTTGAAATGTGAATGTTGGCCGAAACAGTTAAGCGTTAACGTTAGGTTCAATCAGTTACTGTGATTGAAGTGCGCTCTGTCCCATTTATTAGCTATCACAATCAGTGTTAAACTCAACTGTGATTAAATACCAGTGCTTAACATAACGTTAGCCAGAATAACTGAGGATATTAGTAACTTTAAGTTTATGCAAATGATGGATCTCTCGATTTCCGACAGCACGTAAACACATAGGTTGGTTTGAGTGATCCTCGTGTGTGTTGGAAAGGTTTAAGCAGTCTCACTCTTCAGATAATTAGCTTAATATATTCGTCATTTTAGAAGATTACAGCTGCGAGATGTTATTGCCAGCTTTTTCATGACATTTGTAGATAATGTAAGACAACAGTTAACGTTAGCTGTGTTGAATTTTACTGTTTTTCAAACGGTCTGAAACAAGTTCTGCCTTTACCTGCCCTGAGCCATTGCTAGGTCCACAACCCGTTGCGTTATATAGGATTGTTCCTTTGGTTTACATACCTTTTTATGAAGATAACTTGTGCAGCTGCTACAAACCAGACAGATTTGAGACTTAAACACAAACTGACTTAACCGAATTGGGACTTTAAAGCAGAAGTCCCAGGTTTTGACTAGCTTAAAAACCAGGAGCAATAAAATAACCCAAATCATGGTCATATTTTAGGATTTTTCCATCCATTTGCATACTTATTTTTCTTATGTAATTCGTAGATAACTTGCGTAGTTGTTTCTACCGTTTTGATATTACTAACCAATGAAACTTGAGAATTTCACACAAATTGACTTGACAGACATCAGACTTGAAACCAGAAGTCATAGGTTTTGACTTTCATAAAATCCAGGAGCAAAAGAACCCAACTCTACAAAAATGGAAAGATTCAAACAATTGCAGACTTATATGTTGATGATACATTTGCTAGCTTCCAACAAACTATCTGAAATCTCCCTGCTCATGTATTTTTTTTTTTTAAATTCTTACAAATTAGGCAGTAGGTTAAAGAAAAATGTAAATACATTTTCCCAGAAATCCCAAAAGAATCTCCCTTTGAAACATATCTGTATAGCAGGACATGCACTACAATCAAAGCACTAACCTCTCACATATACGGCATCATTGACAACAACTTACCTGGCTATGATAAAATATGCACAAAAGGAAAATGGTAAAAAGATCTATGTTGAGTTTTTAGCGAGCAGGAGTGGCATCAACTATTGGAACGGGCACAGGCTGTATTAATCGCAACAAAACATAGGCAAATCCAATTTAATATAATTCACAGAACATATTACACCCCCTATAGGCTACATAAAATTGACAGTAGCATTTCTCCCATGTGTCAGCGATGTAAAGCCAGTGAAGGTGATCTTCTGCACATGCTTTGGAGCTGCCCAGTGATAGAATAATTTTGGAAATACAGTATCTTAATAACCTCAAGGACAGTAGGCTCGCAAATCAAGCAGGATCCAAGGATATGGATACTGGGGGATGTGAGTTCTGTTATTGTGAACTACCACAAGAAACACTTTATTCTACTTGCCAGCACTTGCCATCACCAACACACTGGATTAATGAACTTGCCTCTTACTGCATACATGAAAAAATATTATATAATGCAAGAAAAAACTAGAGGGACTTGAGAATTTCACACAAACTGACTTGACCGACTTGGGACTTAAAAGCAGAAGTCCTAGATTTTGACCTTTAAAACCCAGGAGCAATGATATATAGCCATAAAAGTGAGGCAGGCCTTGCATTGCTACAAACTTTTAAATATTTAATATTTGTGCCAGTGCGTTGAATGGACCTGGCCTTGGCTATGTGATGCTTCATGGTAGGAATTTACTCCCTTCCCTTTTCATTACAGACATTTCCTAAATGGATATTGCAGATTTGGATCAAGATGTAATTATCGCCATGAATGGCCAGATATAATACCATCGCAAATATGCAGATACTTTCAGAAAGGTGGATGCTGGTATGGTGACAGCTGCAGGTAAGCTTTTTATCTTCCCTCCATGTCCTCATTTGTTTATAACTAAATGATAGAGGATGACATGTGGCCAGATTTCCTTAGCCTGTTCAATATTTTCCACCACTAGATATCTCCATGTCCCTCAACCTGAGGTTGATGCAGCTGCTGCAGGTCGAAGAGGTTCAGAACCTACTGTGTCCGCCTCCAGTGTGGCTTATACTCCATCTGACAGAAGAGGGTCAGAGCCTGCTCTTCTGCAGTCTGGGGTGACGTCCAAGCAGGAATGCAGCAGATCACAGCTGTTTCCTATCTCAAATCCTCAACACAACAGTGGGCGCCTGGCAGTAGATATTGAAGAGGAACAATCACAAGGTATTGGATGTTTTAATGGGTGACACTGACTTTAGTCAGCATTTTCCCACACTTGACTTACTTTGTTTTCTTTTTCATTTTCTTTTTATTTTTGTTTGAACAGATACTGACACTCCTATCAGTGCTTCTTGGGAATCTGTCCATAGCTCAGAAGTTGCTCAAGCATCTGCATCTGACGGAGGAAATGAGCAGGTTTACTTCATTTTAAAGCAGCTGTGCGGAACTTTTTACCATTAATAAAACTGCCCCTAGTTCGTATCACCCCCCCTTGAAGATCCGCATATTTATTTGAACCCAACAGTGACAAAAAAGCCTTTCTCTATATGGCTATTTAGCGTAGCCTCACTCGGGTTGGACACACAGCGGAAGTCAGCAAACCAGAATACGGCACCCGAGGCGGAAGTGATTCTGCTCGCCCGCAGCAGCCCACAGCGATTAAACCACAGAAGAAGGAGCCATGTTTACAGTGTTCTTCGAGTAAGCAGTACGCAACAGGCATTGCTGAACACATAACACCTAACAGTTTTACCAGAGATGTATCTATGAGGACTTGGTTGTACTTTTGACGTCATGGTGGATAACAATGGAGCATCATGTAAAATTATCTGTGACTGTGACCATGAACACAAATATACAGCAGGCAGTTGTCCTCAGTTTATAAGAAATTCAGAGTTACACCAGAACATTTATGAACAGGTCTTACTTTACTACTAATTTGTGTGTAATGTTAGCATGTTTCCACTAATTACTTGGACTGACCTAACGTTAGTAGCGTTACCTTTGCAAGCGAAGGCTGCAGGTAAAAGCTTTGCTGTGTTAGGATTATGTTATGTCTTCACTGTGTATCTTTACATAAAAGAATACTCCGACCATTTGGGAGTTATGCCCTTTCTCTATCATTTTCATACTGAGACAACATGATCGACACCTTTTTTGTGTCTGTATGTCCAGTGGCTGGGTCTCAGCGGTTAGCATTGCGCTTATAGGGGGTCAGTACATCCTGCGCTGTGATCCGCGGAGGGATACACCGGTGAGCAGGCACAGACGTAGCTTGTAAACAAAACTCAACTGTTTATTTAGCCTAGCAATATCTCCGGATTTTAGTAGCTGCAATGGGCGACTTTGAACGCGATTTTGAAGAGTTTCTTGTAGCGGACACAGATCCAGAGTCATACCTGTTTGACCCGGAGTACACAAATGAGGAACTCCATGCCTTGGATGCTGAGCAGGCGAGAAGAGAGGCTGAATCCTCCGCTCCCTCGGTGTTACCATCGTTGGGGAGATATATCATCAGGAGGAAAACCGCCGCAGAGAGTGCATCACAAGGAATGAAAACTTTGCAGCAATCACTAATCCTGGCGTGATTGAAACTTTTTTTCATGTTCCTAAGATGAACTGGAAAAAAAGCCCCAGGCCTGCAGGAGCTGATGGACAGCTTTCAGTCGGGTGAGTAATATCGTCCGTGTCGTCTCTTTGTTTGCTTTTACCGAGTGACCTAGCGTACCTGTCCCGGAGCCAGCTGCAGCTGTTGCTCACCGGTGTATCCCTCTGCGCAAGATGTATTGACCCCCTACAAGTGCCATGCTAACCACTGTCTCAATATGAAAATGATAAAGGGCATAACTTCCAAATCGTCAGAGTATTCTTTTCACATAATAATGCGGACTCAGCAGATGACTTGTTCACTGTTTATTCCTCCTTACACCGAACGTACACGGCTGCTTCTCATTGTTTCCAGTAGCACAACAACGGTTACTACATTACCCAGAATAACTTGAGGCTCACACTACTATGGTAGCTTTAGTAGCTCAAAATACACAATAGATTACATTAGATCAGAACAGAAACACAACAGGAGAATTTACTGAGTAATTTTGCTGTTTCCACTAATTACTTGGACCGACCTGACGTTAGTTAATCCCCTCGCTCTCCAAAACAAATGAATGCGGTAATTGCCGGCTGCAGTCAGAATTTTACGACACCAGGCTGTGGGTGTCATACCGCTCTGACCAAAGGGGCGCTATAATCAACGAAAACGAAAAGTTCCGCACAGCTGCTTTAAGTCTGATCTTTCTGCAGGCATATTAGTGAATCAAACAAATTGAACCCAGGAGGCTTATACTGACCACAAAGTTTCTGTGCTCAGGAGACTTCTTCCAATGAGACGACAGAAGACGGTGCTGCTGCTGCAGCCTCTAGTACCCAGGGGAATATAGAGGAAATGGAGGCCTTCCTCCAGAGTCAAAATGTGACCTGTGGCATCTGCATGGACAAGGTGTATGAAAAGACACCAGGAAACCAGGTTTTTGGAATCTTGCCAAACTGCAATCACGCCTTCTGTTTACAATGCATTATGACCTGGAGGAAAACAAAAGACCTTGAGCCGGATGTGGTCAAGTAAGTTTCAGGAATATTTAAATATTTAACTGCATCTGTTGACTCATGTAAAGGACCTGACCTAACATCAGTGTTAAATAATTATTCCTCAGGAGCTGCCCCCAGTGCCGAGTGAGGTCTGCCTTTTATGTGCCTAACAAACACTGGGTTGAAGGACAGGCAAAGGAAAGCTTAGTTGCTGCCTTCAAAGAAAAATTCAGGTATGGTGTGAGATTCGGTTTTGACAGCAACGCTAATCCCCACAGCTGGGCTGAAGGTCTGACACGACTCATGACCTCTGAAACTGTTTAATGTCCATGAGTGCAATTTGAATTATTTTTGTCCTACCAGAGCACAGTTAAAAAGAACGATTTACAATTTCAAGGTTCTACATTCAACATTCAGGACATTTAATAAAATGGCAAACAACTATTTGCTATGTAAAGATATAGTAGAGTAGAGTAATGGTATCCTGAGCAAAGAATCAAGTCACACTCCCTCTGTGTGTGTGCTGTAATCCGAGCTTCTCTGTTTTGGTAGCCGGGCCGGCCATGTCCCACTGGCTATGAGGGTGTCGTCGTGGAAGCTTAACGCCCACACTAGAGCCCTGTGCGGGACTGTTTTCCTAATCCCGCCCGCTGCTGCTGGATTTTCGAGTGCTTCAGAAATGAGTCCTACAATCTGGAAATGAGTTAGTCAAAGTCAGTGGGTTTTTGAATGGGTGTACAGCTTCATGGTGGTGGTGATGTCGAAGTTGTGCACCTGTGGTGTAATGTAGTGGAGTTTATAGCCTCACTTTTGCCTTTTACTTCTGGCAATTGCATTTAGGTTTAAAGAAATCATAGAAGTGGTGTTTATTTGTGAAAATTACCTCATTGAACAAAACTTCAGCATCAAATGTTTGTTTGCCACAGAGGTCATTTTCTGCAATAATACAAAATGTAGTGTAAAAGTCCCCTAGGCTTTTTAATGAGGGAACCAGGGAGACATGAACTTCCATGTTGGCCTACAGAAAAACGTCATCCTCTATGCAGTCCTCTAGTTCACACTCTGGTTCCCCCCAGATTAAACCTGTTAGCTCTGTCAGCACTGTGGCTGTTGTTGGCACTGTTAGTGTACAGTGCTGCTAGTCTTCCCTTAGTTTGTACTGGCTGGGTGTGTAAGTACTGTACATTGGTTTTAGTCATCCTTTTTTTTCACACTGAACGTGCCACTCTGACTTGACTTTTCTGGCTCAACTATCCCCTGCATTTCCACTGATATTTAACTTCTGAAAATGAATTTTTAAAGAAAAAAAAGTTGTAGAGTGAAATTCAAGTGGCGTGATGAAAATGCAAGCAGTATGTAAACTACATTAACAACAACTCAAAATATTTACTTTGAAATGCTACCAAAAAAAGTCACTGACAATAAATGTTTGGATGAATTCCACCTCCACATGCTAAAATCACATTTTTCTCACTCTCTATGGTGAGAAGGGATTATTCTTGAGGTGTAAAGCAATTTGCTAAAATATCTTAACAGACAAGAAATGTATCAAATTGAGGAGATAATGACAAATGTGACATTTCACAGGATTCTGCAAGACTTAACCTGATGGATTTGATTTTAAACAATGTCTATAATGAATACTGAAGGTGCCACATTAGTGCTGAATACAAAATGGGGAATTAAAAAATGTCCAAATCTGTTGCATTAATTATTAGAGCTTTGCATTTAATTTCCCAGAAATATGTTAAGTTAAATGCAAAACTGCTTGAAATCTCTGAAATTGCATGAATGGCCATGATTGGTTTGACAAATGACCACATGCAACTGAGACCCACCCTCCTGTCCTGTCCTCTCTCTCATGATTCCAGTAAGAAAAGATGCAGGTATTATTCGCGCTACAGATACTGCCCCTTCAAAACAGACTGCCTTTATCGGCATGACAAAACTCCACGCCGCGGGTCATTTCCGGTAAATATAACCCTTTTTATATACTATCAATTTCTTACCACCATTAGTATACATGATATAATGTATTTACTTTTTATTTGTTTCTTGCTCAACAGTATTTTACAGAAGATGAAGAATTTGACGTAGATCTGGTCAGTCGTTTCATCGCCATGACCCTTCTCGGTGGTTATGATGACGACAGCGACGACGAAGATGATTACTCTAGCTTTGCTATATTCCTACCTGAGGAGTATCGTGTCTGAGCTTTTTCTTTCTTTTTGTCAGTGCCTGAAACCACTGAACGGGGCCCTCCTTGTAAAATTGGCCCCCAGAAGAGCATATGGCTGTGTTATGACCCTTCTGTCAGTACTGAAACTTCTTGAGTAGTCATGATCAAGATTCAGGATGTCAACATGCCCCATGGAGAGCCCAGTGTGTTAAGGTTTTTAATCCCAGTCAGACTACAGCAGGTGATTTTACCGACCAGCCCTCCTTCAGCCAGAGAGGATCTAACCTGTGAAATCACCTGCTACTGTTTGGAAACGAGGACGTGTACACTCAGCTCTCTATGGCACATGGTCTGTTGCCCTGTTTTGATGTACGCATCCCCAATGTGATGCATCTTTAATCTCTGTCTTACGGTGTTATCTATCTTTGCATTTATTCCACTCTTGTGGCCAAAATGCTTAAAACATGTTGCCGATAGTTAATTTTCCTTCTACTTGCGATTAACGGGAGTGCTCAACTCTGACTTCTCTAAGCGATTTGCACCATTTTGATATTTTAAAGATTTGTGTGGATGGTAGTTTTAATTGTCTATAGATAAAAAGTATGCTGTACCACTTGTCGCCGATGTCCACTACTAACGACAGGCTACCTCAAGTGATAGACACCCTTTTCCTAGTTTTGACAAGGTCATGAAATGTCAAGATTTTATTCCTTTTTTTAAACAAGTTGTACTTGTACACAGAAAATAAAACATTGCTTCACTCACTGAAAACCTCTGTCATGCTTTCAGTGACATTTTTTGGATTTAAAGTTTAAGATTAAATTGATAGGCTAGAATCTATAGAGTGTACCGCTGGGTGGAGCACAAACTAAGTGAAAATACACATATAAAAAAGACATGTCAGCATGCCTTGCAGTATACACCGCTTAATTAATTGGAATATTTTTTCCAGTCAGCATTTTTGAGCATTAAATCTGGAAAATCATAATGCAGACAGGATAATATTTATAAAATTCATCATGTGTTGCTCAGGTTATATTGCAGGGGATTGGGTATCTCCTTTCTTTGGGTTCCTGCTCATGTAGGGGTAGAAGGAAATGAAAAAGTAGATATATTGGCTAAACAATCATTAACACAACAGGTAATTGACTGGCAAGTACCACTAGGTAAATCAGAGGTCAAAACTATTATAAAGGACTATAAACATGTAAGTGCTGGTAGATTGCAGAGTGGGAACCCAAGGGAAGGATAGGATAGGACGTACTGAATTAAATTACACACTCCATATAATAGGGAAGCATCCCTCAGGACTATGTTCACACCATAATGAACTGTAAACAGATAACATCTCCTAATAGACTGCAACAGATCTGAAGAAGAAAGAAGGCAGTTAATAAAAGGACTAACTGAAGGAAAGTTAAGTATTACTTTTGGGAATCTACTTGTAAGGACATCAAGGAATATGCATAAGCTTCTGTTTAATTATTTAAGAGTAACAGCAATAATAGAGACAGCTTAGCCACTGTATAGTTTGTTAGTTTCCTGCCAAGCTGCCGCTCCACACTCCAGTCCAGTAGGTGGCGGTAATGCACCTGAAAGCTGGTTTCTCCAACCTCCATTGAAACGAAGAAGAAAACATGTCAACATAAATGGCGCGGTGGGTATGGGAGGATGACACGGTGTCAAACTTCACCCGGTAGAATGGACGCTGATATGTTTCTGAATCGGTTTGACGGGCAGTCGAAGCTGCTGGTCCGGTCCCTCCTGTGTGGAGCCTCCGGTGCCCAGAGAGCTGTGGGTGTCTTCCACAGACAGCACCGAGCCAACCCTGAAATGTCGCTGTCTAACTTCATAGAAATCCTGTGCCAGGACCAAGTTACCTGTCCACGTACTGAGGCACAGCCACTGACGGTGTAAGTAAAGATACACGACGTAAAATCCATGTTACGGTAAGGTAGAGTTAAATTGTCACTGTAGGACCAACGGTCCAAACTCGCTCAGTAAACCATAATGAATTATAACAATACAGGTCATTTCTCACAGCAGCAGACAGTTTAACTCATCATATCACACAAATGTCAGTATTAAGGGACTGTCCTTTACTAATCAGAGGAGGAGGGTGGCAGAGGTGTGACCCTCCCCAAAGCTACAGATATTTTTCCTTCAGTCTCCGTGAGTGACTTGTGGAAATTCATGACGCTCCATTTACCATAAAGTAGTTGTCAGACTTTTAAAATTTACCATTTGATGTTTACATATATATATTGGTAGATTTTCAGATTTTTTTTCCCACTTAAATCTTTATCAACAATTTTTGTAATAACAGCATAATGAAATAATAAAATAATTGAAAAATAATAAGAGCCAACAAAACAAAAACTGCTTGGGTAGATGCATGATACACACCTTTACAACAAAAATTGGCCATTCTTTTTAATTATTACTCCAGTCTAGTGTCATCATTTTGAGTCCTGTATAGAGTCCATTTTTCTTCTGCTTCCAGTTTCACCATTAAAAAGATTTCTTCCACAATTGCTAGCCATTGGTCGTTTGATGGTGGCGTTTTTTGTTTTGTTTTTTTTACCCCAATTCCTGGTGATAGCTTTCTTGCTTGCTACTAGCAACATTTTGATCAAATATCTATCACTCGAGTCGCACTAGCATCATCTTCGGAAAGATTACATAGATAAAGCGCTAAACAACTGTTAGGGACCTCATATCCTAGTATGTGGTCAGTCTCTTTACATATAATTTTCCAAAATACCATTATTTTTCTCACATTTCCAAAAAATATGAGTGTGGTCTACATCATAACACCCACATTCTCGCCAACACTTCTGGCAACTATGGAGATGCTTACTTTTCTTTTCGAGAAATTGAAAAGAAAAGTAAGCAAGAGAAATGAATCAGTTTCGTCCATGAGAATTCCCTCCAAGTTTGTGAATGAGTGGTTGAGTGGTGCATCTTCCACATATTATGCCAATCTTCATCTGAAATTTTTACGTTGAGTTCTTTCTCACATTTAACCTTGATATATTCAGTTGAATGTTTGTCATTTGTATTCAGTCCTTGATATAGATTTTCAGATTTTAATACAAACACAAGTAAAAGTCACCCTCCCCCCACCCTCAGAAATGAACAGTACAAAAACATAAGATGACAAAAAAGGCTCTAATAGGTAGTATCTATCAGCACCAACTACAGAATGGATGTCTGTTCGTATGCATATACAACGAGTACACAAATGTTGTGTGATGCCTCTGCTCTATTGTGGCATGTCAGATTTATTTTTACTTTACTAATATCAATACTTTTCTACTTCTTCACTACATTTCAGAGAAAAAAATGCTTTTTACTTCCCTACATTAAGTAACACATGTTTAAATAAAATGAAACTACAACATACAGTCCACTGACTCCTGTGTATTACCATAAAATGGTAATCTTCAGCTATGCACCAGACAAGTGCTAAATTAAATCTTAGTGGTAACCTAAGACACATTTTGGCAAGGTATTTTTTCATGTCATATGCCCATGCCTATGCCTCACACCCATTTTTTCCCTATCTGTTCCAGTAAACCGTTGGTGTGCCAGTTTCCAGCATTATTCAAACAGAACCTGCTGTCCTTCATCTATCTAGTCCACTCATTTCTTCCTCGGACCGCCGTCCTCCATCTTCTCAAGTGCCTCAGCCAGGACCCTCATCCAAGCCCCTGGGTCACTGCTCTGGTTAGACAGATGGAAAGAACCCTGGGGTCCCATAATGAGGAGCCTCTGTATTCGCCACGGTGCAGCCACAGACTCACTGAGCTGTCGCAGCGTTTGCTGGGTGTTGGGGAGGCTGGAGGATGGGCCAAGTGCTTCGGTGGTCACACAGTAGAATCTGAAACTCAGAGTGCATTTGGTTTATCAGAGCTGGGGACACAACGTAAAAGAAAGGTCAGCTTTGTCAGTCTGGACTCAGACGGTGAGGAAACAGGACAGCAGAGTAAACGGATCAAGATGGACGTCTGTGGTAGTGAATGTCTCAATGCTGAAGAGCAGAGTGCAAAAGAAGAGACATCAGGAGGATTAGGAAATGATGGTGCAGCAGAGACTCGTGCTGAAGAGCTGCGGCCAGCACCAGGCGGTTCATGTGATGCTCTGCCTGAACAAATAAAGGTAAAGACAGGTTTTATCTGTCCTGTAGACACTGGAAGTCTTTCCATTAAATAACATATTGATGAGCAAGCTTCCAGAGTGATTAAATCAAGTGCAGTAATTGGACCATTATATTTACTTTTCACACTGGTTATAGTTGAAATAACAAAATGTGGTCTATTTTATATTTTTGTAGGTCTCTGCTCTTCAAATAAAGGAATTACTGGAAAGTCAGACAGAGGTAAGAAGAACTGTTGTCTGTCTTCCAGCCAGCACAAACTGACATTTGTTATTACTATAAATATTATTGTGTGTTTGCAGTGGGACCAGAGTTCCGTGGAGGTGTTTAAAGTGCTGAACGACTGTGACCCTGGTCAAGTATGTCCTCCAAATTTTGTAGCTGACATTTACTGTGCATTAAACTATATTTAAAGGTGTTTGCAATATTTTATTCTGTCCCATTCTTGTATATGAATGAACAAAATACTAGATAGGTACATAAAAAAGCAGTTTGTTTATTTTCTGTAAACAGAGTTATAAGACATACCTTACACAAATGTTAATTAAAAGTATACATAACAAAGGCAAAGGCAAGACAGAAAATAGAATAAAATAAACATTTAGGCAGGAGCAACATTATCCTAGAAAGTGTATATCTTCACAGACGTTCAAGAGGCAAAATGGCTTTGTGCCATTAATTTATATGTTAATTTATCACATTAAAAAAGGCATCTGAGTTGATGTGACTGAGAGCACAGAGTAATTCAGTGCTCATGTGTAGTCTGCTAAGTGTTAACCAGATCTCTCGTGGACTCCATTATCATCACTTCACAATAGACCTTTTTCACGGCAGACATTTTGACATGTCAGAGTAGGAGCAACACAGGTGTGTTCCACTTAGGGAAGACCCTGGTATTGTCCATGTTGGCTAAATGTTACTAGCTTACTGGGACACTGAATGGAACTCAGCCATCCTTAATGTTATCAATTTCACCTGTGCTTTTTCTACTGACACAAGTCAAAATGTCTGCTGTGAAAAAGGTCCATATGTCTGTCACATTAACATTCAGTTGGGTAAAAGGGACCCAAACCCTAACAAAGGTGTAACTTCTCTTTTTCAGAAGATAAGTATAGATAAATCTTTTAATGTACTGCTCCACAGGTTCAGTATGAATATGGACTCAGAAATAAAAGTTGAGTTGAGTCAAGTTCTCACAAAAACAATTAACACAAGTTTATATGGATAGTATGTCAGACAGTGTTGGGGTGTAGTGACTATGTGTAATTTGCGCATTTCGTTCTAGCATGACGGTAGTTCAGCTACATTGATATTTGCTGAGTGATTTGAGTAATTTACTTACTACTTATTTACTTATTTGCCTTTTTTGGGCCATTAAATGAAAGGATCTCTTTTTAATTGTTATTTTCCCATTGCTTCTCTACTGTAATTGAACCCCCCTTTGAACACAATTAGTCTTAAGTAGTTTTCAAGATTATTTTTGGAGCTTTCATTTGATAGGACAGTGGTAGTGTGAAACAGGGAAAGATCGGGGATGACATGCAGCCAAGTGCCGCAGGTCGGAACTGAAGCTGTGGCCTCTGTGGCAGGGACATAGCCTTTGTACATGGGGCACTACCTGCTCTACCAGGTGACCTACTTAGCGCCCCCAGTTAGTCTTGTGTATTAACTATTGCTATTTATTAAGAAATGTTCGGAAAAAATTTTGCCTGAGTAATCCTGCTGCAACAACTCTAGTTTCTGACAGGCAGGTGTCTGACTGATGCACATAAACTAAAGCTGACGTTTCTTTAATAATGGGGTATTATATTTTTTTGGTTAATGACCAGTGATCAGGTGGGCACTTTTTGCATGGACATTGTCATTATGATCTTGTTGGGTTTTTTTTTAACAAAGTAATTTAAACTACTTATTCCAAGTAGCTTTAGTTAACCAAACTATATAGTATCTCCCCAGGCTTGCTTTGCTGTAGTTTAACTTCTTTCAGTGTGAGGTAATTATGATGCTTACACAGTAGCTTCCCTAACTCTGATTTCAGAGCTATTATATTGTACAGATGTCACTGAATGTAAAGCAGCTCTAATATAAGAAATAACGTGGAGAAGCCACCCTGGAGAATACCCTTTTGACCAATCAAAGAGCTTAACCTAACCACTCATGTTATACCTTTGCTTACTGATGGATGGTGAAAGGACTAATCCCACATCTCTGCCTCTCCTGTCCAGGTGGAGGTGTTTTGCAGTATGCTGAGTTTGCCTGATTTACCGGAGCAGACTCTGCCTAAACTGTGCAGCAGTATATTGGCTCCCTCTCTGGACTTCAGCTACAGCACGGCAGCAACACTCATCAAGAGCCTCCTGCTGCAGAAGGTCCATCTCTGAATATGCAAAAGATGAAAAATGCATCGCTGTGTTTGATACTGACAGGATGTCATCTTACTGTAGGTCCTGTCCCTGTCAGAACCGGCCTCAAGATGTCTAGTCTCTGCAGTGATGTCACTGTGTAGCCGCTATCCCAGACCAATGTGCCATGCTGTGATCGAACCAGTTCTTGAGGAAAAGAACATAGGTGGGGAAGGGTTTTTAACAGGTATTAACAGGGAGGTCAGAGTTAGTTGCACAGCAGCTGGCATGGATTCAGTGTCCAGGTTCAAGAACAGATAAGCAGGACTTGATGTCATGACCTTGTTCCTCACCTCTTGGCCTGAACGTCAATGGTTCCTTTACTTTGAACTTTGTTTTCAGGGAATCCACAGGCTGAGCTGCTGAACAGACTGATAGAAAACTGCCTGGATTCACATTACAGACTGCTGGTGCTTCAGTAAGATAAAACATTTAAATGATGTATTTACTGATTTAATAAGTCAAAGAAGCACTGAATAATAAAATGCACTGTTATTATTATTAGTTGTTTGTTGATACAATCTTCACTCGTCTTCCTCCCAGAATGACGTTCAAAATAACATGGAGTGAGGCAGTGCTCTCAATTATCCACAGCTTGCTCGACTCCAAGGTGAGATGACTGTTGATTCATGGGAAAACTGCTGCAAGGCCACTTAGTCATAATATTCCTTGTTATTGAGATTCCAGTTTTGTTTTTTGTTTTTTTCAGCCTGACCTGAGTGAAGAAATGTTCACACAGTTCACAGAACAGCTCGTCAGCCAGAGTCCTCAGTTCACAAAGTCTGTGAAGTTTGCAAAGATGATGCTCACAGTCCTCACCAAATATAGCAGTCATGTAAGTTTGTAATTCAGATGCATAATGGTTGAACAGTGGATTAGGTAGTATTTGTAATCTGTCTGCATTTGTGTTAATCTGTATTTCAGGTGACGGCTGCACACAAACACTCCCTGCACGGCTGCCTGATGTCAAATGAAACCTTCCTGAAAAAGTCTCTCCAAGCTGCTTTGAAAAGGATCACACACACATGAAGTTTCGTCAGATCTAGTGCCTGTTAATAAAATGTTAAAATATGTTTTTGTCTGCTTCTTGGCAATGAATCTTTTTATTCCACCTCTTTCACACAGAATATGACAATTCCCTCTGAGTCAGGTCATACAGAAAATATTTAAAAATAATACAACAATGGTAAGGGCCATTCTGCTGCATGAATGCTTTTAGTTTAAATACCTAAGTACAGTCATCTGATAATGCTTCTGTGCTGTTTTCTAAGATTTGAAGTGCAGGGCTCTGACTTGTAAGGGAGTTTTTTTTTTTTTTTTTTAAATTGAGGTATTGCTTCTTTTACTTTTTTAACATTTACTTCTTTTCAAAACATAAATACTGAAAGTATACCTTACCAGTATTTTTTGCTTTGCTAATTTTTGACCATTTATTTTGATAAGCACATACATTGGCATAAATACTATTCAAGCAACAAACATATTTTTACAAAAAAAGTATTAGAAACATAAAAATGACAGTCAATATTATATAAAGTTATCATTTGTATTAATTATTTAGATGTGTGTAGTATTGATGAATGACAAAGGTCATTCAGCTGTATAATACTTTTGATTTTAACATGTTAAGTACATTTTTCATATAATATGTTAGTGCTGTTCTGTAATATGTTGAATGCATGACTCCATCTTGCAGGGAAGTATTTTCATATGAGATGTTTGTTTTACTTTTCTTAAAAACAATTCTGCCACTGAAAAACACATATGTGTTTGGCTTTTAATACACAGCTTTTTTTCTTATGCAGTTTAATTAAAAAAGACAGGATCTATTGAACTTTTTTTAAAATTTTTTTTAGAACCTTTACATTTAGTCAACAGTCTTCAACTAACTTTTACAGTTTACTTTGACCACAGTGCACATACATTCTCATAAAATATATATTTAAAATAAAAAATATTTAGAAACATTAAATTAGTGACACGGTTAATCAACATAATACATAGTCGTTGCTTTTATATTTTTATTTAGATAAATGTGTGTCAGGGTTGAAAAAAAATAAAAAGCGCCTGCGCTTTTTGATGACGTCAGCAAACATCGCCTTTATTTTGCGTAACTTCCCTCTGAACTTCCTTTTTCACCGTAGCGAGACGAGAGTGAAGACCTGCTAAAATGAGGTTAGCCCTGTTTTAACTAATAAATGTCAAGAATTAAACTGTTCCCATGCTCACGCTAAGTTCTATCAGTCATGTAAGACTTTAGTTTAGTTATCTTACGTGGCTGTATGTCATTTTGTACAGTTATGTAGAACTAGGTGTAGTTTAGTGTCACCTCCGGGGCCGGTTCATCTGCCGGTGAAACGTTAGGACACGCTGAGTTTAAGATGTAATCCATTGTCATCCACACATTTAAAACATGTTAAAGACAATAATCAAGCATCGGATGTACAAATTAGCTCCTCTAGATAATATTTAAGGAAATCTTTACTGAATTTATTCCTGTTGAGAATATTTTGTGGCTGCCGTAGATCAACGGATGAAACCGGGTTTATTGAGCTGTTCCTCTGATCAATATTTGCTGTAACGTGTTTTCTGATATTTCTATTACAGTAAGGTCTCCAGGGATACGTTGTACGAAGCCGTGAAGGAGGTCCTGCAGGGCTCTCTGGCCAAGCGAAGGAAGTAAGTTCATCAGAATCTGATTAATGCCATGCAGTTTTTCACATATTAAAAACTTTCTCTGGTATATGGACATGAAACATGCAATAGATAAAACTTAAAATATATTTTTTTTTCTTTATAAATGTATACAGTTTCACTGTTTAAAATGAAAGGGCTAGTAAGGAATGAGCATTACATATACATTCTTGGATTTGTGTTAAGAGACCATATGTAACTTTGTGTCTGTCTTTAGGTTCACAGAGTCCGTGGAGCTGCAGATCAGCTTGAAAAACTATGATCCCCAGAAGGACAAGCGTTTCTCCGGCACTGTCAGGTTCGACCTTTTACTGTTTCACCCAACCTTTTCCCTGTGTGCTTCCAGCCCTGTCTGAGTATCAAAGCAGCCTGTTACATGGCTGTAAGTAGTTGCTGAAATCTCAAAACTTGTCAAACAAAAAAAAAAAGTCCAGACAGGCCAGGAGCAGACATGGAGAAGTACTTTGGGTAGTCTGACTGAGCTGACCCAGCCTTGGCTGGTGGAGGTGAAGCAGACGGACCCCTACCCTGGGTCTTAAAACATGAGGGTAGGCTTTGAGTGGTTGAACTGGTAAGTTCACATCCTCAAGCCGACCAATTTACATAATGTTACCAAAGAGGTCAGCTGGACACCCACCATGGTGGCGGTATGGGTAAGAACTTTTTTATTATGCAGCAAAATGAGGAACGTGTCATTTGGGGTTGGCAGAGTATTTGAGTTTCAATGTCTGTTTTAGGAAAGTAAACCTTTTTTTTAATCACGAAAGTAATTGTGTAGAGTTTCCAGTTGATCTACAGAATGAGTTTGAATAAGACAGACAATTGACCCAAATGGCATGATGTATGCATTAGAAGTGCACATGCCAGTTGTCATTTAAACCACCATTATGCAGACTAAGCTCATGGGCAAATGCAGTAAATTAATTCTGATAATTGGTTCACCCAAGTTTCCTCTCAACTATACCCTGCCTTACATCCAACTGATGGCGCTGTGTTTGACGTGAGGTCGTGAGCAGTGTATCTAACTGCTTTGTTAATCTGCAGGCTGAAGACTCTCCCCAGGCCAAAATTCTCCGTGTGCGTCCTGGGAGACCAGCAGCATTGTGACGAGGCCAAAGCCGCTGAGCTGCCACACATGGACATCGAGGCTCTCAAGAAGCTCAACAAGAACAAGAAGCTGGTCAAGAAGCTCGGTACGAAAGTAGACATCATGACGCATGAGATGCTGTTTTGTGATGATTGTAGTCTGACAGGTTTTTTAAACATTGGTCTTGTTTCCTGCTCCCTCCTTTTAGCCAAGAAGTACGACGCCTTCCTGGCCTCTGAGTCTCTGATCAAGCAGATCCCTCGTATCCTGGGTCCTGGGCTGAACAAGGCCGGCAAGTTCCCCTCCCTGCTCACCCACAATGAGAACTTGAACACCAAGGTGGACGAGGTCAAATCCACCATCAAATTCCAGATGAAGAAGGTAGGCTCAGCACCACTCGAATAAATAAAACAACTTCATTTCTGTTAAATTTCAGTGAGAAGTTGAGGTCTAATTGAAGAAATGGATTGTTGGGTGACTGAGCAATAAATGATCTTTGTGTCGTAGGTGCTCTGTCTAGCTGTGGCTGTCGGACACGTGAAGATGACAGAGGATGAGCTTGTGTACAACATCCACCTGGCTGTCAACTTCCTGGTGTCTCTGCTGAAGAAGAACTGGCAGAACGTGCGTGCCCTCTACATCAAGAGCACTATGGGCAAACCCCAGCGCCTCTACTAAAGGACAGCTTTTCTATTAATAAAATGTGGAGATGCTCCAAAGTTGACAGTTCTGGGAGTTTTTCTTTTTTTGACAGTTTGAAATTCTGGTTTTCATACCTTCATATAATATAATTATCATATTTTGAGTTAAGGATGGTGGGGGGGAAAAAATATTAGTCCCTGTTAACTTGCCATCTTTCCTCTAGTACAGATCCAGACCTGTAACAGAAAAATAGAAAAAAAAATGCCTATTAATTACACTGAACTAAAACAAAAGGGAACCAAGTGTAGTTCTTTTGTCCTAGTGAAAAAAGGGTGATAAATTGTTATCAGTAAATGTGATGGTCAAAATTGTTACCCTTACCTTAACTGAGAATCATCTCACTGGCGGAAAACCCTCAAGGCAAACTTGTCTCCAAAACCACCTAGGTCATTCAAGGTTAAGAGAGTAAAGAAGTACAAGACGATGGCTGCACATAACAGCAGTAGAGAAGCTAACAGTGCTGCACTAAGTTGAGTCTCAATATCCCCAAAACATTCAACATGAGATTGATATGTTTTTGATATTGATCCTGTTGACCCCAGTATTCAAAACCAAACTTTATATTATCAATGCTTTTGGGGTCAATACTCCCAAATCTGGAGCAGCCCATCCCTGGTTGAGTGACATCTAAAGGCCTGAAGCATAGACTGTATATAACTATATGTATATCTTTTATTCACAGTCTCTGGTCTGACATGTAAAAAATAATTTTGATGCTGAATTGCTTGTAGGTGTGAATGTGATCGTGAATATAGTCTGGTGACCTGTCGGGTGTAAGTTTGCCCAGTGTCAGCAGGGATAAGGTCCAGCCCCCTGCGACCCTGAATAGGATCAGGCTTATCCTGTTGTATTTATCAGTTACAGATATGGGATGGGTGTGTGTAACAATGTGACAACCCTGGAGATGCTTTTTGAATGAATCAAACTTGTGACTGGCCAACCTCCCAGTGTTCTGGGGTGGTCTAAACCAGGTCTGATTTTGGACTCACAGTGCTCTAATAAAATGGATGTTTTTGGGACAAGGAAGAGATAACATGCTGATGATAATGAGATCCACCAGTCCTGACTCAACCTGTCCAAAGGGCTGTCAGTGAAGCTCATTGAAAACGGGACAGAGCTTCATTTTTGGGTCACCAGGACAGAGAGGTGTTGCATTACAGCAGACACATTGCCCACTGCATTATAGTAAATTATTTTTGAATTTCCTGCCTTACAAGATACAATAAGGAGTGTTTTTAAACAGTAAAATGACCCATTTGTGTCAGGTTTTGTGACAGGAAAGGTTAAAAACCCTCATACAAGCATTCACCAAACAATTTAGGATGGTTAAATATCCCCTGTGTTTATCTTAAGTGCTGTGATTTTGTGAAATGTTTAGTCAGGACCCAAATGTTACGCTCTGAGGTTAATGGGAAATGGTGCATTTGATTTATCACCTGGGACAATACCAGTGTTTTATTTACTGAAGATAAAACACAGCAGCAGGTACAGCCCCAGGTACCCATGAGTCTCTTGGAGCCGTCCTGCTCTGCTCTGACTGTGGATCTCTTAATAGGATTATCTATTCTCAGTGCGGGAGAAAGGCCAAGGGAGAAATGAACCAAACACGGACAGGAGCTTGTTTGTGTTGTCAGCAACAATGAAAACTCAAGTAATGACTGTGAGGACGATTTGAATAATTTAATCTGGGTTTTACCTGAGGAAGACATTTGGATTATTCTTGTGAGGACAGCAGCTGATGTGACGATGACCGCTCAGGTGAGTCGAATAATCTACCAGCTGCTCTACCTGCTCCTGTTAATACTGATATACACCTCATGTGCAGTGATTCTGTGTTTGTGAATGACTTTCAGCCTGATGCAGAGACAAACAGCTACAGTCCCCCCACCATGCTGGGCAGTGAGGACAGTGATGAAGGTAACGCAGCTATAAAAATGACCTTAGAAAGTCCAGGGGCCTCATTTATAAAACTGGGGAGAATCCACACTAAGTGTTTTTGTACGCACAAATGAGGAAATGTACGTATGCCAAAAAATATTCTGATTTAAACTATAAAATCGTGCATACGCCTGCAAGTGCGCAATTTCCTTTTATAAATCCCAAATCAATTTGGAATTGTCCACATGTGGAGTAGGCTTATATCCCGTGAGTGCTGCTGCTTTTAATGCAGTGAGTTCATCAAACAGGACACTAACTGACTTTTCTTTAAGGTCAGATAAAAAAGGGGGTGCACCCTGATATCTTTGCTAATGAACACAATCCATATGTTTAGGTGGTAAAGATGTGCAGGGTGAGTACCACTCTGTGAGCCTGACAGCACACTCGTGTTCCCTGCAGCCATTTTACACACAAATCTATCTGAAAACTAAAATTGTACTTGGTGACACACTCACCGGCAACTTTATCAGAGACACACCTGTTCAACTGCTTTTTAAGGCAAATAGCTAATCAGCCAATCACATTGCAGCAACTCAATGCATTCAGGCATGTAGACATGGTCATGATGACCTGCTGAAGTTCAAACCGAGCATCAGAATGGGAAAGAAAGGTGATTTAAGTGACTTTGAACGTGGCATGGTTGTTGGTGCCAGACGGGCTGGTCTGATTTTTTACTGGGATTTTCACACACAACCATCTCTAGGGTTTACAGAGGATGGTCTGAAGTAGAGAAAATATCCAGTGAGCGGCAGTTCTCTGTGTGAAAATGCCTTGTTGATGCCAGAGGTCAGAGGAGAATGGCCAGACTGGTTCAAGATGATAGAAAGGCAACAGTAACTCAAATAACCACTGGTTACAATCAAGGTCTGCAGAAGACCATCTCTGAACCAACAACATGTTGAACCTTGAAGCAGATGGGCTACAGCAGCAGAAGACCACACCAGGTGCCACTCCTGTCAGCTAACAACAGAAAACTGAGGCTACAGTTCACACAGGCTCACCAACACTGGACAATAGAAGGGTGGAAAAACGTTGCCTGGTCTGATGAGTGACATGAACAACATGAAAGCATGGATCCATCCTGCCTTGTATCAACGGTTCAGGCTGCTGGTGGTGGTGTAATGGTGTGGGAGATATTTTCTTGGCACACTTTGGGCCCCTTCATACCAACTGAGCATGGTTTAAACACCACAGCCTACCTGAGTATTGTTGCTGACTGTGTCCATCCCTTTATGACCACAGTGTGCCCATCTTCTGATGGCTACTTCCAGCAGGATAACACACCATGTCACAAAGCTCAAATCATCTCAAACTGGTTTCTTGACATGAGTTCACTGTACTCCAATGGCCTCCACAGTCACCAGATCTCAATAGAGCAGCTTTGGGATGTGGTAGAACGGGAGATTCACATCATGGATGTGCAGTCAACAAATCTGCAGCAACTGTGTGATGCTATCATGTCAATATGGATCAAAATCTCTGAGGAATGTTTCCAGCACCTTGTTGAATCTATGCCAACAAGAATTAGGGCAGTTCTGTGGGCAAAAGGGGTCCAACCTGGGACTAGCAAGGTGTTCCTAATAAAGTGGCTGCTGAGTGTATGCACAGTACTAGAAGAGATTGTTGAAATCTGTTGACGCAGTGTCTCCAAAATGTGTGTATGCATGGGTCAGAGTTCCCTAAATTTCCGTATAGTTCCTTGTCAAGTTTTCCCTTTAAAAACCCCAATTCATATTTAGAACGTGGTGCATGCACATTTCAAGCCCCATTTTGTGCGTGCACAGTGGCCATAAATGAGGCCCCAGGAACCAGTATCATGGCTCTGCATTCAAACTGGGTTGTTTCTTTGCAACAGAATCCAGTCAAGAGGAGCGGCCAGTCATAAACTGGAATGAACTGTCCATCATAGAGCGTGTAGGCCTCAACAGGTGACACAGTGTTATATTTATCTGACACACAGGCTATCATATTATAGATATCACTATTTAATCTGACTTCTCATTAAACTTTCACTTGTTTCCTGACAGTGTGGAGATGTCAGAAAGAGATCTGGAGGTGAGCTCACCATGATATACCACACATTACATGCTGTTTATACTCAGATAAAGTCCAGATATGCTTTCCAATAGAAGTAAGTTTTTAGGGAAGAGTTAAACGAAGTCAGTGACTCAGACAGCCTAATATCCTTGGGCAGGTTGTTCCAGAGCTCTGGCTCCTTTAGTCTTCAGTCTGGACTCTGGAACAGACAAAAGACCTCTACCCGAGGATCTCAAACTGCACCAAGGTTCATAAGGGATTAAAAGGTCTGAATGTAATCAGGAGCCAGGCCATGAAGGGCCTTAAAGTAATCAAGATCAAGATCTGAAAATCAATCCTAAAACAAAGATAGCAGACAAAACATAAACATCTCAGCTTTGAGGGTGCATCGAAACCTGAGTCAAATAAATGTTCTCGCTCTCAGACGGCCTTCTCTCAGATCGCTATGGCCTTTCGCTGTGACCAGTACACCCTGAAGCAGAGGCTGCAGGCGGAGGAGCACGCCCGCAACCTGGCTGAGGAGAACATCCAGCTGGAGCTGACCAGAGGCAGGGAGACCCTGGAGGTGCAGTAAAATGTCAGATGATGTGAAATAAGCCTGAATAGCAGACACCAGAAAGCAGGTGCACATGTGTGTGTGTGTGTGTGTGTGTGTGTGTGTGTGTGTTTGTGTGTGTTTTCAGATGCTGAAGGGCCTGTGTCTGGACAGTAAGCGCAGTAAGATCCTGCAGAGGCTGGAGCTGTCTCTGGACATCCTGGCTGGGACTGTGGAGCGAATCTCCAACACAGCAGAGGTGCTTGGTGCTGTACACCAGGTACACTGACGCTCCTCGGATCACCACACCCAAGACTGTGGTTCCCAAGCTGTGGGTCGGGGCCCCAAAAAGGGTCTCAGATTAAGTGAGGGGTCACAAATGATTTAAGAGATACATTGCTTATAAATCATGAATATGTTTGTTTTTCTGACTTATCTCTGATAGCTGCTTTTTTCCTTATGATAAACTGAATACTTCCACATTATTTAAGCCTAATTTTTTTTCAATTAGTCAAATAAACCAATTTGAGAATTAAAAATAACTTTTTTGGTTGAACAATTGGTAACCACCAATTTAAGACATTCTCATCAAGGGTTTATACGTTTCTATTCATAACTTAATCATTGGTTAAAGGTATACTATGCAGGAATTGTTGCTTACTTTTTGTAAACACAACATTCTGATTTGTTGTAATGGAAAAGCTGATACTTTAGCAGGCTTAGTAAGCTAATCGCCAGCACCTACCCGTCCAGCAGGAAACAGGCCAACTCCACATTGCTCTTCAACCTCTCCTTTAGTGCTCACCAGTGAAAGTGAAAGCCAACCCCAGATTCATTCTTGTTTTGGAACAAGCTCTGTACACTTGTTGTTTCACCTCGCTGTTTGTGCATATTTATGCATTGTGTCCATGATTTTCGTAGCTTTCTCTTGGATGTGTGCTGCTACTATCTGATCACTGCTAGGGGCGTAACAATACATGGATTCAGACCTATATATCAGTTCAATGATCAACGATTTAACATCACTGATGCAAAGTGAAAACACACACATCGTTATCTTTACCCTCGAGAGATCCTGTGGCCTCATATGAGGACATCATATTTTGGGTTTACTTGACCTTGCATGTCATTCTACTTAACTTAGACCTGTTGTCCTCATTCGTGGACACTTTGTTGTGCCATCTAGTGGTAGTAAGAGCACAATACACTAATCCATGTAAAAACAAGAAGGCACCCATCTCTGCTGAGTCAGTCTGCAGCCGATCCCTACATATAAGTGGACAAGGTCCAAAATCTGATCATATTTTATGGTTGAAACTTGTTTATTTATGATTAATAATGTTTGTAGTTTGATATGGAGTACAAATGTGACTAATTTTAGCTACAGTAACAAACTAAGACACTGTTAATTAGGAAGTACTTGTTTGAAGACATTGAGACTTTATTATTGTCTCATTTGAGGACACTGGGGCTTAATTATTTTTAACAGTGTTTCGTTTTTTGTAGTTATCGGGTCCTGCTGATCCCAAATAGCTAGGAGTAATTAAAAAACATACAGAACAAAGGTTCGGGTCTCAGGAAGTTAAGATACATCTTCATTTTTAAATCCCCATGGCACATCTTAGTCGCCATCCCTGTCCAAACATACCTCCTTCCTACTGTAAACCTTCAAACAGTGTTAGTGGCCTAGCACTAGGCAAACAATGACAAGTAGCCTAGTAAAAGACAATGCGGATATTTACTAATATCATCTCATTTTGATCACAGCAGGCTCCTGAACTGAATCAAATCAAAATCGTATTGTTGCAGACTTTGTGATGTCAGCAGTTATTATATTCTTGTCTAAAGAATCAATATAATATTGTATCGTGATGACACCCTAGTTGCTGCCTTTTTATAAACCAACCTCATCTGAGTGTTGTGGGGATACACGCTTATCGACATCTCGATCACAGCAAAATAATAAGAAAAGAAGAGTCTCTGCAGAAAAATACACCACCACACACTTCTTGTGGATCATAGGTGATGATTGAGAGGGATTACTTCTGTACTAGTCCATACATTTTTTAGTTAAATCTTGCGTGGTATACCTTGAATAATATAATTTATTAGTGTGGAAGCCCACTGTGTACAAAAAGCCACCAATCAGTACTTTAATGTCCCTAAAACCCATTAAAGATTTATTACTCACCAAATAAGCAATAATCAAAGTTTCTGCAGCGGGTAAAAACAAATTTGTGTATGTGAGTACACTGAGGATCATATACAGCAACCAATTTGCTTATGTATCACAGGGTCTTGATAATGATATAGATTATTTATGTACATTAAAGCTATTAACAACAGCTTAAACGTTTTGGTTATATATAATATTACGCTTTCTCTGATAGGAGGCCCGGGTTAGTCATGCCGTGGAGCTGATGGTGGCTCATGTGGAGAATCTAAAGAGGCGACACGAGAGAGATGCGGCAGAGCTGGAGGAGGCCAAGAAGACCATCCAGCAGCAGACCTCCTGCAGAAGCATCATTGACGGCAGAGCATCACCAGGTCTCTGATGTTCTGTCTTGTGATGTTTGTCTTGCTCTGCCATCACGTGCAATATTTGACTATGCCCCTTCTTTTAGATCAAGATGACAGTGGGGGCAGAAAGAAAAACTCTCAGCAGGTATGCAGATAATTGTCTTGTTGTTCCATCTGATATGGAAGCAGTTACTCGTTCATCACATCAGTCTGCCTTTTATTTCAGTTCTTCCAAAACAGTGGTCGTCGCAGAGTCAGTATGTCACTGATTCCCAGTCAAATCCAGGTAAGGAGGTTTCTTTAGTGAACGTACAAATGTTATATTTCAGAAACCAAAATAAGTATCTTCACCTTTGTCTCTACAGGAAGCTTTAAAAGGAGAAGTAAAGAAGCCAGCCGCTCCTCCGAGGTCCTTCAGCAAGGAGTCCTTCCTCACCTGCTCGTCTGCCCCCCTGAGCTCCAAGTTCAGCTGCCCTGCTGTTACCAAGGACGACGACTACTCAGTAGATGACAGGTCAACTAGAGACTCTGAGTTTAAGCTTTGTATTTGGGCCACATGATCAGAGAGTCTACATCACCTGATTTCCTTTTTCTGTTTTTCCCCTCAGGCCAGTGGATCCAGATGAAACTCCGTCTGAAGCTCTAGCTGCTGCTGAGCCTGCTCCACCTCCCAACCCCAACATCAACCCCACCCCAGAGTGCCTCCCATCAAAACAACTGGCCATCAGAAAGATACACAAGAAAAGGTACAAATCCCTGTCGTGCAAAAAAACAGAAACACCACACGCTAATATGGCTTCCAGTGAACACCAAATTTTCTGAAGCTCTTTTTTTTTTTAATTATTGCTCTTCTTTGTCAATATTGTAACAGTTCACCCCCAAATCAAAAATGAACATTTTTTCTTTTACCGGTTGTGCTATGTATCAATCTACATAGTTTTGGTGTGAGTTGCCAGATGTTAGAGATTTCAGCCATAGAGTTGTCTGCCTTCTCTCCAGTATAATGGAACTAGATGGCACTCAGCTTGTGGTGCTCAAATAAATAAGCACCAAAAAAAGAAGGAAAGAAACATGCATCTCCTGTACATCCTAGCTGATTTTACAGCTCAACCAAGAGGATGCTATTAATGTTTACATCTCACTCTGTCTTGAGTAGATGCACGCTTCCTTCTGCACAGTGACAAGGTTGGTGGGTGTAGTTTGGTAGAAAAAAATAGTTCCTACATGAAACTGCTCACAACAGGGTCTGTGGATTATCTTGAGTAACCAGGTCATGATATCTGGAAAGAGACATTGCTGTTGAGTTTTTCAAATGTATTTTTTGGCGCTTTGAGCACCACAAGCTGAGTGCCATCTAGTCCCATTATATTAGAGAGAAGGCAGACATCTCTACAGCTAATATCTCCAACACTCTGCAACTCACACCAAAACAATCTAGACTGACAAACAGCACTACAGGTAAGAGGAAAAATATGTTGGGTTTTTTTCTTTTATTTTGGGGTGAACTGTCCCTTTAATTAACAGCCCTCATTCGTGTTATTAGTATCACCTGTGTTTTTTCTGTTCAGAAAAAAAGATTAATTCCAAGAGCAACAATACAAGTTTCAAATAATGTTTTACTAAGTTTCATGCAAGTGCAAGCATCATTGAAATATTTTTCAGAAAGCTTATTTGCTCTCTGAATTGTTGGTTCGTCAGTCACACAAACATGCAAAAGGTAACATCCTGAAATCTTACACTTCATAACAGCTCCCAAACAGACCATCAGGAGTTGTAGTTGTAGGAGTTTATCTGTCAGTTTAGCCTCTGCTGCAATAACTTTGTTGCATGTCATTTAATTAATTACAGATATGTCTTGTTATATGTTCCACTAAAGTACTATTGACAGCTAAAATGTTGAGGCCCTGTCCTTCCCTGTGTTTCATGATTATATACTCCTTAGTTTCTGGGACGAAATGCACTGATTGTTGTTGTTGGATGGTGCTCAGTAGGAACCCACAGCTTGTTTTTGCCAAGGGACCCTTGAGAGAGTTAATTGTACCTAAATTTGTGGAATGGTGTTAATTGGTATTGATAGTGACAGTTTCATGTGAGATAAGGATGACCGTTTTCAGTGTGGAAACATCTATTTTATTCTCTGCCCTCTGTGGACTGTGAACCTGGGAGTAAACTGTGACACTATATATTAAAAACCATTACAAACTACAGCCTCAAAAAACATCAGTGAAGGCCTTTTTTGCTATTTTGTCCACCCTTTGCAACACTGCATTGACACTGTACTGTAAAAACATAATGTAACTGTCTTTGTTGCAGCTCCTCTATGGATACTCTGCGACACAGACACAAGGGCAAAGCTGAGCTATCAAAGAAAAAAGCAGAAAAGGATAAAAAGAGCACGAATATTTACCAACAACTTTCTGTGAGCACGTAAGTCAACACATGCTTTAAAGGACAACAGTGATGATATTTCCTCTGGACAAACACTGACAGACTGCCTGCTCTCCTCAGGTGTGGGTCTGTGTGGAGACATCGTCCTCTGACTCACTGGTTGTACCGTTGTCGCTGGGCGCTCCTCTGCGTGTACCTGTTTGTGCTTTTGAGTGTCGTGACATTAACTCTCTTCTTGTGGAAGCATCATGAGGATGCACCTAAACCATGATCAGCATGTTATCTGAAGTCTGTGACTGTACTGTGAACAATAAGTGTGTAGACCAGCTGAAACACCTCTTATCAGTGTTTATATATGAATATAAAACATTGTGTGAAACACCTTTGCTTGTTAATGTGTTTTTAAATACATAAGACGACAAAGCCACACACTTTCAACTGTATTTTTTTTAATTATAAATATACAAAACATATCAAAACTGATACAATCACTTGGTTAGTAAGAAAACACCATACTGCAGTGAACACATTCATCAAACCACCATTTAAGGCATCAGTGATTAATTATTAAGAGTTAATAGCAAATGTTAAAATTCAGCTCACTTCACGTCATGGCTAGATGTTAAATTTTAACTATATAAAGAAGAGCAACACATTTTAAAAGGTGTATCAACATTTTAGTAATAATTCTTCATGTTGCGAGGGAGAAACTTTCACAGATAAATATAGTAGAATATTAATAATTATATTAGGAATGAAAAAGCTTATTTGAAAACTACTGCAGATTAATTTCATGTGCAAAATGTGTGCCAGACACAAAGAAATTACTGAAACCACAGCAAGTTTGTTTTAAAATCTGTTTTTGTAAGAACCTAAATTCACCTCAGGAGGTTTAGAAACATCTATTAGGAAACAATTTAAAATAAATAAAACTGGCATTACACCTTACAAGTTTTAAATTAAAAGACGAGAGAGAAGTGTGCTCATCGGGGCGCCGATAGCTCCACGTTTTCTGCATCATGTCAACATACAATCTCACAGAGAGCCTTAATAAATACAGAGATAAATAAACACATCCTACTGAACACACTGCAGAGGAGCAGAGGTCTCGAGTTACACCTGGCTCACGATCTCAGAATCCTCTGCAATGAACCACTGCATTGGAGTCCCGTCTGCAGCTCTCTGGAGGATCACATTACCCGAACCCTGTGAGAACAGTCATGAAATCAGTGTTCAAGTTATGCATGAATATACTGTATATACAATTAGTTGAGCAAAAGAACATTAATCAGCAAATTTGTTGGTTCCAGCTTCTCAAATACCAGGATTTGTTGCTTTTCTCTGTCTTAAAAGAGCTGCACATGTTGTCTGCACTCAGCTCTCAACATGGAGGTGTCTATACCAGCACCGATGTTTTTCCTATCATGACATGCTAAAATGTCTGCTGTGAAAAGCCTATTAGCTAGCCAGTGGGTTACACACACAGGGACCCACATGCACTAACACGCACATGCTGCTGGATCCTCTACCACACCAAATAACAGAGAAGCTTGAAATACAATGCACACAGAAGGAGCGTGACGTCATTCTCTACTTGACCAAGCCCCCAGGAACAGCGGCAGGCTTTTAAGTCAATTTTACAGATTGGTTGAATGTTGAATTACAACGTAGGGGTACGTCATGTGATGGCATTCAGCCTTCTCATAGACTTACGTTGTGAAAGAGACATCTGTAAATTACTGGATTTATTTTTTAGAGCGTCTCAACTACCATGAAATGACTTGTTTCACTATCAGGATTTGATCCATTTGGTCTGATAACAGTCAAGTTGTAAGTTCAAGTTAGCAGAGGGCTAAACCCAAAGTTAGCCGATTGGCCATGCTAGGCCAACGCATGTCTCCAGTTACAGTGCTCTGTGGGCTCCACAGTGTGCAAGATCCAGGTCATTTCAACAGCGGAAATCGAGCTTTTTTTGGCTTTGTGCACTACAGAGCAAATTTTATAGGAATGACTGTCACACCTCCAACATTGTATCCAATTCTCTTTATACATCTATTCTCAGGATCCACCTTACTCCACTATATTTTTACAAAGCAAATAGTTGTTTGCTGCCATTTTAATGTTCTGAATGTCACATACAGCTCCTTTAACTTCACTGTAAACTGAATATTTGGGAGGGTTTGGAGTGTTGTTCAGATGAGCCAAGACATTTGAAGACGTCACCTGTGACACCAGGACACTGCTATGGACATTTTTTTTACTGATTTTATGATGTTTAATAGAGCAAACGATCGATTCATCACGATAATAATCAACAGACTGGCTGCAGCACCAATGCATATTAAAACTCTTGTGTTAGCAGCCTATTTTAGTGTTGTATCAATCACAGTACCAACCTGTTTAAATGGAGGCAGATGAGGTGAAGTGGGGCTCTTGACACTCAGGGGGCTCTGCTGATCCACGCAGCTCGGACGTAACTTCTGCAGCTGATTCCTCTGATGCCAGGACTTCAACTCCTCTGACACGATCTCCCTGGGCATCAGTCTGATGGCGTGGTTTGGGTACTCCTTCAGTGAGGGCGTTCGCACCAGCCTGGTGTAAGGTGGAGGGGGCTTTAGGATTCTCCTTGGAGACGATGCTCCCTCTTGCCACTGTCTTGGCTGAGGGCTGTGTGTCACAGGAGGAGGGGAGGAGATGAAGCATGTTCCCATGTCCAGGTCTTGAGGGGAGAGGGGGCCATCTTCTGCCATTGCCCTGATGTAGCCAGGGCTCGGCTGAGACTGGTTGTTGTTCTTATGTGAGCTGGAGAAGCTGGAGTGCCCTTTCTTTTGTGCGCCAAAGTGGAATCCATAAGGCGGTGGGCAGAGCTTCGGAATCTCAGTGGGTCTGTCCCTGCCTGGAGAGCTAATATAGGAGGAGGACGAGTGCTCCGAGCTGCTGTCCTCTGAGCTGGACTGGTAAGGACGCAAGGGGGAGTACTCTGGAGAGCGCACCTTAAAGTCAGCTACGCAGCGCCGCTGGGGCAGTCTGGCTCGCCCTCGATTGTTCTCTGAGCTGAGGTGCTCCTTGTCAGCAGGTGTCTTACTTTTAGGAAGTCTGAGGAGACATGCATAGAGAGAATGTAAAATTATAGCACACACATTGTCATGCTTATTGTGGATTAGAGTACTATCTGACTTCTCTGTATACCTGAAGGACTGAGAGTATTGTCGGCGTACATGCAGCTCTGGGGTGGAGGGGGCGCTGGTGGAGTGGTTGTGACGCAGGGCTGCGTTCTTTATAAACTGAGACAGAGGAATGATGCTGGTCTCTGCAGACACCTGGGTTCCTGCTGGACTACTGCACACGACAAAAAAAGAAAGAGTGATGTTAGATATGCAAGACGTCCTGTCGGTGGTATCTTTACTGAACCTTGTGCCGCCCCTCATAAAAGGCGAGCCAGTGGCAGAAGTACAGCGTCACACAGACTGAATACTGACAGTAATCCCCTTATTTTGTTTTGTGTATTTCTTTTTCTTTTCTGTCTTATAATGATGTTGAGACACACTCTACACGGCGTAGTTGTGTATTCGATGTGTTGCTATCACACTTCAGACTCTTACCTGGACCTGCTGCTGCAAGCAGACAGAGGTTTTGTGGCCTTCTGGTAGGGCTGATCCAGACTGGACTCTTTCCAAGGAGAGTTCTGGATGGGAGAGCGCTCGTACTCCACACTGAGCTGGCTTGATGATTGTAAGGACGACTGAAGAGTCGTGTCTGACAGCTGGAGGGGGTCTGAATAGGAAGTGCCCATCACTGGAGGAGACAGAGGGATGGGCGAGTCCACATCTGCGGAAGATCATGGACAACATCAAACCCTCTGTATCATGCTGCTCCAAAATATCTCCAATCTACATCATCTGTCACGAATATCTTTCTAATTCATACTTTGTTTTATTGTATGTCTTAAATCACAGCATGTATAAATGTACTCCCCACTCACCATCATCCAGGGCCACCACATCAGACAGGGAACTGTCGTCAGACATGCTCAGATCTGCAAACAGGAAAGGAAACATTTTAAAAGTGTGCATCAAACCCCCTCTGTATGTGTTCATGAGTGCAGTGCACAGTTTGGCCTGAGGAGGGCAGCAGTGTCAAGCACCTTTGTTTTGGCTGGCTGAGATGCTGATGCACGGTGAGTTGCACTCGCTTTTGATCCTTTGCTGGAACACGGCCTCCTGCAGCGTCTTCACCTTCTTCTCCTCCCTCTTGCACTGCTGCAGCCGGCTCTTCCTCTGTGGCTTACTGAGATTGTCCTCCAGGGAGAGCTTGCGGGCCGCTTCGTAAATCTGCCGCTGCAGGGCCAAGTCAGTTTCCAGCACTTGCAACTCTGAATCCTAAGGTCAAGAATAAATGCTAACATTTAGTTTTGGCTGATGACTTGAAGTCTTTTTTGCTTAATCTCTGTCTTTAAACACTGATGGAGGCCCGCACCTGTTTATCCAGATGGATCAGACCTTCGTCAAGCTTGAAGGAGGCTCCAATTCTCCTTCTGACGCGAGGTGGCTTCTCTTCGGGCATCAGAGGATAGTCTGAGGGCAGTTTACCTGTCAGCTCCTGTGAATTCAAAGTAAAAGTGTTACAAAAAAGTAATGAAATGCATTTCTGCAAATCAGCAGCTCATTTGGAAGTACTGAAAAGTTCATTTTAACTAATCAAAGCATAAAATAATACACTGATAGTGTGTACATGTTATCATCTACACAATACTTACTGCCTCCCTGATGCAGAGCTTCCTGAGCTCCAGCAGGCAGAGCTCCAGACGCTCCTCCAGAGACTGGTGCTTCAGCTTCAGGGCTTTGGTGTTGGTGGTCAGGTCTTTCACCGGGGACGTGGGGCTGTCTGGACCTGCAGTGAACACAGAAGAGATCAGATCAGGCTTTCCTCATCAGGATGATAAAGTTAATCAAAATTTACATCTGCCTTCAATCTATTGCAATTTGTCGATTATTTATTTAGTTTATTCAAGGCTTCCTCTTAAATGTTTAATAATCTTAAAATGAGCTAGTGGTGTGTTGTTAGAATAAATAAATATAACAATATGACATGCAACATTTTCCTTAACTTGCTGTTTGAATATCAGGAGTATCATTGTGTTTTACATTGATTATGCAAGTCGAAGCTTTACATGGCATAAGTGGAAGTCAGATTCTGTATTTTGTGTTGATGTTCTTACCAGAGTGCACGATAATCCCACTGTCAGTGTCACTGATCTCCTCTTTACTCTCGATGGCTGTCATCTTGACTGTCTGCTCTTCAGTTCTTAGAAGTACCTGTTGAAATAAGGACATTTCACAGTGATTATTGAAAATTAGATTGATCATTTCTAAGACTTCAGATTCCCCTGTTGTCTTCCTACCACATGGCTTCATTCACGCTCCCTCCTGCTGCTTTACTTAACAAAAGTGAAAGGCCGGCGAGTGTCCTTTCACACACTTATCCATGCAGCTCTCCGTCTCCCCCCTCCTCCTCCTCCACCTCTTTCTCCTTCTCATGCTCCCTCACAAAAGAGGCAGGCCCCCACGGTTGACTCGGCACATGTGCAGGGGTTAATCCGAATCGTGGTGCCATGGTGACGGGGCATGGTGCGGCTGGCTAAGGGAGCGTGTCGCCATGAGGCGTGTCAGAGGGCGTTTAAAGAGCCCAGACCCCGAAAAAAAAAGCAGATGGCAGCAGGAATTACCCCACTCATGGACTGCACCTGTTCCCCCCACACAACCCCTCCCTTCGCTCCCATTCAACCAGTGTCCAGAAAACCCTCTGGGGGCTTTGAAGTGGAAGAATGTCTCAATGCTGGGTTTGTCCGCACAGCATCAGATCACAAGGTCCCTGCTGACTCCTGTGCAACGCTGCCCATTTCACTAACACACTTTCACAAACAAGCATGTTTATGGTCTGCTCTGTTCCATTGTTGCTGTCCACCAAACATCTGACTGATAATAAACAAAAAAACGAGATGCGGAGAGGAACGACAGCCAGGAGAGGAAAACAATGACAACAACAAATTGGAGATAACATTTAGGAATAAGACGGGGCTTTTAAAACCCAGCATGGGGGGGGTTTGTGTGTCTGTTTTGGTGATATCACCATGAGACGAGAGAGAGAACTTACTGCCCTTATTTACAGTTTTTTAGATCAATTAATTTTTTCTGGATCTCACATGCCTGCCTCTACCCTAGGCTTTTTTTAAAGAACGCCAGCAGATCACAAGAGACAGCGTTACAGGCACTAACATGATTACAGGATATTATTAGCCTCACTTATTGCTTCAATGCCACACATTCATAGAATGATAGTTCATGAACTTGATGACTCCTACGGCAGTTTCTGTATTAATATCATTCAACCAAGGCTCATGTAAGAAGTAAATCATGTGTCAGGAATAAAGGGGAAGGGCAAGGTGAGATGAAAACAGACACCACATGCATGAGTGTGTTTCTAAGGCGGCTGTGTGTAATCCTCAACTCTCGTCTCATCCTCTATGTTTGCAGATTGGTATCAGGCCCTTTCCTGTATGGACCGGGAGGATACAGATAGACAGGATATTATTATGCGTCCCATAGGCCTGACCCATTCAATTCCACAACTCATGTGAACTGACGCAGCTATGAGCAGCCATATAGCACAATGAGGCACAGGGCAGCTTGAGTCAGTAAAACAACACTGCAACAAAGGCCCTGTATCCACCAACCAGCCTCAATAATCTGCTGTGGGCGCAATATCTGCTGACAACTCTGCTTCAGGCCCGAGCAGCGTTGTTGGGCCAATATTGAGACAAGGCTACAGTGAGAGGTGGGGAGAGGAACAGTGCTGAGTTTTTACTGTGCAAGGTCGAGGCCTGCTGTACTCTCAGACACATGGCTCCACGCTGCAGCAATCTAAACCTAAAGACGTCAACAAAAATCCAGTCCGGTAATCAGAGACAGGCAGGGTAATGTGGGATTTACCCACTTACACCCCATAACTCTCTGAAGACTTTCACAAGAGTCTGTGGTCGGAGGTCTAGGCTGAGTGAGTGGGTGGGTGGGTGGGTTCGCGTAAAACAGCAGATCTCAGTAGAAGTTGCAGCTTATTGCCAAGACGTTGATGCCATTTGTCATAGCTTTCACAAAAACGTGGAGACATGGCAGCGTTGAAATCATACTGTTGCGGAGAGCCAAAAAACAATACTTTTTCTTGATTGAGTGTAACAGGAATAGCAATCCATTTCCTGGAGGGATAGCTGCTGATAGCAGTCTCCACCCAGCGTGATTGATGTAGTCATAACATCTTAATTGCGGCATATGTGATCACCGCTAATGACGACTATCTAGGAAAGTGTAAGGGATGGGAGCTGACCATCCCACCCATCCTCGCTGTTCAGCAGACCGTGACAGAGTAACATCTACGGAAGTGGGGTGTTTATTGCAAGAGATCATGATGTGGATTCACTGTCTCACAGACTTCCCCCACCACCCTTTCCCATGAGCCTTTGGAGCTGCGATCTCCTGGAATGCAGCCACCACCGCCGCGCTCATTACCACTGTGGTCGGCCCTGGAATTACCGATGGGGACCAGCCTCGCCGAGGAAACAGTGAGGGATGCCTGAAACCAGACCGAGGCCTGTTCAAACCCTGTAATTAAGACTCTCCACTGAATGCTGATACTATGGAAGAAACCAAACGACTTTACAGCATGCCTTATTTCAGAATCTGATGAAAAGCCAAAATCCATTCAGCAAAATGAATCCACTGTGAGCACAATATGGGCTGCTGGAAGAGAAGTGCATCAATGTGGGGGAGCGGCAGGAGGAAAAAAAATGAAGTGTTGTGTTACAAAGCGCGTCACTGGAGTCAGATCTTTGTCTTAAGAAGCAGTGCTGAGTGTGGAAACTCCACAGACTGCAGCAAAATGCAGTCAAGCGGCTGTGATGACATAAAAAGCCAAGGTTATGAGCAGTCTGTATCAAATACTCAAACACTTTCAGCCTCTTTCCTTTGTCAGATCAACATTGTTAAGGAGTGCAGGGGTCTTAGTTTTCCAGCAGAGACAATACAGGGGTAATAAGCACCATATCGGCCTGCTCTCAGTCACTGGAGGCCATATGCTGGCCAGACACACAAGCTCTGTCACAGCCCAACGACAGCGTAAATACACAGGGCAAGAAGAGATGCTCCATTGTTCTCCACAGGCTGAAGGGCTGACTGGGGATCATGACACCTTGTCCCTCTGAGTCATCATTTCTGAGGCCTCTGAATGGACACTGATGGTCATCTCAGGCTCTTAGCAGGATGTGGTTCCAGCTTTTCACCCACACTACCCACCGCTTACAAAAGACCAGGGGGGACTCCAGGGGCACAGCAACACTGAGGTGTTGTCTTTAGCACCACAGTAGCACTGCATGCCTGTCAACATGTGGACTGTAGGAGATTGTGTTTATTCAGCTCCTGTGGGCACAAACAACTGCCACCAACCAGCCTGCCACCCCACATAAATCCTGAGGAGTTGTTTGTCAGTGAAAGCAACCTGTTCATATTCACGGCGCGACACAGAGCATGTGATTGAACTGCAAGTGACTCAACACAGTCTTCCAGATAGTAGCTGGTTTGTTTTCATTAATCATACTCGCTTAGTCTGATTGCTGTAATGTGGAGGGGTTTTGATTGTTTGTATACGGATACCTTTATTTAACAGATGTTTAACAAAGTTTTGCAAATATTCCACTTCAAATCAGAAGTCAGATTTTACTTAAATAAAAGTAGAGGTATTATCTATAAAAGAAACATACAGTACCAAAAATATGTGCATCATATTTTTATGTTTTGCATTTAACATTTTAATATGTAAAGTGACTACTAACTATAACTGTCAAATGAATGTAGTGGGGTAAAGTACAATATTTCCCTCTGATTTTAGGTGTTAAAGAAGAAGAAAGTAACAGAAAATTAAATACTCCATTAAATTACAAGTACCTCATGATTGTAGTTAGGTACATAACTTCAGTAAATGTACTCAAAACACTGAAAAGGAGTGAACACTTATCTTAATGACATGTTTTAAGAGTTACATACAGCCCAAATAGCAAATTGAGTTAAGCTAACCTACAACGGCTATCTGAAGTTTACCGACTTACAACAGCATCCCTCGCCTCACCCACTTCACCCTCGCTTAAAACTGGTTATTCTAATGTTTTCTCTTTGTATATAATATTATTACTTACAGAAAGTCTGGTGTACTCACCTTATAGAGTATATCTGCTCCTCTACAGCATCCTCTCAGCAGCAGGAGGTGTTCAGACTTTCTCTGGTCAGAGAGCGACGCTTGGGACATCTGTTTCAGTCAAATCCACTGTCCCGGTGAGGGGGGAGCGCTTAACTGACTTCAGCTAAAGTGTTTATTTGCTGACAAATATCTCCTTATATTTACTCCAAGACGTATTGTTTGCTCTGTATACTCTCTTAAGATGATTCATTTTCACTTACGTAATTTTTTTTAACGGGGAAATGTACATGTAGTGGTGCCTCGGGACTCCCCAGCGTCATTTTGGAATGGTTTGGTCCGACGCTGCTCTCCAGACACGCTCTGCGTATTGACACCGCAGCACGCGACTCACTGAGGGGCTTTTAATTTGAGCAGAGGCACAAAAGAAGAATAGGCAGAGGGAGAGGAATTTTGGTAAAACCCAGGACAGCTGGTGAGTAAGTGAATAAGTGGTGGTGGTGAACAAGACCACAGTCACCTCTTCCTTCCGCCATCATGATGAAAAAAGACCAAAGAGTGGTGTTTGGGACAAGATGAGCCACACATTAACCCAAGAACAGGCAACATAAAAATTCAAATTTGATATACTTTTATGAGTATTTCTATTTTATGCTACTTAACAGGCTACTTCCACTCCACTACATTTCAGTGGGAGTGTTGTACTTTTTACTCCATTATATTTATTTGACAGCCACTGTTACAGTTACTAGTCCAAAAATACATTAAAACATTGCCTAATTATATTTTAGAGACAGATGTTACTACTTTTGATTGCTGATAGCATACATTCTGTTCAGGCACATATATATAAAATATAGCTTGATGTGTAATTTGTTCATTTTGATCTTGTAATATTTTGCCTTGTTTATTCATTTATTATTATTTTCTGTAACACAAACAGTAGTGAAATGTAACATTTGCTCAAATACTGTCTGTAAGTTCAAATTTTGTATACTTATATGAGTATTTCTATTTTACGCTAATAGACAACTAATTCTTCTACTTTAGGAGGGAAACATACTTTTTACTCTACTACATTTATTTGACCGCCACTGTTTCTTTTTAATTTGCAGATTAAGCTTTAGATCTTATGAGCATGGACAACATTGGTGTAGATTTCGGGGTGGGTGAGTGGGTAAAGGACACATCCCCCTCAATATGAATATGAAGGAGCACCTGTAACATAAATAATTTCCCCTCTGGGATCAATAAAGTATTTCTAATTCTGATTCTGAACATGTGCATTTAACCCCTCCAAAAAAAAAAACATGCCAGTTGTAGAGGACTTTTATTTTGACACAATTAAATTTATTTACATTATGAAGTTATCCAGAAAAATGAAAAAAATCAGTTCATAAAAGTTTACTGAAATGCAGGAAATTAAGTGTTTGATGATCAGAATTTGTTTGGTGGGGGACCCCCAACACCTCAGTTTCATATGTGTCCACCCCTGATGTTGAAATGAAACCAGCACTCTTGACAGACAATATCGTGTTCTGTTACATATTGAGCTAAGAGTATATAAAGCAGTTAAAATCAGCTTCACCTCAATGGGCTACAACAGAAAAATGCAAGTATTTTTACTTTTGATTCTTTATTTTGCTGAATATATTGACTTAGAAGATTTGATTATGTCTTACAACACTGAGTACATGTCGCAATTTGTGTCTAATTTGTGTATGAGCTACTAAAGTAATCCAAATGCAGCTCTGATATAACAAACAGGCTACTTTTATTTGCCTGCAGTCGGTGGCTTCCCTGACCATCCAAATGTTTCCAGTGCCTTAACCAGGCCCTTGAGGATTCCTAGCCTCTATATCCTGAAAAGCCTCCTCCAGATGGCCTGTGCTTTCTCCTCTCATCCCGTGATGGAATGAAAAGATCAGCTAATTAAACAAAGTCCCATATCCATGTGAAAGAAGCGTGAGAGTCCTCGGGGAGAAGAGCTGCATGCAAATCAGCCCTCAGTGCTTTGCATTGTGTCCAACAAACAACACATCTCTGCAAACCATAGAGCCTTTATTTCCACATCACACAGCAAATACACTAAAAATCAAAAGTCATGACAGGAACAAATACACAGACATGCACACTTGTGGGGGATTTCTATCATTACAAAACAGCTCTGTTGAGAAATGTCTCTGTTAATAATCATGTAGTGGTCTTATAGAATTTGACTTGTGTGACCTCTCCACAAAAAACAATAAAACAGCCTGATACTTCTTTAATCCAAGAGGAGGCATGAGAAGTTGAAAAAAAAATTAATGACCATAAAAAAACATAAAAAATATCCATCCTCTTTCCTTCAACCACATAATTGTGAATAAAAAATGAACACTTCCACTCCCTCATCAGAAACACAACAGTGACAGAGTTATAAGATTTTCTAAATATGTGTTTTTTGGTACGCATGATTCCTCACACAGATTCTGATGTCTCAAAATGTAATTTAAAATTCACTAAGAGATGTGTAGTGAGCTGGTGCCTGATTTGATTTTTTTATGTGTAACTCAGCAAACAGTGAACATGAAGATAGGGCCACTATGGTGAGATTCTGCAGGGGCTGATGGGAGCCGTGGGGCCTCACTGCTCAGACGTCTGTGTCCGCCTCAGGTTGTCCTTCACACGGACAAACTCTGGGATCTTCTGCTGGTTCTCTCGCCGCCTGATCTCCTCCTGCTCATACTGGGAGAGACAAAAGACAAATCAGCTCTCAGCCAGTCAGTGTCATACACCATCCAGTTAGTCCAGACTAAGGGCAGTATGGTAACAAAATTTGAGTCACCGTGGTTAAATAGTATTTTGGCATAAACACAGTCAGATTTAAAGGTGTTGCTAATAATTACTTATATACACAGGTAGTTGTTGGTTTCCAGCCTAGGGGTTGTGTCCCTGGTGTAGGGATCACAAGATAAATCTATTGAAACCAATAAGAAAGAAGAAAAAACAAAGTTCTGCTACACACATTTGTTTTACTCTTTTGGACTGTTCACTCACCTTTGCTTTTTTTTAAACAAAATACTGAATAATTTGACCTCTTTGGATGTTGAACTGTTATTTAAATGAAGCCATCTGAAACGTTTGGTGCTTTTCTCTAAGGGGTCAAAGACAAAAAATTTGGGAGACACTGGTTTCACCTTTAACAATGCAGTGTATTTATCAGCTTATCAAAAAAATCTAAATTTGAAACTTCAGCTGTCAAGTAGTGAAATATTAAAGGTCTATAGTGTATGACTGAGGGGCATCTATTGGCAAAAACTCTATATAATGGATGAAGTGTATGATGGCGCGTGAGATGGATCGGTAGTTTGCTGCGGCTTCTGCAGTGATGTCTGAAGAGGGAGCTGAGCCAGAAGGCAAAGCTTTCGATTTACTGGTCCATCTATGTCCCAACCCTCATCTATAGTTATGAGCTCTGGGTAGTGACCGAAAGAATGAGATCGCAGATACAAGCAGACGAAATGAGTTTCCTCTGTGGGGTGGCTGGGCTCAGCCTTAGAGATAGGGTAAGGACCCGGACATCCAGAGGGAGCTCGGAGTAAAACCGCTGCTCCTTTGCGTTGAAAGGGATCAGTTGAGGTGGTTCGGGCATCTGATCAGGGTGCGTCCTGGACACCTCCCACTGGAGGTGTTTCAGGCATGTCCCGCTGATAGGGGGGCCCAGGCAGACCCAGAACACACTGGAGGGATTACATATCTCATTTGGGAACACCTTGGGGTCCCCCAGGAGGAGGTGGAAAGCGTTGCTGGGGAGAATGACATCTGGGGTGCATTGCTTGGCCTGCTGCCCCTGCGACCGGGCATTGGATAAATGGATGGATGGATGGATGGATGGATGGATGGATGGATGGATGGATATATATTATATTCACAGCTATGTTGTCATTAGTGTATAATCACCTGTAAATAAGAATACTTGTATTTTTGTTACCTTAGAATGAGACATATATATCTACATATGGTGTGGGTCCTCTTCCACAGAGGCCGCCATGTCGTTCTACAGTAGCCTGGGGCCTTTCATGTTTTGCGTTTTCGCTTCAGCCACCTCTCCTACACTCCTGACTCATGGAGCAAGTTTCAGTTCTGCAACCTTACCACTAGATGCCCCTAAATCCTACATACTGGACCTTTAAGCAATTATTAAATTTAAAATTTAATAAAGTAGAAGTGTAATGTTCCAGAAAATGGAAATATTCAAGTAGTGTAAAAGTACTTGAAGGGCCAATACCAATAGTCATTAGTGGAAGGTAACTAAGTACATTGATTCAGTGCTTAAATACAATTTTGAGGTGAAATTGAATTGTTAAAAGGGAGTGTTATTGCATGCACTTGTCACCAGGAAGCATCACATCTTAATATAGCTTTGTACCCTTTTGACAAAATTGTATAAATATGTGATGCCTCCTGGTCGCGGAGTGCATGCATTATTTATCTATATATGTATATACTTTTTAATATATATTATCAGTGAAAAAATCCATTCAATTCAATTTCATCTTAAAATTGTACTTTGTGTTGTACTTGAGGAAATGTTGCGTTACTCTCCATATTGGCCCTTAGAGTCTCTTTTATGCCCAAAGCCTTGTGGTAACAATGAAAACACCTCCTGTGTGTTTGGATTTATTTGTATTTACCATTCCTTTATTCATGACTGATTGTCTCTCAGCTGTTTGTTATGTACCTCTTGCAGCTTCTGCTGCCTCTTGCGGAGCTCCTGCTCCAGGTCTGAGGGCTGCTGTCGGGCCATCTCCTCTCCCTTATGGAGCTCCAGTCTGCGCTGCTCCAACACTCGCTTCAGCTCTGGTTTCTCCTCCAGCAGCAGGCCACTGCAGGGTCAGTCAGAGTCACAGTTACACACACAATCCACCATGCACAGCTCTGTTTCACGCTGACCACAGTAAGATCAGAGAGAGGTGTTTCCTGTACCGTTTATGGCTGAGCAGCAGCTCCCGGTGCAGGTTATGGTAGCTCGGCGGCTCCACTGAGGAACCGTTAAGTTTTTTCGGCTGAGTCAGCTCGTCACCACTGCAGTCTGCTATGGACTGACGGGACAGAGATGTGCGGCCAACAGACGTCTCTGAGCAACACAAAACAACTTATATCACTACTTGTTGACCATCTGTTAACTTCTAACTGATCAGGTTTGATCTAGATTAATGTTATTGTTTGACACAACTGAATGTTGTTAATGTGAGATTTCAGTCACAAAGTAAATACATTTAAAAATGAAAAAAAAAAAACAGTAATTTGAACAATCAGGAAAGTACTTAGCCTATACAAATAAACTGTTAATCAAATATTTGATTGATAGATCAGTTAATCATTCTAATAGACTTATTCATCAATTTGGGAGATCACATAGATAAAGCAATCAAATATTTGATTGGTGACATGTGAGTGACACTTCTATTAAACATATATTCTAATCATCAGTATCATTAAGTGTTTATTTTAACTTCACTTTTCTCTTTAGATACCTTTTTTGTGATGTCCATATCCTGGTTTCTGCCGATCAGAACATGTAAAATAATATAAAAGAAGACACACCCTGTTAGTAATTTGTCACGTACATTATTATTTCAGAGCCACCAGCTGAAGCAAACACATTAACAGTGATGTATCAAAATGTCTTTATTCTGATCTTTACCTGATAGGTATAATTAGATACTGTAAGAGCAGGAAGGGACAGTGCCCGCTGCGTAACTTAAGCAGGTGAGTTGTGTTTACTTGTAGCACGAAGGTGACGTAACAGCTCTGTCAGTGACGTAGGTCTGGCCAGACAATGATTGTCTTTGGCAAAACATGACCAAAGTTCCACCAGTGATTAAAAGGGAAAATAATGTACAACAGTGGATAGACATACTGTAGGACAATCAGGCAGATAGCTCCCTACCACACCCACTGAAACCAGATAACCAGGAGGAAGGGATCATTTTGAGCAGGTAACAGATGGTAGATGCTGTTGTTAGTGATCTGAGGAAGCCTTTCTCAGACGAAGTCATATATTTCTGTTGTAAACTGCCCTGTAGCTGACCATAAGATCCCTGAGCTCTGCTCCTGGGATTCTTGGAGCTCAGAGCCGTGCTTGGGATTGTGCCTTTTACTGTTCCTGTCACAGACATAAGCCTCCAGATCCTGTCCCTCCCCGGGCCCCTGCAGAGAGGTTGAGCTGACAAATAACCTGACGGGTGTCTGACCTAATGCAAGCCATTGTTCCAGTCAGAGCCTGCAGGGCTGGGATGGAGTCCAGCAAAATCACTCCACCTAATCTCCTCTTTCTCTCCAGAACAGACACTCTGAATTGTTCTATCACCTGCCGACTGTCTGAGATCATCTTACCTTCAGAAACATCAACAGTATTAACATGTATTGGAACATGAAACTCCCTAAAATGTAAAGATTTTGTTCTGAAGTACACTGAATAATTTGAGAATCAATGGACCATTTAAGTACGCATGAAAAGCAATAACACATTCATTAGTATAACTTCAAGTTTTTTTATTAGGAATTTAAAAGCACACCAACTCAAAGGAGAATTATCAGACAAAAATCCCTAAGGATAGCACTTAAAACATTACTTAAAACATTTATTTCCAAGGCGGCCCTCAGTGGAAACAACAAACAATACATAGAAACATGCAAATCATTGCACACAACACCCAAATTTCACTATAAACCTGCCCAACCCTCGTCCAACTGACAACCCATGGTTTAACTTCCCTCCCTCAAAGGTGAACCATCAATCCTCCCCACAAATCCTCCTTAACTTTTGTTTTAAAAATGACCTCTAGCTTTGTTTAATATGCAGGGATAGGTTGTTCCATAAGGAGAGCGTAGCATAGAAAAATGAGCTTCTGGCTATTTTACTATTAATACGACACTGTATAACATAATGCTTGCTGTTATTTTGCACTTATGTTGGTTTCCAACCATGTCAGTTTGATGGTTACTATACTCAAGGGCCCCTTTGTGTATTATATCAAACTGAACTGAAGCAGTTTCATGCTTTAATGCACTGAAACATTTCTGGACATCTGATTCAATAACTGAATAGATAGATTGTCCCACCAATAGTGTGTTATTTTTGTCCATAATGTACATAATATGAAGAGAAATCGAAACTCTATTAGACATGTAGAATTCAGTAAAAACCCTGACTGTAAGCTCATTGAGGTTACACTTACAGCCTGACAGAGCCTGTGACAGATGGCCACCAGACCAGACGATGACCTGTCATTCACCAGACATCAGTAAAGGTAAAAGAAAACAACTCACTTTTTTTGCAGCTGACCCCTCCATGGCAGGATGGCGGAGGTCCACTGTTTCTGTTCAGTAACAGTGTTCCTGTTTTAGTCCATTGTTTAAAGGGATCACACCTCCTCACATAGTCTGTCTGTTGTCTGTTTCCCTGCTGCGGCCAAGTGCAACATATTGCTGTTGACGAGGGCTCCTCAGACTCAATGTGCTGTCTAGCAGTAGTCAATAGTGGTAGTACACACTGAAATCTTATTACGCCATTCAAGATTACCTCACATCCCCCACAGGGTATTGGAGGCTAGATTAGGTAATTGCCACAGACACAAATGCAGCTTAAAACCAACCTAACACGGCACTGTTACCAGTTGATGACAACAAAGGGTTCTAGGCAAGCCAACATACTGTATATAATGGGAGGCAGTAAGATTTTTCACTCGATGTTCACTGGTTCTTATTGATGGAGACATACCTTTACAACAGACCCTCTTGGTTTATATGTGGTTTCCCTGACTACTCAGTGTTTGTAGCACTACAGCCTGAAATTATATGGCAATGTAGCTGTTAAATTAATGGGACAATACAGGCAAATGATCAGTAAAAGAAATACAACAGATGTGCTGTATATAGGTGTCCACCGTCCAGCTAAAGCTAATATGAAGCTGTTTGGGCCTTTAAGGGTTAAATCAACTATAGAAAATGAATAGAATAAACAAATTCAACAACAGAACAGACCAAACAGTAGGTGCAAAAGTGTCTGTGTGAGTGTAAGTGTGTATGTACATATATATGACCACTGTTGATTCATTAAAAGTCTTATTTTCTGTTGTTTCAGCCACTGTTTTTCAACTATGTAGTGAATACTGTAAGTTCTGATTATGTTTTTACAGTAATTCAGGTGGCCTATGAGCCTTTTATTCAAAAACATGATGTACTGTAACTTGCTCGTAGTTCAAATGGCAGATTTTACTTTTTATTTATTTATTTTTACCTATTTACCACTAGAGTGCTGTCTTTTCCCGGAAACCTGTTCTGAAGAAACAACCATATACATACTGTAAATGTATACTATCAGTGCAAACTAATTTAGATCTCATTATGTATTTTCCAGCCATTTATGATTACGGCTATGATTGTGGAAAACACTGTGTTTACTATCGGTCAATTAAAGAGCAACTTGCAGGTAGATTTTTTTTCCCCGAACTTTTTATATGTTTTAAAATACATAATAGCAGAAATTCAGAGAAAAGAGTAGCTGCTCCTAAAAACACTTTTTGTTTTTGTAAATTAATCCTTCCCACACCATATTTATTTTAATGTAATCCATTTTACAAATATACTGTAAAATGACTTTTTCTATTTGGGATTTTGTGTTATAATTCCGAATGATATTAAACTGAGAGCCCCTGTTTCATTTATTTTGAATTGTTTATAAACATTTTGTTGAATCCACCTTTAGCATGAACTGTGAAGGCATCAAAACAAAACAATACCTAAAAATACTTATATAATTTAGTTGTAACATCACTTTTTGGTGTGTTTGTTTAACTTCATTGTTCCTCTTTTGTATTACTTCGTATAGGCCCAATTACTTATTACTTGATTTAAAAAATAAATAAATTATAATCAGCTTTAATAACCAAGTAAGTGTATAAACTAGACAGGGCAGCAGAGACACCTGCACACCAATGTAACTGGGATAGAAAGCTACAAAAACATCCGCAGGCTGAGATCAATGCAAAAATAGTCTGTTTATTTAAGATATCTGTACATACGCAGAAAAAGACAGTTAAAAACAGGGATGATAAGGCTGAACAAAGGTTAATATAAATATCTGACTACTAAACATCTATCTATCTATCTATCTATCTATCTATCTATCTATCTATCTATCTATCTATCTATCTATCTATTTAAACAAACAGTAGGGTTCTTAAATAATATGAGATTATTACTGTAACAGGTAATGCAAGAAATGTAAGAAATATTAAGTACACAGGAGAAATAAGGGAGGGTAGTTTTCATGAATGGCCACATGAGGGCGACGCACCAACTATTTCATGCTTTCAATGTCCCATGATTCCTTGCGACTTTCAGCTTTAAAACCTGACCCGGAAATTCTTGCTTCATAGTGTGAATGGCGTGTGAGTGGGTTATGTGTGTGTGAGTGCTTGGTGAGTGTTTGGTGAGTGTTTGGCGAGTGTTTGTGTGAGTAAATGTGCGGTGTTTGTCCGTGTGAGTGTGTATTTCTGTTAAAACCTACACAGTGATCTTATTTGATCTGGTCTGAGTTTGGCTCTGCTCCGACCAGAGATGATAGGAAAAGCGCTCGCGAGCCTCCATGGCGATGAGCAGTTGGCGAGATGTTAACCTACAGGGCCTCCACGCTTTATGTTGTGGTCAGAGGTGATGAATTGATCAGATATACTAGTTCTGGGTGAGCTTGGGTTCATCTCAAGCTTCACTGTGGACAATGAGTAAAGAAGCGATTCTGATCTAACCACAACAGAAGAAGGAGGAGGAGGTCTGGACGGGTTTGAACGGTTAAAAGGACGTGCGTTTAGTTCACGAGACACTTTCGTCTGAAGTAGTTTCATTGTTCAGTTATATGTTAAAAAAGATGTCGTGGTTACTTGAGGAGCGTCTCTTGTTTGGTCGAGCTGGTCAAACGTTTATAGGCACTCTATACGTACATAAAGGTATATAAAGACCTGTAAGAGCTATTTTAAGTTAGCCACTGTGCCTAAAGACTACATCGTCATATAAGGGCTTAAGCTAAGTGGAAATCATGAGCCTACAGTAGGGGAAAGTCAGTCAGGTAATACTGGACATAAGTTTTTACATCTTTGGCTCTTGAACACTAGTCATCAAACACGTTGCTACAAATGAGCTTTACATGAAACATCATTTTTGTCGGTGAAAACTAGTAAAGGCACACCAAAGGTGAAAGAAAACACTGGTCCCACAACAATAAAGCCATGTGGCATGCTGAATTTCTCTTTTTGGCAATAAAGTAGGCTACAGAAGCTAAAACAATCAGGGTACAACAACACAAGTGGTTGTAGGATGTTGCATTTCATTAAATGTTTAACTTGGAATCACAGTTCTCTCACAATACACTTTACCTTGTACAGGAAAGGGTCAGGGCGGTCCAGTAAAATGGGACATTTCTCTTGAGTGAAGCCAGCGTGTTTTAAGGCAACCATGTGCCAAAATCACAAGTTCTGACATTGTGTGCAACACATTATAGACATTTTAGTATTTTTGTCACCTAAAAATCTTAAAGATGATGCATTGAAGCCATGTCAGTCTCAGAAGTCTAGAATTTGCCATCATTGTTAAACATAGCTCACACACACACACATCCATTGTAAGACCATATGGCACCACGGAAACAAGACAACAAAAAATAAAAATAAAACAGGGATAGCCTGGGAGAAAAGTGGACGATCTTTTTTATTGAATAGCCACAGGTTATGCGTATGAGTCATTGACTAAACCGATAAACTGATTTAAAAATTTAAAGAAGAAACATGACTGTTAAATTTTTATCTCACTAGCTGTCCCTGAACATGTTATCAAAGTGAGGTAGGGGTTCTTGATGTGTTTGGAGGTCCAAATTGGCAACATATTTTCTTTATTGAAATATAGCAGAGAACTATAAAAAGCTGTTAAAGTACCACTCAAGGTGGTCCTCAAAATTTGATGTGGTTTTCTTGGTAATCTACCAAAAATAGTTGCAAATTACCTGACTACAGTCTACATGTGTCGTCACCTCAGGGTTCCCTATTGTTGATGGCCTGTGCTCCCGTTTAAAGGATAGGTTCACATTTTTTTAAACCTGTGTTGACACAATACATAGTCATATATACCTTGAAAGTATCATTGGCTGCTATAATAGTTCCTGTCCATACTGGCTATAAAGAAATTTCCTCAAGCAAGTGGTAGTTGATGAGGTAGGTGTACTGCTTGGTAGATGGGTATGTTGCTGAGAAGGAAGTGGGTATACTCTCCTGTTTATTCCAGTGACCTTTTTGGGTGATAGGTGGGTATACTGTAGAATGTCCAGAAAAAGAGGTTGGTATACCCTGTATGCATGCGTAAAACCTCTCCTACACCAATGCATGTGAGACCTTTGCAGTCCCGGTTAAGCAAATTTTGTATGTCGTGTATTTTAGCCTAAAACTCCCTCTCAGTGTCACTATCCCTGTGCCGCAGACCAGCAACAAATAACTGGGGATACACAAGGTGGGAGTTTGTGCTAGAATAACAATGTAAAATGTAACATAACTTTGGTAGATCCCCACCTCATTTGACTAACTAAACAGCCGAAGCATTGTATTAGCTTCAGCTAAACTTCATACTAGTGCAGTTTTGCACAGAGCATCGGACATCAGGAGGAATCACTTCATCCTCTGTAAATGCAGCCTACATGGACAGGTCAGCGGCCTATTGTTTTAAGGTGGACTTGAAAAAAATATGAACCTCTTCTGTTATGTCTCACAGCAAAATCATGGCCTCATTTGTTCAACCTCATCTGTCTCCTTCCCTCCCGTTTATCTGTCTTTTCAAATAAAAGGAACAGTAGTCTATGTATACACTCAGTAGCCAGTTTATTAGGAAGGCTCACACCTAGCCGACACCAATTAAGTCTTAATAAAAAAACCTGCAATAAACCCCACCATAATGATCTGTTTCCATTAACTTTATGAGGGTAGAATGAATACTAAAACATCTCTTGGTATAATAATATAAAACAATTCCACAGCACCACAAATTACATTCTCCAAAATGACTGTAATCAACACCTCTCTAGTTTCATAAAAAAACAACATATGATCACACATCACATCACACCTGGTAATCGGGATATAACCAGGGACTATTCATGAATAAAGGAAACTAATGAATAAAATAATACTAACAAAAGGATAAGTCTTCACTATGTTCTTTACAACTAGGGTTGCAAAGGTATGAGATTTTCACAGTACAATAACCATTTCCGAAAATATGGTTTCACGGTATACAGTATTATACAATTACTATGACCATTTGACCCTTACAAGAATTAATACAGAAGCCTAATTTTGGTTTGACAGACCTTTTATATTCACTGACAGAAAACATTTTTGTAATGGAAGTATGTGTATAAAGTCTGACAGGCAGTCATGCAGCAAAAGAGATTTGCATGTGCAGGAGATCAGTTGTAGATAAGCAAATGTACACGGTATAACCATCAATTTTCATACCACAGTATACCCTGAAACTGGTATACTGCTGCAACTGTATAACATATTACATGTGGAGTCAGTCATATTTTTATATTTACATAGAATTTCCCCATTAACAAAACCAATAATCCTAAATTCCACCCAGGATATATTTCTATATATAAAGCAGGAGCACATGACAAATAGATTTTTTTGTACTTCAAAGAACTAGATTTCTCCTACACATCTTTTTCAGGAGATATCTCTTATTTTAATACCAACGCAATATTTATCACTATTAACAATCAGCTGAATTTATATAATACATTCACATCAATATATTTTTTTGAGTCATATGCAATTATGTTATTTGTAAATGTTTTACAAGTGCCAATAGCCAACAAATAACACATAAGACGGTTGAGGACAGTTGAGAAACGTTTTATTCATAGGAGAGTATTTATCAAGCTGTAAATAAAGTCTCGCGATAATGAACGTTAGTTTTGTTGATGACGCTCGTCTTTGTGTATACACGTGATCTCTTTTGTCCAATCGGCTTTCAGTAACCATTAGGCGAAGCGCGCGAGGGTGAACAAGCCTGCCTGTGGTTTCCTGGGCAAGCTTCTTTTTTATCTTCACCATGGCTTCGTCCGGCAAAAGACGACGAACCAGTCATGTCACCAGCAGCTCACAGACCGTTAGCAGCGGGGCCAGCGTGTTTACAAGCAGCCAGCCCAACGGAAACGGAGGAGAGGGCAATTTTGTGGAGGGATCCATAGTTCGGCTCACCATGAAAAACTTCCTGTAAGTTACTGCTGCTCAGCTGTCACTCAACCACACACAGGACGACATCTACAAACCGAAACTTAACCGCCGCCAGCCTGGTACAATGTCATAGACCCTGCTGGTAGCTAAACAGCTAAGCTAGCACACATGCTTGCACATTAACTTGGCACTGATTCAAGGTTGTTTGTCTGTGTAAGCATGACCAAGCCGTGAACCCACTGAGTTTATATGCTAAAAACCAGGGGTGTGTCAGTTGCTCCACTAGTGTCATGTTAAACCGATGTATTCACACTGTAAGTCACCAAATCATGTCTAAATATTATATATTTTAGCTCCAATTAAAGACGTTAAGTGACAAATTAAATACAAGTCTTGAGTTGGACACTAAATCATCTTCAGGATCTTAAGGGAGGAGTCCAGATCAAGTCTCTATGATGGCTAACGTTTGAATAATGTTCACTTTTTTTCAACTGTCAGTTTATTAGGTACACCTGGTTAAAACCAGTATAGTGCAACAGTTCTGTCATGCAGCTTTTGTTTGGATTACTCGTGGCCATTTTGGTTGCTGACTGTGATGCTGTTCACCTGTTTTATACCAAAAGGTGTTTCTATTATATTGTTCACCCCCTTTATAACAAAGAGGGTAGACTGAATAAATATTCATCTACTAAAGTGAGCAGTCTGCCCTACTAAATAAATAGACTACACTCAATATGACACACCTTTAGTATGGAGTAATATACTTCACCTGCACCACAAACTACAGCCTCTTGGAGTCAACACCCACAGCAAGGTGGGTGTCAAAAAGCTTCAACTAGTACAACCAGGTGACCTGCCTGGGTGCTAAATATTTGAAGGATTGTCTGTGTTGTAAGTGCTTGAACTCCCTGCCTTCCACTTAGGTTTTAAACAACTCAGCTCAGCTTAATGTATATAGCACCTTTCATACAAACATGCAGCCCAAAGTGCGTCACATGGCAAAATTGGACACAAAACAATAAAATATTAAAAAGCAAACCAAGCAAAAAAGATGATTAAAACTCCACAGAATAAAAAGAGAGTAAATAGATAAATAAAATAGAATAAAGAAGGGAAAAACCAGTGGTTAAAACTGAGAAATCAAGACTGATTTAAAGATATAAAGATAGGTCTTTAATTTATGTTTAAAGATACTGAGGAAGCTCGCCATTCTAATATCCAGAGGTAACGAATTCCAGTTTAGGGGCGTAAAAACAGAAAGCGCTCTCATCAGTACTTTTATGGGACACATGAGGAACGTTTAAGATTCATGTTTTAATCTGTAAAAGTTTTTCAGTTTTACTGTATTTTTTGATGTTAGTATAGGTGGCTCACCTCTCCTTTAAGACCCTGCAGGGAAACCTTAAATCCTACCTTGTGCTCTCACAGGACCTATGACTACTCTGTGGTGTATCCTGGACCTAATCTGAACATGATTGTTGGAGCCAATGGAACTGGCAAGTCGAGCATCGTGTGTGCCATCTGTCTGGGTCTGGCTGGCAAGACTGCTATCCTGGGCAGAGGTGATAAGGTAAACAGCACTGGTACAACCCCTGGCAAAAATTATGGAATCACCAGTCTTGGAGAATGTTCATTCAGTTGTTTAATTTTGTAGAAAAAAAGCAGATCACAGACATGACACAAAACTAAAGTCATTTCAAATGGCAACTTTCTGGCTTTCAGAAACACTGAAAGAAATCAAGAAAAAAAATTGTGGTAGTCAGTAACAGTTACTTTCTTAGACCAAGCAGAGGGAAAAAATTATGGAATCACTCAATTCTGAGGAAAAAAATTATGGAATCACCCTGTAAATTTTCTTTCCCAAAACTAACACCTGCATCAGATTAGATCTGCTCGTTAGTCTGCAGTTAAAAAGGAGTGATCACACCTTGGAGAGCTGTTGCACCAAGTGGATTGACATGAATCATGGCTCCAACACGAGAGATGTCAATTGAAACAAAGGAGAGGATTATCAAACTCCTTAAAGAGGGTAAATCATCACGCAATGTTGCAAAAGATGTTGGTTGTTCACAATCAGCTGTGTCTAAAATCTGGACCAAGTACAAAACAACATGGGAAGGTTGTTAAAGGCAAGCATACTGGTAGACCAAGGAAGACATCAAAGCGTCAAGACAGAAAACTTAAAGCAATATGTCTTGAAAACAGAAAATGCACAGCAAAACAAATGAGGAACAAATGGGAGGAAACTGGAGTCAACGTCTGTGACCAAACTGTAAGAAGTCGCCTAAAGGAAATGTGATTTATATACAGAAAAGCTGAACGAAAGCCATCATTAACACCTAAACAGAAAAAAACAAGGTTACAATGGGCTAAGGAAAAGCAATCGTGGACTGCGGATGACTGGATGAAAGTCATATTCACTGATGAATCGCGAATCTGCATTGGGCAAGGTGATGATGCTGGAACTTTTGTTTGGTGCCGTTTCAATGAGATTTATGAAGACGACTGCCTGAAGAAAACACGCAAATTTCCACAGTCATTGATGATATGGGGCTGCATGTCAGGTAAAGGCACTGGGGAGATGGCTGTCATTATATCTTCAATAAATGCACAAGTTTACGTTGACATTTTGGACACTTTTCTTATCCCATCAATTGAAAGTATGTTTGGGGATGATGAAATCATTTTTCAAGATGATAATGCATCTTGCCAAAGAGCAATAACTGTGAAAACATTCCTTGAAGAAAGACACATAAGGTCAATGTCATGGCCTGCAAATAGTCCGGATCTCAATCCAATTGAAAATCTGTGGTGGAAGTTGAAGAAAATGGTCCATGACAAGGCTCCAACCTGCAAAGCTGATCTGGCAACAGCAATCAGAGAAAGTTGGAGCCAGATTGATGAAGAGTACTGTTTGTCACTCATTAAGTCCATGCCTCAGAGACTGCAAGCTGTTATAAAAGCCAGAGGTGGTGCAACAAAGTACTAGTGGTGTGTTGAAGTGTTCTTTTGTTTGTTTGTTTGTTTTTCATGATTCCATACATTTTTCCTCGGAATTGAGTGATTCCATAATTTTTTCCCTCTGCTTGGTCTAAGAAAGTAACTGTTACTGCCACATTTTTTTTCTTGATTTCTTTTAGTGTTTCTTAAAGCCAGAAAGTTGCCATTTGAAATGACTTTAGTTTTGTGTCATGTCTGTGATCTGCTTTTTTTCTACAAAATTAAACAACTGAATGAACATTCTCCAAGACTGGTGATTCCATAATTTTTGCCAGGGGTTGTAGAAGTACTCTGGACTTGGCCCGACTTTGATTTCTTTCCAAAGACCAGTGAGTAAATAAAACGCATGATATAAGGGTTAATACATTAAAGGTTTTCAGCTGATAGCAACTGCTTGCAGTAGGTAGTAGGCACTGATATTTGAGTGTCTTTCGTTGTCCTCTTACACTGCTTGTAATGGTTTTACTCGGATCCCTGAACCAGTGCCAGTCAGTCAAATAGTTATAAAGATATTTAAGCTGACAGAAAAATTAATTACAAATCTGATGATGATTATTGAAACTATTTGTTTATTTTTTCTGTAGGTTGGGCTGTATGTCAAACGTGGGTGCCATAAGGGATTCATTGAGATTGAACTGTAAGTTATGTGAAAGAGTTACTTTACTAATATCAAGCTCTTATAAAGGTGAAATACATTTGTGTTGCATGTATTCAAAAATTTCAGATAAAGCAATTTAGAAATCATGATATATTAATCTTGCTAACATAACTCAGCATTTTAGAAATCCAGACAGTTTAACCTAAGCTGATATCACTGTTTTGCCAGCAGGTGTTACAGCTTTTTAATGATTTAGGAATAATAACTCTTTGTTGTTATTCCAGGCACAAGATTGGTGGTAATGTAGTGATTAACCGAGAGATCCATGTGGAGAACAATCAGTCGCTGTGGATGTTGAATGGAAGACACTGCAACCAGAAAGCAGTGGAAGAAGAAGTCAAGGCTCTGCGTATCCAAGTCAGCAACCTCTGCCAGTTTCTGCCTCAGGTATGTTTGTGCCAGTTATTAAAATAGCTGCTGAAATTGTCCATTGGGTCAGGCTGTTTAAGTAGAGTTGTCACATTATGGGATATTTGCACAGTGCAGGTATCATTTGTGTCAATTATATAAATCTCATTTTCAAATGTATTTGTCAGTATTTAATCAAGGGGTCAGTGGGCGGATGTGGAGGTCACATTTTATGCATGCAAATCTTTACTTAAACAATTCTAACTTGCCTTAAATGTTATCCCCAGTAATGCTTTTCTCACTGTTTTCTGATTTCCTGTTGATGTGGTTGGTGTATCCATACAGGAAAAAGTGGGAGAGTTTGCCAAGATGTCCAAAATTGAGTTGCTGGAGGCAACTGAAAAGTCAGTGGGACCACCAGAGATGTACGAGTATCACTGTGAGCTCAAAAACTTCCGCAACAGAGAACGAGAACTGGAGGTAAATATAATTCATGCAATTCAAAGAGCTGTGGATTTTTTAGAATCCCTTTCAGTAAACATCTAAGTGGAATTCCCCTCCCTTCTTTTTGTCACAGCTCAAATATTTAAAAAAAAACAAAAAAAACCAATATATCACAGTTGCACCATCAATTATTTAACTTTTCCCCATATTTAAAAGATGTAAAGGCAGCATTTCAGACCTCGGGCTCTTCTAGGTTTTCCATTATTGTTGCTGGTTTCTTTTTAGAATGTTGTGAAGGAGAAGGCCAGTTTCCTGGAGAAGGCCAAGCAGAGGAACGAGAGGAACAAACATGATGTGAACCGCTACTACGAAAAGAAGAGGCATCTGGACGTGATTGAATTGCTTGACAAGAAGAAACCATGGGTGGTGAGTGGTGGAAATTACACACTGTGTATGAGGGGGAGAGACAAATAAACACAGCGCGCAGTCAGAGTAAAACTGAATTCTTGTGTCTGTTTTGATCCTGTCCCTCCGATGCTAGGAGTACGAGACCACCCGTAAGGAGCAAGAGGGTGTGAAGAAGGAGCGAGATGAGGCCAAGAAGCAGCTCTCTGCCCTGAAGCAGTCCCAGGCTCCCATGCTGAGGAAGATCCATCTGATTGACAACCAGATGAAACCAACTGATGCACAAATAAAGGCTAAGGTGAAAAAACAAGTGTTACTACTCTCTGATAGGTCTACAGTACGACACTTAGGTCTGAAAGAAGGAACATGATTAATGATTTATTTTTGTATTTTACTTTCAGCATACTTAGTATTAATAATCTGTGTGGATTCATGTAGCTGAGAGGTCTGGCCGTTAGCTTGCACTCATAGTTTTGATGCACTTCTCATTGTTTATGAAAAGCCTCTTTGGGCATCCATGAGGATTACACATGAATTAAGTGCCTTTTAAATGAATCAGAACATTATGCTGCCCACGGAAACTCATAATAAAAATATTAAGACATTTAAGAGCGGCACACTTGAGAATCCTGCCAGCTATTTATGATGTAGTGTGGGTTCATTCCTTAAAAACACATCTTCACTGAATATGAAGCAGTAGTAATCAAAATCCAGTTATAAACCTCTCGAAAGTAGGTTTAATGTCATGATTAAAATGAGATGCCAGGATTTTTGAGCATGTGTTTTTAGCAGTAGAATTATAGGAATATAATGTTTGTGATAGAATTATGATGATAATGTGAGCATTTTGTTTTTCAGACTGCTGCTATCAAAGATGCGTCTCAGAAGTGCAAACAGAAACAAGATCAGTTGGATCGAAAAAACAAAGAGGTGAGACTCAGAAAGGGTTAGAAAATTTACAGCCCTCACAGCTGATAACAAGTGATCAGTGTTGTTGACATCCACTGTAACAAGCCGACAATGAACATGCCGCTTTACTTTAAAAGGACTTCTATCTGAGACAGGGAGGCTGCAGGTCCTTGAAAAGTCCAGCAATGTCTTTAATTTGGTAATTATCTTGAAATGGGCTTAAAAAGTACTAAATTTAAGTGTTTGATACGTGTAGACGCCTTGTGGGACCCTGCACCCAAGAATGTCCTCCTGTTTTATCTTTTCATGGCTCAGTTTACACTTCCTTCACACTCCACATTTGTTGATTGCTTTAACTAATTACAGCAAATTATTTTTTGGGGGGAAAGATCCCAAATGAATCAGTTAATTTAAAAATAATGCTTTGCCAGCTTAGTATCAAGTCAGAAGAGATGATAACAGAAATTGCCATTCAAATAACACAATCAGTATTTTCTTTAATAGCTTTAGCTAATGCCTTATTTTAATATACTTTAGCACAGATTAAAGTAGACTTTATCTGCAGCTGTCGTTTATAATGAATGAAAACTCTCCCTGTTCTTCTCTAAAGATTGACGATATCAAGCAAACGCTGAGGCTGAAGCAGATGGAAGAGGAAGACCACCAGAAGAGAATCAGCAACACCAGACGGACCATTGATGACTTGAAGGCAGAGCTCGCCAAAGTTGGCGACCAACCCGATGTGACACCGCGGATCAATGCCGTCAATGTCGAGCTGAGGAACATGCGGGAGGAGAGAGCCAAGATCGAAGGAGAGAAATCCGATCTGCGCAGGGAGAAGGACAACCTCCATGCTGAATACAAAAGTGAGTTTCTCAAACTATGCAGGTTACATAAATCTAATTATTTAAAGTGGAGACACACAACTTTTCCCCCCATAGCGTTGACGAGTGGTATTATTGTTGATGCCGCTGTCACAAAGACAACAGATTTTCTTTCCATTTTCATCAGAGCCTGACAGCAACCACAGTTCCCACAGTTACTTTAGGTGTTCACTGTCCACCATTTCTGCTACTGACGATAATAACGGCAAAGAACAAACATTGATACTCTTTGGTTACCGAGGATTGCTACTCACAGCTACTGGGAGCAAACAAAAGCACCATCTTCTTCCAGTTTTGGTTGCACAGTGGTTGAAGCCCTTCCTTTGTGCCGTAACTTGAGCCTTCATTTTCCCGGCAGATTGTACTCAATGGCAGACAAAATTGGCTTTGTGAAAGCCAGTGGTGTCTATACAGGAACACACCACTTCACCTTTTTTTTAGTCCTGATACTGATACCTGGGCTTTGGGCGTCGGCCAGTACAGCGTACCAGTCCAATACCAGTTTTTAATTAAAGAGATTGTTGTTAGCTCCCTCAGCTATGCGTCACGCTGCTGACGCATGATGTAGTACACACACGTGTAACCAGACATTAATGCAGAATTTAACAGAATAGATCTGCCCCATTGTTACTGATACTGATCCAGCTGTTTGAGTCACTATTGGCCCAATATCTGATGTCAGTATGGGATCGGTGCATCCCTAATTTTTTAGCCATAACATTGTGCAATCAACATAAACTTCATAATGATAAATTAAAGCAGAAAGCTTGTCTATTTCCACTTTAACATAAGATGCTGCTAACATTTACAGCATAGAATGTGGTTCATGTGGACGATGTGTATTTATTTTAATTGCCAGTGTTGGAGAGAAAGCTCAGGGACATGAACAACATGATGAATGCCAAAGAGGAGAAGCTGCGAGGACGCCACAAGGACACACACACTGCCCTCCAGTGGCTCAGACAGCACAAACATCTCTTTCATGGAAATGTCCATGAGCCCATGATGCTGGTGGTGAGTTTAGAGTCCCACTAAATCATGTGGATAACACTTTATTTTAACCCTACCCCATTTAAAAACTACAAGCAGAATATAAACTTTTAATACAATGTTTGTAACACTATAATGTAGATATAACTCCTCCTGTGTGCACCATAATTTAAGGCTGAATAAACACGACATGACGATGATGACGACATAGTAAAACACAGTTGGAATCATTTAATTGTTGACAAATGCTATGCATTAATTAACACTGGGAAATGCACTTACATTCGCATACAACTACATTACAGTGTATTATAAACCGTTTATAAAGTGTTTATAAATGTTAAAATAAAGTATTAGCACAACGAGTACCTAAAGCAGACTGACAGAAGGCTGGGATTTAATTTCTTGATTTTATTCTTATTCTTATGAAATCTCATCGTAGTGACGCTCACAAAACATTTGACAGCAGTCAGTATTGTGAGTGTGTTGCTCTCTGTTTCAGTTGCATAGTCCACATTTTTTTTTTATTTATTTAAAAGGGACAATGCACATTAATGAACAACAGTAAAAAACAGTGTAAATGTGCTGAAGTTAGCGCAACGCTAGTTCACATTCGGAGTCCCTTGGCAGGTAACAAACATACACAATTAAGTAGGAAATAACAACAATAAAAAACACATTCAAACATAGCAGCTAATGAGTCTATGAAGTGCAAAATGCCAATTTACAGTATTAGTTTATAAAGTGCATGGTTGCCTATTTAGAGTGCATAAAGTGAAGTAGTATACTATACAGTACAAGTACAATCAAATTTGACAAGACAGAAAACGTTCAGGACACAAAATACAAAAGGGATCAGTGTATGATAATTGAGAAGAAAATGTGGTGCAGGTCTGCACTCATACAGACACGCACCACATAACTGTACAGATTAGTGATGATTACAATGTTGATTGGTTTTAAGCCAGGTTTTGAGATGAGTTTTGAACGTACCAAGTGTGGGATATTCTCTTATTGTGAAAGGTATGTCCTGTCCTCTTTCCTCAGATCAATGTGAAAGATCATCGCTATGCTAAGTACGTGGAGAACCACATCTCATTCCACGATCTGCGGGCATTTGTCTTCCAGAGAAAAGACGACATGGAGAAGTTCATGACTGAGGTCAGTGCGCTGCAGGTTATGATGTCATGTTGACTCTGGCTGGAGGATGAAAATCCTTCTCTGTCCAAACTGTCAGACAAACCAGAACTTTGTGTGTGACCTCCAGTCTTTACCCTCCCAAATAAGAAGTTTCGTTTGATCTTTCCCGACCCTCAGGTCCGTGACAAGATGAACTTGAAAGTGAACTCCATTTCTGCTCCAGTGGAGTCGTGTTCTGGCAGAAAGCCATCCCTAAATATTGAGTCCCTGAAGTGAGAGAAAATTTATTTTACTTGAGGCTTAATGACCTAAAATCAACATCAACTGTATTTATTTTATGGTCTATTATTGTTGTAATTGTGTCTGTGATCCTTACTTTTTAGTTTTATACATACTTTATGTTTAATTTTCTTACTCATTCGAAGGCGTTTTGGTTTCTTCACCTACCTGCGTGAGATGTTTGACGCCCCTGATGAGGTGATGAGTTACCTCTGTCACCAGTACAAGGTGCATGATGTCCCTGTGGGCAATGACCAGACTAAAGCCATGATTAAAACGGTACGTGCCTCTTCCCACATTATTCAAGTTCCCACAACAAACAGCAGAGAATTAGGGAAGTAAATCTCATTTAAAATTAAACTTCTGCAGTGAATTTACTGCTGGATGTGAAGAGAATTGTTGTAGGTTGAGATGCAGACACCCATAATAATCATATAATCACCCAATTCAATTATTTATTTGGACCAAGTGCTTTTAGTCAATTAAAGATGCATTTTATCACTGTCTGATTTAGTTGTACTGTATTTTATGTCTGTATTTTATATCTGACAGCCGTACATTCTTCTCCCGACATTTCCCAGCAGGATCATTGAAGTTCAGAGATTTTGCGAGGAGTTCTCAGTGTTTGTATTTTGTCTTTTTCTTTTATTAAATGTCGATCTTTATCGGTCATTTTCTCTCTCACAGGTGATTGAGGAGCCCTACCTCAGGGTGTTATACACAACAGAGGAGAGGTACACATTAAAGAGGTCCCATTACTCCAACAAGATCAGCACCAGTAACTCCGCAGTTCACCCTTCCCAGTACCTCACCATCACCGTGGACGCCGAACAGAAACGGCAGCTGGAGCAGCAGATGAAGGTGAGGGAGAGAGGCATAGCCCTTTCCTTTTTTTTAACTGCAGCATTTCATAAATCTGGTGCTCCTTCGAGTATACCTTGAAACATCTAACATGTTAGAGTTTAACTGTTAACCCCTCTGTGACTAGGCCTGTGAGGTGAAGTTACGAGACATCGACGAGCGGCTGAAGGCCCTGCAGGCAGAGGCCGCTGCACTGGATCGCCGTGATAATGAACTGTTGGCAGAGAAGAAGCACCTGTCTGAAGTAAAGGGCAAAAAGAGGCAACTGGAGCAGAAAATCAGCACCAAACAGGACAGGCAAGTCTGTCTGAAATACTTTTAGCAAATTTTCTCTGTAGAGTTGTGTTAGATTGATTAATGCAAATATATCTTAATTGGTCTAACTTCCTCTTCCCATGTGTTTAGTCTGAGGCAGATGGAGCGGAGTGTTATTGACCTGAAGAAGATTGAAGAGGAGACTAAAGAAAAAATCGCAGCTGTTAATGCCCAGAAGGTGTCCATAGTCGCAGCGTTCATGGCCCAAATGAAGGTACGGATACATGAAGACTTTGAACCATAACTGCTTTAGATTTGATAGCTGTGGTAGGATGATATTTAGAGAAGATTTTTATGCCTCAGCACTGGTGGAAGCCTTGACTGGAGGCATTATGTCCGTCCGTCTGTCCCTCCCTCCCTGGTCAAAGGTCACTATGATTCCACAAAAACGGTTTTTGGCCATAACTCAAGAATTCATAAGCTAATTATGACAAAATTTTACACAAATGTCTCATAGGATAAAATGATGTAGTAATGACATTTTATATCCAAAAGGTAAAAGGTCATCTTCACTGTGACATCATAATGTTCTGCATAAACACTTTTTGCGGCCATTACAAAAGGGGAGACATTTAACATTTAAAAGTGCCAACCTGTCCTTTATAATCTGCCTCTTTTTGCTGACTTTCCTTGTGCCCTCCATTTCCCTTGTCTCTCCATCGTCTGTAGCTGAGAGCCAAGCTGACCATGGAGAAGGTGCACCTGGCTTTGGAGACGGTGGGGTTGACAGCTGAGAAGGCCAAGCTGGAGAATGATTGTCGAGAAGGTGCTTCTGAACTCAAGACCCTCGATGTAAGCGTAACACACACACCTTTATATACATCTATCCTGGTGGACTGTTTGTGATATTAACTCCTGTATGTCATGATCTACTCCTTGTTCTGCATCACATATGTTCTTGCAGCAAAAATGCAGCCGTCTGGAGCAGAGGAAGATCCAGCTGACAGAACAATGCAAAGGCCTTCTGAAGAGAGCAAAAACGATCTGCAGGATGCAACCTGATGAGTCATTACCTGAAGACCTGCGTAATGTTAGTCTTTATCACTGTTTGTTATGTTGCTAAATAAAACTATCTTTCTCATGTGTTCCAGTCACTGCTGTGGAGGTTTTTGAACACAAAATGTTAGTGATATTAATTAATCAAATGTTCACGGTTCTTATTTTTCATGGACGCAGGCATTCAGCAAACTGCCTGACACGCTGGACGAGATCGATGCCATGCTGAACGAGGAGCGGTCCAGAGCTGAGTGCTTCACTGGCCTCAGTGAAAGTGTAAGAACACATGAGAATCAGCTGAAATTATTTCTGTATAATCATAACTTTATTCTCAGAAAGCAAACTTTCTGAGAAAACAAATAGATTTCAAACCATCTGTGTTGTAGCAGTGTATTTATTGTTGGCTTACTTAATTTTTTGGACATAAATTTTGAGTGTGAATACATCTTGTCATGCACCCTCGTTAATTCTCTCCTTCTCTTCAAAGGTTGTCGAGGAGTACAACAGGAGAGAGCAGGAGATCAAACATCTGGAGAAAGAGCTGGAAGAGAAGACCAACGCCTTGAACGCCTACCGACAGAACATATCTGAGGTACATGATCTGTCACTGCAGTGATCCTTGAGTGATTTTTTTTTTTTTTTTTTGTTAAGAAATGTGGTTCTTTCTGTGATTTCTTTTATGACAGCAGGCCATCCTTGATAACGTGATCTGTGTGTGTGTGTGGGTGTGTCTCACAGGCGAAGGAGCGCTGGCTGAACCCGCTGAAGCAGCTGGTGGAACAGATCAATGGCAAGTTCAGTGATTTCTTCCGCTCCATGCAGTGTGCAGGAGAGGTCGATCTGCACTCAGAGAATGAGGTAAATGCTCACACGCAGGGAACAAAACACACGCTGACATCTCGGGGACAAAGTGCAGTTTCAGTGGTCGTTTACTGTATTTTATGTAAGCGATGAATATTGCTCATAATTAATCATTCACATAAGATGTTGGTATTTGTAACAATTAGAATTTCCCCCCATTAAATGCTGTCTGTCATTGCAGGAAGAGTATGACAAATATGGGATCCGAATTCGAGTGAAGTTCCACAGCAGCACTCAGCTCCACGAGCTGACCGCCCACCATCAGAGCGGAGGAGAGCGCAGCGTCTCCACAATGCTCTACCTCATGGCCCTGCAGGAGCTCAACCGCTGCCCCTTCAGAGTGGTGGATGAGATCAACCAGGTAGTCACACTCACACACTTAAACACACACAGTCGCAACAGCTTTTCTTCTGTGAGAACATGTACATTAAAACAGAGCTGCAGAAGAAGCAGACATACAGTGAGTCCAGGAAAAAGAGTTCTTAGTCTCACATTTTAGGATTCATGAGCCAAAATTTAAACGCTTTATAATTGGCCATGACGTGGTGCTCTAGGGTCCAACCTACACCAGCAATTAGTCACTGGATCCTCAACCCATGTGCTAACATTTCACCACATTTAGGTATTAATGGGGTAATAATGCAGCACATCTTCAGATAATAAAACAGACTAAAGGCCTTTAAACCTCGGAGTGTGGCGAATTAATGACATGAAAATGGGAAATACTCGCCTGCAAATATTACATCAAAACTATTCATATCAGCAGCAGTACGTTGCTCTGAAAAGAATTCTGTTGCTTTTGTGCCACCTAATATTCACATTCTGTGTTAAAGTATATTCTTGTGACTTGTGAATTAGTCCCATCAAAAAAAAACCCCAAAAAAAACAAACCCTGGTGTGTAAAGGCCTTGAGACATGCAGGGATAAAGCATGTTCCAGACCCATTTGTTCTGTCCTCTGAAGATTTTGCATGTTGGTCAATGATTTAAGAAATTGACCTTTCTCTTCACTTATTTAAGTTGCTGGCAAAGCAGCTTTTTTGTCACTTTTTCTACACATATGCAAACCATTAACACACACAGGTGAAGATGATATACTCCTGATATACGCCTGCTTGCGTATGTGGATGTGACTGAGACTGTTTCTCCCTTATGTGTAGGGAATGGATCCTGTAAATGAGAGAAGAGTCTTTGACATTGTGGTCCGCACAGCCTGCAAAGAGACGACATCCCAGTACTTCTTCATAACTCCCAAAGTGAGTGTTTGTACCTTCTGATGATCTCACTGAGTGTGTTTGTGTACATCTGCTGTGTGCATTCTGCTTAAGTGGCTATAATTGGTATTTTTATATTAACAATGGATCACGACTACTGAGAGATAGAGAGGGACAGAACATTATCACCCAACTCTCCAGTTCCCCTCAGCTCTACAGAATGTTTTAACATCTTTCAGCTCATTGTTTTGGTTTTATGACCTTCCACTTTTCTGTTTTGTTTCACTCTCACTGCTCTTATTGTTGTTTTCAGCTATTCTAATAACCCACTGTAAACTATCTACTCTGCACCAAGGAACAAATTTAGCGACCAGCTGATGAATATAGCACAGCATTTAGCAGCTGAAGAGTCAGATATATTCCTCAGGAGTTGACTTACAGTCATCAAGTGGCCAGAAACATGACTCTGTATAAATGCTAATGCCAAGTGTGGTTCTGCTGAATGTGTAAATAAGCAGCTGCTTGCTATATACATATTCATAAATTTAAAAGGTGATGACATGTCAGTCTTGTGTTCTCGGCTTGTTTCTGCTGTCCCTGGGTGGTTAAAATAATCTGTTAACATCGGTAATAATCAATTTAACATGTTTTGTGTGAATGTGTATATCTGCTGTATTATAATGTCACCCCTCAACTTTCCTCAACCTTTGTGCCTGCTGTATTTTTCCTCAGTTACTGCAGAATCTCAAGTACGCTGAGGAGATGACCGTCCTCTGCGTCCACAACGGTGGCCAAATGCTTCCTCCCAACGAATGGGACGAGAAGGCTTTCATCAAACGGTGTCTCCGACGAAAAGCCAGGGCTTGAACCTACCGTCCGACCTGTCCTGACCTACGCAAATTAGTTTCCAGTTCAACGAGTTCCAGTTCTACAGCTGTAAAAATTCAACTGACGTTTATCATTTATTATAAATATTTTGTGTTCAGCTGTTTTATTTCAGATAGAATATGCTGTATGGACCTTGGAAAGAGTCTTTGACAAGCCCCACACTATGTCCAGATGCAGTAGACATTTTTTCTATTAATGCAGAACCACTTTTGAGAAAGCAAAATACTGTATGTGCAACTGTTTCATCTCTTCCTCAACAGTTAACGTTTTTATATTTTAATAAAATACTGCTGTTTCTGTGCTAAATGGCTATGTTAACTTTATTTAGAATGTTCACATCTGACCTTCCCTCATTTGTATTCTTGACACCATCAGTGTAAAGGCATCCCTTTTATCACTGTATTTGCTTTCCACAGCGTTTGTATAAACACAAGCAGGACAAAAAAATCACTGAAAGAACTCCTTTATTTACGGGGCTCTCATGTTGGCAGCAGAGATAGTAGTAGTGTTGAATTGAGGCTGCCATCATTCTCTCTGGTCAAGCCCTGTGGAGAGGAAAAAGGACATGTATTGTTATTTTGGACCCACCTTACTCCACACATACCCAGATTCTCCCAAAAACATTAGTGGGGGTACGCTGGAGTCAGACTCTGGGACTTAAATCAGAAGTTCAGGGTTTCTTCATGTTAGTTTCTCCACACACGCACCTGCTGCAGTTATTAGGGTTTATAATATAAGTAAACGTCACCTGTGCTTCACTTAATGCTGTAAATGGAGCGCCTCTGTGGATCGACCCACACTCTGATATCTGTCTCTTGTTCCTTTTCCAGCATGTCCTGCTTTGAGTTTTCCTCCTTCCTGTAAGTTAACATTTAAAATGATTAACACGGTTGAATTAGACTCCTGAGATGCCACTATAACACAGTGTAGTTGTACTGTGCCAGGCCACAAACCTAAATTCACAAACACCCACCTGTGATCCGCAGTTACGGTCTCCTTCTGGTATAATATCTGGTTCTTTCCCAAGAAGTAGTCCTTGTGGTGATCGTAGACGGACTTCAGGTGGAAGTCGAGGCTGTCGTTTGGAGCCTGATGTTGGAAAAAAAAAAGGTGCATACAAAGTATTGACCTTGAAATATCTTTCTGGTTTCATAAGTGAAGGTCACAGCAATGGATTTTACCTGATGCTCATAATGCATAACACTCCGCCGAGAGCTGGACAAAGTGGCTGTATCATGGAGGCGACTCCAGGGTTCCTCTGTTTGGGCGAGGTGAGTTGGTTTATCATATGTTTTCCTCTGCACAGTAGGAAAGGGGAAAAATTAATGACAAACTTACAAAGAAATTATATCTATTGTGATGAAAATTATAGTTCAAATGATTTGAAGACCCTGACTGACATATTTCAGATTTTATTTACCACAGATGTTAATTCCCTTTACTAAAATCCACATAATAAGCAAACAATGACTGAGCTCAAACATGTCAAACAAGCATGTTGCTTTAGCTATAACCTATAGTGAACTAAAACACTTCAGAAATGTTAATGTTTCTTGAAAAATTTAAAATGCTTGGAAATATAGTTTGCTTAAATGAGAACCTTGGAGAAATGAGTTTTTGTGACTGTATAGGGGACAGGATATACAAGGCTAACCATGTGCATACTCTGTATATTTACATTTAGATACTTTCTTCCATTTGCTAAGTGCTGTTTGAACACCATCAATTGATTTCCCAAGGTATACTTTGCCCAGATATAAACTGGGCAAGGTCCTGTTGGCAACCGGTTTGTGATGATTTAAATACAACTTTGGGGATATGTGATTAGAATATGCACAACTAAGGCACAGTTTCAACTGATATGATAACAGCCTTGCAACTGGACCAGATTAATTAAATGATCTTAAAGGAGCACTTCACCCAAAAAATGACTATTTTTATATCAGTTAGTCATGCTGTGTTGCCGTGTATTTATGAGGAAAAATTAGTTTGTCATATATAGTTTGTCAACATATTGATTTGTTGATTGGGGACCACATTTAACAACAGCATAACTCTATCGAAACATCAATTTACAAACTCTCATACAACTCGTGCAGTATAATCAAAGTCTCATTTATCCAGTCGTGTGTTCAGTACTTCCCAAACACATGTATTTTCACTAAAAACCTGGCTTTGATGAGAGCATAGATGATAAGATAGATGAGTTTACTCTTAGTTCAGTTTTAAATACTAAGTTGTATTTGTTTTTGTAAAAATGCACGTTTCGGAAGTCCTGAGCACATGACTGGATAAATGAGACTTTGATTGCACTGCACCAGTTGTGTGACAGTTTACAAACAGATGTTTTCCTATGGTTTTGCTGTAGGTAAATACAGTCCCTAATCAATCAGTAAATCAGTACATTCACCATTTTCTGTGGAGGCATGCAAGAAACACAAAGTTTTCTTGGTGAATTTAGGGTGACTAACTGATAAACAAATGGTCATTTTGTGGGTGAGGTATTCTTTTCAGGCCCTGTTTTGAAGTGAGTTCCTGTGTCAAGATCCAGTTTTAAAACCTTAATTATTTCAGTTTTGGGCTTACATGTTACGATTCTAAACTCATTTGTGTTAAAGTAAAATATCACACAGTTAACCACGGGCCATGTAATATTTTAGCAGGGGGTTAGTTAGAGCTCATCAGCATATTTTTGCCTGAGGGTTAATAAGGCCATGTAACTAATTCCCAGTATCAAACTGACAAGAAAACACAAAATTTAGTAACTTTAATAATGTTCATGTAAAATAACAGGTTTTTACAGCAGGTATACTCAACTTGCTTTGCCCTGGGGCCACTTTTGCATAATGACAGAAGGCCAGGGGCCAGTCACAGCAGTCCCGCACAGGGTGAACGCAGGGGTGTTTCTAGGAATTAAGGACATTCTGGGCATGGAAGGAACCTTCTTTGATAAACAAGCTCTATTTTGATACTTTTGTATGTACTCAAGCACCGTAGTTATATTAGAAGTATAAAATAAAATAAAAAACCCCAGTGTGAATCAATTTATTTGTATTGTGAATTAGAAAATGGTTGGGGGGCCAACCAGCTGCCTACCAGGGGCCAGATTTGGCCCAAAGGACGCAAATTGAGTATCACTGGTTAACAGTATGTTGGACATCTGACCCTTGTAGATTGCTTAAATAGAGAAAATAATTAATGTATAGAGAAAATTATAATAACTTTGGCAATAACATATCTTTGTTCATGCCAATAAAGCTATGTGAATTGAATTTAAATTGAAATTAAATTGAGAAAAGTGCCTTTTGACCAGTACCAAAATATTTGTATTTTGAAATAAATCTCAGCACATTAAGTAACATTTGGTTTAGCCTTCAGCTTATATTTTGTTGAGCTAAGTAACACGGACACCACACAAATATTAAGTTTTAATCATTAAACCCACCTGCTGCAGCCGGAAGCCGCTCAGACTGAAGTCGTTCTCAAACTTTTTGGAGGGGAAAGGATCCCGGCTTGACATATTTACTGACAACACGAAGCTCAGCAGACGAAAAACATAATTTAGTTACAATTGTTAGCCTCTATTCTGGCTAATGAGGAACCCTACTAGAATGTTCACAGCCTGGTTTCTAGGCAACCACAAACTTCCGGTTAAACCCTTTCAAAAGAAAACGACTGTTGACGGATATTTCCCTTTTACCACGTGCTGTGGGTCAAAAATGTTTACAAATTATTCGCAGGCATTTAATTGCTATATATTTTTGTAAAAATGTCGGATTGACTTACTACCTTGAAATAAATACGTCGTTGTTTTTGTTTGTTTTTTTTTTTTTTACTTTAGCCGTCGGTCGCTAAAAATACTAACTATTTTCTTGAACAGCCTACCGGAAACGACTCACTTCTACAGTAAATGTCCTAAAATGCTAGCAGAAGGCAGGTAAAATACATCTCAGCCTCATGGGATTCAACAGTCAGACATTAAACGATGACTCAGAGTAAGAACAGCCAATCACCTCCCAGTATTTGCTCACCGTTCAGAGTGAGGCCCCGCCCCTAGCCGTTGGGCGGGCAGCACCTGAGGGCGCAGGTCAACCTTCTGCTCCTCCGTCCCCATCACTTCAGCACTGACAGGAGGCGACGATGCACCTAAGACACCTTTTACTGGGGCTGCTTTTTGCACAAGCCTCTGCGGAGCTGCCCATGTGCAAAGAGGTGAGGACATTCATTTTATTTTTATTAAGTAGCCTTTTCTACCTCATGAATAACAACCCATCCAAAGCTGAAATTAGGTGTCAGTTGATCCAGCTATAACAGTTTAATGTACATATTAATGTTTCATTTCTTATGGATGAGGAGTTGATAGAATAAATTTAAAGCCAGTAAAATATGAAATTTGTTGCTCTGAGGTGTGACACATGTAACTTTCTGAACATTTTAAAAGATGGCTGACCTGCTTCACCCAGTTGAACATATGTTTGAATATGCAAGAACCCCTCTTCAAGTGCTATGTTTGACTTTAGGCATTAAAATTCAACACATAATAAAGAAAATAGTCATGAAGCATTTTCTGATGGCACATTTAAATTGGCACAATCCAACAGTGTTGATTTTAGTAAGACTAATGTTGGCCTCCTTCACATATTGTGAGTGGGAAATGAACATATGTTACTAACAAGTGCTTGAAGTGCTCGCTTCAGTGTTTACTAGAACTTCCATATGTTACGTCTTCTGCTCCTCGCCCTTATATGCTACATGTTTCCCATTTGCATAACACCAGTACAGTTTGATAACACTTAAAACATTTCTTTTTTATCAGCATACGTTGAACATTACCACACCGTGTGTAGAGTTAAGATACCAGAGAAGGGAAAAGTTAGCACAAGGGATGTGTGGTCTTGTAATTTGAGTCTGTTGGGCTTATAGGTGATGATGATTTGGGGAAGGAGGTGAGTTTGTTTCCATGCCAGTCTATTGACCACGAGGCTCAGTGGTCATTATGTCCTGTTGCCTTGGTTCCCTCATGTTTGTTTAAAGGAGGCGATTCAGCTCCAGCACATCCCCAGTTTGATGCATTTTTACATCACGTCCTCCCACCCAAACACACGTTCATCATCTGACACCCTAACCACAGCTAATGTTGCAGCTCTAATTGAAAACACAGACCCAGAGTAGTGCTGCTGCAGCTGCTGCTGCTGCTGCTGCTGCTGCTCTGTGTCTGTTAACTATTAATCCCAAAGGGCTGAGTGTGGGCTCAGATTAGTCTGACTTTCCTTGGAATATAACAGCCTGCTGTTGACCAAGATTACTCCGTGTGCTTGCTCTCACCTTGTTTCAGAAGATGTTAGATTAACAAGATAACATTATGTTACATCCCAAATTACATCAGTGCGGGTGGAGCAGTGTTTGTCAGTCACCTACTGTCAGTATCTCCAGAAGGCATCAAAGCACGACAGACAAATACAACAAAAGCTTTGCACCTGAGCTCCTGCTGTCTCCAAAGTCCTGTGACAACTCTGAAAATTACATGTTTACAAAAGGATTGGACGAATCAGCATTTGTCCCCCCCTGGCTGAGTAAATAAACCCTGAAGGGAGTTAAACCGGTGCAGAGTTGGAGCACATCCTTGATGAGTGAGATTAAAACAAGAGTTGAGACGGCCTCCTGGGCAAATATTAGCCGTGACTTTTATTTGGAAAAGAGGCTTGTCTGGTTTGGGAACAGAAATTCCAGAGGTATAAAACAATCTGGTGGCCTAATTTAATAGCAGCTCTATTTGCTGTTCACATGCATGTAGCAGTGTTGTCACACTGCTGGAATTTATAACGTAGATACTATACATTGAAAAATATTGATTGGCATTACTATTTTTGTTACCATGGTGAAAATTGACATTGAGGGCATAAAATATATTTTTACAAAAACAGAATATTCACGACCAATTATATAAGTGCAACACACATCAAGGGACGTTGTATCACTGCTTATGAGAGTGTGTTGAGATCAAAAAATTCTGGAGGTCAGTGCTGCAGTTTGTGTCTCAGATGACCTCATCCCCAATACCTTAAGTCCTGGGCTCTGCCTGTTAGACATGTTTCCAGACTGTTTTATCCCGCCTAGGAAAGAGAAGATGATGGTTGAATTATGTTTGTTACATAGCTCAATTAGGCTCTGTTGGAAGAATGTGTGTTGACCCTCTCTTGGCTGGTGGTTGACAGATTTAACAGTGAGTTTGGCTCTTGAAAAACTCACCTTTATAGTGAGAAATAGGGCTGCAGAGTTTTTTGATATTTGGGAAATGTTTTTGGGTTTTGTAAAAAATGATGACAATGAAGATGTTATGAAAATGTAAGGCTTAGATAAAGGATGAGGATAGTGTGCTGTACCCAGTCTTAAATGTGTGCTTAAATTATATGTTTTTTGTTTTACAGCAGTATTATTATAATTTCTATTACTGTATTATCATTAGTAATAATAGTAACAATAATAATTTTTATTTTTTTTTTTACAATTACTATGATTATTATTTTGTTAACTGTTATTTATGTTTTTATATATAATGCCATATGTTTTAACTTGGTGGGGTGGGGTTGTATATGTTTAACTTGTTAAATGTTTAAAATCAATAAACATGTGTTTACTAAGCATAGATATAACAAGGCCATAACATGACACTGATGACTTTTCTTGGTTAGTAGCAGAGAACAGCAGAATGACTGTAGCAAACACTGACAATAAGAGAGAGCAAGAAGGCGTTGCTGATATCAGTGCGTCGATATTGCAAAAAAAAAAAAATATATTGAAATCATTTTAGATGTTCAGAATCAATATGTAGCGATAAATCAATATTTTTGACAACACTAGCATGTTGGGCTGCACAACATGTCCTCTTTTCCATCATCATTGCAATGACGAAGGCTTCATTCCAACAACTGGCTGACAAATTCAGATTACCTATATTTAACTCCTTCAGATACTTTCAGATAAGAGACTAGGCTCGGAAGTTCATACCATCTTATGAGACTATAACTGACTCCACACTTAGATCCATTGTCAAGCTCCCATCGTTCACTCCCTGCTTAGTATCTATCCTTTATACAGCTCTGCAGGATGAAAAAGTGGACACTTCTCATATTAGAAAGAAATGGGAAAAAGATTTAAATATCCAGACTGTAGAGAAACAATGGAATCATAGTTTAAAACAGATTAATTAATGTTATATTAATGTCAGACTCAGCCTAATGCAGTTTAAAATAGTACATAGTTTGCATATTTCCAAATTTAAGATACATAGATGGTTCCCCTCTGTTTCTTCTCTGTGACAAGTGTCAATCTAACGAAGCCTCTCTCATACACTGTCATATAATGTGTCCTAAGATTCAGAAGTACTGTAACATTTTCCTCACTATTTCAGACATTCTTGATTCAAGAATTAAACCTGAGCCACAATCTATTATTATTGATATTTCAGAGACATTTGACACCAGCTCAAACTCGACTCATCAACTATTCCCTTATGTCAGCTAAGAAATGCTCGCTGATGTTGTGGAAGGGTAAAAATATCCCCGATGTGAATATGTGGCTGGATGATGTCGGTACTCTGGAGGTGGAGAGGTTCAGATGTATTAGAAATAAGTGGGTGAATTTATTTGATGCCATCTGGCAACATTTTATTCAATATCTGGAGAGGATAACGGTGTGGTGCCATTTGCAGATTCTTGTTACGAGTTTAATGTAGGATCCTTTGATTTGGTTTTGGTGTCTAGGTTGGGTGCTTTATCTCTTTCTTCTATTCTCCTTTTTTTCTATTGTGTTTTTTTTTTTTTTTTAATATAACTTCTAAAAGAGAATGGTGCCTGTATCACTTGTGTAAATGTGATAATTATCTCCATATTGCATTTGTATATTTACCAATAATTTCTTTATTTGTATATATTTACTAATGATCTGTGCAAACTGACACCACTCTCAATGAAATGCTTTAACTAAAGAGAGAACAAGACAGTGCTGCTGATATCGGTGCATCGATATTGCAATGTTTTGTTTTTTTTTTAAATCTATATTTGGTTAAAATAATATTAGTAGAAAGCTAAACTTTAAAATGCAACAATCATTCTTTTCTATTGGTTTCTTTTCTTGTCAGTTCAATTTGTTCAATAAAATAATTTCCTTTCATTTTTCCAACTAAACAAGCAATTTGTTGTATTTTATCAGTATATGTTAAGCAGCAGAAAGGCAGAACAGAGTACACTGTATTACAGCATATTTTCTGCATATCGTGCAGCTGAGGTGTGCAGTAGTGGAAAACTCAGAGGATTACCAAAATCATTAGGATTCATCCAATAGGAACCATGAATGTTTGCACAAAATGTCACTACAATCTATGTAATGGTTGTTGAGACATTTCAGTCCACAAATGTTAAAAAGGAAACATTAGAGAAAATTGCATAGTCATAGTTTTCCTAATATCAGGCAGCCTTACCTGCATATTGACTTGCATCTTTGTGTATCAATAAAATCTATGTCATGTACTTCTTGTATGTATGATGTGCATATAGTGTGTTTTTATCCAGCTGTGTGAAACTGACACCTGTGTTTTGTCTCTGCAGTCAGATTATCACTTTGAGTACACAGAGTGTGACGTACTTGGGTCACGATGGAGAGTGGCAGTTCCCAACAAAGCCGACATATGCACAGGCCTCCCCGATCCAGTCAAAGGCACTCAGTGCAGTAAGTGTCCGACTCTTACATCTCATTTTATCCACACCCTCAATCTGTATCACAGCTTTAAAGGTCCAGTGTGTTGGATTTAGGGGCATCTATTGGCAGAAATGGTATATGATCATAAGAGTCATAGTGCTGTTGTTACCTTAGAATGAGCCTTTAATACCTACATATGGAGTGGGTCCTCTTCTAGGGAATCCACCATGTTGTTTCCACAGTTGCTCAGAACAGACAAACCAAACCCACATGGCTTTAGATTGGGTCATTCATGTTTTTGCATCTTCCATCGTAGTTACACGTTCGGCTCATGGCAGAAGTTTCAGTTCTGCAACCTCACCTCTAGAGGCTAATTAATCTCACACACTGGACTTTTAATGAGTAAATATTGTCACCACACTTTATCCTCTCTCTGTTTTTTGCCATGTTGTCCACATCTTCATGATACTTTTCCACTGTGGCCTCTTTCTTTCTTTTCCTCTCACAGCCTTCTCCTGTAGTGAGGGGGAGTTCCTTGACATGCAGTCGCAGCAGTGCCAGAAGTGTGCTGCAGGCACCTACTCGCTGGGCACCGGCGTGGCCTTTGATGAGTGGGACAGCCTGCCCTCTGGTTTTGTCACCCACGGGGTGACCGGCAATGGCGGGGATTCCCACACAGACTGCTCCAAGTCAGTATATGCCTCAGTTGTAATATGATTTTAAAAGCAGTTTTTACTGATCAGTCAAAGCTCTCACTGTTTCTTAGTTTCAAGTGGTGCTAGGTATTATACTGATATTGTGACATGAGACTAGATTTTCAGATTTTGGATGTTGTAATATCATATGTGTTATATTTTCCTGGTTTTAAAGACTTCATTAGAGTAAAGTGATATCATTTTCTTACCCCACTTAGTCATTACATCCACATTACTGATGATTGTTTATCGAAAATCTCATTGTGTACATACTTTGTGAAAGCAGCAATAGTCAACCCAAGAATTTCATTGCACTATCAAGGTATTTAGTCAACAAAATCGTGATATTTGATTTTCTCCATGTCATCTTAGTTTAGTTTCAAGAAACTCATCAAACTGTTTCTGCTGCTGCTGTTTCTCCAGCTCAACCTGGACGCCAAAGGGTGATCACATAGCCTCAAACACAGACGAGTGCACTGCAACGCTGTCGTATGCTGTGAGCCTGAAGCAACCTGGAACTGTGACCTTTGATTATTTCTACCCGGACAGCAACATTTACTTTGAGTTCTTCGTAAGTGCTTTAAGACGACTGTTGATGTCGACAAAGATGGCTGTCTTTAGAGGGGGATGTTTGGTCACCTCTGACTCAAATCTCCTGCAGGTTCAGAATGACCAGTGTCAGTCTACAGACTCTGAGAGCCGCTGGATGAAGATCTCTGACAGCTTCTTCAGCAAACATGGGGTTTGTCTCACTGTTGGTCTTCGTCACACCTGCTGGCGTCTGGTTTTCATTTGCCGGAGAATTCAGATTGTAAGACCTTTCAGTGTTTTTGTTCCTTTCTCATTTTCGCATCACTCTGTGCAGGTTGAGCTTAAGAGCGGCAACAATGTGTTGTACTGGAGAACCACTGGCTATACTCTGGAGGGCAGCACTATCAAACCCGTGCTGTTAAAAAACATCGCCATCTCAGGTAGATTATCTCTGTAGTGTGTCGTGTGCAGCAGTCACTCCTCAGCTCTTTCCTGTTAATGATTACAAGTTGATTGATGTTGTTTTTTTCCCAGGAGTGTCCTACACCTCAGAGTGTTTCCACTGTAAACCCGGCACCCACAGTGCAAAAGCAGGATCTGCCCGCTGCACCCCCTGCCCTGCTGACACCTATTCCAACAAGGGTGCCACCGTTTGCCATCAGTGTGAAAAAGACAAATACTCAGGTTTCTATTTCTAATGCTCTGTCCACAAACACCAGTCGTATCACTGACCAGCACACGCTTTAACTCATAGATATATATGAACTTACAACTGTTACGCATTTGCATATTGTCGCACTCATGTGCAAAGTACTCTGCATGCAAATACTGCATTTGCTGATTTACTGCTTAAGTGTGTGAGGTTTGTCTTATCTCTGGATCTTAATGTGAGCTGTGTGTTTTCCCTCGTCCGGCTTGGTTTGTATTTTTCCAGAGGCTGGCTCAGGGAGCTGCAAACCGAGACCTGCGTGTACAAACAGTGACTACTTCTACACCCACACACCCTGTGACTCTGAGGGAAAGGTAATGTAGGTTTAGTAGAGGTGAACACACACACACGCACACACACACACACACACACACACACACACACACACACGCACAGATTTCACCTTGAAACAGCCAGCAGCCATCTGGTGTAACTATTAGGTTTCTGTAAATATGGATTGTCTGGGCTGATTGTGTGTGCCACAGAGCATCTGGTGCCTTCTTTCATGTATTCATGTCTGGCTTGCTGTGCGTCTCAGACTCAGCTAATGTACAAGTGGATCGAGCCGAAGATCTGCTCTGAGACTGTCAAACAAGCCGTGAAGCTGCCTGCATCAGGGGAGAAGCAAACCTGTCCTCCATGCAACCCGGGTTTCTTTGTCACCAACTCTTCCATCTGTGAACCCTGCACACAAGGTTTCTTCTCAAACGGCACAGGTGCAGAATCATTACCCTCCTCCTTATATGCATGTCAGACTTTCATTCATGTGTACATACCAGAGACCTTGACATTTGATACTAAGTATACTGATAATAATAAACGCTAATCTACAGCCTTTGTGATAATAAGAGTCCCACAGCAGCACTAGAAAGATCACTAAAATAGATGGATGTAAATTAGTACATTAAACTATCAAATGTTCTTGACTCTGATGGTTCTTGTTTTATTTTCCAGTTTTTTAGCACATGCATACTCTGACAAAATAACACATTATTTACTCACAGCCTGCAACGAGTGCCCTGTTGGAACAGAGCCAGTGGTGGGTTACGAGTACAAATGGTGGAACATGATGCCGAGCAACATGAAGAGCATCGTCTTTCGCCGAGAGTTCGGTGAATCTGAACACAGCACAGGTGAGAAACGTAATATTTGGGCAACACAGTGTAGATGGAGATGGCAGACAACACAGCGGTTAAATGATAACCATCATAGTTAGAAAAAAAAAACCTCTAAAGAAGGGTGACTGAAAACAGCTAGAGGTTGAAGGATGGCACGAACAGTGAGAAAGCGAGGAATCTGGGGACCGCAGACAAAAAAATATAAACCATATAAACCTTGCTAGCTGGATTACTTTGTCAAACTGCTATGTCAAAGCTGAGAAATTAACTATTTTAGTTGTTATATTAAATGTTATTTTGTTTGTAATGACAGCATGGGAGGTGGCTGGAGAGTACATCTACACTGCCCCCGGGGATCAGGACACAGACTACCTAATGCTCACGCTCGATGTCCCTGGATACAGGTGAAGTCAAACATGTCTCTCAAAGGAGTTAAACATCTATATGTGTACACTATATCCAAGTTGGAAATGCTGAATGAAAGGTCACTTGTGTCCACAGGCTGCCTCAGTCCGTGGCCAAAGACAGCGAGACGAGTGAACTTTCTCGGATCACCTTCGTCTTTAAGACCACATGTACCGCTGACTGCAAATTTTACTTCCTGGCGGTGAGGAGAAATGTTCCCACATATAAAAAAGTAAAGCTTGACATCACTATGATGTGTGCGGGTGATGTGATGTGAGTCTATTTCTCTGCAGGGTTACAATCAGTGGAATAACGAATTGGTGGAGCACTGGAAAGGCAGCAACATGCAACAGTCATACTCCTATGTCATCCAGAGCAACAGCACCACCAGCTTCACCTGGACGTTTAGAAGAACAGAGGAACGTAACGTGGTGAGACACAGTCATATATACCCAAAATCACTCTTCATCTGTGACCTTCATACAGCTTCACCCCCTCAGCCTTATACATATCACGCCGCAGAAGGAAGTGTGCATCTACTCATGAACGAGAGGCTCATGCTTGTGACAGTGCAAGAAGAAAACATTGATGGCACTAATGTTAGTTAGCTCAGTGGTGCTAGGTGAGCTAGCAGTAGATGCACACGTTTTCTGCACGGTGATACAGTTGATAGGTGTATTTTATTAGAAATAAAGTAGTTCCTACGTGAAACTGCAACAAGGTCTGTGGATTATCTTGAGTAACCAGGTCATGATTTCAGGAAAGACACATTGCTGTTGAGTTTTTCAAATGTTTTTTTTTTTTTTGCGCTTTGCGCACCACAAGCCAAGTGCCATCTAGTTCCATTATATTGGAGTGAAGACGTCTCTATGACCGATATCTCCAACAGTCTACAACTCATACCGAAACAATCTAGACTGATAAATAGCACAAAAGTTAAGAGGAAATAAATGTTTTTAACGTTTAATTCGTGGCAGTCAGTTGGACCTCTTAGGTCCCTCTATGTGTTCTTTGCTGTGCTTCATCAGAGTGAAAATTTACAGAGAAGTAATGCCTTATTTAACAATAAATATGGTGAATTTATTTACAAATTATGTCATTAAATGTTTCAAATCATCACTAGAATTTGTTATGTCCGACTGCTGTGGCGTCAAGTTTTCTGTCTCTGATTTGTGGAGTTCTTTTGCACAGAGTGAGTTTCCCCCAGTTGCTGCACTGAACTCTAGAGGGCAGTCTAGAGCTGTGTGTCTACTTTGAAAACCTTTGAATGACCTTTGCACATAGTCTGACTGAGAGCTGAGAAGAAAACATGAATAGACGTAAAATAAATCCTAAAAAGGACAGACAACTACTCTGTGTGTAGAGTGACTCATCTGGTGACTAAAACTGTCTTCTCTTCCCTCAGGAGCGGAAATACAGCTCTGATTCTGCAAAGATCTTCTCCATCCACATCACCAATGTGATCGGAGGTGTGGCCACTGAGTGTAGCCGCTGTGCCCTTAACTCCGCTATGGCCGACTCCGCCTGTGTTCCCTGCCCACCGGGACACTACATGGTCAGCGAGACTGGAGCGTGTGAGAGCTGCCCGCCAAACACCTTCATCAGGGCCAGTCAGCCTGTCGGAGAGGCTTCTTGTGTTCAGTGTGGACCAAACACACAGAGAAACAAGGTGATGGGAACAAAATCTTGACCACTAAAATCTCTAAATACAAATTCCTGACTTAACTGATCAATGCACAAATATCTGCAGAGCTGTTGAGGACATAGAGGTCATGTCTTTGAGAGGAGTTTACTTTCCACAAATTATACACAGTGGAGGATGTTAAAGGCTGATTTTCACATTTTTAAAGATTTTATCTCTCAAAGTATGACTGTTTTAGTTTGCAGAGATAATCTTCACTATGTGCCTCCTACTTGCCTTGTTTTATAAAATTTACCAATATATATCGACCCACATCATGTAGCCTTTACTAATGTAATTCTATACAAAACAAAAACACACAGAACTAAAACACAAAAACCAAATAAATTTAGGACTTACTGATAGGATGCCTTCTATATTCCACCTGATATCTGCATTTCCTGGTTGTCTTCTTTGGGTTTCCCACAGTCAGTACATGAGATTATTCCACCCACTGAAAACACAATATGTTCCTCCCCATCCTCCAGGCCTACACAGCTTGTCTCAGTGACTGTACGTTGGATGTGCAGACAGGAGAAGGCGCGCTGCTGCACTATGACTTCTCTCCTCTGTCCAACGTCAGCGGCTTCCACAGCAGCCCCCGCTTCACCAACAAAGGCCTGAGATATTTCCATCGCTTTAATTTTGGCCTGTGTGGGAGAGAGGTGAGAAGCTGTGATCCTGGTGGCTGGTGTTTTTCGTAAAATTTTAGTTTGATGTTAAAGCTGCTGTGTCTCTCTTACAGGGCAGAGTACCGGCTACCTGCATGGACAATGTGACAGCGAGTGGGAAAGGGGTCAAAGGTTACGTCTGTAGGGCCACTGTGGTTCCTTCTGAAATCAGGAGTCAGAGCGTGGTGTCCACCCAGCCTTTCATCATCGGTGACTCACTTGCCGGTATGGACTGAATGCTGCATCCACCTATTGCTGTAGAGGAGAAAATATTTAGGATTTACCCAGATTTTGTCATTTGCAGTACAGTTGTTAAAAATGTCCTGATTTTAATTAAGGGGACACAGTTTTATCATTTGTATTATATATTGTTTAGTCTGCTGGGACGTCTCAACAACCATTGGATAGAAAACTTTGTACAGACATTCATGGTTCCAACAGGTTGAATCATAATGATTTCGGTGATCCTCTGACTTTTCCACTTGCACCTCCATGAGCAAACACTTCAGTTTATGACCAGCCAATGTCATCCCCATCAGCGTCAGTGGAACTTTGTACTTAGTGCTAATTAGCAAATGTTAGCATGCTAACACGCTTATCTAAGATGGTGAACATAGTAAACATTAGACCTGCCAAACATTAACGTCAGTATTCTCACTGGGAGCCTTCTGCACGCTGATGTTAGCATTTAGCTCATAGCACCACTACACCGCAGTATTGGGGGTGGAGATCTTTAGGCACCTTATGATTCCATTCTGATTCAGAGGGCTGTGACGCGATTATAAAACGATTATTGATGCATCACATTTTTTTTTTTTATTTCTACGCATGATTTATTTTTTGTCAATGTGTGACAGCTTGCTGTTTTTAAATTATAACTTTTTGCAGTGGTGAAAGAGGCATTCAGATCTTAATGTTCAGAGACAGCAAGAATAAATATGTGTAATAAGTTTGTCACACCATAAGAAAACGTGTTATTAAGCACCCAGCCACATGCTCTAAGATGCTAGGGGGATGTCCGCTGAATGTGCTAAAGTCATGCCCACTCACTCGCAGTAAAGCTGCAGCCTCTTTTAATTGTAGCACTGCCATGGACGCTCCATCTAGCAGCTTCATTGGACTTGTACAACCATACATGTTTAAGCTATCAGAGCCAAATTCACATTTGGAGTCTGAGGTTATTGACCTGCCCAAAAATCAACCTAGTTCTTAGTCTGCAACAGAATGGCCATTTTTAATTAATCTTTAAATTAATAGATAGTTCTTGTGCTTCATTGCGTAATCCAGCAGGCTTTTAACCTGGAAAATCCTGGACATAGAAATGGTGAAAAACAGTTTAATGGTCTTTTGTCCCCCACCTTTACACAGCACAGCCTCTGAAGTCGTGAGCATGGCTGCAGACTTGTTGTCTCATTACTGTGTAGTTTGATACCTTACAGTGTAGTTTTACCTCCTCAGGTCCACAGTCAAATAAACAGTCAAAATACACGTCGTTTCTTAGGGCTGATAGAAGATAAAGTTGGAACTGCAGGTTTACACTGTATACATGTCATAGATCAGATAAATATGTTACATGTCTTCTTATTCTGAAGGTGTGACGACAGACACGACCCTGAACGGCATCTCATCTCCAGAGTGGCTGTTTCCCGCTGCGTCCGGCCTGCCAGATGTCATCTTCTATTACAAGTAAATAAGATCACAATTTATCATTTATTTATTTTAATTCATCCATCGTGATGCTTAAGAGTACATATTTGATGCTTGTGAAATTTGCCACATATTGGAAGTTAAGATCTTTATGTTTGTGATGTTTCCAGGTCCAGTGAGACGACTCAGGCCTGTAAACAAGGCAGGTCGACCACCGTCAGGCTGAGATGTAACCCCACAGTGACTGCTAAAGACCACATCACGCTGCCAAGGTAGCTTTCACTGCGACCAAGCTCAACTTTTGACCCTACAAGAGTTGCTCAGAAAACTTTTGATATTACACACATACTGTATTACAGCAGTCACACTGAGCTCTGAGCTGTGGACAAAGAGGCTCCTCTGAGATTTTTTTTCATCACATACAGGTTGTAATCATCCCTCTTATCTGCGTTTTCCTCCATAGTAACTGTTCAGAGGGGACGTGTGATGGTTGTACTTTCCACTTTCTGTGGCAGAGCCAGCATGCGTGTCCACTCTGCACCAAAGACCACTACAGAGAGATTGTCAGCGCTTGTGTCCAAGGAATACAGGTAGAGCTGCACAGGCACAGTCATACTGACAAAAATAATTTTACCTCCTCAACCCCACAAACCCATCACAGATCCATCACAAACTTGCATTGTTTGGAGAGAAATATTGAAATGTTTAAAATTTCAATTATGTCAGACTGAATTACAGGGTAAAAAAAAAAAGATAATATCATATGCAAGACAAAATTTCCATTTTATATGACACTTTAACTCTAAAGAGGGGCGTCTTGCATTTCTTTAAAAGGGAACTACACCCAAATTCATACATAGGAATACTATGGTCTAAGATAGTCAAAAAATCTTAGTAAAAAAGAACAACTCTCTCCCAAATGCAAAAACTACAGTGCTAAATCCCTCAAAGATGTCATTTGTTTAAAGTCTGGAGCTGCTCCACAGACAATGAATTGGGAAAGACGGCAAGGGAAAGCCAAAATCACAAGGCACACCTTATATCTGTGCACATTAGCTGCTATAACTTGTGTTATCACTCTTATCATGACATAAGACAATAAAAATAAGAAAAGTAAGGCAGGTAGCTTTCCTAATACTGTCTACTGACTCTTTTCTTTTGTTGGTAGGTTGTCTTCACTGGTGCTTTGTTGTAATTTGCAATAAAGCGGCTTTTTCCTTTTAAATGTTATTACCCCTCACACTGGCTGCCACTCAGGGCTTTTCATGACTCACACACTTATAATTCCCACCTGCGAATAGCGACAAATAGATTCCCTGTGAAGGTTTTTCAAATTTGATTAAATTAAATTACATTTTTTAGCTAGAGTTTGCCTCTTTATGAGGAAATGGGTGCACACAGCATACTGATACAGCCAGCTAAAAATTAATTCATCACTTTTTGTATAGGCCCAGTTGAATATTGCAATAATAATGTGTGGTTATCACAAAATCCCACAGCACACCAGTGTGCCTGCTGCAGCACACCATTTGAGAACCACTGTTCTAGATAACACTGAGAACAACCAGGGGAATGTTCAGTATATGGGTGTATTTTCTGTTTCAGACCTGAGAACATTACAATAGAATAAAGCTCATCTGGGTATAAAAAAAGAAAATAAACATACTGTGGTTCCACAAAATCAGTCTCCTATTGATTGGTCTCATGTTTCTGGTTTTGAGAGAGAAAAGCCCATGTTGACAGACATTGATTGAACTTTCCTAGGTCATAGAAGTAACATATTGAAATTCTTTATTTAGGTGGTTTTTCCTTTAAGGTACTATAAGCAGGATGCCGACACAGTGAAACACTGGAACAAACATATAATGTTTAAGTAACTTTTATGGCAAATTTAAAGCAACAGTATGACATTTTGAGAAATAACACTTATTCACTTTCTGGCAGAGATGAGAAGATCAATCTTGGAACACATCAGCTTTCAGTCTGAGGATGATAATCCTCTGGGGGCGATGGCCAATATTTTGAGCTGATCTGATGTAGCCGGCTGATATCCAGCAACACCACATCCTATTCTACACGCCTGTGATTTTGTCTAATCTCTATAAACAGTTATCTGCACATGAATGCAGGATGCAGTTGTAGTCTTTTGCGTATTGTTTTTATAAAACTGCTTGTGACATCTTGACCGTGGCTTTCGCTTGCAAATGAACATGTAGCCCATTTTGTAGAAAATACCACAGTACATATAGTGTATCGCCAGTCAGCCTGAAAATACAGAGATATGAATTTTTGTCCATATTGCCCAGCCTGAACTGCGGCAAATCTAACTGTGTGTGTGTGTGTGTGTGTGTGTGTGTGTGTGTGTGTGTTTCAGAGAACCACCTATGTGTGGCAGCAGCCGTTGCAGTGTTTTGGAGGAGAGTCACTACCGCCACAAAAAGTCAATGCCTGTGTGACTCTGGATTTCTGGCTCAAGTTTGGTGTTTCCACAGGAACGATCGCTGCTGTGCTGCTCATCAGTATCAGCTGCTATTTCTGGAAGAAGACACGCAAGTGAGACTTCGGAGCTTAGCATTTCTTTTGGTGTTTTCTAAAGCACTGATATGTCATGTTAATAAATAAGATTAAAGCATAGTAAAAAAAACTCTCCCAATCTCCACAGGTTGCAGTATAAGTACTCCAAGCTGATGATGAGCTCTGGGGGTAAAGAGTGCGAGCTGCCCACTGCAGACAGCTGTGCAATAATGGAGGGAGAGGACGCAGAGGACGACCTCATGGACCTCACCAAGAAGTCCTTCTTCACCAAAATTAAGTCCTTCTCACGAGAGGTCAGTGACCCCTTCATTCACACATATTGAGCTACAAATAAGGCAGCGTCTCATGCTTTACGTTTTTATCCATGTGTTTTCAGAGGACATCAGATGGATTTGACTCGGTTCCACTCAAATCATCTTCGTCACACCATCAAATACTGGAGGAAGACTCTGATGATTAATTCAGAGGACGAACAGATTCTTCTATCAAACTTTAAGACAAACCGATCCAACAGACGGAGTCACAGAAAACAGACTTTTTAAATTAATGAATAGAGTGACAGTTTTATTGAGTATTATTTGTCATATGTTAGGCTGCCAAACCTAATACTGCAATAGAAAGTCTCCATATTGGGGATATTCTGTATTTTCAAAGCCAAATTGTGTTTTTCAAACTTAGATGAGAACCAAACTGTGGATGAAGTTACAATTTTTGTACATGTGTCAGACTGTGTACATTTTACATAATTGTGAGTGTGTATTTCATTCTTTTTTTTTTTTTTTGAGCTATCCTGTTTTTTATTAGACCAGCCACCCAGTTCAGGCTTAAAAGTTACTGGCAACATGTGAATTATATTTGCTACAGCTTTTGATAACCTTTTATGCTGCACCTAAGATTATGATATAATCTTGCTTTGTATTTTCTACAATAAAAAAACAACACAAATGTCCATCTCGAGAAATTAAGAATAACCTCAAATGCTGCCTTAAGACCATATTCCAAAGCATAAAAATTTCTTAATAAATCACTTTGTGTTACATACATTATATGATACTTTTATGTTACTGCTTCATATGTTCATGTGTATTGTCATGTGCCTTGGATTGAAACAAAATATAGCTTTATATAAAGAGTATTTCTTCTGTGGTTGTTGGTTTAGTTAAGAATAAAAAAATGTGAATTTTAATGCCATGCAAATGTAATAGATGTTTTAAATATTTAACCAAAGACTTAAATCTGCGTGTCATGATTCCAAAAAACGGAAATACAAAATTTTAATCAAAAATGTCTCTCTTCTGCAATTTTCCATGGAAACACATAAAATCATAAAAGTATCACTATAAGCAGTAGTGGAATGTAACTACAAACATTAAGTGAAACACTGCACTTAAGTATCTATTTTCTGCACTGGTACTACTACTTCACTACAATACAGAGTAAAACATTGTGCAAGCACCAGCATCAGCAATATAATCTTATAAAATATGTATTGTTTTAGATTAAATACCAAACAGTGTATAAAATTATTAAAAGTGTTGTAAAGTGTAGTAGTGCAGTTTACACTTTAATGCATCAATAATCCAAAAATATACTATAAAATAATGTAACTGATGAGCCATTCTGCTGCATTATGAATATTTTTCACTTTTGATACTTCAAGTACATTTAGTTGATAATACTTTTGCAGATAATTAAGTTTGAATAAATTGGATTTTTTTTCTTTTTACATGTTTTCTGCCACTTTTTCAGTTAAGAACCTTAATAATCTTTTCACCACAAACTGTCGTTTTATAACTCCATGATTTCGATTATTGTTTCGATTAGGGTGTTTCATTTTTTCCCGGTAACACCTGAAAGCAGCACTGGTTTTAGTTTCCGTCTCTGTCCTCGGGCTCAGCTCGGCTCAGCTCGGCCGTGCTCGGCTGTCCCAAATTGTTTTCTCTCGCGAGAGTTCGCGACGTGTTGCAAGCGGGGTGAAATCTCGGGAGCTGTCTGAAGGAACAAATAGCGTGAAGATTTAAAAACGTGCATTTAGCAGACGGTGATTCTGCAACATTTCGCAAGAAGGCAGCACCGTGACTTTCGATTATTTAAAGCTCTCTATCGACGATAAACGTTTAACAGTTAATTTCGCCTCTTATCGTAACTTGGAGGAAGTTAAACTCTGCACGGCTCGGAGTAACGTTACCCACCTCGGAGCAGAAAGTCAGGTCGGTGGTCGGCAGTTGGTTCTGCAGGAATGTCGCAGAAAGAGAGACCCAAGTTTTATCGACAGGAGGTCAACAAGACGATATGGGAAGTCCCAGAGCGGTACCAAAACCTGTCCCCGGTTGGCTCTGGCGCCTACGGCTCCGTCTGGTAAGTCACTTTATATGTTAGGTTGTGAACGTTAGTGTAGCCTAGTCACCTAACTTAACCTCCATTCATTTAGACGAGGCCTGCGCTGCAGATGCTAAAGTTAGGTTAGCTGGTCCCGAGTGTTGGCTAGCAAGGTGGAGCCACGATGTGCTTTCGAACAAGAAAACCCTGTTGACTTGTTATTTATGTCGTGTTATCCACCTGTAAAACTTGTATTAAACATGGCTAGGTGCATATTTACTCACACAAGCCGCACTGCAGGAAGCTGCTCACTAACTATAATGTTCAACTGTTGGGAAAAAAAGTACGTGCGTCTATATCTGAGCAGTGTTACGATCCAGAAATGACTAATCGATAAGTATTTGTAATCACGCACTGCAGCTGCAGGTCCTGTTTTCAGAGGGTGCTTTTACTTTTATTTGGAAAGATAGACTTAATTTACATAATTAGTGCAAGATCCCACCAACAGGTGATGTAATCTGAGTAAGCAGAGATGAGGTTAACAGATACTGTTGGGTGTCGCTAATGTGTTTTGGAAAGATCTCGAGAGCAAATGTTTTTGATCATGTGGCTATATTCCTGTTATTGGTGCTTTCATATAAATATGTAATATAAACTGATATTATCTAAGTGTAAATAGTGTTAGTAGTGTTGATAAGGTGGTCAAAAGATTAATGATTTCAAAGGTCTTTTCACTCATGCACAATAGTTAGATAAACTTTGTTTTGTTGGTTGATTCATGAGTCGATTGACAAAAATGCATAAACAATTTGGAGCATTGATTAATCGTCATCAAGCTGGGAAAATTACTTTAATATGAGAATTTGTTGTTTTTCTGTTTATACAACTGGAAATTAAATATCCTTACTTTTTTGCTATTTTCTATGATTGCATAGATTAAATTATAATTATGTTAATTATAAAAAGACTGATTGGTTGGTAATGCAATTAATGACAGGTCATTTCAGTGTCCTATCTTACAACTTTAATGAAAATGTCTCTTTTAGGGGGTTCTGCGATAAATGTTTTCAGTAATGACAGACACATTTGCAGCACATAATCATTTGCATTTACAGTGCACATGAAATCTTGCCTGAGATTGTTTTAGCCGAGCTGCTGCTGAGGTGGATTTCCTTAATGCTGCATCTGGGCAAAGTGTAAGCTTTCATGGCATAGACCCTTTGCATTGGCCTGGTGATTAAATAGGTTGTGCTGATACTATCTAGGACACAACATTGTTGTGGTACACTTGATTTAGTGGGCAGATGTTTGTTTTGCAAATGGAAGCGGACAGCTGTGTTGTTGCTGGGCAGTAGGATAATCTGTTACTGGTCAGATTACTGTCAGCTCACCAGTGCATTGACTGGCATTGTTGTTTTTTCCAAACAGTTCACTGGCTTATGTTGTCAGTGTTTACATGATGGACTAAGTGCACTGTGAAGTTTATTTACACTGAAACTGTGTGGCTTCACTGTGGAGATGGCACATAACTGAACATTTTACAGTTTATAGAAAACACTGATAATGATATCAAGTTATCTCAATAAGCATTATGGACTGCATTTATACAATGACTTTGTCCAAAGTGCTCACCAGTCTTTTTCACACACTGACACACACACACACACACACACACACACACACACTGATGGTAGCAAGCTACAATTGAAGGCACTGACCTGACCATTGGGAGCAACGTGGGGTTCAGTGTGGGCTTGCAGACAGGAGGAGAACTTCCAACCCTGTGATTAATGGACAACCTGCTTTTCTCTATTTACTGAGCCAGCCACAATATTATAGATATTTAGGGCTGGGTGTTATGAGGAAATAGACTATCCAGTTTTTAGACATTTTTGACCAAATACATCGGTATTAATATTGCACCAATATTGAAGAGTTGACTCTTGTTGCCTTCACACAATGTTTACATACTGAGATCATCATCAATCATCAGTAATGTGGATATGATGAATAAGTTGTTAAAGGCATACCAGAACAACTAGAACACTCTGGAAAGGTCAGAAAATGACCTCACTTAACTGTAATGCAGCCTTTAAAACTAGGAATAGACAACACTTACCATACAATATCCAAAATCTAGGACGATATCGAGTCATATCACAAAACAGATATAACATTGATATATCACCCAGCCTTATATTTAGTTATCAGAGTCAAAAAAGTTGTCAAAGCAGTCAGTGTCTGTGCAGCTTCATTTTTCATTAAAATATAATTGCTGACACATTTTGACCAAAGGCCTTGGGAAGCCCCTTAATCTGCTTTGAGAGCTTATTTCCATGAGGTCGAGCAGTTTCTCTCTGTGAAATGCATATTTGTTATTCTTTTTTCTTAAATTATTATCCATATTGAGCCTAATTTGGTTGTAGTGGATTTGCTCTTGCTATAGATACAGCTTTTTCAGAAACATATACATGCTTTAATAGCTTGACACATGCACCTACATTTGTTTTATGAGAAAAACATGTAGGTATAGGTTGATGTGCATTTGTGCTGTTGGTGCATCCCTGTTCACACTGGTTTCTGAGTCCCAGCAGTAGTTACCAGTGGCTGTCCACTGGCTGTGACTATGGTTAGGTGAGCTGAGCAGGAGGAAGTGTTGGGTTTGGCTTAGAGACAGTGAGCCTTCAGAGTGCAGGACAGATTGCAGGCAGGGCTGCTCCCAATCTGCTGAGAGATGACATTTTCTGCTGATGTCGCCCTTTTCCGCAGCCTTCAGCAGCTCTTACTGCACCTCATTTGGTTTTGAGAGCAAACTCAGCCCATTTTTTCTCATCTGCCTAAAAATGACAAGCCTACTTTTCATGTCAAGTTAATTTCCAGTTCAGAGTGTTGATTTTAATCACACATAGGTTTTATTCTTTAAATCAGTTCATGCTGACAAAAAATGTTTCATGTAAGTGGGGCTACAGAAACAAGTGTGCAATTACTGATGACATTAAAGCTTACACTTACACCACTTTTTTTTAACAGTTCGGCACATGATATGACATCATTTTCCAAGGTAGCTGTGAAGAAGCTCTCTCGGCCGTTTCAGTCCATCATCCACGCCAAGAGAACATACAGAGAGCTGCGGCTGCTGAAGCACATGAAACATGAAAATGTAAGTCGACTTGTTTTTGTTCCTTTTTCTTCTGTCTAATGGTGAACAGTTGTTACCTTATGCAATACCTCACACTGTGTTTGCTTATTATGTTGCATACATGCTTATATTAAGGACAACAACTGCCCATTGTTGTGTGTGTTGTTAACTCTACACTGGTTTTCATATTTTTGCAGGTCATTGGCCTCCTAGATGTCTTCAGCCCTGCAACGAGTTTGAAGGAATTCACTGATGTGTAAGTTGAATGTGTTTACCTCAGTGACACTGTGCATGATCAGTGTTCAACAGACTGCAGCCTTTAGTTTTGCAGTAGACAATGCTAGCTGCGGCTGGGAAACACCTGGACACAGGCCAGCTGACTAAATACACTGGAACATTTCTTCGGCTGTTCACTATGTTAGTTATTCATTTGCCGGCTGTCACAAGAGTCATTTCAAAACCAGCTTCCTTCTCTTTGTTTCCTGCTTTCTGGCTTTGTGAAACAGATCTGCTTTGCTGGAAAACAGGTAGTTATTGTTTGTTGATGTTAGAAGTCATTAGAACAGGGAAGTGGACATCTAGACTGTGAGTCAATCCTCAGACGTGTTTGCTGCCTCCCCCGTCCTTTCTGGAATGCCTCTTTTCTCTTCTCTACACACTGACTGACTTGTATCAAGATCTAATTGTGACGGATTTCAGTCGACAGCCGACATAAGAATGTGTCTCAACTACACGCTTGGAGTTAGATTTCACTGCCCCGTTCATTTTTAATTTCATACTTCTAACATGCCCTAATGGAAAATTATTCCTCCAGATTTGACTCATCCTGACTATTTGGGAGCTGTGTGGGAGAGGGCAGTGCAGCATCAGGGGACCCACCTCATGTCTGAGGCCTTGGTCAACTGCATTGGCAGGATTATTTCTAATACCTAACATGCATGTCATTCGTGTGGGAGGAACCCCACTGAAATACTGGGAGAATAACGACTCCCACTACCAGAGGACAGGAACTTGGAGACAGTGCTCCTTGATTTTTAACCAGGGGAAACTGCAATCACTGGGAAACAGAAAATGTTGCATGCTTGAGCTTCGTTATATAACTACAGATGAGGATATGCAGAAGCTATTTTGTATGTCATCTTGAGTAAGGACTTTTTATAAGCCTTTTCCGAGTAGTTTGCTATATGCAAATCAAATATATTCACATTTGTGTCACATGAAGACAGTCTGAGAATGCTGTCAGGGTTATACTTGCAGTGCAGGGTCTCCACACTCTAATACACTGTATGGCATTTGCTATCCGAAAGAGTGCCTCTGCTCTTTCCCCCTAGAGTTTAAGGCTGTATTTCATTCTCTCTGACCACTAGAGATGATGTAGATACGTGTACATCCCAAGTATTATACGCTGTTTCTGGCAGTCATCTAGTAATTTACTTCTTAAATGTCCACCTTTGCTGTAAAATACTGCAAGAAAACTCTTATGCATGCTGCACTACCTAGGCTGTCTCAAGCCTCCCTGAACCCTCAGAACAGGTTGTGTTTCAGGTGCAGTTATGCCTGCACTGAGAGCTGTTCACTGTCAGATCATCCAAGATACATTTAAATGCAAAATGTAAAAAAGCTTGGGCTGATGTAGAGTACCGTACCAAAGTTGACCTTTTTCCCCTCAGTCATGTCTCCAAATAGCATCTCTCTCATGCAGCATGTCTGCATGGCATTTTCATATTTTACAAATTGTCCATTATAAGACTTGATATCTTCATGAATTACATTTTTTTAAGGAGAACTCCGCCGATTTATCCATCAGTCTATTTATAGGTCTTGAGGAGTGTTACTGCTAGTGTGAAAAAGTGGCGTGACTTATTTTGGGAAGGGAACTGCGAGGGATGCAGTCTTGAGGAAATTAAACTTGTGACATCACCGGTGTCACTGATAACATGGGACATTTCACAGGAAGGAAGATATCTGTAGAGCTTACTTTGATCTTTAGATCTGGAGATCTTTCCCATGCTTTGAACAAAACAAAACAGGAACATTTGGTGTTGGTGTAGCAGTGACTACTTTTCCTTTTAATAAACCTGCTTACGTTTTTTTTTTTTCTTTTGGGCTTGGCAACAGCTCCCTCCTCCTCTTCATCTCCCTCTTCTCCCACAGGGTTTGCTCTCCACCCAAAGATCACTGCTTCTTCCTCTTTCGTCCTCCTGGTCTCCTTCGGGTTGTAGTCACCCCGGTAGCACGAGTCCGTGGATGCTGCCTGGCACATGTTTGATTCTGGCAGAGCTCACTGCGGTCACGCCATCCACACTTTGGAGTTGGAGCTCTGTGCTGTGACTCTGCTGCTGCTGCACAGAGCAGACACTCACAGTTTATAGCTGTAGCATCTGTTGTCTGACCAAGTATTGATAACACATTTTACACATTTTACAAATTAGAGTTTTTTATTTTAAGGATGTGGACAATATGAACAAAATGGGTTTTATTTAAAAAGCAAAACAATGGTGGGGCAGTGCACAACTAATGTTATCAGTGTGGGACTGGTGCATGCTCGAACACTGTTTAACACCAACTACTGCCACAAGCATAGAAGCTGCTTGAAACCTGATAAATTGTCCCAAGTGATGTCACTTGAGTCAGCATCTTGAGGCTGAAGACTGCAAGTTTTAAAAAGAAAATGTGTGAAGTTACGGACGTAATCTTAACAGACATCTGTAGCCTGCTCTTCACCTCTGCTCGAGGCTAGTGACTTGAGGCTACATTAGCTGCTACAAGCATAACACTGTTGAATCTCTGACTTAATTGTTGGCAGTTTAATTGCATTGTGGGTAATGCAGGCAGCAGCTTTAGACAAGAAAGAAGAATGCATGGAGTAGGAAAGACTATATTTCTGGCTCTGATCCATCAGTTTTGATCCTTATAATATCAACTATCCATTCTGAGGCTGTCATTGTGCAGCAGTGCATTTCTAAATCAGTTCTTTATTAATGTGCAGCATTTATATGTCAAATTGGAACAATACTTTGCATAGAGACATACTACTTCATCACACTTAGAGCAGTGGAAGCTATGTTTGCTGTTGAATTGCAGATTAGCATGTCATACAAGACTGAAGGCAATACAAGATCACACTTGTACATTGTGTGTGAGACTGGGCCCCTGAGAGAAAGGAAGAATAGACAGAAAAGAGGAAGGAGAGAATACACAGGTGGTGTGGAGCTTCTCTTACACTACATAAAGAATAAATGCTGAGTCACAGGTTGTCAGAAAGAAATATGGCTCTCTTATCTGCATATTTGCTAGAACATTGGAAATGTTTTGAGTGCATTATGACATCCAGGAAAAATCCCAGATATGCAGGTGCTGTAACTATGGCTCCCCTGGCTCTAAAAATACAGGCTGAGTCACAGCGCTGTGGTAAGGCTCCTCCAGCCATGCTCCTGTTTCTATAGGAGAGGAAAACAGAGGTCACTATTTATATCCCTTTTTTTCCAAGGCGGGTGAACTTTGGAGTGTGTCTGCGTCCCCGTGTGCTGCTCAGCACAAGTTCAAGCATAACCAGGTGCTATTTTAAGGCCTCGCTCTGTGTGCTGTGTGAGAATAGAAGAGTATTCACGAAGAGGGTATTTGTTGAGCAGCAGACTGACGAAGCAGCACATGGCTCTGTGTATTTTGGCTGTAACATCCTGCTCTCGCCTTCTTCCACAAGTGCTGTTTGGGCATTTTAAACAGCTCTGGGATTAGATTTGAATTATCCACTGATGCAGTCCCATTAAGCCCATTTATCTGGGTGTGCTGTTAAATGACGTTCCATTTGTGAAGGGCTTGGCCTTTCAGTGCCTCTGGAGAGAAGTGCGAGTGAAAAGAAGTAGCAGCTAAACCGGTTTAAGCTCACATAGCCATATGGGAAATTAGTTTCACTGCAAACAACTCTGGAAATTTTTTTTTGGAAGTCCAAATATATTCATTTATATCCTTCTGGCTTTTTGTGGAGTGAAAAACTATTGACATGTTTTCTGATGTTTGTGTCTGTCTAAACTTTTATGATTGGCAGGTATCTGGTGACTCACTTAATGGGGGCAGATCTCAACAACATAGTGAAATGTCAGAAACTCACAGATGACCACGTGCAGTTCCTCATATACCAGATCCTCAGAGGGTTAAAGGTGAGGTTTTAGAGAAGTTGGTCAACAATTTGGAAAACTCACTCACTTATCTTCTTGCCAAGAATTAAGCTACTTCCACACTAATATGTTGTTTTTACTGACTTTTGAAATGAAAACAGTCTTTGTACACACAAGCATTTTAGCACTGTTACAGAATGATCTCCGTCCATACCAACTATACCTGAAAACACAATGACTATTCATGTACAACAGGGATATATAAAGAGACCGGGATACAGCTTTTGAGGTGTCACCTCGTTCATTCCTATGAAAGTTGCTCAGTGGCGCGTGAAGTAAAAAACCACCATGTATAGAATTCCCCAGATGACAAATACTGCTTCTGCATCACTGGGCCCATAGAGCGAGTGCATGAGAGACTTTCACCATTTTAGGGAGCTGCTTAAGGTTTAGCACTCTTTAGCTAACTTGAATAGCAATAAAATAATCTTGCGCCTCTTCTAGACTTTTCAGATGTTATCAGACCGAATTGATTGATGTGACGCTGACAAAAATGTATGCACTGATTTTAAGGACACCTCTCCAACTATGTAAGTCTATGAGAAAAAGTATTTTTGGCCCCAGTAGCTTGACACTGAGTTCAGAAGTTATAATTCCTCTGTTTTGCCCCTATAAAAATTGGCTTTAAAACCTGATGCACTTCCTAAAAATGTGTTTTTGTTTTGATTTTTTTTTCTTTTTTTCTTTTTTACAGTTGGATCAAAAATCTCCTTGCCAAGTCATTTTTTACTTTCCCTTAAACTTTATTTTTTTGGCAGTTATTAAATAATGATAAAGACTTAAGTTAACTGTCATGAAAAATGATCTCATTTTATTCACCTTGATCTCAAACTTGCGGCAAACTGCGCAATATATAGTTGGACTTTCATCCACATCCTACCATCTAAACTCCTGTTTTTTTTTTTAACCACTTGCATGATCGAGCAAGTGAGTTGCTAGATCTAATAGCCCCACGTGGCAATTTACCTGCCCCGAACAACCCCCATTGTTGAGCCCTGCTACTTTGCAGTAGATTGCACAGTTACAGAAAATATTATAGAGGAAAAGTAAGACCAGAGAGACCAGACAACTGATAAATAAATAAAAGTAACGCGATAAGGCGGTCAAAGATGCAGAAAACAGGGGGACATACTAAAGTGGTACTGGAAGCATTATCCATTGCTGTAGGACACCATGTCAGTGGGAAAGGAGTGAAGTTAACCTGAAACAATAGGTATGTAAACCTAGCTTTAATGTTTTGCTTGACACGTCGGGACTGCTGGGGCTCAATCAGTTTGTGAACGTGGGTGTCTTTGTCATCTTTTTCCAAAGGCTTCATATCCACCTGACAAGACTAAAACCAAACCCTGCAGTTTTCAGGCTAAAATTAGGTTATAGTGTTTTCAAAATTCTCTGTTTTCGGAGTTCAGAAACACCGGAGTATTGTGGTGTAAATATAGCAGTAGTTGTGTATTTTAAAATGAAAACATATTGGTGTGGATGTAGCCTAAGATGAGAAGATCGATGCCACTCTCATATTTGCCTAGCTCAGCATAAATACTAGAGCCCTGAAGTCTCTGCTGTTTGCCTGGCAATCCCACAGTGAAGATAAGACCATGGGTAGTCCCTTCACACGGCCACAAAGTAGACCGGCACACAGCCTCTCTTAAAACCACCACTTTTAGTTTGTACTCTTTGGTTTTTGTGCAGGCATTACATGTTAATAAGTGAGCTCCAGAAGTTGGTTACATTCGAAAAGAGCCAAGCTAGCGATTTCCCCCTGCTGCTAGTCTTTATGCTAAGTTAAGCTAACTGCCTCATGTCTGTATTTAGTAGACAGTTATGATAACAGAGAGTGGTAACAGTGTCTCATCTATCTCTCAAAATGTTAGACGAATCAGTGGTTCCTACAATGTACTGACATTATCTGTAGTGTTTAATCAATACATCTTCAAACTGAAAATGGAATTTAATGCTCATGTTCTCCTCCATCTCTCTGCAGTATATCCACTCCGCAGACATCATTCACAGAGTAAGTTCCCTTTTTTTTTTTTTTGTCTGACAAATGTCAGACTTTGTGTTTGACTCTGATTTTGTGTGTCAGGGTTTATGACAGCTTCCACTTGGCAGAGTCCGGCCTGCGCCTTGTGCAAACACTAAAGAGAAGTCGTAAACAGGACCTTTACTTTTACATGGTGTTGATGATGTCATGCTTCTATTTTAATGTCAACAACAAAGGGACAGATTTATTTCCATCATTAAAATAGGAATAGTTCTCCAGTTTAAGATTTCAGATGTGCTGTCCTTCCAATTTTATGGGCATCTCCTGAACTTAAATTACACTAATTCACATTCATGACTTTCCTTTCCACAGGATTTGAAACCTAGTAATCTGGCGGTGAATGAAGACTGTGAGCTTAAGGTCTGTGAGCTGCTGCTCTTATAAAAAAAAATACCAGTTTGTACTGAGTCCACACGTGAATATTTTGCAAACAGCGTTTTGTTTTGCACTTCAATCACTCCCAGATTTTGGATTTTGGTTTGGCACGGCACACTGATGATGAGATGACTGGCTACGTGGCCACCCGCTGGTACCGCGCACCAGAGATCATGTTGAACTGGATGCATTACAACATGACAGGTAGCTTTTTGATTGATTGATATGTCCCTATTTTTGTGACATGCATATGAAGTGACCAACCCTCATAGGTTTACAAGACACAGTTTCAGTGGTCAAACATTTCATTACATTACAAGATTACAGGTTATTTTACAGCTTGGTCTTACACTAAGTATACTGCCTTCTCTCCCAAGCTTTACAAATGAAGTCTGCAACACAAAAGCTCCCATTCTGAAGCATGACTTTAAGTTTTTCGTGGTCATCTTGCCAAAAGAAATCAGGTCATTTTTACTAAAACGCACATTTCTTATGTCCTTTTAAAGCAAAACATGAACCTCATTCTCAGTTTCACCTGGGTCACACACTAAAGTCTATGCTCCTCTAGTGTGACATTAAACCTGCTGGTCTCTAGAACTAATGGTAGTGTTCCTGAGTGTAACTGTGCTTTGTCTTATAAATGATACTTCATATAAAGTTCTACACTGACTGTAGCTATTCTTTATGTGAAAATAAGTGTATATAGTATATCAAACACAGACTATTTTGCTTTATATTTGATTAACATTTTGCCCCTGATCTCCTGAATATCACACACACTAACCTGTTCTGTAAAATCAATGACAAATTGTTCAATTAAATTAATGATTTCAACTCATGAGTCCAGGGATAACCATGAAAAATGTCCCAGTTGAATCTAACATTGTAAATTACATTTAAAAGATCATCCTCAGTGACTCTCTGCACCTATCTATCATGATAAATGAACTGTTTAATGAGTGAATATTAATGTTTGTGCTTCTCTGTGTTTCAGTGGATATTTGGTCAGTGGGTTGTATAATGGCAGAACTCCTTACTGGAAAAACTCTTTTTCCTGGAACTGACCGTATCCTTTTTCATTTGAGAGTACAGTGTGTTCAGAGCTCCCATAGCTGGAGAGACATCATTTGCATAACAAATCAAACGGGTTAAACTCACATTGATGTTGTTGCTGAATTGCTGATTTAGGATATTTTTTTCCTCGCACAGTAGCAGAAACTGAGCTGCGATGCCTCTTTTCTGTGCCCTCTCACCAAAACCTGCTTTTCTGCTTTCTCTTCCAACACAATGCTGCCTGAGGTGTATTTAAATATTAAAAATGTAACACAGATAGTACCTGTTTCCACGCTTCCCTCTGGCTTGACACATACCCTTCACAGTAATGTTTCCACTGACGTGCTTCAGCTCTCCCTACACCGTCAGTATGCACCGTTGGCTTGGGTCCACTTTCTGCCACCACTGCCAGTCTTTGTATGGGCCTATCAATCTGCACTGTCTGTTCTCAATATTTTGTTTATCTTTCTCTCCCTCTGTCAGTGTTTTCAGACCTACGGCTGAGCTTGTACGTTAAGTGTACCACAGGGCTGTCCACTGCCTCAACCTTTACTGTGTCGTAAGCTGTCCACTTGTTTCACATACTTTCTTTGCTCTGTGAAGACGTGTGTGTAGGCTTTTTCTTTTCTTGCATCTCATGTGTGAAATATAAAGTAAATGCAGTGAAATTTAGCATCACTGATGGTTTTTAAGTGACATAAGTTTCACAAGGAGGATGAAGACAGATTACAAGTTGTCCCTTGTCCAGCCTCTGGTCTTCCTTTACCGTGTGCCGGTAGACATTGATCAGTTGAAGCTAATCATGATGCTCGTCGGGACACCAGGGCCTGAGCTCTTGATGAAAATATCTTCAGAGTCTGTGAGTTCATACGATGTGCAAGGTTTCTCTCTAACCAGTTTTCTCCTCTAATCTTGCCACTCTGTTAATAATAACCTTGGTGTATCTGCTACCTAACTGACAGCATGTTTTCCAGCTTTCAGCGTTGTTGGTTTCAGACTTGCTTCCTGCCTCTTTAACTGGGTGAATTAATTTACATTTGTCATGATGTGTGATAATGACCCAGGTGATTGAGCTCTGGCTTTCACTGATTGATTGTAATTCTTCTCAGTCTTAACTGTTATTGTCACATTTTGCTTCAGAGCTTGAAGCTTGCTTTTCAGTATAACATTGTAGATCATGTAGTCTTTTTAGCCGCAGTGTTAGATTGAGAAGCAGCTTCTTAACCAACTGTGCTCTGTCGCTATACTCCCCTTGACACAAGCTTCATAGATATAAACCAGCTTCAGCAGATAATGCGTCTAACAGGAACGCCCCCAGCATCTCTAATAAACAGGATGCCCAGCCATGAGGTGAGCAGGATCCACAGTTACTTTCTTTAGACCAGACAGTGGGCCGCAGCGGGAGGACACTCAGACCTGATGTAACCTTTGCTTTGCTTTTAAAGCAATGCAGCTCTTGGCTTAGTGTCCTATATTTATCCTGACACTGCTAACCCAAGATGGGACCATACGAACATATATAAAATAACAATAGCAACATTTGATGCCAAGATTGAACTGTGTTAATCTTTCTTAAACTTTAATTGTCTTACCTTTTAAGTGGGGTTGTATGAGGTACTTAAGTTGAGCTCCTAGTCAGACATTTCACCTTGAATGCACCCGGGAGTCAGATTCTAACAGTATTTGAAACTTAATATATTGCTTATTTGCACTTTTGTGTTACTTTTGTCTCATTAAATCTGTCATACACACAGCTCTGTCCAACTTCTATCTGTGGACATGTTGCTACAGTGTTTGTATGCCCAAAATACAGTGTAATGTATTGTCATCAACTCATATTGTTAACAGTGGCACGCCTGTCTGGAACTGGTATTGTTAACAACTTGGTTTTCTGACTTGTTGTACCGGAATGCTGTCAACTAGGGTGTGTTGTCATTCCCAGCTCTGACCTCCAGCTCACGAGGTAAATGGGACGCTGTGTTATCCATAGTCAGTGTAAATACCTGCAGTAGATGGCTGTTGGCACACTGCTGTGGACAGGGGGCAGCAGCAAAACATCAGTTTAAGTGTACTCCAGGATATTTTCATCACTTCCCCTTGCCATCAGACAGCCCTCTCTGACAGGGAGCTGAATCTTCAACTTGTCTAGGCTCTCTTTAAAGCCACCAAACCCTGTTGACAAAAAGCAGTAATTTTCGCTAGCATAGCAACGGAGCTGCTGATCTACCGCTGCCACAATCACTTAGGTTGTGTTATTGGGTGAGTTCAGTGAATCCAAACTAACCCTTTAAATCCCCAAAGTCAAACAATGACAATGACTCAAACTAACTTACCGATTTAGGCAGCGGTAGACCAGCATGTATGTAAAATTAGTGTTTTTGTCAAAGATGGTGGCTTTAAAGGAAGCAATGTAATGGTTTCATCTCCTTGTCAGAAAGAGCTCACTGACAACAAGGTGAAGTGGCAAAAATCTGCTAAATATAGAGTACATCTAAACTTATATTTATTTTGTGCTGACTGCCATCTACTGTAGGTAGTACACAGAGCGTGGATAAGTACCTCATACAACCCCACTTCAAAATAATATTCAAACTATCCCTTTTAAGTGATAAGGCTACGAAGGTGTTAACAGCCACACTAATAAGTGCATCACTCAGTTGACTCAAACTACTTTGGTCAAGTGAGGTGTGAGGAACAGCATTGCCTGTAGAAGCTACTTTCTGCGATGTAAGATTTTAATTATCAAGTTTAATCCTAGTAATTGTATGTACTCTGACACGCTCGCTGCATGAGATTGTAACAATAACTGCCAGAAGTGGCTCTGAACGTGTGTGGTAAAGGCATTTGCGTGCTTGTCATTTCACTCGGGTGGTATTAAAATACCTCCTCAGAGTTAAACATGCACACTATGTGCTGTAGCGAGGCTTTCTGTTGGTAATACAGCAGATACTAACAGCACTTTCTGTGTGGAAGATTCTTTATTCTGTGGTTTTCTTTTTGTTTGTGGTTCTGCACACTTAACTTCTTGATTCTATCAACATGTTTTTGTGTAATTTTCCAAATGATAAAATACCTGCCAGACTGCAATCTAAAATTTTCTTTTATACCGTGAGAATTATTATCAGGAAAATCATAATGAGTAAGATAAATAAATCTGTCTTTTTTCACTGGTATTTTCACAGGATATTTTCTCTTTTACAGGATATTTGGGGCTTGCTGTTTTCAGTTTTTAATTTATAAGAAAAAGAACTGCATTTATTTAGTTTTATTATATAAAAAAAATACTAAAATAGAGTAAAAAACATGATGAAAACTGTATATTGAAATAGTATTTGCATCACTTAAACTGTTGAACTGGACACAGTGACAGAGAGGGCCACATCACAATGTTTTTCCTCTGTGTCTTGCTGTTGTGAGGCAACATGTCAGCACTGTCAATCACATGTTTGCCGCAAGCTACATAGCAAAGCCATCAACAGCTGCTGCGTATGTGTTTATGACTGCCTGCGTCTCACTTAAGCAGTCAGAAACCCCAAGGTGCTAAAAACTTACCTGAAACTTGAAAAAACCTGAAAAAAGTGGACCTCTTTAGTTTATGTCACTGTATTTTAGTGCAGACAGTAAAAATAACTATTCATTGTAAAAGGAGGACCTTGTTTACTGTAAACTGCACTGATCTGCGTCATCATGCATGAGGAAACACGACAACCTGTGGTGCGTGGTGGCATGAAAATAAGGGTGAAAATAATTATTTTTCATTGAAGATCTGTAAAAAAAAAAACTAAAACAGTGAGCCTCAAGTGTACTGCAGACACCACCATATATACTCCTAGTAGTATTTCTATATATTTAGGGTTATGTGATACAGTGTAGTCAGATCTGTACATAGTGATAAGTGAGCTGTAATAATTTGATGCAGGTGGCTGTATTGAACAGAATCGGTAGCATGGAAATATGTGAGCATTATGAAACAGGCAGTGCTGAATGTGGGCGACATGTTGCTGCTGGTGGGAGCTGACATTTGATTTACTGTGTGTATTTTCACAGGCCAGGAACTACATCAGCTCCTTGGCACAGACTCCCAAGAGGAACTTTGCTGATGTGTTCATTGGTGCCAACCCACTCGGTAAGACCAGACATCTGCTTTATGGTGTTGTGGTGACACAGCCCTGCTAACTGCAATTAATCTTTTCTTTTTTGTTTTTATTGGTTTAAACTAAACTTGGGTCAAAAACTCTCAAATCAGAGACAAGTTGATATTTAGCTGTGTTTACATGTTTTTAAAGCTGTGGACCTCCTGGAGAAAATGCTGGTTCTGGACACAGACAAGCGGATAACAGCGGCCGAGGCTTTGGCTCACCCATACTTCGGCCAGTATCACGACCCAGACGACGAGCCAGAGGCCGAGCCCTATGACCAGAGCTTTGAGAGCCGCGAGCTGGAGATTGAAGAGTGGAAACGTATGTCATTATTCTACACACAAAGTCTGTTTAAAAAAAAAAAAAAAATCACATAATTTAAGTGATTGGTATGCAAGAAACATAATATAAAGGTTTGTTTCTCGAAAATGTTATTTATGTTTCCTGACATGTCCCTCGTAGTGGGCATTGTGTCAGTCTTTTCCACAAAAAGTAGATTACAGTACAGTATATTCACATTACAGCTTTAAACACAGGTTTGAATGCACCAAATGCATCCTCAGTGTGTTGAGATCCGATTGCTCAGAGCACATTCGGAGGAGGTCTGGGCCACATATGGCCACATTCTTTCAGCAGAGTGTACACTAATGTTTCCTGGGCCACCACCTAATCAGCTGACGGCATTGCTTATCTGACACCCCATCGGATAAGCAAACCATTTTTTGCCGCCTCTACACAGATCAGATGCAGTGCTGAAATACAGTCCTCTGAGCCACTCTCCTCCCTGCAAATAGTCAGGTCAGCATCTGCCTGGTTAGCACAAGCTAACACAGCAGCAGCTATTCAGCGGTCACAACAAACTCTCATTTGACTCTGTTGTTAAACCAGATAATAACCTTAACATAACGTTAGCCGTGTAATGATGTGCACTGTATGTGTGTGCGGGTGGACTCTCACCAACTGTCCCTGGCGTAGTGGACCCCACATTTCCGCAGCAGTAATCTCGTAGCAGCGGGGAGGCAGAGGGACTGCAGCCAAGGTGTGTCATGATAAACAGAGAGAGCAGAGCGAGGAGGGGCTGAGCAAATCAGTAGGCTGCATGCAGGTCTACAATGAAATGTGTCGATTTTTCCCATTTTTTAAAAGCCTAGTAAAGAGTGTGGATAATGCACAACAAACCTCCCACTGCTTAAAAACAATGCCACATTTGGACAGATTTATTTGCATGTAAAGTGGGAGAGTAAGATCTGATCACTAGTCGTCACTTGAGACGCACGTGGGGATATATTCTATTGCCAGATGTGAACAGACAGACAGAGTTGTCTTCTTGTGATTGGATTACCTTTACCCAACAAAGGACATGGGTTAAAACGTGAATTTTGAAAGGCTTAAAATGAACATACAAATCTTAAATCTTTATATCATATAGTTAAGACTCTCATACATAAGAACATCCTTATAGACAACATAATATATATATAAATTTGACCATATATGTCCCTTACTGCTATAAAATGTATTAACTTCAATCCCCACTTTTTGAAAAGACAGAAGATGTTCTCTTGGTCACACACCCATGTTTGCACAGGAAAGCCCAGGATGTGCCTCTCACAGTACATTAGGACTTAAACTGCATGAATTGTGTTTGAGATAAAGGCCTCAGTGTCATGTCCTCCACGGAGAACAAATATGAATTGCTGGGTCTGCCTTACTGACAGTATAAAAACCCTGATATGTATTTGAACAATGTCTCATTTCTTGCAGGATTAACCTACGAGGAGCTGTGTAGTTTTGAGCCACCTGTCTTTGATGAGGACGACATGGAGTGAGGGGACGTGCTTCCCACATCGACCCCAGCCGCCGACAATTTGTAACAACCTCAAACATGTGCATTAGTGTTAAACTCTAAGACACATTTGTATCAGAGTGCCTGCCAGCCTTTGTCAGTCTGTATTAACCAAGAAAACTTTGTCCACGAGTAGCTCTCGTTAGGAGGTCATTACCAGCGCAGGGAAAGGAAGAGCTCGACCAGTTATCATTATTCTTATTTATGAACCACTAATGTTGAAGGTCTGTTGCTGGGAAATGTCACTTCTTGCCAGTAGCTGAAATCATTTTATATTCTTCAGATTTTCTTTTCTTTTCTTTTTTTTTTTTTTTTAATTTAGATTTTGATGACTCGTCACTGTGACACTGAGATGCTGAAACACCTGGACCTATAGCTGTGCTATTTTGTGTTTTCAAATTTTCTGTGGAGTAACTTATGAATAAGCTTCCATCAATTGAAAAAGGAATATGCTCGTCTACCACTTGCCCTGCCAAGCTGTCACATATAGCACTGGGTCACATGTGTTTGTTAAATGATTCAGTTATATTGTTCCTGTATTTAAAAAGAGATGATTCTGAAGGGTTTCATATCTGTGACAGAAGTAAATTTGATGTTCTTAGGTATTTGACAATTCGAGAATGTGCCTGTTCTGTGTAGTCACTGACCTTCAGTACTCGCCAACTGAATATCACACATTTTAATGGTTATTTTGATAGTTTAGATGCTCTGTGAGTCATATTGTGGCAACACAGAAATATCTGAGCCTCTGCTGTTTGAGAGACAGTGCTATTCAACAAGACACCCGAGTAGGAATAAAAATATTCGTAATGGGTACACGCTCTACTCAAAAATATGTAAATATCTGTGCGTAATTTTTTTTAAATCTCTGACTTATTGTGCTTGTGTTCTAAAGCAATCACTTTTAGTATGTACATCAGTTAAAGACTTGTGTGTGCGTTTGCGAGAGTGTGTTGTTGGTTTACAGGAATTTTAAGTGTCATGCTAAAACCTCTAATAGAAATACTGCTTAAATGTGTAAAAGAGGGATTTCAGATGTATTTATACTGTGTGGAGGTGGTATTTATAAACAACAATCGAAAGATCCCTTAAACTATTTTCAGTCCAGCAGAGTAACTACTATCATCAGTCCTTTGTTTAACAAAATAAAGACTTATTTTTAAGAGACCTAAGTTGTTGTCATTTTTAAATTCCTTATTTTCCAAAGACATTTTTATCAACAGTGCCAGTCCTCAGTGATTTCACTTGATAATTATTAAATTAATTGATGTGGATGATTTTACCAAGAGGACAATGACCTGCATAGTGATTTTGCATTTTGGAAATACATGATATGTCATTACATTTACTGAGTGCATGTTAGGACTGGCACAATATCAGATTTTCAGTACATGATTATCATGGCCAAAAGAGTTCATGATGACAATATCAAGATATTTGTGGAAAATTGAAAAAAAAGATATTATCAGTCACATTCATCCTTAACTTTATTTATTGTGTGTGTTTTTTTTTCTCTCTTTTTGGCAAGCGAATTGTACTCAAAATACAAGTGTAAAGATGTGGAGAGTGTCTGTAACCAGAACTGCAAAATCATAAATAAAGAGTAATTGCACTTTCAGGACAGTGAAAAGGCAACCAGATGTTGTTCAGGGAAGGAGACAAAGTGATAATGTGAAGAAAGCATAATGAATTAAGATGGACTGGATTACTTGTGTATCATTAACATGATGTCAATATATAACTTTTATAATGGTTATTGTCAGTGTTGGTATATTGCTTCATCCCAATGCATATTTTGTGGTGGGGTGAAATCAACTTAACACAGACATAATGTTTGGACACGTTTTCCAAAAAATAACCAGATATTCCAGTGCAGAAAAGCCAAAGTTTTGGTTTAATGGTAATTTGAAAATAGTGCATAGACACTGAAGCTAAAAAAAGAATACTTTGCGAACTGGCTAAGCTGTTACTTACAGTTTTCAGGTGATTTGCCAAGGTCAGTGTAGATTTCTGACCCACCATTTCCTTTGGTGTATCTAGCACTCAACTTTTGGGGTCATCTTTGCATATTTTAAACCTATTCTAGACACTTCTTTTAATTTATGTCAGAAAAATAAGATTAGATCATTTAGAATATTAATAACAGCTGTCTTAGGTTATATTTTGGACCCCAAGTATGACCCTGCAAATGTTAATACTGCTGGCAGTGGTAGTGTGGGGCATCTTTTTGCACACCACTGTCAGTTTCAGTCTCTAAAGTGGATTTTTTTTTTTCTGAAGAACCGTAAGACATTTGGTTTGTTATTCGAATTAAAATTTAACACAGGCCACAGATAAACCATTTCATCACCTCACCCTCCATCAAGTAGATTATTTGACACTGTACACACACTTTAAGGCAGGCATGTCCAAAGTCCGGCCCGGGGCCAGTTGTGGCCCCCGACCAATTTAAAACGGCCCTCGGCTACACTATATGTGGCCCACCAAACAATATTGGTCAATCAAGCATGATCACTTTGCATTTTTTGTCTTCACCTCACAATGACAGGACTATCATACAGTCTGTAGACATGCATCAAGAAGGAACTACACAGGCAAAAGGAATGTGTTTACACAATAAGACGCTAATGCATCTGTTCACTTTAGTCTTCAGCTAGCTCTGGCTTTCCTGATACAGGTCTGAAACTCTTTACACTTACTTTCTATTTACGCTTAACGCTGCTCCAACTCTTTTAAAATCTTACTTGACTTTATGATTTGCAGTTTTACAACTCTATGATTTAATGAATCAGTTAATCCATGTTTTAAACTGTTTTAAATGTAATTTTATATTGAATTGTCTTGTCTGTTTTATGTCCAATATGTGTATTTTCATTTGAAGCACTCAGTGCTTATACTGCCCATACTGTAAAGCACTTAGTGCTGCATTTCTTGTACGAAAGGTGCTATATAAATCAAGTTTATTATTATTATTATTATTATTATAATGTCAGCAAGAAAGTATGTTAGTATGTCAAATGTATCTATATAGTGCTTTTCATGGACATAGGCAACAAAGTGCTTGACAAGGCCAATATACAACATACAAGAATAAAAACATAGAAGATAAAGCAACTCCCAGGGCTACACATTTTTGCTTGTAAACAAGCAAAGGGAATGGTTACCTAACAGCAGATGTTACTTACTAGGTAGCAGACATGGCTCCATCAATGAAGCGTTTGTTTGTGATTTATTTTAAATAACCCATTTAATGATAGAAGCAGCTGCCCCCCAGGTATTCTCACATGATCTAATCTGGCCCCCATTCATAAAACTTTGTACACCTCTGCTTTAAGCAATATACTGTAGCACTGCCTCACATTGAAAGTAAATAAAAGGTTAAATATTGAGCTGGCAGTGCCATCAGTACTGCCACATAAGACACTTCTTTGTAACAGGCTGTTCACTCTCTGTGTTTGCCTGCAGCTTCAGTGGAGTAAAAACCATGAAAGATGGTCTGGTGCTCAGGTGGAGACATCACTGGGGAAGCTCCCCCTTGAGCGAAACGACCCAGTGCGCATGCGTGGAACATTCGCTCACTGGTGGTGTAGCTAACGGCTAAGCTACGAATCCAGCCAACATGGAGAGGAAAGGTAAATCTTTACACCGACACGCCGCACACTGTATGAGCAATGATAGCCCGTGTGTGTATTGACAGTGCAGTTGATGTTCCTCCGCGGTCACAAATGTAAAATGTAGCCGAGCTGCATGCGTTCAGAGGGTGGTTTAATTGAACGCGTCTGTCACGCACTGTTGAGCTGGAGCGAGCTACGTTAGCTCTCTAGACATTAGCTTTAGCTTCAGTGGGACATGTAAGGATTATGTAGCTGCGTTTAGCTTTATAGCTCTGTCCGTGTAACCCCCAATACCTTTAACACCGACAACATTAAACAGCCGCTATTGTGTTAACCGAGCAGCTAGCCACCTGAGTAAAATTGCTATAATGTCACGGTTAAGAACGGTTACCTGGGTAGGTAGCTTACTGATGTAGCTTTACTTAACGTTAGACGGCTTCCAGTATCAAACCGGGTGACTGGCAGCCCGACAGATACACCGTAATTGTGATTTAGATGTTGGAAATTATAAATCTGGGATAAAACAGTGCATAATGACCGGGCAGGATGAGGTAGTTGTACGCTTTGCCTCGGACAGTGTCATCCTTTTTGTCTTGAGTGTCAAGTAGACAACAAACGGCTTCCAGACAATGGCAAGATAACTGGTCACTGGTTTCTTTTGACAGTTCTGGCACTCCAGGCGAGGAAGAAGAGGGGGAAAGCAAAGAAGACCACCAAAAAGTGAGTTTATCTGTTCATTTTGTATATGACAACCTCAAGCATGCATTTGGTCCCTTCAGTCAGAGGTGGTTGATTGTTACAGCTTGACACATGCACTGTGTGTGCATGGTCCAGATGTTAAGGTGTGAAACTAACACAAGGTCCTTGACTGCATGCTTGCATTTTATTTTGGTCTCTGCATGATCCAAAGATAAGGAAGTGTAAGCCTGGTTAACATACCTCAAAAGAGCACTCTGGGTTGGTTTCCATAGCTTTCCATTTTTGCATGGAGGTTCAAGTAAGGGCATTAGCATTATTCATTAGGACAGTTATTTTTATGAGATATAAATTGTACGCTGCCCGTATAGAATGTGCAGTATGCATTGCCTGAAATAAACCACCCGAAGACTATGTCCTACTATAGAAATAGTTTATGAATGACTGCATAAAGATAATGTGACATTTAGGGCTCGAAATAGACCGCTCAAGTGTTGATCTCCAATACTGATTGTTTTGGTGCACCTAACTATTTACTAATCATGCCATCAGTGGCATCCTCCGGAGTGTTACATAACAGCCTGAGCTATATTTAAAACCAGAGAATGAAGAAGCCCACATCAGCCCACCGAAGCATGGTATTTCACTGAAAACGGCACTACTGCAGATACTCACCTCCTGATAGTGTTATCCTCATAGCTGAAACATTCATCATCATATGATATTAAGAAGCTAATTAGAACGTAAAACAGTACAGTTGCATGCAACGGTGATGCTTGCATGCTGAGCACCATGTGCACAGAAGAGTAGTAGCACTTGTAGTGAAGGACATCACGGACATAGCAGCTATAGCTCTGAATCAGTTGTCAGGATGAATATCAGTTTAATTTAAGCCTCTCAGGGGAAAATATACATCAGAACAACTCAAATATTAGACATGAAGTTTCCTTCGCACCCACACTAATAAGCACCACCAAGAAATAGGTGCACCCACCCAAAATTAGAGCAGCCATGTATTTTCCTTTCATGAAAATCTGGCTAATTGGAGAGCGTGTGGCTCCACATTTAAGTAATGATATTACTTTGATGCCACCCTGTCTTCATTCTTTGATTGTCAGTGAAGAGCTGTGACTGAGTATGAGAAATGAGAGGATTAATTATCACCAAATCTGATTGCTTCCTACAAATGAGTTATTAATTACAAGAAACTCCGTTATGCAAGAGTAGCTAATGCATTTCACATTCATTTAAAAGTCAAAATTCAGTTCAAATGATTTAGTAATTAATTGCCGCAGTTTGTTCTGGTGCACAAACATGCCTTAAAAAACCTCTCTGCTTCAAATAAGCGTGTCAGGCATGAATAAGTAGGTTGCAGATTATGTGGAAACCAGCAGCTCATTTGTGAGACACTACAGACCAGTTTGGGAATTTATTTGAATGTGATCTCAGCGCTCTTGGCTCCCGTGGTGATGAGCAGCCTTAATCTGCTCTGTGGAGGAAGTAACATCAGGCTGCCTGGCTTTCAAGTTAATATTAGGAACTGAACTGTTGGCAAACACAGATATAGGATGTAGCATGTAGATACACAAAGTGCTCAAATGCCAATGTGATTTTCATACTTTATAAAATGACTGAATATGGTGTTCTGTGATTAGAAATATCCTTAGCTGTAAAGCCACTTCATTTTTCCTACACATTAGCAGCTGTCAAACATGACTGGTTGAAATGCCAGAACAGCTATATATTAATTTCTCATTTAAAGAGTTGTATGACTAAATTAATCAAACCTCAAATGATTACAGGGTTATTCTTGTTAAAAATGGAGTTACGTTCTCGTTATAAAGCAGGTATACCCCCTTAAGAAAGGCATTATATATTCAAAATTGACACTTAGTCCACCCTGTTGTTCATTGATGCCTGCATTGATATATTATTAGCTGCAGTTATGGTCAAAACACTGGTAACTATAAAAAAAAAAAAATAAATAATATGAATAGACATTTTGCTTGTGCTAAATGTCAGTCATAATTATGTGCAGACACTTAGATGCCTTATTTTTTTGGGTTCTTGACATGTAGTGCATTAAAACATGATATTTTCCTGTAGTAATCTACAAAACCTATTCATTTTCCTAATGCTCTTTTTATAATATCTTAATTTTTGTTCAGTCTTTTATGGCTTGCTCTACATGTACTTTGTCTCTTCCATCTGACAACCCGACATAATGACAAAATAATTGAGCTCTTTGGAACTGTGGGACCCCAGTGACACAGCATTACACCCAAATGTTTTATTTTTATGATGATGCATTATTTTTTTCTTTTCTAATGCAGCTGCAGTTTTTTTTACCCAGATCCTATTAATTTGTAATACAGTATCTACCAATACTGAGTACTCAAGTCCTGACTGAGCAGTGTATTATAGTATCACAGTTGCACAGTGCACACTTAACCCAAAATAGGACTGCACTGAGATAAGTAAAAACCATTCATATTCAGACACGTGTTGACAGCTGCGTAGCAGCATAGATTTCGTTCAGTGTTTCCCACATTTTGTGTGTGTGATATGTGTGTAAGGAGGAGTGTCAGTGGGGATGTGTTGTGGCAGGAAGAGTTTGATGAGATTTTGACAGCGTCTCTTTATCTCCAGTATAAATAAAATATAGAAGTTCCAATGCAGTTATCAATCATCAGCAGCAATTCACAGGCATGGTTCACCTGAAAGATGTTTTTATAACTCAAGTTGCCTTTGCTCGCTTACAGTCTCTTTCAGTGTGCAAGCTGCTGTGTATAAGTTTGTGAGTATTTTGTTTCTAGCAGATAGAGAGCAATTAAAATTGGTTTCGCTTTGGATTGGCTTTGGATGCCCTTCTGTATTTGTTTGAGCTGCTGTTAAAGTTCAAAGTCCTTCAAATTGTGGATTATTCTTAATGGTGTTCAACATTCATTTTAATTAAAAGTGGTAATACATTCTGTTGGTTAGGTCAGGGCAGATAATGTCAAACCTAAAACACTTAAAGGTAGATTACAACATAACTTCCAGGTGACGTGATGCAAATGAACAACCTGTCCAAGGTTTAAAGGTCTGGTGTCTGGCCAGTGCAGCTTTGCCATTGTGTTCCTGTGGGAATAAAGCCAACTGTTGCTCTATTGTTTTGTCTTGGGAACAATTAGCTGTGATGCATTGAGCAGGATCTAGGTGTGGTTAAATTCAAAGGGGTTAAGGCTAATGACAGTTATTGTTAACAAACTCTGTAAAAGATGTAGAACATTTGTGTTACCCTTGTTAGACAGTAGGAGTGCATTCATATAATTGAATGACAGGTAATTGGTAGCAAGTGCTGTATAGATAAACACTTACAAAGCTTCCATTCTCAGACAGGAAAGAATATGTCAGGGCATCTGTTCCTTATGAAGTCTATGATGTTTGTGTGCATGTGTTTGTCAATCAGGCAGCCAGTCAATCCAAGAGCTCGACAACATCCCCAGCAAGAAGCCTCGCCACAGGAACCCGAGGAACCTGAGGAGATCCTTGGCTCTGACGATGAGGAGCAGGAAGACCCCAATGACTACTGCAAAGGTGAGTCCTGTCTTATTCAGTAGGTTAATCTACATGCTGTGACCCAGTTATTATAAATAACCAGATTTAAATGTTTGATGAAAGCGTTGCTGTGGTTTACAGTAAATAAACTTCCTTTGTAACTGAGTTATGCCAATTTATAATCTTAATCTAAGACAACCCAGTTAAGGTATTTTATGACAAACTGTCTAAACTGTTTAGTCAACCTGTATTTTCTCCTCTTGTAGGTGGCTACCACCATGTGAAAGTAGGAGATCTTTACAATGGAAAATACCATGTGATCCGGAAACTGGGCTGGGGACACTTCTCCACCGTGTGGCTCGCCTGGGACATCCAGTACGAGAAAACCTTTTTCTTACTGCACTGTTTTGTTTTTGAGGCCTGAAGTTGGATACAGATTCAGTAGCAGCTGACTCTGAGACTGTTGTGGTACGACCTTATACAGTGCTTCCTGTTAGCAAACGTTGCTTGCTCTGTGGTTGCAGGGTTAAGAGGTTTGTTGCAATGAAGGTGGTGAAGAGTGCGGAGCACTACACAGAGACAGCAGTGGATGAGATCAAACTCCTCAGATCCGTGAGTAGATGAGTTAATTGCACACAGAAGATTTTGTGAGTTGAAATCAGGAAGTGGAGTAAATGTATGCAAATATGTACTGATGACATTAATTCAGACACATTGGGATGATAAAGTTGGTAAAGATAAATACTAGAACAGCTAGAACAGTCTGGTAAGTTCAGAAAATGACATCACTCTACTGCAATACAGCCTTTAAAATCAGGAAAAGACAACACTCATGATGTAACCATATCCAAAATCTAAGATCCTATCTAGTCTCATATCATGATATCAATATATTGCCCAGCCCATTACAGACTTTACATAATCTGTGACTTCCCCCATGGTTTTGTGTAACAACATTCAGCATGTTAGACATGTATGTTCAAGCAGTATTCCGTGACTACAGATAAAGACATACCAGCTCTGTGTTGGTCCAGTCTAACACTGTTCGGTGTAAAGCCTAAATGTTGTGGTTGTGTTGTTCTGTTTCTTTGTTCCCAGGTCAGAAACTCAGACACCAATGACCCCAACAGGGAGATGGTGGTCCAGATGTTAGACGACTTCAAGATCTCTGGTATTAATGGAACTCGTATCCTTTAAAGCCAGATATTGTTAATGCTTCCTGATCGTATTCAGATTTGATCTCTTTAATTGTCTCCTATTGGGAAGACTAAAGCCTGTTAATTCTTAGAAAAACACTTTGACAAGGAGAGGATCATTCCTTCCCCTGGTGTCAAATTTAGCTGTGTAAGCAGTATGCAAGTAACAATGTAAACAACAGGTGATGGGCATAATAGATGGAACCTTGTGTGTCCCAAACAGACTTCCACCTATCACAACACTTTGGCTGAGTAAGATCTACTGAATGCCACAGGGAGAGCTGGAGCTGTAACATGACACTCCCTAACAACACTGTAGTGTTTGCACTTCTGTGACCCACCCAATAATGTTTATAATTGTCATGTAGGTGAGGTGACCATAGAGCCTTAGCATGTTTAGGAAATTGTTTTCAGTGTGGCTTTACTTGCATTACCTTAACTGTTGTTGTCTTCAGATGTCTGCATGGTGTTTGAGGTGTTGGGGCATCACTTATTAAAGTGGATAATAAAGTCCAATTACCAGGGGCTGCCCCTGCCATGTGTGAAGAGCATCATAAAACAGGTAATATTAGCCCCACAGTGTCACAGCTTTTGTATGCTGGTTTCTCCTGATGGAGGTTTGGTTATAGCTTCCAGTAGTTAAAAGGGCCAGGTAAACTGTAGGCGGAGTGACAGGTGGAAACAAGTCAGGGCAGAGCATTTTGTGCTTGCATTTTTTTCAGCTAAGGAGCTTTTGTCATAATGTAAAAAGTAACTGATTCACAAATGTTGATACAGTATGCTTGGATAATTGATTTTACATCACTGAGTATTGCTTTATTTTTAGTTTGCTCAGATTGCTCAGATACACAGTTAAACCTTTAAAATCCCCATTTATTCATTTTCCAGGTACTCCAAGGCCTGGACTACTTGCACACAAAGTGTCAGATCATCCACACAGACATCAAGCCAGAGAATATCCTGATGAGCGTTGATGAGCCTTATGTACGGAAGCTCGCAGCTGAAGCCACGGAGTGGCAGAGGGCTGGGGCTCCTCCTCCCTCTGGTTCAGCAAGTATGAGACAAACACTTGTTCATATTTACATTCATGAGCTCAGTTTGGTCACAGGTTGTACTCATCTGATATTCTCTTTTCAGTAAGCACAGCGCCTGCTCCAAAACAGGTACAACCTTTTATTATTTACTTTTTGCATACTACATCAGCCTCCCATGTTCTCAGTACAACACATTTAAAGCAGTCCCACAAATGTGCAACTCTTTTTTTTTTTCTTTTCTTTTTTTCTGACAGACGGTAAAAATGTCCAAGAACAAGAAGAAGAAGTTAAAAAAGAAGCAGAAGCGTCAGGCGGAGCTGCTGGAAAAGTGCATCCTGGACCTGGAGGAGATGGAGAAGACCACAGAGCCACGAGAGGATGAAGAGGATGAAGATGAGGACCCGCAGTCTCCAAAGGGACGGGCCTGCGCTCCACTCAGACAGGTGTCTATGCAGGAGATAGTTAACGAGGAGATAGAGGGTAAGAAGCCAACGTCACAGAAGGAATATTTGCTTTTTAATTTTTTATTGCTGTTGGTTAAAGTTCTGTCACAGCTGTGAAACTAATAAAATCCCTGGTATGAGTCACGAGTGTAAAGAAATGTCTTCCGCCTTTTCCTGATATTTTCAGAGAGCAGTGTGGATGCAGATCTCATAAGGGTGGGACCAGAGGGACTGTCGGAGGTGAACTGCAATGGCCATGTGGAGTCAGACCAGAGGCAGTCCCAGTGGAGGGAAGAAGACCAACACAATGGCAACGCAGAGCCCACAGAGCAATGTGCCAGTCAGGAGGAGCAGCATGAGGAGTCCCCTGTTCAACTCATGTGCAACGGTGTGGACTCTGCGGATCTTACAGAGCTGGACACTGAGACTGAGGGCAGGGGTGCTCGTAGTGGAAAAACTGAGAGACACCATCCTGCTGGGCGGGAGGAGGGAGAGCTGCAGCAAAGCATTTTGCAGGAGGAGGATGAGGATGAGGGAGGGCACGACAGACTGAACGGTCAGTCAGCCAAAATCAGTACATCTACTAAGTGCAAAGAGTTTTTTTTAGTAGCTGTTTGCTCTGGCTGGGCTGCTTTTGAAGTTTAATAAAGCCGCAGCCATGTGAACTTTGGAATATTGATCGTTAAGCTCTTCTTTTATTAGATGTTTAGTCCATTCTTATCTTTTCGTCTGTCTCTCTGTCTCTCTGTCTCTCTGCTCTCACATAGGCAAGCTAACAGCAGGATCCCTGCTAGTTAACCCCCTTGAGCCAGTCAATTCAGACAAGATCAAGGTCAAGATTGCAGACTTGGGAAACGCCTGCTGGGTGGTGAGTAGCCTGCTAATGACCTGAGGGATTTCCTGATTAGGGATGAAGCCTCCAGCTAGGGACACATGCAGTGTCATCTAGCTACCAAAATAGAAATACTTAAATCTTTCAGCCCTTTGTTTAATGTGTTGCATTGAACTAAGCTTTGAAATATAATGGCAGATAAGGTCAGATTCATTTCTCAGACTCAGCTCTGCCACACATTTTGATTGTCTCTTTCCCTCTGTCTCTTTCTCTTTCAGCACAAGCACTTTACAGAAGACATCCAGACACGGCAGTACAGGTCCTTAGAGGTGCTCATTGGTGCTGGATACAGCACACCAGCCGATATATGGAGCACAGCCTGCATGGTGAGAAACTGCACTGACAATCAACTATCGCATTGTGTCGAAACCTAAGAAAAAAAATCACAGTCCAATGCACCTTGAAGTGTTATGAGAGCGTAGCAGCTGGTGTGTGGGAGTAAAGATATTCCTTCATACGGTGTCTTTTCCTTTGTTTATGATGATTGTGTTGTCTCCTCAGGCCTTTGAGCTCGCCACAGGGGACTACTTGTTTGAACCACATTCTGGGGAAGATTATTCCAGGGATGAAGGTATTGCTGGGACTTCCTCTTCCTGCCTATTCTCTGATTTATCCAGTTATAACTGCGCAGCATTAATCCTTCTTGGTGCTATATTTAGCAGTATTTTTGAAATGTATGCTTTACTGGTAAGAGGCTTTTAGCAGTGGTGGTAATTTTAAACACTTACTGCTGCTGTGAAAAGCTTCATGATGTTTTTTTTTGTATGAAATTTGCACTTATTGGAGTTGTATTGCTATTATGAATTATTTAAAATATTCACACATCAAATAAGAGTTTCACAGTAAGCATGGCAAGTTGTGTCCTTCGCTCCAAATTTTTCAGTTTTCATAATAAGCTCCTGTGCACTTTCTTTAATTTCCCACTGTGCTAACACTTAAACGGGGTACTCCATTACAGTGATTTCAAATGGTGTCAAATTCAGAGGAAATTAAGGTGTGAATCATGTGATGATGAGTACCAGCATTCCTGTGTTTATTTCCTCTCTAACACCTCAAACCACACTGTGACTGCACTGGAGAGGGGGCCATCTCTCATTTCCTCACTCATCTTCACCTCCTCACTCACTCTCGGTCACGTGTCATTGTTCTCATCCTTATGCTTTCTTTATGTTAATGTTGGCTCGCTGCTTAGCTTGAGGTTTCTGTACTGACATGATTTTGCTGCAGCATGTCAGGTATGTGCTAAGATTCGTTTTATTAGCACATGCCCCGCAGCTGTGAATCGGCTTCCTCACACCTACATTGCATGAACTCATGATGCTGTTGCTTAATATGATTCTACAGCTTGTTCTGTTGTTTTTTTACTAATCACTCATCATGTATCAATATCTGCCATACACGCTTTAGTGCGTATGCCTTTGGCTGTGCTTTAAGCCTCATTTTCAGTGTGGTTCCATTTCATTTGTTTTGTTATATGAAAGTGAATGGCCTATATGTGTTTAAATGTGTGTAGCTTTTGATGTAAATAATATAGACGTCCTATAGATGTGCTTTTTTGTCATACGCTGTAGGCTGTCATCATCCATTGTTCCTAATACATTGATACTAGGGCTGGGCAAGATATTGATCCTACATCGATACTGTGATGTGAGAGAACAGTGAGCGTTTCCCTGACAATTGTACGGCTTGGTGCTCTGCCAGGCCAACGGGAGCCCCCGCCAGGCCAAAAACTATTGTAAAGTATATTTCAATAATGCGCAATATCCAGTCTAGTGTTTCCCCTATTTTCAGTCATGCAGCGATGCACTGCCATGAACTACAGTGGCGCAGTCAGTTGAAAAGCTGAAGTGAAGATGACGTTGTCGGGACTGGTTACAAACAGGCTCAGTCGTAATCAACACGCGTACGTGCTGAGTGACAAATTCAGTGTTTTGTGTTTAAAGCTGAGCTAGACCAGAGAGCTTTCGGTTAAAGCAGATTGTGATGTTGTTTTGCCACCATGTTGTCAGTGAAGTTTGCTGGGAGTGATATAATGTGCCCCAGTGATGCTTTTTATGTGGTGTGAGCACTGCAATGGAATCTGTTTTAAAAAAAAAAGAAAGAAAGAAAGAAAGAAAGAAGAAGCCTTTGAATGCTACATGCCACCAGTTGTGGTGATTTATGAGGCACTTTGGCCTTGTGTGCTCTGAATAATTTGGCACGCAGTTAACACACTCCTCATAATTGTTTGAATGAAAACTCAACTGGTATCTGCTCCCGGTGTTCTTTGCCGCTGTTTTGAAAGAAGTTAATAACAGGAGTAACAGGTGAACCAGATTTAAAAGTGACACGTTTTAAAATAAGTGCTGTGTGGTGGATTTAATTCATGGCGATGTGAAGAGTGGTTCATGTGGATTTTGAAGTATCTGAAAAATATTTTACAAACATTAGTGTTAAATTTGCGAATAGAATGTGGTGTGAGAGACGACCCCATTTATCCACATTAATAGTGATTATTTATCATAAATCTCACTGTGTAACTGTGAAGACAATGATAGTCAACCCTACAATATTACCGCAATATATGGATGACATTGAGTTATTTTGTCAAAAATATCGTGATATTTAATTTTCTCCGTATCGCCCAGCCCTAACTGTTCGACATAACTGTTTGCCATCTCTCTCCTATCCCCTCTCCTCCCTCGAAACTGTTACCCTCTGACTCTCTGTCTCTCCTCCTCGGATGTGCCTCATTTCCAGACCATCTTGCTCTCATGATTGAGTTGCTCGGTAAAATTCCTCGTCACTATGCTCTGAGTGGGAAATACTCACAGGAATACTTCACCAAGAGAGGTACGCCACCCCTCTGTCTGTGGCTCGCTCTGGGAACGGTGGATGTGAGGTGAAGGGGGAGAGTCAGCACATTCAGTTCTACCAAAGTTGTTGGTGTGTGCAGGCCAGTGGGCAAAATAATGAATACAGCCCAATAAATGTATCTTACTTTGAACAGTGCCATCAGACATTGATGTAAGTGTCAGTAGTTGTGCCAAAGATTGCCTGGCAGAGGTACACTCACTACCTTCTTAGTTGTAGCCAGATGACTTGGCTGCCAATACTGTATTGATCCCTGTAGGGGAAATTCTCATTACTTTTTTCCTCCATGGGGTAGTCAACTGCTTTTAACTAGCAGTGTTTCTTTTAATTACAGACGTGTGTATGATATCAGTTTCCGAATATAAAATGGCATCAGAAGTTTTTATGAGCGTTTGTAACACTGTGATAACTAAGAAGGGGTCTGGGAATAACACCTCATCCATAAGGGATCTCCAGCCTGAAATAGTTTGAGAGCCTTTGTGCTCCAGATGGCCCCTGTGGAGCTGGCAGACATGTTCAAGAGCACTTCTGTAGGGCAGATGCCTGTTTCTGGGGCTTGAACCTGAATCCTGGTCTCTGTGCTGGAAACCCCTTGCTGCCTTCACTGTGGCACAGAGTCTTAATAAGATAACCTTTGTAATGAATCAGTGCACTGATTTCCTTACTGTGATCTTATTACATTTGTCTAATGCAGTAATGTAATGTGCTACTGTTCCTAAATTCAGCAACCACATCATAGTTACCAATCAAACAGTTATATTGTTACTTACGTTATGTAAGTTCTTCAGTTTTCTGTATAATGGCCGGATAGTCTAGTGCGCCTCTGGAGAGCCTCTTTAGCCTTGGCAGTCTGTTACTGACTGAAGGAGGAACAGGTTGTCTGTGAAACGATTTAAGAGACTCTCACTGAGTATAACCGCTGCTTTAGTGATAAACATGTCAAATAAGCTGCACTAGTCTACTAAGAAGCCATGGTTTGGTGAGTGAACGACTCAAGTGAGTTTGTTTGGCCAGTTAAATGCAGTTTATGTGCCATTTAAAGATGTTTTTTTCTCCTCTTAAATCTGTCATCAATATCTAATGATGTCAGGAAGGCTAGTCTCGTATTTAATTTATAGATGTACTTTTATTTTAAGGCAAGATGGGGATTTGTGCTGATATGCGGGCACATGTAAGGTTCAATACTATAGATTAAATTGGTGATAACATGACAGTACATTTCAGGCAGTGTTGCGGAGTATTGCAAAATTAATGTAACAAGAAGTGAAATAAATTACTTCTTTCAGGGAGTAAAAAAGAGTAAAATAATGCATTACTTTTTAAAAAAGTAAGGAGTGATGTGTAATATATTCTTTGAGTAAGGACCCCAACACTGCTGATGTCTTACGTTATTTGTTGATATGGTGAAGTGTTTGAAGTTTGAGAAAAATATCGAGACCTCTGCGTTACTACTTTAAAATGAGGATGATGCTTCAGCAGGTATTAACAGGTGTATATGATAAAAACACTTCCAACTTAGTATGAGTAAGTGAAGGTGTTTGCTTTGAGACTGAAGGAAAGGCTTATCAGTTAAAGGCTGATTAGGGTGAGAAAGAGTATTATTCCCTCCTAGTTGTAGCTAGAGCGGAGCTGGAAACAGTTTAAGAACCTTAGAGCACTTGTAATGTCTGGTGGCTAGGTTTGATGACGTGATTTCTAACTGTAGGTCTGCGCACCCAAGCCTCTGCAACAATCTGGCCCGTATATGTATGTGTGCTGTCAGCCTGTCCTTCCTCAGCCCTCCACCCACACACCCAGAGTGGGCCTGTGACTGGGACACTGTCTGACGAATGTGTTGTCTGTCTTGTCTGTCTTGTCCCTCTCCTCTTGGAAATCGGCTGCCGTGTAGACCATATAGCGCTGATCATTGAGCTGCTGGGGAGTGTCCCACGCAAACTCATTATGAGCGGCAAATATTCCAAGGATTTTTTCACCAAGAAAGGTAAAACAAAGACACATCAGTGTCAAGATGAGAGACGGCTTTCTGCCTGTCGTTAAGATCATTGCTTAGAGCTACTTATATTTTCACACATCTGTTGTGTAAAGTTTTTAAAATGTTTTTTTACCTGAACTTTAATTGTTAAAACATTCCCGTCATTAGATATTACTGTTTAAAAGAAATGCCTGTCCTGGAAAACAGTTAATAAACTCAAATATTTAATGTATGTTATATCTAGATATTTGAATATGTTTTCACAGACTAAACTAGCTCATGGTAAATTTACATGTGGGGAACTGTGGTATGTTCCTGCACTGCTCTCTGATGCTGCGCTGTCTGTCCGTCTGCAGGGGATTTGAAACACATCACCAAGCTGAAGCCGTGGGGCCTGCTGGAGGTGCTGATTGACAAGTACGAGTGGCCCCGTGAAGAAGCCGAGTGCTTTACTGACTTCCTGCTTCCCATGCTGGAGCTGATCCCGGAGAAGAGAGCCACAGCCGCGGAGTGCTTGCGTCACCCCTGGCTCACCCTCTAGTGGAGACCTCCAGCCATTGCACCTCCCTCTCCCTCTCACTCTCTCCAGAGACTGCAACAGATCACTTTCCAGTTTGGGCATATCAGATGAATATTTATTTCTCTTTATTTTTTTGTTTTGGATTTCTTATGTTCTTGTTATTGAACTAATGCTTCTGTGTATGTTTGCTTTGTGTTTGTTGGTTCTCCTCTTGGTGTGACGACGTCAGGAATCCAGTGGATTATATTACTTTGTGGTCATGTTGGCTCCAACCTGCTGTGCTCCGTTCACCCACCCAACTAAGCAAACCTGTTATTGTACTGCTAGTGACTCATCCTTGTTTGTTACACTCCTGCACTAAAACCCAAACAAATCAAGGATATGTAGCCTTTCTTGGTCATTTTTGTCCCCTTTAAAAAGGATTCGCTATCACTTCTTTTCTCGTGCATTTTCATTAGTGCTGTGTTGTTTTTTTTAAGAATTATTTTATCTTCTATTACACATGTAAGGTATACATTTTGTATTTGTAAAGTAGGCTTAGAAAGTTGCACACTGGGCTGACATTTACACTGACTGTGGTAATGTTCACAGCATTTTTCCAGACAGAGTTTCCACTGTCTGATAACGTAGGTCATATTATTTAGCCATAACAAATCCGTTGTCACCTGGTACTTAGTGTGGTTAGTTAATTATAATAAATGAGATCTTTCATTCTCATGGGAGGCTGGTATTCTCATACAACTATTACAATTCAGGAATATAGTGTTCTAAAGGTTTCAACAAAAGGACATGTTAAGAAGCCCAATTTAAAGGAAAAAAAAGTGAAAATAAACTGTATATATCTGTACCAAAGAGTTTGCCTTTATGTATATTACAGTTATGTACAGTTTTTAACAGATCTTATATCTTAGCTAAACTTATTTAGCTGGGTAGCTGTGTTTTAATAAAGCGTATGGAAGATGTGTTCGCGCTCCGTTGTGTGTATGGCCAACTGTTCAATAATGTCACTGTTTTTACCATAGAAATGGTGAGATCCGATGTTATGTAATGGTGTCCCAAATTGATCATATCAGAGTAACCTATGTATCTATTGAGCCTAGGTCGAAACAACAATTTACATCAGTGTCAGATTCAAGAGCATAGATGTACTGTAAGCTGTCAACTTACAAAACTGTACAACACACCATACAATAAAAACAGATGTTCATACAATACAAAGTGACTGTATCCAGCTTGTTTCTCTGGGTTTATTAGGTTTGTGACTTCAAGTACGGAATTTATTGCCAGGTTTGTGAAGCAGGAAAAGACTGCTACATTTCAATTAACCAAAAGTACATCATGACATTTCAGGATGCTTGCTCATTGCCCTCAAAGCACATCACCATCACACTTTGGTCCTGGAGGTCCGTGTTCATCAGTTGTTTTCTGTAAAAGAGGAAAAAATGCTCTTATGAAAGAAGTCCTGTCTTTAATTGACCAAAAAGCAGTTGTTAGAGCTGTAAAGAGCAAAATCCTCAGTCATTTTTATAAGCTACAACATAGGAAAACGTTCCGTAGCACAGTTTTGGACCTGGCTCTGCACCCACATGCCATGAACTGATCTCCCCCTTAGATTACTTTTGTAGCAGTAAGGTTACATTGTTTCTAGGGTGAGTCTGTCCCTCCATCCCTCTGCTGAAATTGACTGGAAATCCATATTTTAAAGCTGATATTTTAAAAAAAAAAAATCCTTCATCTGGAGCCCTATAGAGCAGTGGTTTCCAACTGGTCCAGCCACAGGTTCCAGATTTTACCTCAGTCATTAGTTCAAGGTCCTTGGAGTTGAATAAATTCAGCATCATGCTTGTGTGTGGTCATATCATTGAGCTAGTTTGTTGTCTCTCTTAAGTAGCTGTCTGCTATTCACTCACTCTACAGCAGGAAACAGCACTTCAAAATAAAAGCTATGTGCCGGAAATTCATTGTACTTCAAAATAAAGTGTTTTTTACAAACTTGACACATTCATGGGTCACCTATGGGCCATTAACAATGGACTCGTGACCCACTTTTGGACCATGACCCACCAGTTGGGAACCACTGCTCAAGAGGGTTCACATCTTTGTCGCCTTTTTCCATCTCTGATGAGTTTGCACCTCTGTGAATACCTTTAGTTAATGGAATCAAGATACTGAGCCTTTACCCTGTAATACTGGTTTATAGACACAAACCAAAACAGTAAAGGAAAACATTTTCTGAGACCTCTACGTCATCAACAAGATCAACAATTATTGACAAACCTATGGCACACATAAAGGAACACTTCAGCCCCCAAATGATCATTTGTATATTGATTACTCAACCTGTGTTACGTTGAATTTTTGAAGAAAACTGTTTTTTTTGCATGCCCATGGTAGAAGAGGAAAACTGAGAAAATCCTTGATGAATCAAAGTCATAGGGGGCCATGATTAACAAAAGCAAAACTATAACAAAACATCTGTTTATAAACTCTTACACAACTCGTGCAGTATAATCCAAATCTCATTTATGCAGTGGTATGCTCAGTACTTCTCAAACAGACAGCCCTTTGCAGCAGGGACCTGAACTGAAAGTAAAACTTTGCAATGCTTTTTTCAAAGCCAGACTCTTAACAAAAACAACCACAAACCATAATTTTACCTTGCTGAACACAAGAACTGCTTGTCTATCACTGTCTCAATTACTTAGTTTGAGTTATCATATGACTTTGATGAATCCCAACCAACCCTTTAAAACACAAGTCACACAATAATACAAACTAACAAACTAACCGTACTCGTTAAAAGTTTTTACCTTGCTAAAAACCGTAGCAAGGTAAAATTACCATTATTGTCAGTAGAGTCTTGCTTCAAAGAGAGCATAGATAAGTTTCACTTTCAGTTCAGTTTCCTGTTGGAAAGGGTTGTCTGTTTGTAAAGTACTGAGCATACAACTAGATGAATAACTTTTGAATTACACTGACTGAGTTGTGTGAGAGACTGTAAATGGATGCTTTGATATAGTTTAGCCCCCTGTGACTTTGATTCTTCAAGAATTTCCTCAGTTTTTGGATTCTTCATTTAGTGTCGAGGCCTGTGAGAAAATCATAACATGAAGGTAACTGATACACAAATGGTCATTTTGTGAGTGAGGAATACCTTTAAAACACTGGGCATTTGCTACGTAATACTGGTTTGTAGACACACAAACTAAGAATCTGTAGGGATAACCTAGATTAATAACCCTATAACATCATTAATATCATATTTGACACAAAAGCTTCTGAGTCCTCTACATTTTCAACAAGATCAATAACTGGTAAACCCCATTGTTTATAATCTTGCACATGTTAACCATCATGCAGTGGATTATCAGTGTAATGCAGGAAGTAGAGGCTTCTTATACACCAAATCCAAGTTAACTGCCTCCTTGTTGGGCTCATATGACTTGCAAAAAGGTACTTGTACTGTATGTGTCCCAATGTTTTAAGATAAACATTTACTTGATTGAAGCAGCATTAAACTACCCATAACGTTGTTTATATTACCTCCTCCTCCCTCCACCTCGAAGTCATCTGGCAGCAGTTTGTCCTGCCGGTTGCCAAGGGTGAAGGACAGGAGTGCCAGGAGCAGGGCGTCCAGGATGCTGATGATGGCGAGGATGTAGGCCCAGCGCACTGTGCAGTTCCCCAGGCTGTACTTATCTGTCCTCTGGCCACACATCCTCTTCACCTCTGGAGAGTCCCAGCCGTCTGGGTAGATCATGCAGCCCATCACCATCAAGGCAGCTGCGGGGGAAGAAGACGGTCACTGAAATGGTGTAGCCTTGCAATAATTACCCCTTGTGTGTGCTCTTACTTTGATAAATAATTATTAGGGAGGTTCTTCTGAGCCCCCGGTGCAGGATAAGGCACAATGTACCCCCATAAAGTACCAAAGGGTTCATTTATTTATGGCACAGCAGAGCAGAAGATGCTCAGCGGGGCTGTTTGTATGATGTACTGTTATTAAAGTTGTTAAATGTTAAATACTCTTCATCTGGTAAAGTGTCCTCTGGGCCTCTGACACAGCTACTGTGAAAAACTTTAGGTTAAAAATATGGATTTTGTAGGTATGTGCATTTCAAGGAATTGCCAAGTTAAATTCAGTGGTGGAAATCAAGGTTGTTACAGTTAACTAAAACTAATTTAAAAACTAAAACAAAATGTGGGGAAAAAAAAAAACATTTTAGTTAACTGAAATAAAAATAAACTAGAAAATTAGCTGGAATTATACGGTTTACTTACAAAACTAGATATAATAAAATTTATATATTCTAAAAAATAATAAATATTTCACATTTGTCAACACAACAAGCATGAGGAGGCAGTGGTGCATATGTTTATTGAGACTGAGATGTCCACATGACTGTGAGTTAACTGCCCTCATTAAGTCTTGTGTTTGTATTTTATTTTATTTTGTATTCTATCATGTATTTCCTAAATATTGCCCCTGATAAATACCCCCAATATTACCAAAAAAAACCCCCAAAACAAACAAAAACTGAAACAAAAACTAAACATTTTTTAACAATTAATAATAAACTGAAAGGAACCCCCCCACCCTGAGGTTCGAACCTCCCACCCTGGATTTGAACCAGGAAACCTCTTGCTGTGAGGCGACAATGCTAATGCAATGCTAATTATACATATTAATAAAACAATAGTTTGTTTTGGGCTCCATGTCTCATTTCAGATGTCTACCAGAGGTTCGCAGTTAAATCAAAGAGACATTTAACCCCTAAACCTCTCAGATGGTTTCATTTAAATAAGTGTTCAAAGTCCAAATAGGAAAGATTATCCATTATTTCACAATTATGCTCTAGAGAGATTCATGAAGGCATGACATGAAACCCCCTTTTATTCCTCTCTCTAATTAAAACTTAGCAGGAAAATGAACACTTGAACATACAGCAGCATGATGAAAACTACTTATAATGACAGAGACCATCTTTGGTAAAGAATTATTTGACGTCCTTTTTTAAAAATACAGTCTATGTTCTGAACTGATTCACATAACATGACTAAACTTAATAGAAAGACACACACATACACACCATTTCGCCAATTGTCAAAGAGAGGCATCATTGGACTGGTGACAAGTGTTTGTGATGTTGTGTGTGTGAATGCGTGGGTCTGTGTGCGTGCATGGTTTGCTGTCTCCCATTAATCATCTTACAACCTCTCAGATTTTTCTGGTGACCCTTTTGAAGGACCTGACCCATAGCTTGAAAACTATTGTAAAAAAAAAACATCCCACAAACACACACACGCATAAAAAAAACTACCTGATTGTATCTAAATGCTGCTAACACACTACTGCATCAGTGTAAAGCATATAATAATGTGTATATGATAATATATCAGTCACAAGGGGACATTTTGCTGCAGGATGAGTACTTTCAGTACTTCTGTACTCTGACATAAGAAAAGGACATGAGTATTTCTTCCAACTGTTGTTATATAGGCTCATCCGACTCATTTCCTCATCCCTGGTGTGTTTCAGGTGTGAGTTCAGATCAGTGAACAACACAGTAACACCTGATATTGTTGCATGTAAGCGATCCACCATTAGAGGTGTCAGAGTCTGGGCTGAAACTGGATCCTTATTGGCTTCCACAGTGAAGAACAACACATCCAGTACAAACACACACCTCGCCTGAAAACTGAGAGGTGAGAAGATGAGTTTATCACCTCACACTCAGTTTACAGTTCATAAGAGATGCCTCACTCATCCCTCAGACATGCAGCTTTGTCTCAATTTTGATATTCTGGAGTTGAACTTTGGTTATGATTTTAAAGGTTTTGTTGAATATGTACTTAAATGACAAAATGTAAAAAGTTGGCCTTTTTTTTTGACAATGAGATGCAGACACTGAAACAACTACAAGGTTTCAAAAGTGTGACCTTTGACCTTAACTTTACTCTGAATATGAACAGCAATAGACTCCTGTGTATTTCAAACCTTCATCCTAAACCCAGTGAATTGTTTGGTCACACAGTTACTGTACTGCCACTGTATTTTTAGCACAATGCATCAGTATTAATAATCTGATGATATTTTAAGGATTACCACTGCTGTAATCCCCGTTGTTAACCAGCCTCACAGTAAATATTCAACCTTATATTGAATTATCTTTCAGCTTCAGTTGATTGTAAGGTCAACTGATCAGACACGACTTGATAAAATCAAAAAATATTTGTGACTTGACTTGGACTACAACACCAGTGACTTGTGACTTGGAGGACAGAAACATGCAACATTATTTCTGTTGTGCTACTGGTTAATAGTGCTATATGCTATTTAAGTGCAATGTCAGCATTCCTTTTCTTATAATTAAATTCAGTAGCACTCATTTTAACAAATTTGTTCAAACAAATAAATGCAGTTCTTAAAAAGCATTCATGATTTTTGTAAATTTAATATATTTTTACCTTGTTGTAAAAAATTTGGCCAAGAGCTGTTCTGACTCAAAACTCAAAGTTTAAGATGCAGGACTTGGTGCCTGAGTGCAACGATGTGAGGCTTGTATAATTACTTGTATAATTCAAAGGGAGCTGACAAAAATAATTAATTAAAAGGGTAGGTATAATAAGCTAAGGCTTCAGCCTGCACCTTTTTGGTCCTGTTTTGTTTTTAAAGCATTAACTTAAAGTTAATGTCTATCTACCAGTGTATATGAGTTTTGCAAGTTGGAAAATGACTGAACTAAATTAAACTAAACTAAACTAAAGACCTGAAACTTATGTAACCTGCAAAACAATGACTTTGGTCCTTCCTCTGATGGTGTCACTACATTTACTTCAGTAAATGACTTAAATACTTATTTTACCACTGTTATATACGTTATATTATTATTTCCACTGGTGTTAATATAATATTACAGCCTAATGTATTTAACAGTGGTGAAAGGAATGGTATTATTTCCACTGGTGTTGAAGCTAGTTTTAAGTACTTTACATGCTGTTGGGTACTTACTTATATGCGTTTTGTTGTTGTTGCTTTTTTAATGTGAAATCTTGATCTGAACAGTAAGAAGTAGTACAAATGTAGTGGAGTAAAATAACCTCTGAGCTGTGGTGCAGTAGGAGTAGCCTATCAAGTAAAGACCACACTCTTCCTCCTTACCTGAGGCCAGCTGCATCCAGGCACAGATCTTGTACACGTTCCCAGCGTTGCAGAAGAAGAACAAGCTGAAGCAGACCATGGTGCCCACGATCAGCAGCATGGAGGTCCCCACGAAGAACATGGCGGTCCTGAAGGCCGGTGAGGGGATGGAGCTGAAGTCCAGCACGCTGCCCTTACAGGTGAGCTCCGAGGTGAGCGCGTTACCGATGCAGTAGTGGAAGAGGCCGAAGTATCCGGCCTGAGGGGTGTTGACGCTGTCTCCGATCCAGTAGGGCTGGATGAAGACCACCACGGTGATGATGACGAAGCAGATGGTGAACACGGCCCACATCACTCCGATGGCTCGAGAGTTTCTCACATAGTTGGTGTGGTAGATTTTAGCAGCCTCCTGAGCAGGAAGCAGATCCATGTCCACGAGCTTCTCTTAAATATGTCTTCAATATTCTGCGCCTTCAGAACATCTGAACATTTTCATCCAAGTGTTTAAATCCACATGTGAGTCTATAAACTCCTCACCACAACACACAGACACACACACCTGTTGCTGCTGTGGCTGCTTTGCGGTGACAGACTTAGCTCAGGATTCAGCACCCTGGACAGCACCCACAACTCTCTAATTAGTGACGTTGCTCTGACGTCAGACTTTGACAGCTGTCTTACAAAAAAAAAGTAAGTTAATACTTTCCTTAGCCTACTCACTTTATCATTAATCTCTTATTTTGGCTTGCTAAATACCCCCCACACAAATGCAAATGAAATTGTTGGATAACACTTCATAAGTCAGCCTGCGTTTTAGAGTGTACCTCTCGCCCACTTTACACATTTATACATTACCTAGTACTTTCATACTAAAGACAGGCAAACAGTGCAAACTTCATAATCCAGCCCGGTCTCTGTTGTTAGTATATACTTAGGTGGAAAGTAATGCCTAGTTTCCCTGTATGTTTTGGTGAAAGCACGCTGTAGATGTGAGAACAGTACCTACCATGTGGTTTCTGTGTAATTAAATAATAAAAACATTTTATAACTTTTCATGATTCATTATTGTGTGTTTTAAGATATGTGTAGGCCATATTATTCCATTACTGTATTGTTTGTGTTTCATCCTCGGATGGCACTACAAGACTTCCAGAGATGTGCACTTGAGAGAGGTAAGTTTGCTTTGTACTCCAGCCTGCCTGTTAATTAGGCAATTTGCAGAATATAGACCCATTTCTTTAAACTCATTCAATGAAATGTAAACAAAACATAAATATTAAAACCCTGGAGTGTGGGTGAAATTGCCTGATGACACATAGGCTACATTTAAGGTACTGAATCAACTGCCATGAGCAAAGGGCAAAAGCATTTGTTTTTATTGCACTTCATACATATACAGATTCATATGAGGAAATTAAACCATACGTTTCGGGAAATTACATAAATGACAAGTTATACTTTAACTCTCGGGAAAGTATGTGGTAAGTGACTAGGAGGAATTATGCTCTAACTACATGTAAGTTCCCAGGAGTTATACGCAAACTCCCGGGAAAGGGGGCGAGAGGTACACTCTAAAACGTGGGCTGACTTATGAAGTGTTGCCAATTGTTCAAACCTGTTTATTTCTGTATTTAGGATGAATATATGAATGCCATAAAATATTTAAAGAACTCTAAACCTATGAGGACTGTACTGTTATATACAAGGACTGATAATGGATCATCTTATCCTGTAGTTGGTGCTATGATTTAGTCTTTTTCTCTGCCTGTACTTCTGGCCCCTGTGTTGCTTTTGATGTATTTTATGTGTTTTTTATTTGTCTTATATGATTTGTCTACACTATTGTCTTAGATAAAGACTAAAAAAACATTCTTTACTGAAAGTAAAAGTCTGTTGCTAAGTAAATTGGTCTGTTTGTATTTCATGCAGAGCTGTATATTATGGAATTGCCCAATTCTTTTTTTTAGAACTTAATTGTAATTTAGTTTTCATCAACAACAATACAGTGTATACAATTACAAATTACTCAGAAATGACATAAAAAGAAAGCAGCACAGACATCCATGTTGACATCTTAGGTTAGGTTAGGTTCTTTAATGTCCCCAGGGGGATAATTGTTTTCACACATCATCAGTCAGGTTGGTTTCAGGGCAGCATACACAACATATAACAGATAACAGACCCTCTTCCCACGTATTCCCCTGATAACAAATAACCCTCTCCCACACATACCACAGAAAACCATATAAACATAAACATGACATAGTCAGTGTACAGGGGTGAAATATTAAATCTACATGTTTTTGTTTAGGGCTGTGATGGCTGAGGGGACAAAACTTCTTTTAAAATGGGCTTAACCTCACTGGTTAGACAAAAGCACATTTAAAATAGAAAAAAGGAATGAAAGATAATAGTACTAATTGTCCACTCCACATTATAATCACACAGATAACATACAGGTGCAAAATGTGTTCTACAGGCAATGACATATAATGTATTTATGTGATATGTGCATGGCCGGAATATAAAAGTAAAAGTTTGGCAGAACTCTACTGGATGATAAACCTCATCGTATTGATACTAAAGACGGATTTTTGTCATCTTAATAAGTATGTAATGTGTTCCATCTGATAGAGGTCCCAGACTTTGTGGGAGGGTCTGGGTTCAGCCGTCTCATGGCCACACACTTTAAGGCTGCTGTAAGTAATAAATATAAGAGGTATTTCTAATTCTATTTTTGATTAAGTGTTGTCAGGTAAGAAACACTTTCTTCACTTTCTTTTTAATGCAATCTTTAAAGAAGCTCTAATGTAAAAAGGTCATTCAGGGAGCTGGCCCTTTGATGGTGACCACTAAGTAACAACCACAGTTAAAACCACCAAAAAATGTCTTTGAAGACTTAAAAATTATTCAAATATCCATATAATATACAGCATACAAACCTTAGAGGTATACAAAGCATATATTTAGAATTGAAACAAGATGTTTTAATGTGACCTACAATCAGTGTTGGGGAAACAACATTACAACTGTAGTTTACCAAACTACTACCTACTTCACAATGAAAAGTAGTTAATTACATCTCAACTCCTCTTGAAAATGTAGCCTGTCAAAGTAAATTTAGTTCCCAAAGGTGGTTTGACTACATCCAAACCACATCACAGGAAATGATCACAATCTGAGTCTGGAATCTCCCATCGTTACATGGAGGTACAGCTGATCTCACAGTGAACAAAATGTACTATAGGTGTGTTTGATTTGGAGACTTTGGCAGGCCAGTGCTCACAGGCAGCCCGAGGATGTGTTTTAAGGAGAGGACTAGGAGCAGTTTGGGTGGAATCCAGAAAATACAAAATTCTTAGGGGAATTCAAAGTATTCAATTGCAAAAGCAATACAAAAGACATGCACACCCCAACGTCCAATAGAGTAGGTGCTGAACCAAAAAACGTCTGGCAATGTAGAAAACAAATCAGTCTGCACACCTAGCAGCTCCCTTTTAGAGGGAGTTTAATGCAGAGTGCCCACGGCTCTTCCTGCAGACATCTTAGTTTTAAATCATAGGTGATTTTGGTCAAATGACTGATTGTCGTTAAGTGACAACTGTGGCCAAAAAGCTGAGGCACTGTGACATGTATATGTATGGAACAAACACCATGAGAATACTATGAATATGTAGTTTGTAATAAACTAAATGACTTATATAACCCAAAGTAGTTAACTACTGAAAAGGCTATTTGAATGTAGTTTAACTGCCACCCAACTACTGCAAACTGTAGTTAAACTAAAATTTAATGAAAGTACATTTTTCCTCGGGGAAAGTTAAGCCCAGGGGTGTCCAAACTTTTCTGAATGGGTGCCCGATCAGATAATGTGAAAACACCTGAGGGCCAGCTACTTCTCACAAATGACACAAATGCAACCATTTCATCTTTACATGGAAAAGTATTCACCTTTCCACTGCTCCTAAAAGCAGCCACCCTTGCTCTTGACTTTGCACCTCTATGCTGTGGCCTTTTCTGCTGCCTGGTAGGAAATATGTGATGTTAGAAAACTGTTCATTTGCTTCTCTACTGTCTGTCTATGAAAACACATAAGTTCTGTCTGTGTAGTTCCTACGTGGTGCATACAAACTGTATGATATTGTGAGTTGAATGAAAAAAATGCAAGGTGATCTTGCTTGATTAACCAACATTATGTTAATCATAAAATATATTCTGATAGAAGCTGAGGGCTGTTTCAAATAGACAAGGCTGGTTTAGTCTAACCTGTAACCCTCATGTCTCCTCAAAAGACATACAAACAGTATGTTACTTTGGCTTCAAACTTCCAAGGGGTAATTTTTCTATTCTTACTGCAGCTTATCTGCATTGTTTTGCTGTTTTCATTTAGTGCTAACTCCTCTTTACTTCAGTGTTTTTAAATGTCATAATGTGATATTTAGTGGATTCTGCCTGACAGTTTGCTGAGCTTTATGGCTGATGCCCAGGAAGCTTAAAATAAAGGCTTGCTGATATCAAAATTCAATATTGCTCCAGCTGAATCGTCTTATTGAAGAGCTGCTTATCTGGAGACTTACTGCCCGTGACAGGAACACAATAAGGATTTTATTTTGATAAATTTTGTGGCAGAGGATGCTGGGAGTTCAGCAGCCTGAGTCTGTAGAAATGGCACAGATGTGAAAAATCTGATACGTGTGGGCAGCTTCAAATCACACAGCACACTTGTGTTTGCCAAAAGCAGCTGGTCTGTGCCGCTTGATACCAAAGCAGAGATCTATCTCTCAGTCACTGCTGTTGGGGAGACTGTTTCCTTCTATTTTAATTGCTCCTCTGTGGGCTGATAACTGATCATATTCAATACCAGAATTGAATTTTGGGCAAGAACAGTGAATCTCATTTGCTGCTGCCTCACTTTATAATTAATCACTCTAAATGACTGGTGTTTTTATGTAAATGTTTTAGTAACACTAACTGTCTGTTTGAAATTACAATACACATATGGTTTCACTCTTTGCACATGTTGGTATTGTGCCACAGTCAGTTCGGGGTGACAACCCTGGCCCAAGGCTGACAGGGGGCAGCCGGACAGAGCATGCCACCATCTGTACCCTTCACCCTCCAGTCAGTGCTCATAACAAGGAGCTTGTGGGCCTCCTACGTGACAGTTTGCCATGTGCAGAGAAAAGTATTCAGGGATGAGCAGTTGTCCTGCGTCCCCACAGGCTCCCTGACAGCTCCCTGCAGCTCAGGAGGGACAATCAGCTGCCGGTGGGGGGTAGCAGAGAGGGAAACATGAGCTGTGCCTAAAGACAGAGAGTGTGGGGGGGTGAGATGGAGAGGAGACGTCACAGCTTAGATAAAAGACTAATCAAAATCAGTCTGTGGAGGAAAAATGTGGGGGAGCTGCTTTTGAGAGCTGCTCTAATGAGGCGTAATCCCTGATACATGTGACAGCCTCTAACGGTCTCGTCAAGATTCCATCAAGCCTGCTGTTTCTTCAGAGATGCCTTGAAGAGGAGATGTGGGGCAAGCATCTCGGTGGAACACATGGCAGAGGATGGCCAGTGCGTCAAGGCTTCATGCACACACGAGCACGGATATGCTTCACACTTTTAGGAGGATTAACCTTTTTATTTGTTTTCTGACATACAGCCTTGTTCCAGGCTTGTTTTAAAGTCAAAACATTAAAAGCCTGTAGTGATATGAGGGAATTACTGAAATCCAAAAATCCACTTACACTGCACTCAGAGCTCCTGGTTATGAATTAAAAGATAAATCGTGTCCAGTTGTTCTGTTTTAGCTCCCAAATGAAGATGAAATGTGATGTCTAACTTAAAGGCCGACGGGCTGGATGAATTGTAGCTGTTAACACGAGGTGTCTAATAAAACCTTTCTAAACCCATCTTGATTTTACAACACTTTTCCCATCACAGACAGGATCTGATGTTAAAGGTGTTTAACTGTGTTACCCACTTTATTGCTCGTAGGTTTGATTTTAGAGGTTCCACCGTCTCCTGAATATAAATTGAAGTAGCGCCTGTCTTTCACTTTAATGAGGAGAATGAAACTTTGTTTGCATGGGCTCTGCAATCATTCCACCGTCTGTCACTCCATACGGTTTTAACTATTTTCAAACAATGGAGGAAGCAGAATTGTCTCTTTGTTTGTTTGTTGTTTTAAATTATTTATCTATGGGCCACAATGCAATCTACCGAATTTCCGATGAGAATGTTGTCCCTTGTGTTTCCTGTTTCACCCTCCTAGTGTCATGTTTGGGTGCGTTCTGACTTGCATGCCTTTTCCTTTTCCTTTTAGTGTGTACTGCAGCTGCCCTTAAAAAGTATGTACTGTTGCATGCTGTATGAGCACAAATGGGACATACTACTTCCTTATAACATTATGCCCTGAACTTTGACCCTCTTGCTTTTATATCCATTACCTTGGAGATGAAAGAAAAACACCAATTCTCCAGAGATGGAGATCAACCCAGAGAGCTCTGCTGTTGTCACGTTGCAATGTATGTAGTACAGCTATAAAGTTATAACTGCACAGATTGCAGATTGTAACATATTATATTTGTGACAGTGACATTAAATCTGCAGTTCTCTGTCATGTTATGATATTTTGTTCACTTAAACCATCAGTATTCCTATTATTACTAATTGACTGGTCATCAGTTTCTTGAATACACTGTCATCCACCATTGCAACTTCTGAGATCTGTCAATCAGCTGTCAACCCTTCATCTGTTTGCGGCTCAGTGGGTGTAACATATCATTTACTGCGCAGAAGATTGTGGATCAGAACAGTCAGAAAAGCATACTGACTTGCATACAGCAAAATCAGACTGGATGTAGTGGAACATCCTGGTATTTTTGGCATACTGCATTTCACATACTATTTATTGGGACATACTAACTGTGCGTTCCAATACCCATACTACCATACTATATAATATGCCGACAGAAGATTCAGTATGTCCCAATACATAGTATGACAAATGCAGTATGCCAAAAATACCAGGATGTTCTACTACATCCGGTCTGATTTTGCTGTATGCGAGTCAGCGAGCTTTTCTGCCTGTTCTAACCCACAATCCTCTGCACAGCGGAAGATTTGTCACATCGACTGAGTCGCAAACAGATGATGGGTTGACAGCTGTCAGAGGTTGCAGTGACGGATTCAGGGCGTAATGTAATGAGAAAGTGGTATGTCCTGATTGTGTGCATACTGCATGCAACAGTACGTACTTTTTAAGGGCAGCTGCAGTACATACTAAAAGTAAAAAGAAAAAGTATGTGATTTGGAGCACACCCTAAATCTTTTTCTGATATACTATACAGTATGGTAGTATGGGTATTGGAATGCATCATCAACAATCAAGCCACTGCAGTATAAAGCCCCGGCTCAGTCTTCAGCCCACTGCAATTCATTTAGCAAGTTAGCCGGTCACAGGTTGACTTACTTAGTCAAGTGTGGCTTGATGAGGCTAGCTGCTAGCGTGAGCATCAGAGGCTGTGCTAACTTGAACTTCCGGGTTAGCTGCTGAATGCTTTGCCATGAGGTGATATTTCAGGCTTGAGGTACATCAATGGTATGGAAATTTTCTTACTGCAGAAATTGTAGAGAATGGTGCTCCTATCAACAGTTCCATCTGGGCACTTTTTAAAACGTAAATGTTCCATTCACGGGGCCGAGCAGCGTTGTCTCGTCTGCCTCCATCATGTGACAAAGCCCTTGTGGCCTTCAGTGACGCACCAGGTCTAAGGACACCACAGAACAGGATTAATCAGCATTAAGTTTTTCAACACGTTACTCTTTCTGTGATTGAGTAATCGGAATTAATGTGTTATTTTGACAGCCCTAGTTGTGAGTGTGTTCTTCTTTGAACACAGGGATATTTCTGAAGTGGCAAATTGATTCACTCACAGATTCACACATTGCTACTTTTACTTTAGTACAGGATGTGAAAGCTTCCTCCACAACTGTCAAACAGTAGAATAAACATGGCATCTTAATTATAATTTCCCTTCAGCAGCACTGTGAGACTGTGGTTTGTGGTTATTTAATTAAATCCCATATTGTTTTGGGAATAGTTATAAACAATTTAAACTGAAACAATAAAGACATTTACAAAGCTACACTTTGTTTTTTCTTTAAGTAAGAGCCTCCAGATAACAAGGGGGCTGCAATTAGATCACCACAAACCAACTGAAGTGAATCTGAGGTTTTCGGCTCCCCTGGGGACCCCGGGGGCTCGTAGACAGTTTCTCTGCCTGTTTGGGAATCCGTCCTAGCCATCACCTCATCCAGGCTCTATCCTGTTGCCCGAATGTGGATTTCCTGAGTGCAACCAGCTGACAGAAAACTGGCAGAAAATCAACCCAAATTCCTGTCTTCAGAAAGCCTGACAGACAGACACGGTGTGTATTTTTAGCCTTATGAATAGTAAATAGTGGAGATGTGACAGGAAATGAAAGAGGAAAGAGAAGGGAAGACATACATCAAAGTAAACCAGCTTGATTTAAATCAGGGATGTTGCAGTCACACGGTCATTGCTTAGACCCCTGAGCCATCAGGAAACCCAAACATTGTCTTTGTTTTCTGGTAATTATCTGCACTTTCATGTCTTGAAAGTGAATAAGAAATAATTAATCAGTGTTAGAATGAGACAAATTGAATTGCTGCATCTCTCTACACACACTGTATGGAGCCTCAGACCTATTTACACTTAGAGGACTTGGAGGGTTGAGCATACATTAGGCTGCTTTTCCTCGGATGAGTGAATTTCTAAGTAAACCTGATAGCTGAGCTCTTCTGCCATGTCATTCTTATACCGCGGGGAGTCAGGTTTGTTTATCCGTTTGTTCAATAATTCCTCTGCCTCACTGCAGTTCAGATACACTGTTAAAACGATCTGCCACTCTGGTTTCCTGTGCAGAAAATACACAAGCGTGAGAAGAGCGAGGAAGGGTACAAGTAAGTGAATATTTTTCATCTGGCACTCTGCACGACAGATCACAGAACACAAAGTGATGCTTTTTTATCATTGTGAAGTGAATATCTCCAGGCTTTGGTCTGTATCTCTGACACAAAATGGGAAAAAAAATGATAACATCATCACCCAGAACTCAGAGAACATGGGATTGACAATTTTTAATCTTTTCTGACACTTCAAAGATGAAACAATTAATCCCTTTAATCAATAAAATAATCAGCAGATTAATAAGTAATGAAAACAATCTTTATGTGCAGCCCTAAAGGGAAACTAGTCCATCACAGTGTGACACCACCATTAATGTGTGGGGACTGACATATACAGCAATTTGATGGTTTAATACTAAAAACCCTTGGAAGGTCAAACCTCTGGTGCACTATATCCATGATGCCTGTGCTTTATGTTGTTTGCCATGCATAATCACACACAGCACTGGTCAGGTGATCTGACTCAGGTGACCTGTGACTCCACGATCACAGGTGTTAAGGGGGGGGGGGGGCGTGGCCTGAGAAACAAAGGGGAAGAGAATTGTTTGGGGTGGGGAAAGACGAAATGTCTTCTGGAGGTAAATGGAGGAGAAAGGTGGGAGCCAGGCAGCAGTCAGTGGAGAGGGGAATAATCATTAAGCTCCTTTTTATGTTTGTTCCTCGTCTATCTGAGGTGAACAAGGAAATCAGTGGATTAAGGGACCACGACTGTTGATCAGACGGCTGGAAATCAAGCCAAGGCCAGATTACCATTTCTCAGTTCTACATCTGGTGAGTTTGATTTTTTTAAAGGGAGGACATATATTTCATTTTTGTTTTTTGGACTTTTTGGTTAGATTATGCAGTCTCATTAAGGAGGACTTTTTTTGAGTTGGACAAACCTTGTGGACACTCAAGTGGACACTGTGGTTATTTTCTTTATTTTTTGTGAAGCTAGGTGCATTCCTTTATTTGTTGTCAGGAGGGCTGTAAAGGCACCCAAATTCTGCAGATGCATAGGTCTTAATATAATTGCTCTTAATTGTTACTAGGCTCAAAACTTGAGATGATTGTTTTACTAGTGATGAAACCACCAGGAATGAATCACCTGACTTTAGTTCCCCTGAGCTCTGTGGAGTGTTTTAGTGTCATTGTTTTGGTTTTCTGGTTCACAGCATCAATATTTTGGTTCAGTCACACGTAAAAAAGTTCTCATACCGTAAGACTTCAATTAATAGACCGGGTTATTATTTGTTTCAATTACTGAAATCAACAAGCCTATATCTGGGACAGGCGTCTGTATGGGACAGGCCTTTAATTCCTTTCACACAAAACTGTTCAGCAAAGATCAGAAAATACAATCAAATCATGTATGTTAACTAGCATGAATATTACTTGAATAAAAATTAGGCTTCACATAATATATCACTGATAAATCATTCATTAGATCTAGCTCTGAAAGCATCAGAGAGAGTTACAGCACTTAAGGATTATGGCACCCGGCATACCGACACAACACCACTTTATCCTTGTAAAACAAAACGCACAACTTGGATTAACTTTTATGAAAAACCCTTTTAATTCTTTTGATCTGACGACCCTTATGGACTAAAGGAATATGAATAACTTATAGGGTAATATGAGAAATGGACACATAATTTGAGGTAGCCAACAACTCACTTTTTTACATCTGAAGACCCAGCCTTTAATTGAGACAGGCCTTTTTTGTCAAAATGTGTAGCTAGTAAAATGGACAGGGCATTTAACTGGGACTAGGCTTTGAATTGAAGTTTTACGGTAACTCTTATTAACTTATCAGTGTTCTATGGAGGACAGCAGCCACATAATTGTCAGCTGATGAATCAAACAACAGTGTCCATCTACAGCTCTCCTAACTGACAAATACCTTCCTTCATGGACGAAAATGTTCACAGTATGATTTTATTTAAGCCTGAATGACAAGTCAACAAGTCTCCCTTGACTTGTTTGTGTGTGTATTAGAGCTGCAATGATTAGCCGAATAATCAGTCAGTCAGTCGAATGAAAATTAATCACCAACTATTTTAATAATCAGTGAATCACTTCAGTCATTTCTCAAGCAAAAACTTCAAACATTTGCTGCTTCAAGCTTCTAAAATGTGAGAATTTGCTGCTTTTCTTTGTTTATGAATGTAAATGAAGAGTCTTTGGGTTTTGGACTGTTGGCGAACAAAAGAAGTAATGTGAAGACGACATTTTGGGCTCTGGATTTTTTTTTGTTGTTGTTGTTGATGTTGATAGACTTAACGACTGACTGATTAATCATGAAAAGAGTTGTCAGATTAATTTATGATGAAAATAACTGTCAGTTGCAGCCCTAGTTTTTATGGGCCATGTGGTCGTGGTGCTGAAACGTCACTCTTGTCACTGAAATTTAGCGGTGGATCTGGCTGTCGGCTTCGATAACTATCAAATGGTGTGCCGACTCCACCTACTCGCCGCACCACAGTTGTACACTGGTGTGGTAATGGTGTAGACTCAGTACATCTTAATCAGCTCATAGAAGTCTTTGGTGTTTCTGTGCTGCAGTTTGTGATTGGCTGATGTGCTGGTACCAATATACCTGTGATAGCCTCATAATATTCAGTCAGACTCTAGGTACACTATCATTATTGTTCACACAACAAAATGACATATAATATATGAAGCATTAAATCAACTGACCAGTGAGCATGGACGTAATTAGTTTTCAGTGTTAATCCAACTGTAAAAGTCCAGTTGGCCAAATAAACATCTGTAGATGTTGTTATTGGTCAGTCCAGAGCCATATCAACTCTGAGTGGACAAACAAGCCTGTGAAGCTTAAATACCCCCTACAGTTGACACTTATTAACTGCTGGGTGTAACCTGTGATCAGAGCTATAGTAGAGGGTATACTACATGTTGTGGCAGGATGCACACAGGCTGTTTAATTACATCACTCCTTAAAAGGATGTCTGTGAGTTTCCACCAACAGAGACAAACCTCTGCAGATTGTCACTGCTGTAGGAGTTAATGTGTATGAATGGATTCAGTCACAAGCCATTAAACATCCCCTGGTCCTTTTGTAAATGGGCGAGTCCTACTTCCTTGGTTCATCATATTTCTTTCCATAATCCAATACGAGGTGTGTGAGCTGTTGTAAAATGGCCTGTGGCACTTCTAATAACCTTGGCACCTTTATTACATTTATGGCCAACTTTCATCAAACGAGCGACATGCTTATTCCGTGATGTGATTAAGGTCTGCTGCCGAGACGCAGAGCAGAGTACATCATAATGTTTTTCTGGGTATGTGACAGATATTCTATCATCATCATATGTTTTTTAGCTATAATATTGCTTAATGTTATGTGACTCATCTTGCCTCTTGCCAAAGTGTCTGCAAAGGCGCTTTTTTAGGTCTTGGATTTATAACAAACAAGGGCTTGGGCAGATTTAGATGCCAGTGCCAATTAGAGATGAAGAGGCATTTCATCTAAATAATAACTGTCTTTTAAACTCAGGGTCCTGACTTCTTTTATGACTGTCCCACAGGAGCGTGCTGACTGTTGGTGCTAGTTTGAGGAGAATAATAAGATTAGTTAGTCTTCTCTACTTAGTATTCAGTTTAATAAACCCCTTCAATCAGTATGCAGCAGGGTTGTTGCAGCAGGGCAAACTGTCAGTGTATCTCTAATATCCCTTCATTTCTACAGTTTTAATCTCACCTGCTTTCTGCATACTGTAATATCCTGCTAAACACCCCCTTGTGTTGCATGAGTAACCTTCACTCTCAGCTGTACTGCTTTGATTCCCCGCAGCAACAATGTTTGAAGATAATGAGCTCTGTGAGCTTAGTGCAGGTGTTGTAATGGCTGCAGCGGCTCTTCCCAGGGAAAGAGATGAGCATCCACATTTTTGTGCTCCTCTCAGGGCAACAACCCAAACCTCATCCTCACCCTCCCTGATGGACGCATGGGAGCCCCCCCCCCCCCCCCCAAATCTCCCCACCCCCTCCCATCATTACAGCACCCCTGCCTCATAGATACTTGTCCAGCCGGCTCTGAGGCCAGTTTTATTTCATCCCATCTCCTTTTTAGAATTGGCGGGGTTTGGCAGGAAGAAGCAGGAGCTGATCCACAGCTCAGCCAGACGCTTCTTGTTATTTCTGATGAAAGTGCACAATGGGCTTTCAGACCCTCAGCGACCCGGCAACACTGTATTTGGGATAACCGAGGCATCTGCAGTGATTACAACCCTTGGAACGTGTGTTTGGTGTCACACTAATGAGATTTTTTTTCCAACACAGATGCTCTGCTTTTGTGCAAAAAAATAACACATGAAAAATGCCTAAAATGCTTTTCCTCTCTCACTGCATTGATGAGAAATATCTTTTATTAGCCAAGATCGTCCAAGAGGGGGCAGTATGCCATTAGGTGTATTGAGCTGGGTCACTTATTAGCATGTATGCACAGAGGATAGATTAAGAGTGTGCTCCTCCCATACTTCCACTGAAACATCCAGATGAGGAGCAGACTGTCCTTCTTGTTCATACATGTGTATTTGCATACAGTGTGTACACAGTCACCTGCAATAGACAGGGAGGTTTGTTAAAAAAAATCAATATTAAATATGCCACGAGAGCCCTGTAATGTTTTTTTTTGTCTTGCAAGGTATGCCTGTGTTATCTTTTGATGTTGAAAAGGACCCTGAGAGTATTTTACATAAATCCTTTGTGATGTGATGTTCTTTGAAGAGGCTTCTGAATCCTCCAGACTGATTGTATTAATACACAAAGTCTTTAATCACATTGATTTTCATATTCAAACACCTCCTTCAAAAGTAATTTCTTCCTCGTTTGGATTTATGAATCATCACGTTTATTCCCTGGATGTCTTGCAGACTCTGGGATTGAAGCCCAATGTGTGTATGTGTGTGTGTTAACATGATATCAAGTGTGAGATGGGGTCATCATTCAGTCCTCCTGACAGACTGAATCCCTGTGAAAACACTGCTGCTTCTCACAACACAGCTGCTATCGGTGCGACGACACCAGCTCCATCTCCGAGCTGTGCACACGCTGCATGAGATATCAGGTAGGGGTGCAGTTATGCAAGGGCACGCGTGGCAAGGAGGCATATTTATCTCAGGGGGTGAATCTCATCATGATTCTTTCCTTTTCAACCTCCTAAGACCTGAGGCTGTGAACTTTGATTGCGTGTGTATTCTCTCACATGTATAATATCAGAGGCCCTCCAATGATTAAAGAAAACACACCTATAATTTCAATCATGATGTGCGGTGCCCTTTTGAAATGTCACCATCAATACGTCTGTCAAGTGCCCTGAAACAGAGGCGAGGGCAGCTGCCATACAGCAGTCGATCTCCCTTCTTGTAGGAGCTCATTTAGGTTTTGTGTGGTTTGTCATGTGTTCACTTTCAGATTGTCACTGCATGTGTCTGCGAGAGTGTCTTGAGTTCTGTGTGTAAGTGATGCTCCAGCAGTTATATAACCTTGTAGCAGAAGTGATAGGAAGGAGGACCCCCCCCCCGACAGTAAAATTTGGCGAGGCGGTGCTATGAGAGCTGTGGGGAAATTCTTGCTGTTAATTGGACTGTGAAGAATTCCTACTGCAGATTCAGCCCACTCTCCATGTCACTCTTCTTCCTCTGCAAGTTCACACCACGGATTGTATAAAGGGTATTAGTTTACAGCTTGTCCTCTATTTCTCTCTCTCTGTCCCAATTCTATAATTGTATTCAGCATGGGCGACAAAATATTTGTGATATAAAAGATTTGCTGTTACCATACAAGAAATCAGTGTAGCAGTGCAGATTCTAACTGTGAACGATACATGAGACATGCACTGACAGACATCAAGCAAACTGCCACTTTGGGAAGCCTCTCCAAAAAAATATTATTCTGTTTTTCTGTCTGAGAGTTAGATGAAAAGATCAATAGCACCCTCGTGTCTGTATGCTAAATATAAAGCTAAGCTAGCAGGCCGTTATCATGAAGCATACAGACTGGAAACAAGGAAACAGCTGCAGTCTGGCTCAGTTCAGAGTAATAAAAAAATGCTTAATGTCTTGTTTGTTTAATTTGTGTAAAAATGTGAAGTTGTGGTGTTACGGGAGGTGCTGGACTATTTACTGGGGACAGTGACTTCCTCGAGTCTTGTTGCCAGGCAACCAGTGGACACTCCAGGATGTGTTCCAGTAAAATTTAAAGGTGCTGCAAGGCAGATATTGTTGCCTTTGAACAAAGCCAAGCTAGCTGTTTCCCTGCCAGTGTTGACAGATGGGGTTACATTTTATGTCATGGAGCTAGTGAAAATGTTTTTGGGCCCCTTCTGTTAATTTCAGACGCTGTTTGTATGATTTGGGTTGTTTACCCCAAATAAAGGTTTGGTCATATTCCAATGAATCGCCTTTAGTCTTAATGCTAAGGGACTGTTCTTTACTTATCAGAGGATGGCGGCGGCTGGAGTGTAACTTGTTTTTTTATTTTATTTTGTTTATTATTTTGATCCTCCTGAAAGCTAAAAATATTTTTCCTTAAGCCTCCCTGAGTGACCCTATGCGCTATATCGTTATCATATCTTTGTCATGGACTTGCTTGAGTTCCTTGAAGACGTTTCAAGAAACTCAAGCAAGTCCAGTCTCCAACGATATAGCACTCAGGACTACCATGACCTAGATGTCTGAGAAACAACAACAAATTGAGGACAAAATCCTAGAGTTAAAAAAAAGTATTAGTTTTTTTGTTGTTGTGCATGTTGGTGATTTAGTGCAAATGGTTTATTGTTTAACCATATTTGAAAAGAGACTAATTAAAGACTACTTTAATCTCAGATTTGATTAGGTTTTTTTCTGATGTTGCACATAATGTGTCATAGGACCATTTCGTATTCATGTTTTCTATAAAAGACGAAAAGAATAAACATACCCTCCAGAAACCTTCCAAACCCACTAAACATATGGGTTTGAAAAAAATTACTTGACATGCCTCTGCCTTTTTGCACCACCCCTCCCCCCACACAAATAACTCACAGTCCCTAAACTAAGCTAAACAATAGCTGGTTAGTATGGAAACTGCAAAATGGCCATGCTTGCAAAATCACAAGTTAATTACTATCTTTAATAAACAAGCTTTGCCATCTCAAGATAATGAGATAGCCTGTCATCATTAGAGAACAAAAGGTTGTTTGAATTAACTTGTGATCTCGAGGTCATGGCATTTAAAGAAAAAAAAACAAACATTGCAAGCATGGCCGATTTCTTTGTCCGTATTAAGCAGCTGCTGGTTTCAGCTTCATGTTTACATGATCTGTTCGTGTTTTCAACGACTGCCGTTAAAACGAGCAACCACAATGCATTAAGCAGAAAGTCACCAGTGAACACAGTTACTCGTTACACCATAAAACCAGACACCACTGTATTTGTATTGTTGTGTACTGTACTGATAGTGACCAGATTATGTTTATTTGTGGTTGATGTCAGACCACCACTAGTCTCTATATACAGACTCTACATTCAGTGAATGTAGACTGTAGGCAAACCCTGGAGATCTTGCCTCCGGAAGAAGAGTGGAAGAGCCCTGGTTTCCAGTTGTAAGCTGTTTGTAGTCCGCGTGATATTGACCAATCACGTATGAGCCGGCTGCAGTTGTTGCCAGGTTAAACGTCCGTGCGGTGAACTAACGAGGCGGAACATAATTGCTGTCACTGCAAACTCTGAATCCATCGCAATGGTTCAGCATATTTATTTACATATAAACGGAAGTCAGAAACGGAAATTCACCTCCTCCGCCCAAATCAAACCGGAATGCCCAGAGGCTGTATCAACATCTGCCAGAAGTCAGACGCTGAATACAGCTGATGGGTTCCGAGAATGTACCACCACAGATCCTTGACAGTGTTAACCATGTCTTTAGCCCACTGACTTTAGCTAGCTAATTTAGATTTTAAGTTTTTTTTTTTAAAGTTGGAGTTTGCCACTGCTGTTGGAGCAGCTGTAAACTGCACAGGTTCTCCCAGATCCCCAGACATCAATGCCAAGAGAAACATTATGTAGAAAGTAAAGGTAAAAGTTGAAAGTTGTAGCCTACAATTCTTAGGACAGCCTACATTAAACTGTGCACACAGATAGATGCCGCTGCAGTTATGACTTACTTCTAGTTCTTCCCCAGACTTGTGTATAAACATGAGAAAGATACTGAACTCATCATGAGTTTCTCACAATAAAAGTAAATGAGCCTATGTTGGACTAGGCCTTTTAAAAAGAAATCAAATTGCTTTTCTAAGGTTGTGTGTCCACATTTTCCTTGAGCAGAAAAGTGTTGGCAGGGTGCTGGGAAGCCAGGACCACTTTTTTTTTTTTTTTTAATGAATCTCTGGGATATGCGTGGGTTTTGTTTCTATGACAACAATATCTTGAAAATAGCATTAGCTGGATAGCTAACACAATGCAACAACAGAGTGCTGACTACACAGTTAAGAAAAAGCTTACAACGCGTACAGTGATAAAAGAACAACACTTGCAACATGTGCTCTCACAGATGGGCTCCTCTGTCTTTGTCGTGATAGTTTCTGACTAATATATCATATAGCTCAGGATGCAAATTTGTGAATCCTAGGACAACGAGAAACTGACCCGCCCTACTCTCCCTGTGATTGGCTGGTACTTGTTGCCTTCGTTGGTTGGATTTGTTAGGTTTATGCAAGAAGAGTGGGACTGGTTAAGATTAGGTTAAGACTGTCAGGGTGAGCCAATCAAAGGCAGAGTAAGGCAGATTAGGGGGGCCATTCCTTTGCTACCCTTGAATTTGCAAAATTGTGCTCGGGATAGAGAGTACAGCTAAAGAAGCCGCAGTGACAACACCAGCACTGTTCTGAACAGGTCGCAGATTTTCAAATACAAGCACTCGGAGTTGCCGAACAACAGGCTTTTCTGTGGGAAGCTGTGTGTGGCTGAATATACTCCCTCCTCATTGGGAACAATTGAAAAGACACTGGTGCTCAGAAAAAAAGGCTTGTGGACACAGGCCCTTGAATTTAATACTTTATTTATGTTGTTTTTGTGGTCTTACTGGAGCGGTCTCGACACCATCTGCAACTCTTTTTAATGTGCTGCAGCTGTGAGCCGGTCCTCCGTTTCCTTTGTGCGCTGTACTGTGGGACAGAAGAGCCGTCAACAGCACACTCAAAAGTGAAGTGAATTTAGAGGGCATACTGATATACTCAGCGTATACACATATTCAAAACCCTGTTGGCATTAATGGAGTACAGCCTCTGTGTCTTCCTCTCTCTTCCTCACACACTTTTTGAAGGAGGCTGCTCAGATGAACAGTAGCCAAACAAACACTATTTGCATCAAACACTGATGAAACAGAGACTGGTGATGATGCCAGTTCATGTAAACTCACTGTAAACAGGGATGAGTAGCTGAATAGAGCTTCAAAGGTAGTAGCTGGGCATGAAAAGACATTTCTATTCTCTTTTCTCAACGTTTCAGATTGAGTAACATTTGCTGCTGCTATCTTTCCTTCAGTGTGTTTTGTCCCTGCTAGATATTTCCTTGCGCTGGAATTACAGTTTGTATTAGCTTTGTGAGTTGATTTGTCACAGTAATGGAGGCGTGGGTAAAAAAGAGCCCAGAAAAACCAGCTTAGTTCTAAATCACTTCACACCGCCGGCCGTTTAGCCATTAACTGCTTCTCTTTTACCCACAATGGAGAAGAGAGGTGCTCCATCACATAAAGCAGCGGCCGCAGCTAAATACTGGACAGCATGAATAGAGATAAGAACTTTATTAGGCATGTGCTGACCCTGTACAAGCATCAGTGTTCAGCTTGACTGTTATTTTTTCCAACCACAGACCAACAATCTAAATGTGTGCATCTAGGTTGTCTGTCCTTTTGTCATCATGCCTACAGGTTGCTCATAAAAACATGTCTGTTTTTAATAGAGGGTATACATAAAGGAAGTGTAAAGGTTAGGCTGTGTAAGCTCTGCCCACAAAGGACAAACTGTAAACGTGTGATTGCAGAAAAGTGTTCACAATATGTAATGAGTGCCTTCTCTTCATGACCTGTCGACTGGTTTGATTGTGGAGTATAATGGAGGTGTGCGAACTGTCACTTTCTACAGAAATTGTCAAGTGGCAGCCGTTGGTGGTGGGCTGGTAACGAATAGCTCAAGGGGTTAAAGACTGCTGGCTTTAACGACACCACAGCAGGCCTGTACGGCTACCCGCACTTCCCACTGATGAGTTTTTTTTCCCAGACAGTGATGACATCCCCGGGCCTCTGTGAACATGTGAAGCCCATCAAGTCCTAAAATCACGCTGCTCCTGTAATGAGTAAAACCATAATGGCAAATCCTGCTCGGAGCATCCTTTGGCTGTGATGGCTGCACCAGAGGGCATGTACGCAGAGAGCGGGGTGCTTCAGCTGGCAAACAGCCTTACCTCATTATCTAGATATGAGCGCCACGAGGGTCAAATAATGCAGGGGGTGTGGAGTCACATTAATCATACTGTCACATATGTACAGGTCCACTCCAGAGACAGGAGTTCACGCCCTCGCATGCTCATACTCGGAAGATGACAACCACCAGTCAACCACAGTGGTATTTAAGCACGTACCACAGGACTATATTCTTCTACCTTGCTGGCACGTCCCCTTTGATAATATTTGGGGAAGTGTGCTGTAATGGTAGTCCTCCTTTGCAGTTCCGGCTCAGCGGTGCTCCCCTGCACCTGCATCTGATCTCTGTGTGGGAGGAATCCTGCTATTTCTCCTCAGTGAGCCATCAGTGGTGCACTGTGCCTGCTGTGAGTCTTATCATGCAATGTTCACATATCGCTGGCTGTGTATTCATTTCCACCCAAACTGCACAAAGTGCACAGGGGAAAAAGGCAATGATTTGCATGGATATAGCTTTGAGAAAACACTGGGATGAAAGTCCCTCCCGCCCACGCTGGTGAGCAAACTCTGATCAGGGGTAGGAGAGAAATGCCTCCCTGCCTCCAGGCATCGCAGGGGCAGGAGGCTGCAGGGGTGTGGCACTCAAGATTAGACCCACTGCTTGTGACAAATAGATGAGGTCAAACTCCTCTGGGAGGGGCTGGCGTCTTCTTGTCTCTCTTAAAGTTGTACATCAGCCTCACCCATGGTGGTGATGCCACTCACTAAGATTAGTATTAAGCATCTAAATCATTCATATATCATTTGAGCAGAGTAGCCGCTGAGTTTCAGACAACACAAACTAAATTGCTTCAGTTAGTATCCTGAGGTAGAATGATTAGTGAGCGTGTTGCTGTTGCATGAAGAAGCTGAAATGGAAAATTTAGATGATGCTGTGGCCTGGGTTGCAGTGGATGAACAGATGATACATTTCTCTCAGACTCCCTGCCTCTGAGGTAATTCAATTCATTTTCTTTTATTGATTGACACTGGAAACCTTAACGTTTGCGGTTCACGCAAGCGGGCAGCGATAATGAAGGAATTTCTTGCAATTTGGCTCCTAAAAATAAATTGTAGCTGTGGAAGCTGCCAAGTAGTCACAAGCGTGAGTGTGTGGGTTTTATTGTACTCCTACCCCCATTGAGAACCATTTTTGGAGTGACAACATGTTTGCAAATAGAGGAGATTGTAACCACTGCTCACTGTTTCCAGGGCATATTTAAGGGGTAGTTTGGTGTTAAGGTTTGTCATGTATATGTGATGTTCATGGTGTTGTCACAAGTAATATAAACATTGTACATCTATCTTTGTGAGGATACATTTAGTTTTAAATGTTGACAGACGGAAACATTTGATCAGGTCTTCTTCAAAACACTGTTTGAGGTCTAAGGATTAGTTTTTAGGGTTATGATTAGATTAGGTTTAACTCAAACTTGCAGTAACTGCAGAAACAAGCTGTGAATACAACATGGACATACTATCACATTTTAAGTCGATCTGGTTTGCTTCTGCAGGAATGCAGGTGCTGCACCGGACCGTCGTGTTGCAAGCTTTTGATTTACTGGTCCATCTACTTCCCAACCCTAACCTATGGTCATGAGCTCTGGGTAGTGGCTGAAATAATGAGGTCGTGGATACAAGCAGCCGAAATGAGTTTCCTCCGTGGGGTGGCTGGGCTCAGCCTAAGAGATAGGGTAAGGAGCTCGGACATCCGGAGAGAGCTCGACGTAGAGCTGATGCTATTTCGTGTTGAAAAGGGTCAGTTGAGGTGTTTCGGACATCTGATCAGGATACCTCTTGAGACAGACCCAGAACACGTTGGGGGGATTACATATCTCACCTAGCCTGGGAATGCCTTGGGGTTGGAAAGCGTTGCTGGGAAAAGGGATGCCTGGGGTGCTTTACTCAGACTGCTGCGACCACCGGATAAGCGGATGAAAATGGAGGGATGGACGGATGGAAGTTGATCTAGTGAACTTGTTAGCAGTGGGGTTGCAGCAGTATACCAGCTTCAGGGTATACTGAGGTATTAAAAATTGACAGTTATCACACTGTGTACATTTGCTTATATACAATATTGAAAAAAATCAAGTGGATGAAGAATCTGACCCTTATTTTAGTTGTTTTCAAAAGGGAGACGTTTTACACATACTTCCATAAAAATATGACTTGAAGTTATAAGTATAGTGATAAAAGATTGGTTCAACCAACAATAACTCTTCGGTTTTCTTTCTTTTAAGGGTGATTATAACTGATAATATCAGTTTTGTAATACTTAGATTCTGTGGAATGTCAATATTTTCTGTGACAGTTATCATGGGGCGAATATCTCATACAGTTGCAACCTTAGTTAGCAAACAGTTGCTTATGTACACATTTGGCATTTATGGAGCGACATTAATTTGGTTTTTGTTTTTCTGCGAAAATGTTTGTCCACTCTCCTTTTAGCTGTTTTTGGTCTCCACCAACTCCTGAGGAAAGTATTTCGCTCTGCTAAACCCTCCACTATGTTCATCAAGTGATTTTTATCTTTGTCTGTCTACTGGGCTGTTAGTATTACAGTGGGGTTTTTAGAGTTTTTTTGTAGCAAACAGCAGCCTGACTTGGCTGAAAACAACGTTAATGAGAACTGTGGGAGTAAATCAAAAGAGTAAAGTTGAGGGCTGAAAACCAAAACAATAAGCTAATAAAGCTCCAAAACTACTGTGTAACTTTGTATTGTTTTGTTTGTCTGTGTGTGTGTTTTTTCCCGTACAACTTTATATTATGCTATTGGGCTGTGTCTTTGTTCTGACCTGCCGAGGGACTGCAGATCAGAGTCCTGCACGGGTCCAGTTTTCAAGATCCGCCCCGCCCCGACCTGGCGACGTACAAACCCGCACCCAAACCGCAAACCCGCGCATCAGGCCAATTAGTACCGCAACCCGGTCCGACCCGCAGCCCGACCTGTAACCCGGATTTAAAGTAATCATTTTGGGTCATATTGGCTGAATATTGAACAGCATATCGCCACAGTTAAGGTGCCAGTAAGTAAACAACAACCTGAATGAAGCAGCTCTCACAATAAAAACCTGACTTCAGCTCCATCATCAACCCTCTGTGTTCTTCTCCCATACGAGCGTAAAAGCATTCGTTTGTTACGTTTAATGCTTTTAAACTTTTAATCTATGTAAAGGAACTTTACATGTGTTATAACAGACTTACTTTCTGTCCAGAGCAACGTTCAGCAGTTACGAGCCATCACGTGTTTTTAGAATCCATCGAGGAGAGAAGTAATCCATCAGGGAAACACTTCAGAAACATTATAAAGTGATAGTTGTACGTTTTATCCACTTGTTTCTCAAATACCTAAATAATTATTTACTGTTTTGGAAGCAGCGCTTGTTAGACGGTGGCAGCCATGTTGATTCTGTCGTCCAATCACAAATTGTGTTATTAGATGGTGAAACGCGTGTAAACAGATGAACCAGTGACCGTTGCGAAATAGCGGAGGCGATCTTCAGAGACTAGCCTAAATAATAACCAAGGTAGTTATCTGTAGTTTACCGAACTAATGACTGATGTGTTTATCTAAAACCTGCGATCCGACCCGCATGTTATTTTTTCCACCCAGATCCGAACCCGGGAAAGAATGTTTTTTTTAAAAACCACCCACAGATCAGCTGTTTTTGCGGGTACCCGACCCAGTGCAGGACTCTGCTGCAGATACAAATTAGCTCTAAGATATAATTTGATGTGGTGCATCAAATGGTAACATTTATGTTTTGAACTGTACACGGTCCCTTTTAAATAAATAAATAACATAAAATAAACAGAGACCTGAAGATAACTGAAGAACTGTGCGATAATTCTCTGTGGGTTCACCACTAGGAGAGAGTGAAGGTGTCCTCACAAGTATAGAGGAACAAAAGTGTGTGTTAATAATAATTAATTTCTTTTTGAATTCCCTCTGGAGAACACAGGGAAAACCTGTCAACTTTGCATTGCTTTTGTTTGTCTTGCTGACATTTTTACATTTTCAGCCTTTGAAGATATTAAGACTTTTTTTTTTTCCATTAAACCCTCCAACACGTCTCATTCTGCCAAACTTTCCACTGGAGGAAGAACAGCTCTCTTTAATTTTGCATCTAATTTTGCTGGAGAACGTGTGGCTCTTTCTCTGTTTGTAGATTGTTTCTGAGTGTTTTGACTGTTGTACATAATCACATTTTTAGGGATTGTCTCCACCCTCTTCAGAGCTGTCGAACCACTGAGGTGCCAGAGCGTCACAACTCATAAAGTCTGATCTCTGAGCCCAAAGCTTACTGGGGAGGGATTTCATACTTGTGAATTAACTTCAGATTGAAGAGGAGACTTGACCTCACTAAAGCTGCTGAAAATAACCTGCAATTTAAACAGGCACTCGACCAATTTTGCATGTCAAAGTAAATTTACCAGTGATAGGGAATACTCAGCCCTATCTCCAGACAAGAATGTCGATATTGGATGATTCTGCAAACCCCAGATAACAGTCAGTGACAGTGTTTGTATTTAACGGTGTTGTGTATAGGCGTGTGTGTGCAAGAGTGAATGTGTGTGAGAGTGTGTGCATCTGTCTTTACCTAGCCCTACCTAGTATATTGCAGGCCACATTTTGGCCTTTGTTGTGGTTCAAATACTGACATCCTGGTCTCATATTGAATCAGAGCATCTGCAGATTAATTCCATCCCAGATATGTCATGATTCACTAAAGTTAGGTGCGAGAGATTAATTAATCCCCAGTTTTGTTAATTTTACCACCATCTTGACCTCAAGGGAGCTGGGAGGGACCATTCCACCAGGTGCAACTGTGACCTGTTGTTTTTTTTCGTTTGCCACAACATGAGTTTTTCCAAAGCGTCTTTGTGGACTTGCAGGTTTTGATGATTTTGTAATTTTCCCTAGCATAAGTTAGTTAGCAGGTTATGTAGTTATATGGTTTCTTTTTTTCTTTTTTTTTGTCTAGTTTAATTACGTTTTTGATATTTCTTCATTGTGCTATAGCCTACAGACAAAGTTAATACAATTTAAAGCCCAGATATGTATAACATCAATCAAAGAAAAATAGACTAGGTGTGTATGTGTGTAGTTTCTAAAATGTTATTTTTTAAATGCTTAATGACAACCTATTTACATTCCTCACTTTCTACAGTGTCTACACTTTGGAAAGGTCGAGGTTAGGATATCGGACATAAATTGGGAGGGGTAAAGTCATCCAATGTGGACGTAATCTTTAGGAGCTGAATGGTTGTATCGTGTCTCCTGTAACTTTGGATGAAGCTTTGTGAAAAATTACTGAAGTTGCATCACTTGGCTATGTCAGTTTTGGCTGTGAGACAACAAACTTTTAACAGAAATGGGAGAGGAGTAAGTGTCTGGACTCAGAGGGGGGGGGGGGCTGGAGCTAACATCGGGCGAGAGGCAGGGTACACCCTGGACAGGTTGCCAGACTATCGCTGGGCTGACACATAGAGACAAACAACCATTCACGCTCACATTCACACCTACGGACAATTTAGAGTTATCAAACCTAGTCCCCAATCTGCATGTCTTTGGACTGTGGGAGGAAGCCGGAGTGCCCGGAGAGAACCCACGCTGACACGGGGAGAACATGCAAACTCCGCACAGAAGGGCTCCCACGCCCGGGATTGAACCGGCAACCCTCTTGCTGTGAGGCGAGAGTGCTAACCACCACACCACCGTGCCGCCCCCATGCTTACTTTACTACACATAATGTAGAGCAATAAAGTCTCAGGAAACTCATCACAACTTTTATTTTACAAGTGACCACAGGTATGGCAGGCGACAGCCAGCCTTGAACCTGCGTGACAACGACTGCAGCTGAACGCAGAGACAAAAACATGTGGCAGGCAGGACAAACAGCCCAATGCGCTGCCATCAGATGATAGCAACTAATTAGAGAGTTTTCTCTTCTGCTCGAGGGGCTGTCTTATGATTAAGAGAGCCCAATGAATATGTATATGATGTGAGCACAGGGATGGCTGGATCTAGGTCAGGCTGCTAGTGGATGATGAGTTGCCTGTGAAGTGAAGTAAGTAGACGTGCTGCAACACCACGCTATTCAGAGACACCCACGAGAGGCACGCAGATGTGAGGGACCTTGACTTTTCCACATTATGTCTTCTAACAAGTTTATGGGCTCTTGGCATTCAGAGGGAGGCGGTCTCATCCAGCTGAGGAGCCCTAAATGACTTCTCTGGGGATCATTTTCCTCTGTTACAGCTTGGCATTTAAATAGAGCAACTGGATGCATTGATTGGTCCATCTACTCACTCTGCAAACAGAATGTGAAGCTGATGTTTCTTCAGAGATGGTGAAGTGATGTCGTATGTTGCCGGAGCCCAGAGACAGTCTTACTTTGTTGTAGTTTGTAAAGAGAATATATGCAAACCCTTCAGAGTCCGAGAACACCAATAAGTGAGAAATAGTCAGAAATATAAAGGCAAGAATTCAGCTGTCTTGTGTTAGGTATCACAGCGAGGATTGCTAATGATGCTTTAAGTTGTTCTGCAATCACTTCTCTCTCCAGGATCATTACAACAGCTGACAAATTTCACAGCTTGTGGTTTTGCTACCAATAAATGACTCTGGCTCACATTATCAGCATTAGTAATACAAATGGCCCAACAAGCAGAGTTCAAAGTTAAAGTTTGCTTTGGATATGAGTCAGATGAGAAAGGACCTGTCTGTTGCAGCCAGCCCGCCACACAGCCGAGTCCTTCCTGCTGTCACAGATGCCTAACCAACAGATCTGTCAAAGGATATGAGGAAAGCCCCCAGTATTATTTTCTTTTATTAAAATGTGCAAGCTTTTTTTTTACCCTACCACTTCCAATCACACTTGGGAATCATGAAAGGTTATATGACTCCTGCATGCATGACAGCTCTCAATAAATCCTATGACTTCTTTCTGTATTTTTTTTCTTTTTGAGGGAAAATGATTTGAATGAATTACCCGTGTTACGTGTGCAGCATTTCAAAGCAAAGCCACAGAGCCATATCTGTGATCCTGCGCTTTTCAAAGCGTACTTACATAACTGCAGCTCTACCTGTGACTGTAATTCTCAGCCTGTTAGAAGAGATTCACACCACAAAAAAGATTTTATGTGTGAATTCTGCAGGAGGTTTCAGCCAAAACATACAAATGACAGTCTGAAATATCGCCACTGTACTCTATAACAAGAAATGCCTCCACTTTATGGGGCTGTGAATCTCTTTCTCAACATAATGAACTCCCTGACAAGGAAGTGGCAGAGCCTCACCACAGTAAAACACGGCCGTTTCCTGTCACCACCACTGAAAACAGCTACGCTCCACTGTTTTTAGTGATGGCGGCGGAGTGGCTGCCAACATCACATTTCCTGGTGCTCAATCAGTGTAACGGATGAGTCTCTGCTACACACAGTGATGCTGAGAGGCACATGTATGCATGCGTTACTGTCATACATATACACACATTACCCTATAAAGAAGCTCTGTCCTCTCGTGCCCTCACGTCTCACCATTTCTTTGTCACACAAGATAAATGAGCTAAAATCTCACACTCTGCCTCCCTGCATGCTCAGTGAAGCTCCATCCACCTCACATTAGTGCAGCTCAATTGGACGGTGCAATGGAGCAGAGATGGACTAAACACCACCTTTCTGTTGAGTTCAGTTGTTCTCTCTACTTTCTGGTGTGACTATAGATCTGCACACTCCTCCCTGTGTTATGACATGAACATCATTGTGGTGGAGGGATTTAATACTTCCTGTTTTCTTCTCTTCAGAGGAACCATAGCGTTGACAAAGTGATTGGATCATCTGAAAAGGAGAATGACAAATGTGTTTGCAGCCTGGCATCAGCGGCATTGTTGATTTATGACACCAAAGAATGAGAGTGGAGCCGGTAGTCTTGCAAAAGAAAATCATCCACTTAAAGCTTCATGTTTAAGATACTATAAAATATGTACAGCAGTCAAAAGTGGGAGACACATAACTTTTTGATCCTGTTTGAATTGAGCCATGAATTACACATGATGTTTGTCAATTCAAAACATAATTTCTCAAGTCAAGTAAGTTGTAGTTTCTCATAGCTTTGTCTATTTAGTTTCATGTGAAACTGCTCAGTGAACTCCATCTGGTCTTGCACAATATACGTCTCTCACACCTGCAAGATAGCTAGCTAGGTAACTTAGCTATGTTCCACACACAAATGTAATGTTATCTCCACTGATGTATTTTATCCAGCGACTCCTGGTCTTGTTATCAGCCGGGAAGCGAAAGAAAAACGAAGGAAGGAAATATTAAAAAGCATTTGTAGTGGCTAAATCATTCATAAAGACCCAACATGTGTCGACCACTGCAGGTCTTTGTCAGGGCTTTCAAAACATACAACACAGGTATGGCCACACCTATAAAGTGGCAGGAACCAATCAGAGGCCATCACATGACCCATATAATGGCATGGCAGGTGAAACAAATATGAATGAAAAAATAACAAGTTAATAAAATACAGAGTGATATGAGAGGAGATACCAGGAAAAAATGAATTTAAATATACAGTACAGGCCAAAAGTTTGGACACACCTTCTCATTCAATGCGTTTTCTTTATTTTCATGACTATTTACATTGTAGATTCTCACTGAAGGCATCAAAACTATGAATGAACACGTGGAGTTATGTACTTAACAAAAAAAGGTGAAATAACTGAAAACATGTTTTATATTCTAGTTTCTTCAAAATAGCCACCCTTTGCTTTGATTACTGCTTTGCACACTCTTGGCATTCTCTCGATGAGCTTCAAGAGGTAGTCACCTGAAATGGTTTCCACTTCACAGGTGTGCCTTATCAGGGTTAATTAGTGGAATTTCTTGCTTTATCAATGGGGTTGGGACCATCAGTTGTGTTGTGCAGAAGTCAGGTTAATACACAGCCGACAGCCCTATTGGACAACTGTTAAAATTCACATTATGGCAAGAACCAATCAGCTAACTAAAGAAAAACGAGTGGCCATCATTACTTTAAGAAATGAAGGTCAGTCGGTCCGGAAAATTGCAAAAACTTTAAATGTGTCCCCAAGTGGAGTCGCAAAAACCATCAAGCGCTACAACGAAACAGGCACACATGAGGACCGACCCAGGAAAGGAAGACCAAGAGTCACCTCTGCTTCTGAGGATAAGTTCATCCGAGTCACCAGCCTCAGAAATTGCAAGTTAACAGCAGCTCAGATCAGAGACCAGATGAATGCCACACAGAGTTCTAGCAGCAGACCCATCTCTAGAACAACTGTTAAGAGGAGACTGCGCAAATCAGGCCTTCATGGTCAAATAGCTGCTAGGAAACCACTGCTAAGGAGAGGCAACAAGCAGAAGAGATTTGTTTGGGCCAAGAAACACAAGGAATGGACATTAGACCAGTGGAAATCTGTGCTTTGGTCTGATGAGTCCAAATTTGAGATCTTTGGTTCCAACCGCCGTGTCTTTGTGAGACGCAGAAAAGGTGAACGGATGGATTCCACATGCCTGGTTCCCACTGTGAAGCATGGAGGAGGAGGTGTGATGGTGTGGGGGCGTTTTGCTGGTGACACTGTTGGGGATTTATTCAAAATTGAAGGCACACTGAACCAGCATGGCTACCACAGCATCCTGCAGCGACATGCCATCCCATCCGGTTTGCTTTTAGTTGGACGATCATTTATTTTTCAACAGGACAATGACCCCAAACACACCTCCAGGCTGTGTAAGGGCTATTTGACCAAGAAGGAGAGTGATGGAGTGCTGCGGCAGATAACCTGGCCTCCACAGTCAGCGGACCTGAACCCAATCGAGATGGTTTGGGGTGAGCTGGACCGCAGAGTGAAGGCAAAAGTGCTAAACACCTCTGGGAACTCCTTCAAGACTGTTGGAAAACCATTTCAGGTGACTACCTCTTGAAGCTCATGGAGAGAATGCCAAGAGTGTGCAAAGCAGTAATCAGAGCAAAGGGTGGCTATTTTGAAGAAACTAGAATATAAAACATGTTTTCAGTTATTTCACCATTTTTTGTTAAGTACATAACTCATGTGTTCATTCATAGTTTTGATGCCTTCAGTGAGAATCTACAATGTAAATAGTCATGAAAATAAAGAAAACGCATTGAATGAGAAGGTGTGTCCAAACTTTTGGCCTGTACTGTATACATTGGCTGCAAGTCTATATCCTCATTGAGACCAGGACAATGGATTGCCTTCCTGTGTATCCTATTGTTTCCCCTTCTCCATGAGCACCCAACAGAACGTTTATATGTTTATACAGAGCAATCTCTCTCTTTTTCAGGGTATGATGTCACTGAGTGATTTGTGTGGTCGCTCTAATTACGTATACTCACAGTCTTATCGGCTGCTTCAACATATTTACAACAAACTGTGACTTTCTTGCCTTGTAAAATCCTCTTAGACTGGCACAATTCAAACTGGATCAAAAAATTATTACGCTCATCCATTCGTCATGTACTGATGTCACTCACATGATGTATTTGCCTCACATTACAAATTTAATTTAACCCAGAACATGCTATTTCTAAACCTGACCAAGTAGTTTTGTTGCCTAAACCTACACACGAGATTTGAGCAACTTTAACTGCGTGTTACAATGAGTTGCACCCAGGAGACAGCTGCGTGTCACATGCAGATGTTAAATGGTGCATCTCAAATGCCAAAGGGTGCCTTAGTGTTGGTATCACGCCAAAGGCAGGCATCGGCATTTGACAACCTAAGAGCGTCTGTGTTTGATGACCTTGGACAAAAACGTGTTGATATTACTGTTGAGTTTTCATCTTATTCCTTATCTTTTGCTATGCTGTTGCTGTCTTTGACTTAGTCAGTTCTCTTGTTTTTCAGAATTTCTCCCTTATTTTGTGAGTGAAGCGGCACACAAGCTGTAGCTGCTGCAGGGTCTGTGTTTGACCAATCCATGATGGTCAGCCCTGCAGACTCTGCTGTGATAGTGATAAGTACTATACCCCGAGCACTGACTTTTTTCACACCTGAAAATATTGCAGAGGGACTAAATTTGCCCTTGGTTCCTACGGTTGGTAAAGTTCCTGAGTTCCTCAAAAGGTTGTTTGTTTATCAACACTGAACTTTTTAAAGTTAAGCTGAAACTGTTTCATCGATAGAATACGAGAAAGATAAACATGACTGGAGTTATAGAACAGTTACATAAAGTGAAAAAGTAAGAACTATAGTCAAAGTCAATGATATGCATTAAGACATTTTTAGCGCAGACAAAGCCACAACAGATCTTAATTGCAAGAAGTTCCACAGTCAGTATTTTCAATGCCATCTTTTCTTGCCTTCAACTAATAGCCTGCACTTTGTCTCTGGACAGTATGATATTGTTTACTCTGAGTGGGAAAGAAAACATAACACTAAGTTCATTCTGTCAGTAGTCAGTAGTTTTGTGCACTGGAACACAATAAACTTTGCCACAGATGGCATACTTGTGAAAAACTGAAACAAAACATGAAACTAAAACAAACAAAAAATCCCCTATTAGCAACAATCATCAAGGAAATTCATATCCAATATTTCTTCCACGGTCCATTTACAGTATGCTGTTTCACAGATGTTCATTTCAAAGTGGATGCATGTTTTCAGACTGCTCATTAAATAGATGATGAGATTCCACTTTCTACTGTGCCTCGCCTTTTCTGAACCTTTTCCATAAAAGATGCAAAAATTGTGCTTAGAGCAGCGTTTATTATCACTGTGATTAATAAAATTAAAGTGTGTAGGCCTAATCATGTGAAGGCGGTTCACTGTAATGATTATCCCACAGAGAATTGTTGGAAACTCTGCAGCTATAGGCAGCTTTTGAGTCTGTTTAACCCATGGTTTGGTTTTATGACACATTTACTATATAATTATATCAACTGAGTCTCACTGCTCTCATCAGCTGCTGTTTCCCGCAGCAACAGGCAGCCATACTCAACAAAAACAAAAAAGCTCTGATAAACCCCCCAAACTTTATCTGCACTACCCTGTCTCTGAAGTTGGTGCAGACCAGAGCTAAGACGCAAAGTAAATATTGGACTTTAATTTGTCCGGAGGCCAGGAACACGACTCTAAATGAATGTTAATCTTGCTCTGTGTCTACTGGATTTGTAGCAGTTTACCAGCAGGATGGCCACAGCAGCTTCATGAGCACACCAACAATGACACTGTTAAACAGCACAAGGAGGTGTGATGAAGAAGGACTGGGTGATATGGAGAAAATCAAATATCACAATATTTCTGACCAAGTACCTCTTTTTTGATATTGCAACAATATTGTAGGGTTGAATAAAGCCTTCACAAAAATATTTACACGTTGAGATTTTGTGATAATCATCAGTAATGTGGATATAATGACAGAGTGGGTAAAGGCAAATAACATCTAGAACAATCTGGTGTTCATAAGATGACATCACTTTACTGTAACGCAGCCTTTAAAACCAGGAGAAGACAACACTCAATATTACAATATTCAAAATCTAAGACGACATAGTCTTATATTGCAACATCGATATAATCTCAATATATTGCCCAGCTCTATCTTGATGTGGGTGTGTTGCTGCAGGTACAGGTGAGTCATTTAAGTATGACCTGGAAAAGTCTGGTTTGAGTAAAATAGATGGAGCTTGAGGCTAATTTAATAGGCCTATACATAACCGCCATTTTGTGACCTCGGTACTCTGCATTAGCTATGCTGTGATTCTGGACAAAGGGGCTTCCGAGTCAGACCTACAGGGACAGGTCATGACGTCAGGTTTCTTACCTGGTTAACCAGCGTAGTACCGGGTTGTAGCGCCAAATGTACTTTTTGATCCCGCAGATGTCAGGGCATCATATTTGTCTGATATGATCGAGCCTGACACCGCCCCAGCGGCCCGGCCTGCGCAACAAATTTAACATACGATTACGTACATACGTATTTAACGTATGTTCACTTCCGCACTCCAGAGCGGTTTTAAACAACAAAAAGTTGTCAGTGAGTCTAATTTATTAGTGGGTTAGGTTGTATAATAATTATGTCAGACTCCGACCCCTATTATAATTTTAAATTAGAATTTTAAATGCACTATCTCATTTTTAAGTCGCTGAAAAACCCCCGTCCATTTATAACATCTCTGGTGCAATATCAGTTTTGGTCAGTAGATGGCGGTAGCGGCTTTGTAACGTCTGTAACTGACGCTGTAATCCCAGAGGAGCAAATTAAACCAGTATGTGTACAACACAACCGTCTAAAATTAACAGTCACAACTATTAACAGAGAAATACAGGTCCTGTCTACAGCTGGTCTTCTGCTATTACAGGTGAGAAAGTGAAAAAATGCTACGTGTGGTGTTTTATGTGTTAAAAATAAAGTAGCTAAATTAAGATATGCTAATGTTAGTGCTTCTGGGCATTTCTAAGATGCTTGCTAGCTCTGTTGACACTTGACCGTTGCTTGTAACGGTAGGTTTCACTTGTAGTATAGATGATGGGATGATTATTTTGTTGACATGGTTGGTGCTATGGAGAGCCAATGATGTAGAAAGTATTTTGCCAGTGGTGGAAGAAGGTTTAAGATGTAACACAATGTAAAAAATGGCATGTTACAGGTAAAAATCCTGCATTCAAAATGTTACTTAGCTAAATAGCTAAGCAGTATTAGCAGTAAAGCCTGCTTTAAGTGGCCAAAGTAAAACTGGTCATTATGCGAACAGATTTCTAGTATAGCTTGCTGGTAATGCTAATTTAAACTACTTTAGATACATTTGGTTAGTTTTATCTTAAACATTAGGAGACGTCATATTTATGAGTTCCCATGGCTTGTATATAAAATCACAATCTGTGAAGTAGCAAGTAACTCTAGATGCACAATAAGATGTTGTGTGGAGTAAGAAGTACAATACATTCACTTCAGATTAAGTGATATTAAAATATAAAGTAGCATGAAATGGAAATAAATGTCAAGTACCATAAACTCTTTTTCTTTCCACCGCTGGTTATTGAATGAGAGGCCAGTTTCATATTTGTATTATTGGTTCATTTCATGTGGCTGTTTATGATGTGAGGACAGTACAGAGACTACATGATGATAAACAGCCTGATGGTAGAACAGTCATGATAGCGGAGAACTAAAACTGTTATGTTGCTGTGTTTTGCACCTGATTCAGCATCATCACGATTCAGTGTGTAAGACGTGCAGTGCTTATGTCGGTCTGAACGAGGCCTGCTGTATGCTGCAACTGAAGTGCTTGTTGGATGGTCAAACAGCATCAGAAATCCCCCCACAACACTCTGTTCTATGGTCTGAATGACAGGTGGAGAAAGGCAGGTGTGTGGAGGTAAGAAAGTAAGCAGCTCTTGAACTTGTGTTTTGAGCTCTCTTTGTTTCATTCTTCACTCAGCTACTTCTGTCACTTTCATTTGTAGCCTACAGGTGACTGCAACAGTATAAAAGCCTTAGCAGAAACTGTCCGAAACTCTGAGCTGTCATCCCAGTTTGATTAATTATTGCGTCTCACCCTCCTCTATGATGGAACATGTTCATCTTGAGCATACCCTCGCCTTGTCTGTGATATGTTGGTGGCTGTGTATCTGTTTGCTTGTTTTGGCGTTTTTCTGTCCCCCTGGTGGCCAAAATTGAAATGATGAGCTTTAAGGTTGTCAGTTTCCCCCTCTTTTCAGTCTTTGTGTTTAGCTAACTGAATGCTGGCTGTAGCTTTATATTTACTATAGACATAGATTGGTATAAAGTTTTCGTTTTACTTCCGTAAATTCCGAAATATTCTTTAGCTTCTCCAGGTGGTAGGCTACTAATTAACATTGCGGAGGAGGCTATGTGTCCGGTTCAGTTTTATTGCCTGTCAGCAGGATTGTGGCAAAATTACTTGTCGAATTTTCATGAAACTTGGTGGTAGGGTGTAGCATGAGTATGAAAAACCCATTTCAGAATGGATCCAAAACAAGGGTAAGATGCTTTTTTTTTCTCACACTTTGGTTAACATCGTAAGATCAGACATTTGGCCTTGACAGAGGTCTGTTCTCTCTGAGTGCCCTTCTAGTTTAAAATAATTCACATACTGTATTTGCATAAGACATCATATATCATTATGAGAGCTATAGTGATACTTGATGAGGTGAGTGTACAACCTTCTGCAGACTATGAGATTTTAGCAATCTTATAAGTTTAGTGCAGCTGCACTGTGTGACATGGATCTAATAAGCTTGGGTGATATCAGGTTTGATGTATGCTGGAGGACACATCATACAGGCAAGGCTTCTGCTGCCACAACTCCACAAGGTTTTCCTCTTTGCTGGAATCCCACACATTTCTTTTAGCGCATTTTGCCTCCATGGCAAGCTGCTATCTGTCTGTTTGTTTGGGTTTAGCACCATTGTGTTGTTTCATGCTGTATTTCTATTGGTTGGTTAGTAGACACCGGTTGTAACAACAGTCACACTGTGAGATGGTCATCCCAAATTCCTGACACCTTCAGAATTTGATCCCAGGTTGTCTTTGATCGCAAGTCCATGACAACAGCCATCCTTGAACCTTTCTCACTGTGTGACAAAGGAGCACCGTTTAAGAGCCATGACCAAAGATACCGCCACTTTTCTTTCACGATGGTCATCTTTAGTTAAAATCACCAGGCTTACTACTATTTAGATGCGTAGGTTTCCAAGGAGGAAGTGGGTACACTCTGCTGTAGCCTGTATTCCAGTGGCATTTTGGCCGATAGGTGGGTCTACTGCAAACAGACAGAAAAAGAAGCGGGTACACCCTGTATACCTGTGTATACCCCTCCACTACATCACTGGTTATTGTTATGCTGTTTTGCAAATGTAGTGGAGTAAAATGTTCTCTGTTTTACTCCTTAATGTTGTGCAGTACAGCAAAGTTATGCCAAATGAAATGAAAAAGTGCCCTTCCTGAATATACTGTACTCAACACTTTCAGGCTCTGCTCTTGTTGCTATAGGCTACTCTGCACTGCACAACACCAGTGATGTTGGAATTTGTACCCCATAATCTGGCATCCTCCCGCTGTTGATGCTGAGCAGGTCTGGATGGTACCAGTGCGTGCACACACACACACACACACACACACACACACACACACACACGGACTCCCTGCGGAGAGGGTCCATACAGCCGTAATTACACTCCTGCCACAGCCATAGGAAGTTGGGCGGCTGAGGGTGGGAATGGTGGAGGGCCTCACAGCAGGCGGCTGGGGGAACAGAGCACTGAGGGGGAGCTCAAAATCAACCAACCAAGGGACCACCACGAGGCCTAATTACAGAGTGAACACGACTAATGATGAAGCTGCACTCTGGTGGTGCTGTGTCCGAAATGTGCGGCTCTCGTCAGCCCAGGTCTCGCTCTCAGGTGTAGAAGTGTAACTATAGCAGAGTGTTACCGCTGTGAATAGACCTTCCACAATACTCGCTTCAGAAATGGGGCTTGGAGAGTGATGGATAGCCTGTAGCATGGATCTCATTCAGTTTCTGTGGCTGCATGATTAATACGTGAACATTGGTGTTTCAGTTTGTAGCATACATAGAGTATGATTTCCATATATCATATATTGAGGCAGCTTTTAATGCCTTTGTATAAATCGGTGATTTGGAGAGGGTTTATTTGTTTTTTGCCCTGTTGCCTCTGATAACTGTGCGAATGGCTTCAGGGGACACGAGGAGTGATTTAAAAGGATTTCTTAAAAAAACGTTTTGCAAGAGAGAAGCAATCAATCTGTGTAGTGATCCTCTCCTTAGAGATTTCCCGGTAGTTTGTCGCTGTGACTGATGGGAGTTGCACACACACACACACACACATACAAATTCACTGCAGGAATGTCCACAGAATCTAAGGTAAAGCAGTTTACCCATGAATTATGTTTGACAGGCTGAGTTTCTCCTCATTCTACCAGGTTGTTCAATCAGGAAAATGATGAAACAGAAATGGAGCTCCCCTGGGAGAACATTGCCTCCCATACAGCCTCCCAGAGATGAATATACAGTAGGTGTAGAGGCAAAACAAACGTCACTTTTTGCTGTCAGGATAAACGAGGAAGGAGGCTCTGACTTAATCTGTAGGAGTTTGAGGAGCTGTCCAGATGCTGAAAGAGCTCCATGCAGCCTTTCAATTAGTAATAAGAGCTGGTGGCTCTGAAGGAACTGATGTAATCTTAACACGAGGTGAAAATAAACTATTTATCCGTTGCGTGTGACCTGAAGGTTCAGCTGGAACATTTTATTTTGTCGTTAATTCGAGGCGGTAATTTAATGCAGCAGGGACTCCTCTAGCCCCACCGTCCCCTATTCCCTCTCATAAACCAACACAGCAAAAAAGATATGACACTATTCCGGTTCAGTTTGTTAAAAATACCCCACCTATATCCATCTGTTCTGCTTTAATAAAAAATAAAATGCAATCCACGGCTGCATTCACGCCCCTCGGTGCTTATGTATTTTCTGTTTAAGGCTCTTGAAACCAATTTGGAGCGAAATAACGATGCGTCCATCCACAGAGCGCTTGCTTGAATCTGCAACGAGTTGTCAGTCGCAGCCACGCATGTAGGAGAATGCAGACAGGAGGGGTGGAGTTCACAGCTTTTACTTTTCAAACGCAGCTCGGGCAGAAGAGCTCATTCTTTGCCTGGTAAACAGCGGAGTTGGCGCTGATGCGTCCTGGCATGTGATTCCACTTTAGTCAAATCAATCGCCTCGCTGCTGCAGCCTCCCCATTAAACTTTCCATGCTGTTGCCCGTCCAATGGACAGCACTTAGGAGCTTTGTCTGGACCCTATCTGCTCCCGCTCGCTCGCTCGCTCGCACGCTGCGCTCCGGCTCTCCACCGTCGGCTCTCCACCGTCGGCTCTCCAGGTTCAGAGGGACTCACGCGGCTCGGGGAGCTGGCCTGGGTCTCCTGCACACATGGAGGGAGACGTTATGGACAAAGTGGAGGCCACGGCGACTGTCCGTGACTTCGACCCTATCAGTGGGAGCATCCCCGCCACCAAAGTAGAGATCACCGTGTCCTGCAGGTGAGTCCACTCCGGTGCTGATGCTGCCGTGTCTGCGTCAGGGTTTGGGGAGCTCCGTGCGTCTTGGGCGCGTTTTGTTATGAGAGGACAGCGATATAAAATAAGCGATGTGCCATTTATTATATATTGGTGCAGACTGTGATGTGTCATTTACTCATGAAAAAGAATGTTAAATATTTTGAAGAATAAAAAACTTTATAAAGGTGAAATGACAACGCCATGTAGGTGAAATCCTCGCAGAAATCACTGCTTTGCTGTAAAGACTTACAGACATACAAGACGTCGTTTGAATATTTAAGCATTTTAGATACTTTCTGTCAGAATTAAAAAAAATCACAGCACATTTTAAGCACTGCAGTAATGTCCACCTATTGTAGCAATCACAGCGAAGTAAACAACGTGCCCTTAACTTTTACGCATTTGTTTATTTGTCCTATTTATCGCAAAGATGTGGGGTTTGATGTCTATTTAGTTCATCCCCATCCCCACCAGAGTGTCTCTTGGGTTTACACCGCTGTGTGTTTGTGTTTTGTGCGCGCCAAGTCGCGTGCCACAAGAGATATCGACCGTCGTAGAGTTTGTTGGCGTGCCTGAGAGGTTTCCCTTGAGGCAACTTGTCGTGTGTGCTGCTGTGTAACTCGCTATACATGCTGCAGGAACGACACCAGTTTGTCACAGAAACGTGAAAACAAGAATTAGAACTTAATATTTTAGCCCCTGTTTTCCATTTACGCTTCAACTGAATCCCTGGTCGCTCCTCCAAAAATACCACCTCGACTGGATAGGGTGGGGCAGCGCTGGTTGCAGGTATCACTGTGAACAGTACTGCTGCAACATGTAGTGGCTTCACGTAGGTCGAGATGTACAGTTGGTACAGTTTTAATTAACGTCTCTCATGGAAGTTGTTTTTAATTTGTGTTTCCACGGCCTCCTGGGCTGTGCGTCATTTTGCCATAATCCACAGTGTTTAGCTCTTTGTAGCTCCTGGCTACATCAGTATTATATGCATGTAAATGATGTGCTCCCATGCTGTTTGAAAGGATCCCATAGAGATTTCAAATATTAATGTATGTTAAGCCATAGGCGAGAGATTTATCTACCAAACACTCTGCTGTCACTGTTTTCTCTCCCCCTCTCTTTCTCTCATCTGACTTCTTCCTGAAATCTGCATTCACTCAGTTATCTGGAGGAGAAACTGATTGATTGTCTCTGTTGTTGAATACTGCTGCTGTGTCATCCATTTTGAAATCCTGAAGTTGTTCAACAAAGTGAACATTACCTTTTGCCATAGATGACCTTATAACCCATTTGGGGTATGAATTAATTAGTCACATTTCAGAAGGAATCTGTTAACCTTTATAGCGCTGACAGGTGGAGAGGAGGGTGCAGCTATGGGGGGAGGGGGGCTGGTAAAGATGAGCAGTATCAAACCCTACTTAGGGCTACTGTGGCAAACTGTGTTTAAGTAACCAAAATTTAACTTATGTGTGTGTGTGGTGAGTGTGTGTGTGTGTGTGTGTGTGTGTAAGGTTTCCAAATGGAGCTTAGGTTGTCTGTGTGTAGGACTGTAACGGTAATTGCGTTATCGACTTATCAAGGTCAGTAAAAATGATTGAGTTCACGTCCATATATCATACAGTATATGTTGTTGTGATTACATTCGTGTTTGTTTACATAAGAATGTCACCAACATTTTAGCCAGAATATCATGCTAGAATAACAGCAGGGTTTTCCCGACCATTATAAGACTTGAATTCAGCGCCTAAGTTTAATGAACAGAAAAAACTATGCGTAAGCATGTTTTGCTGTTGTTTCAGGTTGAATTAGAAGTTAATTGCTTTTTGAAATGGCGTACACAGTGGTATAAAATGGTCTTGAAATGCCAGTAATATCATTTATTGCAGTTACATCTGGGGCAATATATCGTTCAATAAAAGTAGTTATCGTTAAAGGCCTGTGTGTGTGTTTATCCACTGTAGAGCTTGTGTTGTGAGTAGCAGCTGGACTCTCGTTGTCTCCCCCTTGGTACGCACTTATATTATTTCTTCCCTCAGACCTTCATACTTTAAGCCAAGATCTGTGTTTATGCCCCCGGGCTCTGTCGATCTGCAGCTCCCTTGTCTGTCATTAATGTCTCTCCAAACAAAGACTTGCTCCAGGACACAGTTTGATAGAGAAAAAAAAAAATCATTCCTGCTTTCATTGGGCCTTGAAACAAGCATCTGCTTTAGATGCAAAGAACACTTCAGGTCCTGCCTGTTGTACTCTGTGACTTGCTACAGTAGCTCATGTCTGACCTCTGTGGACTGCTTCAAAGATGAAACAATGGGCAGCTCAAAAGTTGAACAGATATGAAATAAACAGCCATGCATGAAGCCAGTCCTCCCACTTATTAGCAAGTGTGTATTTGGTCCACCCAACAGAAGCAAACAGAAACAATGGGTGTTATGTGGGTGAGAGGCAGAGGCTCCACAACTCTGTGTAATTGATTTAGTAAGCCTGAAAGCTCTGAGATTGCAGCGCACATGGAATTGAATTGCGGCGTGCAGCCCTACAGGCATTCTCATAACCCTCTGCCAATATTACAGCAAGCCCCCTGACAAACTGGAGGGACTGAAGCAGACAACCCCTTATCAAAACAAGTGCATATCGCTGTGATAGCACATTGTTCCCAGTCCATGGTCTCTCTGTGTCTGATTGGTTTTGCTCACAGGTCAGCCAGTGAGCCGAGCCCAGAGCATCTGCTTCTTAGCTGCGAGGGCTATACTCCAACTCAGTGATAAGATAGCTCTTCAGACTCAAGTGGCCTCTATTCCTACATCTGCTTTACCAAATGCATGCCAGCCAATACAGTTCAGTGGGTTAGGGCCAGTGGTCCCCTGGTGGTTTTACGGGGTCGATCCCACCTCTTACGTGCCAGTAATGAGTGTGTTCATTAGTAAATATTGAAGCAGCTCTGATGAATATTTCACAAGTTGTCTGTGCGGTTTGCTACATCATGCTTTAATTATGAGCGAAGTAGTAAATGTGAATCCTGCTGGATTGTAAAATTTGCCCTTTCTATATCTCAGCTAACCAGACCGTCTCAGAGTTCCCATGTACAATGACTTAAGGGAAACTGGGGCTACAGCTCTGCGGTTCCACAGTGAAGCACTCTTGTGGTAATGAATGTCAGAAAAAATGTGCACACAGACGAAAATCACAAAGCCCCTACAGGCTTGACACATGGATCTTCATTTAATGAATAGATTTTTTTTTGCTGTGTTTCATCACAGGACGGATCCATGGACAGGATGTCAGTAATGATTTGGAAATACGCTGTTTACTGTATATGCCTCTGTGACCAGGACGAGGGAACAGAGTTGATAAGCTTGACAACTTTCACAAACGTTTACAACCCTTATCAGAACGGAGTAAGGGGAAAAAGAATTTCTTGCTTCTGAAAGATTAGTTTTTGGCATCTCATTTGTTAGATTCTTACCATCCAGAGAGATTTAAGGAAAAAACCCCGGAATGATTTGATGAAAAACTCAGATTTCGACAATGTGTCATTGTGAGTACATGATACGTACTGTTATCCAGCGAAACCACCAAGCTCAAGGACGTAGCTTGATTTTTATTTCCCTCCCATTTGAAAACACATCAACGGGGCCATATTATAAAAATGTATTGGTCCTTTGCAGCATGTCAAAACACGCCACAGGTATGCTGTTAAAAGTGAAATCAGCTGACAAAGCCACCCTCCCTTCCACTGCGTCGAGCCTCCCATCTGACAGCTTGAACATCGAACTTTATCAGCCCCCGCTGCCCATTTCATCAGGACAAAGACAATGCACCTTGTCCATCTCCTCCTGTTCTCTGGATCTGGCTGTAACCATTCATTTGCTGCGATAGATTGGTTAGAGTAGCACTGCATCCAATCAATGCACTCCATCGCTGGGGGGATCTAACTCAACCAGGCCATCCACTCCCGAGGGATTCATTACCTGGTGAAACACACAAGAGGTCACACCACTGCCGGCATCCCATGACAAATACTCATAGGAGAGGATTCTTGGCGCACAAGGCCACTGATTGCTGCTCCCAGGGGTCAGTCTTAAAACATGTGGCATGCTTCTTGATCTGAACTCTTCCTGAGGCAATCATTGCTGCAGAGGGGGGAAGCCTAATGAAATCATCAGGACGATTAGGATGTGTGTCGGCGTCGCAGCTCGATCTGTCAAAAACAATTGCCTGAGCTGAGCAATTGGGATTCAAGCTGTGTGAAAACCTTTTGTTTATTTGAATGCGTTGTTATGGCCTGTAACTCTGCTGCTGCTGCTCTTGTTGTGTTAATAGCTGTTATAGCTGTTGATCTCATTTAGTCTTCGTTACCCATTCAATCAAACCCTGTGACCTGTTTTTCTAGTTGAAGCCTCTTTTTGTTTTTCTCTGGCAGAAAGCAAGTTTGAATTGAACTAGTTTGCATTGTGCAGGAGCATAAAATATTAATAAAACATCTCTTTGAGTAAGAGAGAAATTTCAATTTGCAGTGTTTTTACTGTGCCGCTCTTTTCATATCATGTTCTGGGTTAAGACTGACCTGGGGCGAGCTCGCAGCTTTTATCTCGCAGGATGGCTTGTGTGTGTGCGTGTCTGACTGATGTGTCGCATCTGTTTTGGGGATCGAGGCTGAGAGACACGAGGGTGCCAAGGGGAGGCAGAATTTTTTTTTTATTCCAATTTGGGGATGTTAAAGATTGCAGCAGGCGAGTCTCACAGGTCGATGAAGCGGATGATTATGCATGAACCCCTGACACACAGTGAAAATGAGTTTGGATCCCAGACACTTGGCTTGTGGTGGTGTCAGTGTTATTAATATATTCTCATTTGGGATATATGACAGCAGAGGGGGATCCCACGGATACACAGTTGTGGTGCCATGCCAGCACTCTGCATGTTACCTATGTCATCTGAAAGTGTTGATTGGAGTGACAGGAGAAGTCAAGAGGGTGGTGCAGCAGTAAGAAATCAAAGCCGTCCCTCTTGGCTCAGATGTCTCAAGCTGCGTTTGTCACTGTTTTCAGAGAACCTTAAGGGTCAGCGGAGTATGTTAGTGGATTTCTGTGTCGAGGGATATTTGACCTAACATCACAGCTTGTCTGGGAAATGTGCGAGCTGGTGGCAGATTTCTACAAAGTGTGACAAGTTGCTCTGTGAAGATTTCACCACATTATGTTGCATATGTTGAAGGTCTGTGTGTCGCTGACAGTATTAGCTACAGGCCTAAACAAGCTACTCATTGTCAGGTTCTTGTCATTTCTGCAGACTTATCTGAGATAGTAATTTTTCTGTTCGATACATTAAAGTGGGTATGTTACACAGTGGCCCAGAGGGACATTTCTGTCTGTGAGGGTGAGAATGTGTGTGTGTGTGTGCTTTTGCCAGAATATGTGGCTGAAACATTTGATAAGTGCAAGTACAATTAAATTTTCACTGTAGGGAAATGGATTAGTATGGATATCAGTGAAAATGTGTGAGCAGTACAAGATAAACTTAACCACAAGCTGCAAAACTGAGAAATAATTATAGGCTTTTGCAGAAGCTGTAGATTAGTCTAATTTTAAGTTTGTGTTAAAGGGACAGTTCACCCCAAAATCCCAAATTCATATTCTTTTACCTGTAGTGCTATTTTTCAGTCTAGATTGTTTTGGTGTGAGTTGCAGATTGTTGGAGATATTGGCTGTAGAGATGTCTGCCTTCTCTCCAATATAATGGAACTAGATGGCACTCAGCTTCTGGTGCTCAAAGCACCGAGAATATATTTGAAAAAATCAACAGCAATGTCTCTTTCCGGAATTCTACTCAAGATAATCCACAGACATTGTGAGAAGATTCATGTAGGAACTATTTTCTTTCTACCAAACTACACCTGCCAACCATATAACCACGCTGGTCATCAACAGTCCACCCTCTGAAAGAAAAAGGATTTCAAGAGTTTAACTGAGCTAGTTAACGTTACAGCTCAGTCGAAGAGGATGCCATTAATATTTACATCTCACGCTGTTATGAGCACGAGCCTCTCCTCCATGAGTTGATGCACATGTTCTGCATGATGATACTCTTGGCAGGTGTAGTTCGGTAGAAGAAAATTAGTTCCTACATGAAACTGCTTACAACAAGGTCTATGGATTATCTTGAGTAACTGGGTCATGATTTCTGGAAGGAGATGTTGCTGTTGAGTTTTTCAAATGTTTTTTTGGCGCTTTGAGGACCTCAAGCCGAGTGCCATCTATTTCATTTATTTTGGAGAGAAGGCATCTCTACAGCCGATATCTCCAACACTTGGCAATTCCCACCAAACCAATCTAGACTGATAAGTGGCAAAACAGACGAGGTGAAAATACGTATTTTTATTTTGGGGTGAACTGTCTATTTAAGTTTGTTTCATGTTTGTTGTGTTGATGCTTTTAAAATTGAACGTGCAAGGTTGTTTTTTTGACGTGGGAAATCAAGTACATGATATGTTTGCTGTTTAAGTGGCTTAAGTCGTGAAGAACAGCTGTTAGTAGGTTTTTGTTTTCAAAATTGGACAGTGAGATTGTGTTTTCTGCATTTTAAGGTCATGCTGGGAACAAAAGGTCTAAAACAAAGAAATTTAGTAAAACAACAACAACAAAAAAAAACACGCCTACATCACAATTCTGAGTTTTCAGTAAAGATTCATTAATACAGTCATGAATATAACTCAGTGGAAACAGACTGGAAAAAGAAGGATGCTTGAGTGCATCTTTGGATAATACAAATGATGGATGATACAAAGTAGCTAAAAAATTTTTTTTGACTTAATCCCACTCAGTGAACAAAGATGCTCTTTGGAGTATGGGGCCATGACATTGCAAACAAGAGGACACAAATACAAGGCGCTCTGAGTCCTCAGTATAATAAAAGGCTTTAAATGTTACATAGCTGAGACCAACATGTTTCGGCTGAAAGTCTTAATTGATCAAACACAGGAGATCAATGTGGAGGCACTGTGAAAATCTACCCCATACAGGCAGACAAGCTGTGTCCAAAATCACTTCCTATAATGCACTATATTGACCCTCCGCCATTTTTTTTATTGAGAGTCTGAACTCTGTGTGTAGTTATATGCACTGTAATGTAGTGTCCCTGAAAATTCCTTAATGAAATGAAAAAATAATTTATCCCAACATGTACTCTACTTTTTACTAACAATCCCACAATGCAACGCTCTGCATTTTTACGTAGACTCACTGGATTTCAGATACTTGCTGTGGTAAATTCACTTTGCTGCTTTAGGAACACTGTCCACTGAAGATTTTTTTTCTGAGGCCAGCAATTTATTTTTAATTGTTTTACAATGGGAGCACCGTGTATTTATGCTGTGCTGCAAACGCCAGCGGCATGAGGAGGCGCTGGGCATTTTGTTCTTTGCTGAGCACTGCCAGTAGGGCATTTTTTTCCTGGGTGCACAGAACTGAAAGGTGTTCAACATTGTTTACTGTCACTTCAGCCATTCAATCACAGTGGAGGGGAGACGAATACCACAAAGACCAACTGACACATCTAACGTGCAAGTGCTGAACAACAACAACAATGGCAGTGACATCTGTTAATAAACCCACGTAGACTGGCGGGTCCATCCTCTCTCCCTGCATGCTTCAGTCTTCCCCTCATCCAAACCAAATGATTTACCTTGTTCCAGCATGTTTAGTTCCGCGGATATTCCATAGCATAACAACCAGATGCAACCAAAGTGTCTCAGCTTAAAAACACTGCACCTCCAATGCACTCTCAAATGTTCCCAGCTTAGCGTTTTCTGAGGAGCGCCTGGTGTCCCAAAGAAAAAATTCTTTGGCGGACACGGGGCCTTACTACATGCACACACTAGCTTGCTTGCTCGCCTTGTCTCTGGGGGACGATATTATGAGCCAAAACAAGTTTGACTAACTTTTTTGGACCAGTCATTCGAGAGACATTATGAAAAAACAACCAAGACACACGGTGGTCAGGCTACAGTGAACAACTCACGGTATCCTGGACAGCAGGCATTTCTAATGCTATTTAAGCGTTATATTAAAAAAAAAATAAAAATTAAAAACAAATCTCATTGAATACAGTATAATTATCAGTTGATTGTGTCATGTAGTTATTTTTCATTTTCTGACAGCAGTCTGTCATGTCTGGCAGAGTAATGTTACTTCTGAACTTTATTAATTTAATTTTAGGGTGTAATAACTCTATAAAAGGTTAGACCTAAAACATTGTATGACCATTTAAGATTTTTCACATTTACTGAGCTTTATTGGGATTAAAATAACCCTGAAAATAGTATTTCTGACAACACAAGATCTCCCTACACTGCAGCTTCTGGTGTACAAAAGTCGGTCACAGAATCCTCCCCATCCACCATGTTCATGTAACTGCTGGCGGACACTAGAAACCCTGATTTCTCTCAAATGAATAAAGTAGCTTCTTGGATGGTTAAAGATTAAAGTGAGGGAAAATGATGACAGATATATATTGGAGTAAGATTTTACATTTTAGTAAGAGTTTACCCTACACGAACACGCATAGTTTCTGTCTAACCACAACTCAAGCCCGAACCACGACAGCAGTTTTAGGCCTGAGCCAAATTAAATACTCATATTCTCACTGTGATAAAATATATATATTTTTTCAATATTAAAACATTTATTACAAGCTAGGAGCTGTCATGTTTTCTCGCACCACTTCTCCTTCTTCTCTTCCATTTGTTATTTGAAGAGCCTGTCGTTGGCTCTGTGTCTCATGCGTGACACAGGCTGCACCCCTCGATGCGTCTTAAAGGGCACAAGGTGGTCCACAGTGATGCAGCGCACAGATGATGACCACCCCTCTCTGCTGCATGTTACGCACATCTCTCCCACTGCTGGGGAAGCAGAGGCAAACACTGCCAACCAAGTCGCCTTGCAGCCCCCTTCTTTCCCTTTTTCTCGTCTCCCTTCAGTCCAATCCAATTTTTGGCATTCACGCATGAGAACTGCCAGTTTCATGCATTGTCTCAGCAGCACATGAGAGTCTGTGTACAGTATGTGAGCAACAGAACCCTTAATTCTTGTATTTTGTTGGTTAAACTCTAAACTTATGCATTTTAATTAGTTGGAATGGGTTTATGGCAACAGAGCCTAAACAGTTGTGGGGACTCTCTGAGAGGAGCTGCCCTGGAACTTGAATTACATACCTTCAAGGGCTCTTTTATGTTTGCCTTCACACTGCCAATAGGAACGTTGAAATGACATACTGTAATCTGAGTGGCGGGTGGTATAGCAATGTCACTTCAGCTTTGACAAGTCAAAATCACATTGTATACCCTACACTGCAAAGATGCTCAGTATAAATTGGACCCCTCTGTCTCTCCATTTGTCAGTGTTTTCGTCAGTTTTTTCTGTTACAAGCTAAGAGCTTATTAAAGATGGTAGTTGCCAGTGCTGGCTTTGTCCAACCAGTCACAGTATTCTTACGTCTAGACCAATCAACATACGTGTATGTCGCTCATGGTTCCTCTTGTGCTGGGAGATAACCTACTCTAAAACAGGGGCTAAAAACTCCCTTGAAACGGCGCTCTAAGAACTACAATCTTCCTAGTTCTTCTGGTGCAGACACAACTAAAAGGGTGGTTGTTAGAATTATGAAAAATTTCCTCCGGTCCGAAAATATCTAGAGACAGTAGCAACCCACTGACTGTCACCAGATTCTGGTTCAAACGTTATCTCTTCGTTGGTTGGTTCATCTCTCCATATAAGCCTTATAGCAGGAATTTTCTGTTGTAGCCTGGCTCCAGACCTCTGTATCACCACCCACCTCTTTAATTTGTTCAGATTTAAATAGGTCTTGTGTTGTGCTCAGTGGCTGCTGTTTCTCCCAATTAAGTTGGAATTTTTTAAATTTTTCCTTATTTTAGTTTCCCCAGGCTGCGTCTAAGCAAACATACACTGTACCATTCTGTACAAGTTGTTGTATGTTGACTTTGACTCTTTGACCAATGCAAAAACTCATTTGTGCATCGAGGAACAACTGCAGCCTCCGTGTCGTGACGTCAAATGAAACGGCAATTCAGTCTAATTACCAGGCTAACTGCAGGACATTTATTTCCAGCCCAGTGTTTTACATCTCAGGTGAATTACTTTGTGTGTTTGAGTGAATATGTGTGTGAGGTCATACCTCTGAATACTGTGCTAGTTGGTGTTTGTCGGTTCGTGCTCATAACGGTTTACCGCCACCTTATCTGTTGTGTGCTGCTCTCAACCATCAAGGCTCTACACCAGTCCACCACCAGTTAGACAGCTGCATTTCCACCCCATTATGGCACAGTGCTCGCAGTTCTCTCACCCCTCACTAACATCAATTAGTGTTATCCTCAGAGACATTCTTTGTATGCTTTATTATCATGGACACATTGACCCTGCTCTCACCACTCCTCACTTGACTGAATCCACGCGGAGCTTCCTTTCTCCGTCTTGATTTAATGATCAGTTACTGTCTTTCAAAGCCAAAATATGTATGAGCTCAGAAATGCTTTACTGTGCCTGATTTGGTTCCTAGTGTACGATTTAACGTGCTTTACGTCACCACTCTGTGAAGTATATGGTAAGTGTGTGCCTGCAAAGGTATTTTCTGCTTGGGGTTTTTCAGATGGAACAGAGAGATGAAGGGAAATTGGCGTGAATTCACTAAAAGGAAAGTGCTCTGCCAGGGTTATAACAGCCATATAGTATCAGTGTGTGCATCTCCCTCAGCTGCTCTCAAAAAAAGAAGACCTTTCTCTGCACAAACCCCGAGCTGTCACACTATGCAATTAGCAGTGATATTATTCCCTGGTCGGACATTAGTCACACACCAAAAGCCACTCGGAAACAGGAAGTCACAGCGTACGTGCATTCTCATTTATTAAACTAGCAGTTTTATGACTGAGATTCTGTCACTGCCCGCGGGACGGCCGCCCAGGGAGTGCTCTGCTGCAGGTATTGTCGACCTGCAGAGATCCCAGGTTGAACAGAAACTGAATAATTAAACAGATGGAGGAGGAGAAGACACCTGGTGCCATCACAGTGAAGGTCAGCAGATGGGTCTGTCACTAATAAAGGGACCAGATTGCACGGTGAATGAAATGGAGGGGAGGTTTTGAGATCCAGACAAAAGCAACATTACTGTGGATCATCATCTGTCACTATTAGGAGGATTCTGTTATGCAATGCAGGCAGAGATCATTACCAGTAATGAAATGCAGGAGCGCATGAGATTGTATCACTTGTTTTATTTGTTTGTTTTAATTTCAGAGTTAGTGCTCTTTAATGGAGTTGGGCCAGTTTCTGGTTTTGTCGGTGCGGTCTGATGTACGGGCTTAAACAGTTTTGATTTTATACAAACTGGCTGAACTGGCATTTGTCATTATGACACATTTACTGCAAAATAAAAAGTAGTCATTAGCAACCTGTGTGGAGGGCATCAGTGCTTAATCCAGCTTGTACTGCATTAGTAATAAGCAATTTGACAACAAACTAACAGAGCCGCTAATGTCTGACAGGCTGTGCGCAATTTACTGCACAGCTGAGGTGCTACACATTCTAACGGCAGGAAAAAAATATCTGACACAAAAACAGACTTCGACACAACACTGGAAACGTGAAGGAGGTGAAATTTAAGCAGAGGTGGGAGAGGAAAGATGTGCATGTTGCATGTTGTACTGCTTTTCTCGAAACAGAGACATGGCAGAGAAAACTAAAACTGCACCAATGTGACAGCATTTTGGATTTTAATCAATTTGGATTTTAATTGATAATCGTGCAGAATATATTGGAGAGATTTCATTTTGTGAATTACAAAAACACCCTTAATGAAGCTGAGTATTTAAGTCTGAATAAAATAATTCCTCCAGTTTGTGAAGGGTCAGCTGACCTCTGCAGCAGCATAGACTTCCTCTGTTTGGATCTCTGACCCTTTGATCCCCGAGAAGCTGCTTAAGGGCATATTAGGCAAAAAGTAGACCTCCTAACCCCCTGGTGTGTGAGTGGAAAGAAAATCTCTGTTCTCAATCAAAAAAGAAAGGGTCATGGGGCAGCAGGGAAAGTGAAGCTGCAGAAGAGTAGAGTTGAAAATGCAAACCATCCTTCACTTTCTCCTTCCAGCCATCCCCCATTGTCTGTAATGTAATATAGAGACTTTCCTTCCTCTAACCCGGTCAGAAACTTGACTTTCAAGCTCGCATTTGTCATGTCTTTTAAAAAGCAATGAGGCAGCAGCTCATGCCGGAACTGGCCAGCCAGATTCCAGACTATTTAAAACCACTTTCCACTGAATTAGATGCGATTTCTCGGAGGTGCCAATTATGATTTCGACAACTCTAAGAAAGTAGAGGAGAATTAGGGGACTGCTGACAATAAGGCACTGCGGGTGCAGGAATTAATTCTCACATTTCTTAGTTTAATAATCAGCCACATGGACCAAGGAGCTGCTAAAATATCTCCAGGGATCTGACCAAGAGGGAGCGTGTGTTCTTAATATATTCTTTTAAATTAGAGTTTAGCAGCAAGCTGTGTTTTAGAGGTCAAATTTCATTTACTTTTGGCCTGTAGTGGAAATATTTCTCCATATTTTAGCCAAACTAAATTCATTTTTGACACATTTAAACACCCAGTGAGAGTTTGCAGATTGGAGTGCATGCATCTCTTGGATGACACAAATTCACTGTGTGAACATTTTCCTGGTACTGCCTTACTTATTAATTACAGTGTGCACAGCCAGTAACTGCAGTTCACTGATGAATGTGAACACATTACTTTGTCAGGAATGATTAGACAGACACAGAAAGCAAGAAATTAAAATTATTTTTTTTCCTCAAGTGAAACTGAATTTCATTTCTCGTTGTTTTGTTTGTTCTACATCTAATAATGCACTTCAGACTACTTCACATGTGATTAAATAATAAATGCTCCAGTGACTACAGGACATTATTACACTTGATTACAACACGAGTTTTAATGACAGTGGTGAGATCAAGAGGAATAGGAAAAGTCATGTTTGCCATCTTGATTCACGTGTCTCAAATGAGATGGTCAAAGCCATCACGAAAAGTGCTGCAGTATGAAAGACAGATGAAATGTGGTGTGGATGAAAAGCAGCTGGATCTAATTACTTTTGTCCTACTTTCAGTGAACTTTATCTTCATCAACAAACTTGTTCTACATCAGCTTTCCGGGATAATGATCTTCTCTTATCCCACTGAGATTTGTAGCGAGAAGGAGTTAACTTTTGAAATAGGCAGCGTTACTTCAGTGAGAGCAGACGGATTATCTGAGATGTTAATACCCATCCTGCGGCACTGTTGTGTTCTCTGGCCATGTGCACCGTAACATGGTGGATTAATTTGCATTGGTGTATAAATCTGTATACTAATCATTTCTTTTCAGAATAAAAAGGTTCTGCAAGAGCAAAGTGGCGTTCAGCAACTCAAATGAAAGCTTGTTTTCTACATTGTGTAAATGTGAATACGGATGTGTTGCTTTCCCGCTTTCCCTTTTTCCATGTGGCACGTTCTCTGCTGCACTGAGAGATGGGATGCGGTGATGGACAAGCTAATTGTCGGAGGTAAATGAATGCCAGACGGTTACAGGTGGGATACAAAGGAGCAGTTAGTCACGGATGGCTTTGTTATCTCCAATGATAATTACACTGACAATGTTCCAACTATAGTCAGGTCAGCTCAAGGCTAATACCCGACGAAGCTGCATCTATTATCCCCCCACGTATCACTGTGACAGAAGATTTTGTGTCCAAGAATGCGGCATTACGTGTACATGAATGATGCCCCGTTCCTTGGATTCAGTCCTGAAATCTCATCTATATTCATTGAAATCCGGCTGTACCCTAAAGGGATGAGGATGGCTCTGAACTGCACGCAAGTTATTTATTGACATTGCTCACAACCAGGAAGCGGAAACAAGACATATTTATAGGCCTTTGCATTATACCGATATGCTAATGAGATAATTGAAACCATCTGGAAAATGTCTCTCATCTAAAATGTTGCATTAAGTGATTGATGGCGGGACTTATTTATGGCACCATCGCATGCTTTAAAGGTAATATCTGCTTTATTAGGTCTTGTACGGTGACAGAAGGAGATACTAAAGTTAATGACTTGAGTTGTTGGGGAAACTTCCCTATAGCTCCCAGAAAACACACAAATCCAGTCTGGAAGAGGCTAAAAATAAAGGTTGAAGAAATAATATTAATGCTGATTGCAGCACTTGAAGGAGTCAACGAGCCAATCAGTGTCTGGCTGCTTGAAAAGGTGCTGGGTGATGATCAGTGTCAGGGAACTGGATAGCTCCTCCACGGCAAGCAAGGCTGTCCTTTATTTTAGGGTTTAGAGCATTTAAGTTGTGGGAAATGCTGCTGTAGGCATCCTGATATACATTTGTACCCTGTTTTCTTTGATTGTGGTTCAAACTGAGGCAGACTGATGGGACTGAGTGTGAATTACATACTTACATACCCATACTGCCAGGGTCCAAAACTAGGAGCGCATGAGATTGTATCACTTGTTTTATTTGTGTGTTTTAATTTCAGAGTTAGTGCTCTTTAATGGAGTTGGGCCAGTTTCTGGTTTTGTCGGTGTGGTCTGATGTATGGGTTTAAACTGTTTTGATTTTATACAAACTGGCTGAACTGGCATTTGTCATTATGACACATTTACTGCAAAATAAAAAGTAGTCATTAGCAACCTGTGTGGAGGGCATCAGTGCTTAATCCAGCTTGTACTGCATTAGTAATAAATAAGGGCGGCCATCGCCTCTCGATGTGGAAAACCTATATACTAACATTCCACATTTAGGTGGTCTTCAGAGTTGTTGTCTTACCTTACCGTGTGTTTACCATTTACCTCTGCTTCCCAAAGCGTGGTCGAAATATCGGGAGAACAAGCAGCGATCTCATACCGTACCTGAAATCTCGGGAGAACAAGCCATAGCAGCTGCAAGGCAGAACCGGACAGTAGCCTGAAAGGTTCATTCATTTATTTTATGAAATAAAGTAGAGTTTATGGCCGCCCTTACTTATTTGAGCCAGAATACACTGACGAAGAGCTTCTTGAAATTGAAGAACGGAGGAGGAGAGAGAGAGAGAGGCACAACAGGTAACGTTAGAGGATGACAGAGGAGGAATGGCTGCTGGAAGGATTTAGCTCTGGAGATCGGTGGTGTAACGTTACCTGTGAATGCTGTACCCCAGTGCCCACAGAAGAGGAATACCTCTGTTGCAAAGAATAGGACCAGTTGCAGCCTTAGCTAAATGGTAAACAACAAACATGGCACCACACTGGTAAGGTAAGACAACACGTTTACATGTCGCTTTCTATATGTTCTCTGACATTTATCCTAACGATATGAGGCGGTCTTTGTGGAGAAAAAGCTTTTTTAGTGGACTAACTTTGCACTTGAAGGGATGCCCGTTCAAGTTTTAACAGGTCTGACGCTACAGCTGTATCTAGGCTAACGGCTAACATGCTAACTATTATTTCTATGTCACTAGTGACTTGAAACAAATTTAGGACGATAGGAGATGGGTTGAAATAAACTGAAATTTCCCTTTAATAGGCTCGTTCAAGATGAACTGTGCCTCGCCTGAAAAGTAGACGAGAGCAGGCGGCCGCAGCAGGGGGCGGTGACAAAAAGCTGCGGTGAAGTCGGACAGTTTCCCGACAGTTTCCAGCAGCCTTCAGTCCGTACAGGAAGTCACAGACACACTTACATCCTGTCTGGAATGATGTCATTAAATTCATTCATTAAAAAAGTGATCAGACCCATATATCAGTTTGTTTTCAGTCTCCATTTGTTTTAATTATGATAGATTAATTTATTAAAATGCTTTACAGGTGATCTCTAGTTTATGTGCATGGTTCAACCTCCATTTGATATGAACTCTCCTGTAAATCAGCATCATATCAGTTTGACCTGTCCCTCAACTACACAGGCTGAATAAACTGTGTTTGACTATAAGGTTAATATTTTCAGAGGAAAAAAATACACAAGACAACAGCTTTCATTAAAGATCAGTCAGATCCAGTCAGGGCTTCACATCTGTACAAATGTTAGTTTAAGAATCCTCACATCCCACTGATCTGTGTTGCTAAATACTTCAATAATTAAACCGTCCAATATTAATATAGTACAGTAGACTCTGTATAGTTTATGATGAATGTATTCAGTCTCTGACAACTAAACTTCACCATCAGTCACACAACATGTTTTCTGTTACAGAATAAACCTTCCAATCAGACAAATACAATCTTAATCTCTAAAATTCAACAAAAATTAAAAGTTTATCTAAAACGTCATATTGTTGAGTCGACAACTAAACCAATCAGTTGTTAGATCAGGTGAGAGCCAGGCGGTGCAGTCGGTGGAGAGCAACTGCAGCACCTGGCTCTAAAAACTGCGGCCGCCTCGCTCTCGCGGTTTTATCACCGTCCACTTTTGTAATACGTCAGAGCAAGTCGGGATGAAGTCGGACACAAAACTAACCAGCATGCATTGTGCGCCGATCGCCAGTGATCGAATCTGTGCAGGCCTTAAATGACTTGACTTTTTTTTCCTTTAAATTATTAATTATTTGGTTGGCTGGTAAAATATCTGCCTGGCTGGTAAAAAATTTCACTTACCAGCCAGTGTGGCTGGTAAGTGAAAAAGTTAGTTTTGGACCCTGCATACTGCTGTATGAGGACTGGATCTGACTTTGAATCTAACCTGTAGCGGATGAATACTGATGGGCCTGTTCATTGTATTGATAGCTACATGCTGTGAATGTTGAAATAAATCCTCATATGCGCTCAGTACTGTGGCTCGCTGCTGTCTGCCCCGAGGCCAGAGTCACCTGGGCATGAACAGCTAGGATCCACGCCTTCACTCTACAGCAGTGTTAAATTTGGCAATGGGTTTAGATTTAATCTTACAGCTGAAATTCATGGGGCACAGATTCAACGCATCACGTAGGCAGGCGGAGCGGGGTGTTTTTTACGTGCTACTCCATCTTTGTAGCGTGTAGTTGCGCCAGCTTCACTGTGTGCATATTGAGTTCCTCCAAGTGGTAATGCAGTTGTAATGCAGGGCTTGGACATATATAGGCTATATTAACTGGCACTAAATTAATTAACTGGATGGTTTTAACAACAAAACACATTGATTTGACTGATTTATTTTAATTTGAAATGTAAAAATACCCACAAGGTCACTCTGCTGTGTTGCATTGCCTCTGGTACAATCAATGAGGTATTCATCCTTATCATTTTTAACCAACTTTTTATGATTTTAAGCGGATTTTACTCTCTTTTTACACAGTTTTATATTGTTTCTTCCTGTTGGAGGGCCGCAAAGCTGTCAAAGAGAAAAAAATAGACCAGTTGTGTGAAAATAGAGATGAGCAGCGTGATGCCCGTGAAGGCACATGCGACTTCCATGGTCAGTGTAGCAGCTCCAGTTGATTATTATGAACAAGCTCTGCTGCTGGAATACTGTGGCAGAAGTGTTGCCCCGCATCTGTGCGGACGACTTTTAGTCAAAGTGTCTTCTGTCTTTAAACTGATTCATTTAGGCTAATATTGGTATCGGAAGTTGAAATCAAGGTGACAGGTTTTATCAAGTGTTGAAATTCATAATGCAACATTTCACTCTCTTAACACTTTTACTTGTGTTATTTCTGATTCTTACTTTAGTTGGATATCTCTAGTCTAGATCCTGGCATTGACGTGATGCTGACTTGCTGTCTGTGCATTGTGTTCCCCATTCTGCTGCTTTAAAAATAGTGTGTCCACAGATCTCTTCTTTTTTCTGACTAAACCCTTTCTGAGTTGAAGCTATCATGTTTTGCTGTCGGTTTCGGACATCATCACTTGTGTGGCTGGGATTCTGGGAATATGCACGCATCCTTCAACCAATTCAGCCACTGACAGAAGACAAACTCAGTGTGCAACTAGGTGGAAACATTGTGCGTTTTGAATATCCGATTGCCGACCACTAACATTTTAATCCCATCATGGAACACAAAACATGTATTTGACATAGTTTTTACTATCAAAGATACATTTTTAGCTCATCCTTGTCTCGCTCTTAAGATGAAGACTGCTCTGCATTATTACTAAGCTATGATGGAACTGTTTCGGTGTTGAATGTCATGCTGTCCTCTGTGTTGTCATGGATGCATTAAGGGAACTCCAAGAGTGCCTATTTGGATAAAAGTTGCTCACTTGATGGTACACCAAAAAGATTTTTGACCCATATCACATTTGCAACTAACACTCATTATGTAATCAATTAATCTGGTGATTACATTCTAGATTACTTGTTTTATCTGTAAAATTAGCCAAAATTCAAATAATGTGTTTTTTCTGACCAACAGTCCAGAAAGCAGATATATCCACTACTGAGATTACTATCATACAAGACATTTGACAAGCAGCAACCACAAAATTTTATCAGTTTTTTAAAAATTAAGTCAACTTGCTGCTAGACCACCCCTTTAATACAGGTGTATGCCTCCGGCAGAAAGAGAGCAAATAGTTTTCTGCCGACTGTGAAAATGTTGTTTTTAAAAGGCTAAACGCCAACGAATACAGATTGGAGCAGGATATTTCATTAGATAAAAACATGCTGTCGATTTTGGAGATATTGACATCAGAGTTATTGGGTATGTTTCAATCACACAAGTCAAAAATCAATCCTACGTAGCCACCACTGGAATCTAATACTTCAAAATAACTGTATAATGTATAACTTCAACTTTCAACTTCTATTTGTCCTCAAAGGGCAATTTGCTTTAGCAGAAAGATGGATACAAAGCAATAAAATACAAAAAGCCTACCCAGCCTACCTCAAAGTGGAGGAGGGGCACTGAAGGTTGTTGACTTGGGATAAAAACAACAGTGAGTGTTCCCGGGCTGATCTTCCCATCATCACAGAACTGTATGCAGGCATGAAGTGCTGAATTTTGGGACATCAATTACAGGATCAGTATTACTATTATAAATATAAATCACTGATATAAGTACAACATGGATAGCACAATTTAACAACCTTATGTAAACAATGTAGCTGACAGTGTAATCATAAACAAACAAAATCAAAATGTCATCATACACAAATTTAAATCATCACAGTTAGCCCGTTGCAGTTAATATTAATGATATTAGTGGTGTCTGGTCTTTATCTGCATCTGTGCTGAAATGCTTGGTTTTGACAATCCAAAAAAACAGCTGCATTTGAAAGTCAAGCTTCAAAGCTTCAAACTCTTCGATACAGCCCTTCTTCAATGGTTAAAGTTTCTCTTATTAGAATTAATGCAGAGGATTTTGCAGCCTTGGCCAAAGTACAGACACACTCTGAATGCTTTGTAGTGCCAAACCATTTTCATATATAGCGCCCATATGTCACTTGTACCTGTGCCTCTGTGTCCTCTCCCTGAGCTTTAATGTGCTCATTGTACTGCTTACTTGGAAATGAAAACTCAAGGACAGTATGGTTTATGTGAAGTTAAGTGTGGCTGTGAATTACCATTCAATTATCTTGTAGCTTTTGCATATAGGATTTTTTAATTAAGAGAGGAAGCAGCTACATACAGTACGTGCACAAAATAAGAAAGAACTTCCCAACACTTACACAGCCGTCCTAAAATTAACTGAAATTAATTAGACTGACACAAACATGTGCCGAACCCCAATTTCACTGTGTAACTGTTTGCTTCTCTTACAGGAATCTCCTGGACCGAGACACTTTCTCCAAATCCGACCCATGTAAGTTCTCAGCTCTTCACGATGCTAATTGCAGCTTAACTTCTCCTTGCTCACAATATGGTTCATTGACACCTCCTCTCCTTTCGCGAAGCTCTACTTTTTACTTTTGCTGAGCTTAACTTTGATTCAGTTTACTCTGCTATTTCAAAGTGTTCCTTCAATAACTGCATATCATTTGCACAGTAATGTGACAACCTTTCCTCACCGAGAGCTACAGAAAGTACCTTAATGCATGCAGGGTATAAACGCCAGCCTTTGAATACAAATGGGTATCTTTTGGTGAGACACATGGGGAACCGCCATAAAGGCATTTTCTTTGATACTCCCTGAAGGATAGAGAACGGAGGAGACATTTATAATAATAGGGAGGAGGTTCAAGCCCTTTGTGTAAATAAGCTACAGGGAAAATATCACACTCCTGTTTTGTATTCGCCTGAAGATGAACCCTGGGATATATGACAGGTCATGTCATGTGCGGCAACCTGAGCTTCATTTGAAGTAGCAAAATCGAATATGAATCAGGAGAATCCTACCATTAAGAAATTGCGTTTTGATTGCATGGCTTAAATTGTGCTCTGGGAGCTTTCAGCTTTAGAGCTTTGCTCCATGCTTGTGGACATCATACCCAGACTTTGATGCGGCGCAGCATCATCAAGCTTGGCACTTCATTATGCTGTCAGGGTGTGGCAGGATAATTAATGATGAATGTCAGCAAAGAAAGCACAAAACAAACACCATTTAATGAAGCAGGATGCTTGATTGAGATTGTACAGTGACAATTTATTTCTCTGCTCTCTCCTTCTCCCTTCGCCTCCACCTCCTCTCTTCTCAGTGGTGGTGTTGTACACGCAGGGCGTCGAGTCCAAGCAGTGGAGAGAGGTAAGAGATCACAGCCGTCCCTCTGTCAACACAACTCAATCAGCCTGTCTCCTCTCCATGACAGCCCTCTCTCTGTTTACAACTCCCTCCTCCCCTTCCTCCCGTCCTCTCCCTCAAGGTAAATGCTGTGAGTGCCAATCATTTGCCATTGATTGACCCTGTGAATATGTGTGCACTGGTCAGCAGTGTGTTAGCTGTGACTGATTGGCTGATTAAGGTGGTGGCTACTTTTATCGATAAAGATTTGCCTCTGCATCACAGACTCCCCTGACTGTTGGCCACTATGGCCTTAATTAGACCAGAGAAGCAAATCAAGCAGAGGAGGGCAGAGAGTGTGGCACTACAGAGGATCCCTTTGGGATTATTTGTCTCTGTAATGTCAGTAGATTGACACACAGAGAAATGGCAATTTAAATTACATCTCAAATGGGAATACTTTTTTTGTTGTTGTTGTTTTTTTTACACTCTGATATTCTTTTGGTCTAAGGTAGCCAACCATTCTTTGTGAACATGAATCACTTTTTACAAAAGCTAAAAGCCAGCAGAGTCAGAATATACAACAAAATCAATATGGTGTATACATGCTGCGGAACAAGAAGACAGATACTTCGAGAGCTCAAAATATTTTGCCTCTGCTTTCACGCTCCGATCCTTTTTGACTGAATAGGACTGGTTTGTTTATTGACTCTACGGAGACCTTGGTGTCATGGTGGTGCACAGTGGTGTGACACAACAGATTAAAGAGTGGAAAAAGCTCTGCTCCAAGATATAAAGGTTTCAGTCAGAATCTGTGTTTGGGCGGTGGTGGGTTTCTGAAAAGGGAGGAAAATTTAAAACGGGTACAGCAGCAGTTGATAACTTGAATTTCAACATAGATGAGAGACACTAAATTTCACCTTTACATGGAACAATAACACACACACTAATGTTTGACTTCTATACCTGTAGGGACCGTCAGTCACACGATGTATTGCCTAACCTTAACCGGAACCATAGCCTTCACAGAAAGCTTTTTTCAAAACCTAACCCTAAAACAAAGTCTTAAAGGAACATTTTGGGAAATGATTTGCCTCTTTGCTTAGAATTTTATGAGAAAATTGACACCACTCTTATTTCTGTAAGATGAATATGAGGTTACAGCCAGGAGATTATGTGTCTGAACTTAGCAAAATGACTGCAAGCAGGGCTGAAACACTGAGCCTAGCTCTGTTCACAGCTAAAAATATCTGCCCACCAGCACCTCTAAAGCTCACTCCAGGGTTTCCCACACATTAATTTATTTGTGATGGCCCACCACAATATCAACATTGTCTGGCATGTATATGTTTATTTCCTATTTTTGGAGCTGGGCACCCACCTCTTGCTCTCCCTTTCTCACAAACACATTGGGTACGTTCATAAAAAGTCACTCTGAGCGCCAGAACATACTCTGGCACAAAGTGGATTGTTCCTATTTTTGGAGCAATGTCGGAATATGCGACAATCAGCCATAACATTAAAATTGCTGAGAGGTAAAGTGGATAACATTGATTATCTTGCTACAATGCAATGTTCTGCTGGAAAACCTTGGGTCCTGGCATTCATGTGTCATGGCACTCCCCAGTGGCAGTGATCCCCCCAGAGAGACAATGCGCCATGCCACACTGCAAAAACTGCTCAGAAAATGCTCAGAGGAATGTGACAGAGAGTTCAAGGCATCAACCTGGCCTCCAAATTCCCCAGATCCTAATCCGATCAAACATCTGTGGGGACGTGCTGGTAGCCCACCTCACAACCCGCCAAAGCCCTGGTGCCAAACACCACAGGACAGCCCCAGAGGTCCTGTGTCCATGCTTCGATGGCTCACAGCAGCATCTCATCCAAGGAAGCTCCACCATAGATCAGACTTAGATCTGGGTCTCAGCACATCCCACAGATGCTCCATCCCAGTGAGATCTTGGGAATTTGGATGCCAGGGTGATGCTATAGCCATAAGTGAGCATACTTGGTCTGTAATCATGTTTGGGTGGGTGTCAAGTGGCATTAACATGAATGCCAGGACCCAGGGTTTCCCAGCAGGATGTTGCAGTGTAACAAGACGATCAGTGTTATTCACTTCACCTGTCAGTTGTTTTCATACTGTGGCTGATCAGTGTACATACACACCATTCGGATATTCAGCACCATACTCTCGAAGCAGCAGGGCCCCAAGCACAATGAATATGCTTGACTTAACCATTCGTTAATCATGTAGAAACAGCACTCTATTTCTGCGAAGAACAGTGCTCTTATTTTAGTGTAGAGGGTCAGATTGGATTTACGAACACACACATTGACACCAGACCCATCTGTGTCTATCATTTTTCCATTTCCCCACCACCCTTGATGCATATAAAATCTAGTTTTGTGAGAAATACTGCACTTAGCAACATGTTATATTTTTTCTGTTTCAAATGTACAACAACTGAAACGTAGAAATGACAAGTCATGTTTTTTCGGAGTTAATGTGCCAAACTACTTCTTGGCTGGGAGCTGTAACTTGGTTGCTGATGAAGAGAGGACCAATCAAAATATCATTGCTTTTAAAATTTGTCCTGAAGGTTTAAAACTCAAACAACTCAGCTTCACATCCTCACACACACATACACATAACAGAAACTGTATCACAGTTAAACTAATATCATGACTGGGTTCACAAGACAGTTGCTAACTTTTACACTCTTTCTCTCCTCTTGAGAATTGCTGTCCACTTAACCTTTATTATGTATTTTGGGGTCATCTGTGTGTCTGTATAGTGGTTACTTGTCTGTGTTATCACGTCTTGTGTGTGTAATGTGTCCGTGATTGTCATTTCTGATCACCTGACGGCATAATAAATTCCCCAGCAGGGGCAATTAACATGAGTGATTGACTGAATGATGGATTGGTGGATGTTTGATCGATTAATTGAGTGAGCTGAGTGTTTCATTGCTTTACTTTAATCAGAGCAAGTAACACTTGAACTTTTTGGCTGATTGTAATTTTTGCTCACATGCCTTTCCAGAGTGGTCAGCTGGCTTTAGCTCACAGTAAATCAAACCTTGGTGCTGTTAGCAAGACAGCAGGGTGTGAAATAACTTTTTTGACCTTCAGCTAAATTGCTAGTTAATATTTTAAATTTGAACAGCCACTTAAACTTTGTTCATATTTGCTGAAACTGTCACTATATTCACACGAGGCGGATAATGTGTGAGAAAAATCATACTCTTTCTACTTTATTGCCTTGTAGCATTTCTAATGGCCGTTCCGCACGTGAATGTAAACAACCAATCAGAACTGAGGAGTCTCCAACACAGCTGTCAATCACTGCACATGAACTGTGGTCAAACTAGGCCCAACTGATCAAATATCAAATAAGATTCTGGTACTGCATTGCGTATTTCTTGCCTCAAATGTTTTCTGAATCTTATTTTAATAGACTGTGTGCTGTAAAATCAGGAAGTTTGTGACCCGGACGCCATGTTGGATACAGTGAAACAGTTTTACCAAGCACCGCCCACCAGCAGGACCAACTTTCTCATTTTACAGCAAAGCACAAGCTGGAATATGTTACTGAAAACATTTGAGGCAAGAAATAGGCAATGCAGTAGCCGAATCTTGATTTATATACAGTATGATCAGCACTGCCTAGTTTGACAGTTTCGCCACAGTTCATGAGCAGTGATCGACATCAGTTTTTTTAAGATTATTTTTTTGGCTTTTGCCTTTATTTGACAGGAGAAACTGAATGTGAAAGGGGGAGAGAGACGGGATGACATGCAATAAAGGGCTGCAGCCTGGAATTGAACCTGTGGCCGCCACAGCAAGGACAATGTCTTTGTGTGTAGGACACCCATCGTATCCACTGAGCTGCTGGGTTATTGATATGATTGACAGCTGTGTTAGGGACTCCTCGGTTGCAGTGAAGACTTCTCAACTCTGACTGGTTGTTGCTGACCGCGCTGCGATCTGATTCTAGCAAATGCCATTCAAAGCAGTAGGAGGTGAGGAGGGACATGGGTTTTTTAACACGCTGTCTATTTCAAGTACTTCTTCCAGAATATGACAGTTTCAGCAAACATGACACAAAGTTATTTTCATAAAAGTTACCAACTGTATCTTTAAAAAATTATCATCGGGTTTTCTGGCTGGTGAGTGAAGCAAATTTACCACCTGCATATTTTACCTGCATTTGGCTCGAGGATGGTGCTTATTTTGTTCCCTGCAACATAGTGATATTCTTTCAGTAAAGCCAGAGAGCAGTTTTACTGATTAACATGCAAATGTAGACAAGCATCAAGTGCAGTGTTCAGGTGGGAAGAGCCTCCTACACCTGTCACCTCTGGCTACACCGCCCCGCTTCGAGCTTACAAACTGTGGGTGCAGCCTGAACATCTCTCCCTGAAAGAGATACAGGCTCGTGTTTTTAGTGCAGACGACAGCTGGCTTTGTGAGCAGCACAGTCAAGCTGTGCAGTATTGATAAAGCTAAACGCGTCTTTTGCCCCTCTGTCATTTAATGCGTTTTAGTTCTCCCCAGAGTAGACATGGTTGGTCGGAGCACCTTTCACTGTGCCACCAACCGTCTGTAATCCAATTACTCTTCTGTAGGACAAACTCCCCCATCGGCTGCGAGTTATTCACACACATCCATCAAAGAAAAAAGAAAAAAAAAAGAATATAAAAACAAATACTCATGGATAAATATTGTTTTGATTCCGGGATGATTGCTTCATCACCTCCTCTTGAGACCTGTATTTCTGCCAGCATCTGGAGTCGAATATATAAAACTGTAGCTGCAGCCCATCGTTCTGTTACTACATGACTTAAAAATCTTAATCTTCAACTCCCTTGTCTGTAATTACTCCTAGTGCATGACAGGTTTTCCTCTCGCTACCGCTTTCACTTAACCGAGCAGCTGACACAATATAACCTCCCAAAATTCAAGCAAAGCCTGCCCTTTCCACTTCTGGTAAAACCCAGAGACATTAATCTTTTCACCAAGATGTATTTTCTGACATTGCAGCTGACAATTTATCCTAGTTAGGGTTATTGGAAAGAGAAGAAGTGCATGCTGCCAGTGCCCAGATATCCCTGTGGTAGGATTCTTTTTATTTGGAGGGCGTTGACAGTTAATGGTAGTGCTCTGCAACTGTGGCTTTACAGGCCGACTGTGTACTTGCCAAGGTAGGAATAATATATGGAGTGGGAGATCTGTTATTTCCTCGAGTAGCTGTTCTTTGCTCTGGTACTGATTCTTCTTCCTCTGTTGAGTTTGGCCTGCGACCAAATTGAATATGCTATTGCCCCCCTGCTGCCACACTCAGCTCCGATCCCTGAAATAGGCTGCTGTTCGCTCGGTGGAGATTTCACCTTCTTTGCATCTGCTGGAAGGGAGCGCTCATACTTTCTGACAGGGATGAAGAGGGAGAGCGAGAGGAGAGGTGCTGCCACACAGTAGTTAAACTTTTATGGGCTTAGACACTCTTTTATGTTTGATGGCAGGTTACACTTCAGCAAACTCACTCTCTCAATCTGTCTTATATTACACACAATCCTGTTTGACTGTCTTTGCATTAGCATAGACGTCCATCCTTTAAGAGTTGTTCTGCTGCTGGAACGTTACCCTGTGTTCCTTCCCTGTTAAGTCCCACACTGAGTTATACCTCCACTGGATGTAATCACAAAGGTGTGAGCCTGTAATCCTGCTGTTTCATCTCGTCATTAAGCCCTAACACTGCTATTAGTAATTCACTGTGTCGCTTTATGGTTACACTTTCTACTGGGAAGCTTTTATTTATTCAGCTCAACATCAGTTCTCTGACTTTGAATTATTCATCTTGGATACAATTAATGTGCGTGTGCTTGTGTGCGGGGGGTGCAGCACTTTCTGTGTCTGTTGATTTGTTTATCGGCACATCACCTCATCAGAAGGTCTTGGCTTTGTAACACTGACTAATCTCTTTTGTCTGTCTGTACTGGCAGGTTCCTGTTTTCTTCTTAAAGGGACAGTTCACCCCAAAATCAAAAATACATATTTCCCCTGTTACCTGTAGTGCTATTTATCTGCTTAAATTGTTTTGTTCAGAGTTGTTGAGTGTTTGAGATATCAGCTGTAGAGATGTCTGCCTTCTCTCTAATATAATGGAAGTGGATGGCACTCGGCTTGTGGTGCTCAAAGCACCCACAAAAAACATTTTAGAAACTCAACAGCTGTGTCACTTTCCAGAAATCATGACCCAGTTACTCAAGATAATCCACAAACCTTGTTGTGAGCAGTTTCATATAGGAACTGTTTTCTTTATGCCAAACTACACCAACCATCTGCATCACTGCGCAGAAGGAAGCGTGCATTTCCTCATTGTCGAGAGGATCGTGCTCATGACAGCATGATGTTAATATTTATGGTGTCCTCCTCAGCAGAGCTGTAATGTTGGCTAGCTTATGAGTGCCAGATGAGCTAGCAGCAGAGCCACACTTTCTTCTGTGCTGTGATACGGTTGTCAGGTGTACTTCGGTAGAAAGAAAATAGTTCCTACATTAAACTGCCCACAACAAGGTCTGTGGGTTATCTTGACTAACTGGGTCATGAATTCTGAAAAGAGACATTACTGTTGAGTTTGGTGCTTTGAGCACCACAAGCTGAGTGCCATCTAGTTCCATTATATTCAAAAGAAGGCAGGCATCTCTAAAGCTGACATCTTCAACACTCAGCAACTCACACCTAAACAATCTAGACTGACAAACAGCACTACACGTAAGAGGAAAAACATGTTTTCTGATTTAGGGTTGAACCGTCCCTTTAACTACAGGGAACAGGAGATAATTTGCCATCTTCCCATCATTTGTGACAGTTTCTTTGTGAAAAGACAAAATGCGAAAATCACTATTTTTCTCTGCCTTTGTCGCATCATCCCCTTGTCCTCTGCCCCTTGTTTTGAAGTGGCAGTGAGAGTGACAATGGTGTGAATGTGCTATTAATTAAATGAGTGTAATTGGACTCCATGAAGTGTTTTCCTCAGGCTTGCTCATCCCCAGCACAATGTGAAGAGGTGGAGAAGAAGAGCTGACACTGTGTGATCACTGACTTCTGTTTATCAAATCTGAGCTTATCCGAAGCCGTGAATTCACACGGTTGCAGGGGAAGGATGGTGGGGGTGGGGTGAGGTAATAGAGCAGTAGGTGCAGTTTCTGAGTGACTGCATGATGTGCAGCTCTCAAAGCTCTGAGCTCACTTCCTCCTCTTCTGTCTTTTTTACCCCCTTCTCACCTGGTTCTGATCTAGTTTGGGAGAACAGAGGTGATCGACAACACGCTAAACCCAGACTTTGTCAGGAAGTACATCCTGGACTACTTCTTTGAGGAGAAGCAGAACCTGCGCTTTGACGTGTGAGTTATTCTGTTTGATCCGGTCTTCTGAGAACACACACACTGAGGTGTGTGTTCTCAGATGTGCCGTCCTCTACTATCCCAGTTCTTCCTTTTGTTTCCACCACAAGCTTCGCATTTTCTCCCACATTCACTCCCCCTCTTCCTCATACATCTTTTCATCCCTGCTCCCTCTCTCCTGTCTCTCATTTTCCCTCTTCCCTCCCTTGTCACCAGCCCGGCTCTCTCCTAGGAATTATTCATAGACGCAGTGTCTCAGTAGTCATTCTTTGAAGGGAGATTGGTATAAAGGTGATAAATATTTCATATAAAGTTTTACCCTTAATCTCCCTGCTGCTAAGCAAAGCAAATGTCTGAAACCAAGTCCCATAAAACTCACAGAGACCCCTGTCCTCCCCTCTTTCACATTCCTCCTCTTGAAAAGGCCACACTAGTGAGAGGATCAGGAAGGTGTGGTTTCATTTTGAGATCTCCCAGAACAGTGAGGATCATTTTCTCTGCCCTCCCCCCTCCCTCCTCAGGGAGAACAGATATGCTTCCAAAAATTCATCCATTGTTTTTTTTTCCTCCCTTTGAGCATGAAGTCCCCAGTGGACTTCAGTGATGTACCCAGGACCGAGCAGCGAGTCTCTGAGGATTTTTAGACCCTTAATGAATTCATTTGGCATGCTATCATGATTTGACTCTGGCACAGGAAAGGAGGGAGTGCATCCCCTCACAATTAGTGTTACTCATTTACATCTTTCTTTTATCACAGAGGTGGGAGCCGGGGCATACCGAGGTTTAATTACTTTTACATTAAGTTTGACTGGCAAATGCTGGAAACTTTCTCTGCATTGGTAGATTGTTTCAGTGCGATCCCCCTGGCATAGTGAGGAAATTACATTCATAAACTATAGAAAGACTTCCTTAATTAACTGTCACATTATTGCTTACGCTTTTTTATCTCACTGGTCGTTCCCTTTTTGCTCCGTCAATGACCCAGGTGTGTGATTGACAGGCAGAAAATGTCCACGCTGCAGCCCGTATTATTTATTAGAGTCTGCAGTAATTTGTAAGGTCTCATGATGTTTTGCCCCTGTGATTTGTGTTCTCCTTGTTATTTCAGGTATGATATTGATTCCAAAAGTCCAGATCTGGCAAAGCATGTAAGTGAAGAACTTTTTTTCTCCAAAGAGTTTCACTTTACATTTTATCCTGAAATCAGAATTGTTATTAGTGCATGTCTCTAATGTGTAGGTTTTATGCAAACCAACATTTGTGGCATCTAAATGCTCAAATATGTTTTTGGAATAATGAGTAAATTATGCTTCATCTGGCAAAATATTGCTGCTATGTCTTTACCTTCCACCTGCTTCAATGTGTAAATGAGGTATTTTATTCCTCCAGAGCTATAATAATCAGAGTTTCATTTGCATCTGGCATACCCTCATTACTTTGTTTTTTAAAAATGAGAAATGAAGCATTGCACATCATTATCAAAGCTTTTCAACACATTTCCCCGCGCGTTCTGTAGTGTCGTTTGCAATTTAGATTTTCATTTCCAAGACAGCACAGAGTGTTCAGAACAATATATATTTATTTAAAGGGAAGTTTTGTCTGAAAGGGACAACACTTTATTGTAGAACATACATTCAAGTAAGCAAGTCATTGAGGTGAATGTATGTTATTTATGCTGGAAGCTTTGATAAATAAAATCCTACTCATTCTATACATTAAGAATATATTTGCAGCACTTGGTTTGCATACTGCCAAAATGTTCATCATTAACTGCCTCTGTCACTGTGATGCTTTTATTGTTGTGTTGTTGTGCTGCATGCTCTGGAAACATACTCTTCTTTGTGTGAAACTCTTTCAGCTTTTGTTGTTTTCCATCTCTTGCACTCTTTCACTTTGCTTTCCTCTCCCTCCGAGACTCTGTGGCTCTTTGCCCTCTGCTGTTCCCATTCTGCCTATCTGCTCTTTCACATAGCTACTTTTGCTCTTCTTTCTTGCACTTGGTTGATGACAGTCTGGTATTTGAGTTGTGTGCCTTCTGTTCCATGATATGCTCTGTTGTGTCACTGCTGCTGCCTGGTCTCTCTCTCTCTCTCTCTTCCTCCTCCTCCTTCTCCACCCCGGAAGCCAACCGACTTTAACGTACGTGTTTGCCTCAGATGTTTTAATTTATAACCGTACAATGATTATAACGATGCTTAACTCCTCACCGACTCTCCTTGTTACTCCCCGTGATCCACCTGAACGCCCCCATCCTACATCTCTCTCCATCCCACTTTGTGCTCCCCCCAATGACAGGACTTCCTGGGACAGGTCTTCTGTACGCTGGGAGAGATTGTTGGCTCACCTGCCAGTCGCCTGGAGAAACCTCTGGGGTGAGTGTTCATTTTAGTGTGTTCACGCCCTGATTTTTTTTGTGTGGTAAGAACAAGAGCCACTCAGAGCCAGGAAGCGTTTTTTCCTTTACTTGTCATCTCTAGGAGACAAAAAGTACAGTTCTATCATTGCAAACACGAATTTTCAGATACTATCAGATAATGAAAACTCAGTGCCACCTCTCAGCCCATTCAAATGTGACACAGCTCTCACACGTTGCAGCAAAGATGAGGCGGTGATGAATATGTCTGCCTTCTACAGCCATCTGTATCGTACATTACAGTGCAAGATTAGACCTGTGTGCTTGGATGGGAATGGGTAATTGAACACGACCGGGGGCTTCCTCAATGCAATTACTCTCATTAGGGAAGCGATCTAGCACGAAGAGCGGATTGAAGTCAGCGTGAGACACATGGCACTATCAACTCTGCCTCGGCGTAAATTGGGAAATATGAAGCCCGGAAGCCAATGGCACCAGCGGACCTGTGTGTGGCTCTTTGAGTTATATGTGTCTTTTTGGGAGTGAGGAGGAGAATTTGACAAACTACGAAGCTTGTGTTTTTTGTGTGAGTCTGTGAAGCGCAGCCTGGATGCCTCTATTTGAAGTATGATGCGGGGCTGGCCTTGGCAGTGGGGGGTTTGTGTGAATAACAGGGCTTTGGTGTCGACCATGAACTCTGCCAGGGACTGGTGGCGGTGGATTACAGAGCTCTGTGCCCTTCAGTGCTGAATAAGAGGATGAGCAGGATCAAGAGAGAGTGTTCATGTATGCTGTAAACTAGGCTTCACACCCCACATCAGAGACAGGCAGAAGGCTTGGAAGCCCCAGGCAGACATGATGGACAAAAGTATTGATTCTGCAGCTTCAGCAGGGCACCTTGATCACCGCTGAGACTCTGCACTGATGCAACACCCAATTTTAGCTGCAGCAGAGGGTGATGATGATGATGATGATGATATGGTTGTTGTTACAGACCCAGTTTAGTAGCAATGCAGATAATTTGTCCCTGCTGCAGCACACCAAAACGCACTTCAAGATTGATAGACTCTGCCTGGACCTACCACTTTGCTTACACTCAACCAATCAAATTAGCTACAAAGATATCTGTGAGGTCAGGCTGGGTCGCTACAAAGAGTGTCCAATCTTAAGTGGCAGTTACGTGGGAGGCAGACACAAGCCTAGCCTTAAGCTTTTCTAACGTGCACCAAGCACTAATGTTACTGTAAATGTATGTTCACTCTACCACTGATGTACCTTGCCATTATATGGCTTAAGCGCAGTGTCTGGGCGCTTTTGCGTTATGTCGAAGCTATATGATCAAAAACAGTGTGGAGAGAATCTGGACGAGCCAACACATGGGGTGGGACTGTTAGCCATCGAGCTGACTAGCATAATTTACCACAGTGAAGTAGCTGAGCCCTCTCGAAATTTTGTCAACTAGCTAGCCAAAAATTGTCTTAACCAGATCAGCACTGGTAAGATGGTTTAAATTGCACCAAATAGGAAGTAAATTAGTTGACTGGAAAAGTAAGTACTATCGGTCATCTTGTTAAAATGTTGGGTCAGAACTGTTGTTTACTCATTTATTTACTAAGTAACAGAATAACCCAACACACACAACCAGATCGATTTCTTTTGGCCTCAGAGGATAGCAAGAGAGCTCCTAGCTTAGCTCAAAAATTCTTAGTAACGAGTCCTAGCTTAGGAGTGAATTATGAAAGTAACTCTGAACAAGGAAGGGACAGAAACTTCTACCTTAGTGAGGAGGTGTGGTTGACCTGACCCAGTTGCCAGGTGTGATGTTTTCTTTTTAACAGATGTGATTGGTTGTTCTGTGGGCCTGCCAAGTGTGGACTCCCAGTAGAAATTAAATAAACTGATGACTGTGAAAGTGTTGTCATTGTTAGTTAGATCACTCTGCTGATGGAAGGTTGAGACAGCCCCAAATCATCACTGCTGCACTGTTGGAATTTTACAGTTTTCCAAATGTCTTAGTATTGTATATTATTTTATTTCTGGCTTTATAGTCTAAGGTGGGAAATGTGCGCATGACATCACATCATCCTTAATGACATCAGTCACATATGATGTCCCCACACATTCTAATCTGTAGCATTTCATTTACTCAGTGTCATCCAGCGTTTGGAAGATATTTCTCTGACCTCTTTGTCTTTCCACCATTTTCTCCTCCGCTTAGGAGGAAAAAACTCTTAAGCCTCTTAAAAGTCCTCCCCCCTGCTCCTCACAATTTTTCACCCTAGGAGCTCTTTTGAGGTCTCATAACTTTTATCTTTACAAGGACCTAGTCTTAACTGTAAGGGGAAATTCTAAGAAAACATCACAATTCTAAATAATTTCATATAATTTCGTCACTAGGAGCAACTCTTAGCACTAGCACAGAACTCTTTGGTAACTAAACGCGCTGTTTTGGTTGCACAGTGGTTGATGCACTTCCTTTGTGCTGTAAATCGAGCTTCGTTTTCCCAGGTGATCGACTCTGGTGGCAGACAGAATTGCATTGTGAAAGCGAGGCTTATAGTGAACCAATCTATACAACAATGATGTCATTATTCTATAGCCTTTACATTGTGCAAACAGGAAAAACCTTGTCTTCTTCCACTTTAACAAGGTTAAACAGAGCCAGTATTGATACTAAACTTGACCGTCACCAACATTTTAATGAACAGTTGTTCTGGTTGGTTACACTGACGGTAACAGCATGCAAGGCTTGTACGTTGAAGTGTGTTAAGGCTGTAAAAACACTATCAGATTGCTTACTGTGTAGCCAATTGATAAACAATTGAATCATTAAAAGTAGCATACATGAATGCATATGTGCACTATACTGTTAGTTGGTCACCCTTTGCAAGATCCTATTTGTTATTCCACCTTTGCAGCACTGTTATAACTTGACAGCAAGTTACATTTAAAACCATTTGTACTGTGGGTTGATGGGGCTGTAAATGGATAGATAGATACTGTAGGAATAGGCAATTTTTTTAAGGTGGAGGTACATTGTTGATTGTGTTGATATTTTATTAGATTTTGTGTAAGATAAGTCAATATGTTTGCTTTGTTTCTTCGAAGGACACTTTCACATAATGCAGATAGCAATAATATGTTTTGGTTACAAAAGAAAATAAACACTTTATCTGAGACTCGTGATCTCAGTTCTTACAAAAATATAATATAATAAGAGTCATGCAGCCCCACAGGTTAACGTTTGAATAAATGAGCCCTTGTGTTGCTATAAACTGGCCCAGCAGCTTTTATGTCAGGGAGCAGCAATTCAAAAACGCAGGAAAAGCAGTTAGTAGGTTTCTTTTGATTTCCTGTTGCTAATGACATTCAGTTAAGGGTTCAGTTTTATTCAGCCCTGTCCTGTTTGAATAGCTAAACGGCATCCATGGGTAATGGAGATTTCCTCGCCTCCTGTGATAGACGATAGCTCAGAAGTTGTTTAATGGCTATGTGCTCCATTTCCTTGTCATGCGTCCTGATGTGACAGTGCCTCTCTGGACTGGAGCTTTGAGGAACCGCTCCCGCAGGGACTGAGGAAATCTGTTAGCCATGCTTAAACAAGCCCTCCTAAGGCACACTGCCTCCAATGACCTGCTTAAGAAGCACATCAGCAGCCCTTTCCCTATTTTCCACACTTCATCTCTCATTTATTCTCCCTCCCTCCATCCTCCAAATTCCTTTTTTTTCAAGCCTGACCCCCTTTCTCCTCATTGTGTTCTCTATTTCTTTTTGTTCCCCCAAACCTCCCTCTTTCCCTTTCTTGCTCGTTCTGCTTTCATTTTGCTCCCTCCTCCAACCAGCACACACAAATGTGTATCGCTACTTGAGGACATTTTACCGACTTATCCTAGTCTTACAGTAATGTTAACCATGACTGCTCCACACCTCCCAAACCCTGACCCAAAAATGAACCCCTTCGAAATTCTGACCTTAATCTCAGTCTTAATCCTTCTGTCTGCTTTTTTTTTTTTACCTTTACCAAACCATTTTTACTCAGATGTGTTACCACAATGTGACAACTAATTAGCTTCAACCCTGTCTCATACAAAATGCTGTTGTACTCTACAGATTTGCTTTTCCAAGTACATTTTGCAGAAAATGTATTTGCCTATGTGCATGTTTTTATGATAGACTATAAAATAATGAATGAGTGTGATGTCACCTGTCGGGTCATGGACTCCCATTTTGATGCCTCAAGTTCGGCCTTTCAGCTGTTGCCATAGTGGATTTGTGGAGCCAGAAGTGACCATATTTGAATGAGAGGTTAGAGCTGTACTGTCACTTCAGCAGCCCTGCCCTTCAATATGTGTCAATTTAAGCCTTGATAAAATTTAAAAAGGTGAGTTGTTGAAATTAGCTATAGAGACCAGAACAATTTTTTGTACCAGTCTGTAAAACATGTTTATTTCTGCTGTAAAGTCAGGCATTTTAACATGGAGGTCTTTGGGGACTGACTTGCTCTTGGAGTCAGCCTCAAGTGGCTGGAAGAGGAACTGCACTTTTTGGCACTTCAGGGTTGGTTTAATTTTTTTCAGCCCTGGAGGTTGCTGCTTGGTTTTGGTTTGTAGGTGTATTTCCTAAACCAGGAAATGAGTTTTTCCCCTTTTTTGGCATCATAGCCTTTATTGACAGGTTGCAGTCAGACAGTCAGGAAACACAAAATAAGAGAGAGGGACTTAATTCCCTGGCTGAAATAAAATCAGGACATTGCTTTTGTATGCTGTGGGAAATTCAAGTACTGCACAGAAATCATAAGGAGCTGGTTTACTGTAGGTGGATGGTTGAGTTTAAAAAGCATAGAGCAATGACACCGGAGGCAAGGGTTAATGGGTTCATGAGTGTTTCACTACTTCAGTAATTAATACCGTGATCTTTTGCTAACCCTAACCTTATGCTTTGCTGAAACATAGCCATAAAAACTTCAATTATGCTTTAGTTGTTTAGAGCTGATATTGTTGGAAAACTAAGGAAATTACTGTCAAAGAATAATTTGCAGATATGTTCAGTATGAACATTTTGAAGCGGCAGTGAACAGTTTGCAGATACGTTACATATAGTATTCCCTATATTGAATAATAAACACTTAATCTGAGTGGTATTATGTTGCTTTCAAAACATGTGTGCATTAATTAATTAATTTAGAGTAAATTAACTGGACCGTAGGAGGAAACCACAGATAATCCACACTGACATGATGACAGCATGCAAACTCCACACAGAGGGGCCCCAACTGGCTGTTAGGTTTGGAACCCTAAATCCTCTTGCTGTGAGGGGACAGTGCTAACAGCTGTACCACCGTTCCACCCCTCAAAATGTGCAAGACAATGGGAATTGGTTTTTACATGGATGTAAGTTTACAGTAACAAGGTAAACCATCGCTCCCTCAGTCTTACCTTGAAGCCCAGTTCAGACCAAAGATTTGCCACAGGGTGTGAACTGGCCCGTCTGGCCCGGTGGGTCACTGTTGCTGCTGGCTTTATGTGCGTGTGACACGTGCACATAAAGCCAGCATTTTGAGTAAGTGCACTTACTCAAAATACAACAAAGTACTCTTACAGTCATTACTTGTACTTTAAAAGCTGGAAGTTAGAACAGAAGTACAGAGTTGCTACTATAGAGACGATACACTGTCTCGTGTAGTTGTATTGGTGTAAACTGGCAGGTTTTCAGAAAGTTGCAGACCTATGCATTATAATTTCAGCTTGCCTCATCGCGAATCTTTAGTCTGAGCAGGGCTTAACCATAACCACTAAATGCTCCTAAGACTTAACACAAAACCTAACTTAGATACGTTTTTAAAAAGTCTTTAAAAAAATCAAGTCTTAACCCCAAAATTAATGGTATTCATCATGTTGTCGGATTCCTAGTACCCACATTGTGAAGATACATTGCACATACACACAGGCATCACACACACACTTAGCTCAATCACTTCTGAATTTGTACACATGGGAACAAACGTAATGTTCTGCCATTTGCTTCAGAGCAAATTTCCCCAGCCTTATTTTTCTCGGGGAAAATAACAGGTCCGATGAGATGTATGGCTTTTCCCACATGCTTTTTTAAGACAGAAACGTACGCCAGTTGAATGAATGTGAGCACCGAACTGACACAGTGGCACGGATCCTTTCTGTTTATAATCTGGTTTTAATGAGAAGCATGCATCAAAGTTATTGGTAGCAGCAAATGTAAGGCTAAGAGACTGATGCAGGTAAATGTCATCTTTTACAGGAAAAGAGCATGTTGGCTGCTCCCATGGCTGTGATTGTAGCCTGTGGGAGGGAATCATAATATGTTTGTATAGGTAACAAGTTAATAGAGTTCATTATACAAATGGCAGTAACCTTTTCTGTTGGTATGGTAAATTATGCCACACACTAGAGCATATGAATGCAGCACTACATTAGCATGTTAAACCCATTAGTCTACTGTAACTGTGCCTTCCTGCTGTATGCTTCAGCAGTAAATGAACCATATGCAAAACTACAGTGGATGTTGTGGGTGTGCTGGTTGGCTGCACCCATGGGAGCCAGGGGAGGCAAGGGATTGGTAGAAATATAGAAAATAACATATGAGAAACGTGCATGCTGAATTGAATAGATTGAAAGCTGCAGCCCACATCAAAGACTCATCTGAACTGTATCACACCAGTTGGAACCAAACCATCTTTAAAGGCATAACCTTGTCTTTGAGTTGTCTCTACAACACACATATAGAGTAAGAAAAGTGCCAGATACAGTAAGCACATTCTAGTGCACTTCATTTGATTTTTAGCTCATGAAAGAGGTCAGCTAGGCAAGTCAAGTCAATTTTATTTATAAAGCGCAGAATCATAAGTTATCTGAAGACACTTTTCATATAGAGCAGCTCGTGTCCTCTCTTGCACTTATCAGGAGAGCTGCATGCATGTACTAAGCTGGTGGCATGAGTTAGAGATGTTCTGATATCATTTCTTTCTTCCTGATACCGATTATGACTTGCTTCACGTAGAGTTGTCAATAAAGTGGGGCTTTAGCTTTCATATATTCCAAAATGGTTTCCAGATTATCATAAATTTATCAGAGGAGCCATTTAATGTGAATCTTAGTTTCTCAAGTTTGAGATGTTGCATCACTTACTCGGTGGATGAGGGTTCTTCCAGTGGAGAAGGATTAACCTCCATGCTAATAAAGTGACAAATGTTGTTACTTTTAGTTAAGTTCCTGTAAGATTCTTACTTTCCTCTCCTGCTATGCTTAAGATGGCTGTCAAAGGATATGGGTGAATTTTCATTTTAAAAATATCTGATAGTGTTTTGAAGATGGAACACCAATAAGTGGACAAATTATGACACAGCCAGAATGAGTGTGTTAAGGACACAGGAGGTGAAACTACTTTTTGAGTTTATAAATAAAGTCATGGTATTAAATTGGTGCATAGACTTATGCATTCGCCAAAACCTGATCCAGTATTTTAGGCAGTAATAGAGGCATTTCTGATACTGGTATCGATATAGAAACAATTCCAGTATTTGTTGTAGTCTGATACACTCTGCTGGGAGTCTACATTCTGCTGGGGGTGAAAGAAAACATTGACACACTTGAGTATTGTGATATTATGCTTTATGATACTCAATCCATTCTCAAAAACACTTGATTTTTAATTTATAGGGTACATGCAAAGATTTTGTGCCCTTGGCTTATTTTTTGTTGTGTTGAAACCGCTATATGGCAGTGATATAATCTGTCTTCAGCTATTTGACTCTTCCACTTCAACGTAAAAACATATCTCCACAGGAAGTGTGATAAATACATATGCAGATCCCACTGCTCTGATGTAACCCTTGAATCACGATACGTATATTATCACCAGTTTCCTGCCAATACACAGTCCTACACTTTACATTAACTACAAATGACATTTATATAAGGATGTTTTGTATTAGTTGTAGTAGTGTTGTAGTTAAAGTAGAATTCATACTGTGCTAGAATAAACCGTGGATGTGGAGGGACCATGGAAGTTTGATGTAATATTGATTTTATGCCATCGGTTTGTGTGTGATTTTATATTCCTGTATTTTATTTAAGCCTTCGCCATAAACTGTTGAAACGTGTCTCTGTAGCTCCACAGAGCCTGCACCACCGTGATGCTCTGAATGCAAAACTTCAAAGTCAAAGGCCAAGCAGAAATTAGATTTAAATGAGCCCAGGGGTGAAGCTGAAAAATTAAATGATAAAAACAGAGGAGATGAAAGTGCAGCTAAACTGATAAATTATCTCTTGAATTTTTCCATGTTCTGATCAAGACACGATTTGATTAACACATGCCAGATGTAGTCAAAGCAGTGCCAATATCTGATCAACATCACAAGAAGCTTGATTTGATAAAAATCTTTTGTTTTTTCTTTAAATCATGGCTTTGCTGTTAATTCTTTGCTCTCTCTGGTGTGGTAACTTTCAGGTTAATAGTGCAGTGCCCAGTGAGTCACAGGCTGCGTTAACAATGTCCAACCTGCTTTTTGAGGATAATAATTTCGCCTGTTTTAAATAATCACCATCATCAGCTCCGCCTTTTTCATAATTAATCTTTGATTGACACATTGGCTGATGCACATGTGAAATGATAACTGCTCACACCAGTGCAGATGGTGAATGATAAACAGTGAACAGAGTGATGAATGATAATGATGTTTTTAAGATGAAGCCTGGTTCTGCTTTCATCAGATCAACCATGCTTCAATTGAATGAATTATCTTTCTACCAAGACAAGATATATGATATGTAATGCTATATATCTAAAAAAAAACTGTTTCTCAGCTCTGAAACACGAGATTGCCTAAAATTAAATCAATTTTAGAGTTTTAGTACGTACTTTATTATACTCCCTCAAGCTCTCATCGTTGTGTTCCCACCGAGGACTAGACATAATTCCAGCACTGTATCTGCGATCATACAGCATATCTCTACGTTTTCTTTTTGCTCCATATAATCGAGTTTTAGACTAGGTATTGAATACAGCAACAGCAGTACAATAATACAATCTGACACAACAGCAATGCCATGAATACTACGTCTGTGAAACCTATAATGTTTCATATTTGATGACACTGAGTCAGAGGTGTAGATTCAGCTCTGTGGTTATTTGAGCAGCCGTTTCAGGTGATTTGTTAGATTTCACTTTACACGTTTAGGTTGCGCTTGCATTGTATTACATACATACAGTTAGCTGTTTTTTCTCTGCTGTCCCGTGTTTCAGCAGCTCACAGTACATTAGATGATAAAGAATAAATGATGATTTTTATCATAGTTCAATCGATCAGATTTCATTGTGCTAAAAATCCTCACTTTGCCTTCTGTACTGTCATGAAAAAGTGGAAAAATATCATCACTGTCTCTCAGAAAATTCTTTTTACAGAATGTTCAAGGAAAAATTTCACTGAAACTGTAAAGTTTGTAGCTGACCGTTCACTGAACCCTGCCCGCCTTAGTTACTGTTGCTATGTCTTTCCATCGGTGCACGTTTACCACTGAAAGTCATTGTCGTTTCTTAAACAATGGTCCTTGATGTCACTCAGAGGTAGACAAAAGCAACTTAAATCACAACTGTTGCTGGCAGCGGTAGTCTTTTTGGCTGCTTAGTTTAGATACTTGTTAACATTTTTAAACAGTATTTTCTTACAAAGGGGTTTTCTGATGAGGACTAACCAGTGTGTTAGTCAAACATAATGCTCTCTCGGGTAATGATGGCTGGAGTTGCCGGAGGGTAAATGTTCCCAAATCCAATAAAGAGCAGAGTGCTGCTAATGTTGCCCTAAACTCTGTTAAAATCAAGCACCACACTCGTGCTTGTTCTAAAAAGGGCTTTCTAAACAAAACTTGTAACCCCATTGACTAATGTAGTAAGTTCATGATATGATAACTCTCTGCCTTGACAATTATGCTGGGTTATCAGTAGTAAGCTAGTGAGCTGGACATGCTGTTGTATGCACTTATGTTAGAGCAGACACGCTGTTGGTCCACTATACTTTTAACTCCATACAAACTATTGAAATACTGAGTATCAGTCCTACTACAGCCCTGTGCACAAAGCTCTAAATCTTGACCAGCCTGCTGAAGCTAGTGACCATTGCTATGATTGGATAGTCTCTTTTGGGCAGGGGTTTAACAAGCAGTCAGTTAGACCTATAAACAGTACAAATAATGGACTTGGCCTCAGGGTCCGTTTGAATCTGTCTGGGTCAGTTTGATTTCATTGTTTTCAACTGGCTGCTGCAGCGTGGCACAACACTGCTGTTCATAGCTGAACTTTTGTCAGACGCTCTGTTTCTACTCATTCCTGTTGCTCCATTTGAAAGAGCTGCAATACCACTAGCGGCTGATTCATGGTGTCAAAATCTATACAGTACCTCCTTTATTCAATTCAGAGTAAAGTTGCAGATATGCCAGACCTGTGTATTTGGTGTGGACAGGAGAAAGGGACCTTTTTCCTCTGTGTTTGGGAATGCGATCAAGTGAAATTTCTGGCAGGAGATTAAACAAGCTCTGGAGAATATATTGGGCATACAGTTAACACTGGACCCGATGTTTTTCATTCTAGGTTTACATTCTGAAAGGGCACACTCTCTTGGAGAAAGACCGGTAAACCAAAGAGTTTTCCACAACTCTAGCTCTGGAAAAGATTACATACATCAATAAATGCAAACGATCACTCTTTGAAATCATTTGGGGTCCTTTTTTACAATATATGGAGGATGTTGATATAAGTATTGTGATGAACGTGGCGAGTGAGTTGTAAATGTAGTGGTCCTCTGCAGTTACCTGAATTACAAGGTACAAACAATGAAAGCATGACATGAATATAACAATATGGGAACCCTCTTTGGAAACCAGAGAAACCTCTTTTTTTTTAAAATTAGTTTATTTTATTCTATTATGTATAATTGATTATTATATTAATGTTGTTTACATTTTTGTAATCTTTATAATGTCTGACATGTAAGGGAAGACATCATTTTGTTGTTTGACAATAATCTGTGTGCTTTCGATGTTCTTCTGGATGAGAACACAGTTGCTTCCCAGTTCATATTAGGTACTTGAAAATTAATAAAGATATTGCTGGGAAAAAAAAAGGTTGCCGCTGGCTAGAGGGAGGTCACCGGGGAGCTGAAAGTTTCTGTTGATTGACCATTGTTAATGACAGCGCCAAATTACAACTTGCTGTTAGGTCTCCAGTATGATCTCAAGCACACAGGTTTACGGTTTGTTAACATGACATAACAGCACTATCAGTTGTTTTTAAGTTAAATATACACAAATAATATTTGATCAAGATTTGTCCCTTTTGTCTTGGACATTGAAATCTTCCCAGCAACAGAAACCCTGCACTAGTTTCAAGTCTTCTTCAGTACAGCGCAATGCTCAATCTGATAATCATGGTTCCATTTAGAGTAAAATGTACAGTAAAGCAGGTATGCTTTTGTGCTACCTCTTGCTGCAATGACCTGTCAATCAGGAAAGAGGTGTAGCAATATGTATCCAGTCATATTCACCTCTCACTCCTCTTCAGTTTTGCCCAACATCCAAATTTGGTCACTTCTGCTTCCAAATAACCAAGATGGTGACAACCAAAACGCTAACTCAGGGCCTCCAAATGGTACTCCACAAATGCACACTTCTTTTATACAGTCTTAGTGAGACCCTTATAGCACTGAGATGAAATACTGTGTCTGAGATAAATCTTTTTACGTAACCTAATACCAAAATACAGCAGCACACAAGAATCAGAATTTATAATCAAACTGTATATAAACAGGTCAAATGCATCTTTATAATGTCATGCCCACTTGATGTCAAACTACTGAGTCAAGTAGCAGAGCTGTATGACTCATGAGAAGTTTACTCAAAGAAAACTGAAGCAGAGGGCATCACTTGTCTCATCTCGACTTCAGAGACTCAGTGCTTTTAAAGTTGATGGTTAATGTAGTTGGCTGACTGACTCGGGGCTACTCAGCGGCAATTCCTCTGAGATGGGAACAAAAAAAAAAGAACCCTTCTGCAGATTTAAATAATGAGTGGGAGTGTGAGAAGTTCATTTTTTGGTGAAACTAAAAATTCTTAAGTACTCTTGATACTGTATGGAGAGAGGGAAGCAGGTGCGGTGTTTCTTGGCCTGTTTTTTCCTATATTACTTAACTGGGAGGTGAAGTGTTTTAGACGGCTTACAGTAATCAGCGTCCTCTGCTTCAGGACATCACACACAATTAGAGCGTTCTGCTGCCTCGCTAAATGCCAATTTGGGCTCCAAGGCTGAACACTAACAAGGGTCCCTCTCTAATAATGTGTGCTCCTGCTTAGGTGAGGAAAACCTCAGCTGTGCTGATTCTACAAGAACCTTTTTGTTTTCCTGGTGAAACAGGGACTTATTAGGTACCTTACTGGTTCCATGAGAGGCAAAAAGCCTTCCCTCTCAGCTGCACAGTTCTTGGAACAAACTGTTTATTTCACTTGGCCTTCTCACTCTGGCATCCAGGTGAACTTCTCTATTTATCACTCTTCAAGGACGTTGGTTTCTCATGAAATATAAAAATCTCCCCTTTTTTCCTGCTATGAAAAGAAAGTGTTTATTTAATGTTGGTTTTTAAAGTGCTGTGGATAATAAGGCAATAGATTTTTGTCTTCACACTAATAATGGAGGCCTCAAGTGCAAGAGCAGGCAAGGGCAGCAGAGGTTTTTAGTCAGCAGATAAGCTTAGCTGATTTGTTTTGCACTTAGAGCAGACAGTGTTAATTTCTGTCATCTGCTGGAAAGGTGAGAAAGCACCCCGAGAGCCTCTGAACGAGCGCTCTGCTGCCCCACTTTAACACTCCCATGTTGTTAATCTATTCAGCAGCTGAAAACGATCTGTCGGCAAGCAGATTGCAATCTATAGTCAGCAGTAACCGCCACAGAGGAGGTCAGGGCAGCACGGTGTAACATGGCATGAATTTCATTACTCGCCACCCAGCACCAGGTGAGGGGGCCAGCGGTGTCTCGGCCTTGTGACATAGCGAGGATACAGGAGAGGAGAATCAGCCGAGATTTGATGTCAAGCACCCAGAGTGGGAAAATGGGATAAAATACATCATATGTGTAACGCTGTATTATTAACAAAGAGAATTTGGCATCGCTTTTGGTCTCTGATAGAGAGGGATATTCTGTTCTTGCCAGGGGGGAATTAAAATGGGCTCGTTCTGTCCTCTAGAGAAGGCTTTTCTCGCTGGCAGGAGAGAGCACAAGAAAGGAATTGAACTCACCGTCATGACTTTGAGTAGTTTTTGCCTTTAGACTGCGAGAGAGTTTCTGTCTGATTGACAACTTCTCCTAATCCTCTCTTTCTCTATCAAAACAAGCAATTGTTAGCTTGCAGGTGGTTGATGAATGCCTCATTTATTTTGGAATCACAATAAATCAAAGATTGTTATAGCGATTAAAGCCTGTGCTGTAATTTATGTAATCACAACGTCAACAACAGTCTCATTACATCAGTACTACAAAGCAGTGCATTCGAATTTTAATAGCATTTCATATTAAGCGTTCATTATAACATAAGAGCAAACTGAAATCCCATAAAATAACAGGAATATTGTCACTCATTGAGGTTGTGATAATGGTCACTGTGTATCACTGAGAGACCTCAGGAATCCAGTCAATAGCACCCAAAAGGTTACACAACAAAAAAAGGAAGGCATGCTGGTGACAATGTGGTTTCATGCCTGGCACCTCGTTTCCACTGGTTAAAAAAAAAAAGGAAACACATTCTTCACTCTGGGTTGTTTTGTATACCCGTCTGACATTTTCTGCATTTTTTTGCCCTATTTACTTGCTTTGTGCTCATTCTAACAAAGCTTCAAAGAGTTTAGCACAGGTTGCCTGTAGCTACCTACTTTAAACACAAACACTAGCTCCTTTTGCAGCGCCAGTTGGAAGCAGCCCTCTTTTTCCCCGTCGAGAACTACAGTAAGGTATTCTGGTGTCCTTTTGAATTAGCCGCTGCACTTTTCATCCTCTTTTTTAATCCTGGTGAGGTGAGGGATTATGGATGCTTATCGTTGTGTGAAGATCAAGGGGATTAGGGGTATAATCCCATTTGCACCCACATAGAGTTTTGGCAACCTTGTCTAATTCTGTTCAACTATGGTCTGCCCACTGCCCCAAACGTTTACAGTGGCACAAAGCCAGATCATCTGTCTACCCTCCACCTCTGTTGGCTTTTGACTCAAGCTAGTTAGATTTGTTCATTTGCCCTTATCTGCTTGTCAACCAGAGAGATTCATTGGCTTCACTAACCGTATCAGTCTCACTGAAATCATTGTTTCGTGCAGTGGAAGTGATCCTATTTCTTGTCTTGTTGCACTCCACCTTCCCAAATAATATGTTTTAATTTGCTTATCCCCAGGTGTGAAATTGCAAAGTAACAGTCTTTTCAGCGCGATAACACTGCAGTCGTTTTGTCTGGTAGGAGAACGTGTAGACCCACCCTGCAACAGCTGCAGTGTGAAAAAATAATTTTCTTCTTCTTGGGCTCTCACTCATATTGTTGGGCAGATAACCCTCCCCCACTCTCATATGCATGACACGTTGCAGCGTTGTTAAATATCAAGACCATTCCTCATCCTAATGACCTAATGTGAACAGCATCAACAATTGCTTCCTTCTCCCTCTTCGGACTTTAATCTCACCAGTCTTCATCCACCCCACCTCTGCACTGATAGGTAATGGAGAATACAGACATTGTGGATCACCATTTTACGACAGCAGCTGCCTCTAGATGGAATTTTATTGCGGCCATACATTGAGCCTGAATATCCATAATATAATATGTCATATGCAATGATCTTTGAGGCTTGTTTTTTGGAGGAATGCGTGACTTGAATGTGTTTTCTCATTGGTATTCTGCAGGAAAAGCAGTATCAGAAACTTTGGCCAAGTAATTGTAGTGATGATGAAATATGCTGCTTGATCTCTTTCCATTCAGTTGATCAAGCAGGGGATCTGTCAAGACAGCTGTGGCTAACTCTCTATTTTAAATGTGAGCTAAGAGCATGTGGCACTTCTCCCTTTCATTTCTTTTTGTGTAAAGGAAACCACTCTGCTACAAGGCCCCGCTTGATTTCTGTCTCTGCTTGTTTGTTTTCCTCATGAAGTTTTGTTTGATCCTCTGGGTTTCCGTTGAATCGGGACAGCAGAGGAGGTAGCCTTGCTGACATGATGCTAATCTGTCTGTAAATATTAGGCCCACTGAGATTTTCAAGCAACACCAATACACATCATGGACTGGCACTGGACTGGTCAGCACCATATGGCATGCTGTCTGTTGAGTGCCAAGGGAAGCCTCTAAGTGACTGTTTTAATTATGGAGAATTGTGAACAGTGTTAAGTATCATAGCTACTTAGCATGCAGTTAGTGCAGTCACTACTCACCTACATTGCTCAGATGCTGGAAGCATGAATGCCTTTATTATATCACATTAATCATTCACTGGAAGCACAGAAGCCATGGACGATAAAAGACTGTCATCACTCTTCTCTGAACGAGACCACCTTATCAAAACTCTATTCACCTGTCTGCGCTCCACTCCCTGAATTTAGATGCCATTATTACCTCTGCACAATGATCTGTTCTTTACTATTGTTCCTCTTCACAGGAAATTGCATTAGACCTTGAAAAGAAATGAGCAACATAATGGTAGAAGTGCTAAAATTTCTGGTCTTCAAAAAAACCTTAAACTTCCTTTCCTTCCCTTCCATCTTACCAGCTCTCAGATCTCCCTGCTCATTTCCCACTTCAATATCTGCCGGATGAAATGTTTGGCTGGCTTAAGGGCAGCTTGAACTCCAGATTGTACTTCCGTATTTTTTTGTGCACGCCACCAGAGACACAAAGATTACAGAAGCAAATCGAGAGAGTGAGAGCCCTCCCCCCTCCCCCCCACTCCCACCCACCCCCTCTTTCTCAAACTCAGACCAAACTCAAATCAAACTAGGCAGTACTGATCCAATATAAGCCGAGATTATACTACTGCTGATTCAGTTTTCTAATTCTCACCTAAAATGTCTTCAGACACATATTTTAGTGCACTGTTTGTCTGTAATATGAGCATTTGTTAACAGTAAATTGGTACCATAGTGTTTCTCATATTGTTGAAACAAAGGCTGAAAAAGCTGACATCACACAGTAAAACTAAGCAGTGTTGATAAAATACGAACCGAGATTATGTTACTGCATTGCCTATTTCGCACCTAAAATGATTTTGGAAACATATTTTAGTGCACTTTTTAACTGTAATTTGAGATTGTTTGTTGTCAGATGGCCACAACCATAGACTGAAGATGGACAACATGTCTCCACTTCCTCCTACCGTAGAAAAATAAAGATAAAAAAAATATTGGATATGGCCATTTGGAACCAGAGTCTGCACAGTAGCAGTCCCAGTCCCTGCCAACCAATCACAAGCAGTACCATTGATGGCAAGGACATTGACTGGTGCACACAGCTGTCAGTGACAATGTCAGCCCCCTGTTTTATAATATCAAATCAATTATCAATTAAAAAAAATTTGAAATAGGATCACTTGAACATATATCATAGTGATAAGAACTACCTGAAATGACAGGCACCATCTTTGGGAAAAAATGATTTGAAATGTACTTTGATTTTTAAAATTTTGGTCCATGTTCCATCCATGAATATGGAGAGGGCGGGGTTTATGACCTTTACAGCAGCCAGCCACCAGGGGGTGTTTGGGCATCACTTTGGGGAGTTATCATGTTGTCCATCCTTTTTATACAATCTATAGTCACAACGGACAGGCTCCCATTACATCACCCACCAGCGGGAACATTTATTGGTGCAGTGCAGCACAGTGCATTCTGGTAGTTGTAGGTTTTTTTTTATCTCTTGAGCAAAAGCAAATGCCTCAAACCCTTTTCCTCTGTTTTCACTGGTCAAGGAGCAGCAATTTTAAAATTACTTGCATCTTATTACTGCATAGACAGCCCAGTTTTAGGAAAGGAGCATCTTTCCAGCAGTGAACTACTTCTTTAATGCACTCAGTCATTCAGCCTGAACAACCTCAGTCAGGCAAGTGAGGAGATGGGAGGATCCTGCAGCCTTAAACTGCAGTCATAAAATATTTAATTCTAAGGATATGTTTGATATTTAAATTTTCCTCTGTTTTACTTTGTGGGTGGGCACCACAAAGCTCCAAGGCACTGAAAGTTGTCAGGCAGTTATTTCACTTTGTTTGACACAGTCAAATAGAAACCCTGTGCGACTTGCAGAGTATGAAAGTGTTGAATTAAATGTACAATATACCAAACCTGATGGTTTGTCATACAGAACCTCTGGAAAGCCATCATTGGAAATTTTTTGAAACAGGACAGGCAGTTTAAAACAATATACTTGTTAGGTACATGGATCAACCATTTATCTATTACTGTCATTGTCATTGTCAGAAAAGCCTTCAGTGCTGTTCTTTGCTCTTCTTTCAGTGAAGATATTACTCTGCTTTTCTGATATAACTGATGCTATTGCAGCATTGACGCTCACCCCTTAAAGTGCCACCATTGTTTTGAATGAACATTCATCTCTCTGTGTCGTCACAAACTCCTAAACCATGCCTGTTCTGCTTGTAGATCCTCACATGATGCTGATTGGTCCAAACCACTGGTGATGATATACCAATAATTTTGCTATTCATACAGCCTACCCAGCAGTGTGGCTAAACATTTGGAGCACTATTGACCAAAGGCGACAATTAAATAATGTTCAAGTCATATGCAAATGAAAGGGATCCTGCTTTGGGGAGCATTAATTTGATGAGTAAATTTGATTCAGTATGTCCATTAGACTTTGATGTTTCTTGTATTCAAGTGGAACTTTTTGCCTGGTAGAGTAGAGACAAGCTCAGGGGGTCACTTAAAACATAAGCCATGGTTGTTTTAGTGGTTTAACAAGCTCTCCTTAACTTACAACACTGTGAAAACTCAAGTGTACTTCTGTGAGAGCGACCGTCTGAGGGCCAAGGGAACGAGTGAACAATGATGTAGACTTAAATTGTGCTTACTACCCAGCATGCATCTCATGGGGTTGAGTAATCTCAGTTGATATAAATAAACTATGATTTCATTGTTGAGTACTTTTGTAGAGTTTATCGGCAGATGAGGCCAAGAATAGTCCTTTTTTAATCTTCTAATTCCCTGTGACCTGACGCCTCACTCGTTAAGTGGTGCAGCGTAATATCGAGTGGAGTGGGATGTGAAGCAGGGCGTAGCAAAAAATTGTTGAAATGCTCCTTAAGATTCATCATTTGAATAAGAAAATTCATAGAAAATTAATGAAAATCCCATCAGGGAGTTAATGTTCAAGTTAATATGTGATATGTGCCTCTGTCTATCCAGTCAAATGATCAAAGTTCAAAATGAATCCTTATTGACCAACATTATGTTTATTTCCAAACTCTTTAAAGAATCAAAAGGACAATATAGAAAACTAGTCCATACCCACTGGTAGCTTTGTCACCTTCTACCTATGCCAGTCCTCAATGCCTATGTGCAGTTTCACATAGATTGACCACGTCAGTGAGTAGAAAAACATGGGACAGACAGAATGACTCACTGACAGAATGACACACTGACAGTTTCCGTGATTATGTACAGCATACCATACCATGACTTAGTCATACCAAAAATTAGAAAAAAAACCCAACAACATTCGGTCACAGGGAGAGCCACAGCGATCGGTCGCATTTTAGCCATTTTTAAGCATTTTTCTGTTGTTATAGCGCCACCCAGTTGCCAATTAGAGTTAAATTTCTCCAGTCACCTTGAGGCGTCTTGTTCTACATATCTACCAAGTTTAGTAAAAATCGATATGGTGGTTAGGCCTAGATAAGAAATTAGCTCTCTAGCGCCCCCATTTTGTTTGATTGGGTCAATAATGGAGGGGTCCCCTCAGATTATGTGTGGTCATACGCCTACAAAGTTGCGTGGTGATCGGTGAAACCCTTGAGATGTTATACACCTTTATGTGATGAGCCACGCCCTCAGCAATATTCATTGCCTTATAGAAGCTCAGTTTTAGTAAGTTTTCCAACTTTTGCCAAGAGGGAACTTTAGATATTGGTCCCTAAATTATGTTCAACGAGTTTCATGTAGATCGGTCAAACTTCCTAGGAAGAGATCAATGTGTTTTTCAAAAAATTCAAAATAGCAGAAAATCTATATAACCGGAAGTGGGTTCTTGAGGCAAATTTGTTCCTCATGAGGAGAGGCATCTCAGTGCAAAGTTTCATGACTCTACGACATACGGGGCATGAGATATGCCCATTCAAAGTTTGCAAATTCAGTCGGTTGCTATAGCGCCCCTTTTGGCCAATTGATGTAATATTGCTTCATTCGCATCCTCCCATGACCCTCTACCACTGTGCCAAATTTCACATGGATTGACCAAGTCAGTCAGTAGAAAAATGTGGAACACAGACACACCCACAGACAGAGTTTTCGTCATATAGTAAGAAGATACCTGTGTTTAAATACCAGCATCTGTCAAAGTTAAACTAATGTTACCTAAATAAACTAGACCCATTTATAATTAATGGTGAACTTGATTATCAATTTCAGTGCTGGGCTATTCATCTAATTTTATTTTCTTTCACAATTTTGGCTTCCAATTATTATTAAAACAAGATAAGTGTGATGAAAAGATTATTCTGCTGCATTCTGTTGCACAGTGATGCTCTTTTTTGTCTTGTGTTACAAATCTAGCGCACACCAAGTGTTGCTAAGTTGGTGATTCTTGCTAGCTTTAGCAAATTTTCACACCCTCATAGTGACTTGATTTCTAAAACGCAACTAGCAACAAAGTTAGTCAACAAATTCACACCATCACATAAAGAGAGAAAAATATTCATATATATTGTAATTAATTCCAGTGCATGCTGCATGAGTAATTTCAGTCCACAGCTCTTCTGCCAACAGTGCTTTGTCTTCCCCTCTCGTGTTGTGCTCTGTTTCTATTTATATGTTAATTATTTTATCCATTTATCTTATTTTTTACATTTATTTTTTATTTGTTGTTCAGTTAAAGTTCAAGAAAATCCACTGTTGAAAGAAACAAAAAGTTCAATAAATTAATGATGTTTCCAAAGTCAAGGACTAGTCGTGTTAAATAATTGTGATCTCAAAAGTCAGAAAAAATAAATGTGATTATGATGTTTGCCACTATGTAACAGACCTCATCAATTTGTTGTGTAACAGTAGAAACACTTGTGTTGATACCGTTTATAGTGTAATTGGATAACTATCTGTGCATCCTTTATTACATTGATACACACTACCTTATCATAAAGTTATGAAATTAAATCATAGCAACACGTACATGGCATTACTGGGAAAAAAAAGAAAGATTTAAATATTGATATTTATTCTGCATGATACTGTTTGCAGATATGTATGATGATGTAACCTGAAACACTGATGCTGTCACAGCGTTTTGTTGACATGAGTTGGCTAACTGGGGATTGCCCAACTGTTAAACATCACAAAACACCCTCATGATGTTTGACTGTTGTAATCTGAATATTCAAATGTTTGAGCAGCAGCGGAATCAGTGGAGACAAATATGACACACATTTACATGACCAACTGATTAAAGCCTGTCAGTTCCTCACTACAGTCAGACTGTAGGCCTTGTAGACCAGCAGCGCATTTCACATAATTTCATCATCAAAGCGTTTTTCCACTGAGGGAACCATCAGTGAATGAGTGCTGAGTGAATGAGGCCTCTTGATGCAGGACACTTCATATCACCAGCAGTCACATTTCAGTGCAGAAGCTGTTAGAACGAGCAGAAAAATTGTCAGTCTGGGCAATAAAAAGGAACTCTTGTGCCACAGATAAATGGCAGGAACTGTATTTATCCATTCACTGCTTGCTTGCTCTTCAAGTTAACTAGTCATTGTCAGAGAAAATGCCGCACTCAATAATGCATGCCTAATTTAAAAGACCATTGCCCTTTTGGTACCTGCTCTCGTCTCCGTAGCAGAGATTAGAGCAGGGCTGCGCATTTTAACTTGTCTGGAGCTGATATTTTACCAATCAATGGATCTAATTTCCCAGTTTAAAAAGGAGTATGGGTCATTATTGTGACCCTACGGAGATAACTTGACCTGTGGAATGTGTAGGGCTTACTGGCCTCGTGGGCGAGGGCTTTACTGGCTCTGTGAAGCGTCATCAAACAGCACGGTGGCGACTTGAAGTGAAACATCAATAATTCAGGGACAGTTAATTCACCTTGAGATTGGTCTCCATGGAGCTTGATCATAGAACCTGAGAGTGGAGTGTGTCTGCCCTCTGAGTGTGATGGCTTCACTTTACATTTTACCTCATTAAAGGCTGAGACTAAAGCTGCGGTTACATGGACAATATTTCTTCTTCTTCTCTTACACGTCCCAAAGCATTTAATCAGAATATAACATTTTCGACATGTGCAAAGAAGTTACAGCTACAACTAACAGATGTCCCCTAAACACCTCACATGCAGACTATCTGTAGACATTACAATTTACCAATGTTCCACAAACATCTCCTATGCAGGGTGCTGCTACTGGAAATGTTTAGCATGTAACACAATGTAACATAAGACAACTGTTTCAAAATCAAAGGGCACTCACATAAGATCATAGCACTGGAAGATTTTATTTTATGATTTCTCTGTAAAAATCAGCAGATGGAGGCTCTTACAAATGGGTGTTATAGTTGCAACATATCATGTGTGATGCCAGTTTAGACAAAAGACCAAGACAAGTTGAATCTTGCAACTATTTGCAATGTGCCAGTCAGCAACATTCTGAAAACCTGCCTGTTTACACCAATGTGACTAGACAAGACGTTGTATTGTCTCCATGAGCAACTGAATGTACTTTCATTCTAACGTACAGCTTTTCGGATTTAGTTTGTAGCTGAATATCATTTGTAGGTGAGGATAGTGATAGTGAGATACTGGCTACAGTTGCATTTTTAGTAGTGTACTGTGAAAAGCATAAAACGACCTGAGCTTCAGATGGACTGTATTTATAATAAACACGCCCAAATTATTGAGATAAACAGCGCCGATCAATCAGTCAGTGAGTATATGTGTGTGTGACATGCACACATTCAGCTCCGCCATCAACACACTGTGAAGACGGAGACTGATGTTGGTGTCAGCAGCTGCAGGGATGTAAATGAGATGGACTCAGGCTCAGTGCAGACGGATGGCTGTCATCGCAAAATGCCACAGCAAGTGGACATGTCGTCTGCAGACAGTTTGTAACTGACTTGGCCTGCTGATTTTACTACAAGCCGACTGGCTGTTGAAATAGGTGAAGTGCCTTATGACAAGCTGAGTTGCAGTTGGCGCCATCAGTTGGCTTAAGTTGAGTTGAGACTGGCCAGTTCACACCACTGCAACGTTCTAAAATGTTCATCTTGTTGTAAATCTTTGGTCTGACCTGGGCTTGATGTTGCCCCCACACGGTGCAAACACAGGTGGTAATATTTTTCCACTGGATGGATTATCAAAGGTATACACCCATACTCCCAACCTGGTCAAAAATCTTTTCGATCAGGCTGGGTGGGTGCAAGATTTAGGTGGTTGCGTGAGGCATTTTTTATAGCGATAGGGCTACTTAATTGCACACACTGGTGGATGTGCAGCGTTTCCAGCTGGATGCTTTTGATCAGTAGATTTATGTTAAGGTATTGATCAAAGCTGATACAATTGCTTTTATGGAGCATTAAACTGCATGTATTATGGACTTGGGAAACATGAGAGAGGCCAGCAAAGGTTAATGGAAACACCCAGTTCCATATCTCTTAAAAACACTACAAACACTTCCTGCACAGGCAGATAAGCAAGAGGACACCACGCTCTATCTCTTAATAGGTCCCCTGGCAAACCCAGTGCTTTATGTTTAGCCACTGCAAGTTTGTGCTTTAGATTGTCTTGTAAATAATGCAAACTTCTGCTGCTGTAGTCAAAGGCTGCCTCCCATTCAGCAGTTTGGAATCCAGTATTACTGCCAGTCAGATCAACCGTCACAGCTTGATGAGGATCTGTGGCAAGTCTGACCTTCTAATGATTGCTCTCCAGCTAAGGCCACAGCAGGACTCCCGTGTAATTTCCTTCTTTATCCGGAAAGATGACAGGAGTGTCAGCAGCTGGAGTGCCTCTGTATGATGGGAAAGTAGATATCTGCTGTCTTACTCTGTGCTGGGTGAAATGGGCTCTGCCTCCTTTGCACAGCTTCAGTGGCTGCAAGGAGTTGGAGATATACATATATATAAAAAAAAAAAATCTCATTTTGTTCACCTTCAAAAAATACAGCCCAAAAAACATTTAGGACAAACTCCGGAGCATCTCTGTCTCTATTTTTGTTCGCGCCATTGGGTTAGCAAGCAGCTGGGGAGGTGAAGCGTAGACACACAGACATGCAGGGAACCTCTCTTGTGCTATGATATGTCTTGATCATCTGCTGGAGCGGGAATCAGTGGTAAACAACTGCAGACCTGCGGAGCTTTAAAGTCTCAGTGTAATACGGGCAAACAGGGATCAGAGGAGTTCTGTTCCACATTGTATTAAGAGACTCGAGCCAGTATTCATAACTTGGTTTTTTGATTCTGTTACAGTGGTGAAATAAAATAATGTGCTCATTAGAGCCGTCAGACTGTCACACTATTGTCACATTCTGTAACGCATTATAGGATTAAAGCCATAATTTCATGTAAAAATACACCTGTATTATCAGCCTCAAGTGAAAAGTATGACTGCACAAAATACCTTATGAACATTAATCTCTGTAATTATTATTATGTAAGTATCTGGTATATTCTCCGATGGGAATAAAATACAGGGGGGTGATAAATAAAACCTGGAATAAAAGTCACTGCTCCTCAGATGTACTTAAACCCTCTTTCAAAAGGTAGCTGGATTCACCAGCAATGGTGAAAGCTGCTGCTAAAATAACTGCTACAATTTTCACCTCCATCCCCATTAAAGGGATAGTTTAGATTTTTTGAAGGGGAGTTGTATGAGGTATTACATACAGTAAACATCAGAGCCAGCACGCCCCAGTTTAGAGAAGCAGACAGGATTACCACAGTGGAAGATAATGTACTGCTGTTCACGGTAGCTGCAGTAAAACAAATTTCAGCTGCCTAAAATAAATCAATATCAATTTGAGTACATGCTATATTTAAGATATTTTTACTGCTTTACCTTGACGTCAGATAGGTCTTTAAAGAGGAACTAAGACTGTTATTTATTCTCTCTTTAAAGCCACACTCCATTGACACAAACAATATTTTTACCCTGCTGAATACCTGAGCTGCTGGTTGATCTTGTAGTTTGTTCGTGTTATTGTGTGACTTTTGTGTTTTTAAGTGTTGGTTCTTGTTCACCAAATTCACAGAATAGCACAAACAAACAATCAAGGCAGCGGGATACCTGTAACTCACGTGTTTTGAGAGGCAAAATTACTGTTTCTGTCAGTGGAGTCTGGTGGGTTTGAAGAGAGTGATTTAATGGCTCCAGTTCCCCTTGGAAAGAGCTGTCTGACAGCAAGTTAAAGTGCTGAAAATATTCTAAATATAGTGTACAGTTAAACTGATAAGGATGATTTGGGTGGGTCTTTTTGAGGTAGCTAAAATAGCTCTGCTGCTGTCCACGTCCACACCAGTACATTGCTTAGCTTCTGTTGTGGTACGTCTATCTGCTCCTCCCAACTGAGGGCATGTCGACCACCAAATCAGTGAATATGAATACAGTGAGTACCTCATACAACCCCACTTAAAAATCCAAACTATCCCTTTAAGAAATTTAGATCACAGGTGAGTACAGTTTATTATATTGCATGACTTATGGGCATTGCAAAGTGCAACACAGTGCCTCTCAGTGCTATTTAAAAAAATGATTGTCAAGTTGGTCTTTAACATTGTGCTGTGAACTACTTTTGTTGTAAGAGTGAATAATTTCTTGTTTTCACAGAGGTATACCTGGGAAGAAATGTGGGACCATTATCTTGTCTGCCGAGGAGCTGGGAAACTGCAGAGTAAGTCTTGGCTGTTTTAACTGGTGTGTTTTGTAATTTGCTTACAATGTAGGTTTTATAATAAATGTTTTGCAGTGCTCACTGATCTAATTTGAAACGGGCCCTTAAACAGCAGCACATTAGAGTTAAATTGAACATATGACTGTAGCTGATAGATCACAGCATGTCACTGTGAAATTGTATGTGACACACTATAGGGAAATGGTGCATGTTGTGTAAGTCACATGATGCAAAAATATAGCAAACCTGCTGAAGTGAAGTGAGATGTTTAATAGCCTTGACTTCAGTTAGATTTATTGTGTCATAACTGCCCCATTAAACCAGCGGGATACGCCATGTCTCTTTGCAATTGCGTTTGCCATTTGGAAATTGTGTACATAGTGAATATGCTATGAGTTTGAATGGCTATTTAATGAGCTCGCCTTCATTCCAATCACTAAAACAGGCATTTCCTCCTATGTGTGGTGTGTTAATCCATGAATCTCCGTTAATAACCTGTGTCCACTAATGCCCATTGGCTTTCCCTCTGCACTGCTAAATGAAGACAGTAAATAACCACATTATACTGCTGCCAGTGCTGCAAAGTAGCAAGACTTATTGGCTAGAACAACTGGCCTCCCTCAGAGGCTGTAAAGCAAGCTATTGAGCTGCAACTATTGTATGAACATTTTATGTTTTATGATATCCTAAAGCAATTAATGGTTTTAAGTGTTGCAACTTCCAGCAATACATGTTGAGTAAAAAGCACCTGGTTCCACAGTAATTTTTTCTGACGTTGAGAAAGAATTACAAATAGCACCTTTTATTTCCTGACAAATAAACAGTCCATGATTAGAGTGAGATGGATATGCCATGCTGATAATAAAACTGCCATGATAACTAGCACTGATTTGGTTCTTGCCGAATTGAAGCAAGTGCCATCATTGAAGGGTGCTGTGAGTCATCAGGTGCAGAGGATCTGCCATGATAGAAGTAAGCATAATCACTGCAAAGCACCACTTCAAGAAGCGGTTTTGTAATATAAATGCAAATGATCATTACCGGTACAAATGACCGTTTTCTTTCTCCCAGACTCAATTAGAGAGACACAGACTTGACATGTCACTCCAGACCTGCTCTGTTTACACAGAATCTGACCCTGCATGGAAATACCTCATGTTTGATTAAAGAACAGGGAACTGAGAGAAAACGCATAGTTGAATAATCTGAAGACCCTGCTGTCAGTACAAGTCCCACACCTGTGAATTATCGCAGTTTGCAACTGCTATCATCCATCTGGATGGTGTTTATTCTATAATCCACCTGTGACCAATAAATGGAGGCAGCTGAGTTGCTGATTCGCCTGAGGTAAACACTGCAACTCTTGTTTGGGGAAACCAGCAGAGTGGGAATCAACTGGGGAAGTTCTGCAGGGACTGTTAACCGAGAGGTGGGTTGGCTCTCACCTTCGTGGTGGATTTGCCAGGTATCATTAGACAGAGCAACAGCCTCTGCATGGATCAAAGGCTTCCTCTTGGCTGTCGTTAACTCTGGCACATATGACACGCTGAGCAGCGGCTGGCTCTCCCTCAGATCCTCCTCACAGTCCAGCAGCAGCTCTGGCTGATTTAAATCTGAGTAAACCGCACAACACTTTACATATGACAGCAGTTAACCGGAGAGAGAGTTTATTTTTGCCTGTTGAGAGCATGTGAAGGTAAACATAGCTCCTCCATGTCTTTCTCTCAAGTGTATTTACAGTATATACTCACCAACTTACCATTCACTGATACTCAGCTCATAGCCATCCATTTTTATTACTGTATCCTTCATCATCAATAAGCCCATTTACCATTAACATTTTGGATCGTATGGCACATTCCCCTCAAGCAAGTGTTCTCAGTTTATTACTGTGGTCATAAAATAGAATTAAGCATCGTCACTATTTTTTTCATGCTTTTTTTGTGCATATGTAAAACAGCTCCTCACATTGGCAGGCTTGCAGTCATAATAGACAAAAACATCTGAATGAATGGTATGATGCGAGACGCATACAGAGGAAATGTGGTTATTTGAGATTTATATAATCCTCTGGCTCATGATTCATTTGGTGATTCACAGCAGCGTACGATCATGACGAGGTCATAAGTGTATGTAATGTCAATGCAGGTATTGTCTGCATCGCTTTGCATTCCTTTGAAAGACCAGTCCCACTTTATGAAAGTGACAGTGCGCATTGCTCTGCCACTTACCCCATGCAGCGATATCTCGGTAGAGCAGGGAAATGGAAAGAGGGATGCGGACTGCACTCAGTATTCCCCTGCTGCTCTTAAACCTCAGTGGTTGAAATGAATGTTCTGCCTTTTTTCACCACTTAATGAGAGAACACTGCTTGGCACCAAAGTGGGTATGTGTTATCTGTGCCTAATGAAGGCTTAAGGCACCGTGTTGCCATGATAGTGTAATTGTAGAGGCCGTGTCAGAGCTAAGCAGGACAGTTATAGGATGCCTCTGTGTTAAAGTGCTTGGATAACTGACCTGAGCAAACTTTAAATCCACAAAAGAAGCCACAGTTGGAACTTGGGAATTAGATGTTCTTGTGAAATGCCACACTTCAGGCACAAACTGCACGGTGGATGGCACTTAGCTAATCTGTATCCAGCTGCACAAATTGTAAAAAGTACTCTCTTCCTATATTGTAGAATTTGTAAAAACACAGATAATGCAGCCCAATTGCCAGAATAAATGTCAGCATTGTACATTTCTGCAAACCACAGATATGTCACATTAGTATGTTACAGTGTAGCAGAAATTTTGAAACTTATGTTTCAACAATACTGAGGTTAACTTGTGGTTATGTTTAGGTACACAAACCACTTAGTTATGGTTAGGAAAACATCATGTTCCAGCTTAAAACACTGCTTTTGGTGGCACGATCACCCCTTGAAATGCCACTAGAGTTGCAGCTGGAGTTGCTGCCAGTGTCTTGCTAAGAAACACCCAGTCTTGGTGGCACAATCACTGCCAATGTCTCGCTAAAACACAACTTTTCTGTTTAACTTTGTTGTTTGTTGGTCTCTAACAGTGGTATGCAGTGGGCTGCAACTTGGCAGCCATATTCGGTATCCCCTCCACCTCTGGTTGACAAGGACAGCTCATAAGCCTGAAATCAGAACTTTGTCACTTTAGAAACATTAATTTGATTCATACGAAACATACAAATGTACCATAGCCATGGTTTGCAGAATGGAAGATGATAGTGGGGAATCAAATTAAAGTAGGTATATAAGACAGCCTTCATTCAGCCACCAGTGACTGTTTCAATCAGCTCTTTGCTTCGGTCTCATCATTTCTACAATGTTGATTGGAAACATAAACTGTGATTTGAAACAAGGGTGGCGATCATATTTGCTCAATTTGTTTTTGCCATTTTACTAGGTATCTATGTAATGTCATCCATCTTTTTCTCAGGGGTTGCCTCAAAGGCGGGGTCTGTGTCCTGTCCAAGGCATAAATTGATGTGATGGGGGTTAGTGAGAGGCAGGTCAGAGGCAGAGCGCACCACACTGATGTGGGTCAAAGCAATCGATGGAGGCCCATCCCAGCACCATGCTGATTCAGATCTAATAGCTGCACTTCAAACCCCTAAAAGCTCAGGAGACCAGCAGGGTGAAAACAGCTCTTTTTTTGCCAGTTGAAGCCCCTGAATGTCTTCTGATATCACATCTCATGTTTTGAAATTCACTGATCAGACACTTGACTTGCATATGTTGTGGGGCTAAAAAGCTTCAAACCATACAGCACTGATATAAAGGGAGAAGTTATGGAGAACACTTTGCAGAGTTTTGTCTGACGTTTACCTGTCCAGTCTGTACCCGCTACGCAGCCTCATTATTGTACAATGCAGACTAATACCTTGACCACAGGGAGACTATCTGGAACCAAGAGCATTATGGGGTATGTTCATTGTCCTTGTAATGGCAGCGCACATTGAAATGCTGCCTAAATGAGTATAATTATGTTAATACCAGCCTTTCTAATGTATCATTAGCTGCACTCACACCCTCCACATCCTTTTTGTACACAGCACCCACCTCCTCCATGTGCAGGTTTTTAGAATCCATTTCTGTGCCTCGGCATGGTCTCTCATACTGTTACTATGATTATATTCAGCACAACAAGGTATTTTCAATTTGATACCCCTTATCCCATCCACTGTTGTTATGCAGCAGTTGCATAATAAAGAAATGGTAATGAATGCATTTGCAGGTTTTGGAAGTGAGCGCCCACTGGCTGGCTTCACTCTGCTCTTATTAGGATTCAGTCAGCACTTTGCTTTTATTTGGTGCTTCAGTGCTTTTATATCTTGGCACACAGCATGTATAAACAAACAACAGGAGGGAAACGGAGGCAGAAGCATGGATTTACAATGCCCTTTACTTTTTTTCGTCTTTTCATTTGTCTCACTCTCTGTTTTTTTAGGACTATGCCACCATGCAATTCTGTGCCAACAAACTAGATAAAAAAGACTTCTTTGGGAAGTCAGACCCCTTCATGGTCTTCTACAGAAGCAACGAGGATGGCACGTGAGTTTGTCTCTTGCCTCAGCTCCTCAGTGGGTATCTTATTTTAGCCTATCAAAGACAGGTAGGAGGGCGTTGAGATCAAAGAGGAAGTGAACCAAGGTCGAGAGAATTAGATTGAAATCCCTTGAACTCAGCAGCATGCAGACATGGTGCTGAAGCAAAAATATAGCGAGAAGATCTTATCTGTGTTTTTTTTTTTTCCTGAAAGATGTGTCTTTTAAGATTTTTAAATCCCTGTCGACCTGCTTCTCCAGGTTCACCATCTGCCACAAGACTGAAGTGGTGAAGAGCACGCTGAACCCTGTGTGGCAGCCCTTCTCCATCCCCGTCAGAGCACTCTGCAACGGAGACTATGAGAGGTAAGATGAATGATGATGTTCGATAAAGTGTTCTGCACACTTGGATGGATCTTCCAGTGGAAATCAAAGCCACACAGAGTTTCAATATGCTGTGTACTTATTTCAAAATGGTTTGGGTGCATCAAATTTAGACACCATTGATTTTCTATCGTTTTTTTATCTGCTGCTGTAATAGAGAATTATTAAAGGCCCATCTCTGACTACATGCTATCTGGCCGTTCATCGATTTGCCCACAAGCGGCATTTCAGAGCATTTTAAGTTTCTGATTGGCTGCTCCAGTGGCATCTCCTATCTTATCCGAATCTCTTCAGAGCAAAGGGCCTCGTGGGATACCTGAGGAGCAGGAGGAGTTTTGGCAGGAAAATAAAAAATGAGAGGCGAGAGAAAGGAAGTGGGAGGGGGAGTAGGAATGGCTGTACTTGTCGTTCTATAGATGTTGACAGGTGGCTGGAACAACAGAGAAGCCCTGCTGCTCGTGTATGTGTGTATGTGTGTGCCTAGCCATGAAAGTGTATTATAGACCCAGACAGCCAAGAGAGTGTGTAGAAGTCGTCAAAGAACATGTCAAACCTCGCCCTCTCCACCACACTGGGTGTCAACCGAGGTTCTCCACTTCGATCCCGTCTCCGCTCACCTGCCTGGAGGAGCTAATTGGGTCAGACAGATGGAGTGGAAGCATGAAAGAAGCCTGATTCCCTTTTGAGGATTTTGATGTCAAGAGAAATCTATGCCGATTTACCCCAACGTTTCCTGTGAAATATCGACAGTTCGCCTTTTTTTGACGTGCTCTATTTCCAAGATCTGCACAGCAGAGCCCCTGCAGTTTTCATTCGTCTGATTCAGTGCTTCTCCACAAATCAAATTTTAAATTATGTTTAAAATATAATGGCTTTATAATAATTGCAGTTGGCCTGGTTTTGAACCCACAGTATTTCCAGTGATTCTGAGGCTTTGAATATCTTTGACCCAGGCACTTTTGAAATGCACATCCCTTTGTACTTTACAGATAATGCAGGCTTCACAGATTTAGCCTCTGACACACAGTAGAGTTTATGTGCACAGATAGAAATAAAATTTGTAAAGTTACACTATGGGAGGACACAATGATAATATTTGATACATTCAGATTACACACATACTGTAAGGCCAACCTGAAACACCATTCATACATTGTTGGAAGTAGTGTTGTCACAAATGCTGGAATTTCTATCTTCGATAAAATGCCTTGAAAAATACTGATATTCCATACCGTGGGGAAAAATTGATATTAAGGGCATACAATTTAAATTTTTTATTAAAAGATAATGACTGTAACATGAAAATGATGACTTTTCTCTTCGTGGTTATCAGCAGAGGACAGCAGAATGACTGTAGTAAACAGTAATGGATCTTTGTGTGACATTCAGAGAATGGCTATGACTCAGAGTCAGGAGTGCAGTAGTCTGCTGAACTAGGGATGTCTGCTGTTAACCGTTAATTGGTTAACCGTGGAGAGTTAGCTAACCAGTGGAGACGGGAGGTTGGGCAGTGGGCACTAAATTTCCATATGTTAAGCTGGCCATCTGTCAACAAGGCAAGACATTTACAGCACACAATTAAAAGCCCCAAAGTAAAAGGAAAGTCTTTTTTCGATTCATGTCCTTTTTAAAATTAACTGTTTAGTTAGCAGTTAATCGGTATCGAGCTATAGAGGCAACATTAACCAAAACTGACATCCCTAGTCTACACACAGTTGTACATGTACATGGTTCAGCTGACAGCTAGCAGCTAACAGTGCTATCTCAGTAATCAATAACAGTAACAGTGGTAAAAGACCTAATGTTTTTACCTGGGGGGAAGCTTAGGGTGGGTGCTACACCTCTGAAACGATGGCATCCTGATATCAGCAGTAACCAGCGGCAATTAGTTAGCCATTAGAACATAGGACTCAGAAGCACTGACATGCATGTGCAGGCAGCACGGCTACCACAACAAAGAACAGTGAAGCCTGGATTACAACACACAGAGAGGAAGCGTGACTTCATTCTCTGCTCAGGATGCAATTAATCCACTAAATCTTTACATAGCAAATACTTGTTTGTTGCTATATTAATGCTCTGATGTCACATACACAACCTTCAACAATAAAAAAGAGTGAGAAAGTGCATCTGGTACTGCTGAAAATAAGTATTAGAAATCAGTATCTTTGACAACACTTGTTAGCAGAGGCAAGAGGTGGTTCTCATGGAGGACGAAGACCTACATCCGAGATGTCTGGAAGGAGATGAGGGTAGAAATGAGAGCGGTCCCAGGATGGCTGATACTCCTGTGCTGAAAAACCTCATGTTCTGCTCTTGATATTTTCTCCGTGCCCATCTTTTACAGTTAAATCTAAGGAGGGGATAATCATGTTTACTCCCTCACCTGAGTCACGTCTTTCAGCCTCATGTGACTCTTTCCAATCTCTTGTAATCATCTGGCTTTAATAGCGATCAGACAGTGAAATTCCCTCCAATTTACGCTCCAACATGCAGTGTGTGCAGGGGCCAAGATAGGATTGATCCAGTAACTAATTTTCTCTATCTTCAACAGTGTATTTAATGGTCTCATAATGCCACTCATGACCCTGATCATTAGTTGTGAGAAAATAACATGAGATGAAACCGATGATGAGTGACTCATCATTGAGGAATCATCTGCCCTGTGTGTCAAAACACATTAGTTTATTAGTTCGGAGTACAAGGAAGATATAAGTGTCTCCCACTTCGACTCTGAATATCTGGCTGTGTTATATGTTATCTCAGTATTCAGTAAAGGACTAGTTCTGTCACAGATTTGCAGCACAATGCTCGCCTTATCTCTCTCTGCACTACATGGATCGCACACATTTGTTATGTGGGGGAATCCGTTAAGAGCAGACAGAATGAGTTCAGGTCAGGATAACAGGGCGGCCCTCCATCACCTTGCCTCCTCCTGGACCCAGAAACACATCACTGTCAGAGGCTGACGGGAGGAGTGGGACAGCCAACTGATCTTTCCATCAGATAGAGAAGAAAAGGGGAAGCACTTTCCTCATTCTCAGTGCTTTATCTCCTATTTGGTTTCTCGACTAACAAATTATTTCAGGAACTTGCAAAATATCCTCCCTCCCAAGAGGTTAGTTTTCTATCTTTGGGATGTGCAGAGAAATGCTTTACCCAAACTGTTGGCAATTGTATCAACCTCAAACTCTTCAGTGAGAAACACAAACTCACAACAATTCATTAAAATCAAATTTCACCAACCTGCTCTGAAAAGCCTTTTTTTTTTGCGTTGTTGGATGCAGCACTAACAAAAAACAAGCTTTGTGGGTTTGTATTGGTCTCAGTTTACGTTAAATGATTTGTCATTAAGCTGATATATGTCAAAAACTAAAGAGGTAACAAAGTTTTAGCACCCTAATGAGCTCCGCCGAAAGCATCTTCATAACTTTGTCATTCAAAACACAGAGCAGTCTGTCTTTGATTGATTTAATTTAGCCAATTAATGAGCTTTAATAGCTTTTTCTTTTTTGCTGCGTCATTTCAGAAATGTTTCATTTGAAGTTTCTTTTCAAGGTCATTTACATTTACTGGTGGCTCACATGCTACATAAATGTGCTCAACACGTTTTCCTCTCTTTTTGATGTGTTTTACAGGACAATCAAAGTGGAGGTGTATGACTGGGACAGAGACGGGAGGTAATGGATGCACACACACACACACACACACACACACACACACACACACACACACACACACACACACACACACATAGACAAAACATCTCTATTATCAGAAGTTTTTACCATGTCTTTCACACTATCTACACTTCTCCTCTTCAGCTCCCCTTATAAATTACATCTTCATCTCATTCACAATCTTTTCCACCTAATTACTATTAATTTTTAAATTAACTTTCGATTATTAGATTACGTCTGTGCATCAGTGGCTGTTATGTAACTCCTCCAGCTACTTTTATCTTCTACCTCTCAGGGTTGTATGTCATGTTTTCACCATCATTTCATTTTGTCTCTTTTCTCCAGCCACGATTTCATTGGTGAATTCACCACCAGCTACAAAGAGCTATGTCGAGGTCAGAGCCAGTTAAACGTCTACGAGGTAAGTGAAGATAAAGCCAGTCAATACTGTTATCATCCTCTCTGTTTAGCCTCAGAGCAGAGGACCTTTATTTAAAACACTGATTGTGCTTGATTAATAGTTAACCTCTCTTGCAGACATTTTTAAAGTCATAGTGCTGTGTTTAGGTCTTGTTTTATGTTATTTTCTCTTGCTGTTTATCTTTGGTCTCTCTAAACTACTTTGAAGTAGAATTCAGTTCCCAGTGTAAACCTGACCTTCTTTATACCTAATTCTGCATATAAGATTTTTGTGTGTCTACAACCATTATTTAAAGGGAATACTTCACCCCCCAACTTACCATTTGTATATCAGTATTTCACCCCATGTTACGTTGAATTTGTGAAGAAAACTTTGTTTGTCTCGAATGCCTCCATGGTAAACGAACAATCCAAAAACAATGAAAATTGTTCAGGAATTGAAGTCATAGGGGTCCATGTTTAACAATGGCAAAACTATATTAAAACATTTGTTTACAAACTCTCACACAACTTGTGCAGTTTAATTCAAGTTGTATCATCAGAAATTCCCAAACAGACAGCCCTTTCTGACCGGGAACTGCAGTAAAAGTGAAATTTATCTATGCCCTCTTCAAAAGCTAGACTCCGTTGACAAAAGCTGTAAGTACCTCACTGAACACGGGAGCACCTGGTCTACCACTGCCTCGATCACTTACTTTGTTTGTGTTATTGTGTGACTTTGCTGAATCGGAACTAACCTTTTAAAACACTAAAGTCAAACATTAACACAAACAATTGATCAAGGCAATGATCAGTTGCCTGTTCAGTGAGGTAAAACTACACTTTTTGTCCATGGAGTCTGCTTTAAAGAGAGCATAGATTTTAGGGCTTACCTGAGTGCTTCAGAGCTGGGATCATTGCGTTGGTAATGGATGTTGAAATAAATATTCGAATGCTCTGTTTTGTTTTGTTTTTTAAAAATATATAAAGTATAAATTCATTACCCTAAGAATACCAAATAGCCCATAAATTGAGACAGAATAATCCAACATTATTCATTATGCATCCAACATTAATTATTATTAGTCATCCTTAGACAAGGACATTTAAACTTAGTGGTAGCTTTGTGACTCTGACTTGCTTTCTCTCTAACATCAGTCACTAGTGCTCCAGCACTTCTGAAACTGGGATAGTTTTACCTCACGTGACAGGCTTACAAATTTGATGTTGAAAAATTGAAATGTCTGGAACAGTTTTAAAATTTGCAAAGGTGACCCCAGAAAAGTATAGTGCCTGAGGCGCCAAAGGAAACCGGTATAGCCTGTCACCAGAAAACTGCAAGTAAAAGCTGAGCCATTTGCAAAGTATTCTTTTATGGCTAATGTTACCGCGACCTGCTAACAAAGTGGCTACTTGTCACGTTATATTAGGTACATTGACAAAAAAAGTCTTATGTCCTTGTCTCTGCTTTGATTAATTGCAGATATTTCTCACTGAAGCTTTGATTCTTAAAAACGAGAATTCAGGACAGCCGTAGTAGATGTGTTTCACTTTCAGTTTACTTTTAAAAAGCAAGGTTTCAGAGAAAAATGTGTATTTGGGAAGTACTAAGCATATGAGTGAGTAAATAAGACTTGGATTATACTGCACAAGTTGTGTGAGAGTTTGTAAACGGATGTTGTGATATAGTTTTGCTGTTGTTAAACGTGGACCCCTTTGACATCAATTCACCAAGAATTTTCTCAGTTTTTGGATTCTTTGCTCGATGTGGAGGCATGCGAGAAAAATATTTTCTTGACATACTCAATGGAACACAGGGTGAGGAATTGGCATGCAAATGGTCATTTGGGTGATGAAGTATTCCTTAAATGTGTTTAAAGTCGAGTGAAGTATGTGGAGCACACCGCAGCTGGACAGAGCTGTGAGCAACCTATTACTGAATGAAGTGTGGGATGCATCTTTGGCACAAAAACAAAACTGAGCTACATTTCTGGGAGCAAGTGTGAGAAACTAACTTCGATTTAAGACCAAATCAGTGTGCCCTTTGGCTCAGCAAGGTCTTGCTCTCCAAAGTTTAATGACTTTAGGAGGCTGTGGTTGTTTGAGCCAGAGTTGTGGCTATTTGCGATTAACACCTAGTCTCCTCTGTCTTTCCTCACCCTACAAGGCATTAAGCATCTGAGAGGTACGTGGCATAGGAACCTATGCTGCTGATTAGAGCTTTATAGGATGGTCCTTGGAGGGTTAGACTGGGTATTACTGTACGGTGCTGAGAGGCTCCTATTGGTCCCTGCTCATTAAAACACTTGCCATGTTACATTAGCCTCTGAATTAGTCATGGAGGTGGCTTAGGCAAGAACAGGGCCAATGAAGAGAGTGAGAGGGTGGTGGGTACATGGGGATAGATAAGGAGAGTCACAGTGAGAGAGAGAGAGAGAGAGAGAGAGAGAGAGAGAGAGACAGAATTAGTGAGTGACATGCAGAGTTGCCCTTCCACACGGCTGACATGGCAGAAGAAGGTGCATCCATTACCCTTCACCAACCCTTTCTGGATTTTAATTAGAAAATGAAACACAGCAGTTTCTTTGTGCACTCTGAGATATAAGGGTTCCAGATGGGTTCTTCCTGAAGGGCTGAAGTTCTACCCAGAACCATTTGCTTCTGAAGAGGGGTTCTTTAAGGGTTCTTTGTAAGACTATGGGTTACATTAAGAACCCTTTTCATCCTAAAAACCCTTTTTGGAAGAAAGAGTTCTTCAAGGATTGTTGAAAGCATGGGTGTCAAAAGTTCTTTACCCTCATATATGTGGATAGTTTTGAATATAGATGTATCAGAAATCCACTTAATCAGTTCATTTTAGTTTTCTGCTGCCATAATTGATATCTTTCACTTCATGCCATACAATACCATATGATTTGCAGAAATTCATTTTTTATGGGTGCCTACTACTTGGCATTTTTTATTTGTTCCAAATTTGGAACCATGTTTCTGTTCCTCGCCCTGTTGCGGCATTGAAATAGCACAGGGTGTAGAAATAGTGATTTCACGAAATTTCCACCCCCTGAAAACGTGATTGTGAGCCATGATTGTTGTAAGTTGTGCTGGACCACATCAGCCCAGCTCTTTATTAAGGTCAAGGCTGCTGAAGACGGGCTTCTTGGCTCCAGTCTAACCTGCAAACTAAAAAAAAAAGTGTAAAAGACATGTATGGGTAACGTACTTGACTACTATTTTTAGAGCCTCCCTGGTGGGTTCCTAATGAAACACTTGGAATGGTTGCTCGGTAGAACCCCCTGGGTGGTTCTTGTTAGCACCCTTTGGGGTGGAAAGGTTATGAATAGAACCCCCAGTGAGGGTTCAGGGTGGAACCATTACACCATAGATGGAGTGTCTGTAGAACCTCTCACAGGGGGTTTCGAGTGGAACCTTTCACAGATGGTCCCAAGTGCAACCCATTACACTGAGTTGTAGGTAGAAACCTCAAAAACCCAAAAATTGGTTTCCTTCAAGCCGAAGAACCCTTTATGGTTCAATTTAGCACCATTAATTCTAAGAGTGAGCACTCATTGCCAAGTCAGTGCCCCTGAATCAATTTCAAGATGTGCTCAAAAACAACATGAAGCCACTTTCTGACAAATACAGAATTTGAATAGGTCACAGGCTGCGGTATTCAACTCTTTGCAGATTCCCGTGGACTCAACCTGCCGTGCACAGGGCCTGCAAACATTAGCTCTGTGAGCTGAGATGACAGCAGGCGAATGCCAGCAGAGGCTGGTGTAACTGAGGGTGATGTCTGTGTAACGTAATGTGGACCTGGCAGTGACTGAGTGATGGCCACAGTGCTATGAGGCATCATCTGTGTTGGAGGAGTTGAAGAGTAGCATGAGACGCCGCAGAGGCAGAACGGAGGAGAGAGGGAGAGAGCGGGATACCTTTTACTTTTATTATACAGCTCAGTTTGCTTCAGGCTTGTGCTTTATGTTGATGTGCAGACCCATAGAATAAGCAGTAGAGATACTGGACCGCAGTGGCTTACTGTTGCGCTCATATTTTTGCCCGAAGGCTCTAGATGTAACATTATTTTAAAGCGAGGAGTAATGTAATCGCTCATGATCAGCTCGCCTTGCTTATCGCCTTGATATTTGTGTATTTTTGCCCATTTTACACATTATTATGTAATGCCGTCTGTATGTGGTTATCATACAGCTTATTACAAGCAAATGGTTTGGGACAGAGATATGTGTTCTACCATCCCAAGCTTGGTGATGTGCATGTAAAATGTACAGCACGATGTAAGCGCTTATAAAAATCCCTCTGAATAATCTGTATCTTGCTGCAAGGCATGATCAATGCTATCTCATTCTCACCTACTGCAGTTATTGGATTCAGTCCCTATGCTCCATTACCCTTACAGACATGGAGTAGGAGGACAAAGATGTTTTTATTACTTGCCCATGGGTGGATAAAAAGAATTGTGCTGCAAGGTTACATTATCATCATCCCTTCTGTTCTATTCTGCCCTCATACCAGGTGGTGAATGCCAAGAAGAAAATAAAGAAAAAGAGATACATCAACTCTGGGACGGTGAGGCTGAGTTCTCAGATAAGAGCAAACCTCCTGCTGCACTCACACACGCCCCTGCCCTCTTTCGCTTTTGTATTCATCGGGAAGTTTCCTCTAAGTGGATTGCATGAGGCTGTTCAGCTCTGTTAAATGTTTTTGCTCCATTCCCACTCTCTGGGCTTATGATCCAGACAGTGAATTTAAGAAGATGGGAAAACATTCTCGTGACCTGAAACGGGGTGAATAACCCAGTCCATAGTAATGCATAAAGGGACTCTTGTCTGTGTCCTATTAGTGAAGAGTAGTGATGGGTATTTATAAATGAGCCAGAGCTTTTGTTACTGCCTGAGCACTCTGGCTGCTCTTGCTGTACGCGGTGACTCTGTAATTAAAATCTGTGGCTAGTTATCCATCACACGGATCATCCATCAGCGTGCAGCCACACTGATGTTCTCTCAGTGATTGTAATACTAATATGCTGCCCAAGCGTCAGAATCACTCTGCGTGGATAAGTCATTTTGTGGGTGGTTAGCTCAGAGGTCAGTGTTAATGTGGAGATTGGTAGATTTAGCTTTGCTTAATTACCAAGCATGAGATAATCAGTTTGGACGTTTTTTTTCCTCAGGTGTCCTTGTTGTCATTCAATGTGGAGTCGGAGCACACCTTCCTGGATTACATCAAAGGAGGGTGAGTCTAATGTTTGTCTGTTAATGATGTTTATATGCACGCCCGGTATATTTATTTATCACCTTTGTGCCAGGCTCCTTTGGGCAATAACACAGAAAGTCTGACAACATATAATTAGTTTTCTTAAAGGTATGCCCTGCAGGATTTTCCTAATAAAAAAATAGCCTCATACAAAAGTGATCCCTCTCAATCATCAGTTTATACCCACTAGAAGTGTGTGTGGCTGTGTATTTTCCCCAAAGACGTTTATAGGCTGCAGCCTTTGGGTACTAGTATGTAGCCCCCAGGCAATAACAGTGGGCAGGTGAGATCAGGACTTCATAAAAAAGGTAGTAACCATTTGCCAGACCTTATGCAGTATGAGTCCAACAGACTTACAAAAACTGCAGACACAGCGCTAAAAAAATCAGGCAAATGTAACTAGGTAAAACCGCAAGTGGACAAAGCTCGCTACAAAATGATAATGAGTCTTGGGTTAGCTTTCATTCTCGCTGGTGAGAGCTGAAGGAAAGGATGAAGACGGACGCGGAGTTAGCCTGTTTTCTATTGGACAGATAGGCACTGGTGGTTACCTTGGCTAGCTTGCTAAAGTATCAGCTTTTCCATTAAAACAATTGTAGCGTTCCTACAATAGAACAGTAGCTTGCAGTGTAGGAAGGAGGGGCCAAGTTTGAGTGCTGTGTTTGCAAATAGTAAGGGACCTTCACTGAGTCCCTTCAGACTGGCTAATCAAAGTGTAGCATCAGCCAGCTGATAAAGGCTCTTAAGTGAAGAATGGGACACTGTCTTTGACCCCATGGGAGCTATGGAGTATGACACATGCACAATGTAACTGGAGCTGCGATGTTGGAGGGTTACAGCAGACGATGCTAGAAATAAAGAGATGGTGTCCGCTCAGGTGCAGTTTGGGTGCACTGGGCCTGACAGAACTTCTTGGATACGCTTGAGTAGATGGCAGCCAACATACAAAAGAACATTTCAAATAAAAAGCATTTGTTTATTGTCTTTTATTATAGATCTTTTCAGTAATTGCAGAATTATAATTCTAACCCATGTCTTCATTTTTCTCATGAAATTTAATCCAACCCAAGGCAGACTGCAGACGGCTCAGTGAAATGAATCAATCATCTTCATGTTCTATGATAGCGCACCAGCTATTGAGCCTTTTGGCAAGTGCAGACAGGATTTTCCTGCGTGTGTGTTGTACCACAATAATATCACACGATATGGCAACGTGTCGCAGCCTTTATTTAACAGCCTTGGGAAACCAATGTGGCTGACTAAAACTCCACTAACTGCTTCTATGACATAGTACAATACTGAAAAAACCGTAAACCTTGAGGCAATGAGAGGGAAAAAAGAGGACACACTTGACTGGACTCTTTTTGTCGTTTCACCTTACATAGATACATTATTAACATATCAGTCAAGAGTGGGAGTTAACTAGATTGCTAAAGCTTGCTACAGCAATATGGAGGACATTACCTTGTGTTATGGGCATTATAAACACGTCATCTCTGTGACTAATGCATGGAAATAAGGTGGAAAATCAGTGCTGCGAGATTTAATACAGTAGATTTAAATGCATTACTTTGCCTCCCCTGACTCATCCCCTTTCCCATCTCCCCTGCTGCCCACTGCAGCACAAGCACCCGTCCACATTTTCCTCAGTATTATTATTGACTGCGGTTACTCAGTGGCCTGGAAGTTTCCACATGTGAGTAAAGTGTGGGCCCCACAGGAGACGATGTTGTCCACATTCACAACTATAGTGTGAATGAATATGAATGACTATGATAAAATATGGAGAAGATCTGAGAGCTTAATTAAAGGCGGACAACCTGTCACATATGGAAATGTTTCTCAGTGGATCAGTGGCTGCCCTGGTTTTAGTTTTCTGCTACTTTGCTGCTGATGGCTGAGTGTCCCAGATCTGTCCTGTTGGTCTCTCTCCAGCTCACACAAATGGACACACATACAGGCACTTAAAGTAACTGTGCTTTCATCCTTAGCTTCACTACCTGTTCGCCTCTGATTTTGTTGGTCCTTGAGACACTTTAGGAAAATGGAGGGAGAGGGAACATTGACAAATAAGTGCTTACGCACTGTAGCTCCAAATAAAAATGTGCTGCATTTAGATTCATATTTCACTTAATGGGCTTTCTCGTCTTTTGTTGGTGCATCTTATCATCATTTTATATTCACAAAACTCCAGATGAGCACTTATCCAAGTACTGTATAACCTTAATATGAGCACTGGGATTTGCAGATACTGGGGCATGTACACATAGTGTTCCCACTGTTGTTCTTGCTTTAATTGGGACAGACATATTTCTGCATGACATTTAGCAGCCCAGTCACCAGACAAAAATGTTGGCATTGTGCGTTGCTGCAAACCACAAATGTGCTACATTAGAACATTTCATACATATTATAACATTTCTTCAATGAATAGTTCAGATTACATGTATATGAGTTTCTCATCAGGGGGAGGAGGGGAGTGTGGATGTCCTGACATGTAGGTGAGAAGCAGTAGACTGAAAAACAACAAGCCCTGTTTATAGTGACCAAACCAAGTATTTTAAGCTAAAACATGATCTTTTCCTAACCCTAACCAAGTGTTTTTTGTGCCTAAACCTAACCATGCATTAACCATGGAGTTGACATATCATAAAATTGAAAACTAAAACAAAGTTTTTTTGGCAAAATGCTGCATCTTGTCCAGTAGACACGCCAGCTAGCAGGGCCATTTCTAGCTTTTTCAGACCCTTTTATGGAAAACCTTGATTCTCCCTGCCATTTCAATCACTCAGTACACACCAAATCTGCATCATATTCCATATGCTTATGAGACCATATGCTATACATATAAAAACTTTTCTTAATTTAACTTCATTCATTTTTTCATTTAACTGCATTGTTGACATTAAAATCAAAACTAAGTGTTGCTGGCAAAAAAACACCTGTCTTCCAGGCCTCGTCAAAAGATACCTACCACCTGGCCTAACGGCTTTTCTGGAAAACCCTACATTTAAATAAGTCGTACTTACTGTAAGTGAAAGTGTAGTTAGTTAGCTAATTTTTCATGTGTAACGTTAATCTTTAATGTTATGGTAAGGCAGGGGTAGAAAGGGAAGAAATGGAAAGAGAAAGGGAGATTTTTATATCTCAGTTGTATAGTCTGTTCTTATATGTTTGATTAGCTGCGCTGCTCATCAAAATAATAACTTGTACTTTGAGTAATTTATTAACCAGGTATGTTTTTACTGTGAGTAATTCTACTTTCACTTCAGAGTAGATTTTCAATACTCCACCCACCACTACCTGTTTGAAACACTAATAACTTTTGTTGGTTACCTGCTTTGTGTTTCCATTGTAGTAAATGCTTTGAGATAAGAGAAGATAATTCTTTACTGATCCCCAGAGGTGAAATTCCATAAATAAGTCGTTATTAGAATATACTACTGCTGGAGTTATTTAATTAACAGATGGCTCACCTTCTGTTCGATAGTAAACTCATAAATGTTGTGTATTCGTAGATGGCTCCCTTGAGAAAGACAACCTGGACAAGTGGGCGAACATGTGCAGGATAAGTTTTGGTTTCCTAAAATAGAATGTAATCAAAAAAAAGTACTTGTATAACAAATGTCCAACTTTTAATAGCTCTGAAAGGTTAAACCTACTTAGAGACACTTTATTCTCATAGTGTTGACAGGAATTTGATTGAGGTCTATTTCTGATTATTAATGGAATAAACATAAATGTAGCTACGGTCCAGAGCTGTAGGCACGTTGCTTTCATCTACATCTGTTGTTAAAGGAACATTTCACCCCTAAATCAAAATACATATTTTTCCTCTTACCTGTAGTGCTATTTATCAGTCTAGATTGTTTTGGAATGAGCTGCGGAGTGTTGGAGATATCGGCCATAGAGATTTTGGCTTTCTCTTCAATATAATAGAACTAGATGGCACTCGGCTTGTGGTGCTCAAAGATCCAAAGCAAAACAAAAAACAAAGGAACAGAAATCATGACCTGTTTACAAGATAATCCACAGAGCTGCATGCTTCACAGAAATACGGTTGGCAGGGTGTATGTTGGTAGAAGGAATATAGTTCATACATGAAACTGCTCACAACGAGGTCTGTGGATTATCTTGTGTAACCAGGTCATGATCTCTTGAAAGAGACATTGCTGTTGAGTTTTACAAGTTAGTTCTTTGGTACTTTGAGCACCACAAGCTGAGTGACATAGGTTCTGTTATATTGGAGAGAAGGCAGACATCTCTACAGCCGTTATCTCTAATTTTCGACAACTCACACCTAAACAATGTAGGTTGATAACTAGCACTACAGGTAAGAGGAAAATGTGTACTCGGATTTTAGGGACAGTCATTTGTTTCTTAACGTCCGCGCTTTAAAACCAGATTGAAATTGAACTCTTAATAAAGCCACCAGTTTAAAGCTTGAAACAGCTTTTTATTCATCATGTTAAATGAAAAGTGGTAATCTTCACATGAAACTGTTTCAGGCGGAGATTACCCCATTAATTAATGTGATCCAGCATGTGGAGTGAAGCAGAGTGGTGCTTCATCCTTTTGTTCCAGACATTTAGAGATGTTAAAAGCTCATCAGGTTCCTTTGTGTGGTTTCGGTGTCGTGCTTGGGAGAGGGGCTGATGACACAGACTATTACTTTAAAAACACTTTGGGAATTGGGAAAAAAAAAAAAAAAAAAGAAATCCCTGAAAGGAAATCGCTCCAGCATCTGTGTTCTGATATTCTCTCTTGAGGTCTTTTAAATCATCATGAAAGACTCAGCTGCAGCCTCTGTGCCTGCTGTTGTCATTTTCTCCCTAATGTTTTCTTTGAAAAGTGCTCTCAACAGTGGAAGTCCTTGTGTATTATAAGTCTCATAAGGAGCAGCAGAGATAAGAATTGCTAGGAAGATATCATCAAAACATGATAGTTACAGGGGATTGAGAAAGGGTCAATATTACTTAGTCCAATCTCCTGGTCTCTTTGTGCTGTAAGTCAAAGATATCTCTGTCTCCACCTTTTGTGGGTTTGTGTTGTGACTGAGGCACTTTCTTTCTCCTTGTCACTCTGTTTTTTTGTGACAAATAGTTTCTGTGGGCAGAGAGCAATAAATGCTTAACGTGTATTTATTGTGGCCATTAGATTGTGCTGTCAAAATCAATTTCAGACAGATATACTGATGTTAATATTCATTCATTCTACATGCAGGAGATTTAAGGCAACATTAACTTTTACTCATTATGTTAATTAATTGACCTACACCCACAGCACCCTGAGTTGTTGTTAATTAAAAAATAACTTGCATATTAATTACTACTCATTATAATTTTGATGATTCATTCATTTATCTTGTTGTTATTAATTGATTTCTACCTTCATTCACCCTTTCGTAGTTAGCCTCAACTGTGTGTCCACTAGTGGCTGTTAGGAGGAATGGCAATGATGTGACTGATGACACAGAATCACTGTGTTGTATCTTTTTTATGCCTCCGCCTTAGTGACAGCCATGGCTGGACGCATTATGTTTACAGTTTGTCTGTCTGTCTGACCCATTCTTGTGGCTGCAATGTCTCCAGAAGGCCTTGAGGGTATTTCCATAGATATGGCGCAAATGTCCACTTGGACTCAGCTGATTGGAATTTGTTGGTCAAAGGTCACTGTGGCCTCACAATACATGTTTTTGGCCATGACTCAAGAATTTATTCGCTTCCTCTAGCAATATTTCTCACATAAATGTCTAATAGGATAAAATGATGACATGATGACATTTTATATCCAAAAGGTCAAAGGTGAACTTTACTGTGACATAATGTTCTGCAGAAGCACTTTTCTTGCCTTTATTCATTGTTATATCTCAGGAGCAGAGGGTCAGATACTGGATTGGTGACACTAATCTTGGGTGCCTACCTTGAAGTTGTGTGTGAAGCATCCATGTTTTAGAATATGTAGCTTCGTTGCAGCAACACCCATGTTTGAAGCATCATCTGCTGTTGTAGCTACATATGCGTGTGGACAGGATGTAAACTGCAAGTTGACTGGTAAGCAGAGGTACACAACTGGAAGGCACTGATTCTAGCTTTCTATAAACTTGTTTCAGTTACCAGGTATTCTAGCCCGGTGGTGAAAAACAATAGAAAATATAAAGAACATATTTGGTGATGTTGGAGGACATTGATGAATCATTTTTATGGCACATATCATCCTCTTCTGGATTAAAGTCAAGATGACATATATAGAGAATATGACAGTGATTCAAAAACGTGAGTTCACTGGTCAATCAACAAGAATGTAGAAATATAGATAGATGAAATATTATAGGTCATTTAAGAACTATAACATTAATAGTGTGTTGCAGCGATGACTTTTTGCCCTGGTTCCTTTGAATAAAAGTCTGCAGGGTTTTTTCATTAAATTTTGGATCATTTCAGAAAGTGTGGCAAACAAACAATATGATACTGTACATGTTCTGTTCATTGAGATAATCTTCACATATTAACACCACTTCTATGATTTTTTAAGCGTACTTTCAATCGCCAGAAGTAAAAAGTCTAACCTTAGGCTGTAAACGAACTATGGTCGCATGACTTCAAAGCCTCCACCACGACGAGGCTGTAAAGCCGTGTCCAGTGTGATGGTGCTCTGTATTCTCATTCAGTCACTTGTTAGCAACCGCTTTTTAAGAGACACATAAAAGCAAAATTCACAAGTGACATATTTACTGATGTATTTTATGTTGGAGAACAAAACGTGAAAGTCTCTTTAGCTTGTGTGAACTACAGACCTTATTTCAGGCATCTAAGTAAAAAACATTTTAGGACTCATCCCTGCAGAACTCTATAATGTAGGTCCATGTTATAGGAATCAGCAAATACTAAATAGAATGGATGGTTGCATTTAAATTCAGTAAGTAAGTCTACAAAAAAAAAAAAAAAAGCGTGAGTTACACACATGATACTTGTGGTCAAGTAAGGAAACAGCTCAAACTAGAAAATATGTAGAAATAAATGTATAATATAGTGAATCACAAAATCTGATATTGAACCATTTTTATGAAGTTTTGTTTCTTTGTTCTTGTTCAGACCCAACTCTTATTTTGTCCTGTATGATTCACAGTTTAATTCTCATTATCTGTTAACTCACAATATTAAAGACTCCTTGTTTTTTACAGTATCTGTTTATTTATTTAATTTTGCAAATTAGTTTGATTTATTCTCAGTTGTTGAGTTATTGTGTGGACCTATTTTAGAGAGTAGTTAATTTAATTTAGTGGTATTTTGGAGGCTGTAGTTTGTGGTGCTAAATAGAGGCTTTTGTCCTGCAGAAAGCCTCACTGTGCTGAAACACTGATTAATATAATTTGAAATACAAAGAGTGGATCTGATTTATGAGTCCTTCCTTTGATGTCTGCGTTATGACCTAGAACGTGTCTGTACTTTCCATCAGTTCTTTCATCTCTGGCCCATTATTTGCACATTTTAGATATATAAAACACGTAAAAATATGTTCAGATATTATTTGTGCACTGCTGTTATCCAATAGAACTTTATGATCTATTGATGCTATGGGAGTGAAGAGATTTGTGGCACAACTGCAGAGATATAATTTTACTTCATCAAATAAAATAACCTGATTTATCATGTAGAAAAAACCAAAATAAAAGCATTTAACGGACTCTCTGCATGGAGCAGATTGCATGACAGACTGATGAAGAAAATAAACAAGATTACTAGTGCTGGCAGTGAAACAATGAGCGTGCTGCGTATTCATGATGGGATCCAGATTAACTGTATCCATGGAAAATGAAACACCAGACTTACAGTGTTTAAATGAAGAGACTTCTGGAAAAGTAGCTGTTGTTTTGGTTGATTCAACTGGGAAACCTTCAGGCTACTTTGAAGTGTTATTAGTCTTTTTAGTCAGAGCCTATTCTCCAATGAACATTCATCAATATAGGCCAGGTTAATTGTATAACCCTGAATTACAGTTTGTGTCTCAAAGGGCTTCACAACAGCAACATTATGAAAATAAACCCCACCCCCATAACCTTAACCCTTCAACTGAGGTGGAGAAAAACTCACAAATCCTCATTAGAAACAAAGAGATTTGCCCCAGTGAGATGGTCAGATGTGCAGTGGGTGCTGAAAATGGGCTAATGAAGATTAATTGTGCGTTTCATCTCATCACACGATGTTTGCTGGTTTGATTTGCGAGATAACATTTAAGGAAACAGCTCACATTGTCACCAAGATTACAACAAAAATTAGATGTCAGCTATTTGAGCAAATATATACTCCGACAAATCACTAATACATAAACACATTTTTTACTGTAATCTAACTCTGACATGCTCCAAAAAAAGATCTTACTTTAATTTGAAATTGATGTGCAATGGGAAAGTTTCTGCTCATTTACAGATGTTTCTACACAATCACAAGTTGCAAAACATTTTTGAATCAGACTCAGATTAAATTCTATTCTACAACATTTGCAATTTACGGGCTCTGGCATAGTCAGTGTTTGTCCAATGGATCGCTTGGTTTTGATTTGGCATCTGTACTGCAGTCGCTGGGTGAAAGAGATGGCTTTTTTCAAATCATGCAAATGTATAAAAAGCAACTGGAAGGAAAAAAAAGAAGATGAACCAGAATGTCTGCCAACCCTGCCTTTCATAGAGATGATGAGAAATATGAGCAGAAGCCTGCATCAGGCTTATACATCTGATCCAAAGACCCAAATTTGATCTTTTAGAGTTCTGCTATTGATTCCTCCCCTTTCATAAATGTTTGCTTTACCGCTCCCTTTCTAACAGGTGATAACTAACATGATGCATTTTAGATGACTTTTCTGAAGCGGAGGGTAAAAAAGCAATTTCGCCTCCAGACACACTATCACATCCTGACTGGTTTCACAGTGAATTGGTTTTTCATAAATTTTCATTAATGTTCAATTGGGGCAGAGATATAGTCAAACAGAGGTAATTAAAGTCCAAAAGCCACATGCTGCTCTGATTCTGAGAGGCTAATGAAAGATTTATATTCTTTTCATCGCATGTTGAAATGTTTCTTTTTAAATTAAATCTGCAGTGAGATCGGCCGTGTAATGGCTCGTGTGGAGTCTCTGTTGTGTGGAGATCTTATTAAGGTTTAATAGTTTCATCCCAAAATATCTTGTTGTCCTGAAATGGGAGAAAGTGATGCGTTTTTGTTTTTTTTTTCTCATTTCATTTAGCTTTGCTCTGTGGTCAGACTGCAGATATGTGGTGTTTTTACGGGAGAACACCATTTTCTTTCTTTGTCTTATTTTACTTCCCTTTTATGTTCACTGATACTTGTGCATAGAGAGATATTTTTTGGCCTTCCCTCTTCTGCCACTTTATATTTTAATGCATGCGTGGTGGTTTGTTATCTATTCACTTTGCAGAAATACAGGAAAGTTATGTATTGTTGTATTGATGATAAAAGATTCGAGGTGTTGTGCTGCGTTGGCGTCTCATTCTGACATCAGGCCACCGCTGATCGTGTTCATGTTTGAGTTTACCGCGAAGCAGAGGCAGAACACTTCACTTTAAATTTATGTATGGCACAATTGTGTTCAGTTTTGTCCGGGGAATTTGTAGCAACTAGAAACTGTCATGACAGTTTTCTGCTATCTGAGTCTTGCTGCTGTAGACCTGCCTGACCTTTCTTTTACTTTGTGCTAAAGCCACATTTACTGCCACACACTAAATATCCAAGGGCGTAATTTCCAGTTGGAATGGATGAACATGTCAACCTTCCTTTTCAAAATCCCACTCTCATCCCCACTTCTATAGTTTCAGGTTTCCTTCTAAAATCTCTCTGAGCATTGTTTTCTTACTGTCCACCCACCTTAGTCTAGACGAGAGCAGATCTGAGTCGCTAAAAACATTCACACAGGCTGCCTTACCTTGTTGTTGGTGGTTGTTTTGGTTGTATGCAGCCTTGAGAGGAAAACCTGCAGACTTTGCTCAGGCCTGGAATAACTTCTTTTCACATTGTTTTAGTTTTGCAGGTTTAAGTGGAAATAGACCATTTTTTTGCTTTAACTTATTGTTTACAAGTAAATGTTGATGGTACAGTGTAATCGCTATAGATATATAAATACTATATTGATTGCAATACTTTATCGATTGCAATGGAAAAATTGTGATTGTATAATATGTGCATCATATGTTAAATATACATTCAAGCATTCAAGTGCAGTGTAAATAGAAATAAATTAGAACACAAAAAAATAATATTGCACTGTTGAATAGTTAGTTGCACCAGTTATTGTAATATTGACCAACCAGTGTTCAGATTGGTTTTCTCTAAGACTTGCTTTTAAAATGCCATTCTTTCTGCCATTAGATACAGCCTCCTGGGAAAATGAAGGCTTAAACGAAGTCTGTCAACCATGGCTAACCAAAACAGGAAGAGGCATTTGTTTGGTAGCCTCGGCCACCAGTGTGTGAATGTGTGTGCAAATAGGTGAATATGACTCGTAGTGTAAAGAGCGCTTTGAGTGGTCAGATGACTAGGAAGGCACTATACAAGTGCGGGTCTATTTACCATTTACTAGTTTTCCTCTGTAGCTATTAGTAGCTATTAGGGGTGGTAATCACAAGAGGATCAATAAAACGATTATCTATCATCACGATACTTTAGTCATGATACAACATTATCGCGATTTTAAATATGTGGCAATATGCTAAGTATTGTGGTAAAATATATTGCAATATATTGTGATTTATTACCTTTTATTCAACTGTAAATAATGTCCCCAAGGGAAAACTTTGTCTGTTTTATCTAATAGAATAAAGTTTTCACTCTGTTCATCTCACTCCAGCCTTTTTTTTTTTTTTTAGATTAAAAAGGCAATAAATTATATTATTCTTGTAGGCTACCATAAGTTTAATATTTATTTCTCATATTAATAATTTATATAATAAAAAAATTGACACACAAACACACAAAAATATTGCGAAACTATGCTGTATCATTTTTTCCCCCACCCATAATAGCCATCGGCACTTACCAAAGAGTATCAGTATAAGTTCTTTGCAGTTACTATCCCCAGAAATGGTCGATGGTGGGACAACTGAAGTAACTGTGGAATTTGAGGGGGAATGAGTGGGGACGGCATCCCACCTTGTTAGCAAAATCACCAAAATGCATCGCACTAATTAATCTGCCATCCCTCTCCATCCCCTGGTTCTGAAACCAGACGCCATCCGATCCAGACCCAGACCTATAATTTATTGATAATTACTAAATGTTTACAGAGTGTTTTTATTTTAACCAGTGCAGCATTTGTAGCACTTGCTTAGTGAACCACAGACCAATAGCATGCGTGAAATCTTCTTGTGATGCTACTCAGCCAATCAGATCTGTGCATTCTGATGAGCGCTGGCCCAAGGGAGAAGTTTGCAATCTATTCATTTTAACCCAAACCACGATTTTATTCCAAACCTTAACCAAGAAATCCCTTTCTGGCAGAAAGCCCTGAAGCAAACGTCCACCAACAGCTGAGCATTGCAGCTCGAGTGAGATACACACACAGGGGAGACAAGACGAGAGGCAGCAGTTGCAGAAATAACCGAGTCAGAGAAAAGTAATTTCACTTGTTTTGAAGAGAGAAAAGTAGATAATGAAAACAGAGATTTTAATCAGCAGTGAATAAACTCATACATGATCAAAACCAGCATGTCTCATCATTTGTAATGAGACCATAGTGATTAGTAACAGTGACATTTTTTAGAGACACTACAAGACAAAGCACAGAGCATATTTTGAGTAAACACACCCACTCAAATCCAAGGTTAGGGCACAAAAATATTTTGTATGGCACTGAATCACTGAATACAAACGCAAGTTAAACATCAGACTGTTAAAAATTAACAAAACGCCTACTGGTGAAAACTGTGGTAGTTTCTAGGTTCAGAGGAAAATGGAGAAAATGGAGAGTGATCCGGTTGTTACTGTGACAGCAGCATCAACAATAATACCACTTGAAAACACTGGGATTGTCTGTTTCTACTTTGAATAAGATCATTTAATCTGTATTTTAGTTTCAGATAAGGCAGTGAAGCACAGTGCTTTGGTGGTAAGCATTAATATCAGGAAGTATCAGGTCTCCATCAATGAAACTAAAAATAACTTTGAGTAAGGTTATTGCACGAATAGTGCAACAGTTTACATAGCTCTACTGTCTTCTATACTATATATTTTTTTTTTTAAAAAATACATATAATGAAGGGAAAAAACAATCAAAGTTACTCCCTTGTGTATATCTGCCTGCATTTCATACACAAGGAAAACACTGTGCCAATCTGCTCACTGATGTAGTTTGAGTTGGCCAATTTACAGCACATGCTGATGAGACTGTCAGTATACTGTAGCTGTTTTCTTTGTCAGACTGTTTTACATTACATACAATATCCCAGCCATCCCAGGCTGCCAAGACTGCAGGGATTTCACATTACAAAGCCTCCTGCCATATGGTGTTTGTCTAACTGGAAGGAGAAAGTCAATATGACACCGATACATTTGTACCTATTTTAAACTATTGCAGTAATTCAAGGTGATGGGCACACTGGCTGAGGAGCTGTCATTTTAGCTGAGAACAAAACTGAGAGAGGAGGAGATGCTGAGCGAGTTAGTGAAGACTTGAAAGAACAGAATGACGCCCATAGGGAGTTGTTGGACTGCATGTTCTGAAGGATTTGTCCTGAATCGGGTTGTGAGAGGTCAAGTTCTGGTGTCAGATTTATGATCTCCTGATAAAATGTAGGAACAGATGATGGGACATTAATTTGTCCAGAGAGCAATACTTCACTCAGAGAAAAGTCTGAAAGTTGAAAGATGAGTGAATTGCCCGTTCTCAAGGACTATAGATTTGAGGATAGCAGGGATAAAAATCCTAACCCCGGACCAGCCACTGGTGCTAGACCCAGAAAACAGACAATAAAGCAGCACCAGTCAACCTCAATCCACATTGATTTTTTAGTCTCAAAATAATTTGTGAGCTCAGCTCTTAAACAAAGCCTCACTGTGTGTCACAAGTGAAATAAAAAAACAAGTAGTAAAAGCCAAACCATTCAGCTGAACACAGACGTATGTGTGATGGGAGATGTAACTCTTCCTGCAGCACGCTGCAGACAGACAGCAGAAAATATTGATCCCCAGAGGACCATGTGTCCATGGTCTGTTGGCCTGTTTGTTTCACTGTATTTTTCTCTAATAGAAAAGGGCACTACTGAGAATGCCCTGATTTCCCTTGATGTTCAGCCAGTGAGTCCTCATGGAAAAATACCGTAGAGAGTGGGATAGACGATTAGTAGGATTGAGATAACCTCACCTCTAACCTCAGTCCAAACCCTATGGTCCTAAGAGGGAGACAATTGATATCTACCTCGTGTACGGTGCAGCAGTTACACAAAAGCTCAGAGAGGTTTGATATTTTTCCCTTAAAACTGGTCATATAGTCTACAGATATAGATACATAATATGAAATTAAGAATCCCATTACCAGACAAGGACTTTGGTCTTGGGTCATTCTGCAAAACTCTGCAAAAAGAAGGCTATAGTGTATAAACTAAGGTTATTTTGGTCAGTGGTTGTCGAGTTATTGATTAATTGACTAATTGTTGTAGCACAATGCAGTGGTTAGCATTTTCACCACACAGAAAGAGGGTTCCTGGTTTGAACCTGGGGTGGGGAGCCCTTCTGTATGGAGCTGGCATATTGATTGGTGACTCTAAATTGCCCGTAGGTGTGAATGGTTGTCTGTCTCTATGTGTCAGTCCTGTGATAGTCTGGCGACCTGTCCAGGGTGTACCCCGCCTTTCGCCTAATGTCAGCTGGGATAGGCTCCAGCCCCCCGCGACCCCCAACATGATAAGCAGTTATAGAAAATGAATGTTCCAGCATCAGTTTAAGTACTTTTATTGTAAATTTATACACTCTATTTACTGTTTGCAGGGCTCAACACTAACTTTTAAAAGTGGTTGGTTTTGGTTACTGAAACTGAAACTGAAATAGGGTTGCTGTTTTTTGTCCCTTTATATTTTGAGTAATTAAGACACTAAGCAGTTAAATGTCAGCATAATAATGAAAATGTGACATAAAATAATGTTTAAAAGCTAAACTACATTGTCTGCAGAGAGCAGCAGAGATTCAGCCAGTGACTTTGAAATCAAATCATACTTTTGTTCTTAGCCTTGTGTTGATCTTATATCAACCAATTTGTTGTTACTTGTAAAGAATGGTCACATGTGAGGTAGCCATGGACTGTAAAGATAATGGATGTAGCTACTGTGACATAGCTATATCTATTCTAAAAAATTTAAGCCTTGAGTTTGGCATTTCAGCTGTCGTCATCTTTGTGTTTTGGAGCCAGAAGTGACCATATTAGGGCGAGAGACTGGCACGTTAGTGAAGTGAAGGATAGATCTGACTAAGAAGCCATGGATACTATCGACAGACAGCGCATTACTTAAAGCAGTTTGCCCTTAATTATGCTTAACTTTAAGCCTTGATAAAATGTAAACAGATGGGTAATATAAAAATTCATCCCCCGTACAGTTGTCAGTGTGGGGGGGGATTAGCTAAAGAGACCAAAACCTGTGCAAAGCTGTAAACATGTTTATTTCTGCAGTAAATTTTGGCATCTTGACATGAGGGTCTATGGGGATAGACTGGCTTCTGGAGCCAGCCTCAAGTAGCTATTTGAGGAACTGCAGTTTTTGTCACTTCCGTGTTGGCTTCATTTTTCAGGCCTGGGAGTTGCCACTTAAAGGTATCTTAGTATTTTAATAAAATAGTAATTATAGAAATAAACAGTTAAACATGGCAATTATTTACATATTTCTTCATGAAACAAAATAGACCAGTCTTTGCCTGAATGGTTGCTCAGAAGTAGAGAGGCACAGAAATCATGATAATGAAAAACTAAGATCGGATGTTAATCTCCAAAGTTTTACTGTAAATTGACCTCATATGTCACAGAGCAAACATTTCCTACATGTAAGCAAATGAGATTTAATATAATTTGAATGCTGTGTGGTGGACTAGACATGCAGTACATTTATTACAGCCTAACTTGACTGAAATATTGAATATGACAGGGTTGGTATGATGCTGTCTCTGTGGGAGATGACAGCACCATCAGGTTAACGATCACTCAGCAGGCTGTTCTGGAATCTGACAGCTGATGGCAAGCATCCCAAAACAACATAATGTCATCAACAACAAACAAACATCATCTTGTTTACTTAGTAAGCCTCTCGAACACCCACTCCAGGCTAGGTTCATTTACTGTTACTTGTCAGTCACACCAAATCAGATCTGTTTGTTATTTCAAGATCCAGCTGATGAGGTCAGGATGTAAAGGGTTCCCCACTGTCCAAATATAATAAACAGTATTAAGTTTCAGTAATGGACCACCATTTATTGCAGAGTGTAGCAGCAGAGGATGAACTTCCAGGTAATGCCCTGATGATCGACTGTAATTGGCAGTTTGACTGAGAGTACCCGTGTGGCCATTTCTGCTGTCCTGTGTTCTGCCTCAACACTAACTTCCCACCTTGCTTCTCCAGCCGAACATTCAAAACTAACCATAGAAATCAGCAGAGACTTTCAAATTGAGGCAGCAAGCACTTGTAACAATTCCCCTTTGTCAGCTGAGCGGTCCAGCTCAATGCTGATTAATGAGCTGGGGTCAGAGTCTCCCGGGGAGGAAGCCGCCATTATCTCCGATGCTGCGCTTGTGGGAATTTCTGAATGGAGGTGAAGTCAGGAAAGGCAATCAGTGTTAATCACAATGAAAGAGCACACACTTTGATCTCAGCTCCCCTTCCTTTCTTCGTTTGTCTCACTGGGGAAAAAACCCAGCGGAGACTAGTTAGGCCATGTTTAGTTTCTTTTCAAGGTTTTGGCTATCATTACGGGCTCATGAATAAAACATGTCCAGTAGTTTTTGTGAGCCTGTTTTTTCCAGATTGATGCAGGGAATGGAAAAACTCAAATTTTCCGTTGATCATACAACAGCAACCATGTGAAGTGAAGACAATGACAGTGATTACAATGATAATAGAGATGATGATGTACCTATAATGAACAATAAGGTGCATGTACCATATACAGGATTGTGCAAATTATCTTATCAAAGTATATCTTGAAAAGTAGTGGTAACAGCAAGTGCAGAATTGAGATTGTTCTGTTTTTACAGCTCTTGTTTCTTGTTAATAGTCATATCTTTGCTCAGTGTGATGTTCAGTCAGACCATTAAGCCAGCTGCAGCAACTCATTATGTGACCATTTGTGAAATTACTCTGCCTTTATTAGTTTTTCTAGGTTTTTGTGTGATGTGTTTGTGATTTGACTCTGCCTCTGTGCTGTTAAATCTTTAAATAAAAAAAACAACAACAAAAAACGGTGCTTTGGATCCTGTTTGACCGTAAGCAAATTTAGCCTCTCTCTGTTTCATGAAATGGAATAATAAAAACCTGATTAGATCCCATGTTGCCCTGACAATAAAGGTGTATAATCCACACTGTTTCGGGTTTCATTTTGTTCCACCTCTTCCTCAGATGAGAGGTAGAGTGTGAGAGCACAGTGAAATCTGGCAGAGCCTCATTAAACTGCTGCGCTGAGTTTTCCTGCCTGGCTTTTGTTAACAGCATCCTTTCTCCCATTCATCTGTTTCAGGACTCAGATTCACTTCACAGTGGCCATTGATTTCACCGCATCAAATGGTGAGTGCTTTCACCACCATCACCCTGTTCTGCTTCCATTTCTCATCTGATGTATGACTATGGCATTTTTCATAAATCAGAGTGTCTGGAGTTTTCTCTGCTTGTAATGTTCTATCTTGTGCCTTGTAAAACTTTTTTTCATTGAAGTGTACACACAATAAACAAAGTCAAGTACATGCAATACATTTTAAAAAGAGGACAGGAGAGAAGACTTAAAAGAAGTTATTATAAACTAAATGCAGAAAAGTTGAAAAGGTATCTTGTCAGTTGTGGATTTAAGGGCACGGCATGCATAATACATACTATAGTTAAGATGATATGGTATGTTCATGGGGGTTGCAAATATAGAGATGCACACAAAGGATCAATGAAGTAATTGAGGTTAGATTTAAATTAATGGGAAGGAAATCTATCATTATAGGAGCTGTATATGACATTCAAAACACATTTATAGCCCTTATATCTTCTAATTCTGCAGCACAGAGACCCTTCATATTGCTGCCTTTGCTTTTTAATCTAGAACCAAACATTGGTGTCATCAAAATGTCACACTTGTCCCATCCTGACGGCTCACAATGTTTATACAGACATTGATTCAGTGCTGTCACTTCCCCTGCAGTTGTCTTAAAGACAAGAAACTCTGTTCCCCCATTCTGTGATAGTGCCATTAATACAGAACAGCTAGGTGGAATAGCAGTGCAACATTCCTGCCTGGAATGTTGGTCTAAAAGGAGCTTATGATTCAGACTCTGAGCTGGGATTGTTTGCGCATACTGTAGCTGTAAACATGGAGGTGGATGAGCTGGCAGCAAAGGGTACTAACAGAGAACAGTGCTGACAGACTTACCAGTGTTAACATGGGGGAGGGGACTGGAGTTTGGGCACTTGCTTCTGCAACAAAGTGTGCAGTTATCTGCTGTATGAGTGCAGTGCAGAGTGGTGGCGATGAGCTAGCACTGATGTACGTAGGGCCACACTGGCTACCAAAACGAAGAACAGAGAAGCTTGGATTACACGACACAGAGCGGGAGTGTGAACAAATAATTGTTTGCTGCTATACAGCTCCTTCAACAGTACAGACACTGATCAGCCAAAACATGAAAACCACTGGCAGGTGAAGTGAACAACATTGATCATTTCATCATTATGCAATGTTCTGCTGGGAAACCTTTGGTCCTTGCATCCATGTGGATGCCCTTTAGCACACTCCACCCACTTAAACATTGTCATAGACCAAGTACCCCAACTAATTGCAACAGTATCCCCAATGACAGTAGCCCCTCAGTAAGGCAATGCACTATGCCACGCCACAAACACTGCTCAGGAGTGGTCCAAGTAACTTGACAAGGCATCAATCTAGCGTTCAAATTCCCCAGATGCCAATCTAATCAAGCATCTGTTGGACAAACTGGTACCCCAGAGGTCCGTTGTCTGGGCCTTGACGGGTCAGGGCCAAGTCTGGTCTACGGTGGAGCCTCTGACCTGTCAAGGCATGGAGGCAGGACTTCTGGGGGTCTCCTGTGTTGTCTGGCACCAGGGCATTGTCAACAGATCCTTTGAGTCCTGTGGGTTGTGAGATAAGGTACCGGCATGTTCAGTGGATGTTCAATTGGATTGGGATCTGGGGAATTTGGAGGCCAGGTTGATTCCTTGAACTCTTAGTCACATACCCCAGGCCATTCCTGAGCAGTATTTGTGGTGTGACATGGTGCATTGTCCTGCCTGAGGGGGCGCACTTCCATCAGGGAGTGGAGTTGCCAGTGGCGGGTGTACTTGGTCTGTAATGTTGTTGGGGTGGGTGAATAAAAGGTTCCTCAGAAGAGCATTGCACTGTAACGAAATGATCAATGTTATTCACTTTACCAGCCAGTGGTGTCAGTGTTTTGGCTGATCGGTGTATATATATTTATATATAACAAATATGTGTTATCAGTTCAGCTACCCAACACTATATTAAGTAGTTACAGTACAAGTCAATCAATCAATCAATCAATCAATTAATTTTATTTATAAAGCCCAATATCACAAATCACAATTTGCCTCACAGGGCTTTACAGCATACGACATCCCTCTGTCCTTAGGATCCTCACAGTGGATAAGGGAAAACTCCCCAAAAAAACCCCTGTAACGCTGGAAGAAAGTAGCTCCATCTGCCAACATGACGCTTACACATTAATGAATCAATAATTGCAATCATATGATATACTGTATATTATTCTGTAGTGAACCATTCTGCATAATGAGTTCACCTTGTTTTTGTTCTTTAAGTTTATTTTGATGCTATTACTTTTGTAGTTTTACTTCAGGAACATTTTGAATGCAGGACTTTTACTTGTAACCGAGTATTTCTACACTGTGGTGTCGCTACTTTTATTGAAGTAAAAAATCTAAATACGTCTTCCACTGCTGCAAATAGTCAATTCATGGTTTCCATGTACACTGAATATTTCAGTGAGATAATTTTAAAGGTAGTTTATTCTCTCTGCTCTCACTGAACTGCCTGTAATGTTTTGACTGTTACTGATTCATGTCAGCATAAAAGAGAATCCTGGAAACTCATGTCTACCCAGAAATGTTAAAAATGTCGCTGTAACCTTCAAAAACATGAACAGGAAATTATAAACATTGAATTCTAGCATCGCTAATAACCCAGATAGTCACATCGAGCCCCACATCTGATTCAAAACATCCAATTTAGTCTCAGCTCACTCGTGTTGCTGCAGTAGCTGCTGTCAGTTCAGCCTCAGTCTGATGGTTTGCATCACTGACTCTGACTTCTCTTGTCTTGGAAGGAAATCCGTCCCAGTCCACTTCACTGCACTACATGAACCCGTACCAGATGAATGCCTATGCCATGGCCCTGAAGGCCGTGGGAGAGATCATCCAGGACTATGACAGTGATAAGATGTTCCCTGCCCTGGGATTCGGTGCTAAGCTGCCCCCTGATGGGAGGGTCTCCCACGAGTTCCCCCTTGTGAGTAAACTACGGGATTATATCAGAACCTAGGGTTGTAATTCAGCATCAGTATTGTTCACAAAGTTAATTAGACTCCATGTGAAAATGAATTTGCCCTCCCAGTGGAGCTTATCTTTGAGCTGGAGCACTCTCTCCAACATGTATGGATGAATGTGTTTTCATGTGCAATATGGATGTGTGCATTTTCAGATGAATGCTGCTACACCTTTGACATGCATAATTCAGAGTGAATTTCAATTTACCTTTTATAGTGCAAATGAGGTTCTTTAAGGCTGAAGGATTCTTAAATCAATTTGGCTTCTCTCTGCCAGCTAATGTGCTCTGGCTGCTACATAGTACTGCCTAATGAGGAGTCTGTCTACTGGGTAACGTCTGCATCACTCCATGTTTCCATTAAAATTTGCAAATTAAGACTCATCTCACCATATAATTGAAGCCTCATTCTTTCATGCACTAGTCTTGTGAGTGGGTTTAAAAGTAAAGTTAGAGTCCTTGGAGAAATATTTGTTATATACAGTATGTTTGGTTAGAGTTTTGCCTTGCAGCTAAGGAAGCTAAAGTTTGACAAGCACATCTCTGGGTGCAGAGAATTTTATCAAAATGTCATTTAGCCCTTTGAGAGTAACCACACTGCTCCATCTTTTATGGCAAAGAAGCACTGCTACATAGACCTCTGTGGATTGCTAGATATAAGTCTACTAATATGTAAACTCCTGATCACAGCTGGGTGTGGTCAGGTGTGTTGTGTTGTAAATTGAGAACACAGCCAGCCGCTACATCCCAGTTGCATGTTTACATCCACTACAGAAACCCACAAGTATGTTTAGCCTAACTTAGCTTTGATGGAAAGCAGTCTGAAGCTGCTTTCACACTGCCGCAGGGTAAGCGCCCTGACAACTGCCTACCTGCAAGAGTGTTCCCCAAAAAAGTAAAGCATTTTTAAAAATGGCTGCTGCCGCTATGGTCCACAGCTGTGATACCAGGCAGGTGCTTTGTTAAAGACTGGCAGAACTAGCTTAGCTGCATATTGTAGCACAAAAACAGAAGTCCCTGCAATTACTTAAGATTACTACTTTCATACTTGGACAACGTACCAGTCATCTAAAGTCTGGTGGAAATGTTACACCAGGCCCAGTTTTTTGACTGATTGTCCTTTGCTAGCACCATGACTCCAGGTATTGGAACACCAACATTATCATCTCCTTGTCTTCTTTGTGCTTCTGTGATGTCGCTAATCATTTGGCCACCATGTTGGAAATCGCTTCCCTTCTGCTGCATTCTTGTCATTAAGATGACTAGAGGCAGCAAATTACTGTGAGGCAGTGTTAAAGCCCCTTAGCAGTTCTTTCACACTTAGTTCCCGCTAAGTTACTGGGATAACATTTCAGGCACCGCTAGTGATTTTCACTATTCACGTATGCACTACATTCAAAAACATTTCCATGTTGCACGTCTTCACACATGCTGTGGCAATGCTGCAATGGATGGAGCAAGGAGCAATCCAGCAGATGAGGGTAATGCAACACTTACAGCTGCCAACCGCTGTAAAACTCAAGAGAAAAAGCATTCAGGCTGGATGTGTACGTGGAGGAAGACGTCTCATTATTTTTAGGAACATGTTGGGGGAGGAGCTGTTTTTGTCCATTGCTAATGTTCTTGTAATGTATTTAATAATTAACAGTTTGCAATTTCATCATCTACATGAATCAGAAACACACATTTAATACATTAAGAGGAACATTAAAAGAATTTGTGAGACAGCTGCCTATCCATGTCATCCTCTGCACAGATTGAGAGGAGCTCCCTTGTGTCTGAATCTGTCAAGTTTCCAGCCATTCTTGTAAAAATGAGCTTGTTTGTAAACCAAAAAATGATATTGCTTGATTGTTATCGAGTCACCTGTGAAAGTGTTAGCATGAATCTTAACTGTAAACAAGTTGCAGATTCAAAAAAGCAATCAGCGGAGTCTTGTAATTGGTTGGCTCGCTTCATGGTGAAGCCTCTTTTGTCAGACGCATGTGACGGTGATGGTAGTTTTTCTTGCAGCTAGTAAGCATCAGTTTGAATTGTACACAACTTTTTGAGATGCATTGTTGGATAATCTGAGTTCCCTACAAAGAATACAGTAATTAGACATTCAAAAAACACTACATGGCACACTGTGTAGTCGACTATGTAAAGAATAGCTAATCTATACAGCCTTTGTACTTTGCCAGACTCAGCATGTCGCTGAATCATATCTGTACTGAATGCATTAGCATTGTATTCCAGTCTGAATAACATTGTTGTTTATGAACTGTTCATGTTTTGTTTTTGTTTTTCTCAGAATGGCAACGTCGAGAACCCGTACTGCAATGGCATGGAGGGGATTCTCGAAGCGTACCATCAAAGCCTTAAGACGGTTCAGCTGTATGGACCCACCAACTTTGCTCCTGTTGTCAATCATGTGGCAAGGTACAAGAACAAATAGCTGTCTCAGTGAACATCAGAGCACAGGCGTCCTCTCTTTGAAAGTCAATCTGTAAATAATCCTCGGTAGGTAGATGCTCCGTCAGAGGTATTAAGACAGTGAGTGATGGTTTCTCTATGAATTGAGCAGAACTAATGAAGGGAAAATAAACAATCGGCTGCCAAGCGGAGATGAACAGAAATGATAATCAGGCGTATGTGGGACCAGATATTTCAGATTGCAGGTGCTACATTTCTTTTTAGACGTCTAGTGTGGTGGGGGGCTGCACCACATGATTTATTTGGTCTTTTCAAGATTGAAATAGTGGTGAAATTGTAACAAGGCACAGATGTACACTATCTCCCCCCAACCTGTGTGTTAATACTGGACTCTCGGACTCAAGCTGGGATTTAGGTCTCACTAGTGATGACTCATGAATTGGCTTGGACTTGAATATTAATGACTCACACTTCTTGGACTGAGGTTTGTGCACTGTTGACCTGAACTTGAATTTTAGACTAGATTTTCAGCATTAACCCATATTTCTCTCTCCCCCTTTCATGCTTATCTGTCCTGTCCATTAAAGGCAAAATGCCCCAAAAAATATCTTAAAATAAATAAATAAATAAAAAAATCTGCTGACAAACTCTGACATATAATTTACAAAAAAAAATACAACCCTAAATTTCGGTACCAGACCTTCATCGGTAAACATTTGAACATAGTAACAAAGAGAAGATCTACTTCATTCAGTGCATGCAGTCTTGATAGTTGTGGTAGAGGCTATTGTGATTGTCGTCATGTATACATTGATGTAAAGTTTGCTCATTCGATTTTTTGAGGCCTTGTTTTATTTATTTATGCTGTTTTTTTCACTGGAAATGTAAACATATCCCTACTGGTTCATCTACAGATATAACCTGCAATATCTGGAAATGTATCTTTTTGAGAATACATTTTATCCTTTAAGGCTTTAAGCATTTATTTTTTATAAGAATATACTGATTTAATGTAACCATTTTAGGTTACATTTATGATTGTCACTATACAGAGTGTTATACTTGGCTAGCTCCATGCATTATACTGTAGATTGTCACATAATAAGTTGATGTTGATGATGATACTTGTGGCTTGCTACTGCACAGGGGTAACTTGATTGATTGCAGACTTACAGACACTTCCTAATTAAGTGGGCTTCTCTTTGTCACAAACCTGTTTGCCTGTTGAAGGTCTGTTTTGAAGGTCTGCACCTGTTTTGAAATAGATGTGTAAAGAGTTTTTCTGTTGTTGTTAACAATTACCCCATGAGATAACATTTTGCTTTAAATCAAACTGCATAAACATTTAATAAATGGTTTCTAAGACACTACAATGTCATTGTAAACAGATATATGGACAGTTTTATAGATATAAGTACATGTTTATCAATGTACAATTGTAATTTGTAAGATTTATGGTCATCTATTGGCAGAAATGGAATTTAATATTTAGAACTGTGCTTTCATTAGTTTATAATCACCTGAAAATAAGAACCATTGTGTTTTCATTACCTCATAATGAGCCATTTGTATCTACACACAGACTGGGTCCTTTTCCATTAACTCTGCCATGTTGTTCTACAGTAGCCCAGAATGGACACACAAACACTGGCTCTGGATAAGGCCATTTGCATTTTTGCATCCACCACCATAGTACTCCTACACACTTGGCGCATGGGAGAAGTTTCAGTTGGTTGCAATGTCACAACCTCACCCCTAGATGCCACTTAACCTACACAGTAGACCTTAAAAGAAGATATTTATATTTTATATAAATAAACTGTGTTGTACTGTATCATTCATTATCACAGCAAGGTTATAGCAGTTAACTAAAACTAAACAAAAAAGCTAAAAGTAGGTGTGAAAAAAACATTTACTGAACTAACTAGAATAAAATAAAAATAAACTGGAAATGTCTTCAGTTTTTGTCTTTGTCAATTTGGGGAAATTCATCAACACAAGCATGGCGAGGCATTGGTTCACATGTTTATTGAGACTGCGATCTCTACATGACTGTGAGTCAGTCGCCTTTTGTGTTTGTATTCTAACACCTATTCTGAACTTCTCAAATTTTGTCCCCGACAAATACCTCCCATAGTATAATAAGAAACTGAATCTAATATACACTAAACTGAAAGTAAACATTAAAAAAAAAAAAACTGAACTGAAACAAGAAAAACTTTAGAAACCAACTGAAATGAAACTAAATTGAAAACAATAATTAAACACAACACAAAAACTAATGAAAAATACAAAACTATAATTACTCTGGTCCACTAGAGAACTTAGTCATTGACAAAATACATTTATAAACACTTATATTTGCTTTAAATTACACAATTGTGTGTTGTAAACCATTTATTTTGTTTACTTCTCTACCCACATAGACTCATAAGCATTATAATAATAATAAAAAAGGGAAAATGTCTCCTGTAGGTGTCTTAGTGTGATTTCAAGTATAGAATAGAATTATTTATAATTAACAAAACTCTTTGAAGGATTTCATGCCCAATAAAAAACGTCACATTCGGGGTTTGAATAATCTTGGTTTAAAGCAATCAGGGACTGAAAAAAATTGACTTTGTACAGCCTCTCTGTGCCTAAAGGGTGCAGGAGAACTCACATTATTTACAAAGATGTTGCCATTTCTCAACAGTTCAGAACAAGGGAAATAGGTCATACAGTAAACCAATGACATAAAGACTAATATGACTCTTTACATGACCAGAAACAAATCCTAACATTGAATGTTGTGCAAAATAATGCAGTTTGTACTCTGTGTACGTTATGAAAGCAGCACAGGCAGAAAACTGATGAGTTAATGGAAGCAGACGATTGATTAAGGTGTCGATGCAGAATACAAACTAGATGTAAAGTATGACGTTGAATTGTTAATATGCTGTGCTTTACTATGGTGGACTAGTAATCTCTAAAATATAGACTCTTTATGAAACAATATTGTTTTTGGTGCTGCAGTTATTATTCTTCTAATGTGCTCAAATGTTTCCAGTGAGAGTGACCTACATTGTTGTACGCCAGATGAGGAAGACAAAGGTCTCTTTAATCTCCTGAACACCAGTCATCACTCTTGCCTCTGTCACTAACCGGCCGCGCTCTTTGATTAAAATGCCAGCGCCTCAAAGTCAAATTTACCGATTTGAAAACGAGAGTACAGGCTGACCTCTGACCTGTCCTTGGCTCTCACAATGATCTGCCATGTTTTTCCCTGTCTCGCTCATCAAGTGTGGTCAATCGAGTGCTAGGCAATCAATAATGCTCTGAAAGAATAAGACTGCAGCACTTGCATAAACAGTTTAATAAATTATTCATAGAGCAGCCAGCGATGGGCGATTGAAACTAGGCCACACTCACTATGCTGTCTCTGATGGGTTTCGTAACAGTGTCTAGATAGACCTCTGAGACATAAAGAGCCATACAACATATTTCACTTCTTTACATGTCTATATTAAGCTTTTGTGTCGCGTGGTGGGCGGGGGACTGTGTCTGCAAAACATGTTTTTTTGTTTTTAATCTTTGACTCAGTGGATGCCGCTCTGCTGCTCTTAGACTCTCTCTGTGGTGGTTCAAACCAATCTCAGAGTTTTATGTAAATCCACAAACATGTTGTCTGCAGCTGTTTTTAACTTTGCTTCACTTTAAGATGGTCTGTGTGGTCGTAAACTGCTCCGTGCTAATGAGTTCTCTTTTTCAGGTATGCAGCAGCAGTGCAGGACGGGTCTCAGTACTTTGTTCTCCTCATCATCACTGATGGCGTCATATCAGACATGGCTCAAACCAAGGAGGCCATAGTGAATGTAAGTGCTGTTCTAACACTACCCGGAGGATGTTCATCTCTCGCACTCTCTCTCTTACCCTGTCTGCATTGGCATTGCAGGTGCTTTTAGCTTGCTGTGGCGCTTCTCTCAGGCTTTCTGTTACTTTGAGGGTTTATAAGCCTGTAGCACTGGATTTGAGGATTTATGGGATGTTTTCTGCTCCACTTGTCTCACCCCCTGTGCTCGGGTGCTCTGTTTGTCCAATATTTTTCCTTTTTATTGAGACCCTCAGGAGGCTGAGGGGCTCAGCTGAGACTCACTCTCAGGTCAACAGGTTCACTTTATTAGAGGCGATGGTCTTACCCGGCGCACCATCTGAGGCACAGCAACACGATGCTCTGACCCCCAGCAGACTGGGTTTAAAGGGAATTTGCGACTGTTAATCAAACCATTCGAACAGCCACACCTTCCTTTTAAGATCTTGTCTGCTGCTCTGCACTGCTCGGCCCGAACCTGCTGCGTCCTGCTGCCACCTCTCGCCTCTCAGTTTGGACTTGGCTACACTCTTCTCTGCCCACAGAGCAAAGGACCGAATGACCTGCTTCGTTTGACATTTAGCCTTTGTCCTGGAGAGTTGAATCATTACGAAAGAGTTAGGTGCAATGCTTACGTCTGCACTTTTAGTGTCTTATTTTCTACTCGCTGATGCTGTGGTTTATCTTCAGAGATATCCTTATAATTTGCACGTAAGATATGTGTTGGTAATGTTACAGGTACTGCTGCTGCTGACCAAACCAACACAACTTAGCCTTCAGTGACTAATGTGTCCACACATCTAACAGGACAGCTTCTGGGGCCATCTTTCCTTTGATGTTTTCCCTTTAAGCTCCAAATTTCATTTCAGGATTTTGAATTATAAAAAGGGTCTCACTCTGACCTGGCAGCCAAAAAATCGAAAAAAAAAAAAAATTTAATTTTTGGCCAGGTATTGGATTATGACTTGGGGTGTCAGTTTGTTGTGTGGATGGAGACCACTGGCTCCACCAACAACCTATGAATATTTAAAAATTTAGACACAAATTATTGCATTTTGCTCAGTTCCTCTGTCCACTCTGAATCAACACAAACGTTTCACCTCTCCATCTAACACTTACTGACTAACCTGCAGGCTATGTACAAATTGACACAAGAAGAGATACTCTGCTACTGAATGTACTTATTTAGTCATATTTTATTTCTTATTTTACCAAATTTTGAGTAAAGCAAACAGATTTAGATTTCTGTTATCAAAATGAACTGTATCTCATCTTACAGCTGCTGTAAGTTCTCTTTTTCTCACTGTTGTTATCATTGACCTTTTAAACCCCACAGTCATTAAAAACTTTGCAGTGGAGACAACCTTTGTTTAAACTCAAAGAACCCAGAGTTTACAAAGACTACAGATATGTTTGGCTTCATTTTGTGGAAATGGGTATAAAATGATGCCTTAGACATTTAGAATTTTTCCATTTTATGGCCATAGAAAATAATGACAAGCTGATTCATGAATTGATGTCTTTTCCAACCGTAAAGTTACTCAAAGACATGAAACATTAATTTCCCAGTTTTTTAATTCTATGTCCCTGTTTAAGGGGTTAAATACAGGAACTGAACAACCTGGAGTGTCAGCATTTGTACTGGAAACATCTATCAACCAATCTAGTGTCAATCCTCTCTTCTGATAGTTAAAGGGATAGTTTGGATCTTTTGAAATGGGGTTGTATGAGGTACTTATCTATATTCAGCGTATTACCTCCTGTAGATGGCAGTCAGCACCCCCTCAGTTTGGAGAAGCAGGCAGGAGAACCAACACAGAGGCTGAGCAATGTACTGCTGTTAATGGGGTAACAGCAAAACATATTTAGCCATCTAAAAAATGTGTTGTTAGTGTAAGTGTACACTATATTGAGAATATTTTCACAGCTTTAACAGAGCGAAACATTAACTGCTGCAGTTCCACATCCATGCTCTCTTCAATGCCACCAGACTCATTGACAAAAACATTCATTTTAACTGGTTGAACATGGGAGCTGCTGGTCTACCGCTGCCTTGATCAGTTAGTTTGTCTTATTGTGTAACTGATCGAGGCAGCAGTAGAGGAGCAGCTTCTGTGTTCAGCAACTTTAAAGACAGAGCTTTGAAGACAGAGAGATAACAGCTTCAGTTCCCCATTGAATATCGCTATGTCATGGCAAGGTAAAGCTGTGAAAATATCCTAAATATAGCATACTCTTAAACACATATTGATTTTTTTTTTTAAAGTGGCTAAAATGCATTTTGCTGTTGCCCATGTCCACAGCGGTACATTGCTTATCTTCCATGCCAGTACTCCTGTCTGCTTCTCCAAACTGGGGGCGTGCTGACTGCCATCTACTGTAGGTAATACACTGACTATGGATAAGTACCTCATACGACCCCTCTTCAAAAGATCCAAGCTATCTCTTAAATGTGATGAGGTGAAAAAGTTGGTGAAGTGCTTTTAAAGAAATCAATTAAAAGTTTATTTATGAGAACAGGTATTTGTATGTTATTCTGTGCGGCGTGAGGAGGATGTGTTCAGACAGATTGAAGGATCGAAATCCCCTGAGTGACTTTACAGAACAAGCAAAGTAACAAATGGTGTCGACTGAATAATTCAGCTCTGGATACAGAATCTGATTTGGCATTTATAGGTATATGCTTGTGTGGTGTTTTGCTGCTGGAAATGGGCAAACAGAATGTATGTATTTAATGTGAGAGCAAGAGGTCACGAGGAAGGGGATGGCGGGGGAATAATGATAGAGACCATGGAGAGGATGGTCCTCCTCAGTCTATTTACTCCTATCTGTGACAGGCCTCTACCCTCGGGATGTTTTTCCAGGAAAGCTGACCTACTTTTACCCCTGTAAATGCATTTCTACCACAAGCATATATCATTCATTCATGCCCGAGCTTTCACAGTCTCCACATCAGGACTGCGGTTTGGAATAATGCCGTGGTCAAACCTGTACACCACATACAGTGTGAAGAATATGTCTTATTAAAGCTTTATTATATGGGTTAAGGTTTTGATCCAGTTGGTGTTAAAGGGATAGTTCACCCCAAAATAAAAATACATCTTTTTCCTCTTACCTGTAGTGCTATTTATCAGGCTAGATTGTTTTGTTGTGAGTTGCCGTGTGCTGTAGAGATGCCTGCCTTCTCTCCAATGTGATTGAATTAGGGGCAAGGGAAAAAAATCGATATAGCATAGTACCGCAATATTTTTGTGTGGCAGTATCATACTGATACATTGATGCCAAGTATTGATTTTTTTAATCCAAATTATTGATGTTCCAAATACAAATTAAACTTTTGGTACCCTGCTAGAATAATAAAAGTTGCTTTCACAGGCCACTTGATAAATTGGCGTGAGATGAACAGACTGAAAATATTATCTGAAAGGAGATGTTAACAAAGTTTTCCTAGATCAAAATATATGTTATCACAATACTCAGCAAATCGCAACATGTTTGAAATCAAAATAATGTTGTATTGTGACTCAAGTATCATGATCATATTGTGAGGCCTCTGGTGATATCCTCCCCCCAGATGAAACTAGGGTCCTGTTCATACGACAACAATTTAAATCGAAAACGGTAAACTTTAGTTGCATTTGGACATTTTTGTAGATCCGTGTGCGCTGCAGTTGTTATGAAAATGTTGTCGTCTGAACATGAAACTTTTTTCAAAATGAAAATGAGAAATTATTCCATTTTCAGCCGATCGTTTTTGTGCAAACATGGCTTGTGGTGCTCAAAGCGCGAAAAAAAATAATTAAAAAAAAACTTAACAGCAATGTCTCTTTCTCAGAAATCATGACCTGGTTACTCAAGATAATTCACAGGCCTTGTTGTGAGCAGTTTCATGGAAGAACTATATTTTTCCACCAAACTACACCCGCCAACCATATTACCATGCAGAAGGAAGCGTGCATCTACTCATGGAGAGCATGCTTGTCGTTAGATATAAACATTAATGGTGTCCTCCTCGGCTGAGCTGTAATGTTAGCTAGCTGAGAGGTGCCATCTTGTTCCATTATACTGGAGAAAAGGCTGACACCTCTACAGCCGTTATCTCTGACACTGGACAACTCACACCAAAACAATCAAGACTGATAAATAACTTATATGCATATCAGCAAATAACAGGTAAGAGGACAATACGTATCTTTGATTAGGGGTGAACTGTGCCTTTAGGCAGGACTTGTGGCCTTTCTGTTTTGATGTTAACAGTGTTTGAAACATTTCTATATGCAAAGATCATAAATAGATAATGTTTGACTGAATGATGTGAGTATGTAGGATGATGTTTAATGAATAAAGCATTTGACTTTATTCATGTTTGTGCATGTTATCTTTACTTTTTTTATTCTTTGTGACCATTAAATCAAGAACATTGTGTACTTTAACTCGTTTGGTATTCCACATTGTAAAAGCAGCCTGTAAAATGTGTACACTGTAATAGTTAGCTAAAATATTGTGTTATATGCTGGCTGTTGTAACAACCTTAGGGATCCTGGGCTGAATAATGTATTTTGTATTCTCTCTCAGTCCCTGCACAGCCCAAACTATGCAACATAATGTGAAACACAGTCAAGAGAATGCTATGTATCTGTTAAATTCGTCTTATTTTACCTTGTCCATTATTGTTTCTGTTCTCAGGAGTAATGTGCCTGGAGATTGATTCTGACTTTGCAGAATAAGAAGTGTATTGGGGGAAAAATACAAATAGCTGGAAATGTAACCTTGACTGACTGTTTGTTCTTCTTGTTCACGACAGGCAGCTAAACTCCCCATGTCTATCATCATTGTCGGAGTTGGCCAGGCTGAGTTTGATGGTGAGAACAGTAACTAAAGAAACCAGTTTGTGATCTGTTTGCATCAGGGGTGATTTGTTTTAGTCAAATGGGCTTTCTTGGCTAAACAAACCATGACAATTATTGTACAATATGATCAGTATGGAAATATTTTTATGTGGAATTGTTTTTAATGCCCTTTCTCTGTAGCCATGGTTGAGCTGGATGGTGATGACATCAGGATTTCCTCACGAGGGAAGTTGGCAGAGAGAGACATTGTACAGGTGAGACCTTTGTTTATTATTTGTCATGTGAAGGACACGGTTCATTTAACAAAGGCACCGTGTTAAAGAAGGAGTCTTATGACAAGGGATCAGTCTTGCAGCTTTTGCAGGACTTTATTGAAGTCACAAATACAAACTTCACATACTGCAACAATGAGACAACCCCGTAGAACAGTTCACTGAACACTCTTATACTCCTTAGATAAACATCATACCTAACTTTCCATGTGCGTATGTGTGTTGGTGTGATTTGCTGCCATTTCCAGAACTTGCACTTATCCTCATCTTAATACCTGCCGTTTTAGCACAACTTGTTCTGCCAACAAAATCTATTTCCCCATCACAATGTTTCTTCATCACAATGTTTGCCAGGTCACCTTGTTCTAGGACTTCTCCCCAGAGAGAGACCATTTAGGGTTGCTCAGTTTTGGTAAACATGTTTTGCTTCTAACTTGAACTTAAGGGTGAAGTATTTCTAGGCCTTTTTCGCCACCACAGCAGTGGTTAAAAACTGTCATTTCTGTCCTGTCAGTGCCAGATGTCTTAAAATATGTCGATAGTTTGGGTTCTGAGAAGTCTTTATGTACACATTCAGTATCAAAATATAAAAATCCAAGAAGCAAATCACGATGAAATTTACTGAACCCATTCATGCTCACCAGAGGATGAATTCACTCCATGGGTTGTTATCCACACCCAAAGCTCAACCCAAATGGCAACTTTGTACAAAAGATATCAGATAAATGGATTTTGAATTCATTTACTATGCATATTCTTCATCTGCAGAGGATGAACCACTGTGCTTTGGTGACCCCATGTCCTTTACTCGTACACCACAGTGATGCTAAAATGTAAACTTTTCTTACATGAACTCTCACAATCTAATCTGCAAGTGCAAAATTAGTTGAACACACTAATGTTCAAAAGAGAGTATACTATTGAAATTTAATGACTTTCTGTTCTATCCTCTAGCACCAGTATCATGGAAACTATAACATGTTCTTATCTTTAAGGTTTAAGTTCTGATAAATGCTCCAAATCTTGAATCATAGTCATGTGTTAAGAAGCCATGACAGTCACAGAGCGTATGCATGCACCTCTATAGGATGTACCGCCTCAAAAACTTTTGGCAGCTACAGAGTCACAAGTGTTCAGAAGTTTCTGATGCCAGTAGAGTTTGTTAAGTTGTAAAGACAACATTAATTAACTCAAATATCTGCTGTGTCTAGCAGAGCCATCTCCATTTTTAATCACAGTGAGTAGAAGAATGTAAATGCTGTAATGGCATGGCAGCAGAGAGTAATAAGACAAGGCAAAAGAGAAGTTGCTTGGATGTAACTCCTGTTATATAAGTTTGAGCACCACCCAAGTCGCTCTACATCACAAAGTAGATTAAAGAATGTAAACACAGCTTCTGTGGGGAATATAATTAAAGCACAGCCCGATCTTATGTAATACACTACTGTTCACAAGTTTGGAATCACCTGTTATATGTGGGGTTTTCTTCTATTCTTCAGTAATGGCTGTTTTAAAAGAGATAAAAAAAAACAGTTTAATTGAGACACAAGATGTATTATTTACATTTGAAAAGACTAATCAAATGAATTTAACTTTTAGTCAATGTCCCCACAGTGCTGCATGACAGGGGAGAATATCATTGTAAAGATTTTTCCCCAAAATAACCTGTTTCCAGTCTAGAACAGTTTAAGCTATCCTAGATTATTATTGAACCACAAGGTCCGACTGGGCTCTAAATATTAAGTTCATCCATTTTTCTTTGGGCCCTTTAGTCGATTCATTGGTTAGACTGAATAGTCAGTCCACAGTATGTTCAGCTGATATTCCAGACGTGCTAACCCTACATCATCCTTCTATTTCTGTTGTTAAGTTTAAAGAAGAGCTTTGCCACAGCAACACGTTGCCTGTTAATTCCAGCTTGTTAGAGGCATTATTGTGCACTTCACACTGAGACAGGAACCTGTTTAATCCTGAACAGATTTTGATGCTAAGCTTCCAGATTGTTTTACCCACCACTGGTGATTCCTCTGTTCTTATTGAACTGCTGCTCAGAGGAATCTTTGTTTCTGTCTGGCCTTTCAGTTGTCAGACTGGACGAACCCTTGTACAGCAGCACTTCACACTAAATAACATGTATTTATAAAGAGGACTTTCTACAACCAAAAAGCAAAAAGACCATTCAAAAATATAAATGAGAAGTCCTTTCAGCTGCCTGACTGTATCCAATCAAGCTTTTGTGGCAGCAGGCGATTCTAAACTCTTGAATGGCGGTTCGGGCCGGATGATATGTAGAAAATCAAATATCACAATATTTTTCAACCCAACATCTCCTTATCAATATTCCAGTGGTAGTGTAGGGTTTTTGGTGCTTTCACAGACTATTTACACAATGAGATTTCTGACAAATAATCATCAGTAATGTCGATATAATGACTAAGTGGGTAAAGGCAAATAATAGCACAGCTAGAACATTTGAGGAAATTATATCTTTACTATATCTTTTACTATATCTTTACTGTAATGCAGCCTTTAAAACAAGAAAGAAACAACACTTGTGATATTACGATATCCAAAATCTAAGAAGATATCTTGTCTCATATCACAATATCAATATTATTTTGATCATCAACATCATCATCATCAAATTGTTTGGTCCAATGGTTTCATATTGCCAGGTGTACTTTATGTCATACTTGTCTTCCAGTTTGTCCCGTTTAGAGACTACATGGACCGCACAGGGAACCACGTGCTGAGCATGGCGCGGCTGGCTAAAGACGTCCTGGCCGAGATCCCTGACCAGCTGATCTCCTACATGAAGAGCAGAGGCATTAAGCCTAACCCCGTCCCACCAGCTTACTCACCTGGCGACTTCCCCCAGACCAACCCCGTCTGAGCCCCACACACAGCTCCGAGGTGGGGCAGGGTAGGAGCGTGGACGACAGGAACCCGCCTCCACAACCGTCCTTTTGGTTAAATGGAAACGAGGCCCTTTCGTAAATATTAATTCGGCTAAATATAAAAGATGACGGGACTCCATTTTGTTTTGGAGAACTGCGGCTGCTTTGGGTGAACCTGCTGATGATCAGGGAGATTGTTTCGCTCTGAATGCTGGAGGATGAGAGCGCAGAGAGGGGCCCGGTGTAGACAGAGGTTTTAGTTGTTCGCTGTCAAACCTGTCAAAGTGGTGATGTAATGGATAGCAAGTAAACCTGTAGAGAGAGCCTGTTTGAGGGCGTAAATATATTAGAATGTGACAGTGTGTATCATGTTTGTGATACCCTTTTGGAATCGGTGTGTGTTAAACTAGGAAATCATGTGTATACTAATTTATTTATTTATTTATTTATTTATTGCAGAGTAATTTATTCCTTTCAGGGGGTTTTACAGGGAGGGGATTAAAGTCATATTCCCCTGTAGTTTTCCATCTTATATTTTGTGACCAGTGTAATAAAAAAAAATCCCCATTTCTACTTTGATAAGGACTGTAATATAAAAGCATGTGATAAAACCTATTCAGCAGTTTATGGATCATTTTCACTGATGGATAATTTTTGATTGCAAAGCAGTTATGTGGAGGACCTGCTGTGAGCTGTTGCCATACTGATTTTCCAGCACCATGTCCTATAGGTATTTCTAATATTTATATTAACAGAATGCACTAATTACTGTCCAAATAAAAAGCACAAAGGTAATAGTGTTAATAAGCTTGACACCTTTATTTTGAAGGAACAGCTACCACAATAAAAATAATGGAAAGGACCCCACATTATGTTTTTAACATGGCTTTAACATCATTTTAAACCGGATCACAACAGGAACGGTGTTTATAAGGAAATAACTATACTGATATATTAAAGTCAGCTTATATTCATCACAGAAGCTGATGAATAATTCAGAGCACATACTCACGTTCCCAGTTAGTATGCAGAGAGGTAAACTGTAAGTCATGCTGCCACGTCTCATTCGTCATCTCGCTGTTTGTGTTTCTTTCCATTATATTTGTTGTGGTTACAGTTTTATTGTCTGGGATTTGGCTCGGACCCTACAAACACACTTTTCAGAGACTGATGTCAACTAATACCCACTTTCTTTTCTTCCTCCTTAAATTGATTTGTTTCCCTGAATGAAAAGTGAAAGATCACAAATCTTGCAATGAGGTATTTGGGCGTTGAATGTTTTGTTTGTTTTTGTTTTTGGTTTGTTTTTTGATGAAAACAACATCAGATTGCACAAAACAAAATGAGACCATCTTTCCTTGTTTATTCAGTGTCTTATGAGTGCATTGTTTTTACTCTGTCAAATTAATTGAGCGTTCCCAGACAACATTGTTTTACACTAATGCACAACAGAACATTGGGATGCCATTTTACTACCTGAGATCCAATTTCACAGTTTTGTTTAAGGATTAAATTCAGCTTTCGGTATATTTACTTACATTTGCATTTCCTTTCAGTGACTGTGTGCACATTTTTAAAGACAGCTGTAGCCCGGTTGTGTACATCCTATCTATATATAAAGGCCATTATTTCCATTAGTATCTCTCAGTCACTCAATATCTCGATCCAAATGTGCCTATTATATGGAAACATATCCAAATTCAGTTACCCAGGTGTTACTCTGCCAGCAGCAGTAGGTCTCGTGTTAAAGACGTACACACAGAAAATGTTAGTGATGATTAAACTGTTGCAAGATTAGGACTACTACACGCTGTCTCTACCAGTGTCCTGTACTTTTTATACTTACAGCTCTTCACTAACGATCTTTGAAATAACGAGAGTGTCTCTGAGCCTTGTTGTACAATATTCTAAGTCAAGACTTGTTTACAACTCAACTGTGGCTATTAACATTGCCTCAAGGAAAAAAAGTAAACATTCATGAGTTTCATTAAGACGTGAGTTTATTTCCGGTCCGTTGTGTTTGTGCATTATTCAGTCTTGTTTTGTGCTTTAAAAGAGTTTCGTTGGATGCCACTGGAGAACTACCGTTTACAAAGAGTTGTCATGTTGTTCCCAGAGAATGTGAAGCTCAGATCTCTCACTGTTATATTTTTGTTTTGTGTTGAGGGCAAATGTGTTTACGTAATTCATGTTGCTTTACGATCTTTGTTTGCCGCATAATGTCCTCTGACTCCCATTGCTTTAGTGCTCTCAGAGAGAAGATATAGTGTGATGATACTGCAGAAACTCAGTCCAGAGGCAGTGGGCTCCTTCTGTCACAGGCCCTGATCCATATTTGGCTTTTTTTTTCTTCTTCTTTTTTTTTAATTTTTCATTAGCGATGACTTTTTTTTTTCCCTCAAAAGACAAAGCAGCGTTTAATCTGCTGCCAAATTCACTTGTTCATCAGAAGTTAAATAAGGCCATTAAGTTAAGTTACATAACACGCATATAAATACCAGAATACCTCTGCGGAAAGCCATTCAAGCCAAAAGGAAATCATGAATATATACATTCTTATGAAATATATTTAAAGAGATATTATGAATGATTGACTTATATATCTGATATATTTGCTTTGTAAGTAACCTATTTAAATTCTGCTTTTCAAAGTGATTTATTTTAACATTTTATTTTTAAAAGCAACCACAAGTTAATCATTACTCACAGGAATTAGTTAGAAAAAGTACAGTGCGTCATGTGGCAGGCACGTGAAGTCAGCATCAGCATGCAGCTCATATACTATGAGTGTGTTTCAAATGTCTGAGAGTATACGTGAAAACGTGGAGTTGGGGCCGTATGTTGTGTGCACTTTTTCATACATATTTCATGTAATTAATAACAAGATGGCTTTTTTTCTACCAAGATTATAATAAGCTAAACCCCTTTTTTCCCTCTTCCCTTTGTGAGATTTCCACCACAGGGAAATCAAAAAATGACTACCCTCAGAAGTCAACAAATAATCAGTAAATATGAAATGAGCACAGTAATGACACTTATGCAATTGTGAAACATGAAATTATAATGAAATATATATTTCAGTCTAAAAGATGTCTTTCCAATGATACAATTAATTCTTTTCTCTCAGTGGAAATGGCTTTGATTACCCCTTCATTTTGAATTTTCTTTGAGGCTGAACTCTAATTATGTACATAAGCCCCATATAAAGAATACTCAGAGCCAAAGTGTGTTCACTTGTTGAACTTGGCCTCTTTAGACAACGTGCATGTTTGTGCCAAAATGGCAGGAAGTTTGTTAGATGACTTTCATTTCACCCGATTAGTGCATCTGCCATGTGCTTCATTTGTTACTTGGGATGTTATTTAGAGATAACGGCCACCTCTCGCATGTTGCATCTCTGGTTTCTTTCCATTCTGTTCCTATGAGACACATACTGTATGGGTTCTTCTTGCCACTACTCCTGTTTTATCCCAGGTTGTTTACATACCTCTCTTGGTCTCTGACTTGCATGCTGAATAATTTCCAAACCAGGTGTTGGACATAATATTGTCGTCATACTGTGGTTTGTGAAATGCTTTGTAATGGATTGCCTTAACTGAAGATTAATAAAACATTGACAACTTTGGCAGAATACAAAATGGGTTTTTTATGTGTACGGTCACTAATGAGATGAAGCGAGTTGGACCAGTAACTTAAGACTTAATTTTGATAAAGTACCCTTTCACAATGCCAGCCTCACAATGGACTATTTAGTATTAATATCAATGCTGGAGAAACAGACTTAGTCTTTTGTATTCGACCATTCTTCTTCCTTGTTAAAACATCACCCATAATCAATGACCCTGATAAATTGCTGTCCCCTCCTAGTGTTATTATGATGGTAGTGGTATCTTGTGAAACTAGATAATCTAAGGCATCCATTGCTATCAACCATGTCAGCATAGTCTGTCAGGAAGGGGGCTAAATAATGCACCAAAATAAGGCTAAATTTTGGCAAGAGAATAACTGGCATGGCCATTAAAAAGGGGTCCCTTGAATGCTCACATGAAGATATCTGAATGAAAATGGGTTCTATAGAGACCCACGAGTCTAACCCTGAGCTAGAGAAGACTTGCTTCAAGTAAATGTTTTGTTCCAACTATCAGTGTACTCCTTCAAATTAAAGCTGCATATGTGTCTTTAAGAAAAGGACAACCAGCCTATTTGAGGAGCAGTGAATCACCGAATGTGTAAAAACACAATACATTAAAACAGGATAGTTGTGGAAATCAAAGTGTTAATTGTACCAGTACTAGTCTATGCACATCAAATCATTCATTCACTCATTTTCCATAACTGCTCATCCTGCTGAGGGTCGCAGGGAGCTGGACTCTATCCCAGCTGACAGGTAAGAGGTGGGTTACACCCTGGACAGGTCGCCAGACTATCACAGGGCTGATACATAGAGACAGACAACCATTCACATTCACATTCACACCTATGGACAATTTAGAGTCACCAGTTAACCTGCATGTCTTTGGACTGTGGGATGAAGCTGGAGTACCTGGAAAAAACCCACACCGACACAGGGAGAACATGCAGACTCCGCACAGGAGTTCAAACCAGGAACCCTCTTGCTGTCAGGTGACAAAGCTAACCACTGTGCCGCCACACATCAGATAGTAAGATTAATTGTAAAATAAGAAATACCAAAGTATATCAGTGTGTGATCCCTACACTCTCTATATTGGCATAGTTTTTAATTACCTCAACAGCCTGAGTAAATTCCTAAAATTCAGTTACAGCTTTTGGATTTGGTGTGCCACTCCAAGATTTTCAGTGCCCCTATCTGCCCCCCTATGAAAAGTTTCCTGGGGGGTGCCACTGCCCAAAACGCAGTTGAGTTGTTCGATGCAGGTGTGTTACGCTAGTGGTGGCTATTGTAGCCTCGACCTGTTAGCCTCAAGCAGAGGTCTGGTAAGATCAATTCTTTTTCACTCCACACTCTCAGACTTGTGGTCTTCAATCCTAACAGTTTATCAGACTTCACACAGCTCCTTCAGCACAAAAGGCTTCATACAACTTTTCTCACATAGGCAGTGCTGAACAGCAGCAGGATTTATGGGGACAAAGGAGCCCACACGGATCGAGGGGCACCATAAAGCACCATTTAGTTAAAAAAAAAACTGATTTAATATCATGCAGCAGGGTACAGGACCTCTCTTCTGGTGTCCCTATGGCGTGGTCTGTCTGGTATCCCTTGAAGGGAAGGGCCCACTGACCTTCAAGTTTTACTTTGCTGACTTGTTAATTTAGCCTTTTCAAATTAATATTCAAAAGACTAATTGAAAAGGTTTTTTTCAAAAATGCTTAATTTTAGGATTCATTAGTTTGAAATGAATCAATCATAAGTTGGAGAATACTGTGTGTTGGACATTGATTGATCTGTGTCCCATAATGAATTAGCAAATTGAATTAACTTTGTTCAGGGATACTGTGCTGCAGTCGATAAGGACTAAACTACAGCAAAATGGAGAGAGAAATCATGTGAACAGACGTTTAAGACAGACAAGCTTTTTGTTTGAGTCTTGTGTGCATTTTCAATCTACACTTTCCTCCTCCACACCCTCCAGGGCTCTTTGGGGAATTCCCTATCAGCGACATTTTTAGACACTTTAAAATCTAAACTGAACATTTTAAAGTATTTTGACGCAAAAATCTTAGATCAGAGGTTCTCACAGTTCTGATGGCTGAGTTTCATTTCAGGGCACCAGCAAATGATGGAGGGCCACACATGGGAAAAGCGCACACAATCTGACTTTTAATGATATTTTTATGGCATACTAACACTTGACAAGAATTATCACAATCCACACTGATACAGCCTATGTGACATTCATATTACACTCTAGTTTTCCATTTTAATACATTTGAAAACAATGAAATAGAGACATTGATTGTACCTACAGCTGTCTAGTAACAGCTGGAGTATGGAAACCCCATTTGGACAAACCATACACAGAACTGCAGTACCATAATACCAGAACTGATAGTATTAATAATGGCAGTTTGTTAAGTATGTTTATGATTATGATTAAATTTGCTAATGATTATATCAGAGGGCGATGGGTCTCGTAGCATAGCACTAATTTTACTTTATATTTTTTTTATCAGTATATTGGGAGGGGGCATTTTGAGCATGTTTGAGTCCCCCCTAATATATACTGCAATTACAGCCTAGGATCTTCCATCTAAAGTCATCATTGCCAGTATGAAACAGAAGGACAGACATCTTAAAGTGGGCACTAACTTATATTTAGTTTGTCGTTTGGACTCAGCTGAATAATTTATCATCTTGGACTTTAACAGTTACATAAACAGACCCTTTATTCAAACATTAAAAACACTGCTGTCTTGAGATTTTTTATCACAGATCTTCAACAATCACCAACATGGCTGATTCGCATCTACACATCTATCCCCCCCGAGAGACTTGCGTCCAATCAGCGCTATCCTCTCGCAGAGTGTGTTCCCCTCAGAAACGTGTTTTTCTCCCCCTAATGAGATGCACTGCTGACGAATCAAGCTGTCCACCTGGGGAGAGGGAGACAGCAGCTGGAGCCATAAATTACCAGCCTAAGATAGAGCCAACACCTCCCTCGCCCACCCACTTACTGCCTGAACAATAACCACCGACTGGCAGCCAGGAAGAAAATCAACAGCTAATGACATAGAATTATACCCTACTTATATGTAACATTTCACATGTATAATGTGCAAAAATCAGTTCTGCTAGAACTAACTGCACCAATTACTCTGGAGCTCTGGCAGGCAACATTTCAAGAGCCAAATTAGATATTGAAAAACACAGGCTCGGCTTTTGTGCTAAGCTAACACAGCTTCAGTCTTTAAAACCAACTCTCTGTAAGAAAGCAAATGAGCTTATTTTTCAAAACGCTGAATTGTGTCTTTGATATTTAATTTTAAAAGTGTTAAAATGTATTCGACTGTTGACTCATGTTTTTCAATCAGCCATGTGCACACATCAGAAATATCTCAAATATGATACAATATGCCACTGCATGAATTCATGTCTGAACAGGAGGTTGGCAGTGCATTAAATTATGAAATGTTTGTGTGTGTTTCTAAAAACATTTAAACTGCATCAAAAATACAAAGCTGATAAATAACTACAGACTGATATAAATAATCTTAAAAAGTCATTTGAATAATTAGCTGCAGCTTGCAACATTTAATTTAGCAGAGCAATAACTACAGTGCTTTTTAAGAAACACAAACTAAGTGTGCACTTGTAAATTAATAAGGCCTGCAGCGAGTGTGGTCAGCAGCCACCAAACATCCCTCTGGACTCTGTTTTTAATCTGTTCAGCGGGGCGGGGAGGGAGGTGTGCAGAAGCTATTCCCACTCTAATCAGAGATGTGCAGTTTCAGTATTGACCTGGAAACCAACCAGAACCAGATCTCTTCATGGTACGTCACAGCACTGCCAACGCTGCCCAATTAAAACAGCCTCCAGGTTGTCCAGCGGCAAGGTGGGCTGTTTCATGTCTGATGGTGGGTGGAACAACATCCACCAATTTGCAGAGTTCAGGTCAGCTGAAAACATTAAGCTATTTCTCTTCAGGTTTGGAGTTACAGTGGGAAGGTTTCGTTAGACCTTCGCGGCTCCCATTAACTGTATGGTGCACCTCTCTGTTGTAAGCTTTCTGCTCTGCTGTTCAAACTGAACTCCACTCACCTCAGGGCTACAACATAGCTCTCGCTCAGCAGCACAAATGCACTCACCACCACGATTCACCAGCCACAGCTGTATTGGCTATAAATCATCATTAGGCTACCGATAGAGACTGATATTAGAAGAACGAGTGAGTTTTCAGTGCACTGTAATGGAGCCGAAGTGGAGCAGTGTGTGGTTTCCCATTACCACCCACTGCTGAGATTATGTGTTGGAGATTTGTCAGCTGGGAAAGCCGCTCATATGGAAAATAATTGTGAAAAATAATCACTCAGATTCAATGTAAAGAAACACAAACATAAAATATTTCTTAAAGCTGTTCATTTTACTTTCAATCTAAAGACCGAAGTGGTCTGGAATAAAACATCACATCAATAAATATCACCTCCTCTGCCTTGAAGGAATGAAATCTGACATTTAAGCATTCATTAACTGACCACACACATCAATAACATTAACAAATACAAACCGGAGAAGAGCTGAGTACCTACTGTATGAGAGTGCTGACTTCTCAGAAGGGAGTCCGACATGCTGAGTATCATTACATCGTGGCAGAGTGAGCCTTATTTACTGTTTGCAGCATGCTGGAACAGACTGTTCTCCATAAAAATGCATTCCCATTACAGGCACAAAAACAACAATGAATTTGAAAATGTCAGGGATATTTTGGTGATTTTATGTGATTCTACATGCTGGAACAAAACAGGAGAATACTGAGAAGGTAAATACCCCAGTCTGAATGCCAATGCATGTTTTAATTGCCTGCACGCTGAACAGACCACTGCCTAAACACTGCCACAGCATATTTAGAGGTGAAAGGAGTCCCCAGTAAATCAATTAGGTGATCAGCAAAAATTTACCAGCAATAATTTTGAATACTGATTATTTGTCTCACAGTTTTCTGACATTTTGGACCAATTACAGTGGAAATAGATGAGTTTTTTGCTTAAACTTACCATGATGATAAGTGCTGTATGCACAGTGTAATGGCCATAGAATAGTGACACCACTGCCATTTAGAGTGGTTCCCTTCAAGCCTTACTTTCACTATGCAGCTCTGTCTGCCACAGAGTATGTTCTCCTGGGAAAATAAAGGTTTATGACACAAAAACAGGAAGAAGATAGCACTAGTAGCTATAGGCAGCTATCCCCAGTTACCAAAGACTAGCAGTGTTAAGTTCTTAGATTTTTTACATCTAATGTCCCCAGTAGCGGAGACGGGGACCAGTGAAACTACTGTAATAACTGTGGAAAACTAAATGCAGTGTGTCCTGTGTTGTTGCTGGGCTCTGTGGAAAATGGAGAGCGATATGGTTGTCTTTGCAACAGTGGTGCCAACGATAACACCACCTGGAAACACTGGGAAAAAAATCATAATAATTATTGCAAATTGATACGTTAAATGAAGATGTATGCATATATGGCAGGGAAAGAGAGAAGGTCAGTGTAGCTCCACACAAGCTCTTAATACTAACAATGCTGAAATAAAATATATTACCTTACTGTTATGAATAAAAACCCAGAAAAATGATAAAGTAATGTTTTTCCTTTTTCGGTTGATTTATTAGTCACTGTTCAGACTACACAGTCTCCTCACAGTTACTGAATATTTATGAAGTGCTAAAAATTCTGTTGGGGAAAAGGGAGGGAGAATCACAAAAGTACTCTAAAAAAAGAATATTAATTTTAAAGGGACTGTGTGAAAATGTACAGGGATGGGAGCTAAAGCTAAAGCCAGCAATTTTCAGTTAACTTTTGTTGACCGAACAAAGCATGTTCACATTATGCTTCGCAGAAGTTTGTACACAAATTCTTCATGGGAAAAGCTTTGTTTAGCAATAGTTTAGCAAAAGTAGTGAGCATAGGAGGTGAGTAGCCAACTATATACAATTTACCATTGTATTGTTTTCAGATTAACTATTCCTTTAACCAAGTGTTTATAATGTCACCGTAAAGATCCCCTAACCATAAGTACACAGTCTAGTCCAGACCTTGTTCATACAAAACCCAGTACAGAATATATAGAATAAACCCAGAATGTAGTGGGATATGTTTTCTTTAGTGTATAATCACCTGAAAATAAGAACAGTTCTTCTCTTAAGTGGTTCTTAAGCACCAAATTTCTGGTTGTGTACATCACCGAGGACCTCTCCTGGACAAATATCACCGCATCACTAGCCAAAAAAAGCCAAGCAGTGTTTTAACTTCCTCTGGAAACCAAAAAGGGGTAATAGCCCCGGCAACTATCATGTGCTCCCTCTATTGAGGCATCATTGAGAGCATCCTGACCAGCTGCATCACTGCGTGGTTTGGGAGCTGCACTGCCTCCAACCACAAGACCCAGCAGTGCACAGTGAACGCAGCTGCGAAGATCACTTTCGCCTCACTCCCCTTCCTTTTGGACATTTACAACACCTGCCTAGCCCGCAAAGCCACCTACATCGCCTCCTCGGTTTCCTGCCATCTGGGAGAAGATACTGGTGCCTCCAAGCCTGCTCCAACATACTGGTTAACAGCTTTATACATCAGGTTGTGAGGATGCTGACAACTGTCTTTTATACAAGCACACATGTCTACACTCAACACTAGACACTTTGAACACTACAAAAACTGCTGCTAATTACTCATCCTGTAGAGGGCATATTTCTCTCATCTTTACCTGCAGTATATTTCATCTATATGCACTACACCTGTTTCCACTTCCTGTACGTCCCCATTCTGATCACAAGAATGGCTTAAGGGAATTTCTTCCTGGCCACTTGCTCCGACTGATTTTGATGGTCAAGGGTCAAGGTCAGTGTGACCTTGCATCTGTCTTATTCTTATGACAATACATTCTCACTCTGATATTGCCACATATTGATGTTTTGGTCATGGACTTTCCATGTCCACATACAATGTGCAAGGTACTCTGGGTGCATTGGTTGTTGACGTTCTGGGACACCACGTCAAGTTCTCCTCTTTCAAGATACACTTCCGTTTTCACAGGAAATTTAACATTTACATACAGTCTCGCACTACGCCGGAATACCACCATGATTTTTTTCCTTCAACAACAAACACACGTGGTTAGGTTTAGGACAAAAGAACAGGGTTTGGCTTTAGAATCTTACAGGATGCAAACACCGCTCTCTTAGGTAAAAGTCTGTGTTTGTGGGACCCATTCACCAACACTCCTACTCGCCCCACTCAGACTTTCGCCGCCTTAACTTTCGTCCTTGTGCCGCAGCGTATCCCCCTGTCACTGTTAGACTTTAACAGCAACTGGCAGCGTATCATGACGACGTTAAAGGACACCTTTTTGCGTGGATTTCTGAGGCCACAAGTCTCTGCCCAAGCGCTGGATTTCGACAGCGTGCTCCTCATGAACACAATATCTGAAGAAGGCCTTGAGGGGATTTCCTCAAATTTGGCACAAACATCCACGTGGACTGTAGAATAAACTGATTAGTATTTTAGTCGTCAAAGGTCACTGTGACTTTTCACATGAAATTTCACACAAATGTCTGATAGGACAAAATGATGAAGTGATGACATTTTATATCCAGAGGGTCAAAGGTCACTGTCAGGTCATAATGTTTTGCAAAAACACTTATCTGGCAATTATTGAACGTCATATCGCAGGAACAAAAGGGGAGACATCTGGTCGGATACTGAACTGGTGACACTAATCTTAGGTGCCCACTTTGAAACTGTGCTGATTGAATAGATTGTCTGTGCTGTTGGGGTGATGATGTGTGTGAAGCATTAACGTTTTCTCAGACATGGATATAAACTGTAAGTGCATACAAGCGCGAAGCAGTAATTATAGTTTTTGTTTTTATTAGAAAAATGCAGTTAATAGACTGAATAATCAAACTAAACACTTAGTTTGATTCACAGCCACCGCCAAACCTGTCTGAACGTTGTGACTCAGCATCTCTCAGTGTGACACAGCGACTTAGTGTCAGGAGCTCCAGCAGCAGTCAGGCTGCCAGCATATCCTAGTATTTCTAACTCTTGTTGTTTTGTTTTAATAGTTGTATATACCAACATTACGGTCTGACAGAAACAGCATTTAAGTCCTCTATATATCCTGGACTGTTGGCAGACTTACAATAACATTGACTCTGACTTTATTAAAAGCTAGTAATGCTCGCTTAGGTTGTGATTTTATTTTATTATTTACTAAAACAGGATTTTAATACATCATACACCATATTCAACCTTCTCCTCTGGCTCCAGAGACTGACACTGTCCTTACTCACCCTCAGCTTCTCACTGTGAGCCTACTGAAGTGTCAAAGATCGGTGCCTGGAAGTGGGCCTGTAGGCTCCCGACCTTGAACCTCTTGTCTCTGTCAGTTGTTCTCAGATGTCGATTTGGTATCTTACATTCAGCTGCAAAACTCTTAAAGAATCACTGGAAACAGGCAAAGTCCGATGCAATCAAGTTTAATGTGTCAACAGGCAATAACACATACAACTTCGTGAGTCAGCCCCCGGGATGCGACTAAAATCCTGCTCTCAGTGTCCTAGCTTATATGCTGGTGGAGATTCAAATGAGTCTCCACCTCTTTTTGCTAATCCTTCCCACTCTGGGCCAATTCTATTGGTGGAGAACTTTTCTTTGTGTCCAATTCTGATTGGGCCCATTTTTAATGGTGTAATGCAGCCTGGAATTTCCCAAATTTCCTTCCCTTATGTTTGGTTTCGTTTTCACTTTATTTTTAAAAAATATGTGAATTCTAGGGACTTTCTACACAGTCCACAGTGCTCTTAGTTTCTTATAAAATAAAGCCTTAGTCATACAATATGTGAGTGTGTGTGTGTGTGTGTGTGTGTGTGTGTGTGTGTGTGTGTGTGTGTGTGTGTGTGTGTGTGTGTGTGTGTGTGTGTGTGAATCATCATTGAACAAAACATGGTGTGTTCTTTCAGTAAGTGCATACAACATCACATAATAACCTGATATTGTGAATACAATATTTAACTTTGATCCAAAGCTTTTATAATACCTTATACATGATTATATAGTTCCTTATAATCAATTTTGGGTTAAAACCTTATTACTTGATTCATTGAACATAACTTTTACACTACACTACACAGTGGACCAGTATTGATTTCACTGCCCTGTGACCACTGAGCAGGCTTCAGGGGTTACATTTACCTAAACCCACCCAAGGTGTTTTTTTGCCTGAACCTAACCAAACCTTAACCTTAGCATTGTCACATCATACAATGGATTCGTAACAGTTTTGAAAGGCACAGACAATGATATCATCCTACTGGTAGGGGAGCCATATCAGAACATACTATGCAGGAAACAAAATTGAATTGGCAAGTGGCTTTAAGATATGCTTCACTCACCAGCCAAAAAACAGTGGTAATCTGCTGAAAGGCTGGTAATTGTCATTTTTTTGGCTTGTTATGCCTTCATTAGATAGGACAGACTAAGCGTGAAAGAAGGAAAGAGAAGGGATGCTGTGCAGTGAAGGACCACAGGCTGGAATCAAAGCCATGGCCCCTTTGTATATGGGGCACCTGCTCTACCCACTGAGCTACTGGGCGCCCCATGTGGCTGGTAAAATTTGAACATTCACTAGCCATTTGACTGGTGGACCAAAAAGTTTTTGCACCCTGCTTGTATGTGTCGTTCTGGAGAGCAAACATTGTATTTTGACGTTTAATTTGGAGAATTTCTTGTCAAAATCGACATGTCGTCTTTAATTCGCTGGACAACGTAGTTGGTTTTTCTCCTCTCTGCTCCACTTCACTCTTAAAGCTCAAGCAAAATAGGTATGTTGGCATGGCTACACATCAGTGTGGACTGAAAATGACATTAGATCCTGGTAGATGTTGGTCTCTAGTGATTGGTTTGGGAAAATTGAATCGCCTTTCTCCACGGAAATTGTTTAGAGAGGACACAGTGTCAGACTGAAGATGGAAACACAATGTAACGAGTTGACAGTTCTGTCTGATATCATCCAGCAATAAATCTCCAGCAAATCTCTTAAAGTATAACTATGGGAAAGAAAAACAAATGACAGCCCCCCTGCTCTCCTACAGAAAGTCAGCCTACCCTTCCTTCAGCTAAAATTAAAATTACCCTCCCCCCTTAATAATTTTCCCACAATCCCTTAGGTCTGTAAGGACCTCCACACTGACTCAATCTCATGCAAATCAAATGGCTGTTACATCTCTGAGTGCTGATGCTGCCAGCAGCCATGAACCATTTCAGCAGTGAAAACCATTCCCTGGTTGATGCGTGCCATTTACCAGCGAGCTGAAAAGTGCACACAATACCCAGCATGACCAGCCCTGTCAAGCAGTAAAAAGGCTTTGGAGATTTGAAATAAGTGAAAGTAGGTGGTAGTCTCACATAGTGCTCAGATAATACTTCCTACACTGACAGCTGCTCTTTCTGCTGCTCTCTCTGCTGTGCCCTCTGCATGTATTTACTATACACCTTAGATTACCTCTTCACTGACTCAGAGCTGGGACTGTAATCTCTGTGGCTGGAGGGGAAAGGGAAGAGGAGGCAAGTAAAAGAGAATATTTTAGAGGGAGGGGATGATGAAGACGAGTGGTGACTTTAAAAATGAGAGAGAGAGAGAGAAAAAAGCTGGCATGTGGAGAGAGGTAAGAGAGGGTGGGAGGCTGGAACGAGGAGTAAAGGAGATTAGAGAGAGCACAGAGGAGGGAGACAGAGTGTAGCGAGGAAAGACAGCAGGAGAGAGCATGAGGAGTACAGTAGGAGAAAAGAGGAGCCCCCCATAGGGAAGCACTGTCCTGTGAGTCATCCACAAGCAGCTGGATGTGGGCCTGTGTAGACTCCCTCCTATGGTCTTATGGGATATTAACAAAGGGAGAGTGATGAATGACTGCTTCTTTTATCAAGAAAAAATATAGAAAAAAGTCTCCTGCTTCAAGGCTGCCTGATTGAGGCTCTTTTGATGTGAAAGAACGTGATGAATGAGTGCAACTGTACACTACGGCGCTGCCGTTTCTTGTGATGTTTGAGAGCCTGATACATGCAGAAATTTTATGTTTCCAGTGTGAGGCTGAGCATTGTGGGAAATATTTTTAATGATGGTTTGTGGGAAAGACAAGAATTATTTTAGTTCTTTGAGAGTCACAAAGCAACAGCGACATTCCTCAAAATAATTGCTTTTTTTTGTTTTTTTGCCTGAGTTTGGCAGCTTTTACCTCTGCTCCCCAAATCCTTCCTTTCCTGTCTCTCTCTCCAGTCAACAGAGATGTTTTGTGACTGCCGTGCTCAGTCTCATCCCTCTTACTCCTGCTCATCCTCGTGTTTACCCCCTCAGAAGACACACAAGCACATAGATCGCCATATGTGTGTGTATAACCCCTCACACATAAACACTGGCAGAGGAAACAGAAATAGCAATAGACTGTGAGCGAAAAGATAACAGCCTCTGCTGCTGTGTGGGTGTGACACAGCTCAGCTTCATCGTTCCAACTCTCTGCGACAGTGTGGGAAAGAGGGACTGAGAGGAACCACTACAAAGTGCAGAAACCAGTGGCTTTCTTATTGTCAGTCCCAGCGCTGCTCCTCTGCTATCACCTATACTGAGCGTCTGAGCTGGTGCTCGTCTCCCACACAGAAAGGCGTCGGCTTTGAAGCTGAAACAGCTAACAACTGACTCGGCATTTTGAGACATTTAAGTGGAAATGAAATAAGGATTAAGGTTTTCTCTGAGGCCTGAGTTGAAAGGCTGCTCGGTTGCTCATTGGTCCCGCTTGCAGGAATGTCCTTGTTTCAGCTGCGTCAACTTGATGCATTCAGTGTAACTTTATCGTCCTCGTCTTTAGACCACTGCAGTCGAGATTTGATGCTTTGCTGGGATGAGGACTCCTTCTGCATCACTGATGAATGTTTCTCTGAACTTTCAAAACCCAACCTTGTAGAAATACATTCATTTGCATGTTAACGGTATTTCAAACCCACTGTCCCCCACTAACAGCAACATGAGGAAAATTGCTGCAGGTTATAATAAATTTAGGTTGATTTTCCATTCAGGGGATATTTGAGGTAATGGAGTTCACTGGGTGCTGTCCATGATGCTGAAAAGCCACATGCATCCTGAGGTTGTCTACGCGTGGGACACATGCTGCCACTTTACTGCCTCGAAAAAGAAAGTACAGGTTGCGTCTGAAGTTGCTAAGCTACCATAACCAGCACTGTATCACAGCCTTCTTACCAGAAATCCTGAGTGCAGAGCTGATCTTCTTCATGGCATTGTGTCTTAGGTGTGTATTAGGCCTAGACTATTGTCCATAAGACAGATGTAAAGCTCTGTGTAGCCCTGCACTAAAATGATCAACTTCTCCTCCATGTCTATCACAGACTGATATTTACCGAAGAAGGAAAATATGCGTGCTGCCTGTGACTGGTTGTGGGAGACGAAGCAGCAGAGTGCCAAGTGGAGTGAATGAGTGATTGCGTTAACTGTTTGTTAGTTTATGTAGATATAGAAAGTTCTGTTTCTTCGAACAACAGGGCTCTCATTTGAGTGGAGAGCCTCTGATTGGATTTACCAATGCACCTTCTGTTTATCTCAGGGCGCAGCCATCATGCCCTGATAGTAGGCCCTCATCAATGCTTGCCCATTGCAATGGTGTCAATCTGGCTTTTGCATACGGCTACACTAAAAAAATGGATTTTAGGGTGCAAAAAACCTGGTATGTGTCATGTCATGACTGCACAGAGGACAACCAGGAGTACTTGCGGTTGTTAAACAAGTATGGAGGTCATTTTCTTAATAGCAAAAAGTCAACATTAAAGTACCCCATTACAAGCTAAAGACGTGCATTTCATGACTTAGAAGAACACAAGTACGAGCAGCAGAATCCACTTCAGATATGAAAAGAAAAAGTACTCATTTAGCAGCAAACAGACCCCATCATTATCTCAGATGAATTAATATGCAAGCAGCATTTCAGTGTGATCAGTTGAGGTGAAGCTAATTTTAACAATTCTATCTGTTGTTGGTGGTTTTGCACAATATTTCATGAACTGATCATGTGTCTTAACATGCAAAAATCACAGATATGTAAAGTAAATGGTATGACTGTTGGAAGAGTTCAATGTATACACTAGAGCTGGACCTGGATATTGGATCATTCAGATTTTCATTCATAGGGTAGCTATTTGTTTTTTAATTTTGCTATGTGGATATTCTTAAATTTTGCTGGAGCAAGTGTGCTGCTTCTGTGCCTGTGTTTCACAGTGCGTTGTCAGGTGCTGTCTCGGATTCTGAGCCTGTTATTATGAGCATTTATTTAGGTCTATAATCTATCCATGATGAGAAAAATTGTCATTAGCCGTTATTTTGCCACAAAAAGCCAACAGAACAAACTCCTGGTGATTACAAACATGTTTAAACCTTCTGGAAAATGCTTTCAATAAATACATTACAAAAAGTAGCACCCTAGAATTACAGAATCCTTTAAAATGAATGCCTTTAATTAAAACAAAAGGCAGGTGTTGCAGCGCTCTGCTGCCTATCTCAGCCAAGAACAAGCTATGTTCATCAGACGCAAACACACATTTGTATGATGCGTATCTTAAGTGCCATGTTCTCCAGGTTTAATTGGATGTGTTCAAGTTTGTTGTTATTGCTTGGTGTAGATTGTATTTTTTGTGAGCATGCATGGTGGGCTGTATGTATCATATTTTTACATATACATATCAGTATAAGTTGTATGTATTATATTATGTTTTATGTAACTTATGTTCGAGTCTATTATTTGTTTTTTTGTTTTACATAAGGACATAAAGGTTAAAGTTGAAGCTGTTCAGGGACATGCCTCAGTTTCCAGCCCATTGTAACACTACAAGAGCTGCAGCTAAGACTACAAGTACCTTAAAACTAGTTGGCAAGTTAGCAAAAAAAGTCTGAATGAATAGTTAAAAGTAACAGATAAATAGCTGAGAAGTCCTTTTATGGATTTCCATGTGCAGCCATGGGTTCACTGCTGTCATTGTGTTTTCCCTGAGGTGAAATATTACTGAATGATGCTATGAAGGCCACCACACACATAAAAGGGTACTTGAATCCATCTGATAAGCTGTGAGGGTACGTTGGACAAAAAAAGGTTGGATAATAAACCACTGGCTTTTTAGAGATTTAAGTGGAGACTATGAACCTGAATTATGAAAGCAGAAAAGAAAAAAGCTGTTTTCTTTGTGACTATGTCAAGTCATGTCAAGTGCAGTCACAGCTGAATCTTCTTACTTAATGAAATTCATAAAAGGGACAAAACATGACCTTTATAATAAGATATTCATCTGCAGGATTACATGACCATATATCTGGCAGAGGGCTGTGTGTATTTTTTAAACCATTCATCCATCATGACTGACATCTCCTTCACATTAAGGCTGACGGTCAGCACTTAAACGTTACAGTTGTTGTAATATCCAAACTCAGGTCACTAAGACATTATGCGCAGATCCTGCTCATGTCCTGCTCAAAGCTTCCTGTATATAACTACAATAGGAGTATATCTAGAGACTCCCAGTGATAAAGTGCCTCAGCACCCAGAACAGAAGCTTAGCGTGCTAGCCTGTCATATGCATTAACTTTTTTATTTGTGGGTCTTGAGGGGAACCAAATTTTAGTCCCCAGTAACAGTTGAAGAATGTATTGAGAGCTCTTGCTGGAACAGAGCTATAAATTACACAGCAGGATCCTCCATTCTTCTTCACAGCACAAGGAGAAAAGAAAAACATCCAGCAGCACACTGTGATCCCGGGTGGATTTTGTTGGTAAAATGCCAAACACCTCGCCCAGCACTTATTGTAATGTATCAGCCACATGACGAGGTAAGCAGAGTCTGTGTTAATCAGGTCACCAACCTCGAATAGTAATATTAACTTGAAGGGAGAGCTGAGTGAATTGCAATAGTCACCTCATTCTCAGAGCAGTTTTACTCCCGGTAAAAGGGCTTGGCCTCGCAGGTAGCAACGTCCTCATGATTTCCACTTTGAAGTAATGGCGTGTGTGAGGAATCCATTACTTTAGCCCTAACACCCTGCTGTGATGCTCGTGGGGGTATGTGACACTCCATTTCCTCTCATTTCCTGGCCTCGCTGCCAGAGCTTCATATTCCCTCATAGAAAATGCATTTTCCCCCCCAAATTCTTCTCTTTTTTTTGTCACAAACATGTTTTCTGTTTTTGCAGTACAAGTGCACTGCCTCAAAATAGATTTTGGGACTGCAGGGGGAAAAGCAGGCTTGTGTAAAATATGCAGGAATCTTAATGCAAATTCAATCTTGGGCGCTGCCTCGTCCTGATTACAATTCAACCAATCTCAGGAGTACAAGAGTCCATCCCCCTCTGCTGCCAAGAAAGATTACAACTGACTATGATCTGAGACATGATATCAGCAAACTAAAACAATCTAATCGTGTCCTCCTTTAGTCTCTGTGTCATATTACCAGGAGTCCCTGTGGAGCAGGTGGTGTCCTAGCCGTGTGTAGAACCCCTGGTGCTCAGTCAGCATCAGTGGTGGAATATAATTACTGCAAATACATTCATTCAGGTACTATATTTCAATACAATTTTAAGGTATTTATGCTTTGAGTATTTTGTTTTCATGCCTCTTTATACTTTGATACAATGACAATGATGATGTTTCAGCTCCATTTGTGTGACAGCTGTGGTTACATTTGCATCCAAAACATACAGGGAGCTCATAAAAAAGGATGCTTTGTCATAGATTAAACTTCCCAACAGCATGTACAAGTAAAGCTGAAACGATTTGTTGATTAATTGTTTAGACAACTAAAAGAAAACTATTCTGGTAATTGCTTCCATAATTTTTATACAGGGTTATGGTAAGGTTTGTCACATGAGGATTTGCTGCTTAATATAATTTTTTGATTTGTTTTTGTTATATTCAAATTTATTTCCATGTTTATTTATCTGTTATTTTAAGGTTTGGAAAATGTGAAGATGTCACTTTTGGCTCTGGGTAATGCTTGAGTTTGAGTTTGAACAAACAGTCAGTATATTAAGAAAGTAAACAGGAGATTAATCCATTGAGGAAAATAATCATTATGTAAATTAGTTTAAACTAGTGCCACTTAGAGCAGCTACAACTGTAAAATGCTGTTTGCACATTCATTCATAAGTAATAATAATCTAATGATATATATAATAGTCTAACAGTCACAGGGGACATTTTTCTGTATTCAATACTTTTAATACTCTAAATAGGCTGCTTAATGGTCCAGTTTTTAGGATTTGGAGGGATATATTGGCAGAAATTTTATATATATTTATATACAACTACTGTATGTTTTTATGAGCATATAATCACCTGAAACTTGTTGGGTCTCACTCATGAAATCTGTGAGTAGATTTGTACATAAAAAAGCTTGGTACTAAAAACCTGATCTGGTTTCAAGAACACTGCAGAAAACTTGGATTTAATTGTAGGCATGTGTGTGTATGATCATGAATGTCAATCAGTCATAAACTGAGAGCGTGCTCCCACGAGTCAGCAATTAGCATACAGCCCGCTCATGAATAGCCAGTGACCACCATATGAGGAGGTGATAATTACTATGGATAGGTGCATCCTGTTGACCTGGAAAAACTTTTGCATGATTGAAGTTATTTTAGGTGAAATGGGGTTGAGAAAAACATTTTATTCTCTTCTGTTAGTGGAGGAAATGAGTGCTGTTAACTCTGTGTCTCCTGTTGTAAGAACCATTCAAAAAGTTAAATGAAAATGGCTCAATATTAAACTTGTGGCAAAAAAAGCACAAGTACACCCAAAAAACCCACAACACACATTCACATTTCATCAGTGAGACTTGTTGTGTTTTCGTTACCAAGACTGAGCGGTTTATATCTACATATGGAGCAAGTCCTCTCCCACAGTTTCCACCTAACTTCTACAGTAGCCCAGAACTGACAAATCAAACACAGGCTCTAGATAGGGTCTTTCGCCACCGTAGTTCTCCCACACACTTGGCACATGGGAGAAATTTCAGTTGGTTGCAATCTGCAACCTCACCACTAGATGCCACTAAAGTCTACACACCGGACCTTTAATACTAACAAACTATGATTTTCAATTCAGGGCTTAACTGTAATGGAGTATTTTTAAAGTGAGGTATTAGTACTTTTACTTAAAGATCTGAACACCTCCTTCACCACTGCTCATCATCATCAATCTGACTCTGAACCTGTGGCTGATTATTAACACCAGATGTCCCTCCTCCTACATACAGGGAAACCCCACGCAGCAGCCGCTCATTCATCCTTTATGAGAACAAGTGGAGACTCCTGTTGGCGGTTCGTGTCAGTCTGACGACCTACTGGTGGTGACTATGATGACCAATCTGAGGTTTCAGAGCTTCACACAGAGAAAACTTTTTAGAAGGCACTCTCTCAAAGCACAGCCTGAAGGGACGCGTCAGGACCAGGACCAACTAAAAATGTTTATACAGCTGGATCTGTTGTACTGTTTGTTTAAAGTCATTGTGGGGAGGCGACCAAGAGGGGATGCATAACAGCACATGAGTGAGTCCTTGTAAGCACTTAGCAAGGCTATTAGTACGGTGGCTGACGAAGGGCAAATATGCTGCAAGAGAAATGTGGGGGTGTGGATTGCATTATTTTGTTGTGATGACTAGATATGTAGAGTTTTCTGTTGTACTTGTTTTGGGGGTTTGTGTTTTTGTTTGTTCTTGCATAGCTTCTGTATTTGCAGCATGTTTGCTGTCATTGTATTTGTTCTGGCTTTCTGCAGCACGTTTCAGTTGTTGAATTTGTTCTGGATTATCGTATGTTGTTTCTGAACTGGCATTGTGTCTGAAGCTGCTGCCCATTTCTCCTAATAGAACATTTCTGGGCCGTTACAGTGTGTCTGCCCATTTTGGCCACTGTTTATTAGAGCTTTGAGAAAATACTGTATCTCAGTGAGAAGCTTTTGTTGTTCAGTTTTTGTCTTCAGTATCGGAGAGTGGACTTTGCAACAGACATGTTTCATTAGTGGATGCTGGATGTGGTTGTTGCTCAGGGCAGCGGGAAGCATGCAGACCTCCAAGCTACCTTTCTGTGGTGGCTAAAATGAATGACAGCTGGCCCTGCTTTGTAGTCTGGCAGTGCAGCATGTATGCTTCCACATTGAAATTATATAAATATGCAGTTTTTGTACAAATGCAGTAAAACCTTCACATTGGGAGCATAGCAGGCTTTATGTTCATTTTCAGACTGAATCAGCCCATTTCTGTATGTGCTAATTGCTGTCATATAACACTTTTATTATCGTCATTTGCAATATAATGTTAATACAGAAACCGTGGAGAGACGATGGGATTTTGTTGAGAGCTGAGTCATTACTGCTCAGCAGGCTGTTTCCTACCAAATATACATGATCCTTTTTTGGGAGGAATCAGACATGCTGCAGAAATCTAAAACCGTTATTAGATGAGAAGCAAGACATGAACTTAAAGCATCTGCTGAAATTTTTAGCAAACTACTGCCATCTTAGGGAGGAATAGCAGCATTGCAGCAGGAAGCAGCAGTGACTCTTGGGCTTACGTGTACAGTAGATGGCAACAGGAATCTCTGTGCTGTCGGCTTAAAAAGTGAATTTTTAAAAAGGGACATCAGCACTAGGGCTTTAAAAAATTCCAGTATCACTACCCTTAATGTGAAACCGATACCAATATAGTACTTCATTTGATACCTTTCCCCTACTTTATCTAATACCCATGATGTGAATGGAAGCATTCAGTTCCATAAAATGCCACCAGGCACCACAGGCATGTAGTATAGCCATACTTTCAAACATTTAGGTGGTATATCATCATCCTGAACTGCCAACTCTGTTAAAACACCGCACTTCACCACACCATGGACTGTATGGGTTATAGCTGCTGCGTTAATGGCCCAATCACGTCATTAAATTAACAAACGCTTGTGGTGATTGGCTGCGAGCAAAATCATATGAAGTCACATTTCTAGAGTCCAAAAAGAACTTAATGCAGGTATCATTTGACTGGAGAGGTTTCGATATTGCATGGCACTCGGTTATTTCAGTCGATACCTTAAAGGTGTTGAGTATCAATACCCAGCCTGAGCACATTCATTTGCAAATTAAAGGGTAATTTATTGAGAAAACAATTCACATATAAAGAGGTTGTATTAAACACAAATATCCGTTTTATTTTTTTCTTTACAATAAACCAATCTCTCTAAAGAGGAACATTTTCCTTTTTTAAAACAAGTACAGCCAAAAGTAGAAAGGCAAAGTGTTTCTTCACAATGTTCACAGGCTTGTAAGAGTTACAGAGAACCTCAGTCTCACAGGTTTGGGATCAACACTGCCAGAGTGAGCTGTTAAATCAGAGAGAAGATGAACTGCACACCACTGGTTTATGTCACTTCTAATCAAAACAACTATGAAACACATTAACCTGTCGTATGAATACAGTCTGAAGCAACTGTGCTTTTAATACACATGCATGTCATTTAAAATTTAGTTTTACACAATACTTGGATAATTAATATGAACAGTTCTAAAAAATGTTTTACACTAAAGTACCTGCAATAGTGGACTAGCAAAACAGAGCACTACCACAGCTACTTAAGGATGTATGGGAAAGACATCCTATATTTTAAATATTATCTACCTCAAATAGGCATACAGTCATAAACAAAGGCAATCACAGAAAGTAGGAGTCTTTTTTTCCCATTATGAGGTTGCTGACTCAAAACTACAACCAAAACACAGATTATACCAAAACCATCAATCTTAAATACTGTGATTCTCAGCAAAAAGGGACAGCAGTATTTAGCCTTATAAAAATAAAGGCCATTTCTCACACTCAGTGGAAATAAAAAATGTTTCAGTGAAAGGCAGATCTGAAATATGGCAGAAACATGACTGCTTCAAATATTTGTGTCACTTTGTCTTAGCTTATAGGCTAAAACTAAATTTCGATTTTTGACTCACTTTGCAGCAAAAACTTCTCCATCCATTGAGATTTAAAAATGCCTAAAAATCCCATTACTCTAATTTTCAGCAGCTGCTTAAGAATGAAGAACAAAAAAGTGACCAGTGCGTCAAGACAGTTGGTTCACAAGGCAAAGGAAAAAAAAAAAAAAGGGAAAAGCTTACCAGTCAAATGTTTCCTTACAAACATCAATTACAGATTACTTTAAGATGTGAATCAGCCCTACATAAGAACCACCACTGAAGACTGTCCTGGCTTACACATCCAGGAGGCCAAGGCTGCCGTGATGGAAGCTGAGGGCAAAGGTCCGTCAATCACTTTACAGGTCCGGTCCAAGGACAAACTCTTTTGTGGAGGCAACACAAAGAAAATAAAATAAATAAGGAAGGTACCAATGATAAAGTTGTATATTGGCTTTAAAGTGCTCATCTTCACACACACAACACAAAAAGGCCTTTAGAGCAAGGCAAAGACTTCAATGTCAGGTCACATTAATTGTCCGAGAGGTCATCCTCTCCTGTGTCACATACAGAACAGAGGGGAAACTGTTTCACCAAACTCTGCTGCATGAGGCCACATGCCTTGAAGTCCTCCTCTGTGAAGGGGAGATCCTCCAAAAGACTGTTTTCAAGCTCCTCTAAGTACTCCTGCCGCAGCACAGTCTGGAAACTGGATGAAGAGCAGGAATCGTTATCGAGGCTGCTTTGCAGTGGCACGCTGTTGTTCTGATCAGCTCCATATTCACTGTGCTGACTCGTGTTAGTGTCATCTAACATGTCACCGTCCTGATCAATTCTTTTTCCATTGTGCTGACACATGCTTTCACTGACTGATAATGTGCAGTTCTTGTGAACATTTCCATGTCTGTTACGCTGGCTGCTGTAATTCTCATTTGAAGCTGTCTCGCTGATTATTTTGGCATTCATTTCAAAAGGCCTTCTTGTGGTCCCGACAGGCTTCATGCTAGCCTTGGTGTTTGTCAGGATCTCCACTGGAGCAAAGTCGCTCTGGCTGAATTGAAATGGCACAGACTCTTCCATCACCATATCTTTAGGCACTTTGTGGAGGATATTGAGGCTCAAAGTGTCTCCAGTCCCTCCTCTGTTTCTGTTAGGGCTGAGGTCCTTGCTCAGGTCAACATAGATGCAGTCAGAGTCCCTTTCACTACTCTCTGTGTCCATCTCTTCCTCAGAAGCATCCTGCTCTGCGCACTCTGCCTCCCAGGCTTCCTCACATGACGTCTTGGATCCCCTTACAGGAGAATCAAACACCACTCCTTTGGGTGCAAGAGGTTGGAAATGTCTGCGGCGAAGGCTGGTGTATGCTGATGAGCTGAGCTGAGTCTCAGCCTCAGGCTGTCTCAACATGTAGTGTCGGACTGACTCAGGCACCAAGATTTCATGGCGCTTTTTGTTGGGCAGTAAGGCATAGAAGCTTCCGGGTGCATGGTTTCCTACAATGGGTACAAGGGAGGTGGGTTTAAGTGCAGAAACAAAATCCTCCAGCTCTTGGTAAGAGGAGTGATCGGAGTAGGGCACCACATGGACGTTGGGGTGAAAGGAGACCAGGGGCCTGCTGGTGGGAAAGATGGCCAAAGTGGGATGTTCTTTGTTCCACTGGTGTAAAGTGGCAGAGCAGATCTCAGACTGGTCCACAGCTCGGATACGACCTGCTCCTGGGTCAGTGGTGAAGACGTCGGGCAGTTCCAGGGCCTTGAGGGTCTCCATTCTGTCAAAGCTGACCTCGATCCAGGTTTTAAACTCCATCGCCAGCTCCAGCAGCAGCGACTCCTTACCTAGTGCATAAAGGCCTGCAAGGCAGCAGAAGTGAGCATGAGGGTCTGAGTCAGGGAGCAACAGCAAGGTCACAGAGTACAGCTTTATGTAGGGAAAGTACAAGGAATTTAACTTTAAACTCAATAATAATAATAATAAAAGTTTCAATTTTAAAAACATTAAACACACAAGACTAACTAAATTTCCAGATCACATAAGATTACAATGATCTGTTGGGTGTTATGTAGTTTTACACATGTTGACTTTGTATTGCAGCTCACCCTGCCTCCATGGGTGAAAATAAATATAAGTTGTTTAAGGTATACTATGCAGGAAATGTTTGTTACTGTTTATAAACAGCAAAAGTGAAAGTCAACCCCAGATTCACTCTGGTTTGGCATATTTGTTGGGTTTTTTTAACGCCGTGTCTGTGACTTTTGTAGCTATGGTTGTAGATGGTCACTACAGTTTAAAGTCCCGACCTAACCTGTGCACTGTGCCCAGGAACACCCAGAACACAGCAAAATAAGAAAACACAGGCAGAGGGCAGAGTCTCTGCAGATAAATACACCAGCGCACACTTTTAGTTTGGTCGTAAGTGATGATTTTGTATGAGTCTGTGCAGGTTTTTGGTAAATCCTGCATGGTATTCCTTGAAGGGTGAAACTACAATTAGTGAGGGAAATTACATTCCCCATGCTCTACCTGTTGTTTGTTTCTTGTTTTTATGTCAGACAGCACAGAATATAAAAACTGTTTATGGACTAAGGGTCACAAAATGCTGACTGGGAAACCAAGATATTTTCTGGGCTGTCAGCTTGATATGAAACCTGTAATAGTAATTACAAAAGACATGCAAACCCCATCGTCCAATGGAGTGGGTGCTCGACCAAAGAAACATCTGGCAAAGTAAAAAACAAATAAGTAGCTCCTGTTAAGAAGAATTTTAATGCAAAGTGAAGAAATAAAACCTCCATTTTTTCTTTTTTTACATGTGTAGGTGTGGGACAATAAAAAGATGTGTCAGAGGCATCACTCATAACCACAATAAAACAAAAAAATAACTGTCACATACTTAAAACACGTTTTAAATAAGGCCACTGAGTTGCAGACATCAAGAGAGCTGATCATTTATCATTTCTGGCAGTGGCAAGAACCTATATATTTACTCTACTAACATGAGAAAGTACACAAGCATGTTTAGAGAGGTCTTAAAATTACCTATGACAACATTGTGGTTGGGGTGGCGGCGGATGATCTCTTTGATTTGTTGAGTGGCTCGCTGGCGGGTGGGGAGGGTGCGGTTGGGGTCACAGTTGGTGTTGTCCAGGTACAGGACATCTATAGTGGTGTTGTTCCTCAAGCGCGGCTCACGCAACATAGAGGGGATATATCTGAAGTCACCTGAAATTAAGAATGTGTCAGTGCTGACTGTTACTACCCATGATACTGTAACTGATAAAGTACCTGCACATATGTATTACATTATATTGTACCAATTATGATGTTGGAACACAAACACAAAGAAATGGAAAAACAAGCCATGGCATGACAAACATTTTTTTACATCCTAGAAACATCCATTAAATGGTTTGGCCCGTGCATTCAGACACTGACCAGTGTACAGTATAGAGCCAAAGTAGCCTTCGAAGAGAAACATGACAGCCCCGGGACAGTGGTTGGCATCTATCAGTGTGACTGTCAGCTTCTCTTTGCCAATGTCATCCAGCGGCAACAGGTATGGCTCATCCAACTCTAAAGGGTGGATCCACTGCTCTTTCACCTAAACAGAAATGAAAATTATTAGTAGAAGATAAATAGGGATGCAAAATATTGTTTTTTTTGCCGATATCCGATATATAACATCTTAGATATAACTCAAGTCTCTTCATAGTGGAATTAACATATTATGCATGCATACTCTTATCGTGATGGCCCACCAGCAGATGGAGACATGAAATAGAATGTTTATCAATGTATGTAATATTTATTCATTGTGCAAAATAAGAAAAAGCATGTTGGCTGATTCTTTATTTTAAGGCCAATATCAGCTGATACCGATGACGTGCCGATATTATCATGCATCCCTAAATATAATGCAGCAATAGGTCTACTGTTCTTCACCAGTTCAACCTAATGATCGCAACTTTCCTCTGAAAAACGTTAGACACATGAGTTTAGAGTAATGTTGGTCATGAGAAATATGTTGACATATGTTGATATGTTTGACACTGCAAACCAGATATGCACATGATCTAATCTAAATTTGGCTGCAAAACCAGTCACTGTTGATGAAGAATTGTTCAACAAAGCTGGCACTCCACTGTCTAGGAAAGCAATGCACCAGTGTGACCAGCTGCTGAGACTGCCCAGCTCCCATTCACATAAAACAGCATGTCAATACACATTTATTCACTGGATAAGGCAAAGAAATAACATGAAATGTTTACTGGTTGATGTATTTATTTGACTTATAGTACACACGTATGTGTTTCATGCTCCTCCCCTCACCTGCAGTTTGAGTTTGAGCAGAGTGGCAGTGATAGGGGAGCAGTAGATAGGCCGGTTGCTCCAGGTGGAGGTCAAACCCACCGTGTGGTCGCTGTGCATGTGGGACAGGAAAAATAACCGTGTCCCCGGACACTTGCGCACATGCCAGAAGTCCACGGCCAGCGGGGTGTGCGGGATGACTTTCCCGTTGACTGACATGTCTGAAGTTTGGCTGGGTTTCCCAAAACAAGCGGTGCAACAGGTGAGCTAATTACTGTAACTGTAAGAACTGTCACCACACTGACGACACTATAACCGTTACGCTAACTGCTATTCCTATCTGTTATTTGGCGTATCACAAAGTAAGGTAACGACATACACATTATACTGCCTTGATAATTCAAGCAGCATTGGCAATAAATAGAAAAGATTCTCTACTGGTAGCTAGCTAGCGTTGAAGACAACTCCCGACGTTGGCTAGCGTTAGCTGTAACTTTAGTTAGCATTCTCCGGCTAAATACGTGCTTCTTATTTCTTCGCGACGCCATTATTTTGTGATTAAAATATCTCGTCCGACATCACAAGCAGCTGTCTATCCTTTCATGGTCACAGTTACGGCGCTAACAGCCGTTTATGGAACCCGCGGCTGTTTTCAATTTAACGCTCAACGCCTCTTCCTGTTCTTCTTCTTCTGTGGTGTTTTACCGCAGCTGTCATCCCGGTCGTTGTTGTCATGCTGCCACCTAGAGGCCGCACCATGGTAGGTCCCATGTATAGACTGAGTGGTCCCTGGTCCTGTGGGTAGACCGCTGCCATCTCACAGGTAGGTCCTCAGTTGTAGCGATGGAAACACCCACATTTAGAGATGAAAAGCAGTCAAATAAAAAATAATGATTTCAATACAGGAACACTTCATTGCCAGGAAGAAAAGAAGGATTAAGATAATGCAGGATTTGGTGAGTGCGCACATGAAACAGGGGTTTGGGGGCCCTCTGCCTGAAAAAATTGACCATCAAAACACTAAATTTTCTGCATTCTGGTCATTTCTTATGCACCAAATTGTGCCGTTTACATCAATTTATAAATATCTTTAATGCTGTCAAAATGAAAGCCCTCTGTTTCTTTCTTTTTCTAAATATTGAGGGGACATGGCCCCTGTTTACCTACACCTGTGAAGATACAACTAATAATGGCTAGAAAAACTAAGTCAAACTGAGTGACATACTGTGCCAAACTTCTCTGACAGCAAATTAAAAATATGGCCTAGTCACTGTAAATCAAATTTATGGAATATACTGATTGGGTTCCTAAGGTAATTCATAATTAAAAATATATGATAGAAAGTTCGACTTGTATAGTAATTGTGACATAATGAGAGTATTTTTGTTTTCATAACTCCCAACTTTTCATCTTTTTTTTTCCTGGTGGAAATTGACTTTCATATTTTTAAAACTGTGATTAACTTTGCACTAGTTTCTGAATGCCCATCAGGCTTTGGCAGTGCTGTAAGGTAGTTACAATGGGCCCTACTGCATGTTATCATGCACACATCGTCTTGACACATGATCAGAGACTTGGCATTGGATAACATTAACATACATATTACCCAACAATCATCATTGCATATCTGTGTATAACTAAAAAATGCTAAAAAAAAAAAAAATTAATTTAACTGAACAATTTTAACTATAAACCTACAGTTAAAACCTAGAGTTAAAGTTGATTTATAGAATAAGCATGCAATTTAGTTATAGATGCTACTGACTATTTTCCAAAAAAATAAATCCAATAAACACGACAGAGATGGGTTTGCCTTTTAAAGGGCATATAGCAAATGTCACCATTTTTAATTTAATGAGTGTTCTTCTTTGAACACTGGCATATTTTCAAGGTGGTAATCACTCATAAGGGCCCATTCTCCACCCAACACATTGTTGGAGGGCCCACTCTCTATGGGCCCCCCCGCTCCCCAACACACCTCTACTGACGGACCCCAGTGCAACCGCACTGTCTGCACTGTCTACATTTATGCCCATGAGCTTTAGACAGCAAAACCACCAATATCTTGACAAGGAATAAGAATTATTCAAAATGCTTCTGGAGAGGAAACAAAATAAAACACAAGAGAGATGGACATTCATGGATTGCATCTGAATTTATTCTGTGTCTAACTGAGAAAGATTGAAGTTTTTGTAGCAGAGATAACAGCAAAACACTTGTTTTTTTTAGTCCTTTTCTTGAATTGGTAAAACACAACTGTCAAAACCAAGAATCCACAATGCCACCGGCACAGGCTTTCCTGAGGCACTTTATTAAGACTGACTTTATTGATCTACATAAAGGCAGTTCAATAATAAATTTACAGTCAGGAGCAGATCCCTGAAATTGATTGAATTGTGGTTTACTCTCCAGAAGATGGCGCCAAAAGAGAGGAAACCATTTTGATTTTTTTTTTTCCTTTGTGAGATAGAAAATGAGTGTATAGGGCATTTATTTATAATTGTCCACATAATGAAAGATTCTGAAAGAAGATTATTTGTCCAACAAGTCTACTCATTACATGTTCATTTTAATTCATGCTTTCATCAATTTAAAAAACAAGCATATTCTGGTATGTGGTAAGGCTCTACATTACATTATGGCTGTTTTAGGACATAAAACAAGTCCTGAATCTGTATCACATATATGGGAGCTTATTTTTTCTCTAATACAGAAATAAACAAAAAGCAGTGCAATGTATAAACTGGTGTTTTTATCTGATTGTGATATGAGATGATGGATTGCCTCCTCTCTAAAACCTCGGCTGACTCATCTGATGCTTTTGTAAACACATATAATCCTGTATGTAACTGTCCCGAGCATTATCACTTCAAACTATCTGCAATGTTTGTATATTTGTAATTTTTTTTAATATGCTAAGGGATGGGATGGGGTTGGGGGGGGGGGGGTACTACTAAATGGGGGCGTTGCTATGGTGACAGCAACCCATTGTAGCCCTCCCTCCCCCCTGCCTTTGCACACTGCTCACTTTTCAGGATTATACCTGGGATTGCTGCACATTCCTCTCTTATCACGCAGCATGCGTCTTGCCCTGTTACCAGAGGCACATTAATCATACCCTGCTTTACAGTTAATTATCTATCTTCCCAACACACACACACACACACACACACACACACACACACACGCGCGCGCACACACCTTGTGGAAACCCTATGCTGGAGATACATGGTGATTAGCTAAACAGGAGTGGGTCGAGCTCAGTTGGGGGAGCCCCTCTTACTATTCCCATCTTATTCTCTGTGATAAGTTACACAGCTGGGTGCTCTTTAGATTAGTGCACACTGTGTGAGGCAACTTTATACAGTCAAGAGACAGGTGAGTCAGCAGGTGATTGATTATAATTTTACACCCAAGTGATACTAGAGTTGATTTTTAGAGTAATAACACAAAACCCAGCAGTATCTTACAGCAATTTCCTTTTGGTATGCTTCAATCTAATTAATGGATCCTGCTTTTACCTTCACATATTTTACATTTTGGCATATAGATAGTGAGCACAGTTATAGTATCTGGCAGTAAAACAGCTGCCGTGTAGTAGCTGTGCTGCAGTTTGGAGTAAAATATTGATCATATGGAAAATAATTCTCATATATATCCATGAGTTCAGACCCAGCTATGTGAAGGCTTTGAAGATAAATAATAATACACCAAGGAAAATAATATGTATCTCATATGGTATCAGTCAGCAACACTTTCACAAATGATTCAGTGTCCTCATTAACACTTAAAATCTTAGTCCCAGCTCATGTTTTTCTTTTTACCAGTACACTTTATGCACGAAAACAAGGTGCAGCAGCACTCTACACTCCAGAATGATATGAATATACACACAGTGGTAAGAATGAAACAAAAGGCACAGCGTTTACATTCGTCAAGCCAAAGGTTGCTGAGGTCAGGAGGATGAGTTGTCTTCTCTGTCATGTTGTTATGCAGAGAAAAACAAAAGAGCTGTCAGACAGCAGCAGTGATGCTCGGAACGCAGATGGCTGCACAGTCTGTGATCTGCCGTTGCTGTTACTAACATCAATGCTTTAAATCCCATACACTTTTACCGACCTCATAAGTCAGCGTGACCTTTTCTATTCTTTCTTCTATGTTACTAAAACTTGTTTAAAATGTTTTTACTGGTATGAATCACAGGGTTTGTTTCTGAGAGGAAGAGACCTTGGTGGATAATTCATCTCCTGGTAAAAACCTCTTGAACACTTAGATCAGAAACAAAAAGGTGAGCACATATTAGCAGGTGCTGGGATAGTGGCCCATTTTAGATGAGCGGAACAGCGTCAGAGAAGCATTCATTTTTAACATGAAGCGCAGTGTTTCTACCAACACATTCTCACTCCAACTTCGTGACATATTGATGTTAGGTCATGGACTTTCCACGTCCACATACGACATGAAAGGTCCCCCTGGGTGTGTTGGTTGCTGACGTTCTGGGACACCATGTCAAGTTCTGCCTGTTACACGTATTGTCTTCTTTCAAAATACACTTCCATTTTCACAGGAAATTTAACATTTACAGTCTCTTTCAAAATAAATGCACTATGTCAGTACAACACTGCAAATTGTGTTTTTTTCCCTCAACAACAAACACACATGGTTAGGTTTAGGGAAAAAGAACAGGGTTTGACTTGGGACGCCTTTTTTCTTTGGTTTCTGACGCCGCAAGTCACTGCCCAAGCACTGGATTTCGAAGACTTCAGAGTGAGACCAGGCTTTTTCTACCGGTTTTAATCACCTGGTCTGTTTGTTTTAGAGAGAAGGAGTCCTTTGCAGATAATTCAGCTCCTGGTAAAAACCTTCTGAAGAATGAACACTGAAGGAATTCTAACTGGGAGACGTTTCAGCTGGTTGCAGTTTGTCCTGTTAAATGATTTATGAACATTTGGGTATAAAATTCTATGATGTTCTCTGCAGTTGCATTGATAAATTTCCCTTAAATCCAAAAATTGTCCCACATGAGACTTTCTGTGGATTCTCTCCTTCCTTGCATCACTGTTTGTTGATTGCACATGAATAATGAGCACCATGAGCTATCCCCATTGCCTCCGTTCATCTGAGTCAATACATATGTACAGTCGGAAGCAGTGGCAGCTTTATTTCTTGCATCCCCCAGGGATGATGCAGTGTTGCTATACACACTCTCCTGCAGAGATATTTATGGACACGTGTGAGAAGGCGACGATGTCCCTCTGGGGGCTAAGAGCATGTTGCCAGCCAAAATGAGCTGGTGAGAACACATATTCGCATTTTGGCTCGCACTTTCTCTTATTCCATCTGTCTCTCTCTCTCTCTCTCTCTTTATCTCTCTGTCACACTGATGCTCCCCGAGTCTCTCTCTGCACAGATATGGCTTTGTTTTCATTTTCTTTGACGTGATCCCCTTCCACTCTGTCATCCTCAATAGGGTTTTCATGAGGTCTCTTTTTGTGCGCTGGCTGTTTGTCATGTTGACACGCTGGCACTCACACTTACAGCAGAGCAGCATGACTGCTGTTTAACCCTCTTTATAGACAGTCTTTGTGAGCTCCCTCTTTGCCTCACGGCTGTAACACCTAGTGTCAGCAGTGGCGGTGCTACCATTTGTGGTCAGATCCAGTTGATTTCCCCCACTCCTCTAATTTGATTAGCTCAGTTCATTAGACTTTCAGAAGTGGGCTGGGTGGTGTGGCACACAGTCAGCCTGCTGAGGATCCCCCACCGACCAGCGATGGGTGCAGTTTTTAGGGGCTGTATTATGCAGAGGAATGTGCTCATAGCTTACTGTCACGGCAACGCTGCATACTGAGAAGAAGATGACTCTAATTGTCTTCCTGGAGGGCTCTAAGTCTTTTTGAATTTCTCTTGGTGAGGACGGCCGCAGGCTCGGAGAAGAATCACAGACAAAAATTGCTGAAAGCTCTTTTAGACTGTGTCCTCCTAATAAGCATCATAAGAGCTGAGCGGTGCTGGAGACAGTCATTAATTCTCTCCATCTATGAGTAGACACTGAGCCCTGCTCAATTTATCAACAACATCAGTCTTTAATCAGAACAGATGTAACCTGTGCTCCAGAAGGGGGGACTAGAATATCATTATGAACTAGAATAACAATATATCAAAACTGCACAAGACACATGCTGTAATACTTTATTGCTTAATTGAATGGTGGTGTCTTTGCTTACTTTGCTGATTTTTAACCATAGACTATAGAAATAATGGACGTAGCTAATGTGACCACACTCATTGGTTTGTGGACTCCTGTTTTGAAGACTCGAGTTCAGCATCACGGCAGTCACCATCTTGGTTTTTCGGAGCCAGAAGTGACCATATTTCAGCAAGAGGCTGGGGCTGTGGAGGAGAAGGGGGTGGATCTGACTGAGAAGCCGAGGACACTATCAGCAAACAGCCTGTCAGTCAAAGCAGCCTGCCCTTAATTAGGTGTAATTTTAAGCCTTAATGAAATACTAGTCCATACCCACTGGCAGCTTTGTCACCTTCTACCTATGCCAGTCCTCAATGCCTATGTGCAGTTTCACATAGATTGACCACGTCAGTGAGTAGAAAAACATGGGACAGACAGAATGACTCACTGACAGAATGACACACTGACAGTTTCCGTGATTATGTACAGCATACCATACCATGACTTAGTCATACCAAAAATTAGAATAAAAAAACAACAACATTGGGCCACAGGGGGAGCCACAGCGATCGGTCGCATTTTAGCCATTTTTAAGCATTTTTCTGTTGTTATAGTGTCACCCAGTTGCCAATTAGAGTTAAATTTCTCCAGTCACCTTGAGGCGTCTTGTTCTACATATCTACCAAGTTTAGTAAAAATCGATACGGCGGTTAGGCGTAGATAAGAAATTAGCTCTCTAGCGCCCCCATTTTGTTTGATGGGGTCAAATAATGGAGGGGTCCCCTCAGATTGTGTGTGGTCATACGCCTACAAAGTTGCGTGGTGATCGGTGAAACCCTTGAGATGTTATACACCTTTATGTGATGAGCCACGCCCTCAGCAATATTCATTGCCTTATAGAAGCTCAGTTTTAGTAAGTTTTCCAACTTTTGCCAAGAGGGAACTTTAGATATTGGTCCCTAGATTATGTTCACCGAGTTTCAGGGAAGAGATTGATTTGAAGTGTTTTTCAAAAAATTCAAAATGGTGGAAAATCTATATAACCAGAAGTTATGGGTTCTTGGGCAAATTTGTTCCTCATGAGGAGAGGCATCTCTGTGCAAAGTTTCATGTCTCTATGTTGACATACGGGGCATGAGATATGCCCATTCAAAGTTTGCAATTTCAGTCGGGTGCTATAGTGCCCCCCTTTGGCCAATTAATATTTCTTCATTCGCATCCTCCCATGACCCTCTACCACTGTGCCACATTTCACATGGATTGACCAAGTCAGTGAGGAGAAACACGTGGAACAGACACACACACACAGACACACAGACAGACAGAGTTTTCGTCATTATATAGTAAGATAAATGGTTGCGTTCAAAAAAATATCTCAGGCTTTCTGTTGTGCAGTCTCGCATAATTAGAGTTAAATGACACGTTTTAGTTTAATATCACACATCGAGTGAACTCATAGGTGAATATATTGGCATTATTTTTATCCCTCCATTTATTTCTAAAATGACAGCTTCACATTCTACAGCTCTTTAAACTCTTCAACTTTAAACTTGATGCAGCAGATTTAAACTTTATACTCAAGAACTGCATTTACTTTCCCATAATGAAGTAGACATAAAGATCACTTAAGTTTTGGGGAAAATTTTACTGATTGAATAGCTTATTGTCTCTGATAAATACCAATAGACTAATCAATTTTCTAATTGGTGTTCTAGAAGCTATAATATACCAGCAGTTTAAAAAGGACTTCAGCAAATCAGGCCCATAAAACCTAATCCAAAGTGGTAATGTTAGGGTGGTTTCACATATCATGTGCATATAAATGTCATCTGTATGCTACCTGAGATGTTATAGAAGGCTTCTTTTAGAGCTACCATGGGCAAATGGATCAGAGGAAAGTAAGAGCAGCAACCACCTTGCAAAATAAAATAAAATGATGTTATTCAGATTTTCAGCATCACTGATGTAGCCTCCAGTGTAAAAAAAACGGCATGATGCATACAGTAAGTGCTACTGTAATTGTTCAGCTTCATTAGGGGTCGTGTATTTGATGTGATGGCCACAGAAATAGAACAACTGTCATTCTGTTGTTATGGTTACAGCTCAGCAAGTTGGATAAATAGCATTTATAATGTGTTCCCTAAACTGATAAGCTGTATTGCTCATAAAGTAACACAGACGCTAACCAAAGCAGCAATGAAAGGTACTTTTTAGCTGATTTCAAGCCAAAACTCACCAGGTTATGTTTGCTGCATAAGTTACTATGGCGATCTAGCCAGGTTAAAAGAGAGCCACCTTGGTAGGATGGAAGACTCTGGCTTTCAGCCCTACATGCCTCACTAAGCCACTAATCTTGCTTCGTGGTACACCCCTCTGGAGGTTGCAGCTTATTTCCAACCAGCTTTGTATCACAACAGTATGGGCAGTAGCCTATGTGTAAATGAACTGTGGTAAACATGCCTCAGTTTCACCAGAGCCTAAAGCTTGTTTCTTGTTTCTCAGCTCCAAGTACAAATTTATTCAATTCAATTAAAAAAAAATTAATTCATCCCAGAGGGACAATTCCTGGGGCAGGCGCTGGAAAAGAAACTTAAAACAGACAAATCTTAAGTGACACCAGACAATACAGTCCACAGCACTGACAATACACGCCCAACAGTAGTTGTGGCCATGTAGCAGAGGTCGGTGGTCAGATGTCCAACAGTAATAATAAACACTACAGATTGTACCTCTGCATTTTTGTATGCCCACTACCACTGACACAAAGAGTATAGAGGTAGATAGAGAGAGAGAGCAACTGGGCAGTGCTGATCAAATATGAACCAAGATTCTGTTTCTGTTTTGCCTTTTTCTCACCTGAAATGTCTTCATAAACATATCTTAGCTTACTGTTTAACTGTAAATCTTTTGTCACCAGCCAACCACCATATTGTTTCCTCTGGAAGAGCAGCAAAGCTTGCATTACCTCACCCACCGGCGGGAGCCTTTATTGGTCGGTTGCGGCACCGTGCATTCTTGTAGTTGTAGGTTTTCTACCTATTAAGCAAAAGTGAATGCCACGGTTATTATACCCTTTTCTGGTCATATAGCACCACTTTAAAATATCTGTATTTTTCCACTGCATAGATGAGAAGATCATCTTTCCAGCAGTGAAGTACTTCTTTAAATGTATATCAAAAAAAAGCAATTTTGTTGTACATTGGACTAAATACTCAGCGACACCGACGCAGCAAATATGTCTCTTGTGCTATACTGAATTTGTGTAATGTTGTGTGTAACGGTCCATTTCTCTCTGGCACAGACATCACTAATATTCCTGCCCTGAGCAGTGAGCAGTAGGTAAATGCTTTAATGCAAAAAAAAAAAAAAAAAAAAAACAGTTTTTGCTTGAGTCCCAATTTTTTTTTCTTTTGCAGTTTAATTTTAAGTTTAAGTTTATTTCCTTTATTAATCCCCCTGAGGAGAAATTCAGTGTTTTCACTCTTGCTTGTCAATTACACACAGGTCCGAAAGACACACACACGCACAAACAGGACCTATACATGCACAAATTGGAGAGATGTCAGAGTGAGGGGGCTGCCTTTGGTGAGGCGCCCTGAGCAGATGGGGGGTTCAGTGCCTTGCTCAAGGGCACCTCAGCAGTGCCCAAGAGGTGAACTGGCACCTCTCCAGCCACCAGTCCACACTCCGTATTTTGGTCCAGACGGGGACTCGAACAACTGAGCTACTGCCGCCCCCGACAATTCTGTCTGCTGAAGCAGACAGATTTGTTTTTTAAAGAGAGCACTTGTCGCTCACATGACAACAAGCTGACAACTCCTCACAAATGTACTGTCAGCAACGAGGACATCCAGCTGTGTATCGTTCATTTTTCCACATGTGCGAGGATGAACGTGATCATCCTACGATCAGATCTGTGCATGTTACATGTTTTGCATGACTGGTTTGCTGCTGTAATGAAAGATTTTCGATCACTGTCACGTCTGTCGACTCTCCATTACCCTTCTTATGTAGATGGGAATAAGGTGGTTTGACATTAAGATTTAATTGTTTCATAAATGCAAATGTATTAAGCACTCAAAGGCTTTTCAGCACCTTCTTTGTCTCTACAGAAGAACTAATGTAGTAGGTGCATTACTGAAATGGCCCTGAGATTGGATGATGGTCTGAAAAATGAAAATCTGCGGTGAAAGCATCATTCGCTCGGCAGAGAGTCACTCTTATTCAGTCGTGAAAAATGGGTTTTCAAGTAGCTTCTAGTCTGCCGGCTTAAGGCTCATCTGAGAGCACTGAATGGGTGAACATGTTTAAGGAAAAAGGCTATATTAGAATCTACTGAGCTCATGGCAAATCTTCATGTGAGGTATTTATGTCAAAGAACATCAGTATCTAAGGGCAGCTGAAAGACCACTATGCAGAGTTTATGTAATTCCCATTTATCAGATGTGACTACTACAATTCTGCTTTTACTCTTAACAGATGCCGCAGATCTAGAAAAGTGCTGATTCGTGCCAGTGGTACCCTGTACACTAAACTGTAATAAAAGACATGATAAATAATTGATCATAAAGGCCCCAGAGAAACTGTACTCACAGGGCGGCAATATGCTTTAGTGTATCACTGTGCATGACAAATTACGCGTTTGCTCATGATTTAGCAAAGTGCTCCCCATGTGCATAATGCACGTATGTAACAGGCTCTGCAGAGGAATCGTGTGATCGTCTCCCAATGCGGTCACAGCACTCAAGAGGCTGCGAGAAACTCAACTGTGGCTGCTTACCTTTACATCCCACACTCTCCTTGTAATATCCCCCGATGGGAACAGTCATGGGGAAATGTTCTGTTATTATTGAGGGTGACTGTGGAGGTGTGGTGTGTTATGTTAGTGAGCTGCTGACGGCAACCTTGAAGGGATTGGCACCGAGTAGCTGCAGAAAAATGGGGGTAACCTTGTTAAGGCCGATTACAGTATGGCCGGTAAAGCAGAAAAACACGAGAACAACACTTTGCCACGCTGCTAATGAGGTGCTCGGCCACACACGCGCACACACACACACACACAGAGCAGGCCTGAAGCCCATCTGAGTGTATTAAGTTAACGCGAGTATCCCCAGGTCTATGGTTTATTAACTGGGCAAAACAGCAGGCCAGTGAAAATCCAGGTATCAGCGTGTCAATCAGTACAAGGCTGTGGGTAACAACTCCTCATTAGCTGACTCATGGTGAGCACTATGTGACAAATACAGCCATTCTAGCTGGCGCTCTCATGTACCTGCAACGACAGATTGATTTGCAGTAAATTAAACAGGAGCAGTATCCACATGGGACTGCAAGACAATCAAGACACTGTCTCTCTAGTATTAATTTACTGTGTAAAAACAGGTGCAGGATCATTGTTATTTCATATATAATCAATGTAAGAGCATATTACAGCAACAACGAGCAGCGCAGAGACAGGGATGTGTAATTTGTCACTGTGCCTTTTAGCCTCCGGAGATTCACAGCCTTTTATTCTAAAAGTCCTGTCCTAGAGATCAGCATGACCTTTCATCTGCGGGGTTTGCAATCACTAAAAGGCAAAGTTAAGTCAGTAAATATCAAATATGAGCTCAGTACCACTCACTTTAATAGTAGTTTAACTCTTCTCAGCCCTGCAGGGTTAGGCTGCTGAGTGTATTTGCACAGAAAGACCGGAGAAAGAGAAGAAGTCAGTCATGGTTTAAGTGAGAGTAGGTGTCATGTACTTTGTCTCTGCTGGACAATAGATCTGAAAACAGAGGTTAAATAGTGTCTTCAGTCAAAGTATGACTGTGTGCTGCAGCTCTTTGGTTTCTTAGATGATAAAGTGTCTGGGTTTGGGTGATATGAGATGGCTGAGGGCAAACTAAAATGAGTGATGGCAGGGTTTTCAGCTCAAAAATAACAGGATGATACCTCCAGATTTCCTCTTAGTTGGCTTTCTGGCTAACCTACTTTTTTGTTATGCTGTAGTTATCATTTACAAAACTGTGGATTCACACAGTACAATAGAGAATGGTTGAAATTATTCATGCAGCTCCAGTTGGGCTGACATAAAAGACACTTTTATGGCATCTCTCCCTCTCTTTTTCCCCAAGATGCTTCTATTCTTGTTCTCTTTTTTTCAGATGTCTGTGTTGTCTTTTCCAACTGCAACCTTTTTCATCTGGCTTCACAGTTTTCTTGGTTCTTAGACCGCAATTGTTTTTTTTAAATATATTTCCACCTCCTGATATATATACGCAATACATTTTAATCTCATCACAATAATAGTACTAATTGCTATGAAAACCCAAACAAAGCATTATTCTGTCTTTATCCTGCAGGAATCTCAAAGGTTTCCTGCCTTCGTGTTTCAAATATGCACAAACAGAGACTGACACAGGTGATTATATTAAATAGGAATGTTATTTTTATTACAGTCTATCTGCAGTACTTTGATTAGTTAATCATAAGAACTGCATTTTAGCATGATGCATGCCCCTTCATATTTGATTACCTGGCTCTAAGTATGTTTGTGTGCTTTATTTTCTTTTAAATCAATTTAAAACGATGCTGGTGAAACTCAAAGTGAAGTGCACATAGATTTTGAAAGAGCCAGATGTGCGCACAGGAAAAAAAGAAAAAGAAAAATGCTCAGGTAAACATCCCAGAGTGCTCCCACCACAGAGAGTGGAGTGAATGAAAAATGCTCTTTTATCTCATCTCTCTCCGTCTTCCTGTGCTCCAGCCAGATGCCAATATTTAATGCTTATGGATGGCCTGCTCAGCATCAATTACAGCCAGTGTAAACTGAGGTGAATCAGTGCACATGTTAGGGCTCCGTGGTGCACCAATACAGCTGATACAACAGTTTTAAAGGTCATGCAGAGAGGTCTTCATCTGACACAGACCCGGGCGTGGGGTTTGATTGAAGATGACTGCGGCTCTCATGTAGCAGTACCAAACACTTGCTTTACACGACTGCAGCGGTCCTGTTGGCCTTAAAGTTACAGTAGGTAACTTTTATGAAAAATAACTTTAGTCACATTTACTGATATTGTCGCTATAGCCTGACAGTAGTACACAAGACAGATCTCAGAGTGCTCCTAATGGCTTTCACAAGAATTCAGTGCACTTGTATGATGCAACCAATCAGATCCAGGAGGCGTCTCTAACGCAGAAGAAGACAGATGATGGTCTTCTTCTGACTGACGACAGTCTTCTTCAGGAAAGTGAAAGCAAGCTTTTTTTGTCTGTCTTCTTCTGCTTACTTGTCCTTGCCATGTACACTGTTGTTGGCAGCGCAGCATATGCACGAGCGCAGATTGACATGTGTTGTGTTCACACCATGAGTGATAGCAACAGTGCAACCAGCTATATTATCACTGAGTCACCATTGAAGTGTTGTTCAAGTGCTTGTTAATGTAGTTATGTCATCACAGGCTTGTGTGTTTGTGCTCTCTGCCATGAAGCACCTCATCTGAACGTGATCTAAAGTTTGTATTCAGTCAAAAAAAAACATCTCTGCTTTTTATTAGTGTCTGCGCTTCATTTTGACTCCACATTTCCCGCTCCATTACATCCCTTTGTGCGCCGCAGTACACAGAAAGCTAGCACAGCGTGAGCTATAACCAGGCTAAATAACACAGCACCACAGCTAGAAACAAAAACATATGATTAGTTGACAAATCAACATGTCATTTGAGTGGTGAAAAAAGTTCTGGCCAGCTCAACTTTGATTTACAGCACAACACGCCTGCCTGTCAACAGAGACGTGTCAGGTGTCAGTCTGTAGCTTCTTGTCACCAGCTTCCATTGAAAATGACTTGTAGCCTGTTGCTGTGCCGCTCATGGTATAAACACAGCATTAGAGACTCCTCCTGATTGGTTGTGTTTGTTCAGGTGCGTGGATTCATGCAAGTGCCAGGAGAACTAGCAGGAGCCAGAGAAATGTGATTGTTTCACAGAGTATCTGTCTTGTGTAATACTGTCAGGCTATAGTGACGGCTTTAGAGTTATTTTCATAAAAGTTGCCTACTGTAGCTTTAAACCCTCTGAATCGGATATCAAGTGAACAGTTTATTAGGTACATTTGTATAATGAATGCAGTGTTATATAATAGCACTGCAATATGTTTCATTACTGTGAAGGTTACAATGTTCAGTCTTTGTTGACACTGTGTGCAGAGACGTGATGATCCAACTCTACGGTCATTTTTAGAGCTCCAGTTAGTGGTGGTGTTGTGCTGGACTGCACTGTATTGAAAGGTGTTTCTAATTTATTTAACGTTTATTGGCATTGACCAATGCCACATACCACAGCATTTATAGGCTAAGCTAGTTTGCAACGCCCGTCTACTGCTCCGTGACCCTCGTCCACCCCTATATAAACAGGGTTGGACAAAACATTATAAATGTCTTTAATATAATGCAGTTCAATACAGCACCACAACATGCTGAGTAAACCCTACTCTGACACAATGTACTTTTCGAACAAAGTTTTTTCTTTTATTGCATTTTATTGTTTTTTTATTGCATTAGATTGCATTAGGCTGTGTACCTAATAAACTGTAAATGAGTCTTTGTCATTCAGATGAACTGAAATTACCAATATGACTCAACCATGAGGCAAACTGCTGTACCTTGGATGAATGAGAACACGGCAGACGTTCTCTCTGATGTCTAAATGCACAGAGCTGCACATTTATTCAGAGGAGTGATTTTCAATAATGAGGCTAAACAGCGAGCCTTCATTTGTCTCCATTACCTCTTGTCTGGTTTAACAGACTTCAAAGACTGAACTAAAGTTAAAAATCCGCTGAGGCAGTGCAGCAGTCAGCGGGGTGACAGCATGACAGCAGATCACACAGGTTAAATAAAAAGTGAATCCTTAAACACTTCAGCAGTAGCTCCAGTACTTTTATTTATCAGGATGAGAACCCAGTGTTTTGACAGGGCCTTCTTTGTCGGAGTTTAAAAATGTCAAATCAAAGGTCATTCTCAGGACTTGCAATTAACTACTTAAAGTAACTTTGGTATTTTTCAACCTGGACTATTTTCCTTTATTTCAGTGCCTAAGTGATTAATGGGAATAGCAATTTTTGAAATTGGTCTAGTATTGAACGACAGACTGCAGCCAGTTAACCACCCAGGGCATGTTCACAGTGTCAATTTATGCCCACTAAAAGTGCTCGCTTTTGCCCCTGACAGGCTCAGATTGTTATTGTAAGTGTCAACATTATGGAAAGGTCCCCTATAGAACTTTTTGTTAAAGAGTAAGATCATTTTGGTTGACCAGAAATGGCCTTGAAATCATGATCGCCAAAGCCACCAGACTCCATTTAAATAGACTGTGATTTTAGCGTGACATCTAACTGTCGGATTTTTTCGAAGAAAAGGGAGGTGGTGGTTGTTGGAACAGTGGAAGGAAAACCCAAGATGGCTTTTGTGAGTTTTATTTTTTATTTCTGTCAACTTACAATTAGGGTTTTTCCGGTAGGAGTCTGGTGGGTTTTGGTGATAGTGATTTCTCACTTAAACAAAAAAGTCTATCTCTGTGGGGATCCTTCCCATAATGCTGTTAGATACTTAAAATAATCCGAGCCTGTCAGTGGCAAAAACAAGCACACACACTGATGTTGGACACATGTCCCAATTGAGCACATTGCAGCCTGTTTGACACCTGACCAAATTCAAATTCGGCTCCCATCAGACAGAAAAACATGAGGAAATAGGTCCTGGGTAGAAAAATATAGGAGTTACAATCTAAGTCATTAAATGCTATACAGGATTGTTGGTTATTGATTATAGACACGCTCAGGGTTTCACGCTAGTGAAAGTGAAAGTGAAAGTAAAGGCCAACCCCAGATTCACTCTTGTTTGACGTTTTGCCTCATTATGTTAGTGTGTACTCTGTGCTGTGCCTCTTGGATGCCTGCTGCTTTTTTGTAAAGCCCTGTCTCACTTGAGCGAGCGCAGTGGGGGTACACGCCCAATTAATGTTCCAAGCTCAGAAAATAAGAAGAAAATAAGAACACAGAGCCAGAGGGCAGAGTCTCTGCAGATAAATACACCACCACATACTTCTAGTGGGTAATAAGTGATGATTTACAGGGATTACTTATGTATGAGTCATGCATTGAGTACATTGTTTTTTAGGAAAGTCCTACACAGAAGATCGTAAAGTTAAGGATAGGAATATTGCACCCAGTGTAGAAACAGGGTGATACATAGATAAATACACTACAAGCAGACAAAAAGAAGCAAATTCAAGCAAATTCAAATGGCATAAAGTTATAGAATAGGAAGTCACGAAGTCATTCCTTAAAAAACACACACACACACACACACACACATTGCAAATCTCCATTAATGACCAATCATCAAATATCAACCTGCACTGACATACGGTGGTCGTCCCCTTTCTAAGTTGATATGGTGAACATGTTCGCAAACAGTTGCTGATTTACGCATCCAACAGTCAGAGCAACATGATCATTCATTTAGAGTTGTGTTTGTGTCCATCTGATGAATGTAAAGTCAATATTTGCCCATTTTTTCAGCTCTGATTTTGGTCTCCACCAAACTCTGGATCTTTAGCTACTTAGGGAAACTGCTAGGTCAGGTGATAACTCTCTGTGGGTTTGTCTCTATGAGTGGCCCCTTTTACATACAAACAGTCATGTGATCCATTGACTGATTCGAAAGTATTGATTATAGCCCCTCTTAACATTGTGTTACTATTGAAATACTGCCCTTGCCTTACTCAGTCACAGTAGCACCCTGATTCTCCTCTACACAGCAGGAGGCATTGAATTCTTGCATGCTGCTGCACAAGAAAGGAAGCAGATTTCCATACTGTCCTCCGCTGAGACTGAAAAGATTTGAATCCACAGTCATCTCGCTGCATCTGTTGTGTCAGCTGACCCTTTGGATAAACACACCCTGTCAGTTCAATGGTCTTTTAAGATCCATCTTATGCAGAGAGTGAAATATTAATACCTTCAGACGGCCCCAGAGAGTTGAGGTCTTAACACAGGGCTCCAAGTGTTAACAAAAGATGTTTGCTATTTACTTGGGGACTGCAGCAAAGAGCAGCTAGACTGCAGAAATAGCAGTCGGCTTGCTTTGGAGCGCCCTTCATTGAAGTTAACGGAGCACTTGCTCTTGAGTTTTTTTAAGCACTATCTCCAAATAGACAGGTTATGTTAAATTAATTTGCTGCTTTGATTTTTGCTCCTGTCAAATATGACAGAGGAAGTAGGGCGCGCGCCTCCATCATTCAGCAGACTGTGGCGCTCAGTGTCAGCAGAAGAAACCGCTCACTTCAGAGAGAATATTTTGTCTTTTGTACACATTGAGCCAGAGAGACAAACTCTCATAAATACATTTTCCAGTTTGCAGATTCAAACAGTGAAATAAGCAACCAATCTCTATCTGCTGCCTGTGCATCTGTGTTTGCTGCATCTATCTCATTGTCAGCAGACAGCAGCATTCTCATTATCATTTTATGAGGCCCAGTTGGCAGAGTGCTGTACGCCTCGAACTCTCTTGGAGTGAATTAACTTAAAACAGGATTCAGACATTTGCCCCAGATATTTTTAGTATCTTCTCAGGCTGCGACTGCAGGGACTGAATGTCCAGACCTCAGACAGTGAAAGGCGAAAATCTCTGCTCCGACCCTTTCCAGCAGAGCTGATAAGTGCTCGGGATCAAGAAGTTGGGAGTCTGTAGATTATTTGACTTTTACTTTATCACACTTCTTCTCTCCAGTAATTTCAGGCGAGCCAAACGCTCCAATTGTACATTCACAACATCTGTTTCCCTATCAGGATATCATCAAGGCAAAAAAAAAAAAAAGACCTCGAAAGTTTCTATTGATTGCAGCCTGAAAAAAATCAATACAACTGTGAAACTGAAGCCCATTTTAAATGCAGTAGCTCAGTATTTGTCCCTTGTTAAAAATAAATTACTGGAGGAACAATATATTTTAATAGGATGACCAACAAGCCCTGGCGTGTTGTGATGGTGCAGCCCATTATAAGTTTGTTCAGCACAGGGCTGTAGCCTGAGAGTCTTCATCATGTTGCTTACTTGGATGAATTACTAACACCAGTGAGACAACTCATGCCAGTGATATTCTTCAGAAATCATCAGAAGCTCTCAGTGTATCGTAGACCGGGAAATGTGCTTGTTCATCTTGCAGGACAAGATAAGCCGACTGAACAGAGAGGGAAAGACGGGGTGGAAAATGATGTCTGGAAAACTCAGTACCTCAGCACTTTTTAAGGGCTGTTAACCTTATCTCTGTGCTCAAGAATGTCGTTGGATTGTTTGACATTCACCGAGCCAGTTTTTATGCAGACAGACAGAGGCCAAGAGTTGTGTGTGCAAACATAAGTAATGGGAAATAAGCTTTTTAGGAATTTGGTTTTTCAGGTTGACGTGCAGTCCTGCAGAGGAAACGTTTTCAAATGCAACCTGATAACAAGTGTGGAGCAAATCTTCAGCAACATGGTCTCTGTGCATGTTCTCTAACACTTCCATTCCACACAGTTCTGTTTTGTGTCTGTATTCTGGTGCAGTATATGGAGTATGGCCCCAGTGTTCAATCCAAGGAAGTGCGTCTCTTTATGGATGTGTAGAAATGCCACCACAGCAATGGCAGAAAAGTTCATTTTGAGTGTTTTACGCCTACAAATATTGTGGAACATGGTGCAGCACAGGGACTAAAACAGGATCAATAATGTATGGTGACAAATAAGTGGGGAGGTTGGTCTGTGTAGCCAGTTTTGATGCATGATGCACTATGCATGCACTCTAAAAAAATGAAAAAAATAAAGGTATAAATAGAGATGTATCACACACATCAGTCTTTAAGCTAAATCTTTTTTATGCTAACTTATGGTGGCACTGAAATCTGCCCCAAACGTTCAGTTTTTTAAACATACTCAAGGCAAATTTCTGACTGAAAAAAAGAAGGGAGGAGTTCTGTAAATCACTGAGGTTCTCATAAGAATGAATGGACTTCTGGCTGACTGGCATACGTACACAGAGCTATGTGGAAATGAGGCGTAAGGTCATCGGAGTTCATCTGGGAGAGGATAGTGCACAAAACTCCCCAGCATTCTCATATCTTCCCTCACACTGTGTGACTCATTAGGGAGTGCTTTCGCAATTAATGTCACAGAAAGGCGAGCCCACAAAATGTGCCTTTGCTTTAATGTTTTCCTTAAGGCCACATTTTCTCAGTGTAAGAGCTAGAGGGGATCAGCGAGATAGCAGAAACACTTAGGTCTGCAAAATTTTGACTACGGGTTTTTTTGTTTTTTCCTTTCCTCACTATGACTTTAGTTTCTTTCTCCAAAATTGAAAAAGTTTCATTTTTATCTCTGCAGCTGACAGCGTCACTCAGTCTGAAGGTGCACTCCAGTCTCTTTATAACCTTGAATAGCCTTTTGATATTTGGGGCGTCACATTAGTCCGAAGAGACGTTGTTCTGCCAGATATTGATTGCAGTGATGAGAGATGCAATCCAGTATTCAGCATTCTCCTACTGTCATGCTTGGCTGCCATGTTGACAGACTATTTTGAGAGCAGCATGAGTGGACATCCATTATTCATGTGATCAAGAGCACTCGCGTATGTATGCATTTTATGTATATAGATTTTTCGTGTTCGTAGCTGTGCAGCATGTGAAAGATTTTGCAGCTTTATTTATTATTGTTTAAGAAATAGAATGTATGATTGTCTTCACACTTAAACTACATCTTACTTTGCTGACCTTGCTCCTCCTGCAGCAAAAAAAAATTGAATTAACATCACTAACTTTTAAGTACAAAAACTTTTCAAACCCTCTCTGTGTCTGCTGGTCACCTCATCCACCCACAGATAACCTGCATTGGTGAAAAAAGCTGCAAAATGTGCCTTCAGCCCTGAGATGTCTCCCTCCCTCTCTAGAGAGAGAGCAATGGTTTTGTAACACAAGGTTCCTCCCAGTTAGTGTGACAAGCCGGGTGGCTCTCGGAGCTGTTAGTGATGGAGCCAAGACAGGAAACGCTCTCTGAGGAATACTGCTGCTCGTTACACCTGCCATCGTGTCAGGGTTGAAAATGTGAGCATGTGCTCTCTAACGGCTATTAGCAGGGGCCGTGACATGATGGGCAAATATTGGCAAGGAGGAAAATTAACACACACATGTATTCACACACAGTCTTAAAGCACGCATAGTAATGTGGCAAAAACCCTTCAAAAATATGGGGAAGAAATTCCACCATCAGAATGAAAGTGGCATTTCTATGATGTCACGCCAGAGATTAGCTGTCGGATTTGTGGTTCAGCTAAGTGTCATCCCTGATTGTGTTCAGATTGAGGTGACGCTTAGCCTCTTGCGGTGAGCACCCCAGAGTTTTACATTACAGCCCTCGTCTAATTGACAACGCCCTCGTGCCAGCGTGAGAGTAATGCTTACACTGCGTGGCAGCAGCTGCTGAAATATAAAACACAGGATTACAAGACTGTGAAAATATGTGTCTGTAGGTGGCTGGGTGTGGGAGGAGGAGAATTGTATGTAGCATTAGCGCAGAAATGAAAAGATTGAGCGCAAACAAAAAGAAGGGTCAGTGGAGTTGAGATCTGGAGCAGGAACATCACGCAGCCGGACAGGTGGAACGAGAAAATAAGTTATACAGTCCGTGTGGGAGACGGTGTAGAGAGAAGGAGCCAAGGTTAAAAAATACGGAGGATGAGGAATGCAATAGTGTGATAAAAAGAGAGTGGATGTCAAGAGAAATCCCCACCGAGCTACATCTTAAATTCAACCGGCTGGCTGTCAGTGCAGGGCTGCCATGACTTGAAGGCAGGCGTGACCTGTGATTGGTCTCAGTGGGAGTGAGGGGCTGAGATTGAGGCTGTGGCCAAGGCCGCGAAACGCCTCAGCAAAAGGCAGACACTCTGTTCGAGCAGAACCGGTCTTGTCAGAAACAGAGAGTGATAAAGAAAGATAGAGTGAGTGGAGACAGAGGCAGAGGAGGATAAAATATTCATTCCAAACTCACTGCTCTCCACTGAGCTTCGTTTTTAAAGAGAGATTTCTCCCCCTCTCTCCTCATCTCTCAGGGTTGCTTGAAAAGTTTTCCATTAAGAGAACTTGCTCTTTCAGTTGTCCAGGTCATAAATAATTTAGCAGGTCTGTCCCACGGAGTTGCTTACTTTGAAGCATTTGTGTGCTCTCCCCGGTCTCTTTTGTCTGTGGTACAACCAGGTGTGGTCCTGTCGAGTCATGTTGATTTGATTTTAGATCAGGTGTTCCCTCAAGTGCTCTGTGGTGTAATGTCGAATTAACTCAAATTGACTTTGGGTATCGAAGTTAAACTTCTGTGTAAGACAGAAAAGCAGTTGATTCTTCTTGATAAATGAGATGTTTCCTCAAAAGCTGTAAGGCTGAAATGACCAGAGCCTGCAGAGTGTGCCTCATTAGGAATGCATCTGATAAATAATGAAAGAGACAGGTGAATCTCTTACCCTGTCCACACTGTAGCAACAACCTCATAAAAATCTATTTTTGCCCTTGATGTGAGAGGGTCAATGGGGGTTAACAGACCTGGATTCACAGCTGAGCTCACAATCATGGTGTAACAGGGGTTAAATGTTAAATACTGCTCGGCTGTGGTGTGAAAAGCTGAACACAGCTTTATTAAATGCAGAACAACATGACATCTGGCCCGTCAGCAATTAATTCTGCTCTGCGCCTGATGCTGCCATGTTTCCCACAAGTTCTGCTTATTAAATGACAAAACACTTTGTTTAATAATTTCCCTCTAGGATGACACACACAAGCCCTTTGTAATCTGATGTCTCTGTTTTCAGGACAATACCATTTGTCACTGCCTTTCAAAATTGTTCCATCACAGATTTTCCGGCACTGCTGGGGATGAGGTTTGGTAAGGTTAAGGCCGTAGACTGTTTAAAAAAAATGGCATCACCAATTGGTATGTGGACTCTCATTTTGAAACCCAAGTTTGGCATTTTGGCTGTTGCCATCTTGGATATTTGAAGCTTGAAGTGACCATATTTGGACAAGAGGGTGGGGCTGTGGAGGAGCGAGTGGTGGATTTGACTCATAGACTGTACAGACGCCTGACAGACGACCTATCACTACAAGGGGCCACGTCCTTAATTTTGCGTAACTTTAAACCTTAATCGGATGTAAATGGGTAAATTAGATAAACATTCACCCATGTCATTGTCATCAATGGGAAAATTAGCTCTAGAGACCAAAACCTTTTTTTCTTCTTGTAATTGACCCTTCGCTAAGTCCTGCCCCCGGACCCAAATGCAATCGTTTCAGATTTCCTTCATTTTCAGGCTGGTTTTGTGGATTTGGAGCTAAATGTTGTGCCTGGGGCACGTCGTGTATTAATGATACTCGTTACCTGGAGAGGTTGGAAAATGATATGCGTTTCTTCCCTGTTCCAAAACCAAAATCAAACCCTGAAAAGTGTAGGGTTAGCTAGCTAGCTACTGAAGATATAGCCTACTGGATGTATACACATGCTGCTTTTGCTTTTTAGTTATTAAAACAGTGAATAAAGACCGACCCTGCTGTACAGGAACCAGTGAAGGGAAGCAGGGAAACTTTGCTGATAGTCAACCAGCTGTGTGTCATCATACTGTGCACAGATGAACGTTCTTTGACTTCCCCGGAGATCCCTGCCAATCTGGCGGCGGAGGTCCAGGTGCTGGCAGTGGCACAGGGGCAAAGCCAAACACCCTTTATCTGCACACACTGTGATGCCACACAGCTGGTTCAATACTGGCAAAGTTTCCCTTTATATTCATTGTATTCTGTGGCGATCAGCAGTGATATGGTGGTTCACTTTTACACTGTGATCTGTAGCCTATAGTTCGGCTTTAGCTTTAACTATCTTTGTCTTTTTAACCTGTTGTTGCTGCTGAGTCAGTTTGACATCCTGGATATATCCTTCAAACACAGACTGTAGACCCCTCTGTCTGCTTCTCTCTGGAATCACTATTTCATTTTTCCAAAACTAAGGTATGTAGGTGTAGGTAATAACCTGGTATTTACCAGTCAAAAATAGCTTGGCATGAATGGCTAAAAAAGGGGCTAAAACTGTTCACAGTTTAATGTGTCTGGGTTTGTTTGTGAAATACTGTTTACTGTAAGTAATCAGTATGCACAGAGGCATGATACTGATGTCTTGCCCTTGGGCAAGGCCCTGGACACTTCAGTAGATCCTTTAAAGAAAATTGATAGAAGACCTTGACCTTGGCATGTATTATTCATGTGAATTTAAAACAAGGTAATAAAGAGTACTTGTAAACCAGGCACAGGCTCAACTTTTTGATTGTCAGATCTGAATATAGCCTGTAGCAATAGCATGTGGTAGGAAAAAAAACACATTGCTGAGGCATGAGATAACTAGAAACCTAAGCAGATAACTAGAAACCTAAGAAGTATTTGGTCACTTGTCTTAAACAGTTTTAACAGATTGTGATGCATTCTTCTGTTATTCTGTTTAGAAACTGAGTGGAGGATGTTAAGGCTGAGGCAGTGTGTGTCTTAGCCATAAAAGTCGACTACATCAAAGAATCTCAGCACAACGCTGGGATTATCCGGATCCCAGCATCATGACATCTGTGTGTGAGCGATGTGTGTGTTTAATCTGTGCCCTCATTTGTCCGTAAACCATTCATCATGAATTCAGCTGACATGATGTTATTCCTCCTTATAGGGGCACTGCTCATTGCACCATGTGAGAATTTATGATTGACAATAATAAAATATATGAAGGCAGTATATAACCCAGTATGTGCTGGTTCATATGCTTTCCATCAGATGAATGGGCATCTATAAAACAGAGATTATCTTTATTCTTCTGTTTGGCAGAAATATGGCTCCAATGTACCTGAATATGTTTACACCAAACAGACAGACCAAAAGAAACAGTTAAGGGATGACATCTGTATCAGTGAAGTACTTTAACTTCAACTGATGCAAGTGAACAAGACCAGAAGTGTAAAGCTCCACCGCTGGCTCCTAGAGGCTACAATATTTATTACACCTCAATAAATGTTTTGTAAATGTTGAATGAATTAATTGAAATGGGCCATTTAGTGTAAATATAATGATGATAATACAATTAATTTATATAGCACCTTTTTAAAACAATGTTACAAAGTGCTTTACATGGGAACAAAAACAATTCAGCTCCGCAACGGATAAAATCAAGAAAATAAAAGCCAAGAGAATAGAAAAAATATAAAAAATACATTAAACACAATAAAATAAGATACTACCTGTGAAATAAATATAACACATAAAACATGGAGCTTTGGTCCAACATATCAAAAGGTGGTTTCAGAGGTGATTTCAAAGATATATTCAGCCTCACATCCTCAGGCTGAGGGCGCTGACTGCAGAGGCTTTGTTCCCTTTCATTGTGAAGTTACCAGCTGAAGGGGAAATTCCATGTTAACATTAAAATCAAAATCCTTGAGAGGAATGAATGTTTTTACACTTTACAGATTGCCATTAACTTTGCTGAAGTTTACCTTAAGGTGGGGCTCACAAAAGCTCATCCTCCCAAAATGGAAAGTGTTTTGTCCTCTGTGGAGTCTGAATGTGATGCATAAATGTCAGTCTGATGACTTTAATACCTTTGTGTGAACAAGTGGACATTTTGCCTTGAAAGCAGTTAGAGAAGGCGATCGGGTTCAGCAAAACCATCAGGATTCATCCTCAGGAGACAGGGAATATGCACTGGAATTTAATTACCACCTGTCCTGTTGTGCTGAGATACAAAGACTGAACAGGAAAATTAGAAAGCCCTGTTCACCATAAGTAGCAATCTCCGAGGCTGAATAATGAGCCAACAGCAAACAGCAGAAATAAACATGTTTTACAACCTGGCACAAAAGACGGCTAAAAAACTTCCCAGTTCATGACAACTGTCCCCACTCCACAGCTCAACCCACTCACCCAAATATGGTGAAAAGACTTGCTCTTGTATAGCACCTTGCACCTTTCTAGTCTTCCGACAACTCAAAGTGCTTTTCACACTATGGCTTACATTCACCTATTCACACTCTGACCAAGGCTACCGTGCAGGATAGCACAACTTTACCATACTCACACACCGATGGAACAGCCACCGGGAGCAATTTGGGGTTCAGTATCTTGCTCAAGGATACCAAGACATGTGGACTGGAGGAGCTGGGGATCAAACTGCTGATCTTCTGAAAGGTGGACAACCTGCTCTACCTCCTGAGCCGCAGCAGCCCTCACTCCTGGCTCCCAGAAACCAAGATGGCGGTGGTCTAAATGTTGAGCTCAAGGCTTCAAAATGGGAGTACACAAACTATTGGTGACATCATGGTAGCTACGCCCTTATTTTATACAGTTTATGGTTCACTTTAATATATCTAAACAGCAGAGCAAGTAAATATTACCTTTGATCATGTGTCATCACTAAAATAATTCCATGTTTTTTAAAGAGTGACCTTTATGTTAATAATTATTATACTCATATCTCAAAGCTCCAGTGTGAAGGATTTAGGGGGATATATTGGCAGAAATTAATTCTGTTGTGTTTTCTTTCTTGTATGATCACCTGAAAATAAGAATAGTTTTGTTTTTGTTACTTTAGAATGAGCCATTTATATCTATATAGGGAGCTGGTCCTCATCCAAGGAGCCTGCCTTGTTGCACAGCCATGTTTCCACAGTAGCCCAAGGTGGACAAACCAGACGCTGCCTCTAGAAAGGACCATTCATGTTTTTGCATTTTTGTGTCAACCACCATGGTTAGAAGCCCCTCTGCGACAAGCCAATGAACACTGATGGAACCCTAATCAGGAGTTCACGCTTGGCACATGGGAGAAGTTTCAGTTGGTTGCAATCTGCAATCCTCACTGCTAGATGCACACTAAAACCTGAACTCTCTTCCTTTAACTCATGGCCCTACATATTCTTGTCGCATAATGATATACTTTATACCCTCAGTGACATGTTCTAGCCCCATTCGTACTGAGAAAATTAACGTTTTTAAATTGTAATTAAACCGTCGATGTTCATGCAATTCCCTGAAAGTCAATTTCCAGTGCTGTGATTCAGGTTCGTTCAGCAGGGCAGAATCAAGGCAAAGTAAAGAATGCCATGAATATTTATTTCACTGCACCTGCTATATACATACACACTATAGGAACTTTCCTGACTGTAAACACTACCATACAGAGTGTGAATGGAAATGTGTTGATGAAATATTCACCTCTCGCTCTGACAGTGTGTTATGAGCTGAGAAACATTACAGTACATATTGCACACCTCTGCAGTACATTTATCACAGGCAGCTTATAGACACCTGGAGCAATTGAAGTTGACACAGGTCAGTTTCAGAGTGTAACCTGATTATTAGTCACATCCTGAAGGATCCACATTTATCATCAGTACTTAGTGACGTATCTCATACAACATCAGCACATCTGCAAACTGCACTCTGTATGCTGCTGGGTTCAGAAGGACAGCGGTGACCTTCTCATTTTCAAGCAGCTATAAATCTCTGAAAGTTACAATGAAAGTTGTTTTCCCCTGGAGGAGAAATAACTCGCACGTTTGTTTCATCTCACATTGATTTTATCTCTTTGTATTCTGATCTCAAAGTAAAAGAAACTCTTTAGAGCCTGCAGTTACCTCAGACTGACAAACTTACACTGGTTTCCAGCTCTTGTCAGAAGTGACTTTAACATTTTGATGACATTGCAGCAAAGGAAAAAAAAGGCTTGTACTGCTTAACTTATATGTCCCTATGGACAAAGATACATCTGCAGATCCACAGACAAAGCTCTGACTGTTCCCAGTTGGAGACTGAAGGCAAAATGTACTAAAAAATTCACGATTTGGGGCTTTGAAGCTAAAAAATCTATTTCTTCTAATGAGTTTTTGTTTGTTGTTTTTGTGAACAGAATTGCTTAACCTTGTTTTGCAAGATGCTTCAGATACAGCTTATTATTTCATGTGATTGTTTCTTGGCTATTAGCACAAAGAGTGGCAAGATTTTAAAACAAGATTGCTCCAAGGCAGTCCATCACACTGACCTAAGCTGTAAATAATGTGTGATGACTTATAGTCTGTGATTTAGGGGGTCAGTTTAAGCTAGTGGAGTCTTTATCTTGATGAAAATATTTGGTATTGTATAGGTGGACTAATGTATAGAAGGTATTTTACATTGATGCCCAAGGAACAATCTTGGCAGGCTCATGCATGACCTTTTTTTCACTGGTTTCAACGTTTATGGTGAGAAAAGCAGTTGTCATCGAAAGTGTTTTTCAAAGGTGTATTTGAGCATTACAGTGACAAAAGAATGTAACATTTCTTCCTGTTTAATAATTTCAAATATCATATAAGGTAGCACAAAGCCTTGGGTTGCAGCTGCAGCTTGTGTGTGTTCAGTTGTGTCAGACAGAATCAATCCTTGCACATGAATATGCTAATAGAGGAGGAGGACGCCACTGGCTGTTTCACAGTCTCGTAACACCTCAGCTTTAGGAACATGGAGTCAGTCAGCAGTTTGTACGCTGTCAGCATTGACAATGATTGGTTTCGAGTCCAGGAGTGTCTTTAACGTATTCCAGCAGATCTTTGTGGTGGCCGATAAACTCTCTCCCCTACACGTCTCTGTGTAATGAAGCGTGAGCGCCTCAATAGCTGCCGGAAAAGAAGCTGTCAATTGGACTAAAATACCGATGGTATTCTTCTCAGGGACAGTCGTTTTGGCTAAATCCTGAGATGTTAAGCACTTTCTTTTCTTGACACGCTGATTCACTGTTATTTATTTACTGACAAATTCTGCATTCTTTTTTTTCGAAATCACAGAGGCCGATAGTCCTCATGAGTTTATTCCAACAAACTGCGGGTACTGCAGATACAAAGGCATATTTATGTGCACACTATACACAAGCATACAACTTAGAATGATAAATAACCTCATTAAGTCATTTATTTATTTGTTTGGTAATTGTTTGCTTATTGACTCTTTTTATACTCTTGCATTGATCTATTCATATCATTTACTCATTCGTAAAACAGTTACGGCCCTTGATAATGATTGGCTGAGCTGCATTCGAAGCCATTGTAAAACACTCTGCATACATCTGTGATTGCATTACAACAGTAGCCTATCACTGCACCTATTATCTGTTGTTTCAAAGTGTCAGATTTTGTTGTGAATTTCGAGTTACTGCAGGCACACACAAAAGTCTGGCCTGCATGCTAAGTGTGGCCAGCAGACTGATTTTAAACACACCACGGCTTGTCTTTTAAAATATACTATAAGGGCCCGCTATACTATATTTGATTATCAAGCAAGATCACTTTGCATTTTTTCCATTCACCTTACAATGGTAGGACCATAACACTGTTTGTTGGTATACACAAAGTAGAGTGTGTGTAATGTGTGTTCATGAAAACAAGCAAATGAATGGTTACCTAGGAGCAGATATTTTTCACATAGATGTGAAAAGTAAACAGTGAGGGCCACCGCTTTCAGGAGCAGTGGAAAGTTGAATACTTTTTCACTGATAGATGAAACTGTTTCATTTGTGTTATTTGTATTCAGCATTTTTTTTTTTGATAACCAGTATGATTCAAGAAGCAGCTGGCTCCCAGGTATTTTCACATTCAGTTTGGACTCCCTTGATTTACTGGGTGGGCGAAGCAAGGATAAGTAATTGAAAGAAAGAGGACACGTTGATGCAGCAGAGGAATTAAAGAAACAAAGCTGAGACCAATAAACAGACTATGTGGTCCGTTCGCTCACCTGAAGTTCTTGTCAACACTGTGGTTCGATGTGCAGCTGCATAGGCGAGGCAGAGCTAAAGAGGGCATCCGCCTACTGATGTGTGAATCATTTATCATTGCCAGGATGAGAACAGTTAAGAGCTATGCAATACTGTCACTTTGAAAGCACAAAAATCACAAAGATGCCATGAAAGCAACAATGAGAGCTTACAGGGATTTATATTTGAGCAGCCAAGGAACCCACTGTGTCCCTCACTTCATTGGAATAATACCTGTCATTGCTGTAGTCCCACTGGCCTCATATCTCAATCCAAAGCGGACAAACAATCTGTGGTAAGTTAAAGATGTAAGTTTAGCTAGCTTGCATTTTTTTATTTGTAGGCTGTACTTTTACACTGCCTGTCCAGGGCAGGAATATCACACTGTTGTGCTGCATTGCCGTTCTCTATATAAGGTATGATCGTGCAAAGGGGGGACAGAGTGATCTTGCCTCTGAGCTGGGAATAGATGTAATAACAGCCCTGAGATGACGTCTATGTAAAACGTAAAGCCAGGAAGACGTGACCCGGGCAGGGGATGACCTTTTGATTACCTATTGTGTTGGCGACATAAAAAGCACTGTTAGCAATTAGCTAACTCAAAGAAGATAGCGACCATAAATGTCCGCATACTGGGAAGACAATTAGATTTGGGAGCTCCTTAACCTCAGAGCAGAGGTGACATTAGCCGCCATGTGACAGAGAAGGTAACTGATTGTGATTTACATGGTATGCCACTGTTATTGTTTAGAAAGCATTGCCAACACGTATGTTTTATGTCACACTAGAGGCCGACGCTGTACGTAATGTTGAGCCCATCACAACTCATTTAATTGCAGGGTGCCGGGGTGCAGTGTATAATCACACACTGGAGCACCATGATGCTGCTGTCATTTGGTTCTGCGTAAAGAGAACTTTGTAGCTGCCCCTATGGAGCGACCTCTGTGTAAAAAGGGCTTATTACGGTCATTTTTCTCTAGCATTAGGGATATTGTCAACTGTGATATCATTTTTTAAATGTCACTGGAAAGTGACAACAGTGTAGGGAAAGTGCGGATAATAGTCGCCAATGGCAGATACATATATGGTTATAATGTAACTACAACATGATGAGAGTTTTTTTTTCCTTTGTCCTCAGGATAAGTATACGAGAGCCCATGGTTGTGAACTTCTTTGGCTCCATGTTGCAGTACTTTGTTGCTTGGCAGCCATTCTGCTAAATGCTGCTGAAGACCTACTTTGCTTGGCAGGATAATGATTATTTGTTATCAATAAATTATTGAATGTTTTGTTTTTGTTTTGTATATTTTATGAAAACATTGCCTGATATGCCAGTTAGGAATATATGTTTAATAAAGAAATAAGCCATCCGAGGCCATAGTTCACAGTGATTTTAAAACAGCTAAACCAGAGCCTCTCTTGGCTTATTGCCTAATTAAGTTCTATTACTCATCCCTTTATGCCTTCCATCACCAGTGATTCCCCAAAATGGGGCAACGACTCTGACTGGGCTCTTAGAATTGAAAGGGGTTTGGGAGAAAGGACTAATATGGGACATTATAGCCCATTTCCACCAAACACTTCAAGTATGGTACCTTTGGAACCAAAAGTAACCCTTCAGACATGGTACCTACACCCTAGTGTTTCCACTGCAAACAGTAACCTTAGATGTGGTATTGTTGTTGTCACTCACTGCTCCATCCAGCAATCACTGTATTTTACTCATTACTGGTGACACAGATGGAAGTCTGCGCCTCATTTATCAACCACAGAACGAGGCTGCACGCCAACATTTTCAGAACAAAATAAAACAGGCTGCAGTGAGAGTCTCTCTCCAGGGCCGTGCCTGACCAATTTGGCACCCTAGGCAAGATATTTGCTGGCGCCCCCCGACTCACAGTTCGGTTCAAACCTCGGTTTTCAAAAACTACTGAAGAAACATTTCAAAAACTTCTGAAAAAATGTCTGGATTTTATTAATTATTAAACAAATGTTGCATTGCAATAAACATGAACATTACTTAAGTTATATTAACTTACAGTTCACAATACATATATTTGACAAACTGGGCTTTTACAATATATTAATCAAATGGCTGTTGATTGTGAAACCATCATGGCATAACCATAATAGCACCTAACATTACAGCCTGCCTTGATCTAATGACATTTTAAACACAGCAAACAGCCAAAATATAAAAAATGCAACTGTAACATCACAAATTACACAAATCTGAAAATTGGAAAACATAAATATACAGTATATGAATATATGCCTGGTTGGTAAACAGTGAGTGGTTTGTGCTGCAGCACACTAAACATTAAAAGAAAAGATAGGCCAATATATTAAATTATGTTGCTTATTCATTCCCCCAATGAGTCTTTCTTTCCAACTTTCACTAAGATGGGAGCAACATTAACTGACATTAACTCTAGCTGAATGCTGAAAGTATTCCTAAAACAAGTGGCTAATGAAGTCGCAGTAACATTGACGTTACGTAGTAACGTTAACTTAGTAGCCTAACCGCTTAACTTGCAAGTAACTGTAACTTACATTGTGTTTCTGCCATTTTAATTGAAGTGTTTCATCACATCATTACCTTGGTGTCGTTCACGTTTCTCCTCCTCTTCTTTTCTTTTTTCTTTTTTTTTTGTACTGCGCCCCAGAGGGCTTTTGCCTCTACATGACGATGGCACCCCACTGTCAGTTTGTCACTCAGCAGCATCACATTACAGAAGACAGCAGGTTGCGGGGGGAGGAGGGAGAGGGGCGCGGTTAGGGACCATGGCGAAATTGATGCTGCCTGCCAGAGAGGCAGAAGGATGACAGGCATCCGGAAATTTAAATTAGAAATATTATTTCATTATCATTTAAAAACGTATGGCTATATGTACTGTTGTTGTTTTGTAGTGTATTCTTGTCTAATTTTTGATGGCTTCATGTTGTCATCTCATGCACTGAGTAACATTACAAGGTAACGTTCCACCTTAAAAGTCGCCGGCAGTCGCCACAGTGAATTAAGTTATTTTTTGCACGACTCAACTGCTGCAAGAGGCGGCAAAACATCCTTTCATTTTATAGTTACAGTAGTAAAACTCTCCACAGTATGAACAGTGGTTACATGAGCCTCAAAACTAGCCACAACTCAGCCCTGAGCAGAGTGACCATCCGCTATTGACCAATCACAGACTGCAGTGTTCACAGCTCCACCTTTTAGCACCAGATCTGTGTGCTAGGTACCCCAACAGAGAGGGTACCAAAAATGGGGCTGTATGGAACGGTTCCATAGGTACCATCCACAACTTTTCACAGTGGAAACAGAAAAAATGTGTACCAAACTGAAATGTACCGTTCGGTGGAAACGGGGCCCATGGTGAGAGAGTGCCTGATTTCCTTACTCACAGTCCCCATTCAAGAAGAAAGTTGCTACTCTAACCCAGTTGAACAGCCCCGTCCTGTTGGGTTGGGGGCTTATCTAGACAGGATCTGACCTGCAACGGGCCAGCTACCCTCCACGGTTCTGTGGCAGCCTAAAGTGAGATAAAGTAAGTGTAAAGGAGAAGGAAAAACATACAAATCAAGACAAATAAAATGAAAGTAGATAAATAAATGGATAAAAGAAAGGGAAAATAAATTAGAAATGGATGGATAAATAAATAAATTAAACTCTAGCCTGACCCAGCTGTCCTGACCCGTCCCAGTTCCACCCCGCCAACCAGAGAGGTCCCCAAGGAGCCCTTTTCTTTTTTTCCTCGTCATTCCTCTCTCTTTTACCCCTTTCATCTTCACGTACACAACCCCCACACACATACACATACTTGTGTGTAGTACAAAGAGAAATTTAAGTCTATTCAACCCGATCTCCCGTTAATCACTTGTCTCACACTGTTAGTGTACACAATGAAAATGATCCTCACATGACCCCTTTGGCTGGGCATCTTATTCCTGAAACCACAGCCCATCTGGTCCTTAATGGTCCCATATACACCTGCAAATAAGAGGTCTTAATCCCTGAGGACCACCTCTCCTTTTCACTTAATTTATTTTCACAGGCGTCGTTCAGTCTCTCCACTGCTGTGTGTGAATAGACTTAGATTGCCCGCGCATAAAACATTTAAGTTGTTTGCAGCCATGGTCCAGATGCCTGGGTTAAAAGGATTTGGGCCAAATGAGGGGAAAAATGCTCACTGGGTGGTTTTGCAAAAGCAGTCTCATCTGTTTTTCTAGGTGTTTACCTCCTCTGCCCCTTTCCAACGATAACCGAAACATTCAGCTTGACTTCACCAAAATTAATAAGAGCTTAGTGTGAGTTTAAGCCTGTGTGTGTGATTATATCACTAAACACAGAAAATTTTCACTCTACTGAAAATTTTAGATTGCATTAATTCCTGCATTGGTATCTGTTGCCATAGAAACAAACATGAATTCCCATATGGGGGCTGGTGGATGATGGAGGGTGCATACATCAGTGCAGAAGGAATGCATTTGGCACAGGACAAAGCATTTAATCAGGAGCCTTTTCATGGCTGTCACATGTACTTTGAAGGTCACAGGGTCAAGAAGTAGTCACAGAGAATTCCATATGAACATGCAAAGCCACGAAGCAATCTGCATATGGAAATAGCACATATGAAAGCACAACACATACTGCATGTACACTGTAACTCCTGAGCAGGAGAGAGGATGGATGGATGGATGGATGGATGGATGGATGGATGGATGGATGGATGGAATGCTTGAAAGGATGGATGGGTGGATGATGGATGGATGATGGATGGATGAATGGATGGCTTGTACGGATACATGGATTGATTGCTTGAAAGGATGGATGGATGGATGGATGATGGATGGATGAATGGATAGCTTGTTTGGATAAATGGATTTATTGCTTGAAAGGATGGATTTATTGCTTGAAAGGATGGATGGATGGATGGATGGATTGCTTCAAAGGATGGATGGATGGATGGATGGATGGATGGATTGCTTCAAAGGATGGATGGATGGATGGATGGATGGATTGGTTGGTTGGTTGGATTGGTTGAAAAAATGGATGGATGGATGAAGTAAAAACTGACCTACACCATCAGTAAATGAGAGTCAAGATAAATTCATGCACTACATGATGGTTTATATCCTAATCTACCAAATTGCGTTCTTGTCTCTTCCATTAAAACTCATTCATGTCCAGCCTCCCCAATAAACCTGTCCTGTGATTTAAAAGCTCATGAAAACCTGCTTACATTAAATCAATCAAAGCTGAACCCTGTGAAGTCTATTTCACTTTAAAGATGTGGGGCACAGTGCACTACACTCATGAATGCCCTGATAATTTAATCATGACAATTCAAATGACAGACTAAAACGGTGCCTATACTCATTCTCTTCTGAATGTTAATAATGCATACACATATTTCACAGGGATTTTATCCCCTCCCCCTGTGACAGAAGCGCTCACATTGCAGAACTCTTTTATTGCCTGGCTCTTTCCAGCATCCACGCACAAGCTGGAATAATGCATTTCACATTTCTGTAATTATTTCCTGTCTGAGCTCCAATATTTAGACCTCCCATTCGTGTAAACACACACCACTCTCCAAATGGTGCTTAATAATCCCAGATCTGCCAACATTTCCCCTCATTTCCAATATTGCTTCTTAAATTGAAATGGCAAGTGGCCACAAAGTACAGGGATTTATCTTATTAATAAACTATCATGCCTCCTCTCAGGCCTTAGATGGTCTGAAGGGAACTCACCATGGCAAGAGGCAGGGGACCCTTTAAGATTATTTTTCATTTTGTCTTTCGTGGAGTGCAAAGAGGGTGAACATGCTATATAAAAGCTTGACAGGGAAGAAATGTGTCTTTGGGTGAAACCTCTCCTCCCTCCTTCTTTCTGACTCAAGTGGTTGTTTTCAAGTATTACAGATAGTAATATTTCTCCCCCGAGGCGGTCCAATGTTAATAGAGAAGCCGAAGAGAGTATTGGATTCTGAAGTGCCTACATGTAAACTGTGACTGCCAAGAGTCCACAATGCAGCTATTTATATTTTCTCCAGTTTTATCTGGATAACACGAGCAGCAGTTTGGCTGTTTTTTTCATTAAACAGCGTCTTATTCATAGAGATGCTGTCATGGTAGTAAAGGTAAAAATATGCTCACTTGCCCACAATGTTAACATTATGTGTTGGATATTTCATGAGCTGAGAGGACCCATTGAACTCCTTTTTACATATCTACTGTTCCACATTTTAGTGGGGGGGATTCTAAGGACCGTGAGGTGGTGAACAGGAAAAATGCTGCAGGAAGCCATGCAGGCTGGCATGCAATGTAAATGTAGCACACGTCTATTGAAGCAAAAGTACCCCGCCTCATTTCATCTGTGGGAGGAGCAGATTTTAGCCTCAAGGTTGATTTTCTATACACTAACGAATCTGCAAAAGTTGTTGTTGGTTGGCTCTGTTTTGTTTATAGTGAGTGGGCAACATATTTTCCACATGCACAGCTGTGTGACAAATAAAGAGCAATTAAATAACACGTGCCATCTCCACACACTCATATATACAAATGATGCAGAGTTGTAGTGGAATAAGAAGCGTAAGTAGGAATTGTGTGTAGTGGATTATACATGTTATGGAAAGGGAGGACCCAGTTTGTGCATGCACAAAAGCCAAGGAATAATAATCCCAAAATTGTAGTTCTAGGAGACCATAAGGTCACCAAAATCAGTGAGTTTCCTCTTTCTAGGAGAATGAATGTGCACAGATACCATAACTTGATTGTCAACTGGGCAGGAAATACAGTCATTAAAGCATTAAACAAAAGATCACAAGGTCGACAAAGTCATCAAGCATTTCTCCTGATTGTGTGGATCTGAACAACAAATGTCACGTCTGACCACAACCCAAAAAAATGTTGGCACCAAATGTCTCTGCAAACCACGGATGCATTACATTTGCATGTTATTAGGTAGTGTACTGTACACTGTAGTTAATGTGTGGTTAGGTTTAGACACAAAAATGTTTTGGGTTAAAATACCCAGTTTTAGGGGCACAGTCCCAGCAGGAAACTGAGCAATGTCTTGGTAAAAAGCAACCGCTTTTCCTGGTAATATCCGTTCCAACAGGCCACTACAAAACACCCACATTTGGAGCCTAAAAAACTGATGGAAACACATTGAGGTGTTGCTACAAAACACCTAAGGTTGGAGCCTAAAAAGCTGATGGACACACATCAACAATCCACTACGAAACACCACATTTGGAGCCTAAAAAACCAATGGAAGCACACCAACGTGTTGCTACATAACACCCACGTTTGGATCCTAAAAGGCTGATGGACACACACGGACAGGTCACTACAGACCACCCACATTTGATCCTAAAAAGCCATTGGAAACACACTGATGAGTCCCTACAAAGTAATAATACTAATGATGATCTTTATTTATGAAGCACTTTTCAAAACAGAGTGCTTTGCATGTCAAAAATGAAAAAAGACAAGACATGACAACAACAACTTTTAAAATAACTGAAGTAAAAGACAGTTTAAATGAACTAAAGCCACAAGTAAAATCAGGAAAGGCTCTCTGACAAAAGTATGTTATAAGAAGAAATTTAAAAGCAACCACTGATTCAGCCCAAATACCCACATTTGGAGCCTAAAAAGCTGATGAGTCTCTACAAAACACCCACATTTGGAGCCTAAACAGCCGATGGAAACACAGCAATGACTCGCCAAAACACAACTGGTTTGTTGTTCTTAAACAGTGGTCTGCAGTGGGCAGCCATCTTGCCAAGGAGATGGCACTATCCACCATCCCTTCAATGACAAAGTCAGCTACGTCACTTTATAAACATTGCTTTGACACATATAGAAACGTGCAAATGTAACATATTCATGGTTTGCAGAAACAGATCATGCCAACATTTTCTCCTGATGACTGGGCTGATGAGCAGTAGTTATTTTAGATGTACAGTAAGTTTTCTGCACAGAAACACAAAAGAATGTACGTCAGCAACCAAATGATCTCCCTACCAGAGCTCATTTAACAAACACTGCGATGCCTGCTGCCAGAAAATCAATGCAAAATTAATAACAATGAAGGCCTAACTTTTTGTTCTAAGTGAGAGAGTAGCATTCACTTTATACCAGCACACAGCCTACAGACAGTTGGACAAACACTGAGGCACAAACGTTGGAGGCATCAGAATAAATTAGGAGATGAAATTTCTCAACCCATCTAATCAGCAGCATCCAGAATATGTTTGTGCTCGATGCATCATTCCCCAAAGTATGTCAGAGTCTGATTAGTGGCATTTCAAATTGTTATGCATGATAGACCAGTGTACAGTCCCAACCCAATTTCGTTGGTGATGGGAAACCAGAAGTCAAACACACTGAACACCTGAGCCTCTTGATGTACCCAGCTATATAGAATTAGGCTTGATTATTAATTCTTTTTTTCCTCACAGCCTCCAAAATCACTGAGCCAACATCAAAGAAGCCGAGCACAACGTCGTCTTCCACAGAGAGCCAAAACTACACGTTTGACCTACTTTTCTTTTACTTGTCAGGAAGTGCTTTTCCAGGGCGTCTTTTCAAAGGAACATCACAGCAAAGGGGGCCGACAACAGCCATGACTTAAAAGACACATTCTGAAACGATAAAGGCACAAGAGGCCGAATCAAGTCCTTTGATTTAGGATTGACCACCCCTTTTAAACAGATTAGATTCGGAGTTTTGTCATTAACCCACACATTTTTCCACCTCTCCCTCCATTTCCTTTCATCTCCTCTCTCATCTATCTAGTCGCTGCATAGAGCCCTAACTGATGCCTCTCTCCTACTCCTCTATCTAATTATATTCTCTCCCCCTTTCGCTGATTCTCCACCAGTTTCCTCTGTGTTGCCTTTATATGCAAGAGAGAGTTCACTGCTGTTGAGGCGAACAAAAACTAGAGGCTGATTTCAAAGGGAAGTGCTGACTTGTGTTTTGAAAGTCATAATTATTCAGGTCTGGCTTTATTTGGCTCGCTTTGTGGTCTAATTGTATAGTGTGAGGCTTGTTTATGCAGTAACAAGCGCATATGGAGAACATGCCATTACTTCCCTAATTATCACCTTTGTTGACAAATTAGAAAATTTGCAATCACCATCTGATATACTATAGAGCATCAATATTTCATGTGCAAGCTGTGATCGTGGGAGGCATGTTAGTATACATGCTGCTGTCAAAGTGCTTCTAATTGCTGTTGTGCAGCATTAATAGAAGCATGTGTTGGAAAAAAACATTGAATATGCCCTATCGTTATCCATAGGCCTTTTGATATGTTTGGAACCATGCGGAGAAATCAGACTAATCAAAAAGAAAATCTACATTGTTGGCATCAGATATGCTGGCTCATGGTGGCAAATTAAAAAATGAAATAAAAAAAAATTGCACCAAGAAGCACAAAGTTGAGTCAACTCATCCACCTTCATTAAACAGGATGTGGGTTTCTCACTTACATTCACACCTCTGTCTTACAAATAGCTCTGTATTTAATTCCATGACTGCTGTGTAGGCTGCTGCGGAGCCCTTTGCTGTAAAGTCATCTGTGGAGAAGCTGCAATGTTTTCTCCCAAATCAGCTGCTCATCAGTGAGAGGGATGGGCGACGCAGACTGGCTATTAAAAGTGTCAACATGCAAGGTGTGAATTATATATTTAACCTTAATACTTAGTGAGAGGCGGCGAGTGGCCCTTGCTGCTGTCTGTTTTTCTGTGTTTAGACGGACGGAGAGAGAGTCAAGAGCTCTGGGAGATGCAGCGGAACATTTGAGAGGCTCAGTGTTTTCTGCACAGTAATCTTATTTGGGGCTGGTGTAGGATGACGTGGAGGCGCTCTCCCCACAGAGCTGCATTATGGCGACTGTAGTTTGGGTTTAGCTTCTCTGTTGTAGTTGTCCTCCTCTTCACATACAAACACACACTCAACTCAAACACACACACAGACAAAATCATACTGGGGAGTCCCCTATTATGCCCCACCCAATACCGAAAGGAGAAAATATAATCTTAAGAGCAACCTACCTGAAAACATATAAACATCATTATATTGCATGCTAGCCAACTTTTCCACACAGGTAACTAAGGAGAAAGATATTGTTAAAGGAATAGGTTGACAGCTCAGGAAATATCCTCATTTATTGTTTGTTTTCCTGAGAGTTGGATAAAACAAACTATCTTATGTTACGCTCTCATGTTTATACAGTAAATATAAAGCTAGCAGCTGGTTAGCTTAGTTTAGCATAAAGACTAGAAGTAGTAGGAGTTCAAACTTAACAAAATCTGCCTACTAGCACCTCTACCACTTGGCATGTGATAATAACCCAAAGGGCACCCTGTGACATACTGAGACGTCCTAAGCTTTCAACCATCTCCGATGTAAACCCATCTGGGACAGTATTGGACATTGAGAGATACTGACGTAGTATAAAGAGCAACAAACTTGGAGGGAAGGGAGGTGGATGGGTCAAACAAACAGACTTTACCCAGGTGACGGCACTTTATGTTCCGTGTGAAACCAAACATTTATTTTTAATTTTTTAATTTTATTAATCCCCTAAGGGGAAATTCAATTTTTTCACTCCGTTGTCAATTACACACAGGTCCGAAATACACACATGCACAAAGTGGAGAGATGTCAAAGTGAGCGGGCATGCCCCATGGCTGCCTTGCTCAAGGGCACCTCGGCAGTGCCCAGAAGGTGAACTGGCACCTCTCCAGCCACCAGTCCACACTCCATATTTGGTCTGGACGGGTACTTAAGCAGGTGACCCTCTGGCTGCCAACTCAAGTCCCTATGGCTGAGCAACTGATGTCATGCTGTTTTAATGTAGTCAGTGTTTTTTTAACCCTAACCTGGTATAACTTACATAGGTACGACTCATTTGATACCAAATGTTAATGTTGTTTTAACGTAGCATTGCGTAACTTATATAAGTAAATGCATTACATCACTCATGTGATAAACAATATTTAGGTCACATTATGCACTTATTTTAACCTCAAACATGATGTTTTTTTCTAAACCCAACCAAATAGTTTTGTTGCCCAAACCAAACTGCGACCATTTGACACCATGTTACAATGTGTTTCACCCAGGAGACAGCTGTGCGTGTCATACAGACGCTAAAGGATGCGCTCTGTGTCAGTATGAGATGCCAAGGGTGAATGACAAAGTGTCGTTATTTGACGACCTTGGAATGAGAGCGGGCTGGGTTGGACTAGCTTACAACAATAAACCACAGAGACGCTCAGATTACAACACACACAGAGGTAGTGTGACTTCATTCTCTGCTTAGGATGCCATTACGCCACTAAATCTTTACATAGCAAATAGTTGTTTGGCGCTATATTTATGCTCTGAATATAGCATACAGAACCTTTAAGGTTTTTTTGTTGTTTGAAAAATTAAAGCTAAATTTTAAGAAAGGGATTTATATCACTTACAGGGTGAAGAAGGCTTTGAAACAGCACTTAAATCATAATATAGCTAGTATAAGTATAATTAAATTATTTGATGAATGTGAAATCATTCAAACAATAGATCATCTCTTTGTATTTGATGCATAGGAAGGTGGTCCAAAATGTCTTTAAAGGCTCAGGACCTCAGTATTTCTACACCCTGGCTCTTTTACTTGACAAAAGCTCATCAGTAGGCTGAAGCTGAAAGACTCACACATCAAAATATGCCAGTTTTGATCAAAGAGGGCTTTCTGTATGATAGCAGACAGCGAGCTGCCGGACTAGCTGTTGACATTTTTCATTTTCACCCTGTCGGCTCAGGCTTCAAGTGTGTGTGGTGGTTAATTTCACGGGCACACTGTGAGCGCCGAGCTGGTGAAATGATGCGGGTCAGCCAGCTGGCAGCTTTGAGAAGAGCTCTTACACTAAAATAAGTATGACCACAAGGTTGTTTTCTTTGAGTAAAGAAGAAAATCCAAGTATACCAAAGTACTTTTCATGTACAGTATGTCCTCCAGAAGAGACTCAACAGTCAGGACTCCAACTGGCTCAACTGTATTTTTTGTTGGAGTGAAAAGAAGGTGCATGTAGATGCTTTGACTATTTGCCTCTGTGTGATCCAGGGTATGTTGACCTGATTTCTCGGTATGCTAGAATTCTGATTTTTTTTTGTAAATGTCTGTAACTGTTAGATGTCGTGCTGCATGTCTTGGTCAGGACAAATTAAATAAAAGTAAAAATAAATTAGGGCTGACCTGAGTGGGTCGAAATTTTAGGCCTCGATCGTTGCAATGGTAATTGGTGTAAAAATCAGTATTTGAATGCTATGTTTATACATATTTATGTGTATGTGGGTTTTTACTTAAGTTGGCCCCGGATAAGATGCCCATTTTGGGCCCATACCCACTTGGTACCCAGATAGCCATAGCATAGCCCATGTTGGGCCCACTTAGGTAAACATAGCCATGTGGGCAATTGGCATGGGGCCAATATGGAGCTCATGGACAATCCCATATAGGGCCCATTTTTTTTAGCTCATTTACTAACCACATGGAGCCTACATACAAATGCTGACTGGGCATATATATGATGCCAAAAATTCTTAACAGCCTATACATTTATATAGTAATCCATCATATTCATTATGCTTTAGCATTGATTATTATTGAAAGACATTATTGTGAATCATGATTCTTACTCACTGTAATCTAACATCAGTCACCAGCAGCAGTTCAGCGTATTGAAACTGGGACAGTTTGACCACATGTGACAGGTTCACAGATAAGCTAGCAAGATGTTGAAAAAGTCAAGCAAAAGTCAAAAGCTCAAATATTTTTAACTATGTGAAGATGACCCACAAGAACTTGAGTGTCAGATATGCCAAAGAAAACTAGCATATCACAAATGTTCAAGGAACTTGTCAAATCAGAAAGTTTAAGTCACAGCTTTGCCATTTTGCAAAGTATTATTTTTTGGAGTTATTGTGGCTAATGATACTGTGACCTGCATGCTAACAAAGTGGCTAATTGTCACAGTGTTTTAGGTTTAAAAAAAATCTGACTTATGTCCTCCTCTCTAAACCCAATTGCCATAAAAACAATTCTGGCATTGTACATTTCTGCAAACCGCACACATGTTACATTTGCAAATTTTTTATCCCATAACAACACCAAGGTTAACGGAGCTGCAGTGGTTAGCATTGTCGTTTCACAGCAAGAGGATTCCTGGTTTGAACCCAGGGTGGGGGAGCCCTTCTGTGTGGAGTTAGCATGCTCTCCCCATGTCAGCGTGGGTTTTCTTCGGGTACTCCGACTTCCTCCCACAGTCCTAAGACATGTTGATTGGTGATCTAAATTGGCTATAGGTGTCAATGTGAGTGTGAATGGTTGTCCCTGTGATACTCTGGTGACCTGTCCAGTGTGTACCCCGCCTTTCACCTAATGTCAGCTGGGATAGGCTCCAGCACCCCCGCGACCCCTAACAGGATAAGCAGTTACAGAAAATAAATGAAATTAATGAAAATGAATGAGTGTGGTTCATGTTTGGTTTAGTATAGGCCAACATTTTTTTCTGGCAACTGGGCTGCCTCTCTTTCCCTTCTTGAAGCATCAGTTAACTGCGGATATTTTTCACTCAAGGTTCAATGCCTATATTCGGGAAAACACTAAAACAAATAAAATGGGTCACATGGCTATTGTAAAATATAATATTTGATAGATGCATTTGTCCTGCCGTTGGAATGTGCGGTATTTCAATCCAGACAGTCGTCTGTTCAAAGCTATAAAATCTGTCCTCTGTAGATGATGTCGCTGTCTGTTGTGTGCAGCTGTTTACTATGACCTTAAACAACATCAGCTTTAGTTTTGTAACATATTAATTGTGTAAACGCTGTTTGAGGAAATGAGCTGTGTTAATTGCTGTTAGTATAGAAACAAATTAAGCCTCCATGGAAGAGATAACAAATCTGTTTTTTTTTTCTTTTATTCTCTGTGACTCACCACTTTCTGGAGAATGTCCATGGAAATTACAGAGGGCCGCATTTATTCCCAGCAGCTATAATACTGTAGAAGCAGTTGGTGTGCTTGTTCAATTGTCCAGGGGATACAGGCTAGTGCTTAAGTGTTCTCATATTGCCTCCTATCTGATATTTTCATTGAAGGCTTTCTGAGCGACAGAACCAAGGCTATCCATCTTGTATTGTTTTTCTCGGAGTGTTCCTTGTAATAACACTGCAATTGTATTCCTCGATGGCCCCAGTCTTGTTTGAAATGGCTAAACTGTTTTCCTGGACGGAGCTAATAAGCCAAGGTCCTGAGTCCTTTTGTCAGTTTTAATAATGTTGTTGGTGTGTGGGTCAGCAGTCCACTGAGAACACCATCGCAGGGGCCTTTTTTTTTTTTTAAATGACTGAGCAATATTGTTTTTGAACCCAGTTCAGCAGACAAGACTCTGGGGAGGAAGACCCTATGTGATCTTTTCTAATTTGAATATGGACATGGCTCGGCGTTTGGTTCTTCATCCAGCCAGTTGAAGCCTTCATATAAATTATGTTTAATGAAGAGGTTTTTGTTGAAAGCAGTCGACCTCACAGCTGAACAGCTTTCTTTGCACCAGTCAAAATACTCTGAGTTGGGTGAAGGCCAGACATCTGTAACTGTTGAGACATCTTTGATTCTGGACAGGAAAAGAGCATTGAACTGTAGAATCTCATAAAACTAAAGCACACTGCACTTCACTGGTCACACATCCCAGACCGGCAAAATCTGACAAGCGTTTACTGAGCATTTCCTCTTTGCCTGACTCTATGGATGTGGCAGAATTGTCATGGAAGTACTCCGGGGTTGTTCATTTAAATTCATCCCTGAACAGCTTTGATAATACGAAAAGTCACGCTATTTTAGGCAGCCTGTATGAGATGCGGCAAACGTTTTATACTTCACACATTGTCAGGTTGCAGTCATGTCCTCGGTGAAAAACACTGACTGTGAAGAAGCACAAAAGACACTGTGAGGTCTGTGTTGGCCGTGTTGAGCATGACTGTGTTCCCTGCCTGCTCTGAGTCTCTAAGCTGCTGAAAGGATAAACACAATGAGAAAAAGGCCTGATTCATGATGTATGCCACTTTCCGGATCCCTTTTGCTACCGTGAACAAAGCCTCTTCTAACAGTGGAATTCATACTGATTGACATCTGACTGAAAAAGTGGAGAGAAGGAAGGAAACCCACCCCTGATGATGAGACTTTTATTTTTAATCTCTGAATTGTCAGCCATATTGTCCCAAGTGTGTTAGCTCACACCATTTGCTCTATTAAGATTGATATGCATTACCACCACGCTTATGCTCATTAAAATGTCACAAGTGTATGTGGTGCCAATCACCGCAAGCGGACCATATGGCCACCTCCATCCTCAAAGTATACTGGCTGACCGCTTTACCTCACGCTGATGTCTCTGACCCCGACACTGGTCACAGATGGAAACTGTCTTCATCAGCAGAGCTCCTGCTGACTGTTGGCCGTCCTGCCATCACACATCTCCCAGTGTTGACCTCAGTATTACCTTTAAGTTTTTGATTCACTCTGAAGCACATGCCAGCAGCCTTCTTCTATGAGTCAGTGGCTTCCAACCTTTCTTTAAGATGTGCCCCCGCGCCCCTATCAGATCAACACATTCTCACTCCAACCTTGTCACATAAAGACATTTGGTCGTGGACTTTCCACGTCCAGATACACAAAAGGTACCCAGGGTGTGCTGGTTGTTGACGTTCTGGGACAAAGTGTCAAATTATGCCTGTTAAATGAATTGTCTTCTTTCAAAACACACTTCTGTTTTCACAAGGAAATTTACAGTTTACATACAGTCTCTTTCAAAATAAATGCACTATGTCAGTACAACACCACAAATTGGCATTTCCCTTCATCAACACCACTGTTCATTTGAATTTTATGAATTTGCTGTAAACTTGATATTATTTAACACTTAGTCTCGCCACCAGACAATCAGAGATCTCTGCCTTCTGATAGTCTGGGGACACTCCTTTGTAAAGTGTGTTTAACACACCCGAGAAAACGGCCGGCAACAAAGCAACGCCTCTTGCATTTTTGAAAAGGACACGCCCTCCCGGAAATGTGCACTCCCCCTTTTCTCGTCTGCAAGGACACAAACACACAGAGAGCTTGAAAATGGATGCCGAGAGATTTAGCTCCGTTTTATCAAACATGTGCTCAGTCCACAAGATTGTGGAAATGAAGGACTAACAGTGACTTGAGCCATTTTGTACCGCTACACGTGTTTCTAGTCGGACTATGTTTATGAGCACAAGAGTTCAGCGAGCCACCGAAGGACCGCCCTGCGGATTTACTATTGGTTCTGCAACGTAGGGAGTTTTTTTTAAACTCTGAAATTGTATCCGCCCATCTAAACACAAAATCAGGGAGAAAGTCATCAGTCTTTAGTTAAGCAAAGCATCTAAAGACTGACTTGTGAGTCTGTTTAACACTATTCCCAGTGCTTTTGCCTAAAAAAATTCCATAATATTTTACTATATTTTTAAAACATTTTTGCATACAATTAAATTCTAAATGCTTAGGTTAGTTTGATCACGTTTGCATTTACTACTAGTGAGAGAAGTTGTATGTTAAGCTATTTCAATCATTTAGCCACTACTGTTAGCTAACTATTAAGAATTATTTCCTCGCTTGCAAAAAACTTCTCACCCACATTCGTGTTCAAATTACAGCTGACTTAATGTATGTATATACATATATACATATATATGTATATATATATATGTATACACACACACACACACACACACACACACACATATATATATATATATATATATATATATGTAGGTCTTGTTTACGAGTGAGGGTAGAATGGAGCGTGAGATGGATCTGCGGTTTGGTGCGGCTTCTGCAGTGATGCGTGCACTGCACCGGTTCGTCGTGGTGAAGAGGGAGCTGAGCTGGAATGTGAAGCTTTCAATTTACTGGTCCATCTACATCCCAACCCTCACCTGTGGTCATGAGCTCTGGGTTGTAACCGAAAGAATGAGATCACAGATGCAAGCGTCGGAAATGAGTTTCCTCCGTAGGGTGGCTAGGCTCAGCCTTAGAGATAAGGTAAGGAGCTCAGACATCCAGAGGGAGCTCGGAGTAGAGCCGCTGCTCCTTCGCATCGAAAGGGGTCAGTTGAGATGGTTCAGGCATCTGATCAGGATGCCTCCTGGGCGCCTCCTGCTGGAGGTGTTCCGGGCACATCCCACTGGTAGGAGGCCTCAGGGCAGAACCAGAACACCTTGGAGGGATTACATATCTCATCTGGCCTGGGCACACCTTGGGGTCCCCCAGGAAGAGCTGTAAAGGGTTGCTGGGGTGCTCTGCTCAGAACCGCTGCCCCAGCGACCCTGCCCCGGATAAGCGGATGAAAGTGGATTAATATATATAAATGTCTACTATGCATGAATTGTCAGTTATTGTTGGTGAACAAAAAAACACACACATTCAAACTTGGCCCCTCCTTCCTACACTGCTTGCACGTACACTGCAAGCTACTGTTGAGGGAATGTTACATTTGTTGTAATGGAAAAGCTGATACTTCAGCAAGCTAACTAGGTTCATCCTGTTTTTCAGTGCTCATCAGCAAAAGTGAAAGTGAAAGCCAACCACAGATTCACGACGCTGTGTCCACAGTTCCCATAGCTTCCTCTTTTTATTTTATTTTACCTTTATTTTACTAGGTTAGTCCCATTGAGATCAATGATCTCATTTTCAAGGGAGACCTGATTGGATGTGTGATGCTGTTTCGGGTTGAAGGCTACATGCTCTTAAATGACCCGAACACAGTGGAATGAGATTAAAAAAAAAGAGCAAAGAGCAGAGTCTGCAGATAAATACACTGCAACTCACCTCTAGCGGGATTAAATTGATTATTGAGAGGGTTTACTGATGCATTAGTCAATACATTGTTTTTTTTAAATCTTGCATAGTATAGGTCTACCTTTAATTATTTTTATTTAAATTTTTATCATTTATTTTCAAATTACAGGAGCTACACATCCATGTAACATTACCCTCTGGTAACTGGAGAAGTATCCTCAAGGGTAGCCCTACAAGTACGCTGTTTGGGAATCATTGATATAAGTTACAGTGAGTGAGCACAGTACACCATCTGGGATGCCTTCACATCCAGTCTCCACAGTCATTCCTGCACGGATGTGAAAACAGAGACCTTGCCAGGTCAGAGAGCTCATGCAGCTGCCTGCTGTTAACCTTTACACCCCAGGGAGAGAGCACAAGATGCCACTGCTGTACTGTATGTTCGCAATGCTTGGCTGCTTGAGTGTCATTGTGTCTTTCTCAGAAAGCGACAGGGTGGATTATTGTGTCACTGGGATTGTGCCCCTGAATGATGAAAGTCAGAAGCAGGAAATATTCTTCTGAGAAATGCTGATCAATAGATCTAAGCCAGTCATAAGGTTTCCAGTGTTGTTGTTATAGATTTCTCATTAGTTTGGAGGATAGGGCTGGCCTCAGGCTCAGAGTGGAGGTCTTTGAAGTCTGAGGCACATGAATATATTTAGAATGACCTGGATATCTATTTGTAGTTCAAATTTATGCTTCTCTTAGGTGTTTTGAATGAAATGAAGCGCAAATGAGGAAAACAGTGGGATTCATACTATGTGCCTCCACTGTTTACTCCGTCCCTTTTCACTCAGGGGATTGTATGTATGATCTTTGCCACTCTCAATAGCTTTATCTGTGTTATTTTTTCTGTCAGCTGTGGCAGTTCACTGCCTCACCTCTTATCAGAACAATGGGCCACCGAGCAAGGTCCATTAGCATTTGAAAGGGCGTGGGAGAAAGGCGTGTGTGCCATAATATAGAAAATGAGAATGAGTCCACATCACCTCTGCACTACCTGACTTCCTTGGGACGGTCCCACAGAAGGCTACAGCAGTGTTTGTTTATTACTGCGTGGAAAATGAAGCAGCTGCACCCACTGAAGGAATTAAACTGAGTATGTAGCATATATTTTACAGAAACAAAAACGACACATCTGAACGGAACAAAAAGAAAAAGGTGAGAAAACCGCACAGCTATATTCAGCAACTGCATTGTTGCTCAATACTGACAGCACAGTGAGGGGAGAGAACGAGGGAGCACCCGCCTGCGCAGGAGCTGCAACTGTGCGCGCTTTCATCCAGTAAAATAGCTGCTTGCTTTGTTAAAACCTGCATTTTTAAAATTAAAACGGGCACTGATGAAGCTGAAGCGCCGTCTTGGATGAACTGGAGCGCATGTGGAGGATGCTGCTCTCACCAGGAGCAGGTGCATTCAGCCAAGTGGAGGCGCAGGGCACAGAGCAGGAGCGACGCACAACGGGCACCGGACCACAACACCTGCTCCGGAGGAAAACCCTTCATGCTTAGATATGCTGTTGGTTCACGCGCTTCTCATCTCCAAAATAACTGGATTTTTGCTTGCAACTTATGTGTGGTAACCAGGAGAAGGTGGGCAGCAGGGCACTGATGGACGCACAGCCCATTTGGAAAATACTGTAGTGGGAAAAAAAAAAAACAAGGACTGCTCTGTTGGCTTCTCATAAGACTGCTTCACAGAAATCAATCTTGCTCTTATCAAGGACGGAATCATCTGCAAGGATGCCCGGAGCACTTTTATCAGCGCAGTCGCTCTACATAGGAATGGAGGTGGTGATTGCAGTCGCGTCTGTGATCGGGAATGTGATGGTGGTTTGGGCGGTGAAAATTAATAAATCGTTGCGAGATACCACGTTTTGTTTCATTGTCTCCCTGGCTCTGGCGGATATTGCAGTGGGAGCCCTCGTCATCCCTCTTGCCATTACTATAAGCATCGGACTCCAAACTCACTTTTACAGCTGCCTGCTCGTGGCGTGCACAGTGCTGGTGCTGACGCAAAGTTCAATCCTGGCCCTGCTGGCTATTGCAATTGACCGCTATCTCAGGGTCAAGATCCCGACCAGGTAATGAGGTTTTCACAACCCACACATGACAATGAAGAGGGGCACATTATTCTGTGCCACATGGAGAGGTTTATGGTGATGGCATTGTTTTGGCAGAAGTCAATACAGCTCCAGTGCTGTGCTCCTGGGCATTGATTGGGTCTTGTTTCACTTCACAGGATGGCTCCATTCTGCCAGTCCCTTTATGTGCATATAGATCTGACTCACCAGTATACTGACATGACAGCTAACTAGGGCATGGCTGATCAGCCAACAGCTTTAATTACTCCCTCTGTCCTCAAGATGCTTATATGTGTGGAAGAGTACAGTGGCAGAATTATTACATTTAGGGGTGGTGTGTACAGGAGACACGTGTTTTGTATGTTTCTGGAGGGCACAAGAAAGGTCAAGTTTGCTGTCGAAGATGTTCCCTCTTTGTATTTTACACCACCAGTGGTTTATCATGCCAGGCTGGAACAAAAGATTGAGCAATGGTGCTGAAAGACTGAAAAGATAAGGCTAGTAAAAGAAGGGAACGTATTGTCTGAGAATATTGTCTGTGATAGCCTCGAACTTTAATCTCCTGTCTAAGACTCCACTAAGTCTTCCAGGCACAGGCATAGATTGCAGGGGACACGCAGGGGACACGCCTCCCCTCAGTACAACATGTGCATTCGCCCCAGTAAAATATGACAGTAGCAGAGGACTTTTATTTTGGACGAAATTTTAAGACATTTTCACCATAATAAATGCACAACAATTCCCGGAATGCAAGTCACAATGTCCTTTGGGTGGGACCTTGATCCCCTGATTTCATGTTTAATGTTCAGTGTTGCTTCCAGGGTTACAATTGCAGTTTTCCAGAAAATTTAGATTTGACTAATTATTCTTGTAAAACCATCCAAGCTTAATGATGAATGCCACAACAGCTGTCACATCAGTGAGTCCTTGTCCCAATTAGAGCTGTTCCAACACTGATACCAGTTTTGGAAAAGCCTCTGATACTGCCTAAAATGCTGAATCGTGTATTGGCGAGTGTTTGCACCCATCCAATACCATGCAATTTGAATTTAAATTTAAATTTAAAATCACAGTTTTCAGTTCTTCATCATTGTGGCTCTGAAACAGTGGCCTACACAGCAAGTTGTGCTGTATAGGCCACTGGCAACTGCTGTTTTAGAGCCGCAAAGAAGAAGTGGTTTCTAGTTAATGGCATAAAATTTCAGCAATTTGGCAATATTATACACTGGAAAGTCCTACCAGTAAAAAGGCAATGAGTATGCGAGGCTTTAGTTTTGAGGAGTGGCACCAGGGTTGCTTCCTACTAAATTTTGGCTGCACTTCTTTTTAAGGAATTGTTATTCATTCCTATGACTGACAGCTGAGTTTAAAAGAAAGTTCTCTGCTTTTATTCTCTGTATGTGTTCGTTCATGTTTTATAAAGGGTTTAACCTGAGCCATTCCATACAACAATGATAACAACCATTTCACATCCATACAAGATTAGTGGTTCACAGCTGTTATTTATATTATTTATATATTTTTTTATGCAGTGGTATGGAATTGGTACTTGGTATCAGCTGACTCACAAGTCCAGGTATTAGAATCAGTATCAAGAGGGAAAATATGGAAGTGGGACATGTCTAGTGCCAGTGTTTTTTAAATTCAGAAACTCTCTCACTTGGGAGTTGCTCCTGCTGCTCCCTCCCACAACTTCTATTTGTTATCAAGAGGGAGAATCTTCTCTGTTTTTCCCCCACATTTCCTGCTGTTAGATTAGTCTCTGATCTCCTCTGAGCAGACCGGCTTCCAGGCTCTGTGTGTGAATAATGATCTGCATGCTGTACTTCACACGCAGACTCAACTTAACACATACATCCCTGATCGATACTAATCCGAAACATGGCAGTGGGCTAAATTGCAGGGTTTTGCTTCAAGCTCCACTTAAGCAAAGGTCATGTTATTGTAATGCTAATATCTCCCCTACAATTACCACAACCAACATTGTAAATGTCAACTATTACTAATCAGAAAGGGAGAAATCGTTGCTTAGCTGGATCAGATAAGTGATTTCCTGCCTCTAGGCTTGTATCAGGCTGAGATGTCATTTCTTGATCACAGGACAGCAGTGATAAGATTTTACAGTCTTTGCACCTTTTATGTTCCTCTGTCTTCTGCTTATCCATTAACACTATAAACAGTGAAAAAGCCAGACCTGTAAATCCTGTTGTAGCATGCCAAGTCCTGCAGCTTGTGTCCACTGCACTGCTGAAATAAATTAGCAGATAATATTGAGCCAATTGTAAGAACCATAATTCAGTTTTGCCCTAAACAAAAGAGGCATGGAAAGCAGCAGTGCTGCAAAGAGCAAGGTTTACTGATAAGGGTTCACAGACACTGTCTTGTTCACGTGGAAATATGTGCTGTGTAGAAATGTGTGTTGCGTGTCCTGGGGCTTGTGGGTCTCTTTCTTTTGAATCGCACGTTTTGTCAGCCCAAGGGCACTGACAAAATGAAAAATTAAGTAAATAGGAAAGCCTGCAGGTCCGGATGCTGTGAGAGAACGTGCTGACACAATGCTGTTTTGTTTGCAGGTACAAGCGGGTGGTGACCCCTCGGCGAGCGGGGCTGGCAGTGGTTATATGCTGGACAGTGGCCTTCATCGTGGGGCTCACCCCCATGTTAGGCTGGAACAACCTGAAGCGCCTCCAGCAGAACGGCTCCATCAGCTCTGACCTCATCATCACCTGCCAGTTTGAGAACGTCATCAGCATGGACTACATGGTCTATTTCAACTTTTTCGGCTGGGTGCTGCCGCCGCTGCTGCTCATGTTGGTCATTTATGCAGAGATCTTCTACATGATCCACAAGCAGCTTAGCAGTAAGAAGTTCACCACCAGTCACGCAGACCCCAACAAATACTACGACAAGGAGCTGAATCTTGCTAAATCGCTGGCTCTGGTTCTTTTTCTCTTCGCCATCAGCTGGCTCCCCCTCCACATCATTAACTGCATCACCCTCTTCTGCCCTGAGTGCAACAAGCCTATCGTCCTCCTCTACATCGCCATCCTGCTCACCCACGGTAACTCCGCTGTCAACCCGATTGTCTACGCTTTCCGTATTAAAAAGTTCCGATCGGCCTTCAGGAAAATCTGGCAGCAATACTTCTGCTGCAAGGACACACCAGCTCTGGAGATACAGCCCAGCGACAGGAAAGAGATGCCCAACCCAGAGCAACAACAGGCGACACCACCACAGCCTCATCAGAAGGACATCCAAAACTCTGATCCACCACCTGAGCAGCCGCCTCCACCACCTGAGCAGCAGCAGGACCAGAGGACCGAGCCACCCCAACAACCTAAAGAACATCCGCCTTTACTGGAGCAGAACGCAGTCTAAGCTGAGAAACAGAGCTTATTTGTTGGCTGGGAAAGTAGCGATCAGTGCACAAGCATTGGTTCTCCCCTCATTTGAATGTAGTCTCATGAGGAGCATGAAGTGCTACGGTGATGTAGTGGCTGAGGCGACTTGGATCAACAATCTAAAACACTGGAAGATCATTTAACTTTACTCAGGAGGAGTGGATTACTGATAGTGTGGTCAAAGCAAAAAAAAAGGCAAAAAGGGTATTATAAACTTGCAATAATTGAAATCTTTTTGATAGTGGCTGTCTATCTTAGTAACAGATGGAAGACATTAAGCTTTAACTGTTATGTCATTATGGTCAAACAGTCTGTGTGAACATTAGTTATTGTGGTCGGTCAGTATCAGATTATGTTTTAACTTGCTATACAATGAATGTTTATACATTCATAAGAGCAGGTTCATCTTACTACTGTAATACTGTGTGCATCATTAAACTGACAGTGGCTAAAGAACATGAATGTAATAATAATGTAAATAAGAGGCTACAGCAGCACAGCTTTGAACGCTCATCTCTTCTTCAGGGTCTTAATCGCACAACAGTGGTGGAGCAAGTGGCACTATGGGAGAGATTTTTTTGCAGCATGGAGGTGTGTGTGTGTGCTGATAGAAGGGGTTTTGTAATCCCTTACAATCCCTTAACTCTTCTCCATTGGAGTCCCTCAGCGGATCCAGCAGCCCTGTTCCATTACTGAGGAGATGGACAGGGATAAGGAACAAGCAGCTGGAGGGAATGGGAGGTTTTAACCTTTTAGAAGCTGCGTGCAGGAGACTCACGGCTGCAGGACGACAGCTACTCATGGGGGAGAGAGACAAGATGCACTTAAAGCTCATGCTTATCCAGCCTCCATGCCAGCTGGTGGTAGGAGCTGGGTTTTCCTTTTTTTCCCCCCGCTATGAGGGGCGATGATAACTGTTTCACAACCTACCACTAGGAACAGTGGCTTATGGCCTTATTCAGTATTTTAATTAGTACAGGCTGGACTGGAAAAGACAACCTGACGATTGTGAGTATCTTAATACACTGTAAGCTCAACATTTTGCATAATGCCAAACTGGGTCATCTGTAGACTAGTAATTCAGAAATGTTCAATGCCACTGACATAAAAACACTGTATGAGAATGTAAAGTTATTCTGTTTTGTCTCTTGTAAAGACTCAGAACTCCGGCCAAGACAGCTCATTGATGTTCTCCTAAGTGGGTGACAATCTCTTATGTAAGGTTAAAGGTCCATTGTGTAGGATTTAGAAGGATATATTGGCAGAAATGGAATATAGTGTATTGGCTTTAGCTTATGATCACCTAAAAATAGGAATCATTGTGTGTCTGTTACCTTAGAACGAGCCGTTTATATCAACACAGGGAGTGGGTCCTGGCCCACGGAATCCGCCATGTTCCTACAGTAGCCCAGAACTGACAAACCAAACACTGGCTGTAGGTGGGTCCACTCCTGTTTTCCAGATTTTGCATTGACCACTGTAGTTAGCAGCCCCTCCAAAACAAGCTGAACAGCACTAGAAAACACTGATTTTTCTTTTTTACATGAAGCTGCTTTATTCAGTGCTTTTACCAGTTGTAATCATTGGGTCCATTTGTTTTGGTGGAAAAGACCTCTGTGGATATTTCAGCATCCGCTCAAAACCTCTTGAACAATAAACACTGAAGGAATCCTAACCGGGAGTTCACGCTCGGCACATGGGAGAAGTTTCATCTGGTTGCAATCTGCAATCCACACCACTAAATGCCACTAAATCCTACACACTGTACCTTTAAGACATTTTCTATCACGGTCTTGACAAGCACGTCTTGGGAACAAGCAGGCAGTGAACATTATGATGCTTCGATGGCCGTGAAGACGGTGTCAAAAGAAACCTTAATGCAATCCACAGCACCTGTATCTTGATATGTCTACAAAGTGTATAGGCCAGGTGGACTGTACATAACACACACTTGAGGAAAAAAAAAGATGAATAAATGTATAACATAATGTTCGTCTTACAGGTAATGCTATTTACAACCGAAGTTTACAGTTATGATTCCAATAGAATAGTGAAATACACATATTTGTGATATTATTATTTTATGTTATCTCATGGCTTGAATGAATGACTTCTGATGCAAATGTGACTACTGAGCACTGAGCAAATGTTGCAGCATGCAACAGTAAATACATTTTGAAGGAGACATAATGCCACCCGGATTATGTTTTTCTATTAACATAATGAGAAAATGTAAATTTGCAAAAAATGTTTATATCAGAACAATGTTCACTGGCAACATATTTCATTTGTTTCTGCAAAAATATCCAGTGTGGCAGTGCAATATCTGTGACTGCTGCATTATTTAAGTTTTTATGGTAATGTTTAGGCAACACTTGGGTTAATGTCAGGGAGAGACCGTAATCTTTGTTTAACACAGGAAAATTCAGCAGTCATTTAAGGCACCAGACACAAATGATTATCAGCATTTAACTGAAACCACAGTCTTCCTCTTACTTTAACCAAAGTGCCTTTTTTGCCTAAACCACAGACAGGAGTCTGGATGACAACCCCAGACTATGGTGTCAAAGTTGTTAGGTTTATATGCCCAACACCAGAGGCGGAGATGTGGGGGGGTGGCATCTGGGGTCCAGCCCTGAATGTTTTTTAAAAGGCTAGAATCTATGCCTAAAAAATCTAATCTCATTGAGTAAATGTTCTTCTGTTGGCCTAATATTCAAGTCAGAGTATTGAAGACCACATTTACTTGGCTTGGATTCAAATGAAGCAGATTTATCAGATAAACCATCATTTGGTAAACTCCACTCAAGCATAGTATGACAAAAATAGCTTTCAAGATTAGTAATGTTGTTTACACCAAATTTCTACCCTTAGGGTGACCAGATGTACCAAAAAAATTTGGGACAGTCCTGAATTATGTGCAGCTGTCCCAAATCCCGAATCCTGTCTTGTTTGTCGTGAAAATTAACTGTAGTAGTAATAGATAATCTGAACAAGCTAAAATAAGAGCTGTCTGTGTGCTGTGGGACTCGATTTGACTTGAGCCTTGAAGGCACAGATCCTGAGGAGACCTGACTTAGTGACACAGTTATATTTAAAAATGCTGCACTAACTGTATTGTGTATTTTTGAGCGCTGCCAAATTGTCAGAATTAATTAATAACATAACAGAGATACGCACAACAAGCTGCTGTCACCAGAATAAAGAAGAGAGAGAGAAAGAACCCTTTCATTAAATTATCAATTAGTGAACATAAATTAGTGGATAGCCATTTTTTCCGTGAAAATGTAATCAAATTACTTATGTAGGCTATAATTTGCTTTGAGTTATTTAAAAATGTCCCGTTCATTGACGTCTTTCACTTGTGTATTGCACTGATTAGGCAGTCATAAATAATGGATTGTGGATGTCATTTGACCTCTTTTAAACCAGATGTCAGAGTCAGAGATTGCAGAGAGTTGTAATTTGTGCTAAAAATATCTGGAAGAAAAGATGACCGTGACATACTAGCCGTCAACTGTGCAGAACGGCTCATGCACCCTGTGATCAAACCCCTCCACCCCCCATCCCAAATTTCACCTGTTCTCATCTGGTCGCCCTACCTACCCTACCTATGTTATGTCACTTAAAATTCTGGGCTCTTTTTAGGTGGCCTGAGTGAGCATTAGTCATTGTCAACGTGCTTTGCTGTAGTTTCACAATGATGAAGACAGTTAGTTGGAACACAATTACAGTAAATACAAAATAGGGTGAAGGCTCTACAGGATGTTTTTTCCCCTGCATCCATTAATGTTTTTCCAAAATTATGTGCAGATTTTTAAGCATTATATCATTTCAAATGGCTTAAGAAATAGCGCATATAGCTGCGGTAAATAGAAAAATAAATCCCTGGAGGAACATGTCCCCAGACCCCACATAGGTTGGACTGTGCTCTCAACATCTGCCTCTGCCCACCATCCACCCCAAACATATCCTTGCAACTTTGGTGCGGTGGTTAAATGTAGAAACTTAATCAAAAAGTCATTGCCTCCAAACTTAATCCAGGTAGTGATTACATTTGTTACAACAAGTTCAGTGGGAAACCAATTTAGTGATCTATAGATGTAATTTCTAGGAGACAGGATTGCAAAGTCAAGAGCAAAAAGCAGTACTGCACTCATCCGGTCATTTAAAAATGGCTACAATCATCACTTTTAAACTAACGATGAATCGCATGACAACTTGTATGTGGAAGGGGTTGTGAGAAGTAACAAACCCACCTGAATCTATAGTTCCCCTCAGCTCTATGGACATTAATGGTGTCTTTCAGCTCCTTGATTTGATGTTCCAGCCTGCAACTTCAGGGCTTTTCAGTGGCAGTTCTCTAAACTTTGTTTCCAGCAGAAGCAGGCCACTATTTCAGACAAAGTTTAAGCATTTAGTAGCAAAGGAGCCATACTTTTTAGGAGTTAGCCAGACCAAAGCTAAAAGAAGAGGGAATATTGGATTTACACCTTATCGGGTGGACATAAACAAAACTCCAAGTGAATGCTAATGTTGCTATGTATGCTGGTTGTGTAAATAAGCTGCTGTTTGCTAACAGTTTTGCCATATTAACTTGTGCAGTGTTTACAGCTTCATTCCACTCCCCTGAAGTGACCCCGAAAGAAAAAAAGTCAGTTAATGCAGGCACTAACAGCCATTATCAATCTGATTCTTACTCACATAAAGTCAACACTTCCTGTTTGCTAAATGGAGCGACGCCTGTGAGGTAGTTCAGGCAGTCAGCTCGAGCTGCACTGATTAAAACACACGTCATATGTCACTCTCCATATGTCATCTATAAAACACACCCTCCCAATTTAGTGGTCTATTTAAGCTGCAAAATCTTCCCAGTTCTCGCCTTGCCTTGTCAATGCCGCTGCTGCCCTGCATCAGTACTGCTGCTGGCTCTTTCAGCCCCACCTCCAACCCAGCTCCCACCTGCAGGCTCTGGCCAAGGGAGGGAAATATTTAATCATCACTCCTCAGTATCTCACGTAAATATTTCTGCAGGGAACGATGAGGCTGGACTCGAGACACCAAACTCTCATCATGCTCGGCTCTGCTGTGAAATTAACATTTAAAACATGATTTGTCTGACTGAACTGAGGATAAACTCAAGTACAGCCACCCACAGTGAATCTATTCATAATTTTCTTTTTAAAAAGATGATGATATATGTTATTTTTTTGTGTATTCAGTCCTCATGTTGAGTCACCACTTCCTCAGTTGTGATTATTCCCCAGCAATCAACACTTTAAGCCCTGAATATCTCAACTTTCTATTGGTACCTTGCTTCTGCTTGGCAGCGCTGTCAGAATTTTCATTACTGCTGCAATAATGCAGCGAGTGGCTCTTAGATAACAGTTGAGAGTTGTCACAGCTCTGACAACCCCATTTCTCCTCTCAGTGTATGAGTTCCTATGGTATTTGGCGACGTGTAAAGTTCCTGAAAGACCACGTAATCCTAGTGAGGACTGCTCACTCTTGCTGTGCCCGCGAGGTCTCAATCTCTCAAGCTGCCAACAGATTCACTTCAGTCTCCTCTTTCAGATTTGTCCAGAGCCCATGCAGCAGAGAATACACTGGACATGCACACTTTTATGTGATATAGGGCTTAGCCGAAAGCACGTATAAATCGATAGTCTGATTCAATAGCAGGAATGTTTTACATAGAGCCTAACGCTTCAGTCTTGGAGGCTATTCTTATCACGTTGGCTTGGTTTCCTGGGCAAAGATGCTGAGTTTCAGGAAAGGATTGAATATCAAGTGGAATGAGACTTCAGATAAGAACTACAAATAAGAGGAAAGGAAATACTGGAGCTTTGTGCAGCAGAGGTGACCTTTGCCTGCAGCAACCTACTGTCCTTGGGGCTAATGGGCGCTAACCGCAGATACTGAGTAAAGGAGAGGGGCCTCTCCTTCCACCACCTCATGTTCACATTCGGCAGTAAAACCAGGTTCAAAGTGTAGCAAAGTTGTGTTTGACGTTGTGAGACATTTGCTATTACATTTACATTAGATTCAGCACATGGCGTGGTGCACATGGAAATGATCAAGAAATGATGATAGATTTGGGAATAAATGCAAACTAATATCAAGGTACTGTTCTAACAAGAGAGCAAGTGACCTCCACACCTCTGCACCTGCTCTTGTCCCCTCTGGTAAAATGCACCTTTTTTGAATCAATATTTATTCAAGATGGTTTCTTTCAACCATGTTTCAGGTCAATATTGAGCTGCGTGCATTAGCTGAAGATCTAACACTGACCTTCCAATCCCCTGAAGACTCCCTGTACTTCCACCAGGGCAGGCTGTGGGGGAAATGCATGGCATGATATTTATGTCCCAGTAAAGAGCTTTTTTCATTAAAAATGGAGGAGCGGTTTGATCTACCTGGGCTCTGATCAGGCGTCATGAATAAGCAAGTGTGTTGAGCCCCCGGAGCTGCTGCACAACAGGAAACAAGGCTCCTTGTCAGAACACTTTAAATACCATCACAACATCTGTCTTAGGGAACAGCTGTAACACAGGTCTAACGCTTCCTTTGAAGGAAGAAGGAAGGTTAACATGCACATGAAAGAAGGACAGTGTGATAGTGTTATACAGTAAAAGTCAGAGCAACATCCATCATCACATACAGTTGATTGTTGGCATTGTTCTGCACGTGTGATTTCACAGGAAAGCAGTGAGTCATAAAAACAAGGCCAACAATTCTGCCTTTGCTGAAAGAGCATCTGTGTCAGACTTATCTGTGTCATGGTGCATAAGTGTGGGAACATCAATTCCTAGTTGGCATTGCAGCTAATGAGAGGCTGCATCCACACTGATGAGCATAAAAATGAGAGGATCCAAAAAAAAGGAGTGGATGCAAATTTGCAGCAGATGGAATAATTTGCATGCAACAGCAACTGAACACAGCCTGTCGAGATGTAATGATATGCATTATTTTAGATAATCAGTTGTGATATAGCAAAGTGTTCACACCGAGCAGATATACTGCGATCATCTTTAGCTGTGAATTTTACCTAAAGGTGCTATAGCGCAGAAAACAGTGTGATCGATTGTGTTTTACACTCCTTCAGAAACGGTTTCATCCCACTCACTGGACCTCTGAGAAAAAAGCAATAAGGGCTCACAGAAAGTGTGAGAACACTTCAATAAAACAACATTAGGGTTCTGCAAATACAACAATCTCCTCTAATAATCAATTATTCACCAAACAGCCTTACAGAATTAGAACCACATCAATATTTTATCTCCCTTTTTATCAAATCTCTGCCTCAGGAGGTATTGTGAAAAACATTGTTGAAGCAAGGTTGTAGCATGAAAGGCTCCTGTGTGAACTCAAAGATGCAATAAATGGTTCAGAGTGCGTCATTTGAAAAATAATTTGTTTTCACCTTGTTTTCAAGGGGCAGATGGAGCAGAGATGTTTTTATCCGTTGCTTAGTAGCATACTTTACTTCCCTTGGTAAAGAGAGGTTCCCCTCATACAGTACTGGCTGGTAAAGCTTGATGCAGCATTTTCTTCCTGACACTAATTCCCTGTACCAGAGCTCTATTTCTAACTCTCTTGGCATCATTGACTGTCCTTGTGACGGACTGCCACCTGCTGGTAGAGAATATGTTGTGTGTGTGTGTGATTAAAACTGAGCAGCAGGAACGCTCACTGTTGAGCTGGCTCTGTGGTGGAGGGTACCAAGGTCACATCTGGTTCCTTCATTAAGCTTCTCCCACAGGTCCTGGTAGCTCCTTCAGCATCCATAGTCTTTTATTTAAAATCCTCTGATGGCAGTTCTAAAGACCACTTGGCTGATTAATATCCTCAAGACACCACAATTAGCTCAGGGAGCCAAAACAAAAACCCTACTGCCTGCATTTGCACATTGGATTGAGTTTGGCCACATGGTGTTCAGAAACAACATGAAGCAACAAGATCATGAATTTCAATTATTTTCCCCCAAATCAAATATATGCAGTTTTAAGCACCACATTATAATCATTGTTGTTTGGAATTAAAGGGACAGTTCACTCCAAAAAAACAAATATACACATTTTTCCTCTTACCTGTGGTGCTATTTATCAGTCTAGATTGTTTTGGTGTGAGTTGCAGAGTGTTGGAGATATCAGCTGTAGAGATGTCTGCCTTCTTTCTGATATAATGGAACTAAATGTCACTCAGCTTGTGGTGCTTAAAGTGGCAAAAAAATACAGATGAAAAAGTCAATGGCAATGCCTCTTTTCAGAAATAATGACCCAGTTACTCAAGATAATCCACAGACCTTGTTGTGAGCAGTTTTATGTAGGAACTATTTTCTTTCTATCAAACTACACCCAACAACTGTAGCACTGCGTCTACTCATGGACAAGAGGCTCGTGCTCATGACAGTCTGAGATGTAAACATTAATGGCATCCTCCTTGGCTGAGCTGTAATGTTAGCTAACTCAGTGATGCTAGGTTAGCTAGCAGTAGATGCATGCTTTCTTTTCTCCTGATACGGTTGGCAGGTGTAGTTTGGCAGAAAGAAAATAGTTCCTACATGAAACTGCTCACAGCAAAGTCTGTGGATTATCTAACAGTGAACAATGATTTCTGGAAAGAGACTTTGCTGGGGGGGTTTGGCGCTTTGAGTATCATCTAGTTCCATTATATTCAAGAGAAGGACATCTCTACAGCCAATACCTCCAACATTCGGCAACTCACACCAAAACAATCTAAACTGATAAATAGCATTATAGTAAAAAGAGAAAAATATGTGACATATATCTAAAACATTTTTGATTTTTGGGTGACCTGTTCCTTTAAGGGAAAATGTGCTTGATTAAACTGGGCTTAAACTGTTTTATACATCTCTGTAAAGTAAAAACTTTACACGCACAGTTGAATTTCCAAGATAGCTTATCATCTATTTTTATCATAAGCAACATTTTTCTTTTTATTTCTAGATTTCTGAGCATGAAACTGTTGTTTGAAGTTGTCAATTATCTCAAAGAGATTCTAAAGGTATGATCCAGAAATTGTTCCCACATCCACATAAGATCACCCACATACTGTCACTGTGCCAAAATCATGCTCTGCTCTGGCTGTACTTCCAGGATACACAGACTGTGAATGCAGTTTTTCAGTTGTCCATTCTTCAAGCATTTTAAACAGATTTCTTAAAGGAATCTTTTACACACAAAATGATCATTTGTATATGAATTACTCAACCCATGTTACATCTAATTTGTGAAGAAAACTTAACGGGGAGAGGATATGACAACACTCTGTGGACACATCAACAGTTAGAAATCTAACGTACATGTCAAAATGTGTGGAGCACCAAAGCCACCATGAGGAAGGACACCTTCCTCACCAAACCACAGGTCTGAAACTTCACACCACCTCTTCATTAGACACTGATAGGTACAAAATGACCATAAAAGGTAGTCATTAGAGAATATGTGTGGATGTGCAGTTAAAGAAGAATCTCACCCCCTGATGATCTTTTCACGTACTTACCCTGTGTTATGTTGAATTTGTGAGGAGAACTTTTTTTTGCATGCCTCCAGTGAACAAAAAAAATCCTTAAACAGAGAAAATTCTTGATGAATTGGAGTAAAAGGGGGTCTGCGTTAAACAACAGCAAAACTCAAAAACTCACATAACTCATGCAGTATAATCCAAATCCCGTTTATGTGGTTGTATGCTCAGTACATTTAAAACATGCATTTTAGCAAAACCCTTACTATTTTAAAACTTTTCTGCATCAACAGTCTCACGCACAAATGAACAGCCATATGGGAAACTCTATATAATGCACAAGCAGAGTTCAAATGCATGCATTGCCTGGATACTACTCGTATCCGGAAGTGTTTAAATAGTAAGGTATAGTTAAAATGCAAGTGTTTGGGATGTACTGAGCATACAACTGGATAAATTAGAATTATATTATACAGCACGAGTTGTGTTAACATTTGTAAATGGATGTTATGATATAGTTTTGCTATGATGAAATGTGACACCTATTTACTGCAATACATCAAGAATTTTTAGCGTTTTTTTGGATTCTTCATTCACTGTGGATGCATGCAAGAAAAACTGTTTTCTTCATAAAGTGAGTGTAACACGGGGTGAGTAACTGATATACAAGTCATTATTTTGTGGTTGAAGTATTCCTTTAAGGGAAAAAGTCTGTGCTCGACATAATTTTATGCTAGATCTATATCTGTCCACTTAAGTGACACAGGCAGAGTCATCAGCAAATGTAAAACCACCGACAGTAATGTCAGGGTTCAAGTTGTTTTGCTGCATTACAGGAATATGACACAGTGTGTGCACAACAATCTGGGTTTTTGTCCTGGAGGGAAATGTTGCATTTATCTTGGGCCACGCGAGTTCAAACTCTGGCAACCCCGCATACAGTAACAGAGAGCTCTAACCCCAGCAAACACACATCAAAAGGAGGGATAACTGCCTGCCTCAACAAGTCTGAGCCAAAGTGTGCAGAGCCAGCTGAAGTGCTGAGCCTGACTCACTTCCCGGCTGGTATCAGCTGCTTGTCCTTTATCAGGAAGGGGAAATTCCCATCCCTTTTCCCATTTTCTGAAACAGTGGTTTTAAAAACCTGTTGAATGGACTTCACCGTACATGGCTCTTTCTTATCATAACACAAAATCCCTAACTGTAACGAAGCACTTTTTTTTTTGTTTTGGTTTACAGGCCGTTGGTTCGTTGTGGCAGATTTTGAAAACAACTCTTTAAAAAAGTTATGGAGGCGTTGCTCCATACGCAGTTAAACAAGCAATAATAATATTTGGTGCAATCAGAGCTCCCATCGTGGCCCATGCTGTCACTCCCTGCGGCTGTGCTGTGGATGGCGGAGGATGGAACGCCCATAAATGCAGCTGCTTATGACTGGCAGTAATTAGCTTTTAACAGTGGTGGTGAAACATGGCTGTCCATAAAGTCAACACAACTCCGCCTGCCTGGACTTGCTCTACAGTGGCAGCCCACGCCTCAGCATACGCAGTCTACCCTCATGCATGGCCCTCGGCCAAACCCGCCTGCTGCTTCTTTGTGATATTATATAATTACAAATTGTCTACACTATCACTTGAAATTATATCTCCCTAGGGTGGCCTGGTGGCCTTTAGGGGGTTACGGCGCCGACCATGAACCACGACGTCCTTGGATTGTTTCCGGCTGGGAACCTCTGTGGGATAACATTAACCATATCACACTTGTCTCACTTCCTGTCATCTATCTACTGTCACTATCTGATGAAGGCAGAGAATGTAAAATGTATCTGCGTATGTGTTTACATCCCTAAATAACATCTATCATGATACTTTCTCACACAGGTGGGCCGCGTACCACCGGTGGGACCAGGCCATTGTTTTGCAAGTCAAAAGTAGGTCTCAAGTCTTTGCACTCAAGTCCCAAGTCCTAGAATTTGAGTTTTGACTCTAAACAAGTTATAATGTGCTTTTCACCAAATGTAATGCCATTTTTATGAAGGGTGCAACGTTAGCCAAACATTAGCTCATTATCTACATTAACATTAGCCTTGACTTACTGTTCTCTGTACAACTTCAAATGTCAAACGAAGTTGGAAGTTGTTCTGTCTGCAGCTGTTACTTTTGACCCCACGTTTTGCATACTGCTAATCATTTTTTGTTAAGCACCACTTTTGTACACGGATGAAATCATCTTTAATATATTTTTTTCCAACTGAAGCTCAGTAATGTGAAGTTAGTTCTTAATGTTTCTCTCCTGCAACTTGACTGGACGCTCTCGGATTGGTTCAAAGTGGATCTGAAAAATGAACTGTTGACGGAATGAAAAGTGTAAACATAAGCTGATTCGAAAAATGAAGGGAAATGAATTGATCTGGCTCAAGCTCAAGTCAAAAGGCTCAAGTCCAAGTGAAATCAGGAGTCACTGGGGTAAAGTCCAAACTGAGTTGCAAGTCTTTTTTATTTTGTCATGTGGAGTCTGAAGTCATTATGTGACTACACCTCTGCCATGTGCACACAGAGGATTGCATGTTTGGTTCTCATAAGGCGACAAGTTACTCAACAAAGCACAGACAATGTTATAACTGTATGTATCCATACAAAGTCATTGCCAAACATCAGTACCAATGCTTCCAGGACTTTCTGTCATATCCTGTTTGACACATTGCTTTACCAAAGTGTCCCAATCCTGTAGAGTACCTGCGTGGAAGCAGAGGAAATGTGCATTTTTGGTCTGCAGTTGCCACCAAAGACTTGGTTCCAGAGCAATGGGAAAGAAAACAGTGATAAGCAGAAATGGTTTATATGACATGCATGTTTTTTACAGCTTTGATCAGCTTGACATGGCAGTGTGCTTTGATCCCTAGCAGCGTGGTGGAACCTCATTTCCCCCATATCAAGATGGAGAAAAGTTGTTGTCTGCTAATGTGAGCCAGATGAAGTCTGATACAAGGTTTCAGGAGAATAAGATTAACACAACTATTATCTATATTTAGTTTTGTTCGTTTATTTGGTTTTGTGACAGTATCGGCAAGTCATCTTGGAGTGACCTACTTTAACGTAACCCAGTGTTTTGTATTGTTCATCGTGGGCTGCATGTGCCAACAATGACGCATCACTATGAGGATCTTTATTATCAGTATTAATTTCAGCATCTGAAAGTACTTTAATGCATCAAAAATGTTGAAATATATGTTATTTGTATAACTCTGAATAGGAAACCATTGTTTTTATTTCACAACCTCCCATGTCATCAGTCAGCTGATTATTTGATTGTTACACTGAAATATTGTATGGACAAGTATTGGCACACTAAGCAGTAATATTCCCAGAGGTGAGTAATAGTCTCCATCTTGATAAAGTGTTTGGTGAAGCAGAAGTAATGCTCCAGGGAGACATGAGTCAAAGCTGTGGCCTTTTGTGCTCCTACGATCCCGCTCCTGTACACAACTTTATGTCAGCCGTTTAAAGTTTGTTCATGGAATTATTTCTGTCTAACTTATCACGTTGACTTATGACTCATTACAGACAAGATGTTATATAAGTGACACTTGAGGGCTCGGAGGGCACAACTTGGTTTCCGCCCCTGGGCAATTGCTTGTTTTGATCAGGTTTTGTTTTTGTTGTGTCATAAGTTTTGTTTGTTGCGCTCTGAGGATCTTTGTTTGCCAGTTTCACCCACAAGCATGCATAGTGTCTTGACAAAAGGGTTACAAATATTCAGAGACGATACATTAGACAAGCTGTTCATTACTGTTTCAGTTTCATTGTCAGTGTAATAATGAAGTGAGCAACACAGAATGACTGAAAATAAAACAGAGGAAACACAGAGGCAAACTTCTTGGAAAGCCAAAATAAACCTAAAGTTTAGTGGGGTATAAAAACAAAACTATTCCCAGAATAACTGCAAGGCACAGCAAACTCAGCAGGGCTGGGTAAAGTACCTGGACGTGGTGATGGGGTAACGCTCCCTCCACATCAAACACACTGTTGCACAGTCTCTGTGTCCCACCACAAAGTCAACAAACCAGTCGTCATAAAACACAACGCAGCTGAGCGAGGAAGCTGGCCAAAGAACCACATCAACTGTGGCAGACAGGAAGTGATTTTTGCGTTTATAACTGCCTGCTAGAAACATACCATAAGACATAAACAGTTTGCTTTAACAAGGCAGGGTAGAAACTAAACAGGGCATGTCACAATTAAGGACAGGGTTGCAAAACTTGCAATACACTGCTGAACTGTAAACACTGAAGAATCTAGACCAACTAAATAAAATCAGCACATAAAACATGAGTTTTGGTTTTCACCTTGAGTTCTTCCTGACCTTAATTTGCCAACATTTACACCACGTCTACAACATGCAGTAGGAAGGATTTTGTTGTACTCTGCCTCTTTGTGTTTTCGCAGCTCAAGAAAAAATAGAGAGAGGTCACAAATGTTGACTTTTTGATATTCCATGACTCTGTTATTGCGTGGTTAACTTAAACATAAAGATCCCGCCCACGTGAGCTGTGAGGGTTTTGCCGCTCTGCTATGATATTATCCAGTTCTCTGATGACGCAGTTGGCCAGCTCATCCAGTCGTGGTGGTATGTGCCAACAGGCTGAGCTGTGATTGAGGGCAATTTTGGGAATTATGCCACACAAAAAAATGTGTATTTTTCGAGGTTCTGTGCCAGACGTCTTTTTGGAAGCAAAGTGGTGAAACCAAATGAAATGTGGCATTTGTTAAGATGCATGGAGCCGTTTTCATTAAGCCTTTGACGCCATGTAAAATCAGTGGCAGATGTTTTCAAAGGAGGCCTGGGGATCTACTGAGGAGCCACATATAAACAGAAATAACCTTATGATTGTGTCTGAATGACCGTAAAAAACTGCATCAAATGAAAGACGGTCTGCGCATTTGAAGCAGGATAGAGATGCTTCTGTCTGAATGAAATGTAATCCACGTCCTCAAAATATTCATGTAGCCCTACAATATAAATGTGAGTCATGTAACACGTCTGTTATAAATGTCAATACCCAGGACATTTTCCAGTTCATGCAGACTTACATTTACTGTTTTCCATGAACAGTGTGTTTGGTTTGGTATAAAGAATATCATGTTAAAAATGTGGATATAAAATAAGAGTCAGCAAAGGGCAGCAGGCATAATAAAGTTAACTGACATTCTTGAATACCTCTTTAAACAAATGTGTGCTGAACCATCAGTATCACTGTAAAATCTGGAGCATTGTGTGTACTATCAAGAGTGGCGTTAGACATTATGACTTAACTATACAAAAGAGATTGCTGTTCATGAGAAAATAAAACAGTAGACACAACATTGAAACAAAGAGGAAGTACTTAATGGGGAGAGGATATGACAACATCTTGTGGATATGTCAACAGTTGTGGGATGGATGATGTATGTGTCAAAATGCGTGAAGCACCAACTCCTTCATGAAGCCATTGCTTCAGATTTGAGGAAGAACACCTTCCTCACCAAACCACAGGTCTGAATCTTCAGACCACCTCTTCATGAGGACACTGATAGATACAAATTGACGATATAAGGCACGTCATTAGAGAATCTAATTACTCACCCTGTTATGTTGATTTTGTGAAGAAAAGATTTTTCTCGCATGCCTCCGTTGAACAAAGAATCCAAAAACTGAGAAAATTCTTGATGAATTGAAGACATGGGGGCTGCATTTAGCAACAGCAAAGCATCAGTTTACAAACTCCCACACAACTCGTGCAGTATAGTCTTGTTTATCCAGCCCTTTCCAGTGAAACGTATGTATGCTCTCATCAAAGCCAGATTCCATTGACAAAAACAGTAATTTTACCACACTGAACATCTAAGTCGCTGGTCTACCACTGCTTTGATCACTTAGTTTTGTTTGTGTTTAAGTGTGATTTTGCTGAATCTGAATCAATCCATTAAAAACACCAAAGTCATACAATAACATAAACAAACTTACTGATCAAGGAAACGGTAATCCAGCAGCTCCCGTGTTCTGCGAGGTAAAATTGCTGTTTTTGTTAATGGAGTCTGGCTTTGAAGAGAGCAAAAAGTTTCACTTCCGTTCAATTCCCCATCACAAAGGGCTGTCTGCTTGGGAAGTGCTGAGCATACAACTGGATTATAGACTTGGATTATAGTTGGGTAAAAGTTTGTTCACTGATGTTTTGACATAGTTTGGCTGTTGTTAAACACGGGCCCCTATGACTTCAATTCATCAAGAATTTTCTCCATTTTTGGATTCTTTGTTTACCAGAGATGTAAGAACAGTTTTCTTCATGAATTCAGTGTAAAACGTGGCAACTAACTGATTTACAAATTGTCACCTGGGGAGTTAACTATTCCTTTAATTCTTTCTAACTCTCCAAATTAATAAAGTCTGCATTAGTTGCAGCTTTTGTAGCCATCTTTTTTCAACATGGCTTGGATGGTGACCAAAAGTATTTTGACTTGGCTCATCAGAAGAGTTGTTTGTTTTTGAGCAACCGAGGAAACATGTTCGCACAGAAAGAAAGGATGTCAGCAGCGTACTCCCTAAAAAAAAAAAAAAAAAGTCCCTCATCTGCAGCTTTGACCATTCATGTGGGAACAGAAGTGAGTCATGATATGCTGGCTGAGACACACTGTTGCCCACAACACCTTGATACTCGCATACCCCAGAATATCAACATGTACCAGCATATACACACCACTGTAGGTCTATACTCAAGCTTACAGATTAGCCAAGTTAAAAGTAATATTATGTAATGAGATGTGCATGAGAAATAGAGCAGATCCAATTTGTTGGAACATGAGGGGAACTAGTCATTGCCAAATGAGACATAAAAGTCATTGCTAATAAACTGGGTCATCTCCGAGATGAAGCCAATGACGATGTTGCATCAACAACAGCGTACAGTGATGATGAAGCAAGTAGTTCCCCAGAATCACAATGACAGAGGGATTTATTAATTACCTCAGTCATTTGTCATGAAATTTTTAATTGAATTAAATCCCAGAAAAAGAATAACAAGTGGGAATTTTCCATAAGAATCTACTTCAGGCTTGGCCTAGTTTGACATTTATTCAGCACCCAACTATAGATAAAGAGGAAATAAATCTCTATTTATAATAAAAAGTGGAACAAACTTTTTTTTTATCATTACTTTGAGCCTTTAAATAACAGAAGTGTCTGGCTGGGTCCCATGATTAGTGTGTTGCATTCAGGTAAAAATACATTAACATGTCAAGAATAGCTTTTTGCATCAATTAAAAGGAAGATAACGACAATGTGCACTGCGCATCTAAATACTGAGTGTATGCTCTCTTTAGGTTATTTCCTTAAAGCTTTTTTGTAACCATTTTTTTAAAGACGTAACAGCACCTTAAAGTAAATAATTGGTTACTTGGTTGATCATTTGTGTGGGTTTTCAGGCAGCATGCTTTACTTTATAACATATTATGAATGCAACCATAATAATTTGCCATAATTGGTCTTATCCACCACTGCCATTGTTCACCTCCTCCAACTCAACATATGTCCAAAAAAGAGCAATTAGCTAACCACTCACAAGTTGTTAGGTAAATCTAAATGTGGATATTTTGGAAATTCCCCTTGCCCATTCAGTGCAGTCCGTCAAGATGTAAGTGGGAGGGTTGAGGTTAGTAGTAGGCGGGGGCGAGGTTAGGTGACTAAGACGTCACATTGCATAAAAACAAGGTCCACAACCAAGGGCACACAGCAGAGGCAACAAGAGCCACCAGTCATAACAAAGAAGGAAGCAGCAGTGAAGGAGAAACACTGCTGATCGTCAGCGGAGAAGCTTTTTAATCCTTTTTGTCTCACTGAGCACTCATTCACTGCGAGGCTCGTATTGTCTATAATTCTATTTTTGTTACATTTTGCAGAAATCTACAGCAGATCTCATCATGAGGTGCTGTGCGTTAGCTGTGTGTTTAATTTTGGGGATAAGTGTTCAGAACGGATGGAGTGTTCCTCTCAAGACCCGCTTTGTCACCTTCCCAGGAGACATCCTCAAAAACATATCTGATAATGAACTGTCAGAGGTGAGTCATTTTGTCCTGATAGATTGAATTTCCCAAAACAGTGTGCAATCAGCCTGTCCGGGGAAGTAATTATCTGAACAGAGATGTCAATCATAATGTTAATGAAAAGAAAAATATTTAACAGTTTAATAGTGAGAGGATAGAATTTAATGTGTTTTTCAAACTAAGATTTTTTTTTACAAGGACCCACTCTACTCTGCTCATCACATGATACAATCATCCACTTGGACTCATTAATGTGGTTTCTCATGTTCTCCTGCCAGAATTATCTCACGAAGTTCGGCTACATGCAAAAGCTGCACCGCAGTGGCTTCCAGTCTATGGTGTCCACTGAAAAGGCTTTGAAGAGGATGCAGAGGCAGATGGGGCTGGAGGAGACTGGAAAGCTGGATAAGTCCACCCTGGAAGTAATGAAGCAGCCTCGCTGTGGAGTTCCTGATGTGGCCAACTACCAAACATTTGCTGGAGACCTCAAATGGGACCATAACGATGTCACTTATAGGTGAGTAGAGACTTGATGACATTATAACACTTGTGCTTTGCAGTGCAAGGCACCATATACAGAGAACATCTCACATGCAGACATATCACCAAGTATCTTTACATTGTCAGTTACAAGTCTGATAACAGAGTGTCACTGTGCTCTCCTCCACAGGATCATTAACTACACTCCAGACCTGGAGAGCTCCCTGGTTGATGACGCCTTTGCCAGAGCCTTCAAGGTGTGGAGTGATGTGACCCCTCTGACTTTTACCCGCCTTTTTGATGGAACGGCTGACATCATGATTTCATTTGGAAAAGCTGGTATGTGTTTGTGCAGTGGTCATCTGTCTTCTCCATATTGCTGTCACATTGTTGAGTTATAATTTTGTATTAAACACAAGTCTAAAATCAAAAACTGATGTGCACTTTAATTTTCTATTCAGACCACGGAGACCCATACCCATTTGATGGTAGGGACGGTCTTCTGGCCCACGCTTATCCCCCTGGTGAGGGTATGCAGGGTGACGCCCACTTTGATGATGATGAATTTTGGACTCTGGGAAAAGGAGCAGGTAATCACACATACCAAAACAAAAAAATTCAACCACCAATCCAACTGTTATGAGGCTGTCTCCCCCCAGTGTTCACTGTATACATTGCATTGAATGTGGTTTTTTTTCTGTCATCCAAGTTGTGAAGACTCGCTATGGGAATGCTGATGGTGCTCTGTGCCACTTCCCCTTCACCTTCGAGGGCAAATCCTACACCACCTGTACCACTGATGGGCGTTCAGACAACCTGCCATGGTGCGCCACCACAGCTGACTACGGCCGAGACAAGAAATTCGGCTTCTGTCCAAGTGAACGTAAGCTTGACAATTTATTCTGCAAGGGGAATCACAGGCCAGAGGGCGGCTAGATGAGGTTTGCTTTAGCGGTATGCTGATTCACTTCACCTGCTCATCCTTGCCCCTTCATTCTCATCCTGACAGTTCTGTTCACCTTTGGAGGAAACGCAGACGGAGCAGAGTGTGTCTTCCCCTTCGTCTTTCAGGGGGAGGAATATGACAGCTGTACCACAGAAGGCCGCAGTGATGGCTACCGCTGGTGTGCCACCACAAGCAACTTTGACAAGGACAAGAAATATGGATTCTGTCCCACTCGTGGTGAGTGACAGGAACCACAATGCATAAATGCAACAGAGTGCCACCACAATGGGTTGTTTTCTTACTGTTGTTTTTGTTATGTCTTTGTTTGGCCAGACACCACTACAAGCGGTGGAAATTCTGATGGAGCACCGTGCCACTTCCCCTTTGTGTTCCTGGGTAAAGAGTATGACTCATGCACAAGCGAGGGACGAAGGGATGGCAAGTTGTGGTGCGCTACCACTGACAACTATGATGAGGACAACAAATGGGGTTTCTGTCCTGACCAGGGTAAGTTATATGAATATAACCTGGAGGAAGCAGAGTAGACAAAATGCTTTATGTCTTTACCTTTGCCATTTAACAATATTCCTTACTCTATGTGTTCCAGGTTACAGTCTGTTCCTGGTGGCAGCCCATGAGTTTGGACATGCCCTTGGCCTGGACCACTCCAACATAAGAGAGGCTCTCATGTACCCCATGTACAGCTACGTGGAAGACTTCTCCCTGCATGAAGACGACATTGAAGGCATTCAGTATCTCTATGGTGAGGTCACGACAAACTGTGTCATCATGCAAGATCACATCAAAATGTTTAAATTTCCAACTTCTCAACACTTTCTCTCAACTGACACTATCTTTTTTTTTCAGGACGCAAAACAGGCCCTGACCCCACGCCCCCTCAGCCCGACTTCACCACCACTACCCCCGTCCCAGACCCTGATGAGACTGACCCCACAGATGAGCCAGACACCACCACTACCACCACTCGACCTGTGGACCCGTCCATAGATGCCTGCAAAGTGACCAAATTCGACACCATCACTGTGATTGAGGGAGAACTACATTTCTTCAAGGACGGGTAAGCAAATCAGTCTCTTCTTTGTAAAAAAACCCCAGAAACATAAAGCAGCAGCACTGATGTGTTAATAGCATGATTCGATCAACAGACATTACTGGAAGATGTCAAGCCGGAGCAATGGAGGGCTCAAGGGACCATTTTCTATTTCTCAGAGGTGGCCCGCTCTGCCAGCAGTCATTGACTCTGCCTTTGAGAACATGCTGACCAGGAAATTGTACTTCTTCTCAGGTAATAAAGCTTCCTGCAGTGCATAAAGGGCCATTGGCACTTACGCCAAAAGTGCAAGACCATTTTTTCTAATGACTGTTTTCCTTCTACAGGGACCCGATTCTGGGTGTACACAGGAAAGAGTGTCCTGGGTCCCCGCAGCATAGAGAAGCTCGGCCTCCCCAACACTGTTCAGAAGGTGGAGGGAGCACTGCTGAGGGGGAAGGGCAAAGTGCTGCTCTTCAGTGGGGAGAACTACTGGAGGTGAGTTAAATTTATGCTTGAAATCAGGATGGGATGCTGGAAGCTTTTCAGCTCAAATTCAACCCTGTCTGCTCTTTGAGCCAGCCTGTTAAACCCCACCTCCACTGTGGTTTTCCATTCAACTGTAAAGCTTTTTTACAACATAACCAAAGTCTACAGTTTAAGACAGCTGATGGTTTTTGACATTTTTAATGACATTTGCTACTATAATTAACACAGGCTTGATGAGAAGGCCCAGAAAATCGACAAAGGCTACCCCAGATACACAGATGCTGTCTTTGGCGGCGTCCCCAATGATGCTCATGATGTGTTCCAGTACAAAGGTAATTTCAAATATTTATCTACTGAGCTAAATAAACAACATATAACAGTAGATTGTTACATGTGAGAATTCTCATGTTGCATTCTAGTGATTAATGTCAATATTTCTGCTTTAGGTCACATCTACTTCTGCCGGGACCGCTTCTACTGGCGTATGAACTCCCGCAGGCAGGTGGATCGTGTCGGCTATGTGAAGTATGACCTCCTCAAGTGCTCAGATGGTTCAGCCACTCGGTATTGAGGACATGAACACAAAGGGATGAGCTGGAAATCGTCTGTAATGTGGTAGCACCTATTTCTCTCTCCTGTGCAGGTGTCAGGGAACATGTGATGCATTTTTTGTGTATAGCGCCTGTTATATGATGTGTGTGCTTTCTGGGATGTGAATATTTGGCCACCATAGATGTTGGCTAATTGTATAGCATACAGTAATGGCCTGAAAATAACTTAAAAGCCCAAAGGAAAGCAAAACCAACTGTTATCTCTGGTGCTGCCCTGCCCTCAGTCTGATCATCTGTGAACTGGTTGGTTAAAGTGGTCGAAAATTTGACACTCGTAACCACAATTAAAATATTCTTAAAAAGGTATCTGGATTCTGGATTTTCTAAATAATTTCTTTATGTCTGACAGGTTCAGACTCCTAACAGTATTAGATTATTTTGGTATTTATGGCATTATCTAATATTATTTTTGTGTCCTAGAGCTTGTTTGTTTTGTATAATTGTATGTGTGTATCTCTGAAAATGGCTTCAAAGCCAATTATTGCACTGGAAGACAATGCATGTCTCCTTCACTGAAATTATTTATAAGACTGATATGTTTTGTATTAAAGTTCTAACTTTCAATGCAATAAACATTCTGTGAGAAATACATACCACTGTCTGCTGTCTCATTAGTCCACTAACATTAACTGACGCGCACAACACTGCCATGCCAACACATTAATATTATTCGACAGTTTTAATCTACGTCCACGCAACAGCAAAACATACAAGTTTAACCCATGACTTTGGCTATATAAATGTAATTTTATTATTCCTGCTATATCGATTATTAACTTCTCCCTGAAACAACAGCCCAAAGCGTATGCATATTACTCCGCATCCAATTGCGTAATACGCCTTCCTCTCAAAACAATAGTCCACTTAGTGTTTATAAACAACACATATACCGTATATCTGAAACAACATACAACGACCAATCGATCAGTAGGCACAAACTGGTAAAACTGGCAAACATTTCACTGTTTGGTTGAACACCGAAGCGTTTTCAACAAAGATAATAAATAAGATCCGGTTGCGCGGACAGGAAGCAAGGAGAGTCTCATGGCGCCCGACTAGAATGGAGCAACAATTATCGGTTACTAATTTCTGTTCTATTTAGCGCATCTACACTAAAGGATACCTCTCTGCTCGAAAATACACGGTAAGAAAAAAGCGTGGAGATTCTAATGCCGGAGAGGGAAAATATTTTCATTTTCTTCAGGGAGAGAATTTGGGCGGTCTGCCGCAGCTCAGGCCCTCGAGGTCCCCAGTAGAGCTTTCAGAATGCCTGAGTGTAAAACGGGGCTGCCCTGTGTAAAATGGCGACGCGGAGCAGGCAGGACGAAGGGCAGCTGGGCCCGTATAAAACGGCTAACACACGTTATGTTGGACGCTGTTACACCCGATATGTTGTCATGGCTAGATCGGTGACACGTTCTTCATTCAGCCGCGTTACCCACTCAACCACTGAAACTGTCATTAGGAACAATTATATTTATTTTGCAGCTTTACAGAAGACACGGAGCTGACGATAATGCTCGTGAGCTAGCTTAAAGCTAACGGTAGCTACTCTGGCTCACCGTAAGCTAACGTCAGCTCCCGTAGCATCAAGTTTTTTAAATAACTTTCCTGCTTTGCATTACCGATGTCATTTTACAAGTATAGCCACACTTGACCAGCCACAATGTGAACTGCTCATCCCCAGTAGAGAGATCTTTAATTCACACAAACATTTACGTCCTTGAGTGAAAACACTTTATGCAGCTAACTGATGCAGACAGATGCTAACGTAGGCAAATGCCAACATGACTTGTGCAGAGAAACAGCCGGAGAGAACCAGCTCTGTGTTTAGTACACTTATCTCTAATCAAGAGTTAATAAATAACGAACTCACGAACACTCACTGAAATTAAAGTTGGAAAAAGACCATACATAAAATGCTCAGGGGCGAAGCACTAACATTGAAGTACAGATATACTGTTTTACTAAACTGTGCATTGTATCCCAAACTCCCACTCAGCCATTATCAGTGTAGTGAAGTTGAAGTATAAAGTTTCAGAAAATAACATGTCTGAGTACGTCAAAACTCTGTGTCAGAGTACATCTCAGTAAATGTACTTTTGTTATTTCCACCCCTGAGTATAAATATTGCCCAGCTTGCTATTTTAAACTTTGTTTCCATGTGTGCTCCATTAGGTACGTTCCGACAAATCCATCTTTGGTATCATATTTTATATATAACCTTATAGGGACACACAAAACATTTTAGCTGTATACACATACAATAAGCTTAAGAAAGAGAATATTATGTTTTCTGGAAAATTGATCACTTGACCCTTTCCCACAGTATACGTCCTTACTTCATCACAGTTCAGATAGTTTGACAAACTTTATTTTCTTTGCTTTCCTATCCAGGATGTCTGCAGGTCTCGAAGCCCATACTATTGTTTAAAAGTCATTCCACACTTTGCTGTTGATCTTGTGACAAGTAGCTGAGACTACAAAATATTTTAAGCTGTACAAATACTCCCAACACTCAAACAGAGCTGTCCTGTGGCAAGGAACTAAAGAACTAGCCATGAGTTGTGTGCATCTTAACACAATGAACTTGCTGCACTTCAAATCTGATATTAAGTTTGTTTCATTTTTGTGGATAGCCATGGATTCAGAGGAGAATGAGGTGGAGAGCAGCAGTGATGCAGGGCCCTCCGGGATGGAGGAGCCGTCTGAAAGTGGCATGGGTATGGAGTCATCGGAGGCCATGTCTGCAGACAGCAGTGATGCTGCTGCCTCTCATGCTCAGGCCCCAGAGTCTGACTGCCATGTGGGACAGAGCTCAGAGGGACTTGTGGTAAGCTTTTTTTTTATGAATAGAAAAATAAATCAAATTTTTTTTTTTGCGTGTTTTGGAGAAAACAGTCATACACTAAATTCAACAAAACCAGATTCAGAAGTTTGGCTTTTGTCATAAAAGTTTGTTTATCACCATCATGTTCTGGCCCCTCCCTGTCAAGGTGTTCATCCCAGAAACCAGCTCCAGTACAGACGTCAGAGTTTCGTCAGTCCACCTCCCAGACTCCTCCTCAGTGGCCCAGTCCACCAGTGTGTCCAGCGTCTCCACGGTGACTCAGTCAGTGCTGGTGTCTGAGTCAGCCCAAGTGCTGGTCCACTCCAGTGCTACGTCTGAAGGAGCCATGATGGTTTCTGACTCAACTGCTTCTACCTCGTCAGACCTCGGGTCTGCCATTGACAAGATCATAGAGTCCACCATCGGCCCTGACATCATGAATGGTATTTCTACTGACACTTCACTTTCCGTCATATCATTGCCTGGGCAGCTCTAAGGTTGTGTCATTTTGATTAGTTTAACATAAAGTAGCAGCTTTATGATCCTGTGTGCTGTTCTTTCGTTAGGTTGCATAGCTGTGACCAGTGCAGAAGATGGAGGTGCAGAAACCACCCAATATTTGATATTACAGGGACCAGATGATGGTAAGTGCATTTTTAAAGTTAATGAGAAAATCATGACCATGTTTATATATAATTAAAACAATATGCTTTGGTAGGTGGGATGTGACTCATTGAGCATTGATTCATAGAGTGGATAAATTATTAAACCTTTCCATGTCAACTTGTTATGACACAACTTTAGTTTAGCCTTCTAGCAAGTTTTGAAGTAATTTAAAATCCACTGAAGTTGATAACATGGGAATCATTTTTAATAAATTATACATGATCCATCTATATGTATGTGTCCACTGTAGGAGCTCCTATGGTAGCCCACATGTCATCTTCAGCCCTCTCTGATCGTATAGCCATAGAAGCTCTTGTTGAAGGCCCCACGTCCACCTGTCGGGACCAGGGAGACCTGCAGGGCAACCTCGAGCCTGACCAGCCCGATGATCAGCCAGGTCACTCAGGTTACCCAGAGGACAGCAGCAGTCACCCTGACCAGCCCCAGCACTCCCACCCCTCCCAGTACATGGACTGCAGTGCAGATGGTCCAGACCAGACAGGGGAGTCTTCATCTTCATACGCAGAGTGTTCAGGCGAGGAACCTGACCAGACACGCTCCCAGTCAGGGTTCGCTGACTACAGTGGGGATAACAGTGACCAGGACCTGCCTGGATATGTGGAATGCAGTGGGGCCGACTCAAACCCCACCAGCCGAGGCCACTATGTGGTAGAATGCAGTGCTGGATACCTGGAGTGTGCGGTAGATGATGGAGAGCAACCACATCATTCACGGAGTTACATTGACAGTAGTGCAGACCACAGGACACAGACAAGTCGTCAGTATGGGGCAGCGTATGGAGGGGAGTGTGTTGCAGCTGCAGACTCTGAACAACCAGGTTGTTCTCGGTATCAAGTGAGGGACGATGATGACGATGACGAGCAGAACCAGGATCCAGACCAGCCGCAGCACTCCCAACAGCAGCCCCAGCACTCCTGTTACATGGAAAGCAGCAATGGCCCAGAGGCCTCTCTGTATGCCGATGACAGCTCCTCATCAGACCACCCTCTGGCTGACACTGCAGGTTCAGGTGGGCTTCCTGAGGCATTGGAGTGCAGCGAGAGCCAGCCTGGGCCCTACATCAGCAGCAGTGGGACATACACTTCTAATCCAGAGCCTGAGCTGGCTCAACAGTGCTCACCCAGCCAGGAGGAGCCTCAAGGCTCCCAGGGGCCACAGGATGAAGCTGGGCTGGTCAGGGAGATGGAGACATCGACGGTGGCAGAAGGCTCCGGAGACAGACCACCAAACCTGGCTGAGTTGGAGGAGATGATGGAAGTGGTGATTGTACAGCAGTTCAAGTGTAAGATGTGTCCATACAAAAGTGCCTCCAAAGACACACTTATTAACCACATGAGAGACAAACACTTCAAACCTGCAGGTAAGGCGGCGTGATTATAGGTCACTGAGCTTTTTTGTTCTTAGATTCTTAAAAAATTTTAAATAATTTTTTTTGTGGTGTGACGTCTGGTTTTTAGGGGAGATGTCAAAGAAGCGTAAACGTGGTCGGCCTCCTAAAAGTGAAACATTTGCCCGTCGCCAGGCAGAGAGGGAGGAAGCTGAAGAGAGGAAGGCAGCAAAGGCGAAGGCTGCTCAAGCTGCCCGACAAGCAGAAGAAGAGGAGGATGATATTGTGGATGCTGGTGCTATTGATGACCCTGGAGGTCAGTTAGGAAGATTTTTATTTAGCCCTCAAGCAGATTAACATTCATACTTTTCTCAATTAGTGAGTCATTCAGAGAATAAGGATTATAGTCAAATACCCCTCCCTATGCTCCTTTCTTTATTCTCAGAGGATAGTGACTACAACCCTGCAGAGGAGGACTGCAAAGGTAGACCACCTGCCATTATGAAGAAGCCCACTCCTCCTATATCCTCCTCCTCTCACGGGCGTCCTCGTCGTAAGGTTGGCCGTCCGAGGAAGTACAGCCTCATAGAAGAAAGCTACAACAGTAAAGGTCAGTTTTCAGCTTTGACAGAACAAAAACAGCCAATTGCTGCACAGAGAGGCGAGAGACACCATAAATTGTACAACTTTAGGTTGCTTTATTTTCATTCTCCTTTCTCATTGATTTGTTATAGAAGCAGAGAGTGTTGCCAAGAAGCCCAGGGTTAGTGTGGATGCCAGTGCACCTGAAGAGGCAAGCTCTTCTGGACTAAACAATGGTCCTGCTGTAGTGACCAATGGAGACACAGCTGAGGCTGCAATAAGCCAATCAGACTCTGAGAACAAGGACCCTTCATCCAACACACAGCCAGAGGAGGAGTTCTTCCAGAGGAAACGTGGCCGACCCTCGAAGCGTTTCCTTCGCAAGAAGTATAAGAAGTATATAAACAGAAAGTAAGTATCAAATTATTTAAGGGTAACTATGCTTATTTTCTAAATTCATACATGTTATTTCTGGGGTCTAAGACAGCCCAAATTTGTCATGAGCAGCTCCAGAACTTAAATCCTATGACATGACACATTTGAGACTTACTTCTCTGGTTTCTGGCTTTGAGAGAGAGAAACTCATGTTGACAAATATTCTTTAACTTTTCTAGGCCATGGAAATAACATATTGGAATTATTAATTTAGGTTGTGTACCCCTTTAAATAAAGCTGTGTTACAAATAGTATCATATATTATTACAACAAGCAAATCACTTATTTCGCTTCCTTATCTTTCAGTCGGTACTATAAATCCCTCAAACCGCTCTTGAGACCTCACAACTGCTGGATCTGTGGCTCACGCTTCCTCACTCAAGAAGATTTGCGCTTCCACGTGGACTCTCATGAAGGCAATGATCCAGAGCTCTTCAAGTGCCTCCAGTGCAACTATCGCTGCAAGCGCTGGTCCTCACTCAAGGTCGGTTGCAGTAAAACAGGTCACAACATTCAGGTTACATGCACAGTTTCCTAAAAGTCTTGTGGGCTGTTTTTCAGGAACACATGTTTAATCATGAGGGTACTAAGCCTTTCAAGTGTGAGGAGTGTGATTACACAAGTGTGTACAGGAAAGATGTCATCCGCCACTCAGCAGTCCACAACAAAGATAAGTGAGTAACTCAGACAAGATAAAACACATCATACACAATACATGATTCCTGATACAGGACACATACAGGATACAGGTTTGTGAATATTGTTACTGATTTTTATTTTTTTTTCCCTCCTGCAGGAAAAGAAAGACAGAGTTGGTAAGACATTTCAGATATTATGTATTCTTAATGTTTTAGCAGAATTGCTGCAGCCTGTTTCTTTTTATGTGTGGTTGTAGATGGCGTTTGTGTCACTTAACTTTTAAACTGTGTTTTTTGTGCTCATTCTTGCAGGTACCAAAGGTCTCAGAGTTCCTCTGCCCTGTTTGTCACAGAGTTTATCCCATGCAGAAGAGACTGACTCAGCACATGAAGACCCACAGTTCAGAGAAACCACACATGTGTGATAAGGTCAGATATCAATGAATTAATATTTGGACATCAGTAACCCACTGAGGATTTCTAATAAAGATATTCTTGAAAAGGTCAATAGTTAAAATGAGTTTAGGGCGATAATGTTACTTGTGTAAGATGCTTGTTTTATCACCCTTCTTTCTTTGAATGCACAATTTACTTACCCAGTAGTACAGTTTTATTGTGCAACAATGCTTTACGTATATGTAACTGTGTCCTTATAGGAAAGTGAGGGCACACAATTTTTATGGACTTTTTTTTGTACCTACTCTGAAGTTACTCAAAACTCTTGCTGAAGATGCCTCTCTGTCTTTGCAGTGTGGCAAATCCTTCAAGAAACGGTACACATTCAAAATGCACCTGCTGACTCACATCCAGAGTCTTGGAGACAGCAAGTCAGTACTGGAAACTTTTATTCCACCTCTTAATATTGTCATGTGTCAGTCTGTATTTCAAAAACATGCGTGTAACAGAATTGTCTGATCAGCACTTTGGATTAGAATATGCCTTAATGAATCAACATTAGTCATTTGTTGTTTGATGTTAGTAATGATGAGATCGTCATCATAGTGAGTAACTCTTGGATGTGTCTGTGCCAGGTTCAAGTGTGAGTTCTGTGATTACACTTGTGACAACAAGAAACTGCTCCTCAACCATCAGCTGTCCCACACCAACGACCGGCCCTTCAAGTGTGACTACTGCAAGTACTCCACTTCTAAAGAGGAGTTCCTGGTCTCCCATTTGGCCATCAAGCACACAGGTCAGTGTGGCAGAAAGGCTTCATTAGGTTTATTTAAACTAAGCATGATTTTTTTGTTCACCAGATGAAGGTAATACTGTACAACACCTTTACAATTCACGTCCTCTACAGGGGAGAAGCCTTTCTCCTGTGATATGTGTCACTTCACGACCAAGCATAGGAAGAACTTGCGTCTACATGTGCAATGTCGCCACCCTGAGACGTTTGAAGAGTGGTCTGTGGCCCACCCTGAGGAGCCAGTCAGGAGGAGACGCAGACCCTTCTTCACCCTGCAGCAGATAGAGGAGCTCAAACAACAACATGACGAGACACAGGATTTGCAGAACACAATTGTGAGTCTGTTAGAGGTTTTTTGTTGTTTAACTCAGGCCTGTTTTGGATTTAATTTTAGCATGTGTTAAATTTTGTGACACTGGGAGATGATAACTGTTTTTTACCATCCTGCATTAGGTTGCAGTGGATTCTGCGACACTACAAGCCATGCAGGGTATGGAAAATGCCTCCGTGTCCCAGGATGCCTTGGGAAACACCACCATCATCTATGAACAAGGTCAGTCCTCTTGTCATCAAGAGACATTTTTAGTATTTCTGGCGATTAATGCCACCTTAAGGACAAAAGTTGACTTTTTTTTACTGTGTGCTCCTCAGCTGAATCCAGTGATCAGTCCGCCCAGAATGCACTTGACCTGCTGCTGAATATGAGCAATGCCCGGGAATTGGTTGGAAACGCCTTACAGGTTGGTGCTACGGCTCATCAAAATAATTCACTTTACATAAGCAGGCAACAATTATGTAAAGAGTACTCTTGCATTTGGAAATGAGTGTGAAACAGTGTAGAATTTGACTGATTGTGCAACTCAGGTGGCGGTGCTGAAGTCAGATGTCAAAGCTTTGGAAAAGGGCACGTGGAGTACGGTGACCACAGCACCAGGCCAGGCACAAAAGGTCGTGACTTTCCATGTGTCTGAGAACGGTGAGACGGTGCTACAAGAGGCCTACGAGGCAGCCACCTCTGAAACAGGAGAGCTCACTCAGATTGCCATCGAAGCCTACGAGGGCGGAGGAGACTTCAGTGTGGTGGAACAGGCGGCTGAAGAGATCCACAGCCCTGGATACAGGTAAGTGTTATTTTCTGTGATTAAGTGGAACATAGGGATGCACCAAAATGAAAATTTGTGGCCGAAGCCAAAGCCGAATAATGTTAAACCCTTGGCCGAATACCGAGTACCGAATACTGAATATCGTTGTTTAGTTTTTCATTAGTATTTGCAGATGAACCCCCTCCAGATTAGTGTTGTCACGGTACCAAAATTGGATCCCACTGTACGATACCAATGAAAATATCGTGGTTATTTATTTATTTATTTTATTCATATGCACAATGGTAAAACAAGGATTATATTTAATAATACAAGGGCAAATAACTGTGCAGGAGAGCAAAAGAAGCCCAAAGGGCTTATATAAAATCCTCCCCTCCAATACAAAATCACTAAAACAGATCAACCAATAAAAAAGGAAAAGCAGCAGAAAAGGGAAAGTTACAAGGATAAAAACACAACAAAGAAACAAAGAAGAAGAAGAAAGGAAAAAATAAGACAACAAAGACAAAGATAGATAAAATTACAAATTCATTTCAATTATACTAGACATGAGTATTCTTTTGCGTGGACAGAAGATACCTCACCAAACTAGTCCTAAACATTTTGTAGGAGGATAAAAACTTAAGAGATCTGTCTAAGGAGTTTCAGAGTTGGGGACCATGGAATTTGATGAAAAATTTATGACTGGAGGTACGATAAAGAGGTAAATGAAAGTTCTTCTGACCTCTTACTGAATAGGAGTGAATATCTGATGATAACAGAAAGAATTTTTGAAAAGTGCCTGAAATGTCTTGTTTATAATGAATGAATTTAAACATAAATGGACATGTTTGAAGCATATTAATAGAAAAAATTGACAAAAGTTTAAATTTGCTAAATAAAGGTGCAGATGGTGCTTGATTGGTAGAGTTTGAAATCATTCTCAAGAATCTTTTCTGAATTAAGAGTATCTGATTAAGGTATGAGGAATATGAAGCACCCCAAACAATGTTGCAGTATGTCAAATATGGATAAATTAAACTGTAATATAATGTCATGAGACAGGACTGATTAACTAAGGAAGAGACTCTTCTGATAATACCATAAGACTTCATAATTTTTTTGCAAACATACTCAATATGGTTTCCCCAGGACAATCTTTCATCAACTAATATAACAAGAAATTTTGTACAAGATACTTGTTTGATTTCAGTGTTATTAATTAGCAGCTTTGAGTCCTGCTTAGGAAAAGCTTTATTTTTGTTTCTAAAAAGTATAAAATTTGACTTGTTTACATTCAAAGAAAGCTTGTTCATCTGAAACCATCTTGAGGCGTATTCTAGAGTGGTATTGGCATTTCTGATTAGACATCCAAAGTCAGAGTGAGACATGGCAATATTTGTATCATCCGCAAATAAAATGGGCAGAGAAGACTCAGACACGACAGCAAAATCATTAATAAAAATTAGAAACAAAAGGGGCCCAAGAATCAACCCTTGAGGCACACCATAGTATAGTTTTGCTTTCTTAGATACATGACCATTAATACAAACATATTGTTCTCTGTTACTAAGGTAATCACTAAACCATCTGATCACAACATCTTGAAGACCTTATCGGTGGAGTTTTGACAGAAGAATATCATGGTCAACTGTGTGAAACGCTTTTGAGAGATCCAAGAAAATACCAATAGCAAACATATTTTTATCCAGGGCAGTAGAAATTTTATCTATAAGTTGCAAAAGAGCCATATACAGTGCCCTCCAAAAGTATTGGAACAGTGAGTCCAATTCGTTTACTTTTGTTGTAGACTGAAAACATTTGGGTTTGACATCAAAAGATGAATATGAGACAAGAGATCAACATTTCAGCTTTTATTTCCAGGTATTTACATCTGGATCTGATACACAACTTAGAAGATAGCATTATTTGTAATGGAACACAAAATTTTTAGGTGAGCAAAAGTATTGGAGCATATAAACTTAAAATAGATTAAAGTGAATAAGACTTACTATTTAGTTGCAAATCCTTTGCTTTCAATAACTGCATCAAGCCTGTGACCCACTGACATCACCAAACTTTTGCATTCTTCTTTTGTGATGCTTTTCCAGGCTTTCACCGCAGCCTCTTTCAGTTGTTGTTTGTTTTGGGGGGTTACTCCCTTCAGTCTCCTCTTCAGCAGGTAAAATGCATGCTCTATTGGGTTTAAGTCTGGAGACTGACTTGGCCAGTCTAAAACCTTCCACTTCTTGCCCCTGATGAACTCCTTTGTTGTTTTGGCAGTGTGTTTTGGGTCGTTATCTTGCTGCATGATGAAGGATCTCCCAATCAGTTTGGTTGCATCTTTCTTTAAATTAGCAGACAAAATGTTTCTGTAGACTTCTGAGTTCATTTTGCTGCTGCCATCATGTGTTACATCATCAATGAAGATGAAAGAGCCCATCCCAGAAGAAGCCATGCAAGCCCAAGCCATGACATTACCTCCACCGTGTTTCACAGATGAGCTTGTATGTTTGGGATCATGAGCAGATCCTTTCTTTCTCCAAACTTTCGCCTTTCCGTCACTTTGGAAAAAGTTAATCTTTGTCTCATCAGTCCATAAAACTTTTTCCCAGAATTTTTGAGGCTCATCTCTGTACCTTTTGGCAAATTCCAGCCTGGCCTTCCTATTCTTCTTGCTAATGAGTGGTTTGCATCTTCTGGTGTAGCCTCTGTACTTTTGTTCATGAAGTCTGCGAACAGTAGATTGTGATACCTTCACTCCTGCCCTCTGGAGGTTGTTGCTGATGTCACTAACAGTTGTTTTAGGGTCTTTCTTTACAGCTCTCACAATGTTTCTGTCATCAACTGCTGATGTTTTCCTTGGTCTACCTGTTCGACGTCTGTTGCTTAGTACACCAGTGGTTTCTTTCTTCTTCAGGACATTCCAAATGGTTGTACTGGCTATGGCCAATGTTTGTGCAATGGCTCTGATTGATTGTCCATCTTCTCTCAGATTCACAATTGCTTCTTTTTCACCCATAGACAGCTCTCTGGTTTTCATGTTGGTTCCACCTCTAAATGCAGTCTGCACAGGCAAAATCTATCGTACCCAATCTGAAACTGAGCTCAGACATTCAGTGCTATTTATTGTTTGAATAATCAATGTAATTGGGAGACACCTGGGCAACAAAACACACCTGTCAGTGACATGTTCCAATACTTTTGCTCTCATGAAAAATGGGTGGGTTCAAACAAAAGGTGCTATCTTCTAAGTTGTGTATCAGATCCAGATGTAAATACCTGGAAATAAAAGCTGAAATGTTGATCTCTTGTCCCATATTCATCTCTTGATGTCAAACCCAAATATTTTCAGTCTACAACAAAAATAAAGGAATTGGCCTCACTGTTCCATTACTTTTGGAGGGCACTATATGTTAAGTGCTTTTTGCAAAAACCATATTGGTGTTTGTACAGAATGTTATTATCATTAAGGTGTTTAATAACTCTTGTATATACTAACTTTTCCAGAACTTTGGAGAAACATGGTAAGATAGAAATTGGTCTATAATTGTTAAAAACACTGGGTCCGCGTTCTTTAAAGAGAGGTAAGACCTTTGCCACTTTAAGATCACTAGGGTCAGTCTTTAGTGACACAGCAAAGACATGTGTTAAAGGTTTGCTAATGAAGGGAACTACTTCCTTTAGCAGCTTAGCCTTGATTTCATCGTGACCCGCTGCTGAATTATTAAGATTTACAATAATGTCAATCACTTCGTTAACTGTGGGAGGTTCGAAGTTTTGTAGGGCAGGGAAGAGACCAATAATATCTGTAGGGCAGTTATTAGATGGAGAGATTTTCTTGGCAAAAGTGCTACCAACATTTACAAAGAAATTATTAAATTCATTTCCTATGTCAGAGAGATTGGAGAATGTGGACTTGCCATCAGTAAATTGGGATTTGAATTTTGCAGGCGCCTTTTTCTTGTTTAATAGTTCACTAATAATATTCCATGTATTTTTTTATGTTGTTAGTAGATTCTTTGAATTTATCAGAATAGTATTTCTTCTTTGCCATACGAAGTAAATAAATAAACTTGTTTCTATATTTTTTATATGTCTTAGAGTTCTGTGGAGTTGGATTGGAAATAAACTTTTTATATAATCTGTTTTTCTTAATTGAGGATTTTAAGAATCCAGTAGTGAACCAGGGTTTATTAAAACCATGTCATTTATTGATTTTGAGGCTCACAAGTGGAAAGCACTCATTAAATACTGTCTTGAACAGATGAATAAAGGATTGATAGGTTTTGCTGGCATCCTGTTGATCATAAACATCATCCCAATTTACTTTTTCAACCATTCCTCGAAAGCGTTTGATATTATCTTCATTAAACTTGCGGAAACTTGTTCTGACATTTGTAACCTTATGTTTGAAACTATTACTTGAAGTGATATGGAATACAGGAAAGTGGTCAGAAATGTCAGAGTATAATATTCCTGAGTTTACTGGATAATAAAATGTGTTAGTTATAATGTTATTAGTTAAATTTCTGATTGCATGTCTTTACAGTGATCAGTCTGTTTAGTGTTACCCATTTTGATGTCATCAACCTCTTTCTGTGTAAAATGAATGCTGGCTTTAATTTCTTGAACTTCCTTTGAAATATCATCCAGTCGTGTGTTCGTTGAGTCCAAAATTATTTTAACAAAGCCTTTAAAATTCTCTTGCTATTGTTGCAAGAGTGCTAAAAACATCTCTCTCTGTTGTTGCATTAGTTCATTCACCTGTGCGAGCGTAATACACTCCTCCTCAGACTTCGCTTCTGGCTTCTGCTTAGGTGGCATGTTGTTACTGAGAGAGGCCTGGGTCTGGTCTGGTGGATGGATGGATGGATGGATGGATGGATAGACAGATGGGCTGCTGAGGCCTGGTGGATGGGCTGTTCCTTGGGCCAGGTAGCTTCTGCAGGCCTGGTGGTAGCTGCTGCTGCTTGATGGTGCCTGTGCAGCTGAGGCCAGGTAGCTTCCACTGCTGGGACCTGGTGGTGGCTGCTGCTAGAACCAGGTGGAAGCTGTTGTTGCTTGATGGTATCTGATCAGCTGAGGCCAGGTAGCTAGGCTGCTGCTTTTTTTTTTTAAGATATTTTTTGGGCATTTTTAGCCTTTATTTGATAGGACAGACAAGCATGAAAGGGGGAGAGAGAGAGAGTGACATGCAGCAAAGGGCCACAGGCTGGATTCGAACCTGGGCCGCTGCGGCAACAGCCTTGTACATGGGGCGCCTGCTCTACCACTAAGCCACCGATGCCCCGCTAGGCTGCTGCTTGATGCAGCCAGACAGGCCCAAATCTGGATCCACCAGATATCTCCCTTTAAAACTGTCAATCCATTTCTATAAGTTGATCACAAGCATTCCACAGTCACCGTCGATAGAATCAAATGAGAATTTGGTAGAAATTTGATCCAAAAATGCTGCAAAATGTTTAAAACCTGCTCTCAGTGCTGCTGCTGCTCTCAGTGCATCATCTCTCTGTTGTATACCTTTTTGCTATAGATGGTTCTGAGTAGTATCACGATACCACAGCGAAAATGAGGCAGATGTGCCTTTTGTCATTTATAAAAAGATAAATCACTTTTTTATAATACATCAGTGATATTTCAACGGAATAAATTACTTATTGACTTATTCATACTTCAAAAACAACATCAATGATGAACATAGGGGGATCAAAATAAAATAAATAAATAAAATAAGAATCAACCAGCCACCCTCCTCCCCTTCATAAGTAAAGAACAGTCCCTAAAGTGTGGTGAGGTTTGTGGGTCGTGAACGGCTCGTTTCTCCTCTGACACGTCACATACCTGTGTTCGACTGGCTCGGCTGTTCAGGTACTTCTGGGCAGTCCACACGCCAAGAAGAGGATATTATTGGAGCCGACTTCTCCGTCGCCGGTAAGCCGATGGCCGCTGTATTTGACAGGAATACATTACTGTCTGTGACCCCAGTTCAACCCACAATCTTTGGGATTCGCCTTTCGTTTCTGCTGCTGGTTGAAATCTGTAGGCTGCTCGCACAGCGTGCTGAATGATTTAAGCCTGTTTTGCTCGCTCAAAACTATTTTTAGTCGCAAATGCCAGTGCGGTGACGGACGGATCGCCACACTGCCGACATTTTACTCCGCCTGTCAAGGCACGCTGTTTGATTGCGTTATCAAAACACACTGCTATTATTCGGCCTTGCTTTTAACTTATTCCACCGAATACCAAATGTGTGGGTTTTTTGCAATATTCGGCCGAATATATTCGGTTACCGAATATTCGGTGCATCCCTAGTGGAACAGATGATATTAGCCTGGAAAATACAGTCACATGATAGGACTTATTAATGACCTTCCTAATGTCTCAACATTCTGTAATGTCATGAAACTGTTGTCTTTGCAGTAATGATGAGAGCAGTCCTTCTCAAGCTGCAGAAGTCTCCGGGTCAGAGAGCCTGAAAGGTGACAAGTACTACCTTACATCAGCACTACCTGATGGGGTTCTGCAACAGGTGGAGGTAACTGTGAAAGATCAGTTGTGTTGATGTGTAAAAATCTGTGTACACTGAGTATCCTTCCTTTCTGACTGTGTCGTTTGTTTTCTGCCAGCTGAGCAGTGAAGCTCCAGCCTCTCCCTCTGCTGTGAGCTCTCCTGGCATGGGCACAAAGAGGTTTTCCTGCAGAATATGCATGGAGTCTTTCCATGGACGCTCCGACATGGAAAACCACAAGAGGGCACACTTGGATCCCAACACCTTCAAGTGTCCTGATTGTGATTTCACCTCCACTTCCTGGCCTGAGGTCAAGGTGAGTACTCAACTCTGTAATTTTTTTGAAATCTTAACAAAAAGATATTTGTTTTAATTGAGAAGGCACAGACAATAATCACAAATTAAAGTAATGAGCTGCCATAAACTGATCCAAGATTCTCCACAGGGTGCAGTAATGACACTCTTATGAATATTCAACATGTCATCAAATTAAGTTTTAACAGGGTGACAGAAAATGTAGCAGCATTTCTGCCCTCATGTGTAAAATTTGTATGTGTTTTAAGGCGTTTCTGTCATTTCATCCTATTTATTTTAGGCTCACATGGGGCTGCACTCCTACCTACGCCCTCACAAGTGTCCAAACTGTAGCTTTGCCTCCAAGAACAAGAAGGACCTGCGCCGACACATGATGACACACACCAATGAGAAACCATTTTCTTGCAAACTTTGTGGACAAAGGTGAGAGTGTAACTAATTTAACTCTTCACAAAAAAAGGAACTCGTATGCAACATAGCTGCACACATTAGTTAACAAAATGGTAATGAACAGCTACCAATACTGATGTGTTTTTCGCACAATATCTCAGGTTTAACCGTAATGGCCATCTGAAGTTTCACATGGAGCGTCTCCACAATCAGGATCATCCCGCTCGCAAGAGTCGCACCGCCACATCTCAGCAGACCATCATAGTGAACAGTGATGAGGAGGCGCTGGCCACACTACAGTGTATGGAACACAAATGAAATGAAAATTATTGAATGATTTCAAGTGTTAGAGTTATGGGTTTATAGGTAATAAACAAAGGCCACATTTAGTGTAAAACAAAATGTGTATTTGTTTGTGTTTCTCAGCCCTGCAGGCACATCAGACAGTGATCACTCCAGAGCGGTTGCAGGCTCTGGGACAGGAGCACATCATTGTAGCACAAGAACAGGCTCTGTCAGACCAGGTACCTCAACAGTCCACACTATACTGGACATACGTGTAACTTAAAGGAGCTGTATGCAACATTCAGTGCTTATCTTTGATCCAGAGTCTGAGCTGGTATTGTCTAAACACAGCTCTAAATATGGAGGTGCCTGAGCCAGTGGCTAGCAGCTAACAGTGCTTAACAATGCTGACAGAACTAACAGTATTGACGTGGTCAGGACTGGAAGACAAAGCTGTCCCACCACTGTGGGTTGGGATGGCATTACCAGCAGTAACTGTCGTATGAGCGTGGCACAGAGCATCAGGATCTCATATGCAATAGCATGCATGTTCAGCTGGAGTGTTTGCTTCTGTATAAATGCTGTGAATGTTGGATACAGCTCCTTTTAACAATATTTTTTGAAATAGGTCATTCTTGCATACAGTATGTACCCACTCTGTTTTAAACTAAATGCACTGATGTGTACATTAATCAGGAGGAGGGCACATACATCCAGCAGATAACCACCATAGATGGACAGACAGTTCAGCATCTGATGTCAGGAGAGAACCAGGTGACTGAGGTAAGAGACAGTTTGTAGATTATACTATGACAATACTGGAGTATCAGAAGTATATTTATAACAGAGCCCATATTATAATCTTAAGCTTTCATGTCACCTCATTTGTCCTGTTCCAGGTTCAGTACATCATCTCACAGGATGGAGTGCAGCACTTGATCCCTCAGGAGTATGTAGTAGTAGCTGATGGCAACCACATACAGGTAATATCTCATAAGAAGTCACCATGACTGAGGGATACATGCAGTGTTTCAGGGTGATAATGTCTTGTTCTAACTGCTCTTCTGTTCCTCAGATGCCAGATGGACAGATCATCCAGTATGAGCACGACGGGGCCTTTCTGCAGGAGCAACAGGTGAGGCAGATATCGATCACTTGACAGTACAGAGATTGAAAATGACAAAGTGAGGCAGATAACCTAAAATGCTGAAAAGTGAGAGTTTTTTGTTATGACAGAAGTTCATTGCGTCACGTCCTTTATGTGTTCAGATTGCTGTAAGTCATGACGGTCAGATCCAGTATCTACCCGTGAGCTCGGAGCAACAGATGGTGAATCCTGAGGATCTGGAGGCTGCTGCCCACTCTGCTGTCACAGGTTGGCTCTCTTAGGGAACAGATTGCATTTCACATGTTTTATATTCAGTCCAACACTACACTGTTCATTTGTTTTTATGTACCAAAGTCATTAAAGATCATGCCCAAGATTCTGCATGGAGCATTTTCCAAAGTCTCTAGGTTCAGGCATTTTTCAGGTGTTGACTTATTCTGAGATAAAAATAAGCTTGTGGGGATTTTATTTTTATGTAGGTAATCTATTCAGTTGATTTAGTTTTTTTATCAAATGTGCATTATTATAGCCTGCTAATGTAGTTGAGAGTATTTTGGAAATGCTCGAGGATACTCTCATGCATACTTGAGTCAGACGTAAGTGTTGTGATTAGGGTTGGGTACCGTTCATAATTGAAACGATACAGTACCGGTACCAGTATCTGGAATTCGGTACCGGTACCAAACGGTACCTTATTTCTGTATTTTTTAAAGCCTAAACTTCTCAGTTTCAACATTTTATTGAGAACATTTAGGAACAGTGCTGCACGTTAACTTTTGTCTGTACATTTTTTTTTGTCGCCATTGTTGCTGAGTCTGAGGTGCGTGTCATGCGCTCTCGCTCCACCTCCACCTCAGGTACTGAAATTTGGCACCGTTTCATTTAAAGTAAATCGGTACTCCGAGGTACCGACGTGAATCGGTACCAAGTACAAAAAGTACCAAGTTTCGGTACCCAACCCTAGTTGTGATCATACATCATTCGTAAATGATGAAATAAAACCACTTTCTCATCATCTTACCCATTGAGAATAATTATAAGTTTGAAAATGACACGAGTCATTATGATGAAGAGCAATAGTAACTATTTCATATCAAACTAAAAGGACCATCTTTGTTCTTATAGCTGTAGCGGACGCAGCCATGGCGCAGACACAGACAGTCTACACCGAAGCTACACCTGAACAGCTGGAGCAGCTGCAGCAGCAAGGCATCCACTATGATGTCATTACCTTCACAGATGAATAGATGGCTGTTTAAACCTACCGGGATACAACCCACTACAAACCACTATGAGCTGACAAGTACAGTGACCTCAACTTATTTATGCATTCAGCTGGCTGTGAACTAAAGCGTTATCTCCTCTACAGTATCATCTGCTCGGGGGCGGTTGCACTGTTTAATAAGATCAACAACTTTTTTATAAATTCAAATTATTGCACCCATTGCTTCTAACTTAATCAAAGGGGCTGTGCATTTAAGAGTCAGTTAAGCAAGATTGGTCTGTTCTGTAATTATTAAAGATGATTTGTGTTTACGTGCCTCAACTGCTTCCATTTGCAAGACAATGTTATCAAAGAAAAAGAAATGGCTTCTATCATGTTTTAGGAATAATATACCGAGCGTCCAAATGAACATTTTAGTTTTTGAAAGGAGTGAAATGAAAAGGGAGTGTTTATTTTTGATCTTTAATGATAATGTAAGAGTACATGGATAATTGTTAGAATGACACAACATTATGTTAACTAAATATTGTTATGTACATACCTTTTGCATTTGATGGGGGTAAAGTTTTGATTTGGTGGATATGAAGTGTTTAATAAGCTGAAAGCTGACACCAAATAAATCACTTTGTGTATACTTGTGTATTCTCTCTGTGTCCATGAATATCTAGATTTTACTCCGATAACTTTTGTTCTTTAAGGTACACTATGCAGGATTTTCTTTAAAGAACAGTGTATATGCTGCCTTCAAATGGAACTGGTAAAGGTGTGCATAAGACTTGGGAAGCTGTGTACATGATATGCTTGGCGTTACAGTGGTTAACTTGTGAGAGCACCACTGCTAGGCAATGGCAACATGGACGTTACTGTCGGCATCTAGAAATCACTGAGGCTAAGAGGAAGAAGATGAGGTTCAATATCTTCCTCAGATGAGTAAAATTACAAAGAAAAACTCCATTAATGACTACAATTACAATGTATTATCTTGCTATCCACCTCAAAATGAACTTCCATGAGGCCACCATTTTCTGAAAATGTCTGCAAACACACCACAGCTTATGAAGTAGCAGCTTTCAGAAAATGCCACTTCTAAGGTTGTGACCACCACAAGAGAGGGTCATTCATATAGATTCTTATCATGAGCACAGTACACTCGACTTCATTTGAAGGCAGTAATAGACTCATACAATAGTAATCCCTCTTAGTCATCACTTCTGATTTACTAAAAGTGCGTGGTGGTGTATTTATCTGCAGAGACTCTGCCCTCTGCCTGTATTTTATTTTCTTCTTACCTTGCTGTGTTCGGGACATTACTGGGTTTAGCAGGAAGGTGAGGTCAGGACTTTATAATAATTGGAAGTGACCAGGTGGCAGACCATAAGCAGCAAACATTTGAGGGGAAGCTATGAAAATTGCAGACACAGCGCAGAAAAAATATAGTGAGGTGAAAAGCCAAAGCTTTTTGACTTCCACTTTGGCTAGCAAGACTTTACAAAGCTGACAGTTCCTGCAGAGTATACCTTTAAAACATGTTCCTCAGGAACCCATGGGATAAAGTGTGTGGTCCCCCAGGGGTCAGTTTTAGGTCCAACTCTTTTTAATCTCTACATGCTTCCCGTGGGGGACGTCATCAGGAGGCACAGCATCAGCTTTCATAGTTATGCTGATGATATGCAAGTGTACATCGCTGTGTCTCCTGATGACGCAGGGCCAATTGATGCCCTTTTTAACTGCATTTTAGACATAAAGTCATGGATGGCAGCCTGCCGGAGAACATCAGAGCTGCAGAGACTGTTGATGTTTTTAAAAAGAGGCTCAAGACTAATCTTTTTAATCAGGCTTTTAACTGATCTCTTTATTTATCTATTTTAAATTCCTTTTATCAGGCTTTTAACCGATTCATCTATTTCTTTTTTGTTTTTGTTGACTTACCCTTCCTCTTTTTACGTTCTTATCTCATTTAACCTTTATCTTTTGTTATTTTAGTTATAGGTTTTAGTTTTGATGCATTTTATGTCTCTGTTTTAGATCATTCTTACCTAGTTATTAACGTAATTTTATGAGCTAAATAGCTTTTTGTTTATTTGGTTCATTTTATACCTTTAATCCTATCCTACTGTTTTAGTCTGTTTTTAGCTCCAGTGTTTCCTCATGGGGGCCTACCACACTGAGAGTTGTTCCTGGTCTACCGATGGGGGTGCCGTCCTGTGGACAGCTCTGACCCGGGTGGCTGAAGGGCACTGCATTTCGGTGTGGAGCCTCCTGCCTGCCCGGGTCGGGGTGTCTCTATGGCGGCGCTCCCTGTGGCCGTGGTCCGTGGGCCCTCTCAGTGTGGATGGCCCCCCAGAGGTGGCTTTTTCCTTGCCTCGGGTCTTGGTGCTCGGCCACGTCTCTTTAGTGATAGCTAGTGTGTGTGTGTGTGTGTGTATACTTATGTATTTCTATGTGGGGTGGGAGGGTTGGGTTTTCTCTTTTCTTTTTTGTTTTCTATTTTGGTTCTTTGTTGTTTTTATCCTCTGTGAGGCACTTTGTGTTACTGTCGTATGAAAAGTGCCTTATGAATAAAGTTGATTTGATTTGATTTGATTTGAAAATTACCAATCTGCTTCAAAATATAACACAGTGGACACAATAAAAGCAAAGCCATTATACAAGAATCACACTGCAAGCCTCAGCCACAATGAGTTGATGCAACTTTAGAGACATTGTGAGACTGTCTCATTGCATTATAATGTGCTAATGGCAATTCCAGCAACAACATTTTAGCAACAGGGAACAAGGAAGCAGTGACAGGAAAACATGAACAATGTAATGTAATCCAATACCAGCACACCACAAACTACGACTTCTGATGGTGTGGACATCAGCAGGGTTGTTGTTATTAGGATGTAACACACTATTCTGTACAGTGCCTGTGTCAACACTCTGTACCTCAGCATTATGGAAACAGCTATAAAGAAGCTAAATATAAAATATATCAGAAGCGTGCCACAACATTCCTCATAGAGGACGTCTGTCTGTGTCCTCCAGCTGATGAACTGACAACTTCCTCCTTTCCTCAGCGAGGAGGGGCCTCAAATCCTCTAAAAAGAGTGGAAAACTGTCAAAAAGTGCTGAGGCTCACTGAGCATTACACTGAAGATGAAGTTTTCCTTTGTCTTGGTTCTTTTATTAGGTATGGTTTAAAAAAATAACACTTTTCAGCTCTCCAGTGCCTGTAATGACACATTACTAAGGTATGTTTGTTTTTCAGATATCCCTCATCTAAACGGGCAGCAGAAGATCAAGGAGTTTGAACATGTTCTGCTGAGACTGGCCTTCCCTTCATTTTACAATAGTTACAACAAGTCCTGCTGTAAACTCTATCCAGGAGGATGCTACAAGCTGCTGGACAGTGCAGGGTTCACCTGTGATTTACTGAGAGGACGAGTTACGAAAACTGAAAAAGATGGCTGGATTGAATTTAAGATATCGAACGTGCGGTTCGTGGACGGAGGCTATTACAGATGTATTGTTCTGGGAACTGAAAACCGCATCTACAGTGATTACTTCGTCGAGGTGTATGGTAAGCAGTCTAAAAATCTTCATTGATGTGATGTTATAAATGTGAATCATGCAATAGCCTCTAGTGTGCACAATAACGTTTGGCCAGAAACTGCTTTATCACATCTTAATATTTACTGGCAAAATGATATTTTAGCGTAAAGTAGGGAAACAATTGCAAAGGTTTATTCTTGCCATAAACTCTGGAGGCTTATTTGCCATTCTTGCATTTTGCAGAGGTTTCAGGTCACCACACTCAGTCTCACCCATCACTGACAACAACCATCAATGCCCCCAACACCTCCACAACACTCCCAGAATCCACCGAGCCTGCTCTGGCACAGGACCGCAGTGACAGTCTCAGGTATTCACTCTGCAGATCACTCATTTTCAGTGTACAGTGTAGTCTGACTGAAGATAAGAGATGTATTTTTCTTCCTCTTCAGAGTCCCCTGGAGTTTTGGCCTGCCTCTAGCTGTCATTGTGTCTATTACAGTGATGATTCTGATCACTTCAGTTATCGGTGTTGTTTGCTGCAGAGTCAAGACGAAGCGTAAACAGCTGGGTAAGCAGTTTTCTTAAATTTATGATCGCAAAGATCTGAGAGTCTGAAAAAAACACTGTGCTTCTTTTTCTGGGAACGGGTAAACGTGATCATGTTTTTCTTTGTAGGCAAATATGGAGAAACTCAGTGTGAGTCACAGAAACAAGAGGCCCCGGTGAGTGCTAAACAGGGAACATGTCGCCTCTGTGATTCATTGTCACTTGTTTTTGGAAAGCACATTGCATGTTTATGTTTCAGACTTCCTCCACAACACTGTCTCCTGACAAAATGTGTCTCCCACAGGAAATGAGCAGCATAGTCTACACAACAGTGGACTTCAGCGTTCACCAGAAATCAACAGAGTTGTACGCAAACCTGAGGATGTACAATACACAAGTGGGAGCACCTGATTCAACCTGGAGCACGGAGCATGATGGGATGGTGGAGTACTCCACACTCGCAATCCACCTGTGAAAGTTTCGATAGTTTGTGTTTAATGGGACTGATTTTATTTGTTCCACCACAGAAATCCATTCATTTAAATCATAAATGTCAGTTTACCTGTCATGGTTAGTGCTGCTCAGCCTGTGCAGTGTTTGAAAGACATTCACCAGACAGGGAGAATACAACAAAGACAAGCATTTGGCTGCATTAAAGGAAAAGTTCACCCCAAAATAAAAAATAGAGATTTTCACTCTTGCCTGTAATGTTATTTATCAGTCTTGATTGTTTTGGTGTGAGTTGTCGAGTATTTGAGATATTGGCCGTAGAGATGTCTGCCTTCTCTCTAATATAATGGAACTAGGTGGCACTCGGCTTCTGGTGCTCAAAGTGCCAAAAAATTACATTTGAAAAACTCAGCAGTATAGTTTCTTTCCAGAAATGATGACCTTGTTACTCAAGATAATCCACAGACCTTGTTGTGAGAAGTTTCATGTAGGAACTATTTTCTTTATCCCTGTGTCAGTGTGTGTTTTCTCCAGATACTCCAGCTTCCTCCCACAGTCCAAAAAAACACGCAGGTTAAGTTCACTGGAAACTCTGAATGGTTGTCTGTCTCTATGTGTTTGCCTTGCAATATTCTGGCGACCTGTCCAGGGTGTACCCCGCCTGTCACCTAATGTCAGCTGCGATAGGCTCCAGCCTTCCATGACCCATAACAGAATAAGCAGTTACACCTGCAAACCATATCCCTATGCAGAAAGAAGCACGTGTCTACCCATGGATGAGAGGCTCATGCTCATTGGGGGGCATGATAATATAATATGTAAATATTAATGGCATCCTCCTCAGCTGAGCTGTAATGTTAGCTAGCTCAGAGGTGCTAGGTGAGTTAGCACTAGATGCACGCATCCTTCTGATACAGTTGGCAGGTGTAGTTCGGTAGAAGGAAAATAGTTCCTACATGAAGCAGCTCACAACAAGATCTGTGGATTATTTTGAGTTACCAGGTCATGATTTCTGGAAGGAGTCGCTGCCTTTGAGTTTTTTTAGTGTATTTTTTGATCCTCTGAACACCTCAAGCTGAAGTGCCATCTAGTTCCATTATATCAGAGAGAAGGCAGACATCTCTATGGCCGATATCTCCAACCCTTGGCAACTCACGCCAAAACAATCTAGCTTAATAAAAAGCACTACAGGTAAAAGGAACAATGTGTATTTTTGATTTTGGGTTAAACTGTCCCTTTGAGAGAAATGACGGGTCCAGCATTTTTGGATCTTGACCCATACTAGGGACTAAAAATCACTATTCTTTTGTCTGCTGTTAGTTCCCCAATTTGTATAAAAGTGCAATAGTTAATCACTGAACAACTCTTTAATTGTATATAGTTTTGTGTCGTTTGTGAAAATGATAAATGACATCAAAATGAAACCATAGTGGATTAAAGAAATGAACATAGTCTGGTAAAATTATGACAAAACATTTGTTTTTGATTTTATGTCATTTTCTCTTCTGACACTGTGTTCACACCTTGTGGAACTAGCAGCAGAGTTGTCAGATTATGTCATCAGGTTATCTTTTGTTATATCAGTGTTTGTACTTATCAGTTTCCTCTCGATTACAACCTGGCCCCGTGGCTATTCAGAGAGCCGCTCGATATTCTATTTTTGGCGTCTTCTCCCCTTACACAAAAAAGCTGGTGGCAATCCTTTTTGTTACATCTGTAAAAGGTCAAGTTTCTGTTCAGAGCGAATGAATGAGCAGACGGAAGAGCTTCTTATTCCTGTGACATTTCAGCGCAGTGCTGTATCACAAAACTACAGATGTTTCTGTCTGATGTTTTTGCTGTACTGATGTGTAATCTTCGCAGTGGCACCCTCATTTTTTTTTATATTTTATGGTGGCCAGATGGTGCCACTGAAAATCTTGGGATGGCACACCAAAACCAAAAGCCATAACTGAATTTGACAATAAAAGCCAGAACAAACAGATTAAAAAACAGCACGAATCCCAGGGCTGTTGTGATAATAAACAAACACTGAAGGGTATGCCCCATTTAAAATAACCTGTGCAATATTTCACTGTGTGCAATAAACATTTTTTAGCTGGGGACAACTGTAATTTTAAACCGTGCAATATGTAACTGTAACTGGCTGCTAAATGCACATTTCTTATACATAACAGAGATTTCTCTGTTTCTTTTTTTTTTTTTAATTTTATACAAGCACTCCCGTTTCTGCACACATGTATATATTCATTTATCATTGGTCTGTTTTCACCATTCTATTCATTAGTAATTCCCTTTTAACCTTGTACAAAGGTTTTGCACCAAACAGGAATGCATACAATTTTGTTGTACTTGTACAATGACAATAAAGATTCTGATTCTGATTGAAATAACTAGCACACTGCACTTTGCTCTGTTTTATGTACTTACATTTTACACTTTATAGGCTACTTATCCACAGTTTTTTGTAATGTGTGTGTGTGTGTGTGTGTGTGTGTGTGTGTGTGTGTGTGTGTGTGTGTGTGTGTGTGTGTGCGTGCGTGTGTGCGTGCATGCGTAAAAGAATACAGTTCTCCTTAAGGAGAGACAACAGATTTCATTGTATGCGTCACGCAATGACAATAACAGCACTCTAATTCTAATTCTAATATGCAAAAGGCCCCATCACCTTTTCAGTATTATAGCAAGACAAACAGGCTTTGTGGTTTTGCCTCTTTTTGTTGTAGTTTTGCATTTTTTTGTGGTTTTGTGTCTCTTTATAGTTATTTTGTGTCTCTTTGCTGTTCCTTTGCATCTTTTCATGGTCATTTTGAGCTCCTTCCTGGTTGGTACAGAGTGACATTTTGCAAATGAAGGCCAGGGAGGCCCCCTGACAATCTGGGCCCCTAGGCCTGTGTCTAGTAGCCATGTTCAGTAATCCATCCTTGTAGGAATGGATGCTTTACATTGTCTAGTTTCACAAGATACCACTACCTTTGTCTGGCTTAAAAAATGAGCATGCCACAGCCTCTTTAAAACAGTAATGTCGGCCTCCAGTTATTTTCACTGAGGGGCTGGGGGGTGCTGCTGGATCATTGTCTCAGTCACGACAGTCAGACACAAAAAAGTACACAGAATTGCTTTGGTTGCTATAATCTATTTAATGCAAAGGCTGCTACAAAATGTTCACATGTATTTCAGTCTCCATTTGCACATTTGTTTTGCTTTTCATCAGACAAGCCCCCACATGGAAACACACCTGTATAGTTTATCCATCAGGAGTCTCATCTGACTACACAGATTGGGCCAGACCGACGTACATGGCCTGGGTGTCAAAGATGACATAGTACTCCCTGATGAAGACATCTCCCAGGATCCAGAGCTGGTCTGAGCCACCCTGGCCAAAGCCAGTGTTGCAACCATAGTAGTTCTGCGGAGAGACAAGAGAAAATACATTTACTCTCCCCAAATGTTCATTACAGTGTTGAAAAGTGTTCTGTTGTAGTGGGTGGCAGGGGTTTCACTGACCTGAGAGACGTAGGCAGATGCAGGGATGGTGAAGTCGTGTCCATTGAGAGTGAAAGTGACCTCAGGCATGCTCCCGACGTTCTGGCAGTTCACCGTAGACTGTGAGAAGAGTATTACACACAGAATTGAAGACCACGTAGCAGCAGAAGTTGTATTTATTAGTATTTTACAGGTTTCCAGCGAAATCAAGTCACTAAGTCCTGCTTAATTATTTTTATTTGAGAGGTTTGACGTCAGAGCACGAACTGTCTGTTTACTCTGGGTTCAGAAAGTGGTACAGTGTGATTGTATGACTCACCTCTCCGTACTGGTTGGTTGAGGCTCCAACCCAGGCATTTATGTTGTTGATGTCATTGGTCGGTCCAACGATCAGGGAGGTACCGGTGTCAATGATGGCCTGGCAGCCACCAGCACAAGCCACAGTCTGTCCATTGATTTTAACACTGTAAGAAAGATTACAGTAAAGCGAGGAAGCTTTGTGCAGTGTGTTTGTGGTTAGTATTTAGTTTGTGTTTTCCTTTTACCCGTCCATTTTGATCTGCCAGTAGGTGGCAGAGGTCAGAGGGACCCAGGTGACTTGTCCAGTGTAGTGGCTGTTGTCAATACCACCAAAGATGACCTCACTGCCCTGCTCGCCGTGGCTAAGAGACAGAAAAAAACAAATTCCCATGAATTAAATGGGAAATGACACACTCCCAACCCACATATTTCCATCCTGCTTCAGTACCTGCTCAGGTAGACGGAGAACGTGGGCTGAGACACCAGTCCTTGCTTGACCATGTTGTCAAAGACAGGCACAACATTGTCAGCAGCAATGGTCTGGAAAGCCAATCCCAGGATGCCATCAGCAACCATGTGAGCCATGAAGGGAGCCTCTGTGCGGCTAATGCCAAACACCTGGTTTTGCACGGTGATGCCGCCCACCTGGACACACACAAGACAGCTGTCAGTCACAGTTCAACAGACCACGGAGATATGCCTGTTTGAAGTGTAAATATGCATTTTGTTCCAGGGGCTTTGGTTACCTCAACATTGTCAATGGCCAGACGTCCAGTCATGCTGCCAGTGCCGTACTGGATGGACAGAGGCTGGTCGCCCCATTTGAAGGTGGAGGACTGCTGAGGGTTGAATGTCCTGTGGTTCTCTGCAGGGGTGCAAATGTGTATAATAGGAATAATAATCATATAAACAGCACAGAGTGCCGTACTTCTGCCTATACTTAGTATTAGATGTTCAACAATTAGATCTTCTGCTAGTAAAATATATTAAACTAAAAAAATATGCACTACAAGTTAAATTCCTGAAATCAAAGTTTTACCAAAGTAGAAGCACAGATATACATGAAATTAAAAGTACTTAAGTTCAAAGATAAAGTGTTTCAGAAGGGCTTCTGTCAGTGTAATGTAATTATACTGCTGGCATATTATTTCTGATGCATTACTGTGTATGCAGCAGCTGCTAAAAATGAAACTGCTACTACTTTCATTAACACATGGTTAGGTAATCTTTAACAATCTATGCATTAATTTTGAATTGTATTTCATAAAATAATTTCATGTTTAGGATTTAAAATAGTAAGAGTAGCTGTCAAATAAAAGTAGTGGAGTTAAATGATGAACAATGGTGATTAAAGTACTTGTGTAAATATAGTTAGTTACATTCCACCACTGTGTAAAACACTATCCAAATATTTGAAGCATATCAAGCAACTTTTAACAGCCTGAGCTGCAGTGGTAGTCACGGTCATAGCCATAGATTTCAGAGGGAATGCAGGACACACCTCCTCCCTTAATATTTGTTTTTATTAGGCCACCAAGTGTTTGACGATCAAAACTTTCCTGGGGGAGGACCCCAAACCCCTTGTTCCATATGTGTCCACCCCAATACTGAAACGAAACCTTCGCCCTTGATCTAAGCAACACTTACGGCAGGCCTGGCTATTGCAGTACACTGAAGGGACCCACAGGTTGGAGGAGCCTGTGTCAAAGATGACACTGAAGGACTGAGGTGGGGTGCCGATGGAGATCACACCATAGTAGGACAACTAGAGGGACAGAAGACGACAAGTTGACAGATGCAGATTAACATGGGCTTGACTCAAATGTAGCATAAAATATTTTTCTCTCAACTTAACATAAGATAGAGACACAGCTACTGGTCTGGGCTTACATCAGCATCGTTGGTCATGGACTCAGTGCCACTCTGCTGGAACTTGGCCATGGGGTTGTATGGGTACTTCTTTCTGTACTCCTCCCATAGTCCTTTCTCCTGCAGGTCCTGCCTGGCAGTCTTTCCCTTGATCAGGGGAATCCTGCACATAGAAAAGGTGGATAGAGAATCAGCAAAATGCTCACAATTTAATAAGCTGGAGAAATCAGAGAGCAAGTTCTACTTTGAGCTTTGTGCAAGTTTGAAAGGTGCGATAGCTCAAAACAAGATGGCCTTTAGATTTTCCCTCAGGAATAGTAGATGGAGAGATTGCCTTTCAGCCTACTGAAGCGGAAAATGTCAAAGAAATAAAGGAACAGGTTGCTTTTCAACCAGCCTGATCAAACTTACTTATGGAAGCATTCGGAGAAAGCCACGAGGGCTGAGAGAACCACAAGCCACTTCATCGCGTCCCTTTGCTGCTGGACTCAGACAAGTGAAGTTCTCGTGGCAGAGTCCAGCCCTTAAATACAACAAATCAAGGTTGTGCCTCCAAAATGCCCTTCCGCATGAGTTGATATCATGTATCAGCTGGAGATAAGAAATATGTGATACAGCGCCTGTTATCTGGGAGCAAATATCCCATTAAACGAATGGACACTGAAAACTTGTGCTGGAATTCATAGAATATTTTGAAGCAACTATTTACTGTAAATTCAAATATGTTTCATAAAGTGCAGCTGATATTTTGTATTTATGTTGTTTGTATATTGTCAAAATGATCACACTTAATAGAAATTATGTTAAATGTACAACAGCAACTTATTATTACCAACAGTGACAACATTAAGACCGCTGGTTTTGTTTTCTCCTTAAGTCTGTGTGTGTGTGTGTGTGTGTGTGCGCGCGCGCGCCTGTGTGTATGTGTCATCACGGCAAAATGTGGCCCTGGTGACATTTATTGTGACGGAAACTACTACTGAAGCCAATTTCAGTATTTTGTCACGTGTTTATATGTCCGTCTGTCTGTCTGTGGACAGATTTTGTCAACGTGATGACATCACACCCATGCAAGATGCAGTCACGAAACCTTACATTTTTTGGATCAAAATGAAGGCCAAGTTCGAAGATTGGTGTGATCTGAGCGAAGGTGCCAGAAGTAGGAGTGTAGGAAGTAGGAAGTCACAGATTGCTGTATTGAGGCTGGAGTGACCTCATCACAAGATGAGTCTCTGCTGAAAGCTTTGTGTTTTATTGTTTGTACTGTGAGGCGGCATGGTAGTGCAGTGGTTAGCATTGTTGCCACACAGCAAGAGGATTCCTCATTCAAACCCTGTGGTTCCCCAAGGTGGGCAGTTCAAATCCTGGGCTGGGGGAGCCCCTCTGTGCAGAGTTTGCATGTTCTCCCTGTGTCAGGGTTGGTTTTCTCCAGGTCCTCCCACAGTCCAAAGACATGCAGGTTAATTGGTACCTGTAAGTGTGAATGTGAGTGTGAATGATTGTCTGTCTCTATGTGTCAGTCCTGTGATAGTCTGGCGACCTGTCCAGAGTGTACCAATGTCAACTGGGATAGGCTCCAGCCCCCGCAACCCCTAACAGGATAAGTGATTATGGAAACTGAATGAATGAATGTTTCTGCTGTTGTAGAAAGAAATGTAACTGTTCTATTTTTTATCTCAGGTATTGTTTAACTCAAGAAGTCCTGAAAACAGTTCAGCAAGAATAATTATGTGAAGGAAACATGTCGGAGGGTTCATTGACTTTTATTATCCAACAGATCGAGGTAAGGTCCTTAACAAATAACTTAATGTGTTGACATGTAGATCAGGAGATTTGGTGTCTGGAGTTCCTGTTTAACGTTGATACGGAAATGTTCCATGGGTTTCCAAAGGTGTGAGCTGAGGTTACTTAATGGGCAGGGTTATCTGATAATGGTAGAACGCAAAACAAAGGCACGGTGACATGGTGTGATGTATGAGCAAAGAACAACAACAAAACACAGTTAACACAGCACATATATTGTACTTTGCCTCTGATTAGAAGGTTAATTGCACATTATATTGACATAGTTGATATTACATTTATTTCCATTTGTTATTGGTGCATTTCTTTTGGTTAATTGTTAACAAGGACCAAAATAACTGATTACTACTACTACTACTAAGTAATCTAATTTTTAAATCATGATTAAAAATCCATTGTGCATAACTGCTTCTATAACCTTGGGTTGCATCTGATTTCAGAAAATATGTTTTGCACTGAGTTTATTCCATGGCTTTAAGTAACCTTTAACAAAGCACAGTAGTATTAAGATTCTTTATTTAAGTAAAAGTAGCAGTACTACACTGTAAAAATAATCCATTATAGCCTAAGTAAACAATAACAATGTGACTTGAGTGATAGTAGATATGTATAAGCATTAAAATGTACTTATAATATAAATAAAAGCAAAAAAATACTTATGCAGAAAACCATCATTATTAGTTGAGCATTAATGTGTAAGCAGTTTTTTATGTTGCAGCTGATTTAGCCATCTTTGTAAGGAGGATTAATCTACAGCAAAGTGTTGTATTTTATCAGCTTGTCATAGGTTTTCTGTGTAATAACCTAATCAGCAAAGTAACTACAGCTGTTAATATACTGAGGTTAAAAACACAGTATTTTCCCTCTGTAATATAAGGAAATATGCAAGTAAAAGCACCTAATTGCATTAAGTAAATATACTCAGTTACATTACACCACTGTCGATAAAGTGTAATGAATCCCACAGCTCACAATATCTCTGGTGATTTATTGTTTTGTAATTAAATCCATTGAATTCATTTGACCCTTTTTGTTGTCTTTTATAAAATAGTTTGGCGTAATAATACCTCAACTATTAATATTAGTGATACTATTCTTATCATTATACATAATTTATATACATATATAAAACAGAGGGTGAAGAATTCAATGTCTTACACAAAGATACTAAAGCAGGACAAGAGGCAGTCTGTCTCTCATGACAGCTGCTTTGTTTCTACTTTATATAAAAAAGACCATATGTTAGAAATGACATCATCTGAAATGACAGAAAATGTATTTTAAGAGCATGTTAAGCTCCTAATGTGAATGAAAAACTGTCAAAAATGTCTATTTAGAAACAAACAAAGCCTAAATCTTCAGTTGGAAATGTTCGGGTTTTAATTCACATCTGCAGTAGTCAAATGTTTGGACATCAGTGTAGTTACATATGAAGGTCATCATGACTTTGCCCAGGACTTCATGAACATGACCTTCATCATAATCAGACCGTGATTAAAACCACTTGACATCCCATAACACACATTATGTTGAATCAAGCAACATAAACTGAACACAAGGGGAAAAACCCTCCATGGAGCATGTGCTCGACATCAATGTTGTTATTATACTTTTATTGACAATAATATTAATACATTTCTATTGATAAATTAACATAAAGTGAGCATGAAAACAAAACAGCAAATGTTTAAACTGTTCACAAATATCTTCTTTGTTTTTATTGAGTAAAAAGTGTCTGATATCTGCTGTGGCTCTTTAAAGGTTACACTCTCTTGACATTTCTGTCCTTGACGTGTGATTGATTGAATCCAGACTACGAATTATAGTGCATAGAGTACACAAATAAAGAATACAGCCAGTGAAGATTAAATATGTTTCTGATCCACGGCCTGGTCAAGTCTTCACTCTGAGTGCTGTTTCTGATCTTCTTCGTCTGAATGTTTGGGCATCATTTAAAAGTCCAGGTCTTTGAAGTTTTCAGTACATCTATACTTGCTTTCACCGTACCTGGTGCACACCAAGTCGGGGAGACAGGGGCAGGTGTGATGTTGCCTTTTCCCTTGATATGGCACCTGTAAGTGGGAGAGAGGAGTGGAGAGGGATAATCTGACAGTTTAAATCCTTCATCAGCTGACAAGTGCAGGTCTTAAAAAAAGTCTGAATTCACTGACAGATGTGATGTTAGCAGAACTAATTGTTGCCATCTCCAGATGATCACTGTGATGTATGGCTCTGATTGGCCGGTTCGCTCTGGAGAAGATCGATAGCGTCTGCAGTTATCAGCAGCTTTTCTAAAGCTTCAGCCAAACCTGCCAACAGCTTGATATAATCTGAATTTCCACTTGCGCAGAAAACAAGTGTGGGCAAGAGAATCTATGTGTATATGTGTGTGTGTGTGTGTGTGTGTGTGTGTGTGAGTGATGCAGGAAGATTAGTGACCTCACATTTCTCCCTACCTTATGGCTAAAGGGGTGGCATTCATCCCCTTCCACACCTCTTGGGACGCACATCCTCAGGCCCCGCAGCCATAGACTGACAGCACAGCAAAGACCAAACCCACACTGCATGTCTCTCTCACAGGCCTGCAGGACAGACAGGGACAGAGAGAGAGAGAGACAGAGAAGAGGCGGTGGAAGACAGACAGAAAAGAATAAAAGAGGCAGACGAGGAGAGTCCTTTTGATGCCAGTTTGGTCATGCTAATAGAGATACCCTTTAATGTTTGAATCTATTTCTATTTTTACTAATTGTAACAGAGATGCCCTCTCATGCTCGTACAGTGAAAGCCATTTTATCCATTGCCTGTCATCTCCCTAATCCATTTACAAATGAATATCAATTGGAGGACTGAGATAATTTCCTCTTGTTATTCCAGTGGACTTGAAGCGGAGGAGGATGTGGTCTCCTGTCAGTCATGTGTAATCAAATTTTACAAAATTATCCAGAAAAGTGAACTGTGCTGTTTACAGTTATATAGTTTTTTGCATATTTATAGGTTAAATGTGACAAAACCAAACCAGAACTCTATGTGTTGGAGTGCAATTACAGCACGCCTGCCAATGCAGAATTAATGCTGAAACAATTTGATTTGTTGATTATGCCATCAAAAGAAAATAAATTGCCAATTTTGGTTTTAAGTTAATTGTTTAGGTAGTTAACTAACCAGAAATGCCAAACATTTGCTGGCTCCTGCCTCTCAGATGTGAGGATTTGCTTCTTTTCTCTTTTTTGCATTGTTGCAAATGTAATATTTTTGGGTTGTTGACTGTTGATCAGCCAAAAACAAGCAACTTGAAGAAGTTACCTCAGGCTCAGGAAATTGTGATGGCCATTTGTCACTACTGTACAAGTTACGCACCAAATGATTGATTGAGTAATGAAGAAAATAACTGACAGATTGAGCAGTAGTGAAAATAATTGTTAGTTGCAGCCCTAGTAAGTAAGTAAAACCACAGTTTCTCAAATCACTTTTAAAAAGAATGAAGGCAATAACAAAAAGAGATAATAAAAATGTAAAATGCTGTCTGTAATTAGACATTACTTGGAAGAGTAAATTGGGTAATTAAGAGTAATTAGACGCTCCTCTAAAAACAACATGAATCTACTAAACTGATGTAACACCAGAACAGTGTGCAGCAGAAACCTCTCACTCACCCCTGTGATGACGGCTCCTCTGGTCCAGCTCAGAGACACCAGCAGGAAGGACAGCAGCACCGCCCTGAAGCCCATGACAGCAACAGGAGAACTGGACTCTCTGAACACCCTCAACACTGGACGACAGCTGTTAACGGTCTGTCCTGCACCTCGCACTGGATCCCCGGCTCGCCAGTCAGTCATGAAGATTCCCAGAACTCCTCAGAGGGGGGAGCCACAGTCTCTCCCTCTCTTTATCCCCCTCAGACCCCCCCACCCAACCTGCCCTCCCTCTCTCCCGCCGCATGTCTCCCCACGCCCTCTCTGCATGTCTCCTCAGAAGCTTCGTCATCTTACTCATCTGGGTGACGGCTGATGGAGGCTCACAGTGGTCCCCTCTACTTGTCCATCTTTGACCGTCACACAGGGTCTGACCATACATCTGCTCAAGGCAGAGGCTGACAGAGTTTCCATGACTCAAACGCTTCAAGCCAACACAAAAAAATATTGGAAACTATTCAACAAGTGATGACATGCGTATGAACTGAAGTGAGTCTGACATCTCTTTGTGAGAGAAAGGGCACAGGTGCCATGAGATCCTGATTTATTTATCAGCCAGGACAAGACAAATCAACATCAAAGCCATATAACGAGTTTACTGAAATTACCACCGGCTGACTCATGAACTGGGCTTCATGTGAGGATGGAAAGTGATATTCCTTATTTTATTATGGGATATATGTGCCAGGATGCCATGTGCTGTGACTGCTGTAATTAGGGCGGCAAAATATGCAACAAAAAAATCATAATGCAGTTATTTTGACGACTGTGATGTGAGTCACGATTTTGGTGGGAATGGTGATTTTTGCATTTTATTTTCACTGAAAAAAAATTATGCTGATGTGATATTTGCTAGGGTTTTTATTACATCAGCGCTTCAGTGTATTCAGTGTGATGTATACGATCTTATTTGTTTGGTGTATATTTCAAAATATAAATTTTGACAGTAAAATATGTTATTTCTGTTCAGAGTTTCAAGAGAAGGAATAACACCTTTCAGTTTGTTTCCAGGTCTAAAATGACGCCTCTTTTATTATGTTTTTATTTGCACTTACTTCATTTGAAAACAAAACAAATGCTAAAAGTGCTTGTGGCAGTGCTTATGAACTATAGTGTCACTTGATGGATATTACATATAATAAAAAAGTCTTTTGTGCTTAATTACATAAATAATAGTAACAATTCTGAATTATATTAGCCGTTATACAGTACAGGGTGGTGATACACTGACTCACAGTCAGATCTCTATTCTTGGATCATTTGGAGATTTACTGAACTTGTAAAACGGCCATATGTCACAAATAATGGGATCTAGTGTTGATGCCAACTTCCCTTCATACAAGATTAAAGATTCCTTGTGCGTGTGTGATGCACAATTGTGTGTGTGTGTGTGACAAGGGAAGATATCGTGTGTGTGTGTGTGTGTGTGTGGACCTTGTGAATTATTCTGCATGCATAAACTTGGACGTGTGTTTGCCTACGTGCATGCTCAGACAGTGATGAGCAGCAGGTTGTCAGAGGAAGCGTCCCGGCTCTGATTTAAGCTGTGAGAGGAGAAATGTGAGAGATGGAAGAGCAGAGAAGATAGAAGAATTAGTGGAGAGGAGGGAGAGCATACCCCATGGGTAGTCAGCAGCACATTACCCTGCTGCTGCGCAGGTGATGGATTCCTCCAATGTAGCGGCCACATAATTACATTCACCCATTTCTGCCCTGTCAGCAGGAGCACTGAAGCCTTGCCGTCTTGGGACAGGCTGCAGAAATCATGCAGGGAGGTGAGCCCAGGCGGTGGCCTCCAGCTAACTTTGGAAGAAAACACAAAATCCATCAACAAAAGACTGCAAGAAACAAGGTCCCTGCCTTAGACTCATAATATTAATACTATATTTTATGTTCAATAGGTATTGGTAAAGTTCACATTATGTTGCTTTAAAGTTTATCATGCTGAGTAATGTTTGCACCAGCCCATGAAGGTGAAGCTGGTGCTAACTGGGAAGGTACAGATGATTTAGTTTCTAAAGATGATTTCAGTTCTCACAGATTTAATCTGAGTGTCGAGCAAGAACTTCATGTTTCCCTCAAAATAACTTTCATGACTGCAGAACATGTGACACTGGAGCCGGTCTGGGCGCCCTCAGCTTATTGTGAGAGTCATCTGATTGTGACTGCCTGTGCACTGCATGAGAGCAAAGTGGGAACTGGATTATAAATAAAGATTATATATTCAGGAGGGAAAAAAACCCTCAGCTAATCTAATTTTAAATTTATGCAACTATGAATATCCAAATCAATTTCTCAGTGTGGCTGGTAGATGGTATAATGACACATGAGTGATGAAATATCAAGAGGAAGGGTTTCATTTCACAACTAATCCAGTTTAGAAAATGACTTAAGTGAATGAGGAGAAATAATATTTACATAAACAATAGTCTATATTAAGCTTATATATCAGGTGCTGATAGTAGATTATGGAATATCCCAAGGACATATAAATAGATAGGACATAAATCTTCAAATGTAGTAGATTTCAGGGGGTTGGGTGGGGGTTCAGGGGAATGCTGCACCTCAATATTTGGAACATGTGCATTTATCTCTAAAAAAAAAAAACCCAAAACAAAACATGAAAAAGGCAGAGGACAAAATTAAACATGAAGTTGATGCAGAAAAATCCCAAATTTGTCACATGAAATTGCCCATATTGCCTAAATGCTTAGATTTTTCATCAGAGGGCCCCCAAACCCCCCATTTCCTGTGTGTCCCCCAGTGTTGAAACAAAATCTACATCCTTGCCTGCCAGCCAAATGTAGGTCTATCTATCTATCTATCTATCTATCTATCTATCTATCTATCTATCTATCTATCTATCTATTTTGTACATATATATTACATACATGCACATCATGTACATTATAATACACCACATGTTCACGTCTATAAGTATTATACACTATTTTTACCGTCACGTTCCCAGATTCACCGCGCTTCGTGTAGTTTGCCCCTCACAGTGTTCCTTAGTGCACGTGACGGTCAGCTGACTCCAGCCGGAAGCTTGGAGGAAGTAGACAGCCAAAACAACATATCTTCATATACAAAACTCGATTTTTGCGGTTATTTAGGGTTAGTAAAAATGGAGTCGACCCTTGAACAGCATCTCGACGATACGTAAGTTAATACCAGACAATTTTTTAAGCTCTATTTCACCTGTTTGGATGTTAAAGACAACTGAAAGCTGTTTGTCTCTGTTGGCAGCATGAAGAATCCAGCAGTTGTCGGTGTGCTCTGCACGGACCAGCAAGGACACAACCTCGGCTGTAAGAAAACACTGAGATACTTGCTCTGTCTGAGGTTCATGTGAAAATGTTGCTCACATATAATCACACCAAACTGGGCTTTAATGGAGGAAAGAGTGAAAGTATCAGTCAGTAAGTAGCTCAAACGGAGCTGCAGATGAACTCCCAAATAATCACTCCCAACCCAAATATGAATGCTTAAGAGAGAAAAAAATGCTTGTTTCTACATGAGAATAACACAAACAACTGACTGATTATACTGTCATTGTTGTTTTAACATCCGTGACTTATCGTTAGTCCAGTTTTAAATAACCTTTCTGAGAGAGCTAGTACAATTCTCAAAACATTAAAGGACAACTACGCCCATTTTCAAAATTCATACATGTTATCCGTATCATCTAAGATAGTCCAAAAATATAACTTAAACTACTTTCTCCCAAATCCAAAACTGAGAGTGCTTAAACTCAAATTTGTAATGTCATCATGTATAAAGTCTGGAACTGCTCCGTAGACAGTGAATTAGGAAAGATGTTCTAGATGACACTGAGAGCACCCAGGGGAATGTTCTGATTATATCAGTACATTTTCTGTTTTAAAACTGAGAACGCTACAATAGGATAAAGCTCATTTTTCGTAACAACGAAAAAATGTGTGGATCCACAAAATCCGTCTTCGATTTATTGTCTGTGGAGCAGCTCCAGACTTTATACTTGATGACATCACAATTTGAGTCTTACTTCTCTGGTTTCTAGCTTTGAGAGAGTAGCTCATGTCCATAAATATTGACTGAACTTTCCTGTGGGAATAACATGTTGGAATTCTTATTTTAGGTGGTGTTCCTATTGAAGTTCAGTCACCACATCATTTTATACTGAGTAGCAAAACACCCCATTTGTCCAGCAAACTACAGCTGACGTCGATTAATCAACAAGGAGATAAGCCAGAAAATTGTTTGGCAGCTGTTTTGATAATCAAATTAATTGTTAAAGTGATTTTTTTTCAAGCGTAAGTGGCAAGAAACCTCACCGAATCCGGCTTGTTAAATATGAATATTGTTAGTTATTCTTGGCTCTCTGTGATATTAAACTGAATATCTTTGGGTGTTGGGCTGTTAATAAACAAAAAAAAAGACATTTTAAGGCGTCACCATGGGCTCTGGAAACTTCTGATGAGATTTTTTTGCAATTTGTCAACAGTCTATTGCCCAAACAGTTAATTTAGAAAATAATAGGAAGATTATTCAATCTTAAAAATGATCATTTTTTAGTCCACCTCACAACATTTAACTTCTGAATCAAGGATTTCACAAAAAATCATCAACCAGTTCATCACAGCTGCCAAAATGAAATGTCCCTATATCCTTGATTAAGCCAAGACAGATGTTTAAATAATAGTATCAGTATATGACTACATAAAGATGAAGTTTGAGAAACTTCTTCTGTAGGCTGCTCAGGGAATCACAAGTACTTGTGAATGTGGATTGTTAAATGGAGTCATCGTAGTTCTACAACTGGCTATTTTTTATCACTATTGAACTTTACTACCATCTACTGGATTTTAACACGTATGGCATTTATTCTGCCAAGGCCGAATGTCTGATCTCACAATGTTAGCAAAGGTAAAAAATAGTTAGTGTATCTGCCCCATGATTCAATATTGCTCCAAAACTTGGTTTCTTCCTTGGCCCATGTCACACCCTTCCACCAAGTTTCATGATAATCTGGCCAGTTGTTTTCCAGTAATCCTGCTGCCAAACAAACCAAACTGAAAAAATACTGTATCCTCCATGGTGGAGGTAATGATTGCTTCTTACTGGGAATTATTCATAGAGAAATACGTACTAAATGACAGTATAGCAAAATGCTCAGTAACCTTGCTGCTAAAAAATAACAAAGTGAAGTTATTTGTGAGCATCAGCGACAAAAAGTTACAAAGTCAGGTATAGCATATGACATTTTCTGTGCAGCACCAAATACCGCAAAATTAGATGATTTCACCTACTCTGTATCATTTTAGTACTCTTTCCACTTGTGATTTTCTGTCTTGACTTATGTGATCACATTTAAGATGAAAAGAACACATAACACTAAAACTGTAAATGCACCCATTATGCAGCAAAGATCGATCCACTCAATCTGCCTCCTGTTGTCAGAGAGGCATTTTCTCACATAAATATCGAAGTATGTTTGATTGATAGATTTTCTTTTTGTTCGTGTCATGCACACAGAGTACTCACTCCTCAGAGGTTAACAAGGCATCAAAAGTACAGTTACAGTGGTCGAACATTTGTTTACGTTTTATTTCATTACAAAATTACTCATTATTTTACAGCTCAGTCTTCAACAGAATATTTTGCCTTCTCTCTAAAGCTTTGCAAAAAAAATTCTACAAAAACGATTCTCTTCCTGAAGCACAGCTTAAGTTTTTTATAGTCATCCAGTCAAAATAAATCAACATAAATGGATGTCATTTTACTAAAAGCACATCCCTTATGTCCCTATAAAAAGGACAGTAACATAAAAAATTAATCTCATCCACAAGTCTGCCCTCCTCTTGAGTGGCATTAAACCTAAATCAGTAATATTCTGTCCAACTGCAGCAGCTACATACATGGAGATACAACTTTGAACATTCGTCCTCTTAAACAAGAATCAGCAGGCAGCTGTAACAAGAATATAAAGATACAGCTAACAGCAGGTTAGCTTAGCTGGAAACAGGGAGACACAGCCAGCCTTGGACTGGTACAAAAACCAAAGTGTGAAAACAAGTTGTGGTTTTCCGAGGATTTATATTCCAGACTGTTTCTTGGCCGGACGTGGTGTCCTCTTGGAGTCTCGTCCAGGAAATTAAGGCACCCAGCCCAATATGTTGAACTATTACTTTAAGGGGAGCTGTTAGGGTTACTGGACAGTCTCCTTTATCAAAGCAATCATTCAAGATCCTCCTTGATGCGAATCCTGAAGGCTTTGAGGGGAGGGCCAAAACTATTTGTTACAAACACTCCTGGGGGCTTCAGTTAAATGTGTCATAATTAGATGGTTGAAACAATGCAATTTAACTTAAGAGAGACACCTAGAAGTTGCAAGGATGCACTGAAGTTACATCAGGAGAAAGTTTCTACAGCTCTGTGAAGTAACATTCTCTTATATCTCACAATCACCAGGCCGCGGCTCCCTGTCTGATGAACATGGCGGTGTTGTGTCAGTTCTGTCCAAACAAGCTGCAGCTCTCACCAAAGACCCAACAGACAGCCCGACTGTGTGCCTGGAGTCTGAGTCAGGGTGAGCGCTGACACAACCTTCTGTCTTTTGTGCCTGACTGACTTACATCTCCTCCTTTTTCTTCTCCTCCTCAGTGAATTTAGAGGGGTCTGTCTGCAGTGGTTTTGATTAACACTTTGAGAGATCAATAAATCTCTGAAAAACTGTTGAAAGGATCCACAATCAAAGATTGAGCTTCTGTTTGTCCCGCAGATGGTGCTCCAAGTCTTGGCAAAGGAGTTTAATTTTCATTTGCGTGGTTATGCTGCCACCTTCTGGACTTAACAGAACATCCTCTAACTGACACAAATACTATTATGATTAGACATTATCTGCTGACAAGGTGTAAATCAGTGATACTTAACTTGCTTTGCCGGGGGTCACTTTTGCAAAATGACAAGAGGCGAGGGGCCAGTTAAAAAATAAACAATAATAATATTTTTCAGATAAAATAAATAAACATTATATATAAAAGCTAAATTAAAGTCAAATTAATTGTACATTTTTCATGAAATTGCCTGTTTTCACCCTTTGAATGTTTGTTATCCTCACTCATCTTTGCCAAGAGGCAAATCCAGACAAGCAGCCCTGCTCAGGTCAGGGGCATTTCTAGGATCTGAGGAAATTCGGGGCTTAGCCTGGACTTCTGCCGGGGGTTCAGAAGATTTTTTTTTTTCTTTCATAAACAAGCCCTATTTAGATGCTATTTTATGCACTCTGGCACCTTATTTGCATTCAAAGTGCAGGAAGAAAAAAATCCAGTGTGAATCACTTTATTTCCACTGGGAATTAGAAAACTGTATGTCGGTTGGCCACCTGACACCCTATCGTGGGCCAGATTTGGCCAATGAGCCGTACATTGAATATCACTGGTGTAAATCTATGACTTGATGACTGGGACAGATAAATGTCAGGCAAACACAAACAAAATTTGACAGGCTGTTAATCCTCATGTTATATCACTGTGGGTTGAAAGTGGAGTTTAAAGGCAGACATTCAATATTTTCAGATATATATGTTATTTCTAAATAAGACATTTATGCCAGGGCTGCACTGAGTCTCAGTTTTAGTGGGTTACGGTGATTTTTGCATTTCATTTTCACCGACAAAAAAATGAAAATGATGATAATGATGTGTTTTTTGCAGGGGCTAGTGTTACCTTCTGTCTGGAAATAGATTTGTAGGCTGGGATATCTCTGTGGCACCACAATGCTTCATTTATAATGATATGTTGTAACACATTTTACCTTCATCGAAAAATTGCAGCACCTGCGATCTGGATATTGCACTTAACCATTTTGGGATTTTGATAATAATATGATAAATTGTACAGCCCTAATTTATGCAACAAAAACAACTTTATTATTAATAGGTTGGGACTATTACTGATGTCCAAGATGATGAAGTAATTGTTATAACATCACCAATAATAATAATGGATGCTGAGGGAATTTAGGTTAAAGACTGTAGTAATGATTAGTATGCATAATATTGGAGGTTAACGGCAGACAGGTTGATAGGATTTATCAAAGGTCAGTATGTGCCATTCACAGATATCTTTAAAATAATCTGTTTGTCAGTCGTTGCCAGTTTGACTGATCGGACTGATGTTTGTCAGTTGAATACTTGTCTCAGTGAATTGTTTCTGTCGGACTATTTTGCAGAAACATTCTGGTGAGGAGTCACGGGACCATCACAGTAGCCGTTCACAAGATCGCATCATGAAGACGACACGGAGGAGTCTTACTGTAAAGAAATGTACATGTAACCAGACACAGAGTGTAATCACACACTGTAAATGAACTTTGAGAAACATCTTCAGTTTGCGAGAGCAATCTGGAGTTTGTGTGTTTGCTGTATGAATCAGTTATTTAAACCAGAGCCGGCTTTCTCATTTTCTAAAACCTGGGGCGAGATTGTTTTCTTTTAAATAGACATAAATATACACCAATCTGTCAGGAATGCTATTTTATTGATGTCATGGACGAATTAGGCACTGTATCATGTTAGTGTCAATCATGTCAAAGCTTTGTGTGTCTTTTTGTTAACAGTCTTTAATCCAAGGCAGTCATGCACAGAAAAACAACCCTTAATAAACTTTAACTTGACTTTGTGTCACCCGCGTCTGTGTTAAGTATTCATTGTTTTCTCCTTTGCTCAGTGTGTCATCAACCAGTTACTTTTCTTTGGCACCTGTGTGATATTTATGCAAGAAAAAATTTACAAAAGAGGTTTCAGAGTTGGCAATCATTATTTAAATCTGTTATGAAGCCACCCAAGTTGCATGTGGTGGCAAGGGTGTAGGTTTCATTACAAACACTTAATTAGGATCCGGGCAGCTAAGCTGCCAGGACACTATTGTAATCCTAGGTATTCTTCTTCTTCTTTCTTCTTTCTTCTTCTGAGGAAATCATACTTCCCATGGGTGAAAACTCACCAAACTTTGCACAAAGGTCCAGTCTCATGCCAGATATCCTCAGCTGTAAACTCAAGCCAATAGTCCTGATGGTGGCGCTACAGCAAGCGTCTAAAGTTCAAAACTTTGAAAATTCATAACAAATCAACCATATGTGCTACAACTTCACAACTTTCATCAAACTGTAGCCCCAATGCTGAAGAAACTTTTGTACATTTAAACCTTCTTAAAAGTTCTTAAACCTATCTTCTCCCACAATTTTTGCTCAATTGACACCAAACTTGCTACAGAGCATCTTCAGACTGTCCTACAAAAACTACGTTTCTCAGATTTTTTATTTATCAAAAATTGAGCCTACAGTGCATCAGAATGTTTGACTGTAAACTAAATAAATCTTCAATGTTCATGAAAAAAATGACAAAATTCTAGAGTCATGGTAGATGATTTGTGGCAAATTTCAGAATTTTATCTCAAAAACTGAATACTAGACTATAATTTTATTTTTTAATTCTGTTGAATTTTTGTGCCTTTTCTGATGGATGAATTACTGAGTGGGCCAACCAAGCACAATCCCAGGGGCCCAAAGTGTTGGTCTTCACCTGCAAAATGTCACTCAATTTAACACGATGTTACCGCCCATGAAGAGACTCAACATGACGACAAAAAGACACAAAGTAATTACTGAAACGGTGGAAAAAGAGACACAAAACAACAACAAAAGAAGCAAAACCAGCACAAAGTCTGTGTGTCCTTCTCCTGTGGAGTAGAGGCGGGGGCCTTTTGTTTATCTGTGCCCAGGGGCCCATTGTCTCACGATCCGCCTGTGCTTTTCTGCAAGGTATGGTGTAGATATCTTTAATTCTGTCAAGATAAAGCTCCTCTGCTCCTTTCATATTTGTAGTGGAGGGTGGGGAAAGACAAATGCACATATTGTAAATGCTTTAAACCTATGCCTGGCGGAAGAATCTCGCGCAAATATGGATGACAGGAGCATGTAGTAACAGGTAACTGTGGAGCGTCAGGTGTTTGCAGGTTTTCATACACACTTGACTCATATCTGGGTGAATGCATGTCAGTGGGAGAAATTCCTGCAGGAATCTTTAGTCGAAAGAAAAAAAACAGTCCCTCGCACATGGTCTCGTATCTGCGGTGCAGACTGACAGTGCAGTGCGTCTTGGTGGCGCACTGCCTGTAAGCAGGACCTGAGTAAAGTGCGGTGGCTGTGATGTTTTGACCGCAGAGCCTTTTCCCCCCTCTCCCTCTCAGATGAGGTTCACTGCTACGTCTCAGTCACGTGGCTCTCCTCAGTGAAGGCTTTGCTTTCTGCGGCTCCTCACCAGAGCCAGCGATGTTGAGGCTGAGACGTGAGATGCAACTCAGAGGGACTCGCTCCTAGAGGCAAAGTTATGGCCCGGCCATCCCCGGAGAAAAAGGTCCCGCAGCAATTTCTCTTTGCCAAAAAGTCCCTCACCGGTGACGCGCACGCCTTTCTGGGACTCACGACCCCGGAGCGAGAAAACCCCAAATTACGCGTCAAATTAAACTAATTAAAAATTGGGGTAGAAGCGGTCGAGGATTGCAGGAGATTACAGGTATGGACTTATTCTTTTTTTATATTTAATTCAACACATTAATCATTTTAAAATACAACTTTACTGAACAAAAAACATTTTTATTGGATTGTAGCTAATTAAATGTATAAATTTGGAAACTTCTCCCCAGTGGGAAATCAAACACAAGGCACCCTGCACACTGTTATCCTCTGTCACCCACGAAACTTGGTCATGTTTTGAAAACTTTTCGCCCACAATGCTTATCATATGACACCCAGATGACGTCCTCTTGAAAGTCACCCTAAAGTGTCAGTGTGCCTGAATTCTCTTTCTTGCCTCCCCAGCAGCGTTGAGTCGAGTGAGGGTCACAATGCAACAGGCCTGTGAAGTGAAGATAACAACTAACCCACAGCCACACATGGTAAGACCTCCCTGTTTTCCCCACACAATAATACGGTTTTGTGTGTGCCTCCGTGGACTAAGCCAAAGGCTCTCAGCTAAACACCCTGCATTTACTACATAATCTCACAATTCCTCAGGACTGATGTCTGCCTTTCCTCACAACTCAGAGCAGGAGCGAGGTTGTGGTCATAGCTGGAGGGCTCCAGGTTGTGAGGTTGGGTGATGAAACAGTCAAGCAAACAGGAAGTTACTTGTAAAAATTTCAGTGATTCCAGTAGCTTCACTCTTAGAGTTTCTCCTTATTTTATCTGCATTGTGGAGCCATGAAGAAATGCAAATTCCTGCAAAAGAGAAGTTGAGCTGAGGAAGCAATTTATAGGGAAAAATAGCTCAGCTGTCAATGCAGAATCTGCACAAAAGCAGGTCATTGGCAGGGTTGGAGCGTGCCCCAAATCCTGATACTATTACCTTGTAATACTGTTGTCAAAATGCTGGATTTTCCAACCTCAACATAATACCTTGAAATATATCAATACCACAGGGAATTACTGACATTAAGGGCATGACATTTAAGTTTTTATTTAAAGATAAAGGCGCAGAGGACAGCAGAATGACTGTAATGAACATTAGCAATAAGAGAGGGCAAGAAAGCCCAGCTGGTACGGGTGGATTGATACTGCAGAAAATCAGGATTGAAACCATTTTGAATATTCAGAATCAATACGTATCGATAAACAGATATTTTTGACAGCACTACTTTGTAAGTAAATGAACATGCTTTTGGCTTCTTCACTTCTGATCACCCGCAGAGTCTGAACAGGATTTTTCACCTACAGTCACAACTTTATGAGCAAACTTAACTTCCTGCAGGGCTACATTTTAGGACAACAATGCTGCAGGAGGAGATGTATCATTTTACCAAGTATTGCTCTGTGGTCTTGGTGTGTGTACTGTGTATATAATGGATCTACTATTACAGTGACATCAGCAGATGTGATGTATTCTCAAACTACTCCTTTTTTCTCTTTTACACAATGCAGAGCTGAGTGTTTTCTGCATTGTTAGAGAGAAATGTGTAGCTGTTATGAAAGGAGGATCTTTGTTTGACCCACCGTTTGAACAATTTCCCTGCTCTACCAAGACCTGAGGACATGACTGGGCAGATATTTAAAGTGTCAGCACTTGTCTTAAAACTGATGAAAAGATTATTAGATGAAAAGAAAAATATTTAGCGAGTTGTCCATCAGTGTCTGTGCTCATACAGCGACCCTAGGCTCCCCTTGCAGCAGTCTGAATAGGTGTTTACCATGCTGTCCAATAAACTAAAACAGAGTACGCCCTAGCTGGACAAATCTTTGACCTGTTAAACCTGTAAAAGCCGTCAAGTATGTTTCCTAGAGCACAGCTGTGGAAAAGGTGGTGGTGGGGGGGGGGGTTCTCCAGCTTTCTGCAGGTGTGGACACTTTTGTCTTCAGCAAAGGTGTAGCAAGAGCTCAGGGGTCAGCAGCAGAGGGACATCTGGCTAACTTGATTGGCACTTTTAATTTTTTACTTTCATGCTAGTGAGTACACATCTACACAGCTGAGACTTGGTGGGTGATGTGGGTGGGGGGAGGGGGGCATGTATTCTTGTGTGAAAGTAGAATAAGTAAAGGTTTGAGTGGTTCATTTTGCCTAACAATAATGAAGTTTGAGATTCTTCTGTTAATGAAGCTTTGGGGCATGTGTGTGTGTGTGTGTGTGTGTGTGTGTGTGTGTGTGTGTGTGTGTGTGTGTGAGGGGGCACCCTGAGCCTGGAGAGAAATATTTGGAGTAGCTGTTACAATTTGGATCTTAATTGTGCAAAACCTTCTTTCCTGCATTGATCCAGCTTAAAACACAGCAGAGAGCCAAAAGAGCCTGATTACTGTGTTAACAAAATTTTTACCACCTTTTGCGACGCCAATATGCAGTAATGCACACTACAGTCTTCTTCTGCTTCTTCTTATTATTATTAGTTTGCATGTTCTCCCAGCGTCAGCGTGGGTTTCCTTGGGGGACATGGACATGTTAATTGGTGAATTTGAATTGCCCATTGGTGTGAATATGAGCGTGAATGGTTGTCTGTCTCCATGTGTCAGCCCTGTGATAGCGGAGACCTGTCCGTGGTCACCCAGTGTCAGCTTGGATAGGCTCCAGCTCCCCCGTGACTCTGAATAGGATAAGCAGGTTACAGATATTGAATGAATGAATGAATTATAAACATGAATGTATAATGAGCTTTAACTTGAAAAGGTGCAGCCTGTCACGATAACTACTTTTGTTGGACGACACAGTGTCCCAGAAAGATTTACAATAAACAATATTATGGTCATATCAAGTGTAAGTGTGTGTGTGTGTGGAGGAGCTGCTTGATCCCCTGCCCATAGTTAAACTCCGACACAGGAAGCAGATGAGAGGACAGAAGCAGCGTGGCGAGAAATGGCAGCAAAGCATGTCTCAGCATAATTTTTCCCCCCCTGTGCTTTGGCCTCATGTGTTGTGTCCAAGTCTCATAATGGCTGGGCAGACCCTGCTGTTTGTTGGCTAAAATGTTGATGACATTCTTATGTCAACACAGGGGCAGTATCGTAAGATAACCTCAGATGACCTCCGTTGTTTTTGCTGACCTCAATAAATCAATAATGTAATTATCATGACAGGCCTAAAAAGGTGTCACTTCAGATACTTCACCTATCTGTGTCATGCTGTATCTCGTTGCATACAGTGCCAAACAGCATGCTAAAATAACTAATTACCTACCTGATGCTCAATTCAGCTTTGTGACCGACTTTTCTTTATCACCATACATCTTATTAGATTGCTTGCCATTAGTTTTTATTGAAAAGGGAAACAGAAAAAGGGAGGAGGCAGAGTGCAAGATTCTTCTTACTGCTGAACATCTGTACTGCAGACTAAAGCACTATTGCTGCATCCCAGTTCATGGACCACATTCCTACAAGTCTGCATTTGTGGACCCAGTGTGTTAACAGCTCGTGCAGTCAGTCACTTTTAAATACTTTACATAATAGGAGGAAAAGCACAGGGGGGAAAAATCGGAAGTCACATAAAATTTGAATATGTTGATAATTGCAGATGTTACATATGATGTGTCTCTGCTCTGCCTGACCTGCTTGTGTTTTCCCCTCCTCTCGCAGGTAGTCGGCTGGCAGTGCAGGTTTTTAGTGAGCTGGCTCACCTGGGATGATGAGCTCAAAAGCCTGCAGTGCTGGCTGGTTCAGTGTGTCTCAGTCTGTCGCAGCTCTCTCAGCTCCCACAGTCCCCTTTTCTCATTTAGCAGTTTGTGCATCCTCAGTTACTTTCCTCGCCTCCTCTTCTCACATCTTAGCCCCGCCCACCTGAGATGGGAGCAGAGGAAGCGAGGAAGAGACACGGGGATAGAGGAGGAAGCCTTTAGAAAATGAGCTGCTTTGGAGCTGTCATTTTTAAGTGACGTCAGTTAAATATGAAGAGTGGCACAGACGGTGAAGGGCAGAAAGTTTCATCATGCCCCTACAATGGTTTGTATATTCCAGCTGTGTGTCATGCCTCTGTTATCAACACGGTGCCGAAAACACTTTTGCAAAGGATACACCTGTGCATCTCCATTCATAGGGTGCTTTTCATTATGTGTCTCCGTACATGTGAGAGAAACTGGTGAGGAAGAGACGCAAGGACGGAGGAGCTGAGGCTGCGGAACGAGAGATCCTTAGTTCCATAGCACAGAAGCCTCTTCTCTCCCCGCTCCCCAGGGTGCATTTAAGGTATTGGAAGATCCTTTATATAGTGGCGGAGGAGGAACAACTTTTGGGTCATGGGAGGAGAGAGGACTTGAGGAAACATATGTCAGCATAATGAAAACACCCATGCCCCTTTTACAAGGCTCCTCTCTCCTCGAGGAACTGAGACATCTTTCAAGATGGCGAGCTGAGACTGATTTCCAGGTCACAGGCAGGAGGACAGAGCATGCGACATCTTCATACCCTATTTTCCACTCATCCTAGCACTCGCATTCACCTCTGATGTTAGTGATTGTTCACATCTCATTCATTTGTTTGAAGGAATAACACATTTGTGTAAACTTGTGTTGATTGAACTTCTTCTTCTGGTAACTGAATTTGGATGCCAAAGCCTGGTGCAGCTCATGCTCTTGTGTGTGTATGTGGGGATGAACTTTGGTAATGTAGTTCTGTCCTCTAAGTGTCAGTCAGCAAGTTTGTCCTGACATTTCAGTGGTAAGCTTTGGTACGTTTGGGGAGAGGAACCTTGTGTTGCTACTTTGGTGAAGTGTCTTCAATTCCACTTAGGTTAGCATTTTGATAGCTGGAATTTGGAGGCATCAGTCAATCCATTTTCAACCGCCTATCTGAGCGGGGCAGCAGGGGCAGCAGGGGCAGCAGGCCCAGCGAAGCATTTCAGATGTCCCTCTTCTCAGCAACGCTTTCTAGGATCTGCGGCAGGACCCTGAGGTGTTCCCAGGACAGATGAGCTATGTAATCCATCCAGCGTGTTCTTGGTCTGTCTCGGGGCCTCCTACCAGTTGGACGTGCCCGGAACACCTCCAACAAGTGGCGTCCAGGAGGCATCTTGATCAGATGCCCATACCACTTCAACTGACCCCTTTTGACATGCAGGAGCAGCAGCTCTACTCTGAGCTCCCTCCGGATGTCAGGGCTTCTTACCCTGTCTGTAAGGCTGAGCCCAGCCAGCCCTCTGAGGAAGCTCATTTCGGCTGCTTGTATCCACGACCTCATTCTTTCGGTCATTTTATAAGGCAAAGCATTTTTAGTGTGGATGCTTTGTCTCGCCGCAGACAGTTTATCAATTAATCATACAAGGTACAACTTCAGTGAAATGCAATCCTGTCAGCTCCTTTAACCTGTACAAGTTTAATTAAGTCTTTAAGGTCACAGAGTGAGTGTTTGGTGCACATTCTGACCCAAAACATCTCACTGTCCCCATGTTACCTGCAGAATCCTCAAATATTTAAGATGGGTGTTATCTTACCAATCAGCCCTCAAACTGTTAGCGGCAAAGAAACGTTTGCTGATGCTCTCACAGGCTTTTTTGGGTTTTTTTGCTTTTCCTTCTGTTAAACCTGCTTTTCTTGTTTCAATCTGCCTTAAAATGCTCCTATGCTCCTATGGTCCTATGGTGCAAACTTGGAAATGTTTTTAGTGTAGCGACATGACTCTAGGAATGGCAGCATTCTTGAGCTGGTGGGCTGGTCCAGTTTTTTGTTCTGAAATATCCCAATAACGATATATTGAATTTTTACATTCATTTGTGGTTTAGAGTGAGTTTTGAAATCTACAGGATGGACTGGCACCGAATTTGAGCAACAGTGGTTGTTGTTCAGCTGTTGCTGCCTGTGTCTCTACTTTCAGGTTTCAGAGATCTGAGTGTACTCCTGCATCAATTTTCATCCTTTCATCTCATGCTCTTGTTCTTGCACTTCACTTACCATTGTCCACTTCTTGTTGCAGGTGTAAAGCTGATCTACATGCAGCCATAGTTACAAGTGCCCTTCAACCAACCTGAGAATGACACTCAGAGAATAGGACTCCTGAGTTTATTCTGCGCCTCCAGAGCCTTCAGGCAAACTACCAAATCAGCATTAACAGGTAACTCAACATGCTAGGCAGTTTAACCAAAACAGCTCTTCTAGTTACTGCTGACAGCACACACAACAAAGGGTGCCTGTCATTCCTTTCCTGTATATTTATTGTGGTGTATAACTACACATTTTTATTTGCCATCAACATTTTTTTTTTACTTAATATCCTGCTGAAGAAAATTGCACTGTGCTAAATCTAAGACTTACTCACTAAAGAAGCTTTAGTATTTTGGTAATCCTTTGTAAATTTGTGCAACTTTAAAGAATTGTGTGCCTAAAAATATCTTTGTGTGAGATGCTTGAGATCATTCAGACAGGCCTCACGCTGATAGTGAATTGTGTTGCATAATGGGTTCGGAGAGATTTTTATTGCAACCTGGTTTTTATCTGCAACAACACAAACCAAGGCCCTCTTTTCCCCAACTCATCAAATACGTACCGATCAAGCATCAAATACAAGGACGCTTGGTCAGTGGCCTTTAGCACCGAGGCATGCGTTACTGTCTGTATAAGATTAACCGGGCTGCATCATTATTAGACGCTCAAGCAACTGACTAAAGAGAGCAAAAGTCTGCGTAGGTTAGAAGGGAAGGGGCTTGGATGGGTCAAACAAACACAGGACTCTCACCCAGGAGACCGCTGTTTGTGTCTCATGTGAAACCAAAAGTCATAGTTGTGTTATTTTAACTACTGACGTCATATGTCACACCTGACATACATCACTTCACATTATGTCACGTTAATAGCAAACAAAATTATTTTAACCAAAACCATGATTTTTTTTCTTAACTTAGCCAAGTACTGTTGTTGCTAAAACCTAAAACCGAAGTAAACCTAAGTTGGCTTGAGTTTATTTTTTATTTTATTTTACCTACTACAGTGTCATAGTTTGGGGTGTAGGGCCATTCAACAGGTGTCAGTATTTGATGAGTTGAAAGGAAGAATGTGTTGCATATTGCTTTTATTTAAATTATGTTTTGCTTTTGTTGATAAAAATGGCCATTACTTTTAAGATGTCCTGTTTTAACATTATCATCCGGCATTCAAGCTACAGAGGCAACAAATGCAAATGCTGCTTTTGTTAAAATATTCTTTAAATTTCACATAGGAGTAAAAACTGATAATAAGAGAAGAGCCCATAACACACTGATCCTGATCTCTAAAGTTTGGTGCTGTTGGGAGTCGCAGGAAATGGCAACCACAGAGACCAAACGAGACGCATTGAGCTTTGATTATAGTCGTTACAGTCTGACACGGATTCTGGAGAATAGCACACAAAGAGATCAGTTTGATTCCAGTGTGAAAGATGGGGGACGTAATCCAAAATGCAACCCAAAGCTCAGCTGAAGCATGAGTTAGTCATATTGAGTGGTTATCTTCCAGAGTTACTGTCTTGTTAGTGTGAAATTTCATCTCTGTTTTCCTGCGACATTGTTTCTTTGTTGAGTTGCAGTGGAGAGATAGTAGGCTGAAACTTTAGGAAGATCACCACTTGAGTTTTCTGACTGCGGAAGCCTCATACTAAATTCAACTGAACTTTATTGCACTTTGTCCGAAGTCTCTTACGTCGTCAGGGAGTTTTTTCCAGCCAGTATGGACAGGAGGAACAATTACAGCGTCTGTAAACTATCCATGTACATATGGGCGTGTGAGACTTCAAACAAAATGTGATCCTGCAGTCTCCTATAAGGCCTGTCAGCCCATCTGCCTTAAAGCCTAACTTGCGTCTTTGTATGAGACAGTATGCATAGTTTATGGAGGTTCAAGTTGGTTAATATTAAAATGACAGTAATTTATCATGTTGAAAATTTCATAGACAAATAGATAAGCATACTCCTACGTAACTGCGCCATAATTTTAACACAATTTATCATACATGACATTGCAAACTGGTCTTTTAAATTTGAATTTGATTTAAAATGAAAATGACATTGAAATTACATTTTGCATTTGTTATTTTCACAAGGACAGGGTGCAAACTTGTCTGCTCCCTGACTTACTTGCTTTCCTGTGTCCCTCTTTCTTTCCTCTCCACCTCTCTGTTTTTGGTGCAGCTCTGATACAGTCCTGTTCAGGATCCTGCTTCTTTAAAAGTGATCTTGCTCAATCCTGGCCTGAATCTGCCTGAGCAGGTGTGCAAAGCTGGTATTTCTTTATTTGCCAAAGTTTTTTTTAAATTTTAACCTCGAAGGCACAATCTGTGATCGTAGTGTAACTGAAAGCACGGCTCCATCACTGACATTCAAAGCAACCACTGTCAGACTAACTCAACAACTACATTTAAACTGTTTTCTGGCGCTGTTAAAGGTTTGTTAACATCAGTAGTGTTTGTGATCAAACACATAAATCAGGCCTGTAATTTTAATGTTAATTCATAATCTAACTCCCCTTTTTACATGTGCACAAATTACAAAGGGTCCACAGCACTTTTTAAAGGGTGTGCAGGAGCGAAACACACACCCCGCTGCAGTTTCAAGCAGTGATCCAACAAACACAACTGGTGGTTTTTGCAGGTGAGAAGCCTGTGAGGGATCATGTCCTTGTCATTGCACAGGCAACTCCTGCTGGTGGTCGAGGCAGGGAGGGAGGGGGTCATTCTCCCTATATAACAGTCAGAATTCTTCTGTAGTGAGATTTAAATTGAGATTTGTGACACTTGAATGATTCCATCACTTACAGGTGTCGTGTCACACAACTGTAACTTTTTACATCCATAAAATGCAGCATAATGTACCGTGGGATTATTACCGGAAAGTTGTGTACGTGCCATGGATACCTCCTTTATGTTTCATTGTTTTACACTCAGAATTCAAATACTCAGAATGGAGCAAAGTAAATGTAGCGCACCATACAGTAAATGTGGACTGATTTCTATGGGGCCATTATGGTAGCTGAAATAGTTGCAAATGCGTATCTCAGTCTGTGTGTGCGTAATCAGATTTGTACATGTGTAAAATAATTTGTAAAAGCGTAATAAAGTTTGTGAATGCGTACAAAAACCTGCAAATGTGTATTTAAAATCTGTGTGCGTAATCAGATATGTAAATGTGTAAAAAAAAATTTAAAAAAAATCTACAAATCTATATTCAGATGTGCAAGTGTATTGCGATCTGTAAATTTGTACACAGATCTGTAAATGTGTACAGAGATCTGTAAATATGTAGACAGATTTGTCAATACCTTTGTCTTCAGCTTTAACTCAGTCGGGCCTCTCAATTGGCTCTCTTTGTACACATGATTTTTTGCTACTCTTCTGGCGGCCTGAGAGAGGAGCCTGCACCAGAAGCGGCCTCACGCTGGAGGTCTGCAGCCAGACTCTCTTGGAAGGTCGCGGCAGCTTGAGCCTGTCAGCCTGTGCTGACTCACTTTGAGTTACAGACACAAATCTTCTCACACATTTGCAGATCTCACACGGCAGAAGAGTAGCAAAAATCACGTGTACAAAGAGAGCCAATTGAGAGGCCCGACTGAGTTAAAGCTGAAGACATAGGTATTTACAAATCTGTCTACATATTTACGGATCTCTGTTCGCATTTGCAGATCTATGTACAGATTTACAGATCTCTGTACGAATTTGCAGATCTGTCTACAGATTTACAGATTGTAATACACTTGCAAATCTGAATACAGATTTGTAGATTTTTTTTTACACATTTACATATCTGATTACGCTCACACAGATTCTAAATACACATTTGCAGATTTTTGTACGCATTCACAAACTTTATTACACTTTTACAAATTATTTTACACATGTACAAATCTAATTACAGACACACAGATTGAGATACGAATTTGCAACTATTTCAGCTACCATAATGGCCCCATAGATTTCTGACGGTCTGGTCAGAGGCATTATATTTTGGAGTTGTCCATCCGTCAGCCTGTCAGACCATCCATACAGCCCGTCCTCATGAACACAATATTGCAAGAAAGCCTTGAGGGAATTTCTTCAAATTTGGCACAAACGTCCACTTGGATTCAACAATTATCTAATTGGATTTTGGTGGTCAAAGGTCACTGTAACCTCACAAAACATGTTTCTGGACATTACTTAAGAATTCACACCCTGACTATGACAAAATTTCTCACAAATGATGAAATGATGACATTTTATATCCAAAAGGTCAAAGGTCAGCTTCACTGTGACATCATAATGTTCTGCAAAAACACTTTTTTAGCCATTTCTCAACGTCATATCTCAGGAACAGAAGGGGAGACATTTGGTTAGATACTGTATTGGTGACTCTAATCTTGAAACTGTACAGATTGTATAGATCTTCTGTGCTGCCGGGAGGAAGATGTATGTGAAGCATCCATGTTTTCATGGACCTGGATGTAAACTATAACTGCAACTTGGCTGCTTTGTGGAGACACACAAACACATGGTGGCAATTCTAGTATTTTTCTGTTAGACTGCAGCAAAACTTCTGGCTCTGACTTATTCAAATCAGGTGCATCCATTCTCCAAATAGATAGGACAGTATCTATTCAATATTGATGAGAAACACCCAAAATCACCACAGGAACACCATATCTGTCTTACCCTTACCTGCACATATATCCTGTAACAAATGGTCATGGGTTGTTTTTCGCATGTTCACCTTTACTTTAAGGGGAGAGGGTGATGGTGTAACATACAACACCTGCATAACATGCAGGCCCCTGACCCAAAACAAACTGAGGATGTTACTGCCATTTGTAAAATACCACAACCACTCAGCCATCAGGACATTCAAAATCTGCTGTGCGAGAACAGATATGCGAGTGGTATTGATCTTCTTATCTGACTCGCTGCCAGAAAGTGAATAGGCGTATTTCCCAAAACTGTTAATTTTTTTGTTAAAGGTTCCTCGTTTAGTTTTTGACCTCTAGTAGAGAGACAAAGCTGTGTGATGCATATGCACCTGGGTAATGAAGTCCATATTCCTGCCAGTAATTTCCCATTAGTCTACTGATCAGCAGTTGGTGGTAACACACCAAAATATGTAGCTGTGCGCCAACATGGATGTAAACAATCCAGGATTTAAAGTTTTTTAAAAAATCAGCATTGCAAGTGTTTTATGAGGAAAGAAATGCTGGAGAACTGGAGGATACATGTGTTTTGGTGAGTAACACTGAATGTAAACATCACTTTTGTTTATGAGAAAACTCCACAGGCCCCTTTAGGACTTCTGTTTCCAGTTTGCTCGGTCTGGACTTGATGTGCAGTGTTATTTGTCGTAAATCAGTCTTTCAGATTGTGGAGATACAAACATCTGTTAATAGTGTCTCATTGGGGTTTGGGAAATCCTTTTTTGATTTACAGATTTATAAATGGTGTCATACAAGGACAGATCCTGGAGAACATTATTCAGCAAATAAATATCAGATTAGAAGCACAGTGTTAAAACTGGAGAGAGAACCTCGTGGTGGAAGTGTGCAGTAACATGGTGTTAGCACCACACTACAAAGCTCTGATCTCCAATCCCCCATCGCTCAAACCCTCAGACCCCCGGCACATTCACAAACATGCACTCAAGCACACTCTGAGGACAACGTGTGTACAGCACATGGGGGGGAAATACTTTCCTCACAGTACACTGGCCCAATTCATTCCCCTTTTAATCCGCTCTGTGCTCTCTGCCTAATGTGGTCTCTGCTTCTTATACATGTCTCAGTTTGAATGAGTTACTGATGCAGACAACAAAAGGCGCAGGTTTACTAGACCCTCTCCTTCTACTTTGTTCATGGTCTCTTTGCTCTCCAGCAGCTGAGGCTGAGTGAGACATGTCACACCGTAATTTTGTCAGGTTTCATTAAAGCTACAGTTGGTGACTGTTAGGGAAATAACTTTGCTGAAACTTTCTGAAACTATAACTACTTTTTTAAAGACATACATGAGACAGATGGTCTTTGAAAAACATGTTGTCTCTCCTCCTCTTCTTAGAATCTACGACACATCAAAGTCAGCCAATCAGAGCCAAGGAGTCTCTAACCAAGCTGTCAGTCATGTCAGTCACTGCTCATGAACTGCAAACTCAACAGCACTGATCAAATATGAATCAAGATTTTGGTTCTGCAGTGCCAGTTTTCTCTAAAGTTTTAGTTGTGTTACTATTTAGCTGTAAAATGAGAAAGTTTGTGACCTGGCAGTCGTGTTGTAAATGATCAACCAAAGTACCAAGCACCACATGCACTGGTCCACCAGCCAATTTTCTCGTTTTACAGCCAAAAAGTTCTGTTTTTGAAAACATTTCAGGTGAAAAATAGACAATGCATCGACCAGAACTTGATTTTTTATTAATTTGCTTGTTTATTTAAAAAAAGACAAAAGCGTAAGACATTGCTTCACATGTAAAATACAAAGTAGATGCAGTGCATACAGGTTTCTAGCCATGGCTAGTTTGCAGCCACTGTACCTGGTAAGGCGTTAAGAATTAAAACAATAAGTGTAAGATTACTGAGCATGGAGTAATTTTATACAAAAATACGACATAACATATACAACAAAATACGGGCAAAGACTAAGTCAAAGAGGAGACGTCAGTTTTTTTTAGAGGAGGCAGAGGAATTTCATTTTTTAATATATTACCTGTCTCATTTTGTACTGTGTAACTATGCTATCTTTGCACACACTGTCTGTTCACTTGACTTGGCCTCTCTGTGCTGCATGTGTATCTTCAGCTCCAGGCTACACCAGACAGTCTGTGACAAAAGCCTGGCATCAGACCAAAAATTTTTACATTCTGTGGTTTAGTCTAAAGATCGTGAAGCCGAACAGACTTGACACATCTCTGTGTTGTCAGCCATGGTGCATCACCACTCACTTGCAGCGCTCATCCTTCAGTGACCTTGGGATTCAGTGCAGATGCCTCACTAGGACACACAGCATTATGTATTTATACAGTAAATAGCTGAGTTTGCTCATCGCCATCTTGCCTACACCACCCTTGCATCCAGCTGTGGGCTCTGCAGAGGTTTGATTGATTTAGAATTGATTTTGATTCTAGTTAAAATCTTAATATTGACTGGTAGTTGTCTGGAAATTGTGTTTTATCAGATACTATTCTTGAGTATTTGTTCTGTTTGCCCATGTTTGACTCTACTGTAGCTCATGCATTTATAAAGTCCTTTATGATTCTTTCTAACACAGCTCATTAAGAACCTGCAGACACAAGTCAAAGTCTCAGGATGAGGATTCTTTTGGAAACATGTTCCAAGAAAGTCTCAAAGTAACTCAAGGTCACACTGCAGTAAAGCTGGCTCTCAACACAGGCATGAACAGGTCGCTCCTCAATCATCTCACCGCAGGAGCTCAGGTTCATTTCGCAAAGCTGCAGTCTTTACGGCTTAACTTCACAAGTTACACATATACCACATAAACACACACGTGGACACACCAGAACATTATGCACGGCATACATGACATTTTGTTAACAAAACATTTAATTATCAATTCACTCAGTAATCCATTATCACCCTTTTTGACCCCCTCTGCCACGTGCCACTCTGAACTGCATTATCTTCATCATCAGTGTGTGTACTTGCTCTAAAATGATTCCGATCTCTGCTGTAACTTCATGAATGAGAGGGGAAGTGCTGCTGTGATAGCATGGGATGAGAGGGAAAGTCAGTGCTATAGTCTTAAAGGGTGATTTCATGCATTCTGCCAATTTTTATGCAAAAAAATGTGCATTTTCTGCATGAATATTTGGTTTAAATGTCTTTAATTATATCAAAATAAAATTCCTCTGGTACTTTTACGTATGGTATTATTGCACATTTTCTAAATATTGTGGAAGACATGTCCCCGAAATCGATGCCCATGAGTCCTTGTATCCAAATCCCAAATCTCACCTTAACAGCTAAGTGTGTGGTTGTTTAAAAGTCAATTTCAAGAGAAAGGTGAGAGGGTTTCTTGCTTTTACTTTGAACACTTACCCAGGTAACTCTGCATAACCGCCTCCTCCTGGAACAGTCCTAGATACACGATGGAATATTTACACTAAATGTAAACACTGCTGAGACATTGAGTCCAGTGCAGTCGCTGTAATAAGAGCAAAAGAGGTGGAAAAGTAACCGTGTTTAGCTGTACTGTAACCGACCTGTTTCACAGCTCAGTGACTTAACAAGTTAATACAACGTTACTGTCTACTGTCCTTTATGCTTTGTACATGCAGGTGTGTGAATGTCATCATGATTAGTCATTGGTTATGGTTGTTATTTTCAGAGGCTTCACAGTCTGTCACACTTGACGTAAAATATGTGAGGAAACTCTGGAGGTTGAGATAAGATGAACTCGTAGCTGCCCCCCATGATAGCCAGATTATGACGTGGGAAACACTGTCAAAGGCTGAATGAACGTAATGTTTTTAAAGGTTTTGGTTTATCTCTGTTCTTGTGCGTGCTATATAAGGAGCTTTTCTGGCCATTTTGTGTTGTTTTGAACTTAAATATTGGAGGACAACTGATGCTCGGCAGGTTTGTGCTTTTATTTCTCAAAATGAAGGGTGAAGTTTTTCCACATCAGGCTAACAGGATCATTCTGTTCCTGTAAAATAATGATAACAGATTTATGTTGAGCATCATTTGTCTTTTTGAATGGTTCAAAATTGATTTGACTGACTTTGAGGTTTACAATTTTTTGTAAATTAGTTTTTTTAATACATAATTTTTTTTTCCCCTCTCACAACTCTCATGCTGTTATGCTAGAATATGTATCCCCTGTGATCAATGTGATGTGTTCAGTGCTTCTGATCAGGCTTCCTATGAGACTTGGAAGTTATTGATGTTTTGTTTTTTTTCTCTTAGTGAAACCAAGGCAGCCATGAACCTGTTCAGGAAAGATGCCATGTCCTCAAAGAAGGAGAAGGAGAAAGAGATCCAGTATGAGGACCCTCCAGATGGAGGTTGGGGCTGGATGGTGGTACTGCACTGCTTCCTGGTATGTCCATCTTAGTTGTTTATGATCCCTCATCTCTCAGACTTGTGAACAATTAGCCCAGCCGTGTCGATCAGCCTTGTGTTTTCCCAAACGCTGTGATCAATTACAGATATTGAAATGATGTGGCTTTTGGTCTTTTCCAAGAAGCTCCCTAATAGGATGGTGGCAGCAAAATGACAACATTTTAATCTGCTGCTTCTCATGTTTCCTTTTTCCAAATCTCCATATGTGTGTTTCGCAGAGTGTAACAAGAACACGAATTAGATCTGGGCAAAAAATGATTGGTCTTGTCTCAGACAGGCTTCTCCTCCTAAGAGGAGTCAGGATTTTATTTCAACATTGGTTAAGTGCACAGCTGCAGGGATATCACTGAATAGCCTGTGCAAAAAATGAGTTTTGTTTGTTTGTTCATAGAAAACAAAGGAAAGGACCCCAAGCATAAAATTCACCTCTGTGTTGCCTTTTGATTATTTTATCAAGACATTTCTCATGGTACAATTATACATACACACATAAATACAGTACTGGATAAAAAAAAACATTGAATGAAGAGGAATCTTCAGTTGATTTTTGTGGGTGTTTTCATGGGAATGTGTATCTTTCAGATCAAATTTAGGTCCAGTAGTTTACATATTCCACATTATATCATAAGCGTATCATTAAGTATGGGACTCTTGCTGGTCTGGTCTTGAGCTTGATTGGTCTGTTAACCTCTTTAGCCCGGTGTACACTGTGTGGCTTTGGGCTGTCTCAGATTAAAGATGACCAGCCTGAAAGACACATAGTAATATCTTTGGTCACGACTCTAAAACGGTGGTCCTACATCACACTGTGAGAGAGGTTCAAGGCTGGCCAGAGACCATCGCACAGTGTGACTGCTGCTACCACTTACATCTACTAACCAACCAATAGAAGTGCAGCATGTAATGGCGCTAACACTAAATGGTAGTAATGCTAAATGCCAGTAGGTGCTAATAAATACTTACATTGAGCTCTTGTTGCAGAAATTGGCATGGCCTCCTCCTCCTCTTCTAAGGACTTTATTCAACACACATAAATGCCACTATAGCAAGGGCTCGATTTCATGTTTGTTTTTATTTTTCTCTCACCACTACAGTGGTGTAGATGGATGGTGCACGCTGATGTTTTGTTTTTGTGTATTGACATCGATGGATGTACGTCATAGCTTGCGATTCATCAGGGGTTGTCATTGTACAGTCTGCATACATCAGACTTGATGTCATACCCAAGTTTACTAGATCCATGTTGCACAGTGCATCTTGCATGAAACTTATAAGATTGCTAAAGTCTCACAGTCTTTGGTAGACAGGTTAGGTTGCCATGACAACAACATTGATATTTACCACACATGCATGCTCTCAATCTCTGCTAGCACTGATCTCTGTCCCTTTATTTTCATGTGTATATGCATGTGCAGGTGAATGTCCTAGTGATGGGAACACTGAAGAGTTTTGGGATCTTCTTTGTGGCGTTCCAAGATGAGTTTGGAGGCTCGTCAGAGAGCATCAGCTGGATCGGCTCCATCATGTCGAGTCTGCGTCTGTCAGGAGGTTTGTATCAGAAAAAAAGTAAACTCTGTCTGCAACCCCTACAAGGCTCTGCGTTAAGTTTGTCCACTTCTGTCCTCTCTCCTTCATATCATCAGTGATTTTGTAAAAAGAGAGCAGAGCTTTTACTGTTTGAAGCCACTTTTCCTGTGTGTGTTCACACTTAGATGTTGAAAAGTAGAAAATTAAGAAAAAAAAAACATTTTGTCGGCGCGTTTCATCCACCCCCTTTTATACACATTTTCAGTTTGCATATAAAAACAACCCTGACAATCTTGTAATGTCACAAAGATGTCTTAACGCTTTGGGGAGGTGGAAAAGCTGGTGTATCGATTAAAGGTACATGCAACTAAGTGCAATGGACAGACTCAGTGAGTGAATGATGACAGCATAGGCCACTGCAAACTCTCGTCGTCGTCTCTGGAGTGCTTTTAACACGCTTATGCACACAGGGCTGTTACCAGAACTCTTCCAAGAGCACATAGCTGTAATATTGGTTGTTCATAACTCACTGTTTCCATTTTCTGGTGTGCTCACTGTTATTATTCATACATTGTTTTCCTTCATTTGAGATTTCTTTGAATGACATCATCTTACTGTGCCCTCTTCTGCAGTGATACCAGAGAGTTAGCGTTACCTTCTGCTTATCTCATGTACAAATTATTAATATTTGCGTAACAGTTGCGGATTGAAAAGCAGCTACATTTGCATTTTATTTTACAGAATCTTTGGTCAGAATCTGTTTTACATTTGAAACTAGCTTTGTCTTTGTGCGTCCTCTCCTGTATCCTCTGTAGCACCCATTGCCTCAGTGGCCTGTGCCAAGGTAGGAACCAGGGTGACCTCCATCGCCGGGGCAGTGCTGGTTAGTGGAGGCTTCCTCATGAGTATTTTCGCCAGCAGTGTGGTGTTCCTCTACATCAGCATGGGAGTTATAGTAGGTGAGTAGAAATCTGTCGACCAATGAGATCCACATCTGCTGTTTCCCCGATGACTCTAAACCAAGGTCATCTCCTGCATGAGGACATCTCTTCCTGTCTATTTGATGAATTTTTTTCTCTTGTCTATCCACATTGCTGTGAAACACACATTGGCTGATAATGATAACCTTCTTTACTCCTCATAGGAATTGGTTTTGCACTACTATACCAATCCTTCTCAGTGGTCACAGCGCTGTACTTCCGAAAGAGGTTAGCGACAGCATATGCAATTGGACGTTCTGGGATGGGGTTGACCTTTGCCCTTGCTCCATTCACTCAGCTGCTCCTGGATAAGTATGCTTGGCAAGGTATGCAGGACAAATCTGTTACTGATTAGTGCACACTGTATAATGTATGTGGGTATCTCTATGGTGTATTCCCTTTTTGTGTGTGAGGAGAAATACAGCACATACAATGTGACATTTTGGGTCCTGAACTGTCTTTGTCCTTCACAGGTGCAATGCTGATTCTTGGTGGCCTCATGCTGAACCTGGTTGCCACTGGGATGCTTCTGCGACCCATCAAAGTGAAGCCCCCCGCGCCAAACCCTACCTCTTCCCCGATTCAAAAGAGCCCTGCTGTTTCCCTCAAGAGCTCCTCAGAGAAGGAATACACTAAGAGCTGCTTGAATGGCTCCTCTCACTTATCCAATGGCATCTCCAAATCAGACTCATTCCCATCCCCTCCTCCTCCCTTCCCTAATGGCGACACTGACAACCTGGGGGGCCAGTGTACTCAGGGACTCCAGGACCAGTCAGTGAACCCTGAACTGACCAGACTGGTCCTCAATGGTGTGAATGGCCATGAGCCCCACCGTGACTTGGGTCAGTGTAAACCCACAACTCCAGAGAGCTCAGCGGAGCTAAATGGCAGCATGAATGGGTCCACCATTGTCGGAGTTCCCTCACATGCCAGCACGCCAAGTGAGGCGACCGTCATAAAAGCCAAAGTACTGGATTTCTCCCTGCTGAAGGACCCATTCTTTTGTATCTACACTTGGTCCTTGGTCTTCAGCCAGCTGGCCTACTTCATCCCCTATTTCCACCTGTCTGCCCGTGCCAGAACCCTGGACATCGATGCCATGGATGCTTCATTCATCATCTCTGTGGCAGGTGAGGCACACATTGGTCAACTATGTTTTGTGATCCACCCAAACGCAATAGTTTGACATTTTGGAAAAAGTGTTTCAGGTTGTGGAAGCAAGCGTATTTCCCTAAATATATACGTATGAATTACAGGGTAATACACTGGCTGTTACAAACCGTACTGGTTAAGTTTTTTTTATACTTCTCCTATTTAAGTTCACTTAATTGCTTGACAGTTGAAACTGTTGGATTTTAACAGTGGAACTGTTAACAAAGTGTGCACAAATTTCCATCTTCTAGATTAGAGACCAGTCTGCATTTGACTGATGCTAGCCCTGATGCTAGTTATAAATCTGACAAACTCCTGATTAAATTTACTGTAATAAAGGGACAGTTCACCCCAAAATCAAAAATACATGTTTCCCTCTCACACCTGTAGTGCTGTTTATCAACTTAGATTGGTTTGGTGTGAGTTGATGAGTTTTGGAGATATCTGCTGAAGAGATGTCTGCCTTCTCCCAAATATAGCGGAACTAGATGTCACTCGGCTTGTCTTGCTCCACGTGCAAAAAAAATACATTCGAAAAGTTCAACAGCAGTGTTTCTCTCCAGAAATAATGACCCGGTTACTCAAGATAATCCACAGACCTTGTTGCGAGCAGTTTCATGTAGGAACTATTTTCTTTTTACTGAACCACACCCACCAACTGTATGACCTTGCAGAAAGAAGCATGTATGGTGCTCGTGACAGGTTTTAAACATTAATGGCGTCCTCCTCAGCTGAGCTGTAACTTAAGATAGCTCAGTATTGCTAGCTGAGCTTGTAGTGGATGCACACTTCTCTCTGTTTGGTGATAATGGGTCATGATTTCTGGAAAGAGACATTGCTGTTGAGTTTTTCAAATGTATTCTTTTAGCGCTATTAGCACCACGAGCCGAGTGCCATCTAGTTTCATTATATTCCCGAGAAGACAGACATCTCTACAGCTGATATCTCCAACACTCGGTAACCTACACTAAAATAATCTAGACTAATAAATAGCACTACAGGTTAGAGGAAAAATATGTATTTTTGATTTTGAGGGTGAACTGTCCCTTTAATGCCGTCTGTCTTTGAATGTGGCTTCCAGCAGGGAATTCACAGCAACTGTTCAGAGGGAGGTCCAGGTTCCTTTAAGACTGGGTTTAAGAAGCAATGCAAAAGAAAAAAGTCCTCAGTCAACTTCTAGGCATTAATAATTTGTGAGCTGCTCAGACTCTGCAGTCTTATGTAATGAATGTGCTTACATAAAAGCTGAACTTTGGTCCACTGGCCAAGGCGGGCGGGTTCAGCAGAATGCCACTGATGAGGCCACTCCATATGAACAGAAAACAGCATTAACATTTTGACCACTGACCACATGTGCATGTAATTCTTTAAGAGTGCTTGGTCAGGCTTTGTGAATAATTGAAATGCACCAGATGGGGACCTGCGTTTATCAGTTACATGCTTCTGTTTTGTAATGCATCCCTTGGTAATCAGTCCTCAGCAGACAGAGATAGTGTTACCTTTGATTACAGGTGACTTTAGGATAGGAGTAATTACAGTCACATCACTAGCTTTCGGATGCAATAAAGGGAGAAGGTGTAAGAGATGATATTGTCATATCAACACAAGAAGTGCTGACATTTTCATACATGTCTTAAATTTACATCACATCTAGTCATTGTGAAATTAAATTTAAATTCTTGAATTATGCAGCAATGCTTTGGCTCTGGAGGAAATTGTTTTAGATTGCCGAAAAGACTGTTTTGGTGTCCTGGAAAAAATCTATCATTTTAATGTACCCTGTGTAGACAGCCTGTGAATACACAGTGTTAACGCTGTCAGCGTTGGTGTGCATCAGCAGCTGGACAGAAAATGGGGTAAAAGTAAGGAAAAGGTCACAAGAAAACACTGCGGCCTGCACAGGAAACACAGCTGGGATGAAAACATTTATGGATTTAGACAAAACTAAGATTGGTGTCAAATAACACGACTGTGTTAAATTACCTCAGATACACAAAAACTAGCAGACAAATTGGCTTTATGTGCTCTTAGACAAATCTCTACACTGTTTCTGTAGAAGTGTAACAAAAACCAGAGGATATAGTTGTCTGAGTTTTCCCTAATGGTCTATGAAGTTACTTCTGAGCTTCATGCCAGCACTCAGCGCGAGCCAACAGCAAGACTGACAGATTCCTTTGACTCAGACACGTTTGTTCTGTCACATTCTCTTGTCACGTGCACTGTGATGAGAGAGAAAGAGAGACAGAGCTAGAGAGACGTGGTGCCACCCGCACCACAAAGCCACCATCCTAGTGTCCTGCTGTCCCTCTTTCCCTGACCCAGCGCTTGTCATAGAGGCCCATTGACTCGGCTGAGGGAGGGAGGCCACTACCGTCCGGGTCAGTCCGCTCCTCAACCCTCGGCCGCCAACACTGGAGCTAACTGGAGTTGCTAAGCAACAGCTAACTGAGTAAAGTTGTTGGCGTGATGACAAGAGGGGCTCCCGATTTTGTTGGAGTCCAGTTCTAAAGTGGCTGATACTTTGCAGAGGAGCACTGAGGCGGCAATGCGTACAAAAGAGGAGGCAGGACAAGCCAACTGCCACCTCAGAGAAGCTGGGAAAACCAACATGCCTTTTAGAACCCTTTGCTTTAATGTGGTGACAAAATGTCCCTCTTTGAAATAAAGGAAATGGCACTTCTCCGCACTTTGCAGCTCCCTAATGGTCTATTAATGCCCAGCGGCATGCACATACTGTACACCTTCTATACCTGTCAGCACTACGCTGAGAACTAATAATGCCTGATGCAGTTGGCTTAAGGTGCTACTCAGAAAGGCCAAATTTAAACTGCAGTGTACTGAGTTTGAACAGGAACAGCTGCAGGCCTGGACAAACCTGCTGAGGCTAAAACACACAAACAAATTCACAACTCGTCTGGATGCAAGCAGGGGACACCCTAGGACACTGTCTTGGGTCGCTAGAGGAGGACACATAAACACAGCACAGCTGCCTCATGTCATCTCCCTAACCTCTGAGGAGAGAAACGCTCTCGAGTTATGTAAGGAAAGCAGAGGTGTTCACTGGTGAGGCATTTCATGGTTTATTCATGGGAAGTTCATTCAGAGCCTTAAAGAGTGAAGATGTAGCTGATCGTCATGAATTACATCCACATGTTGATTTATGTAAAGGAGTGTAACCACACAATTAAGTTATATCTGCATGCTGTACCTGGTAACACACACTGTACGCAGGCTCATTCATATTCAGCAGAAATTTTATTTTGAGTTCAAACTGTGTGCCAGTGACTGCAGCCCGTGCAGCTGTGGTGCAGAGGCTGAGCAGAGGATGGGTAACTCTGATCTGCATAGAACCAGTTTGTTTCATTGATCAATGGCTCAGCGCTGCCTGCTTGTAGCTATTCCTGCGGCGGTCAATACACCACTGCAGTTTCCGTACCGCCTATCGCGTTCCAGTTGACCTCAGCAGAGAACAGCACATATCTGCCCAGTCATCATACCCGACCGGAGCAAACAATCAATCAGATGGGATGGAGTGCATAATGAGTAGTTTGCCTGTGTGGCACTCATGTAATACAGATGTTAACAGATGGATATGTTGCCACCCACTGTGTGTGGAAACATTCTCGAGGACGGGAATAAACTGGGACCTGAAATAGACTTGTCTAGACATCACGTTTGTTATTAATGCAGACCTAGTTTTGCTGCAGTGTCATTCTTCTTTCACATTCTGTCTTTGCCCCACCCTCACTCTCCCACACACACGTTTAGATGCACACTCACTCCCTTAATGCTTGATTTGCATTGCATGAAATAACTGTATGATTTTGAAGGAACTCTGACAAGTCCCTGTGGGTAACTTTAAGTGGGTGCCCTCATGGATTACCTTAGCTGCACTTGAACTGCACTTTGCTGTGCCATGGCTGACTTTGAGATGTAACTCTTTCTGTGGATCTGAGCATCACTTCAAAATGCAGACAAGACTGTCGGCCTCTCATCACTGTGGTCAGCTGTAGCAGCGTTCGTACTAAAGTCCCAGCAGGATTATCTAACACCAAAAGGACAAATGTTACTGTTTTATGACATGAATGTCATAGGTCAGGAAACATGTCTGCATGTGAGTGGAGTGGAGCCGGTGGCGTGACAGGTGAATGAAGATGATTGAAAGTTCATATGGAACTTTAAGGGCCGGTTCGCCCAAATTACAACAAGAGTACAGGTCTTCCACCACAGTAGTGGCTCTGTTACCTCTTTCCCATCAACATGGAATGGGTACAGTTTCAGGTCCCGCACCTAAATTTGAACCCCTCATACTCCTTTTACACCAAATTAGCTCTCTTTCTTAAGCCTGTCCTGTTCAGATTTCTTGGAACCTTGGTGCTATCTAGGGAGCCAACCCACATTTCCACAAGTTTTGAGTTGAACCATGGAAATCAAGGATGCGTCACCAATGGAGGGTGTTGCACAGTGGAAGTAAACAGCAGTAGCAGAATATGCCACACCCACTCATGTCGTCATGGTTCCCACTTTAGGTCAAGAAAAATCTGCTATGTTTTGAGTCCAGCTGGGAACCAACTTTTCAAGTTCTGAATCAGTTTCTTTTTGGTGAAAATGCCCTAAAGGGTTCAAAGTTCGATGCACGAACCATAATGGCACCTGTTAAATGTTGGTGAAAAAGGAGTGTCAGAGCATTCTAACCAAAAATAAAATAGTTCAGGACCTAAAAATTTAGTTCTCAACTGGAACCAAAATATTGCAGGATTTTCTTAACCTGAAGTGCGAACAATGACAATATCAGTGGGCGTGCCATGTTCTACAGATTAGAAAGAGAGCATGAAGAAGTCAAGTGGGAAATCATCAGGAGAAAAAAGTGCGTGCAGTGGTCTCATGAGTTCAGTTGGTCCATGCTTGTTTTTTGGACGAAAACAAATCTGTAACAACAAAAGTTTGCTCAAGGTGATGCAGCATTTTGCCACTACTGTTATGTCTGCTGTGCGTTGTAACACCCTCCGTTGATGACCCATCCATGATTACAATGGTTTCACTCAAAACTGGTGGAAAGGGAAACTGGTTTGCGCGATAGAGCGAAGGTTACCAGAATCCACAATGTAATTTCATGGAAAAGGGATATGTGAGGATGTACTTGGACACAGTGGTGCTTTGAGTGACATGCTAACATGCTCATAAGACGATGTTAAATTTCATCCATAGGGGAACTTGAATGTGTGTACAAAATTTCATGGTTAAGCCATCCAATAGTTGTCAAGATATAATGTGGGGAAAAAAATGAAATGTCAACCTCATGAAGGCAGCCTCAGCATTATTCATCTGGGAACAGTTAGTGTATTTACAAAATTCCATAGCAATGCATCTAATAGTTGAGATATTTCAGCCTGAGCTAAACTCTCTGCATGGATAGATAACATTATGGGTTGTGTTTGGGAGAACAGACTCTTAAATGCATCTGCAGCTTAAAACAGTCTCTGTACATTTGCATTGCAGTAGTTTAATATTTATACCTAGTGCTTAATAATGAGTCTGCTTTATTTTACTTAATTATATGGGTAAGTGGACATCTGTGGCTGGACTGGGTTTGTTCTCTAAATATGCAGCTGCCTGATTGTTGAAGACTGAAGGTAAAGAGAGTCAGCGATGCTCTTGTGTTTTGGAATTTCATCAAAAACTCCATTACCAAAGAGCAGCTTCCTGTTACTACCTGAATATTTTATTGTTTTCATCCCACAGTCTGCCTCTTGTCTCATACTCCTTCCTTAAAGAAACAGTCCACTTATTTTATTTCTTTCCAACCAGGACAATCCCCTCTGTACTAATGATGCTTCCTCAGGAGTTCCTGGAATGTACATTTAAAAACAAACAATTAAAGCCTAAAAAAGAAGTCTCCTTTTTACTTGCCTTATTTTTTTGCCCTTTTGCTCTCACCTCTAAGTCTCATTTTACAGTTTTACTTTGACATTCACAAGCCTCACTTGTCTCTGTTACAGGTATCACAGAGACCATCGCCCAGCTGGCCTCGGGCTGGGTGACAGACAGGAACCTGCTCCATAAATACCACTACCACAAGGCCTACCTGATCCTCTGTGGCCTGGTCAACCTGCTCTCCCCACTGGCAACCTCCTACATCCTGCTGATGGTTTACGCTGTCTTCTTTGCCATCTTCTGTGGTGGATACATGGCTCTGCTGCTGCCCGTTCTGGTAAGGAGAGCACCCTACTTAAACATGGCAACATGCATTTGTACCCTCTTAAAACAAATGAACCTGTATTAATCACAGGGTTGTAAATTTCAGTAATGCTTTACCTCACAGGTCCCATAGTTACATCTGCCAAGGAGGTCATGTTTTTGCTGCTGTACATGCATTTGTGAGGAGGATTATGGAAGAAATATTAGCAGCTTTCACAAAACTTGGTTGAAGGGTGTAGCATGGGCCAAGGAAGAATCCATTACATTTTGGAGCGGATCCGAATCATGGGTGGGATACACAAATCATTTTTCAGATTCATTAACATTTAGAGGTAGGGCATTTGGCTGCACTCGCTGTGTGAAAAGAACTGATATGTGACTTTAAATTCATAGGAGGGTTCCTAGAATGGAGTAAGTGGCCTAATTTGATATACCTCGGTACAAAGATGAACATGCAGACATTTGGCATCAGTCTATGGGCATATGAGTTTACATCATGAAGAATAAAGTCTCCAAGAATTAATAAAAAAAACTAATAGCCCAGTTTTAATTGCTCAGCAAGGAGTGCAAAGTCATGGGTCTTAGGTGCACAGACTCTGTGGGCGTCTCAGACTGCAGAGGGTTGTGTGAAGTGGAGTAGAGATCAGATTTATGTGTGGTGAAAAGAAATACACTCTCAGTGATCACCTCACTGGTCTCTTCGCTAAGAAACAGTGGTGCCAGTCACACTGATACGTGATGATAATGATTCAACAAATGCAAAGAAGCTTGAGAAGGCATTGAAATGGTTGGTTTTTGTTTTTTGCATTATTGATTCGCTCCAAGTGTTGTATTTGCTTTCGTTGATAAGATCAACAAACATCCTTGTACTGGCTCATTGGAATTAACCTCCCACCTGTACACGGCATACTCACTGGCACCAAAACACCAAACAGACAGGCAAAGCAAGGTTCCTCTGACGCAAGGTTCCTCTGTGAGGCTTGACTGCATACCCACCCTATACTCTGCCTAACTCTGCCTCTGATTGGCTCACCCTGATTTTATCACCCTAAATCTAACCAGTCTCATTCCTCCTGCCTAAAACTAATGAATCCAACCAACAAAGGCAGCAAGTACCAGCCAATCACAGGGATAGTAAGACAGGGCGTACCTTTGCTATTCTAGGGAAACAAATTTGTGTGGTGCATTGAGCTTTGCTAATACCAGCATGCCAACATGCTGATTATAAGGCGATATTTACCACCAGCATCTTAGCTCTGATTGGACGGCAGTTACTCAGTCTATAGGGACTTAGGTTGGGAACCGGAGGGTCGATGGGTCAAGTCCCTGTCTACTTGACAGTAAATTATTTGAAAACTACAGACATAAAATAAACAGTCACCTAAAATGAAAGGTCTAAGAAATGACTCAACTAAGCACTTGGTATCAGTAATTGTTTTCCAGAAGGAAATTCAGTCATGGTTTTTGTATATTATAGGTTACGGTAGGACAGAGAAACTGACTGAGTAAATTTCAAGTGAAAACTTGTATTAGAAAGTCAGTAAAGATTAGTGAAGGCATGTAAATGTAGACTCTGTGGTACCTGTAGATAGCGTGCTCTCCTCAATATCATTTGACTTTTCATACAATCCCACCAGCATCAGTCCCTTTAACACCCTTACAGTAATCAGACTCTCTAATCTGCTGAATTCACAGTAAGTGTATTTGTGTGTTGGGGAATTTTGTACCATGAGAACATGGCTTCATTAAGTCATTGTGTCACGCACTGAAAGTGAAAAGTATCCGTGAAGCAAACCGTTGGAGATATTTCCCAACTGCCTTTATGGGTGGAACAACGTATTAAGTCAGCGAGTATCCAGTGTCATCAGGTCATGCCACACCTGAGAACAAAAACGTGAGGACATATATGTGGTGTGATTTCACTTGCCAATGGTGTGATCTCAAAGGGCAGGACTTGCCTCTGGGACTAATGTTGACAAGTAGGATCTTTTTTTTTTTCTGAAAAGGAATGGAAGATGAGTTAAAACCAGTTTTCTTCTTAAACCAGATTAGTACTAAAGCTTGTCTCTGCCTGTTGACATAAATCACTTTTTTCCAGACAAGGAAAATAGACTTTGAAAAGTAGGTCAAGTGTCTGCATCTTCTTAAAATGCTATGATCTCTTGTTTGACTTGGCAAGGGAGGGCTGGTTTGGTTTTAGCTCAGACTTTACTGGTACTGTGTTGACAGGTAAGTATCACCTCACCATCGGCATTAAAAACATAGGCCTGGAAGCTGCTGTCACTCATAAAGTGTTCGAGGGGTCTTTCAGTGCAGGAGCCAGCGCTAGACAACTGTTCGGGCTATTTAACAAACAGACTTTACTTTCAAATTAAAAGTTGTTTATCCTTCAAACTAAATCGGATCATTATCTGCATCACAGAGCGGGTCTAACTGCGTACATCATACCTGGAACCAAGGCAAGTTAGGTCCATAGGATTGCCTAAACATTTGTCAACTAGAATTACCACCCTGCAGCTCTATGCCTCCACATACCAGTCAAGTTTCTCTTACAGCTTCCATCCATGTCTGTGAACTCACACACATCTTCCCCCTGCGGACACAAAAGATCTACACAATCAGCAGAGTTTCAAGTTTCATGTTTTGTGATGTCATACTGACCTTCAACCACAAAATTCTAATCAGTTCATTCTTCAGTCCAAGTGGACGTTTGTGTCAAATTCGAAGAATTTCTCCCAGATGTTCTTAAGACATTCTGTTCCCAAGAATGAGATAGACAAGGTCACAATAACTTCTAACCTCTGACCACCAAAATCTAAACAGTTAATTGTTTAATCCAAGTGAACGTTTGTGCAAAATTAAAAAAAAAATCCTCAAGGTTTTCTTGATATCATATTCAGAAAAATGAGACAGTTAAGGTCACAGTGACCTTGACCTTTGACCTATAATGACCAAAATCTAATCAGTGCATTGTTAAGTCCAAGTGTATTTTTTCACCAAATTTGAAGAAATGCTGTCAAGGCATTTGTGAGATGCTGCATTCAGGAGAATGAAATGGATGCAAGGTCACATTGACCTTAACCTGTGACCTGTGACTACCAAAATCTAATCAGTTCATCGTTGAGTCCAAGTGAATGTGCAAAGTTTTACAAAAAAAATCCCCAAGGCTGGGCGGCACGGTGGTGTGGTGGTTAGCACTCTCGCCTCACAGCAAGAGGGTTGCCGGTTCGATCCCGGGCGTGGGAGCCCTTCTGTGCGGAGTTTGCATGTTCTCCCCGTGTCAGCGTGGGTTCTTTCCGGGCACTCCGGCTTCCTCCCACAGTCCAAAGACATGCAGATTGGGGACTAGGTTAATTGGTAACTCTAAATTGTCCGTAGGTGTGAATGTGAGCGTGAATGGTTGTTTGTCTCTATGTGTCAGCCCTGCGATAGTCTGGCGACCTGTCCAGGGTGTACCCTGCCTCTCGCCCGATGTAGCTGGGATAGGCTCCAGCCTCCAGGATGAAGCGGTTAGAAGATGAATGAATGAATCCCCAAGGCCTTCTTTAGATATCAGATTCACACAAATGAGACAGACAAGGGCAGAGTGACCTTGACCTTTGACCTATAACCATCAAAATCTTATCAGTTCATCATTGAGTCCGAAGAGACGTTTGGGAAATTCCCTCAAGGCAATCTTGAGATATTGCGTTCATGAGAATGGGACGGACCTACACATGCAGACGGATGGATGGACACCCTAAAAACATATTGCCTTCAGCTACAGTTATCACGGGCACAGAAAAGAAAGGAGTAGAAACATCCAAACACTGTTTTCATCACATTTTCATTACAAACTGTTGTATGCTTTGGAAAACATCAGTTAAAATATGTTGGCAGTGTGAAGTATATGCGATTTGCACAGTGCTGAAATGCTGAAATCTGTTTCAATTTTAAAATGTCAGTAAGAAATAAGATGACTCAGTGTGTGCAGAGCTTCAGGTTCAATGTGTTTTTCTGCTTTGCAGGTAGATCTCGTGGGGTCGGAGAAACTCAACAACTCCATGGGCTTCTCCATGTTCTTTGTTGGCCTTGGTTGCCTCACAGGACCTCCTTTGGCAGGTAAATGGATCGCGTAATGGAAAACCTTCAGTCAGACATGTGTTAACCCACTTTTCCACATGCACACAATAACAAACGTGTACATATGCACTGCATATGTATGGGATTGTAGGCATGACATCACTGTTCTGAAGTGATTTGTTACACAGAGGCCAAGGTGAGGTTTGTGTGTGTGTGTTGGCCCATAAGAGCTTCATGCAGTGAGTGAGTGAGTGAGTGAGTGAGTGAGTGAGTGAGTGGGGGGATCGGTGAAGGGGTTGATAAGCCTTTCTTATGAACATATATATTTTTAGGGGGTGTTGTGGCACATATTTTCATGGGGCCCTGAATTCCTTGCGGTGTCTCCAAGCATGTGTATGCCTGTCTGTGTGCATGTAGTCACTGTGGAGTGTGAAAACTGAAACACACAGGAGAAAAACAACCTATAGTTAGTGCAGCCCTGCAGACTAGGACTTTGGGGTTGCTTGGACAAAAATGCATACAGGGGTTACTGGGTCAAATTTCATCTTGCCTTGAAGTAGAATAACAGTGTTGTGTGTATGTCCATGGTCGGCCAGGTTTGAGTGTTTAAGTGATGGCAGATTGCCTTTGTTAGTCTTAGAGAGCTGTTTCTAATCAGGAATCTTACTGTGTTTTTTGTTACATCAGGTTGTGGCAGATTCTTTCTAACGAATTACGCCTTTTCTAGGTCAGCTGTAAAAAAAAACATCAATCATCTGTGAAGCGCATGAACGGCTGTGTGAATCAAACCTGTTTTTATCTTCACTGAAGCGCTGAAACTTGCACTCCATGTCTCATCATGATAACACATATATTACGATTTTTTTCTGTGATTATGCGAGGTACTTTTAGGAGAAATAACTCTTTGGCCCCATGTTTGGCCCCAGTCAAAGCGGGGGGTTCCCTTGAACCTATTGACATGGTCCCTGCCCACTGTGTTGGGCAATCCCCTCAGAGCGGCTTATGGATTTGGGGTTGAAATGTGACTAATGACCCCTTTAGGGTGGTACGGAAATAGCATGTGGCTCTGTTTACCATCTCTGTGGTTCGAATAAGAAACGGACGTTAGGCAAACTATGTTCTCTCCTTTCAGGTCACAGGTTGTGATAACAGAGCTGTTTGCATACACAGCTCTTTGGGATGGTCAACCATCTCAGCAGCAGCTGTAATGTGGTCATACCTGCTTTTTTATCTGGTCCTCTTTTATGAAGTAAAATGTCAACATGGCTCATGTGAAACAAGAACACAAAAGCACAGACAGTTATGAGTCACTTGCAGTATAGTTTTCACTGAAGTCATGCATGCTAAAAATGTGAGCCCTCCCTGTTCTATACAAGAACATTTGGGTTGTTAGGGCATGAAAATCCATCTTGATCATGTTCATCCTTTTTTATTTGGTAATAATGCAGTTAATAAATGTTCATGTTGCATTAATAAATATGGATAAAGCCATCAGGTCTGCAGCTGTAAATGCCATAAAAAAAAGTTCTGCACTTTTTCACGAGATCAGTGTTTAAACTGTCCATGGGTGGGGTTTTCCTGATGACCATTAGAGCTAAAAAGACGAAGCAAATGTTTTGCTGGGAGAAAATAAACCACAACCATTGGTATTTTTTGGGAGCAGTATGGGAATACAGAAAATCTGCATGCAAATTTCCTGTTTGACAGCTATGCACACGCACTTTGGGTCTGGTGCGAATTATACTATTGCTGTGCTCCGTTTTAGTCAACAACAAAAAACCTATTCAGACAGAGAATGTCACAGGGGCTAATGTTAGCCACACAATATACAAACTAGTCCTGTTGTGTGACTAGCATATAGGCCTAACATTAGCAAGTGCTACATAATCGGCTACATTAGCCTATTCATTGTATCCCTGCTGGGCGATCACAAACCATATATTGTCCTTTGTCCTTGTCCTTGTTGAGGTAGTCGTTGTGGTGTTTGTCCTACAGTTGGTAGCTAGCTGTGACCTGGAGGCATGACATCAGATTGAACAAAGGATTTCATTGGTCAATTGAGGTTCATCTGAATATTTTTTCCACTGCACAAATGTTCTGCAGAGGTGTGCAAACATTTATAAGAACCTTCAAAATCAGTTTTTATACATTTCTGTGCAAACATGTGGATGAAAATCCATGCTCAGTGTGAAACAGCTCTTAATAATAATATTCTAATATTGGTCATTATAAAGCAATTAGCTACAACTCACAAAATCTCATTTCTAAGTTGTACCACTTTCTAATGAGTGCTTTATTAGTGTTCAAAGATGTTTTATGGATCCTCTTGAGTCCAGGTTAACTTTGTTGTTTGTTTTTTGATATTTTATGCATTTATTTTTGTCTTTGTTCACCTGCTTAACCGCCCTTATCCTACATGCATGATATACTTTTTAAGCACAAGCTCAGCTGCAAATCTGACTGATCATTTTGACAGTCTGACAGTATGAAGCTGCTGGGAAGCTGAAATACACAGAAAATGACACAGGCACCTGTAGAGATCTACAAATCTTTATTGACAATGGCTCAAAATGTTAGCATAAAAATACCGTTTCTCTGCTTATACACAAATACAGCACAAATATGTAAGAAAGAATACTATAATACAGGCTGTACCCCACTAGTTCTTGTGCCCTTTTTATTGGAAGTCCACAAACTACTGTGAATCACTGCCGATATTAATTCATTGGGTTTCTTTTGGCTGTTCTACGCACATAAAGTAAATAATGCATGAAAGCCCTACAACAGTACTTTCAATGGGCTTCCTCAGCTTGTCTCTTCCTGATACACTGTATATAAATATGCTACTAGAAATTGTTTGTTTGTGTTTTGCAGGTTTCCTGTACGACTACACCCAGACTTACGACTGTTCTTTCTACCTGGCTGGGCTCTGCTATCTGCTCTCTTCCGTCTCGCTGTTCATGGAGCCGCTTGCTCAGCGCTGGAAGGCCAGGAACAATCTGACCCGCACCAAGAGAGCGGAAAGCAGCTGTAAGACCAACGGCTGCTTCACCCCCGACCGCCTGCAGAACGGCGCTGTGTAGTAATGAAACCCAGGGAAGCCCTTCGATCTTGAACCAGCATGCTCATAATTTGCCATGGGCCCGCATACCTTGGACCTTGGACTCCAGCTTAAAGTCAGGACCCAAGTGACCCTTAATTTCAGCAGGAGCCTAACACAGGCCGAGGAGACCGCAGTAACACGTCTAAGAACATGCAGCAGTTGGGACGTTGGTGAATGATTGAACTTTTAAAGAGCCAAAATTATGTTCTGCAAAATATTTACCCCCTTACTCTTGTTCTTATCAAACAGTACATGCATCCAAACTGACACAGCACATTTTAATATTAGCTGCTTTCCAATTATAACTTATTAAAACACATTCTGTTTCCCAACGCAACAACAAAATCTGCAATCACTTTGCAGTATCTTCACATTGCACATTAATATTGCTGGAAACTAAGCTATGCAGTTGAGCTTGAAATCCTGTTATCCGAAATCCTTCTATCATTCTGCGATGCCATTAATGGAAGCACATATCCATGAAGAAATAATTCTCACTTACTTTCTCTGGAAGCATTTACCTGTATCTGTAAACCTGTACTCACTGGTATGCACTTTGGGCCAAGTTGTGATTATGCTGCATGACATTTCTTATGACCTTTTTAACTGCCAGCAACCACTTAAAGCTGGGGTAGGCAGTTTTTTGGCAACGGCAAAAAGAAAAAAGCCAAAATTTGAAAACACAGCCCTCCTCCTGCACCTCTGCCCTCTCTGGCCTAAGCCCCTCCCACCTACAGAAACATGAACATTTGCCACAGCCATGAGCCTATGACTACAGTTAGCGCTTCAGTTTCTGAAACACTTCACCGATATTTAAACGTTTTTATTGTGTTTGTTGCCAGACTCTCTTTTAGCCTGTCTTCCTTTTTTGGGTTGTTTTGTAGTGTAGTTAGTTGTTGCCAGTGCTCGAATAGCAACTTTTCTGCAAGATTTTCCACCACTGAATCAGGCTTTCACCATCTGAAGGGACATGCACGTACATCTGCATTTGCAGAGGAGCCAATAGGAGTGACCTGTGACTGGCCACAGTCTCCCTAGCAACCCAAAAACAGAGCCAAGAGGAGGTGCAGGAGTCATGTTTTCTCTCAAGCTAGTTGAATTACAGTATGCTCAAAAGTTATTATGGGATTTTTCCCCCAAAGATGCCAAAAATAAATCAATAAATCAATAAATAAAAACTGCCTACCCGAGCTGTAACTGCAGCCTGCTTCTGTGACACAAAGTGTAACCTGCTCTTCAAAGCCAAAAAGCAGCAACTGCTTCAGTAGTTTAATCTCTTGCCCCAGCAGGATTATCGTAGGCACAGGGGTAGATTGTACGGCATGTTCTGGCATTTAGAGGTATAATCATATTCTCGTATTTATATCCTTATTATTAATATTCTGGATGCTTTTATTTGTCTGTCAGCTACTGCAGCATACTTTGACAGACACACTATTCACACTGCAAAATGTTCAGCTCATTTGGACATCTGTGCTGCTGTCCAGACTTTTGGATATCTTTCTTTCAACTTTTTGCCCCAGAAATTACTGGACAGAATGTTAAAAGTTTTCATTTCCTCTTGAACCCTTTCATTCATTGGTTCATCTACTACCTTTTGTACTTCATGACACTACTTCTGTTTTTCATACCTCTCATAGTTTTTTAATAATGTGTGTGCGTGGTGTTGGTGATTCAGAGGCAGTGAAAAGTTAAACTGACCCTTCAACTGCGTTCATCTCTTACCTACATAAAAACTGACACTTTAACTGCGGACAGTGCACAGACAAACTGTCTCTACAACTGAGATTTCAACTACTTTCAGCAGTAAACACGTCTGTTGACATGCTTAATTTATTTTTATATAACTTTTATTTTGCTAGGATCTGTGCCATTAAAATTAAAAATCTCTTTTTCAAGGGAGTCCTGGCCAAGATAGGCAGCAGCACAAGTTTCTGCTCTCATCTCGTACTCTTTATCTGACAACTGAACATCTGTTAGTCAACTGATCTATCTTAGTCGAGTTTATCACAGGAAACGCAGTTCAACTTTTATTTGTAATGCTGCAAATGACAGTTCAGCTGCTTTCATGTTTTACATTTTAGCAATTCAGCTGTTTTCAGTGCTTGTGAGTCAACTGATACTTCAGTTGCTTTCATTCTAACACTTCAGTTTCTTTCAGCTTTTATTCTTTAGCTGACAGTCCAATAACGTTCTCGTCTGGGAACCAGACAAATCCGCGAGCTTATGTTTTACTTCCTTTGGCAGATGCATCTGGTCCTCCTCCGCTTTGGACAGATTTCAAGCCACCTGAGACGTGCCAGGCCAATCACAACCATTTATTTGATGATAGGCTTGTTTGCAACAAAGACCATAAAGAGGAGCTCCGTTGAGTCATTTTCGAAAACAAGATGGCTGCAGCTGATGTGGACCTTTCTGTCAAAGTTTTGGATTGCCTGGGTCCAGACCCTTAAAATCCGTCTATGACATGGACTGATTTGTCGGGCATCATGACATGATGGTTAAAAGCAATCAATTCAAAGAATGCTGTGGGTGGACTAACAATTAGTCAGTCAGTGTCATGGCAGGACCAAGTTGTGCGCTCTCCGTGGTCCACACCTTCCACTCACTCCGCCATATTGACTGATTACATAGAGGCAAGTCTTATCCACAACGCTTAACATCATAGTTTGGTTTTACTTAGCTGTGCTCCACCCTGAAAAGTCCGGCAAAACCAGTATGTTGGCATGGTTACAATGAAAACAATGTAATGAGCCAAAAATTCTGTCTGACATCAGGCAAAGTAAAACGAACTGGCCGGTATGATTTAACTTAACGAAGAACAATGACCTGCACTTAAAGCTTTACTTGAGAAGGAAGACGTTTGCTTTACTTCAACAGGGTTTGGCAACAGTCATATACCAACTCATAATATACCAGCTCATCTTTGCACGCTGTCAGGCAGTAATTTCCACCCACTTTTCACCAAGTCCTTCAAGTGATTGGCTGGTACTGCTGTACTGTCATTGGCCATCTACACCATACCTGGTCACACACTGATAAGCCTTTGATAACTCAATCAAAAAAATCAAAAATTAAATGAGAGGATCCAACTAACTTGCATGTGGAGTTTGGTGTGGCCATGTCAGGCTAACTGCATTTAAACACATACAAATATTTGCTAACAGGCAACAAACCTAAAACTGAAGCTTTCAGCCATGACACTTTAACTGCTTTCATCTGCCTTCTGCTGTGTCACCTCAGCTCGTTTCAATGCTCACACTTCAAATGACAGTTGAAACATTTTTAGTGCTTCAGCATCAACTAGTATTCACCTCCTTTCATCACATTTTAACCTGTTTACAGTGTTTGCACCTGCAGTTTTGAGTGCAAGCAAGCACACTTCATTTCCTTCAGAAAACTTAATTATTCTTTTGTTGTATCAAAACCTCAGTAGTGACCTTTTTAAACACTACAACAAACTATAAACTGCCTCTTTCCTTTTGTGGGTCAGCAGTGAATCATTTTAATAACTGCACATTCACGTTATGTTTTACTCTGCAGCGCCTGCAGGTAACGGTCACGCCTAGCTCACCGTCTGCGAGCTGTTCTATGCAAGTGCTAACACACAGAGAGATATCTTTCATTGACAGCTCATTTGTACATCATTTTAACTGTAGCAGTGATACCAGCTCCTTAAAGAAGAAGCCAGTTTGGTCGAGATTTAAGTATGCTTCCTAAATATATTGATCATAGTTGGACTGCTGATGAGCTCCGCTGAAAAGCAGGGTTTTCTGTGTCATTCTGTCAACCTTGTGTGTCTGTAAATCTCTGACCAACTGCGTTACAAAGATGTTTTGCTGATGTTGCCCATATAAACTGGACTGATAGGAAACCGTTGCCTCGCCTTTACAGTGCCTACAGGCAGCCAATTAATGGCAATGCAACTTCTTATTATATTGTGTTTATATATGGGAGTCTGTTGGTTGTTTTTTATGTCGTAGAGGTTTTTGTGTTTTCAGTGAATTCCTTGTTTTTCACCACTGTTTGCCTTACAAGGTACTGTATTGTATCTTTACTAACTCTCCTGTGATGTCAGCCAAAGACACATTAGAAACCTACCTGCAACTTGAAGCTTATTATTAGTTAAAAAAAAAAAAGTTTTAGCTGTTTAAATATATTTTAAACGTGATGACTCTCCATTATTCAGTCATTAAGTCTTACGCGAGGGCAGCCCAGGATCCAGTGCTGGATGTGTTTTGTTACGCTGCCCTCTTGTGGCGGAGGGAAGCCCCTACTCAAAGAATGCTGTCTCAATTAGTACCAAATTATTCCCCCTCATCTCACTTTCACAATACTGAGCAAGGCTCTTTGTATTGTTTCAATAACGACAGTCATGCACAAAAGCTCTTTTGGCTCACGAGTTGCATTCACCACCAGTATGCTTTTGTGATTGAGGGCCACAGAATATTTTGTACCATAATAAATCTTTTATGAAATGTACTTGATGCTTTAAAAGTAGATTTTGGTTTGGGATTATTTTACTTTATAGTTATCTGGATATGTTAAGGATCTGTATGTTTGAGCATTATCTTGAAATCATTTTTATGCCCCTCTGGTAATGTCTTAAACGCCACTGATAATGACCTGAGTTTGGTTTGATGATGTTGAATCTTATGTTTTTTGTTGCAGCAAATGCATTTATGGGTAAAGCACTGTTTTGTCACTACTCTGGCTCCTGGATTTGTGAACTGATAGTTTAGAGAATATGCTTAACCAATCATAGATATCTTGTTCCAAGTCCTTAGAGTTCATTTTTAAGCCTTGTAACAGTGCGCAGTCAGCTGTAATAAACTGACATGTGACTCAAGTCTGTGCTGGTTTGATTCAGACAACTCGGAGCAATAAATGCACTGATACCACGTTGACGTCTATCTCTCTCTGCAAGGAAGACACTCACAAGTTGCATCATCTTTAACATGTTTTATTGACACATTTTTTAAACACAGACATGAAAACACAAAATGATTCAACTATATTTTTACATTCATTTTCATCTTGGGTTTAAAAGTGGACACATCAAATACTTATTATTCCACTTTGGTAAAAAAACAAAAAACAATTTAATGTCATTACAGATTGTTAATGTTACAGTAAACAGGTTACTTACAGTAGATGACACCTGACGGGTGGCGTGGAAACACACTGATGCACCAGCAGCAGTCCAGTGGAGCTCTGAATGAGAAACATACAAACATATTTTAATCTCGTCAGTAGTTTACATGTGAAATGATTTGAAAATGATTGTTTGTGCAAATTAACACTTGTTTTTATAAATTTATATGATGATTAGGGCCGCAACTATTCATCATTTTCATTGATGAATAATCTCTTTTATTTTCTCAATTAATCGATTAGTTTTTTGATCTATTAAATGTCCGAAAATTGTGAAAAAATATTGATCAGTGTTTCCCAAAGTCCAAGATGACCTCCTTTAAATGTCCCAACCCAAATATATTCAGTTTACTGTTATAGAGGAGAAATGAATCAAGAAAATATTCACATTTAAGAAGCTGGAATCAGAAAACTTTTTTCTCTTAGAAATTACTAACACTGATTAATCAGTTATAAAATTATTTGGCAATTAATGTAATAGATGACAGCTAATCGATTAATTAATTAGTCATTCTGGAACTAATGCTGATCAATGCAATATCTAAGTGAGTGCTTTACGCTATGATAAACTGCTCTGCACTCAGCATGGAGAACATAATTAAGGTGTGAAATTGTAGTTGACACGTTTTGTGGCTTTAATAGATCACTGTGTTGTCTAACACTAAGTCAGGTGATCTATCTGACAGTAATGCATGAGCAAGTATAATGACACGAAATGTGCTAAACTGAGGTGATAATACAGTGCCATATTTTTTACAGAATGTTGAGATCTCAAACTAACACTGGCACAAAATTGGCACCTTAAGAACGGAAATGTGGTGACACTTTGACCAAACTCTGTATAATTAAATTTCCTACTTTATCCAGATGGAGGTCAATTAATTTCACTAATAGCCTTCAAAATTTGTGTAAATTTTAAAATTCCTTTTTTTGAGAAGGTGAAGTGGACCTATTTTCTTTAATGATTATGTCATGTACAAAATTGCCACTTGTAAATCAATCAGTCATGCAGTGTTACCTTGAATTTGTGGACAAAATCTTGTTTTTCTTGCATGCCTTCACAGAAAATGACAAACATGGTAACTCATCGATTGATTGAAGGCCACTGCACAACAGCAAAACTATATCAAAGCATACATTTAAAAACTCTCACACAACTCGTGCAGTATAATCCAAGTCTCATTTATCCAGTCCTATACTCACTACTTCCCAAACACATGCATTTTTGCTGAAACTTTTACTTCAGTTTTAAATCGTAATGTTTTAGTGAAAATGTGTGTTTGGGAAGTAGTGTGTGTACCATTGGATAAATGAGACTTGGAATACAATGGGTTGTGTGTGAGTTTGTAAACGGATGTCTTGATATAGTTTGGCTGTTGTTAAATGTGACCCTGAATCAATCAATAAATCAATATGTTCGGCATTTTCCATGGAGGCATGCGAGATAATCAAAGCTTCCCTCACAAATTCAATGTAATAGGGCATGACTAACTGATATACAAATGTTCATTTTGTGGGTGCAGTATTCCTTTAACACTTTGTTTCAAGACAAACGCTAATATCTCATTTTAAAATGAAACACTAGAGAACACCTGACCAAGTATTGTACTGCTGCTTGATATATTGATTAGTAAAATTTTAATTGCATGCCTCTCTAGGTTTGGTTTGACACTGTGGCAATGTGATAAATAGCACATGTAGCTGCGTAAACATATTGGAATTAATGTAAAAGGCATTCTGCTATCAGCAAAGTATTAATGAATTGATTTTATTTTCACAAGCTACATTTTAATTACAAAATGGTGGCCTATTGGTGGATTTATAAGCTCAAGGACTGGGCTTCCTTTCACTCTCACATTAATATTCTCCACTCCATTAACTGGAGGTTATCATTTGTGGCCTGCAGACATTAACATCTCCTAATGCAAAATATAGTTATGTGCCAGTAGCCATTTTTTCTATCTCATTATTGAACCTTTAAATTACATTTTGCCTGACTGATATTGCTAATGTGGGCTTGAGCAAGAACTAATCTAATAAAGAGGTCTTTTAGCAAGATGTGTAACATTATATATGATCAGGAGTTGCTTACTGACAATGCTCAGCATGAATAAATGTGTCTTAATAAAAGACAATACATGAGCTTAAAGCTGTTTTTGCCTGCCGTGAAAAAAAAATTGGGCCTTTATAACTGAGCCTACACCAGTTTTCCGACAGACTACATTACATTAACCTTTTTAACCTGTTCTGTAGCTTCTGGAGATTTGTCTTTAAGTGAAAGGTAATTCTCATTTGGTTTAACATCTCAACTGAGGCTGCAAAACACAACTAAATGTGTAGGATTGTTTTTATCTCACCTACTCAGAGGGTCCAACAACTGCAGCAGGTTAAATGTAAAAATTCTACTTTTTACATCAATTTAGTAATGAATGTAAACAAACACCTCTGCATGAGTATATTTTTCAAAGAGTATACATTCTGGTAGTAAAATGTGCACTATTTAATACAATTAATATCATTTTTGTTTTGCTGATTCTCAAGCTTGTGATGGGAGCAGTGCTACGTGCAGTGGGTTGTTGTGGGCAGTAAATGCTCCTGTTATCTTTCACAATAAGCATTTTTCACTGAAGACATTTTGACTTGTCACAGCAGGAAAAGCCCAGGTGAAAATAATGAAATTCACAATGGCTGAATTACATTTGGCTGCATTGATTTCATGTTCCTGCTATTGTGCATGCTGGCTCACAGTCACTCTCTCTGGAGCGCCTGAATACAACCGTGCTTTTCCTACTGTGACAAGTCAAAATGTCTGCTGTGAGAAAGGGCTATTGGATTAATGCCAGTTGCCATCAGCAGAAATAACCTCAGTAATGACTTTGGCTGAAAACCAGTGTGCCATTATGCATTTGTTATTGTAAACATGGTGGTGTGGACACTTTATACTTACCACTGCTGCCTAAGCCACCGATACAGACCTGGCAGGCAGGACTTCTTCTCTGTACTCACCCTCATGTTGTGTCTATACAGCAGTTGTACAGTGATACCAGCTCTGTCCTGGGTGTCTGATGTGCATGAGTGTGACTTGTCAGGTAGACTGTGAGAGGAAGGCAGGAGCTCCATGTTCCTCAAGATGGCAATGTTTCTCTAGTGAAGTAAGGGGTCCTTCTCAGCACAGAACACAGCATTTGCTTTCAAACTACTATGACTAAACTGGATGGTAGGAGGAAATGGAAAACTTCTTTTCCTGTTTAAAGTGGCCTTAAACTTATAAAAGGGCACTGGCAAAATAAACAGGTCTCCTAGAAGAATCTGAGGGAGGGCTTGTGTCCGCGGCGTGGACTCCTTCCAGCAGTGTCAAAAAGGGTAAACAATCTGGCCTGTCGGTGTGTCATTTCCATGCTGCAGCAGAACTCAGACGACGATGGAACACAGCTTCAGCACAGCAGACATGCGTCTTCACTCGTCTCCTCGGAGAGGGTTCAATCAGAGGAGAACACAAAGACGGGGGCAAACAATATTCCTAGCTGAGGTTTGGGCCAATCCTCTTCCCTGAGCCAAACATTAAGTCAAATCAAATCATAACTGGGCAAAGTATAATAAAGACAAATCAGCCCAGTGGTTCAGCTTGGCCTCTGCAGTGAGACAGCTTGAACTGTTATGGAAATTTCAGAGCAGTGTCACCCACAATCTCCCGAGTGGAGTGTGTGACGGTCGGTGATGGGATTTCCTCAGCTCCTATTCAGAACCAGGAACAATGCACATGAAAACCTTTAGAGTAATGAGCAGGGAAGACAACAGGAAACCGGCACGTGCTGCTGTTTGCTCCTGCTCTCGGCTCCCGAACTGCGCCGCTGTCTGCACCTGCCACCGTTTCACACTGCAAACTGGCTGTAAACAAGAGGCAGCGGAGGCTCCTCCATCCTGATCAGGTGTTCACATGCCAACGGGAAACGTTGAGGGTGTAACAGGGGATCATGGGGGAGTAACTTATGATGGGTCAACTCAGAAGCTCAGAGCAGGCCTGCAAGCAAACAGCGATCCTCACACGACACGTGGGTCTCTCTTCACTGGTGCTAAACAAACTGCATATTGTCTCCCTTCTCGTGTGCAGAAACACAATTTCAAGTGACAACTCCTTTCGAAACACAATAAGGCATGGCAGCGTGTTTCTTCAATTCACTTCCATCGAAGAAACATGTTTCCCTTCAAATGAACAATTTATTGATAATCGGTCACATTAAGTGCCCAAACGCACTTGCAGGTATGTGAACAGCTTCGCATGGGCTCTACGGATTTTCCTTTCCCATGACATCAAAGCGTACATTGCTCAATTTTCCACTTAAAACAGAAGTCAGCACAGGTGCAGATGGGATACACAACTTAAAAGTTGCCTCATTAGCGAGGACTCACAAACACCTTCTCTGCAGAGGTTTTTCAGCCCTGCGCTCGTCTCCTCGAGAGTCCAGCATTGAAGTGGGTGTGATGTTCACATATATAACAGTTTTCTGACATATTAATGATTTCAATACAGAATAAACCAAACTCAGCAAATTATAATTCGGGGTGGGTTACTATTGCATGACAAACATACAATGGCGAAACAAAATATGGTAAGTAGGCCTTGGTAACATGTCAGCAGGCGTGAGAAAATACTGTCCAATTTAGACCTCTAAAATTCTGATTCAAACATAAACTGTTATAAACTGTTAAAGTATTTCTAAAACTTTAAAATGACACAGACCTACTTACTGAACAAATAGCAGGTTTTACTTACTTTGTACCAACATTTTACTGAACTGAATATTATCAATCTTGGAGGGCCTACTGGTTTCAGAGCAATAAATGAAACAACACAAAACTCTCTAAGCGTTTTTATCCATTACTACTGTAGTTTTTCATAGATCACGTTACACAACCATTTCTAAGGCAGGGATGCACAAAATAAAATATGAAGTAAAAAATATGAAAAACATGTTAGTATTTGCTTACTATGCTATGCGTATTGTGTTACGGGCTGTTCCCTGGGCAAAAATCTCACATCTGTTAGTATTCGGCATTCCACATTAAGTTGACATTTAGTTTTACCAGTGGACACAGTTCATTGTCTATCTTGCATTTTGGTGTTCCAATATTGAGGGACACATGATTAGAGATACGTCAAAATCCAAACCATGAGCCTGAACATGTCTTTTTTTCAAACAAAAGTCACAACATAGGTGACTAAAATGTGTGAGCTGTGTCTGGAGACATTTTATATAGTGACCTTTTAAACACTGTCCAACTTTGAGAACACACACACAGGTAGGCCAGTGTGAGCCCATCAAAATTAAAACATGTCGCATACCTCTTCTTCAGTACAACACACTCCATTCACCAAAAATTTTAAGCCTCTTTTAAGCTATCTTGTTGTGATCAGGGTGGTTAACTGATTAAAGCAAGACAGATGAAAACATCAAGTGATTGGCGTATGATGCGCTGGAGAAAAGCTATACGACATGTTTTGACCTTCAAAATGTTACCAGGAGTCTTTTTCCTGATTAGCTTTGTACCAAACCATACACTACACCTTAACCCTCAATGCAAAAATGTCATTCTCATCTTCGTCTCCATCTCCATCAAAAGTGATTATAGTAGAAATATTATTGCACCGTAATTCAAAGCTTTGAAAAAGGATGTTTTCAGATCCCCCTCATGTTAATGCTTCTTCAGGAGGTAGACACAATAACACCTATACAATCTAAGGCAGCGCAGTATAACAGCCCAGACAGAAAAATTACCTTTGTAAAGCTTGTGATTTTTCAGCTTTTGTTAACACTGCGTCAGGGAGGTGTGGCTTGTGAGGCCATTGTTTGTGTTTTTATTGTAGTGCAGGTGTTATTGTGTCTACTCAATGCATTTCTAAATGATCTGGCTCTTTTCTTGCAGTAGAGTTGGGTAGTTAAGATTTAAACCTGTAAATGAAACAAACATTTGTTTTCTATGTGACTTAGCTCTTCTTAAATGAAATTTATTCATCAAATGCTCCTCATATTTAACTGTTTTACTGTATTCTGTCTGAATTACTGCAGATTTATGACTCTGTGAGCAATTCACACACCCTTTAAAAATGATTTCAAAAACACACAGCCTTTTAGATTTGAACGAGGGCACTGTTTGTCCTTTTAGTGGATTACATGGCAACATACAAACACTCAAGAACCATACTAGTGTACCCCATAATGCAGAACACACAGCATGCAATAGTTACTGACATACAGCAGATTCTTTTTTTTTTTTTTTTAAACACCATTTGAACTTAGTGTGTTCTGATTTTTTTTTTTTTTTAAGATGCTCCACGGACCACAATCATGACCAGATAGTCCTCTTCACTTTTAGCCAGAGCTTTGGCAGAAGAATCCAGGAACTGCTGGGAGAAATCACAGGGAGGGAAAGCATGAAGCACCCCTGTGTTGTCTTTATCTCTGCTCCCTCCCACAGGTAGGCTGATGACTCCAGCTGCTTGTTTTTGGTTGAGGTAGGACACCAGGTTGCGAAGCGGCCGCTGAGTTGAAGCTGCAGGGTCAGACGCAGATGAATCCTCTGTGGTCCCAGGTACTGCCAGCAGGATGGCGTAGCCACCAGGACCCGCCACCTTGATGCGCCGGGACACCTCGTCAAGCTTGGGCTGGTCCAGACGAAGACGCTGGGTGATCTTTAGTTCGCTCACCTGCCTCCCTGTTGTGCCCTCGACAAGCAGGTCGCTGGCTACGTTGTGGTCGCCCTCCAGCAGGTGCATGTTGGCTGGGAAGTTGCTGTTCTTGAGCAGCAGCATACCTTGCCAGGCCAGACTTAGTTTGGTGCCGTCTTGTTTGGACGGCTGGCCTCCCTTGGAACTGCCCTCAGAACGTTCTCTCTTGGCCGGCCCCTTACCACCATCGCCTGCTTTGCGCTTTCGCTCTCCAACTGCTGAAATGCCACTGCTTGAAGGTCCCTTGTCAGAGAGACTCTGGCTTTTAAGTCTCCGTTCAGCCCCACCTCTTTCGAGGCTGCTGTGGCGTTCTCGTACAGGAGAGGGTCTCTCGCCCCGAAGAGGGCGCTCTGAGTCACTGAAGCGCCCTCCATCTCTGCTGCTACCTCCAGGACTGCCATCTGGAGAAGCACGTCTACGCCGTACTGTCCTCTCAGTGCTGTCAGGAGAGTGGTCTATGTGGCGTCCGTCCTCCATTAAACGGCGTTTGCGAGCAGGTTCTCGTCCCTGAAGCTCTCGTTCCAAAGACCAGGGCTCTCTGACTCGCCGCTCACGCTCCAAGTGCTCAAGGGGTTCAAAGGGTGAGGCGCGTACCCGCTCACGAATAGCTGGGTTGGGCCACTCAGTTCCAGGAAACAGCTCTCTCTCCCTAAAGTGAAGCGGCGGTGGAGTCCGTTCCCTGACCCTCAGAGGTTCAGGTGTGGCACGGTGGACAAATGACTCCGCCACCATGTCAAACGGTGGTATTGGGAGAGGCTGCAGGAACTGCTGCTGGTAGCGATGCTCTGTGTCAGCAAAGTCCACCCTGAGTCTCCTCTCAGGACCTCCCAGCGGGAAGCCCCTCATGTGTGTGCATGCTGCTTGTGCAGCGTCCAAACTTTCATACTGAATGTAGGCCCAAGTGTCCCCCTTTCTATAGTCAATGGTCCTTATTGTGCCAAAGCGATCAAACTCTCTTGCCAGGGCAGCCACAGGAACCCAGGGTCCAAGTCCACCCACCCACAGGCGTGTAGTGGGAGTTGCTTTCCCATAGCCTATCTTTATAGGGTTGTGGCCTACTATTTTGCCAGACATACTAAGCTTAGCACGGTGGGCCATGTCAAGATTCTCAAATTTCAGAAATCCGTATGTGCTGGTTTGTCCCCGTGTGGGTCTCTTAATGTCCACTTCCGTTATGACCCCAAACCTGTCAAAGGCTCTCCTCAGGTCTGCTTCTGTAACAGTTATGTCCAGATTGCCTAAAAACAACGTCCTATTAGCTCTTTGGTCATCTTCTGGAGATATAAAATCCTCCTCACGAAAAGCTGCTCGCTCTGCAATGAAAGCAGGACGTGCCCTGGCTTCAAACAGTGCAAACTCTCTGTCCCGCTCCAGTTCCCTGGGCAGAGGGGGCGGCGGGGGCGGGGGGAGCCGTCCCAGGGCCAGCTGCTGCAGCCGGTAGTCTCTGTATCCAAGCCCGGTGGGCGAGAGGGGTCTCTGTAAATGTCTATGGCTTTGAGCTGCACCGTACAAGTCTCTCTCCACAGGGGAGCGGCTTCTCCTCCTGTTGATGTACACTGCCTCGATTTTTAGCGGCCGGTCGTACAGCACCAGCCGTCCCCTCGCGTGTTTAGCAGCTCTGGCGTCCTCCGGCTTCCTGAAATTCACAAACGCTATCCGCTCGTCGTTGCTACGGCTTATCTTTACGCTCACATCCCCGAATTTTTTAAATTCATGAAAGAGTCCATCCTCAATGTCTTCGTCGCTCAGCTGGGTGCCGAGGTCGCTTATTTTGAGGGTTTTGTACTCACTCTCGGTGCTGGGCGGCTGCACCCGCGGCTCCCCCCGTGAAGTGGTCCTTGGTGAGGCTAAATCCAGCGTCAGGCTCAGGTTGTGGTTTTTGCCGACGGAGCTCGCGGCAGCAGACTGACAACTGTGATTATTTCCTGTCCGGCCGTGCCCGTCGAAATCTCTGTCTCTTTTATCACCGAGCAGACTCCTTCTCGTCGAGCCACCGTCGCTTTTGGTCGAGCTATTTCCATTATTACTCCCACTGGAAACAGAGAGAGCCCCCATTTTCTTGCTGGTCGGGTGGCATCCTCCCCTGTCTCGAATATCGTCCAAGGCCCGGGAGCGTTTTTTAATCGGCGACCGCTCTTTACCTTTCATCTCAGTCCACACGGAGCCGACCCTTGGGACGCCTGGGGTTTTTAGTGCTGTTTCTGCGAGGGGGTGCAGAAAATTACTGAAATGAAAAACGGATTTATTCACTGACCCTGCGGCAAAACAACAACAGTCGCCATTTTGTAAAGATTACTGTGCAAGCCCGCCCCTTCGCCCTGATTGGTTGAAAGAGTGGGTGGAAAACTTTAAAGCGCACGTCAATCATCCGCTGAGGCATTTACATGCAAATGTTTATTTCAATTTCTGTATCAAAGTGAATGCGTTGAACAAAATAACTATAAATAAAAATAACACATGTACTGTGGTTCAACACACAAAACACTTTCTGTTGCCTGTTATCAGTCAATACCTCTCTGACACGGTCTCACAACACTAAACAACAATACTAAATATTATAAGCACAATAACATCGTATCATATGTTTTTACCCATCTCCAGTCAAATTACTTCACTGTCATGGACAGTAGATTGTTTCCATTTTATTACTATAAAAATGAATCTAAAATTTCACAGGAGGGGAAACGAAATGACCATGGCGCAGGGAGGGAGAGAGAGAAGCTTTTTACATTAATACCACAAGATGGCAGCATTTGAACAGTAGCTCGAAAAGCACAGTAGCACATAAACCCTTAACTAATCCTTAAAATGACCTTGGATAGGCTTAAGGCCCTTCTACTATGTGGACAAAGCAATAAGTCACAATGCATTTTCTCCTGAGTATAAAGTTGGACAGCTCCAGTCATAATTGTTGGACTTTTGTAAAGATTAAAAATGTAATTAACAGCATTTTAAGTCAATAAGTAGTTAATTAGCCTAGTTAGGTAGGGTACTGTAGGTTAATTGGATAGATTTAAGGCTGGAATGTCAAACATATGGCCCATGGACCAGAACCAGCTCTCCAAAGGGTCCAATCCGGCCCACTGGGTGACTTTGCACACCTAATATGGACTCACTTGAGAAGGTTAAGAGGTGTCAGGTGTCAGGAGCAGGTTAAATAGCAAGTAGCCTACTTACTGCTTCAGAGGCTTTTCAACTCTGACCAGGATACAGTTCTTTGTGTGGTCACATTTAAAGATACTGATCACTGTGCAAAATATTGTCGATCAGCAGCTTCAGTTCAAAGGAAGCTGGATCAGACTTCTGTCTTCAAACAATACTGGTGAAACCCTCGTGCTAGGACACAGCCAAAACTTTTGATTTGTAAAATGGTTTGTCAGGCGTAGAATAACTTGGGGGAAGAAAAAATTAACTTCAGGCACTCATGTGTGGAGCAGAAACAAATGCATAAGAATGAAGTTAAAAAGCCTTTATTCAAAAAACATGGCTGCTTGCATTAAAATCTTCACCAGGGTGCAATGTCAGTAATGTTTGTATCAGAATTTTCTTTTTTCCTTAACAGTTGTGGAGACGTGTCATTTTCAGTATGGCCTCTCATCGTAATCCATTGCTGTCACCTACCTGTGCTCACTTATTAATCAAGATTGAGTGACACCCCCTTCCAAGCTTATAGAAATGTTTTGCTTGACTCCTGTCCACCCTTTTGCACCCTGACAAAGACCTTAGGGTGGACCCGTTTTCTTGAGTATTGTATAATAAAGACAGTCCTCAAGCACACTGATACCTCGTTCTCCATAGAATAACTTAACCTGCTTCATCAGTAGCTTCAACTTTAGTTTGGTTTGGTGTGGAAATGTATGGAAAAATGTACACTTAGTGCCAGTGAGAAATAGACTGATGGAATCTGGAAAAATGATCCATAATGCTGAAGTTGCACAATTTTCATTGAGACATCTCAGGCTGTTCACCATCTGTTTTGTAAATGGATTATTTCTTTTCAGAGTGCACTTGTACATAGAAAGTGGTAGAAAGGGAAACGTTTGGAGGTGTGGTTATATAGGTTATTATGCAATGGTTTTACTGGTCCTTGAACCATGAACTAAAATGAGCTTGGCACCCCTGATTAAAGGGGGGCAACTTAGTTACCGTTAGATACAAGTGTTTCCTTTCGGGAAGTATTAGTTGAAAGTAAAAACAGAAAACAGACTACTGTTCTTTGCTTTCCTTGTGTGTTGTTGGACCTACTTACATCCATTTCTGTGTCCAATATTTGTTTGAATCACGCTGAAATAAAATAACACGTCACTGTTCTATGAACCACTTTTTGCCTCTCTGGATATGCGCACACTCTACAATTAAATTCAAACAGTCAGCTCAGTGTGACACTGTTTTTTGTTTGTGTGGACTATGAACTGTTAAGGAAGTTCTGCTGATAAATATCTGGAAGCAGCCAAATGCTTCATGACAAACAGTTATGATCTTGCTTCACTCCACTGTTTGACTGTGTTACTGAGTTGGCTGCACTCTGCTACCACATTGTTTAGCTTAGCGGGACATGTTAATGCTGTCCGACTACTTCAAATCAAAGGATCTGTTGTGTCACAATAGCTGCACTTCAAGGCCAAGATAAATCTTGTTGAGATCAAAGCTCAGAACAGTGGCCAGCGGGCAGCTGTACAGATTTTAATGAGCATTAAATCATATTTTTTGTCCATTAATGAGGCTGGGGGTATAGTAATTTCCAGGCTCTAGTGACAGTCTTCACCCGATGACCCTTACACACAGAGTGATGTAAAGTTAATAACCTCCCCCAGCATTGTGCGCTCAACATTTCTCATTTCATTTTCTGACAAATCACGAAAGGCCTCTGCAGCCTGATATATTGAGCTGATACAGATCAAAGCTTATGCCACACCACTGTAACTTTAATGACAACTTAATCCAAACTTATGACCACCTATTGTGAGATGAGGTAATTAGTTTTGGTCCTGTTTGTAAGTGGAATAAACCAAACTGCAATTATGATATTGTTAGTTATTCTATTACAGCTGTCCTGACAGTGTTCAAGAGTTAACATATCATATTCACTAAGCTGCTGGGTTTCCTCCTTTGTTTATGGACAGATAGATTTGATTAACCTGCTCCCTATCTAAAAATAAATATTAAAATTGAATGCTGATCCACCATCTGCCATTTCTTCAGCTTTCCTAAAGATGGCCATCTCCTCAGTCCCTTATCCCTTCTGACAGGTCTCCTTATCTTCTCCACTTAATCTGGGATTTAATCAGGGGGACTATGTAACTGCAGTAAGGGCTGCCGTCTCCCAGGGCCTGGCTGGAATTTGAAGCTGTGGGTGTGGAAAGTGTTTCTGATGGGTTTGTGCATTCTTCTATTGGAACCACATGTTAGTGGCTCGCACAAAACCCCGGCACAGACTAAGGGAATGGCAACTGATCCGCCCAGCATGGCTGTCATGGTGGAGCGAGCAAAAGGGAAAGCAGAGCCAGTTGATTTGCCCGTAAGCCATGTACATTTCTGTGGAGTAAGTAGAGCTTGGAAGGGCTTTGTCCACCAGTGGAACTTTCTTTTTTCTCAATTCAAGTTGCATTCTCAATCTCTCACAGATTTAAATGTTTGCACATCTGACATGAATATGTTGGTATTTAGTAATTTGCACCAGATGGGATGGTACCATGCAATTCAGTGTTTCCTTGACAATAAAGTAAATTGTTTGGGGTAAAGCACAACAAGGAGATTTCCTGAAAACAATTATTAGGAATGTGTTCAGAGTGTGAGACTAAGTATGCCATGGGAACATATTTATGGCATGTTCTTAAAAAACACAACACATGAATATGAATATGTAATCATTCATAAATAAAAGCAGAAAGCAGATGAACTGGCTTCAATGGATAATATTACCAAAACAAAACATGCTCTGGGCCATGGTAACAACCAATTTCTTCTACTAAACTGTAAGTCATTACTCAGTTGGTCGGGTTTACCGCTGATGCCAGATGTGAATGAGAAATGCCTCAATGTGAAGCCATCCTTCTGCGGGAGGCTCTTTACTTTATCATCAATAGTGGAGTGCGGTTGCTCAGTTAGCTTTCCATTAATGAACCTGCCACTCGCTCCTGATACATGAGGTGCCACCTGAAGCGAGGCCAAGTAGGCTGCACACATCTCTCTGAGCACGTCCCAGATACAATGAAGCTCACTTCCCGCACAGCAGAAGTCTTTGTGTTTATGGCAACCACAGCCTGTGAAGCATTTTTGCTTCACAACCACATTCCCAGTTAAATATGTGACACAGACGTTTAGTTGGCTCTCTTAGTTATCTTTTTTTTTTTTTAAACAGTCATGTCAAGCCTAAAATAATTCCGTCTAAGATCCTTTTGTTCCATTTCCTTAATCTGTTTTCCCAAAAAATACTTTCCTACTCAATAAAACAGAAGATTTACATGGAGGCCTTTATTACTGGTCACACTATAAAGCACAACAGACAAAAACAAAACAATGATGACTATGATAATTACAATTTTTACATGCTTAAATAATTTCTCCTCTTTGGTCTCAGCATTGTGATATCAAACTAAAACTGGAAACAATAATGTTCCTATTAATACACTGGGTTTTCGTGCTAGAGGCTCAAGTTTCCCACAATGTTCATGAAATTCATATTCCAACATCTCCTGAATTGTGAAAAGTCCCCATGTCGGCTTACATAAATGTTAAGAGGAATTATTTGAGTCATATGCTGAGGTGGGTGTGTACATCGGGGACTGTGTATGGGTCAGGAATGTAAAATGCTTTGGCTCAGTCAGTGCATAATGGGGAGCTGGCACTGTTGTGGTCATGTAGGCCAGGAGAGGATGCTGCCCGGCTCTTTGGCTTTCATCCGCAGCGCCACGAGGCCTGTTGGCTTGTAGTCGGTCTCAGGCCCCTCGATGGAAGGGGGCCCGAGGCCTCCTGGGAAGCTGTGGAGTGAATAGAGGCCGTTGATGCCCGGATGGTGTGATGGGTGGTGGTGGTGAGGATGGCTGGGGGACGCTGGCATGCCCATGAAGCCCTGCAGATTGCTGTGGGGGTGAGGGTACGGACTCATGCAGGACGAGGGGAGGGAGTCGGCTCCTAGGACGCAGCCAGCACCGGAGCCACCTCCTCCTCCCGAAGCCGCCCCGGGCCACAGGTTGCCCTGCATCTGGACATGGAGACATTTAGGATTTAGGATAGGACAAATTTGGAATCTGATGGAATGAACATGAAAACGCTTTGCTGTGAAAACCAAATCAAGACAGTAACAGGAGTTGACCTTGAAAATGAAATTAAATTCTCACAGCAGGATCAGTAATATACTAAGCATGTACTACTATAACGTGTCATGTGAGCTATGCAGTGGCCTACCTGGTATGTATCGTGGCGAGGGAGAAGAGAGATATCATATGTAGCAGCAAAGTGGTTGCGCACTTCCTGAATCTTCCCATAGCGTTCCCGTTTCCTCCACTTGGCTCTACGATTCTGGAACCAAACCTTTCAAATACAAAAATATAGCACAACAGGAAAGTTTCAGAATACGTCTTGCTCAGGCCATAAACTCACTTTTGCTTATAGTTATTATAAAATAAAGCAGTGTAAAATAAGAGGTAGTCGCCCTAAAACACACCTGAACCCGAGCCTCTGTGAGCTCGGTCCTCAGGGCCAGCTGCTCGCGGGCGTACACGTCAGGGTAGTGTGTCTTCTGGAACACTTTCTCCAGCTCCTCCAGCTGAAAGGTGCTGAAGGTGGTGCGATTACGCCGCTTCTTGTTCTTGCCCGATAAGTCGATGGAGTCGGCGATAGAGTCCCCCTGTAAACCGCTGCTGGGCTCTTTCAGCTTGCCACAACAGTCTGAGCCAATACCAGGGTAACCCATGGTCTTCGGAGTTCCTTTCTCTCTGACTGAGACATGGAGGGCACACGGAAGATGGTAGACAGTTTTATATATCTCAGAACTGACACACATTCATATGCAAATTCTTATATTGTGAGTTCATCAGAATGAATTTGCTGTCTGATGGTTTTAGACTGCTGTTGGGTTGTCTTTAATGATTTTGCAATGCATTTTTCAAGACTGATCTGTCAAATATTTTGTGTAATCTGTTAACTGTATTGGTCTGGAGCCCATTGTTGTTGCTACCTATCTTGGCCAAGACACTCTTAACACATTGATTTTTATGAAAAATTTATTCTTCAACTTAATCAAACTTTTGTGGTAAAACAAAGGTAAAACAAAATACATCTTTTTAAAATACATGGGGTTTTGTAGAGTCGCAGAAAAATTGTGTAGGACCCTGAGACACATCACAAACAAATCAGCATCATTTTCCTATACAGATAACTCACTAATATGAGGATGAGAAACATACAACTTTTGTTAAGAAAAAGCCGCAGCTGGAATTTTCTTTGCATGTGAGGCAACAGTGCAAACAATTGAATGATCAACCACTCCCATTTTCACTGGCAGAGAAAAAGCCTTTTTTTTTTTTAAACCAGCACACTTTCATCTGGATATGATTCTGGCACACAGTGGTCAGATTTTAAGACTAACACACTAAACAGAGTATCACATCAAATATTTTGTCTGAAAATCCCTTAATCTCTTGCTTGTTTTCTGTTTCTCAGTTTGATTCCCAAACTACCATAAGAGGCTGAACTGTGAGACGTCTGCGAAGAGCAACACACAACACTAATGCGGCTGAACAGCTGTTTTAATTTGATTAAGCTCGGAAAACCCATAGTGAACCCTCAGTGAGTTGGTTTGAATTAAACCCACAAGACAATAAGTATAAAACAAAATTTGATTAGTTACATTTGGAAATACAGAAAGGAAATGTTTGGGTTCACCTTCCAAACAGACACATCCATTTATTCTATGGGAAACTTATTGCGGAGTCGATGTCAAAATATTCCCATTAAGAGTAAGAAAACTCGGATACAGCGCTGGATTATATGACAGATTTATATCTGATAAAGCAGATGATTGTTTGAATAAATAATACACATTCTGCCCTCCACATTCAGCACTGAGGGGAAATGTGAAAGCATTATTTCCCTTCCTGTTAACAGACCATGGAAAGGGCTGTTCCCTCCTGCAGTGTTTGGATGTTGTTGTCCATGTTCATTATGCTGAACCCTGAGCTCCAAAACAAAATCACTCTGCGTCTATCTGCAGGCACTCACTCACTGGGGGCAGCTGAGACATTACTTTGCTATTCCCCTAATTCAATATGGGGCCCAACAGAGAGCACTTTTCATTGCAACATTAATTTCCTCGTGTCCATTAGATCCCACCTCACACCGCAGTTCATGCTGAAAATATTCTCTGTTAGGATTTCAAACTGGGGCCGCAGGACGCTGTGTAGCTTTTACGCTGTCAAACACCCACATCCGCTTTGCCCGCAGTGTGACGGGAGATATAGGTGAAATGCAGGAAAAAGCAAGTAGAGTAAAAATTCTAAATGTATGGGAATATCATGCTGAGAGCAAAGGGATAGATTCTAACGCACTGAATAGTCGTGGTGGAAATTTAAGCTTGCTCTCTACATTGAGGTTTTCAATGTGTGCAAAACAGTCTTTAAATCATATGTTTCATCCCGTTTTCTTAGGGAAATTACAGTGTTCACTGGGTTTAAATTCATCTGCTACAGTTAGTATGGCAGATGAAAAACAAGAATGACAAAAATTTAAAATGAAGCAATCTCAGCCTTTAACAAAGGATTAAATTGTGAACTTGAGTTTATGCTGCTGAGTTCACAAAATAATTCAAATAGTGTGGAAGTATTTTATTTTATTTTATTTTATTTTATTTTAAGGAGATAGGAGTTGTATGTTGTGTGTGAAGCATATTTATATATCATCAAGTATGAATAAGGTAAGAAATGAATTGTGACTGTGGGTATATTTTGTCAGAGATATACTGTGGCGCAAACATAAAGACACACACACAAAAAAAAACCCTATCTCCAACAGGAAGCATGTAAATCAGAATTTAGCAATTTAGCAAATATAGTAAGATTAGCGTGTGACATTCAAGCCTTAAATCTCCAAAATTAGTTTTTGTGACATTCTGACCCCGTTTTGTAAAATTAGTGAAAAACTTTTGGTCCCTTTTTGTTGGAAAAATGAAAGTTTATATTTTAAAAATCAAACAATTTATTTTGAAACTATTTTATAAAAGTCAGCTCACCCATTAATTAAATTTTGCAAATTTTGTATTACAAGTGGAAGACTTGAGTGCAAACACTGATACAAACTGAATTAAAAACCTCAAAGTGTGAAGATGGTCGCAGGGGTTTTAAATGCCTGTCCCAGCGTCAATAAACTTTCCTCCCACCGTAGACAAAACAGGAAGATGCGTGCGCCTTTGAAGGTTAACAAAGCCAAACTCAAAAACACACAAAGAGTAGTACGGGTAGATATACACACACACACACAAATGGTGTATATGCTGCACATGCATACATGCAAAGCCCTGCTCACTTAGAGTAACATACCCGGAAATTTACAAAAGAAATTAAACTAACACTGAACTGTCAGTGCACAAGTGAATGCATGAGTGTGTGTGTGTGTGTGTGTGTGTGTGTGTGTGTGTGTAGGAGTGTGTGTGTGAGGCATACAGGCCTTTTCTTATTTAAACCCAATTTAAAAGAAAAGTAATAAAAGTCCTCTCTCAAACAAGACAGCTGATACCGTTATCATAACCGTGGAAAAAAACCTCTATTGGCTGTCTTTGGCAGTGACATGAATCAAGCCGTTGTATATTATTCTGGACACAGATATCACAAAGACCTTATCAGCGCTCATATCCTCTGTTACTTTGCAGAATCATCAACACCAATAAATAAAGTGAAAGCCCACATCATTTCTTCAGGCTTCAGTTCAACATATACAGACGTTACTTTTTTCCCAAGATGGACATTTACAGGCTGTTATATGTGTCAGCCTCTGAGCGCACGCCTGCTGCAAAACTCAAAGTCGAATCTGGCGTATTTAACATTTCAAAAACCTTCATATGAAGAGAATAAAGGACAACTGAACGGGAGAGGCTTGTGGTTAAAACACAGAAATATTAATCTGAATGTTTAAAGGCTGATGGCTGACTAGCAAGCTAATGACACACCCAACTTGCTGCCATGCTGACCTTTAACCCCTCTCGCTTTACATCATGAACTGCCTAGTGAAAGAAAACTTGCTGACATTTTTATCACAGCTGTGCTTTCATTTGCATAGCCAGTAAAAATCAGTTGACACTCCTGTGTAATTAGCTGAAATGACACAATTACAAAACCTGAAAAAAATAAAATAAAATGAAAAATAAAATGGCTGACTGGAAAACTCAATCTGTGTCATTTGTTTTATAAAAAATAAAAAAAAAAGGCATTGCAAAGGATAAAGATTATTCCCATAATTTATTCCTGCATTTATGTCTTTTTTTATCCTGTGCGCGGCCGCTATTTAGTTGAAATACATGAAGAAGAAATGTGTAATATGTTAATACAGGGATTGTCGTCAGCAATCATCAAAATCTGCAGTGAATTATCAAACAGTCATGCTTTGTTTTTATAGTTCAGACTCATATGAAAACAAGTAATGATAATCTGTATTACTAGTGTAGTTGTTGTTGTCCCTGATTATTGGTCAGTTAGTTGCCTTTATTTGTTTCTTTTCTTGTTGTTGCACATGACATAAATTTCTCTGACTCACCCTCCGAGTTGCTCTCATAAAACGCCGGCTTTCCGCTGATCCCTGTCCCCTTCTGATCCTGGCTTATACTGTCCAAGAACTTGCTGTGTTTGGACGGTGAGGCAGGCGGGTTCGCCGAGGCAGCGCCGTGCGTAAAGTCCGCTGCAGCATCACCAAACCTCCCCATGGCGGCGGCGTACAGATCCCCGCGCAGGCTGAGGCGGTGAGGCAGAGGAGGAGGAAGGTGCGAGGGTTTCTGTAGCTCATCGCAGGACAGAAAGGAGCCGGAGCCGCCGTGCTCCAGTCTCGGGGAGTTTTCTGGCGTCCTCCTGCTGGTCTGCGGAGAGAAAGGCAAACAACTCTCCGTCTCCATCTTACGGATCCAGCAGGCAGCATAGACAACAGCGACTGGGCGCTGATAGTGTGGGCGCCCGAGACAGAGACAGTTTTTTTTTCTGTTCTGTGTTCATGTCAAGTGGGTGGGATTTAACAGATCAGAAACAAAGACCCGTGAAACCCGGGTTGGAGTGTGTGTGTGCGTGTGTGTGTATGTGTGTGCATGCGTGCGTGCGTAAGAGAGAGAGAGAGAAAGAGAGAGAGGCGTGTGTGTGTGTGTGTGTGTGTGTGTGTGTGTGTGGTGGGGTGTCTATTACAGCATCCAGCAGTCTGATATAATCCGCCAAAAATTCAATCACGTGTGGTTTCTGTCCCTCCAATTAACCATTTAATTCCTATTTCATATATTGTTATGGGCCTAATCACCAAATCAAGCAGGACAGGAGAGACACACACACTCACACAACACTTTACGCACGCAGACCTGACCGAATAAAATAAAAACAGACATTTTAACTGAAGGCCACGATGACATTGTCTGTTACTTATTCCTTTTTTTAATGTACTTTTTTATATAGCTAGCCTTCTTCATTTAATTTCTTGATCTCATTTCCTTTTATTTTACGCACTCGGGCCTAAATGTTTTCATTTAATATTCTTTGTCACACTGAGTTGTTCTTTATTTTCATTTAAGAAACAATTCTGCATGCATTCAACTAATTTAACAGCTCATGTATTATTTTTTTCCCCATTCGATCTCGATGCGTTATTATGGTGCCAACAAACATATGTGCCATTCTGCCTCTAAATAAGAAAAAGGAAGGCAGCGAAAGAATACATGTCACGAATTACCAAAATCACTGTTGTGTGACGCATTTCTGACTATTAAAAAAAGGCTAATGCAAAATATGAAAAAAAGTAATGCAATAACAAAGCATGTGGAAATCACTTCAAGAGACTGCAGGGGTAAAAAAAAATTTAAATAATAAATTGGACATAAATCCACACGCAAACGTAATCATTAAATATGATAATTAATATAAACAAAATGCACTTATTTAATTTATGTATTGGCAGCATGCACTCACTGTGATTTAGGCCTATTACTGTCGCTGTCTTTGTTTTGGACTCATGCAGATTAAAGACCGTCATTTTCGTTGAAAATGCGTCGGCATTCATTAAAAAACTGTAACGGCACACACGGCTTTTATCGTATATATCCTGCAGTTACAGGGCTAACTACAGCAGTTTTGGATTTTGGAGTCTGTTATTTAAATAATATTGATTTAAAACCAAAAAGTTTAACACTGTAATGACAATTTTTAATTTAAACAAAATAATTACTTCATCTTCAATCTTGAGAATAATGCAACACCCCAGAAAACCAGTTTTAGGCCGAGATATGGGTCATCATTAATATAGGGAACAAACTGATTAAATAGAAAAGACTAATTTTCTGACTGTGCCAATGTGCCTGTTGACATTTACAGTATAGCTCACTTCACCGTTCCCTTGTCGTTCAGCTCTAAAGTATGGTGCTGATTTCCTGTGGTTTTACTGAATAATCCTGGATGTCTTTTAGAAATGATGGAAACAGCAAAACAATAGTTATGAAGGTCATAACATTCCCCTGCTTGCGCTGAAATACAGTTTTAATTAATGCAATATAATTTAAATCTTTGTGGGGGTTTTACTTGAACTCACTTGACAAATGTTTTGATAAGAGTCAATATAAAAATAATAAGTACATCTAAAGTAAAAGCAGAAAAATATGCTTTGTCCGTGACACAGAGCACGAGATGTATTATTAAACCACGCAGCTCAAAACTGGATATCCTCAGAAAGAGAGCGGGAAGATAAAAGGCTTTTGATACTGACATGTTATCTCCGATCTAGACAAACCTCGTCTAAACACAGTGCACTTACCAGGTTCAGACACGGTACCGTTGGTTTTGGGGACATCTCACCATCTCTCTGGATACCTGAGGCCGCACGCTGCTCAGCTGATGGACAAGTGTGTAAACACGAGGTCCATTTGGGCTGAGAGGCCTCATAAGCCCCATTTGATTCCATTTTGAGCTCTGAAATATCAAAGTGTCCACAGTGCACGTTACAGATCCAAGTGCAGGGGGGAAAAAAGGCAGTGCAACAAGAAATATGGAGTTAAGATGGCATGTGAATGATGGCTCCAAGTGAGCTCAAATCCTTGCTTCAATCACTATTTGTGCAAAGTCTCACTTCAGAATTTGACAAATAGAGAAAAGCCGGGTAACCTAGCAACAAAAACAGGCATTAATAAAGCAGCAGGAAACGTTTTAATTTTAATTCATACTCCAATGTGCAGATAATACTCACAAACTACATTCCTCTCCTTACCAAGAGACCCATAAAAGTGCAGTCAAGAACAAAATCAAAATTCCAGTCTTCATCTGGACACAAATTGCAAAGACATTGCTCCGTGCATGGAATAGGAAGAGCTCCTTCAAGTTTAAAATGATTAGTGACCTTAGATATAAGGCCTAATGACATTTATGTGTAACATGACTTAGATTAACATGTTTAAGTCAGTAGAGCGTAGAGGCTTAAAAAGACCGCGCTGTCATGTTAATCACAACCACAATGCCACCTTTCATACCCTCCCACACTCTGAGTGTATTCATCCCCGTAAACTTCAGCCTGCATGTCGTTGCCAGCATTTATCAAACTGTCTGGCTGACCACCATTAAAAACCTCATAATTCTGTTAGAGGGGAGTTTAGGTTTTTAAGATGTACACACAGGGGGGGGACACGGATATGTTTCTCAAATCTCGTGACAAGCATGTCCTCTGTAGCCCGAGGCAGCAGAGCACTCTTGGATTCGCGAACCCAGCTGAGTAAATGCATTCCAGAAATGTGGGCAAGAGGAAGAACGTCTGCGCTATGATCTCAGAGCCGCCGCAGGTAACAGTGTTTATATGAATACTGCATCAAGAGAGCATAAGATGTAGAGGATTATGGGTATGTTATTTGCTGAGGAATCAAAGTCTCCTATGGGTCTGTGTGGACGTCTGTGTGCTGTGGTTTGTTTAATTATACTTGGAGGGGGGGAGCCCATTCATCCATATACTGAAAAGTCCAACTTCCAGAGAGCATTGTCCTTTAGAAAAATAAGCACATGAACTTAAACTTAGAGATGTGTGCATTTGATCTGCACCCATGCACAAGAAAAGAAGCCATAATTAAAAGCAAGAAAATAGCAGAAAATAGCATCAACTCTCTGTCCATACTATGACCAGCTCCACTCTATGCTCCCCGTGGTCCTAAACCCTTGTCCTCCAAACCTGTCCTGGGCATGACCCTGCACAGGAAATCAGTTCAGCCTGTTGGGAGTCCCAGGTCTCCCCCAGCCGCCTCCCGACTCTGGGCACAGACAGCGTGGATAAAGGTGACCCTGCACTCTCACCGCGCACCCTGCAGCCCTCAGGCTAGAGAGTCATTTCCACCCCTCCCTCCTTCACTACATCCTCTCGACCTGGCTGTCAGTCTGCAGGGCTTTGTCACACCCTGTTACACCTTACATCCTCTCTCATACACACTGGCTTGCATGCGTACAAACAGATACAACTGTCATCAAACCTTCTTTATCGCATAAAATCCCGCTTTTTAAAGTTTATATATAATTTAGTGATGTTATAATAGTGAATAAAGTGTATCATGTGTGTAGAGAGTAAACAAAGATCTGACCTTTTCCAGTGACAATCTGTGTGATCCTGCAACAGCATGTAGATGGAGACGTTATTAAGATCGACCTGCCAGAGGAACACTAACACAGACAGCCAGCTAGAAAGAAGAACAACTCTGTACTTCATACAAGCTGGCGGTCTTTGTCTGGCGATCACCGCCTGGGGCCTTTCCTCTCACGTACAGGGTGGCGATTCAACCTGAGGTTTGCATTAGAATAGGAGAAGGATAGCTAATTTAATTACCCGCCATGAATGCACAGAGATGATCCCATATGCAGAGCCAGGGCTCCTCTCAGAGGCCTCCCTCACATCCTCCAGTCTATGTCCAGAAGCTGCAGAGCCAGCTGAGGATGTGATTGACAGCTGCCGACCCCGGGGTCAGCCGACAAGAGAGGTGCATTCTGGGAAGCTTTAAGCTGGTCTGCTGTAGCAATGGGGGTTGAGGTTTCTCGAAAGGGAAATGGGAAGTGGGGTTGCTGTCCTCTGTCTGACCTCACATGAGGCGTCATGGAGCACACTGGAGCCCAGTGAGTGTTAGAAGCCAGTCAGGATCCACAGCCACAACACACGAGATGAGCCGGGTACGTATCTGTCAGGAAGACGGAACAAAGTTTCTCACAATAGCTGGTTGTTTTACTTTGAATTTTACTGTATACATACTGTATATTATTTAATGAAGTAAAGATCAGGGCAGCACTCCAATTTCACTTTCTAATACTGCCACACGAAAGGATGCCAGATCTTTACTGTAATGTTGCATTAAGGTTCCAGCACCCAATCCTCAGAGAGTCAAGTTTTTCTTTAAATATAATTTTCCACACTGCTCTGACAGATCATACCACATTAAAAAGGGAAAGATTTTTCATATTCATTTCACCAATAAAAAGATCATGACGCATTACGCTACTCAATTAACCCCCTGAAGATCTTTAAATCAAAGGACCCTGATGTTTAACAGTGCGGACACACTCAAAATCACCAGTGCTGCAGCCTTAGTTTATTAAATGTTGGACATAGCTAGTCTATGGTTGATTTATCACAAACAATTTTCTGCTTTAACACATGCTGTGTGTTGCTTTTTCACTGTAGTTTTAGAAATTGGGAGCACTTATTTCAAATCCAAGACAGAACTGCCATAAAGGCTCACGAGGCCCAAAACAGATGAACTATGAAAACCGCCACTTCACTCTTTTTATTTCTTTAACTTTTTCAGCATAGATATAAATGCAGCTATTGTGAGACGCCAATGAAACAGGATTGCACTGCGGTATCGTATTCCCTTAACCCGGGTTGCCACGGCAACCAGCTCCACACAGGTGCTAGCTAGCTAATGCTAAGTCATGTTAGCAGTTTAGTAAGTGCACTTAACCTCTTTTATATTGGTCACAGGGAGCTGAATGAGGGCTTACTCGACACAGTAGCTAATGGAGAGAAACGCTGCGTGTGTGTGCGGGAACACCAGGTTATGAAAGCTCAGTCTGTCGTGATAAATGCCTCTCTGCTAGGACTGGCTCCTAATGAAGGACAGACTGCCTCGCTCCCTACTCACAATCTCCAGGAATCCGTAAACATGCACCTTAGCAAAACCATCTGGACGCATCAGCTCAAGCCCCGATACAGCAGACACACGCCAGAGCTAAAAATAAATAATCCCTAAATGTGTTTTAAAGCGGACCGGGAACCGCGGACGGAGAGCGGAGAGGCCCAGTTGGGCGGTGACGCATGCGTAACGGAGCAGACTGAAAAATAGCAATTTCCGTTAAAACAAATTTATAGTTAGGCCGTTGCTTTAGCTAACCGTCAGCATATGTGGCTAAATATTAAATTAAATATTTTATTGTTCAAATTAATAGCTATAAAGGCCTATCAAAATCCCACTTTATCTAATCCAGTCTATTTTAGGTAACCTGAGATATTGAAGTCAAACATTAGCTGGCTGGTAATCACCGTCTTTATTGACGCAGGTTAGAATAAGATAACATCAGATTAGAGATGGTCAATAAAGGCTATTTACTTGAGGTGGAAGAACAGCCTACATTTTCTGGAGGCGTATATTTGTTTGCATTGACCATTATTGGCCAAGGTTAAGGTTGAGGTAATAAATTAGCCTACTTCTGACATACAGATGGAAAAGCAGGACGCATCCGCAGGACGCATTGTTGGATCATTCAGCGGTGAGTAATTACTATAATCTTATTGAATGATGCTGTTTTTGTTGCTTCTATAACATACTCCAACACTGTCCATGACCCGAGGTCTCGGATTGAATTAGAGGTGGTCGCGCAGTGATAAACAGCACTGACTGCAGATCATGGGATTTTCATTATCCAGAGCCAGAGGACAGGAACCTCCTCAGGTCCTCCTGCCCCGCACACACTGCGGGTTTCCGGTGAGGAGATTCAAAGTGTCCATGGGATCAAGGCAAGTAGCACCTGTGTTCATCCAGCTGTCAGTCAGGAATAGTGGGCTATTAGAAAAAGTCAATTTAAACCTTGAATAGAAATAAATTAAAAATATAGAACAGGAAAATAAATTAATTGGGCTGTAGTATAATGATGTGATTTTTTTTTTAGTTGTTGTACCATATAGGCTATTTATTAAGCTTATTTATATTAATGTAGGCTATTTATGATACTTAGTAGCTTATATCCGTATTAAAACATATCATTTAACTAATTTAAAAAGCTAAAATCCACTGTGACATTACAGTGGAAATGTGGGTTAAATAGCGAATAAAGACCTTTAAATTTGGTTTGCAATTAAGCTGGAATACACACGCAGAAACTGACCAAATAACACACCTTTTAACTGTACATAAACTCAGCAAAGAGTTTATTTTTCCGGCCAATAACACTTTAATAATCATTATTGATCCATTTCTTTTTCATATTTTCGTTAGCGGTAATAGCCTAAATACAGAATATTGGGTGGAAATATTTTTTTCAGGTGTATGAACTCCCCTTTTTGTTAACATCTCCTGCACAGATTAACTTTGGCATTATTTTCCGGAGATAAGTTAACCTAGTTTTTTTTCCAACGATGATTTAAAGAAACGAGTTTTTTCTGATGTTTGACTGCAGGATTGGGAATTCACATCGTCTCACAGTTTTCTTTCTACTGTGTTAAAATGAATTTGAGCAACAAAACGAACAAAGGATAGGCCTAATCATTTGAATAGGCTAACTTAAAAAATTCAGTAAACCTATCTGAATTATGATTTTTACAGCGAGAAAAAATAAGTTTATGGCTGGCTAATTATATTAGGAGAACAATTTGAAAGGAGAAAAAAATAAATTAAAATCAAACAGGATAATAGCCTATAGAAAAAGCCTACAAAATAAGTAAAATGTTCCTTACTCTTTGTGTTCACAAAAAGCTTAAAGCCAATACAGACTATAGCCTAACATCGCAAAAATAATAACCCACTCTGTTTAAAAAAAAATGTCAGGGAGTAACCTAAACTATTTTTTCCCTCACTTTTTATTTTACGGAATATTACAGAGTAGGCATAGGCAACTTTTTATAGTAGCCTAACAACTGCAAACCTAAATATAAATCTACAGTTGGCCTTTAAGCTTTAAAACTACAAACCCGATTTTCTATGGAAATTTTTGAGATTGACTTTTGCTGCGATATTGGTAATCAATTATCATAAAGGTGTCCGCCTTTACTTGTGTGTATGTATGTGACAGTGTGTGATGGCTCTGGCATTGTGACAGACGTACAGACGACACTCACACTCGCAGGTCTGTAATCCTGAGGCTCCAGACAGGACCTGCGGCTTTGGCAGCGGCCTCCGTCTCCAACGCATCAAATGAGAAAACTTGTGACGCACACAGGAGGTCTCCGGTAGCTCACCAGCTTTCTCACATTTTTTGGATGAAACCTGTCAGCCATATTCTGGATAAATACTTATGAAAGTACGCGGAAGAACAACACGATTTTTTTTCTCTCTGTCGGAGCGCCTCATAATAAATCTGTCTGTTTTTGCGAGCTGAGCTGAGGGAAGAGATGACAGTTGCAAAATTATAACCAAATTAACGCGCTCATATTTCTCTGGTGCTATCGGCGGTGTCACGAGGATTTGTTGGATTGTGATACTTAATGAGTTTTACAAATGAGTCAAGGTGTGAAAGATGTAGCTGCTCTTCTGTGGTGGATTTTCCAGGCCTGCCTGCGAGCCTAATAAATGTAAAATAGCCTGAAGAATAACGCACAAATGTATAGATAGATAGATAGATAGATAGATAGATAGATAGATAGATAGATAGATAGTCTGTCATGCATATCTCAGAGAATATGTTTAAATTTTGGTTCATCACACAGCACCAAAACTTCATCTGAACAATAAAAGTTTGGTTCACAAATTGCATTTAAAAGCATTTCCTGCAGACCAGGAGAAATAGGAACAAATCACACTGAGCAAAACCGGTTATCTAACTGTGATTTTTAATTATTCATATATTCAATTATATGTAGTGAGCAATACAGGAACTCATATGAAGAGCATCCATTCTTCCTTTTCTTACAAGGCTACAATAGAAGCATTATTCAAAAAATGAGTCTTAAAATGTGCATTAATGTTAGTGCTGCTGGGAAGGGCGTAGGTTTTGTTTCATATTTGGGAGGACACATATGAAACGGGGGGATTAGGGGTCATCTGCCAGAAAATTTTGAGCATCAAACCCTTAATTTCCGGTATTTTGGTGATTTTTTATGCACCAGTTTGTGCCTTCTCTGCATAAATTTATGCTGTAAATGTCTTTAATTCTGTAAAAAATAAAAGTCCACCGCTGCTTTCATGTTTTTATTGGGGGAGACAAATGCACATGTTATAAATATTGAGGGGGACGTGTCCCCTGCATCCCCCCTGAAATCTGCACCTTTGACTGCTGGTAAAATGTCAAGATTGGTTATACTTTTAACAGCCATCATGTCTACCCTGCAGAAACACAAAATAACAATCATATTTAAACCCATGTTCTTTAAAATATTTTCCCCATCATTCTCAGAAATACAGACCAACACAATCAATGTTTTACTGGGAATACAGGAGTAGTGATTCGTGTCCAAGAGGATCACTTCTTATATCTGTTAAATACCAAACCCCCTGGTGCAGTGCAGCTCTTTGTTCCTGTCCAATCAGATACAGCTGTACAAGCCAAACTCCACAGGGATAGCTGGGGTCATCCTCTCAGCGGATGCTCGGGCCCATCCTGCTACTGGTGCCCCGAGGGCCTGGGCACAGAGCACGACCCCCCAAACAGCCACCCAGACACTTCAGACACTAATGCACCACTTCACCCACAGTTCACTGAAGCCAGCTTGGTGGCTATAGTGTTTTGTCTCTGCTGTGACTCATCCTTCGCTTTCACATTTCTTTTCATCGTGCAGGACATACAATTACAGTATTTATATGCATAGACATTTAAGCACAGCACACAGAAAGGTTTGTGGAATCTCTAAGCTATATATTATAAAGACATCATTTTCAATCAATATTCTGAGTGTTCAATAATCTGCATAAAAGGCTTCATGCAGCTGAGAGTGACCCTGTTGTTTTGTCATCAGATCTCAGGCAAAAGATGAGGTCTGTAAATTAAAGGAACTCTGACACATGAGGCTGTCACAAGTCTGCTGGGGAAGAACAGACCAGCATAGCGAATTAGACTGAGTGGAGTTCCACCAAGAAAGGACATGTGAGAATTCTGCCTGTTTAGAAAGAGAAAAAGCAAATGACCTTGGGGGCTGAAGTGGCTGGATAGAAAATAAACTGTTTGGAATTACTCTGCACATTGAGGAATAGAAAGCAGCTGCAAAAATCTGAACTTACTCAGTTGATTTCTCTGTGATTTGGAAAAGCTTTCAGCAGGCACATCACACTAACCTCTAGGCTCAGAGAGCAAAAGCACGAGTTGTAATGTTTTCAACATGTCTCTGCTTTTTTAAAATAGATAAATTGCACCGCTGCAGGTTCGAGTTAAAGTGAAACTAACTTGTTGCCTCAACTTGTAGGGAAGAAGCCCTGCAGCAGGAAAAAAAAGAGCTGATGCACAACTGAGATAACTTAAGGTATGTGACAATTGATCAGTGAAAGTTTAAGGGATTTAGGTAATGATAATGAAAGCTGCAGTTGGCGAGTGGAGTTTGAGCGCTCCAGTAAACGACACACTGGAGACTACGTCTGCACCAAGTTTCAGAAAATCTAATTTATGGCCACTTCGCAGCAGCTGGATTTGCACTTCCGACCAGGGGATACCATTACCAAACACCACAGAGAGGGCTGATGGTTATGCAGGAGTTGGGACGCTCTCGCTCTTGCTCTAGTTCTCTCGCCTCTCTCCAACACACAAGTACACTGTTTATTTATAGGCATGCACACAAACATGCACACACTCACACAGCAGAAAAATGGCATACTAGATGAAAATATATGGCACTACAACTGATTTTGTGCAACGTCACACAGAAATAATGTGATGAAGATTTGTGTTTCCAAACTATTTTGAGGTAGATGCTCTTGTTTTTACTTTCCTACTATATGTGAAACTAAACTCTTCTTTACACAGTCAGTGGACTGTGCATGGGTGGCATTGAAAGGGAAATAGCACTCATTTAAAGTATTTATATATGTCATGAGCTCTATGGGGCTTTTGGAACTAAATAACCAAGTAGCTCGCAAGGCCAGACAGCTAAAGCATTACTCTGTAATACCACTTAGATCCACAGTCTGGAGCTACTCCACTGACCATAAATTGGAGACTGACTCTGAGGTTGGTAATGAACCAGAAAATACATCTATTTGATCAAGAATCCACCAACCTCTCTGTCTTCTCCTGTTCATTCTTCAGGCAGCTGAGATGTGACATCACAGATTATGGGCAAGAAGAAAACTGCTCTTTTTGTTTCTGTCCATGGGAAGCGATAGTATATGCTCCCCCCCTTTGACACAGACTGAATTTGTCCCGGGACGCAGGAAAATCATTTTTGACATCTGAAATTCAGTGGTGTATCCCAGTAAAGAGTTTAAGCCCTGCCATGGAAAGTCTAGTCAGCTGCGACCACGATTCGCTCCCCAAGAGCCACAATTCACTGACTTGGCGAGGGAGCGTAATCTTGCAACAACCTAGATGGAAAAAAAAGCCAGAGCCTTGCACTTACACTGGATCTCTCTGTGCCTGGTAGTGTTCGCTATCATCCTCAATCATAAGCCTCAGCACTTTCACTTTCTAAACTTCTTATCCAGTTTGCTAAGATTACCAAAACGTTTGGTAATCAGATCACCCAGACTGGGACAACACAGTTGACGTTCCCAGCCTCGGATTTCAAATGTTTTTGCAACTACTTCATTTGAATCCCCGTCAACACAGAACCAACAAAGCAACAGTTGTTGTTGATCCAAATCATCTTCAGCAGATATACTGTCAATTTCACGGATGCTCGTTTCTTCAGAGGCGCTCTTTGTCAGATGGTTTGTTGGTGTTGTGTGGAAAACAAACCGGCTACACCGCAAGTCAGAGCTCATTTTGACTAATGCTAGGAGAGTGGAAGTGACCACTGTCCCCTTGGTTTGGAGACCTGACAGTGAACTCTGAAAGGCCAGCCACCCCCCAGACAGCTTCCCCTCCAGCCTCTAGTCTCCATTATCCAGCCATAGCCTGGGGACCAATCACCCTGGCTGCCCTCTCTGTCTCTCTCTTTCCCTTTCTCCTTCCCTTTCACTATCTGTCTCCTTGACTCTCCCTCCTTTCCTCTTTCTCTCATTTTCTCTCTCTCCAGGCTCTCCCTGCCCTGTGCTTTCAAGAGCTCCCTGTGTCACCAGATTGATTAAAACAAACACTGACCCTATTTTGGTATCTAATCCAATTGTGCTCTTTTTCTTCTCACCGGCCCTGGAGCACGCAGAGTATTAGGTGTCCTGGGAGCCACAGGGCCCCCCTCTGTGACTGATCTTAGATTTCAAACACTCAGGAACATCACATATGGTGGGCAAAGAGTAAATAAAGTCTTATTGAACTCCGCTTTAAGCACTCATGTGTAAACAGGATTTAGAATACATCATGATCATGAGTCTTATACTCCTGTGGTTGGAATGATGTACAAAATGATGGATGTGTATGTGTACACACACTGTTTGCGTGCCTGTTTGGTAGTTGCAGTTTGAGTTAAGAGTACGGGAATGAAAGTACAGAGAGCTAACGCTGCTGGTGAGGGCGCTGGCTGGGGGGTTATTGAGAGTAGACTGCTGTTTATTGTTTTATTAACAAGAGCATGTTGGCCTCACCAGGTCAGGGCTTTACCTTTGACCCCGAGGGAAAAGACTAGAGAGCAGCAGCCTTTGTGTATCAAACAGGCAACTGGGCTTATTGAAGTGTGTGTGTGTGTCCATGAGTTTTACAAAGTAAGTGTCATTTTTTTTAAAGCACTATAAAATTTTTATTGCCTTGCTTTTAAGGCTTGCAGCGAAGTTAAGTTCGCTTAATGCAGTTTCTTGCTGTTTTATTAGGAAGCGAGAATATATTTCATGCACACACGAGTAATATGACTTTTAGTGCTTAAATTAATTTCATGCTATCTATAGTTACAACCAGAAACCAGTATTTGTTTTGTCTGGCCAGCTTGCTTAAGTTGTTGGAATACCGGTTGGTATCAGATATCAGTGTATACGCCCATTCAAGACGTGTGGATGCACTTCAGTCTTGTTGCTGTGTATTGAAACACAATCAGAAAAAGCATTAAGATTCACAATGAACATCACAAGCAGCTGATACATGTATTTTGTGTACAGAGATGATGACATCCTGGTTTGGAGCGAGACGACCCATCCCACAGTGCAACATGCAGCTTGTAATGTCGTAATGTGGATGGACTTTCAAGCCTCAAGCCAGCAAGTCATCATGATTATGTCACTTCCTAAAGCCCAGTGACATTAATGATACCATCTAGTGGTGATTAACGGTCATATCAACCACAATTAGATGTGCTGCAATGTTTTTTTAATTAATGAACAGTGAATACAAATGTTTGCCATTGGTTAATGTCTTCAACTTTGTCCTGTTAAGGCCTATGATGATATATGAAGGGTAAAAATTAAAGTTCTGTATATTATTGATAGGGGATGATTTGGCAATGGGAAAGATAATCAGGTATTCAGCTTTGAACAATTCCCCAGTGGTGGAATATAACCAGGGGTGGGACCAAGTCATTGTTTTACAAATCACCAGTTAGTCTCAAGTTTTTGCATTCAAGGCCCAGGTCCCAAACTTTAAGTTTCAAGTCCTGAACAAGTCATAATGCGCTCTTCACTAAATGTAATGTGTGGGTAATGCAGAGTAATGATATGTTAAATTATGAAAATCATATATGCTTTTTAAAGTTTGCACTGATTTGTTTAAACAAGTTTGTTGGAAGTTGTTGTGTCTCCATCTGTGATCATATATGTTCTTTGTTGATCACCACATAATTTATGTGGATGAACAAAATGATCTTTTCAATATTTTTTCCAACTGGTGCTCAAAAACGTTAGATCCTCATTGTTCTCTCCTGTAACTTGACTGGATGCTGTCGGCTTAAACAAAGTGGATCTAGGTAATTAAATGTCGACTTAATGGGGATGAATAGTGTTAATGTTCGTTAATTCAGGAAATGAGGGGAAATGAATTCATTCATGGCCCACTTTTTAAACAGCATACTTTTTAATCTTTGAGCTTGGGGTGAAGGTATCAATTGTTTTCAAGTCAAAAGGTTCAAGTCCAAGTGAAGTCACGAGTCATTGGTGTTAAAGTCCAGGTGGAGTTGAAAATCTTTTTTGACTTTGTCAAGTCTAAAGTCATCAAAGTATGGCTCAGGTCCAAATCATGTGACTCGAGTCCACACCTCTAAATATAAGTACATTTAATCATGTGCTGTACCTAAGTAAAGGATTAGAAGTTTACTTGAGTAAAGGATCTAAATGCTTCCTCCAGCATTTGACTTCTATATCCTGTAAATGTGTAGAACAAGCTCTTATAATTGATCTTTGTCCTGAAGCCTGAATATACGTTTAGATATTGTAGTGACTGGTGAAATGATATCATTAAAATGGTGCAACTCAGAATCATTTTTCCTCTTAAAGTTGGCACATATATGGAATGCGGGGAGTATAACAACTTCATGCAGCCAGACAAACGGCCTGTCAAACAGGCACCTTCAGTGTATGGAAACCAGCTTTGATTACGGCCAGAAAGTCTTTTGTGGGCCTTGTGAATTATGGCCAATTACCTTTACCCTCTTATAATAATCATTTGTTTTCCCTACTGTCACAAGCAAGACCTTGGAGTTGCTATTACCTAAAACTTCAGTAGGCGACTACAGGTTGAAATATATGGCGATAATCATTCCCACTAATGGCCGTGGAGCTCAGAGCAAAGGCGGTTTTTATAGAGCCCAGAACTGTACATCAAACCCAGTGACTAGCCAGATTTTATGACCAGGTCATTTCACCCTTTACTCTGTTGTTTATGGTTTTAATGGCAGACTGTTGCCAGCTTTCAAGGCTGAGGTGGCTGATTTTAACTCAGGCAACATGCTGCTGACCCCACAGTTAAGCATCTTTACAGCAAGAGTGACACTCTTGCTTAATCATTTGAACCATCCTGTCAAAGCAACAGCTTGGGAAAAGCATGGTAATATATAATGGATTGTTCCTGCAGTTACTATCTTTGCTTTTAGCCTGCAGGCTTTACTATTGCTGTTATAGAAGAAAGCACACTGCAAAAGAGACATCGAGCTCTTGTCACCCCGCATTCGAATCGATAATGAAACAGGGTGTGAAGAAAACAAGGAATTAAATGAGAGTGAAGCAGAAGGGGAGGGCAAGGCAATGAGAGTGCAGTGATAATCGATGGCGGCCACAGAGCGATGGCAGAGATGAGGTCGTTTGTCTCCAGGAGAGGGAGAGAGAGGAAGAAGAGGAGGTGTACAGACAGAGCTGTCTGCTGATGGAGCTGGCAGCCGGCCAGACTCTGTATGAGGGCGTCTGAACAACAGCAGAATTTATCACAGTGACTGTTGGCCTTGTTACTGATGAAGACATGAATCTGAACACGGGGAGGGAACCAGGCTAGAGAGCAGGGTAGGTATATCAGACATGCTCTCAGCTGAAAAGCCCAGCAGTGACCAACCACATTTAGAAATCCACATTTATGGACTCTCACTGTACTCTACTTTATCCCCCTGTGTGGCGTTCGTGTGCACGTATATGCTCATTAGGCTCCCTGTCACCCTGCTGTTAGACTCATAACTCAGGATTTTAATGGCACAAACCACTGTATTCTTTTCTATTCAAGAAAAGCATAATTGGCTTTTGTTTATTTATGGAGCTGATCTGAATACACCACCACCTTACTACTTACTCACTCTGAAGAACAGCCTTTTTCTGGAGGTTCCTAAAGTAAACATAGGCCTGCAGCATGCTGTCATCCCACAATAATTCACAGCAGACCTTGAAGCTAGGTACTCTGCAAAGCTGCACAGTTCCAAACAACCCATTAAGCACCTAGTTTGTTGTAACTGTGAGTGTTTTCAGTGACGAAGCCTTTGATTTATATTAAAACCACACTTTGTTGTTTTGATTTATTTTGCTTTTCTATGTTGTCTTCCTTCCTTGTACAAGAGTACGTCTCCATGTGTCTTGCTAATGGTACATAAAGACTGAATGTGTGTCTTGGTTGCCACTCCCTGCTGCAGCCCAGATGGCAGTGAAGCCCTCCCTCCGCAGCAGAGGTCTCAGCAGCCTGCCTCGACAGCCGGAGAAGAGATGGAGGGAGGAGAGGAGATTACCATGCTAATCATTCTGAGACATGAGACTGATTGTGCAAACCTTTGGAAAATCAATCAATATTTGTCATTCACTGGTCTCATAGAACAACAGACTAAACAGACCCCAATGAACAGAACAACATCACAAAGTAAACTCCTCTTTTTAAGAAATAATATCGGTGAGTGCAGGTTTGCTCTGACCACTTCCCCTATTCTCATTTCACACTGTGGATATACATAGGATACTAACTGTATTCAAACAATCTCTTATGCACTATATGATGCTGCTGCATTTCTAACCAGTAGAGGGTGCAACAATATCACAGTGGCTTTTGCAGAATTATGATTTTCATCATAAGATTACACTAAGCCACATGACTTGGTACAACCCTAAAATCAACAGCACAGCCATAAAGTCTACCTTTACAAAGACTGTAATGTTCTGCTTTGATTGACACTGTCAAAAAAGTGTTAATTTAATTGTATGTCAATTATCAATCTTGTAATTGCCTGTTTTCCGAACCCTCATTTAGAAACATGAGGGGGGAAATATTAGAAACACATCTCAATATAATGCAATACAGTAGAACACCACCACTAACTATGACTTCAGGAATAAACATACACTTGAATGAACACCTCTCTGTTCATTATAAGCTCTGTAAAGGTGGAATATGTGGCAGAGTGCCTGTAACTGATGCACAAACTGAACAGCACACTGTAAGTGACAGTTTGGAGATTATCACTTATTTACATCTCTCCCATGTTACTTAGAAACTGCATCTGTTTTGAATTGAAGGAATGAGACCTAAATCCTGGAAATTAGCATATTAGCACTCCCTGTTCCCTCATCTCATAGTTAATGGGGTTCTTGAATAGATTTTTGGTTACATGCCTAAAATAAGAGCCGAAAAGATTTTCACATTTTATTCTACGTCATAAAATATGACAGGAAACACCCCACTCAGGAATTTTGAGGCTTTTATGTGTCTTAACAAAGATGCTAAGAAGTTGCTAAATGAGACTACCGAAACATCATCATGCCAAACACAGCTTTACAGTGTCGTTGTGGTACGAATGTTAAGTCATGCAGCTGTAGTGTGGTTCGTTTATAGCCTGACACTAGCTTAGACAATTGACTGACGATTGCATTTAGACTTTAAAAATAAAAAAAAAAGTGTTGCTCATTTGTGAAGATGATCTTGCTGAACAAAATGTCTAAGAATTATTTTCTGCAATTATCCGAAATCTAATGGAAAAATCCCGTAGGCTTTTTGACGAGGGAACCAAGGCGATGCTAACTTCCACGTTGCTCAACAGAAAAAATGTCATCCCAGGAGCACTATATTAAAGAGCCTGTACATGGTTTTCCTGTGAGTCTCTGAACGTAACACACGCCATATCTTTCACCCACTCAACCAAAACCTATTAAGAGGCACAGACTTTGCTCCAGAAGTGATGCTTGCTGACAGTTTTTAACCTCCTGCAAATGCTGGATTTCAAAAAAAATCATCTCCTTTGGTGAAAAGAGTTTGTTGTCTTGGCTTTTCCTTATTCTGGGCAGCTTAGTCAAGGCACTAAAGTTCTTACAGAGTGCTGCTGGTTGATGTATTAGAGGCAGGGGAGCATGAGTCACACTGTGGTATGTTTGTGAGCAGTAGCCTTTAAATCTCATAGGTCCGTTCCTTTGTGAATAAATAAGCCTCACTGCATAAATTTTCTAAATGTAGGGGAGCTGGGTGAGATAATGATACCCAACATAGGCATAGACATAACAGGGATTTTAGAGAAACATGACAAAGAAAGACCTCATTACATCCCCTGTTCTTAATTGCAATGCAGCGTGTGCTGTGGTTGAGGCTGATTAACCAAGAGATAAAGACAGCAGAAACACGGGGAGTTTGGTTAATACAGTTGTACAAAGTACGAGTATCAACCATGCACACATACACACCCGCCTGATCATCCCTAGGGAGTACGGATTTTTGACAAGACCACAGTTGACAGGGTCACAACAGGCAGGGCGCAAACATTTTGTTCACAGTCTTTTATGTCGTTACATAAAAGACGGTGTATGCTCTGCTCCTTTAAGCACTGTGGTGCCCTCCTGGCACCAGTCGCTGCAGATTAGTCATCATGAGGTGGCAGAGAAGTGTCCACAGTCTGAGGTGGACGTTTTACAGGCCACTGAATGGGTCTGAGCGGTTTTGGTATATTATGTCAGTGTGTTTAGAAATGCTCCTCTGATCACTATGGCATATCACCACAGTGCTGAGGTATTTAAGGCTCTATAAATTTGGCTGCGTTGCATTAAAAGCAAAACTGTTACTACAAATAATGTGAGTTAACATTTAGTCAGTTTACAGGATTTGCATAAACCTGAGGGACATTAGTTCTCGCCTGATTGTTTTCTTGTTTCTTTCAGGGCATATTGGCCCATTAACAGCAACAAGGCCTAATGAGTTTTCATTATGTATAAAGATGATTGCACATTGATCTATGGACTAGCAGGAAGTCTTTGCTGTTTGTGTATGTCTTTTACTGTACAGCCTCGAACAGCAGGGTTGGAACAGCCATCTGTTAGACTGGAGGGCAGGACCAGGATGACCAGTGTTCACACTACATCACCAAAAAGAGATGACTTTACGCTGTGACCTTTAAAAGTCATGTTCACGTAGCCAGTGGAAACACTGCACGCCAAAAACAAGAATTGTGACATTTGTTTCATTTCACAATTCGCTGATTTTCATAAATGAACATTCACATTAGTTTCTGCCTTTTGCAAAGCAAGCAGCCAGGCTGCTTCATTATAACTGCTCCAAACGCGCTGCACAATATTTCCATCACATGTTCTACAGAGGATAGATAACTGATGTGGTAATTCTGCTGACATGATAAATTGTCTGATGTATTTCTAGCAACCACCTCTCCTCTCACACCCACACACACATGCTATAGGCTGCCACAGGGCATGAGGCACTAACAGAGGAATTTGGCATCAGTGGTTTGCAGAACAGGATTTATTCTCCATTTGAAGAAACCTTCATAATGTGAATTATCATTTTCAAAGAACTCTGCCAATATGAATGAAACAACCTCTATGTTATCTACTTGCACAATGATGTGTGACATCAGTTTTACAGACGTCACGTCTGTTTACTTCCTGCCAACTTTACAGTACCTTTGCCTCAGACCACAGTGATCAAAGTGCTTTTTCATCCATTAGTTAGCACTATTCACAGTTAGCTTTGTATTTATGTTAGTATTTACTGTTGATTTTTGTATATATGGGTTTTGAGTATTTTAATAGCCATTTTAATTAGGGATGCACCGAAATGAAAATTTGTGGCCGAAGCCGAATATTATTAAACGCTTGGCCGAATACCGAGTACCGAATACCGAATATCGTTGTTTAGTTTTTCATTAGTTTTTGCAGATGAACCCCCTCCAGATTAGTGTTGTCACGGTACCAAAATTAGGACCCACTGTGCGATACCAGTGAAAATATCATGGTTCTGAGTAGTATCACGATACCACAACGAAAATGAGGCAGATGTGCCTTTTGTCATTTATAAAAAGATAAATCACTTTTCTATAATACATCAATGATATTTCAATGGAATAAATTACTTACAGATTTATTCATACTTCAAAAACAGCATCAATAAGTGATTAACATAGGGGGGATCAAAATAAAATAAATAAATAAAATAAAAATCAACCAGCCACCCTCCTCCCCTGACAGTCCCTTCATAAGTTACGAACAGTCCCTAAAGTGCGGTGAGGTTTGTGGGCCGCTACTGCCGGAAAGAGAGAAATGTAAAAGGCTCGTTTCTCCTCTGACACGTCACGTACCTGTGCTCGGCTGGCTCGGCTGTTCAGGTACTTCTGGACAGTCATGACGCCAAGAAGAGGATATTATTGGAGCCGACTCCTCCGTCGCCGGTAAGCTGATGGCCGCTGTATTTGACAGGAATACATTAACGTTACTGTCTGTGTCTGTGACCCCCGTTCAACCCACAATCTTTGGGATTCGCCTTTCGTTTCTGCTGCTGGTTGAAATCTATAGGCTGCTCGCACAGCGTGCTGAATGATTTAAGCCTGTTTTGCTCGCTCAAAACTATTTTTAGTCGCAAATGCCAGTGCCGTGACGGGCGGTTCGCCACACTGCCGACATTTTACTCCGCCTGTCAAGGCACGCTGTTTGATTGCGTTATCAAAACACGCCGCTATTATTCGGCCTTGCTTTTAACTTATTCCACCGAATACCGAATGTGTGTTTTTTGCAATATTCGGCCGAATATATTCGGTTACCGAATATTCGGTGCATCCCTAATTTTAATTAGCCAGTCAGCTAGCTTGCTTAGCTACTAAAATAAAGAAAAGCTCCATCAAGGTTGTGAGGGTGATCAGCTCTAGCTTTTCTGCTCGCTTTCACAAGACATTGTGAGTTATATTTTTGGCAGCTCTTCAAAGCACTAAGTGTAAAAAAGCACCACACTCACCTAACGTTATAGCTAAGCTCTGAAATTCAGGCTAACGTTAGTGCTACACTGGCTGACGAGCAAATGCCACTAATGGTCAGATCTTATCTACAACACTGAGGTGTGAAAATGATCAAAAACACTTAAAAAAAAAAAGAAAAAAGCAAAGGGGTAAATACTATTTAAAAATATGTACAACGTTGACTGAAATACCTAACTTAAGGACAAAAAAAGTGTGACCACTTAAGTTGGAGGCAAAGGCAATAACGTTACTGTTGAGTTGACAGGAAATAAACAGACAATTTTCAAAATGAGCTTTGTGACTTATTTTTATTTTCCATTTATTTTTGTAAATAGTGTTTCTGCTCATTTTCATAATCACTTCAGTGTCTTAGAGGGTACCCTTTAGCTATCATTAGTCACTTGGACCCGTAGCACCAATGTTAGCCTGGTTTGGAGCTATAAGCTAACGTTAGGTCACTATGGCTCTTTTTTCACACTCAATGCATGAAAGAGCAGCCAAAACTTTAAAGCAACTGGCATATCACCATCTTGTGAAAGTGAATAGTAAAGCTCTGTGGAGCTGATCGCCCTCCTCACAAACTTGACGGTGCTATACTTATACTGTAAATGTCAGTGAAGTTAAGTGATGGATGAATGACAGGTTTCTCTGTACAGCTGAGGCTTCATGCTGACTTTTGAAATGTTTGAGTGATGAAATGCCAGTGGCAGGATTTTATAGTAGTTCTATTTTTGCTGTCACCTCTCTGATCTCATAAAAGCTCTCTCTGTAGTAAATTCACTCTCCCTGCGGAAATGTTTTTCACTGAACAGTTTTATTGTCCATTCTTCTGGGAACAGGCAAGACTTATACAGCCTCAAATTCAGATGCTATTGTTGTCTTTATGAAGGTTTCTTGTGTCGAACCATCATGCACATCTTGCGTCACCAGCTTAATTTTGTGCTTATTACACGGTCTCAAGGCCAAATCTCTGCCATCGATTTCACCGCTGCACATTCATCACAGGTGTCAATATTCCTGCTTCTCCTCTTGCGGTCATGACTTTTGTGTATATTTCTTTATCTTGGGAAGAGGAGTAAAGCTTTACCAGAGTGCTAATAAGCCTTTAGTCACTTCAACAGCAGGGACAGGCGATAAAAGGGAAACAGGAAAAAGAGCAGGGGAGGAATACTTAATGAGAAATCTGTCTGGGAATATTAAAGTAACACCAGTGAACTGATTATTATATTTTTAATGAGCAAACGAGAATATAAAACACCTTTTTGGTGTGGTTGCATTGGCAATAGGTCAGTGTGCTCTGTTGGTGTTTAACCTGAGTCAACATGGTTACAGTTGCCTTTTTTGTCTTCTTCTTCATGCACAGAAAAGCAGCAGCTAGCCAGTCAGGGGACCGGCTGAAGCATCCCTCCCTCCTCATTTGTCCATCTCTTTCTAATGGCAACACTCTCACACCCAGAGGGGAGTGTAGGCAAAGGTGTCAGTGCATTGACGGAGCTGGGACTGCACCACTCATAGCAGGCTGAGGGGGGAGCAGAGAGAGAGAGGAAGTTGAATGGTGAGTGCCAACGAGGCTCAGCTGCACTGAAACACCCCCCGAGACAAGGATCAGATTTTGCCCGCCAGTGTTCGTCAGCATGTTTAATTTGTGACCTAGCAACCTGGCTCTCCTGAGGCTGGAGATAAGGGCTGGTGCTCTGCTGATGGTGAATGGGATTCTCACAATATTATCGTATATATAAACATTACCACCATTCACAATTTGCTCTCAAACTGAAAAATAAGATCCCAGTGAGTAACATGCAGGGAAACATGTTATCTCTCACCTGTTCCAAAGCCCCGTTTCACATCCAGAATTAAGTCAATATTTGATGGTGTATTTTTGGATTAATGTCTTCTATTTGACTGCAGTCAGTTTTCAGCTGCGCTTTCAGTGGCGCTAAAAGGGGGCTGATATTACTGTCTTCAAGAGGATATGGCACACTCATTTTTAAGATAGCCCAAACATTTTGTGAAACTAGGTACCTTAAGAAATCCATTGGTACCAACCATGTCGGAAAAGCTTGTCAGCAAGGACCCTAAATAACACTCCAAATTTAGGCAAGAAAATTCTGGCAAGAGAACAACTGGTATGGCCATTTACAATGGGGTACCTTGACCCCTCACCTCAAACAGGCTGTTCTCATAACATTTGTAGGTTTTCCTATGAAAAGTAATGCACCAAAAGTTATACCTCATAATCATGAGCTAGTAATTTGTGTATAAGTCACGTGTTGGGAAGGCTGCAATCATGTGACCAATGTGATTATGACTAAAGAAGGAAGCAGCCCTGTTAGGTGGCAGGTTGGGATGGTGTATGGGTCACAAAACACAGGACTTACCTCAGAAGACTTGTGTTTGGAACTGTGTGAACTTTTAGTCATTTTAAGGTACGTCATCACTATGATATTTTTCTTAAACCTAACCACAACAGCTAATAACATTAAGTACATAATGTCATTCATGGGGTGCTAATTTGTAGGATAACATATGAACCGTTATTTGAGAATACTTTGCCTTAAGATATTGGAATTAAAATGAGTTCAATGGGTACCCACAAGCCTCCCCTAAACTTGAGGCTTTTTCCCAGTAAACGTTTTGCTCCTTACAGTCAATGTAGGCCTACTCCTTCAAATTCACCCCAAGATCTTCCTCGTTTGGCCACCCCTATGAAAAATTTCTAGGGGCACCACTGTCTGTCTGTCTCTTCTCTATTAACTGGGTCTTTAGCCATCTGACTTTACAAACTCTTATAGATAAAAGGCTCAGCAAATCACAGCCCAGTTTGATGGCTCATTACCCCTCCACTCTGTGCTCCAGTTTAACAACATGTGAAATATTAAAGCTGGATCCAAGGGCCTCGCTGCAGAACGACCCTCTCTGCTGCTGTGTGAGACGAATAGAAATAGAGGCAGCTCAAGGTCAAGATGTTTCAGGTCAGAGCTGTTATGATGGAGAGTGTTGATGCTGCACCGAGAGTGAAATTTCTCCGCCTGTGGCACCATTTATCAGATGTGATTTTTTTTTTTTTCCCTGCCTCATCCTGAGCGCCTGCCTCAATGATCCAGTGCCGTCACTCTGAAAAACATAACCTGTGGTTATTCATGCAGCTTTAAGGTGAGTAATACTGCAGCAGAATCCTGGCTGTGACAGGAGGCAGAGCACATTGTGTCTGCTGTTGCATAATTTAAAGGTGTGATAAACTATGTTTTTACATGAGTTGAGTCACACATCAGAAGCTACGAACAACCACGAGCAGGAAAACCAGGCTCGTGGTAAGTTGTGTTTTATGAGGGGAGGGGGAGAAGGATGTTGAACTTTAAATTCAGTGGCTCATTCACAGACGTGCTGCAGAATGCCTGTAAGTGCTAGAGAGGAGGGTGGAAAAAAAAATAAAAAAGAAAGAGAAAACGCTCACAGGGTGAGTAACCATCATATGATCGGCGGTTGCCATGGCAACTGATCCCAGCAGTCAGCCCTTGGAAAGTGAGTCACATGAGTGAATTGAAGGAGACAGGAAGCATACTGTGCATACATGTTGTCAGTTGATGCAGTGTGTGTGTGTGTGTGTGTGTGTGTGTGTGTGTGTGTGTGTGCGTGCGCGCGCGCGCATGTGTTTTGGGGGGGGGGTCTTATGATGGAAGCAGAAAATTGCCCAGGGTTAGCACGTACAGCAGAGTGAGTATGTCCTCTTTTTTTCAAGTTATAACTCACACAGTGGAACATGATGTACAGTAAAAACTGCAGCAGTTTTGAAATCAATCACCGAGCACCCTCACTGTGACAATCTGACACTGACGCATAATACTCTTATGCTATGATGACAGTCAAGAAAGTTATCGTTGGAAAAACAAACTGTCACTCCCGCAGGATATCCTTCAGCGTCTGACACACTAGTAGCACATTGCATCTCTAAATACTCTAATCCTTCACACAGTAGCTGTGTCCTTGTTTGACTCACACCTTCTGACAGCCTCATGTTTCACTCCGAGCACTGTTGTGGTGACAGAGAGGGGATGTTGCCGTGAGCTGCTCTCTGAATCACCTCTGTCCAGAGTGCACCTGCACTGTTTATCCACAGTGTCCATCATTGGGGAAACTGCATTAAAATTGTAGTTTAACACACTACTGGCTACTTCACAATGAAAAGCAGTGAAACTACATCTTCACTACTCCTTAAGAATTTAGCTTGCTAAAGTAAAACTAGTTTCGGAAACTGGTTCAACTATATCCACAGGAAATGATCACAATCTGAGTCTGGGATCATATATTGTTACACGGAGGTACAACTGAACTAACACTGAGGGCAGGCCGATCCTCGCAGGCAGCCCAGGATGTGTTTAAGGAGAGGATTGGGAGCAACTGTTGGGGTTGAATCAGGAAAATGCCAAACTCTTTGAGAAATTCAAAGTATTCAATCACAGACATCGTGGTTGCAAATCAGAGGTGATTTTAGTCAAATAGCTGATTGTCATTGAGTTTAAACCATGGCCAATAAGCTGTGGCTTTGTACCATATTATATGGAAAAAACATCCTGAGAATACTATGAATATGTAGTTTGTTATTAACTACATAAACTACATGACCCAAGGTCGTTAGCTGAAAAAGCTACTGATATTGAATGTAGTTTAACTGCCACCCAACCACAGCAAATGGTAGTTCAACTTGACACTGATAGTTTCCCAAAGTGTCTAGGATTATCCTCACAACCCCCTGACACTTAAAATCGAAGGTTACCCAGAGTTAACAAAACCTTTTACCTATGAATTGTCTGAATTATGAACAATACCATGCAATACAACAAAAAGGTCTGTTGTCTATTTAGTTCAAGTAAAACACCACCCAGTGAGCCTGCAGAAAAGATATGAAGTGTGGAGCAGTGGCAGGCTTACATAGCCAAGGGCAGGATAAATTGCTGGTGTCAGAGAGAAAAATGACTGTGCCACAAATTATCTACACTTGAGAAACGTCCATTAGGAAGCACTGGCTGTTCACACCTATTTTAGTCTATACATCACTGTGGGCGCAACAGCAAATTCTGACATGTCTATTAACACCAAGCACTGTCACTGTAACAGAGGGAGAGGGTAGCTTCTATCAGTGTAAGGATGAACTGGTAGGTCTGCGTATTTCTTATCAGAAATGGGACAAAGGCATTGTTGCACAAGTCACAGGTAAGTCTCAAGTATTTGCCCTCAAGTCCAAGTCAAATCTCAAGTCCTAAACTTTGAGTTTTGGGTCCCAAACAAGTTATAATGCACTCTTCACACATTTTAATGCCATTTTAACAACACAGTAAACAAATATTTTATTGATTTTGGTTAGGTTAGTACATGACAGTTGTACACATCAACTGAGACATTCAGTCTTGACAAACATAAATAGTAACACAAAACAAACAAGGTAATAGAGAGATGTACAAAGATGTCCTTGAGCCCGGTTAGTCATCCTAGTCAACATGGATTCATAAGAGACAGTTTTTGCCATATAGTTGACCCATTCTTTTATTTCTGGAGCTGTAATGACTCCAGCCATAACAACTGAGAAGTCATCCCTTGACACATTATGCACTTGTGACTGTCCCCAGATAGACACAGTCTTGGAGACACTGGCAATGTTTTACCGAGCCATTCATTCATGTGTCTGAGGATTTTACTCCAAAAGGGCCAAATGAGTGGACAATCCCAAATACAGTGTAGAAAAGTGCCAGTTTCTTCCCGGTATTTCCAACATGAATGGTGCTGGTGTCCAGTAGTAACTCAGTAATGATTAATTAGAGATTAATTAGATTAATTATTTTAAATTTGTACATATTTGATTTCTTTTTTAAGTCGGTGCTTGGAAGTACTTGTTTATCCATTTCTAATTTTGGACCACCATGAATGAAATTAAGTTTGATATAGTTTTTCCCAGCCGGCGCTCAGTAAGGGGTTCTCTCCTGCATCTTGATTGGTTATGGTCTTATTGGTTCAAACATACTGGATCTGAGGATCTGTCAATATGCTGTGAATGAATAGCTTCAATTTTAGTTTATTCAAGAAACTGAGTTGTGGCACACTTTTAAGTAAAATACTTTTTGATCTTTGGGCTTGGGGGAGGTATTTATGTATTTCCAGGTCAAAAGGCTCAAATCCACGTGAAGCTACGAGTTGTTGAAGTCCAATTTGAGTTGTAAGTCATCTCTGTTTTTGTCCAGTCTAGACTCAGCAAATTTGAGACACGAGTGTGACTCGAGTCAAAGTCATATGACTCGTGACTCAAGACACAACTCTGTTTCTTAGGCTATTACTTGTGCATATATTCTTATTAATAATAATAATAGGCTAATAATAATCATAGGGCTGCAAGGAGAACATTTTGTCCAACCCAAACACCATTTGCACAAGAAGCGTTTTCAATCACTTTGTGTGATGGACCTGATTGCAGTCTACCTGTGTGATGCTCTTATTATCGTCCTGGGAACACTGCAGATGTTTTTTTTAGATCCATTGCTGACGTGCGCACGAGCGGGTGAGTCAAACCTGCGTCAGACTTCGTCGTGACTTGCCATAGTAATTTCTCCATACTATGGGGAGCTCATTTATTTCACAACACAGCCACCAGCACGTGGACACCAGAGCAGGTTTTGTGCACAGTTGCAGAGGGTTCGTTAAGGGGATAAACAGGTGCCATAAAGCTGTAGTTTAACAAGTTATTGGAGTGAGTCGACCAAACTTGTGGCAGGCGTTGAGCTCCTGCGTCAGACTTTACGCACCATGCGCCTTGTGTGACTGGAAGCTGATTTCGCATCTCTTTGCGCGCAGAGATGTTGCATACAGAGACAGTGTCTGAATGAAGACACCGTGCACTCACTTTGGATTCATACTGACACGCTGACTCGGACCCTTCCGCCCTTTCTGCAAACGACATAAGGTAAGAATAACATTATTGTAGCCATTTTCATAATTTGATCGATTTAAATGTGTTTGTTTCTCTGTGACGAATAAACCGTGTTGTCGTGAGTCGCTCGAACAACCAGCGAGAGTGCCCTTCCTTATGGAAAAACATCTTAAAATGACTTGATAGAGACGAGCGTCAGATTTCACTTCATCACCTGACAGATGGTGGTTTCGCCGCAACACTGACGGTGAGCGTCGCTCATTAATCCTCCGCGTTTGACGCCGCCGCGCTGTGTGTGTCCGAATTTTGCTCGAATACGACAAATTCTGCGGGACTGCTGATCACCTGCTGACATGTATTGGTGTTGCTTGCATCTCCGCATTGCTATAATTATGTGGTTCATTTGACCTTGACTCCGCATCGGAGGTTACATCCAGAGTGAGTCCTCAAGCTGTGGTGTATGGGCCTGTGTGAAACGTGTCTGAAGGATGCCTGAACATGGCCATGCAAGGTGGTGTTTTGCACCTGTCAGAATGACGGTGCTGCTCAGGATCAAATCCCAGTGGTGGGAGAAGTAAATGATGATGACTGAATGGCATTTGTGCAAACCTTACATTTCACAATGACACACCTGTGCCTGTGATGGCTGCCAGACTGACTATGCAACACATCCCACAACAGACCATCACCTCCAGCTTTGCCACAATCCATCGTCCCCCCTCAGTCCTGTCAGAGCAGCTCCATGTTATTTGCACCCGATCCTCAGGGGATATCATGTCTGTCCGTTTGAGATGGCAAGAGGAGAGATAGGCGACCACTGATGCTGCAGGGATGGGGTTTCAATTTTGCAGGAAGAGCCATTGCTTAGCAACCAGACAAGATAAAAGTGGAGCGGATCTCTGTAGGAGAAACAGAACCTGTGCTGCTGTTACATCATCAACACCAAACTGTCTACAGAGAATTAGGAAATATATAGTTACAGGAACATGCAGCAGAATCACACATCTGGCTCCCTGTGGACAGTTTGTCACAGTGAGCTGGTGTCACCACTCCCCTTTCTCTGAAAAGTAAATACAATCTCTGCAGCACCTTTTCTTGTGACTTCATGTACTCTTGATTCCTCAACACTCCTAATTTCACACATTTTGTCCTCTTCAGTATCCTCATGAAAAAAAACTGCTCTCACCACTCACCATCAGATGGAGACTGATTACTGAGTCATAATCTGTAACACTGTCTTGCACTGTATGTACGTGAAGTCCTGCTGTCTCTGTAGCGAGCCATCTGTGTCAGCGCATACTGTGAAGCTCTGAAAGTTGTCGCTGTGATTCTGCATCAATATCGAAAACTTCCACTGCACATGATTAGGAAGCCAGAGTGAGAAGCCATGTGTGTGTAACAGGCGACCATCATCTTAACCCAGAATTAGTAAGTGGGGCAGCTTGTTACTAACTATACCAACATTTCCATTCATAAGAAAAGTAGGGCAAAACATTGTGTGAACAGTCTGTCAGAACTCCACTACGCACCTTTCAAATCCAACAAACTCTGCAGCTCGGCCAAACAAAATGTGTTTGCCAACATGCGTATCGTAGCTTCACACCTCATTCAGCCAGTGTTTGATCGTGACTCAGTATTGTTTAGCTGTAGACTGCTGTGGGAAAGGTCACCACTGTTATGGGATCAGTGTCGAGCTGCTGCGTGTCGTGACTGCAGGGGCTCATCGCCACTGTTAAGGAATGTGATGTGCGTGCTGCTGGTGCAGCCTGTGGGTGGGCTTAGAGTCCAGCCAGGTTGCAACCATTTTTGAGGAGTCAGTGTGAATTAAAGCTCAGCGTTGATTTCAGTGGGCTGCATCTGTTTTCAGATTAGAGGCTGTGTCTGTAGATCAAACACCTCTGCTTTCTATTTTCTGCTCTTTAGCTGTCAGAGTGAAAAGTCTGATCTCTCTCGTCCCACGCAGCTGAACCTGGAATCTGTCTTAAAAGTCTGGTTTCTGTCAGTTTCTGCTCCTGTAGCTGCATTTTTTTGGCATTTAACCAAGATTGCCTGCATCATTCGGTGTTCAGCTGACCTTTAGTTAATTAGTTAATGTGCAATAAACTGTCTCACCATGTTTTCATGTCGTTCTCAAACACCAGTCATAGAGGGTCAATGGTCTCGTCATGTTAAGTGTTTAATACTTGCAGTAACACATTTCCATTTTAATTTAAAAGGATTAGGTCTCCAGTTGTTACAGTTTTTCCCATAGTGTTTTACAGTGGAGGTGGGCGGGCCACCTCGCCTGAAACAAAGACCACCTCCCCTAAATTAAAAAAAGAGCAGAGGTGCTTTCTCACTCAGTGCCATATATTTAAAGGGGAACAGTGATTGTAGTTTGTTTCAGGCTACTTGGGGAGTACTACTGCATCACGTGAAAACTAAAAGTTGAATGAATACTTTTGTGGCTCCAGGACAAGCTGCATGAAATCATACATTACCTCAAGTGATGTCACGTGAGTCAGCATTAGCTGGGGCTGAAGATTACAAGTTTAAAAGTGAAAAGAAATGTGGGGGAATGAAGTTAAAAAGAGGTGAGCTCTGCTTGAGGCTACATTAGTACGTAACACCTGAATCTCTGATGGAACTGTTAGTGGTTGAGTTGCATTGTGGGTAATGTAGGTAGCAGGTTCAATAAGAAGATTGCATGGAATAAGAAAGACAGTATGTCTGGTTCTGCTTTGTTGATTTTGACACCTTTAAAAAGTAAATGTGCCTTTTTGTCCAGTCTGTTATCGACTAATTAAAGTGATCTCAAGATGAGTATTTCAGGATCTGGGTGGCTTACTGGCTCTGCCTAAACAATAACCATATAATCCTCATTCATGCAGCAGAGTCTGACCTTCTATAATTTCTGATACAGTAGCTCTACACCAGTTTCCCCCAGGGGAGCACTACACACAGGATTGTAGGATTATGAGTGGATTAGATTTGCAAAGGGCCTCTGAAAATGTGACACATACCAGAGAACCAACTTTTCAGGCAGTTTTCTCTCTTTTCAGGAGCGCTGGACTCCTGGACTCTTGAAATATTAAAATAACCTGCAGATACGATGTTGGAGCTGTGTGATGAGAAAAAAGTACCGACACTAATAACTGATGAAACCTCAGCTTAGAGGCTTTAGTTTTATTGCACTGTGCTTTCCTGAGACTAGCAGCAGAAAGCTTGCTGCTGTTCATGCTGTTCACATGACTCAACTTTAGTATAATGGGCTCTACTGTGAATTCAGCATAATTCAATATTTGTGTCTCATTCAACATAATGAAGTGGATTACTGAAATACTTCACTTATGGCTCTGAAGTGCTGCAGTTTTACCACCATTTTAAAATACTCTAGGGCAAATTCACACAGAATGGATTGCGGTCGCTGATAACACCATGATTTGCACATCGTTTGCAACAGCTATCTGCTCTGTCTCAAAGTCCGATTCTCAAAAGATATTGTGCTAATAATATAACAGCGCAAACATGCCCATAAAGTTTTGGAGCTGAATGCAGTTTGCTCTTTTTTTGTATCTGATTGCAATTATCCATGTGGCAAATTATAGATGTTGCCTTTGTGCCAAGAAAACAGTAGGCAGAACAATAGCAAAGAGAAAAAGTAAAGTGGGTAACACTTTATTTGGATAGTCCACCTACAGATAGTTTATTGGGTATTTGTAACATGTCAACAGCTTGTGAGTTGAGATTCAAACAATTAAACTGTTTTGCTTCATTCTGTAGATGTTTAACAAATTATCACTAGAGTATGTGTGGCAATTCATGCAAATACCTGTATGTTCTCAGAATAATTTAGTTGAACTTGAAATGTTGGGTTTAGTAAATACTTTAAGTTCAACTTAATTATTCTTAGATTATGTTGTGAACTGTCACATGTTTTATAGATTAGCATCTACAGACAAAGTCAACCATTTGAATTGTTGATTACAAATACTCCATAAACTATCTGTGAGCCGATGATCCAAACAAAGTTTTCACGTATACTGAAATGATCAGAGCTACAGGTCCTGACCAGCGAGTGGTATTCCTCAAAACTTCAGGCAGTCTGGAGAGTCTGGTGTGACACCTGTTTTCAGTGCACTTCAATTACCACCAACTCTGTAAAGAGGCTAATAATTTCACTGTAACTAGGTGCGGCTATTAGCGCTGATCTTTGTGAATATGACTGATTAAGCAATGAGGCTTATTTGCAAAGAAAGGGGCTGATTTTGTGCCAAATGTATGCATGTTACCTAATTTAAATATGTGCACATAGCAAAGGACAACCAGAATGCTATTTGCCTAGCTGCACAGTTAGCGATGCATTTCACCCTTTGTGATTTGAGAATAACACAGTTTCATTTTGTCTTATTTGTGCAGGTTTAGCAGCTTAAAAGCTGTGCAGTCCTTTGTGAATTCGGCCTTCTATGTACTAATTTGAAAACAGAAAAAGTAGTGCACATACTTCTGAACCAAAATGAACCAACGTTCCTATGATGGTGTCTAGAGGGCTGACACTAGCAGTTATTTTAATTATCGATTAACATCATTATGTTTCTTGATTAATGCTTGGTCTGTAGGTTAAAGTACCAGAAAATCAAATTCTAAGTTTTTTGTTCAAATTCCTTGTTCTTTCCAACCAGCAGTGCAAAGCCCAACAATGTTTGATATCATAGGAAGATCAGAAAATCAGCAAGTACTCACATTTTAAAAGTTGAAACTAGAGGTTTGTTTGTATTTTTACAAAAAAAAAATCAATTATTTTTCATCAATATATCCTGTCTGTCTCCAACTACTTTCCTTCACAGATTGAAGAAAAAAGCACAACTTTCTTTTCCTGCTTCCTCCTGATCTCTCTCCAGTCGGTCACCTCAGGCTCTCCTCTTCCTCCTCCGCCCTCAGCCTGAAGGAGCTCTGGTGTTGCAGCCATGCCAAAGAACACCAAGGTGACGCAGCGGGAGCACAGCAATGAGCCGGTCACTGAGTCTGTGGCTGACCTGCTGTCCCTGGAGCACCCCATGGACTATAAGAGCAGCCAGATGAGTATGGGTCTGAGTCCTGGCTCTACTGCTCCAGTAAAAGCTCTGATACCGTCCCCTGACCCAGACGCCGAGGACGGCCGACCAGCCTGGAACAACAAGCTGGAGTACATCCTGGCCCAGGTGGGCTTCTCTGTGGGCCTGGGTAACGTCTGGAGGTTCCCCTACCTGTGCCAGAAGAACGGTGGAGGTAGGTGGATGGATGTCTTTATGGTTTAAGTGCATTTTAACACTTCAGAGTCTGAATCACAGAAACTTTAAAGCTTTGTGAAGCCCTATGTGCAAACTGTAGAAACAATTCCTGGGTTTAGAAAGTGGATCCTAATTGGGCCACCCATGGTGAACATGTGTCCCCTCAGGGTGCTGAGTCATTGTTAACAAAGACATGTTGTGCTGAGTCAATGCTTTTAGTGATGTGATGTGATTTTTTTTTTTATTAGCGTAAAATCCTCAATGGATAAGTGGCCAGCTGGGAGCAGTTAACTTAATAGAATGTAACGATTTGATTTTATCCTTTTGTTTGAGCATGAGATTTGCATTTTCACATCCAGAGTCTTTTCCAGGACGCTGCTTTGTGCCTGGCAACTGTTTGCTTTGACATGATTTGATTGAGCTTGCCCACTGGTCTCTGTCATTGGCGTGAAATTTAATGCAGAATTGCTCTATCTCGTAAAACCTTAATTTGCATCGCATTACAGAAAGAAATACTTAAATGATTTCAACTAATTCAGCTCATATTTCCTCCACCAGTTAAAGTCAATAAGACTGTTCTGTATTTTCAGTCTGTTGTTGTATCTGACACAAACACAGCAATTCCCCACTTGCTCTAACCAGCATGTACACATTTAATCCAAGGGCAAACCAGTGTGGTGACAGATTCAGCCCATAGACTATATAAAAATAATGGAAGTACCCACCGTGATGCCACTGTTTGGTTTGTGGATTCAAATGTTATTTTTTGGAGCCAGAAGTGGCAATATTTGGATGAGAGGGTGGACCTGTGGAGGAACGAGGGGTGGTCTGATTCATTGACTGTAGCAACGCCTCACAGACAGCCTGTCACTCAAGCAGCCCCGCCCTTAAATATGTGAAACTTTAAACCTTAATGAAATTTAAACAGGTGAATTTTACAAAAAAATCACCCCTTGTGCAGTTGTTGTGAGTGGAGAAGTTAGCTATAGAGACCAAAACTTTTTTTGTACCGCGGGCTGTAAAGGTTGGGCATTTTAACACAGAGGCCTATGGGGATTGACTCGTTTTTGGACCCAGCCTCAAGCGGTCATTTGATGAACTGTAGTTTTTGGCACTTCCACATTGGTTTCATTTTTCAGCCCCGGAGGTTGCCTCTTGTTTGAGCTGCCCAAAATGTTGCACTTCTCCAAACTGCCACAACATCTTGGCCATAGAGACAGACATTCAACATTATTTGGAGCCATTAACCAGCTGCTCAGGAGTAAGTGCCTTTTAAAGAAAATGCTTAGACGCTGCAAAATTTATTTTCTAAAAAACAAACAAACAAAAAACAAGATGGAATAAATCTCTTAAAAAGTTTTCTTCATGTTTGTTTACATTACTGTATCATGTAAATGTGCTTGGTCACTTTCTTGCCAAGTTAGATTAGAAGATTATTCCTTTCTCTTGTCCAAAGGTGTGGACTGGAGTCACATGACTTGGACTTGAGTCAGACATGAGTCATGCATTTGATGACTTTAGACTTAACCTGACAAAACCAAAAAAAGACTTGCAACTCATCTTGGACTTCATCACCAATGACTCAAGACTTCACTTGGACTTCAGCCTTTTGACTTGAAAATACTTGACACCTATTCTCAAGCCCAAAGATTAAAAAGTATGCTATTTAAAAATTGTGCCACAAAGAAGTTAATTTCCCTTTCCTTCATGAATCAACTAATGTTGGTTATTCCCATAAAGCCGACACTTACAATCCTGGAGATCCACTTAAACCAATCCGACAGCATCCAGTCAAGTTGTAGGAGAGAACTATGTGGAACGAACATTACGTTACTGAGCACCAGTCGGAACAAATGATACCAAAGATAATTTTGGTTGCATAAAAAATGTGGCTAACAAAAAATTAATTGCAGTATGCAAAATGTGCAGGTTAAAAATTACAGATGGAGGCGCAATAACTTCCAACAAACTTGTTTTAACGAATAAATCAAATTTTTGTAAAGAATTCATGAATTTTGTAAATTTAATGTAGGCCCATTATTACTGTGTCATCAAAATGGCTTTAAATCAGGACTCGAAACTCAAAGTTTTGGACTTGAGCGAAAAGACTTGAGACTCACTTGGGACTTGCAAAACAATAACTTGGTTCCACCCCTGCTCCTGTCTATACAATCATTAAACTACAGCCAGCTGACAGTTAGCTTAGCTTAGCGCAAAGACTGGTAACAGGGGAACAGCTAGTCTGACCACAGCTTGTCATTTTTACACTTCGTATTTTTGTACAGACAACACAAACAACATGTTAATTAGAGCTTTACAGGGACTAAGAGGTGGATTTTGTGACTTTTGGACAGCTAGCTGTTTCCTCCTGTGTCTATTCTTTGCGTGAGGCTAAGCTAAGCTAAGCTAACTGGCTGCTGGTTCTAACTTATTATATTTGGTATAATGAGAGTCACGAATACCTCAGTAGTGGCATCATCTCATCTAACTCTCGGCAATAAATAAAATAAAGATTATTTCCCAAAATGTTTAACTATACCTTTAAGACTCCTCTAGTGGGACCATGTGGTGATCATATGGTGATATATTATGTCAATATGTCACACAATTCTGTTGTCCAAACCAGTGACTCCAGGCACATTGCATTTAAAAACGATGTGTTAACGCGTGTACATTTATGTTCTAGCCTCATTTAGATGTCAGTACATATCATGGCCTGTGCTGCACCTTGCTCACCACTCTCCTATACAAGTGCAGCTCAGTTTCCCTGTTGACAGGACCGCAGCCTCCTCCTCTTTGATAAATTGCATCCTGTCAACTAATTAGCCAACTAATGGTGCAAGTCAGAGGGGCAGTCTCTTCAACATTTCTCAGACTTTGTGAACTTGTGCTGTCGGCAGCTACAAGATGAGAAAATTTCTCCCCAGGAAGACGAGGTAACGTTAAGGAGTTTTTGTATATCACTTTGAGATCCTCTGGATTAGTCTTTGTTTGCTGTCCGTGCAGGTTTTCTCAGCCTTATCTCTTTATTATTATGATTTACGGGTTTTATGGTGAGATGAGAGGGTGGTGATGACTAAGATAGAGAAAGTGGAAGAGTAAATACTGATTTCCTGGGCTTTCAGACATTGTTGGTTCTGCCTTGTGTGGGAGGTGTGTGTAAAGAGGGTATTTGAAATGCATGATATAACAAAGCTGAATCATTTAATCACAGTGCGTGCAGTAATGAGTGTATATCCCCCACTGGATTTTGACTCAGTGGGAGGTGCTGCATTGTCTTGTCTGGGCTTGTTCCAGAGATGAAGACAAAATGTCTCCCTTTTTTTGTCCACCCTTGTCCATTACCTCCTCTGTTTCTCTCTTCTGTCTTTCTAATTAGGTGAAAGATTTAATCGTTAGCCGTGTTTCTATGAATATATTTTTATGTGCATCTTATTTATTTATTTATTTATTTATTTATTTATTTATTTATTTATTTAACCTTGATTTAACTAAGAAGTCCATTGAGATTGAAAATCTCTTTAACAAGAGAGACCTGGCCAAGGTAGCAGCCAATCAGAACACATTTAAAATACAACAAATACAACATATAATACAAAAATCCACAATAAAACAACAACTATTGAAACATAGTGGCCTTTCAAGAAAAACAAGCACCAAATTCTTTATGATGCCCTTAAATTCACTGATGGATTTAAGTATTTCTACTTTTAGATTGTTCCATGTACAAGGTGCAGAGCAGGAAAATGCAGTTTTCCCCAGAGCTGTTAAAACCCAGGGTACATTGAAAAGCAACCACCTGGAGGAGTGTAGCTGGTAACTACCAGAGCTGACACACAGGAGGGAGCAGAGTAGGCCGGAAGTTTACTCAATATTGCTTCATACGTAGATAAAAAAAATACACCAGTACTGTTTTCTGTGAATGGTCCATGATGTCCAACCCACCAAATTATAAAGAATGCAGTGATGAGTAAATGAGTAAATGCAACATAGAGATGCATGATACACTGAATCAAGGCTATGTTAAATGGAGGAGGTTGCATGCATATACAGTGTCACCATAAGCAATCACAGACAGAAACGTCGCGTCCACAAGGTTCTTCTTAGCACTGAATGTAAAATAAGACTTATTTCTAAAATAAAAGCCAGTCTTCACTTTAAGCTTCCTAACTAGAGCAGCAATATGTAGATTAAATGAAAGCTTGTCATCCATCCATATACCCAAGTACTTGTATGAGGACACTCTTTCAATGGATTTACCGTCAGAAGTGGAGATGCTGGGGTGTCAGCGGCTTAGTGGATAGAGCAGGCGCCCCATGTACAAGGCTGTTGTTGCAGCGGCCCAGGTTTGACTCCAGCCTGTGGCCATTTGCTGCATGTCTTCTTAGGTGTAGAGAACATTTAACTCATGACTGATCAGCTGTTTCCACTGTCAGTGTTTTTCTGTACTTAATTTGTGTTTGTCTCGGGACAGCATGAAACATGACCAACATTAGCTGACATGAAAGATCAACTTACTGAAACAAATTCTTGTTGTAGATGGGTTAGATGGCCAAAGCGTCTTGTTTTGTTTCTAGATCGCATCCTCTATTCACTCTGTTTACTGGCAGATAACATGAGTCATGCATAGTCTATACTGCCAGCATCTGGCGAAATTACCTTAGTCACTCCAAACCAGCTGATGGAAATGCACCTACTTTGCTTGTCTTTTTTTTTTTTTTTTTTGCAACACTTCAAAAGTTTGCTTAAAATGTGCTTGACAATTTAATGGAAACATTAAATTCTTTTGTCACAAAGATTATCTTAAAGAAAACTAGCGACAGTCAGTCACAAAATAAAGTGATGTTATTTAGTCCACACAACCAAATGAAATAAACAGAAACACAAACCCTGTCTCAAAGAAATTACGTTTGTTACTAAACTGCTTTTTTAATTACATTGTTGTGGTAATGTAATCGCTGTCTGGATCATGTTCAGAGACAACATTTCTTTTAGGTAACAAAACACTACATTCATGTACTGCACAGGCTTTTTATTGAGTTGTTTGAGTAGGATGATGGGCGTATGAAGTGCAGAACCCTGACACCAAGACTTCAGGTTTGTGTCCAGACACCTGTCTTAACAAAAACACTTTGGGAAATATTAGGAGAAGATTGTGATTTTGGTTCTGTCGTCACTGTGAGTGGATACTGTCTTGCCAAAGTGCCTGTTTCGGCAGAAAAAGGCTTGCCAGATATGTTAAGTAACAACATATGTTAAGTAGCAACATATTTCCTCCAGCTACTAATAGACAACGTGAATTGTTCGGCATTATTTATGTTAAGTAGGCTAACTCATCTATCTAGCCAAGTCTGCTTCGGTGAAACAGCAAAGACAAACTACTCTAATTTATTCCAACCTGCAAGTAAATGATTTAAGTAATTAATTTGTACTGTCTTGCTCGTATCCCCTGGTGGAACTTGGATAATGTATGTTAACATTTGTCTTCACTGCAGAGCACAGTAGTCCAGAAAAAGACAACAATACCAATTAAAACCTTTTTGTTGTCAAGAAAAACGATGAAACCACTAGAACCACGAGCAGCTCCTAGCAGCCCTAATATGCTTCATGAAGCTGTGAAGCAATGAAGGAGTAAGACAGGGGGCACAAGACAAGAGGGTTTATCCTCTGTGGAGCCTGAATATGTACAGAAAAGGTCAAGAAGTCACCCAAAAAATAGTATTCAGCCTCTGAAGAGAATGAATACCGGCAGCGATTACACTGAAATCTGGTTATTTTATATTTACTGGCCGGTTGATGATGGTCCTAGAGACTTCATAAACGTCTCTTCATTCAATGTTGATCCTCTCAAGGGAGGATTATGAGTAACACACCTACATTTACACACACAAATAAACACAAATAAGCCAAACATTCAGTCAGTTTTAAATAGTCTGTAGCTGCTCATTGTTCTTGGACCTCATTGTGTCAGTCATTAAGATCTGTATTCCTGTGTCTGTCTTAGATATCATGCATTATCATAATGTGCCATAAATACTTTCGTTATGAGTACATAGTCAACCTTAGAAATCCACAGAGCCAGAGGAAAGGTCAACGTGTAGTTAAAATTAACAGAATCATCCTCAGGGTAGGAACATACTGAGCTAGTCCTGATCTCTTCTCCACCAACACGTTTTGATTTCCACTGTTCTGTGTGTCTGCGGCTCAGAATAGACATCAAAGATCAGTGAAAGTGGGCAGCAACACAGTAGTCACTTCTAACGGCTCAGATAATAATACCACTGTGCAACACGACACTGTGTCCCCTGTCTTTGTTTCCTCTGTCTGCTTCTGTAGCTCTAATAGCCACTCACGACGTGATCTGTGTTTTTTGATCGAGTCAAACGTCATTTGTTTTAAGTCTGGAGACAGGCTGCTCCTCCCAGCTGTCTGTCAGTGTGAGCCCGTCCTCTCTGGCCGTGGATGGTTTTGTCACCATGGTGCCCTCGTGTCCTGACGCAAGCAGGACAGACTGGACGTCACTTGTTGTGTTTGAGTGCCTGCTTCTGGCTTTCCGTTGTCCCCTCTTAAAAAAAAAAATAGATGGTCATATTTTAAGAACTGGTGAATGGCAACTGATGATGAAGATGAATAGAGGAAGGAGGAAAGAGCTTGAGAGGGACAAGAGGCAGTGGAAACAGTGAAATTAGAGTGGTGGAGGATGATAAAGAGAATAGAGTCCAAAAATAGAACCTGGCAGAGAGAACTGAACCGCTGAGTTACAATGAGCTTTTGTCCCTCACTATACATGGATTTCAAACCTACAGATAACTAAAGTAGTTACACCCTCTGCATAATCCCTCTTCCCTCTGTCACTCCTGTGTCTCAGGTGCGTACCTGGTGCCCTACTTTATTCTCCTCCTGCTTATCGGCATCCCCCTGTTCTTCCTGGAGCTGGCGGTGGGTCAGAGGATCAGGCGTGGCAGCATCGGGGTGTGGAACTATGTCTACCCACAGCTGGGAGGCATCGGGGTTTCCAGTCTGATGGTAAGTGCCAACGTGAGCTCATTAACCAGTTAACTCATCATTCTGGTTGCACTTTATGACATTGTGTGACAGAGATGTGAAGTGGGAGGGTGTGTTTGTTTCTGTCATTCAACAATGTCCCCAGTGTCGCTTTAAGAAACAGTGAGCCCAAAATTTAAATGTACCTATTTTTCCTCTTACCTGTAGTGCTTTTAAGATATCAGCTGTAGAGATGTCCGCCTTATTTTGAATATAATGGAACTAGATGGCATTTGGTTTGTGGTGCTCAAAGTGCCAAAAAAATACATCTGAAAACTCAACAGCAATATCTCTTTCCAGGAATCATGACCCGGTTACTCAAGATAATCCACAGACCTTGCTGTGAGGAGTTTCATGTAGGAACTATTCTCTTTCTACCAAACTGCACCTGCCAAACATATCACTGCGCAGAAGGAAGCATGCACATGTAATGTTACATCTTAGCTTAAGAGGACACCATTAATGTTTACATTTAGCGCTGTCACCAGCATGAGCCTCTCGTCCATGTTTCCTTCTGCACAATGATTTGGCTGGTGCTTGTAGTTTGGCAGAAAGAAAACAGTTCCTACATGAAACTCCTCACAACAAGGTCTGTGGATTATCTTGAGTAACTGGGTCATGATTCCTGGAAAGAGATATTGCTGTTGAGTTTTGCGCTTTGAGCACCACAAGCCAAGTGCCATTTAGTTTCCAAGAAGGCAGACATCTCTACAGGCAACAACTCCAACACTCGACAACTCCCACCAGAACGATCTAGACTGATAAATAGCATTACAGCTAAGAGGAGAAATGTGTATTTTTGATTTAGGGGCAAACTGTCCCTTTAACATAGAATAGTATACTGATTTTGTTAACTGGCATTCCAAAAGGAAGAGCTGAGAATTAATTTTAAATGTATCTGGTCATGAAAGAAAGTATGGGATAAACAGAAATTTTTATCTGATCATGGTGCTAAATGAAAAGCAAATGGATCCTTCATGTCCTCCTCATGGGGAACGTGTTTGTCTGTATAGACTATTGTGAAAGTCCATCCTGTAGTTAAGATATTTCAGTTAGAGCCAAAGTGGTGGACCAACCAACCAACCGACAATGCCATCTTAAGTTCTAGATATGATTTATTAATGTACAGATCGATAATAAGATGTTGTAATTAATAATTAAAACAATTTCATGGTCAGATTGTGAGCCCACATGTGAAGTGATACTGCACCAGCCCAGTCACCAGGATAAAATGTTGGCATTGTACGTTACTGCAAACCACAGATATGTTACATCTGCACATTTTGGATGTATCACATCAACATTTCCAAAGTGATGTAGTTCATGTTACATGTATATGAGCCATGTCTCTCATCAGGAGGAGGAGGGGATGACCTGACACCTCAGTGAGACGGCTGCCAAGCAGCAGACCACTGTTCAAGATCAACTAAAGTGTGTTATTTAACAAGAGTTCAGGACATGTCCATGGTTTTACAAGCCAAAACATGATGTTTTCCTTACTCTAACCCAGTGTTTTTTGTGCCTAGACCTCACCACACATTAACCACAGCATTGTCACAACATAAAATTGAAAATTCAAATGTAAAGAAGCATAAAGTTTCAACATAACCACTATGAAACATACAAATGTAACACATCTGTGGTTATTAGAAATGTATAATGCCAACATGTTTTTCTGGTGATTGGGTTGACTGCACACACCCCAAATCTATCACTGAAATATCAAACACTTAAACCTCTGTTGGCTTGAATAATTTCATTCACAGCATGAGATCATGTCAATTACAGTATAATCCAGTGGTTTTCATAGGAGAAAATGTCCAGTGGTGAAGTGGATTTTGCTGCAGGAGAAGCTTCTGTGGGCATTTTTAAACCTTTTTCCCCGTGAAATTGAAACTTCCCATTGGAATATATTTCAAGGCACATGAATTTAACTCGACCACAGCGGCTCTCTCCACTCACCTGTCTCTTTGAATGAACCTGTTTCATTAAGCTGTTTGAGCTACCTGCTGGAGGAAGGCTGATTCATTAATGACCTGCTAATATTTGATGTCTTATTATTAGTGGAAAAACCATGACACATTTTTTGCAGTCAGCCATTGAAGCTGTAAAACAATAAACGGAGCTGCAATTTCAGAGAATACACACCAACTAATTAAGCATCAATAAAGGATTAATTAACCATTTATAAACCTATTAGTGAGAATTTACGATCCTTTATATAAAATGTCATTAACAGTTGTACCACAGTTGTTGTACTCAGGATTACAGCAGGCTTTGAAGAAACACAGTGTGTATTTAAGATCATTAAAGAGGATCTATTATGCTCATTTAAGGTTCATATTTATATTTTGGGTTTCTACTAGAACATGTTTACATGCTTTAATGTTCAGAAAAAACTTTATTTTCCCTCAAGCTGTCTGTGCTGGAAGACCTGTATTCACCTTCTGAGACACTCTCTCTCTTTAAGGCCCCTTCAAAAAAAAAAATGGATAGGAGGATAGCGGGGCTTTCTACGGCGAAAAATCACTAATAAAGCTTTTAAACACACCCTGACACGTTCCAACAGAACTATGATCCAAAATTTTGGAGACATTTACAACATCAGCAACCAAGATTACATGTTTCCCTGATGTTAGCACGTAGCTTTATGTGGCAGTGTAGGCTACATAATGTAACACTTGCACTAGCGTGCCTGGGGAAGATGACCATATAAGGAAATACATCCCAAGCTAAAGTCAGCTTGTCCCAAGAGTAGTAAAATCCTTGCAAACAGAGTATTCAGAACGCGCTGAAGCCTGATGTTTTTGCTCACAGGAATTAATTTTATATATAGGTTTATCTCATTATTTGAACCTTTGGCCACGTTTAATGTGAGGATCCTACATTATATATGTGAAAGAAAATAAAGAAAGCATTTTTGTCCCGTTTAAACACCAACTCAGCGTCGTTGGTGTTGAATCTAAACTGGCAATTTTCTCACTTTCACTTGTCGACTCAGATTTGGTCATGTTATGTGCAGCGACAACAAACTTGCTGTCGAGCTCAGTCTCCTGGACTCCCCTCTGTCTGCTCGTATTACATCCCTGTGATGCTTTACAGCAAGCGGCATGCAAAGACCAGTGCAGATCACTGTCATAATCTGTCCCCATCATCTGCAGGAGTACTGACCCATCATGTACCCGTCCCATCAGCGTCATCGGCCTAAAACAGTCAGTGATCTATTGCGTCAGTCTTGCTGTTTGTCAGTCCTTCTGATAGTGATTTCATCAATCTAGTGCAAAGGAGGGGAGGGAGAGGCCTGGCCTGGGGCAGTGAGGCGTGTGGCAGCCCGGATGTGGCAGAGGGAGATTCAGCAGCTATAAATACCTTCTCATAGAGGACCCCAGCCTTGGCTGCTGAGAGCAAACAGCTTAATAATTCATCCACACTCAGACTTAAGCTGTGTGCTCAGCGTCTGTGCCCTGACTCAAGAAGAGGCATTCACCTCTACAAACTGCATGCTGTTTGTCCCTTGTGCTGATTGTGTATTTTTATGGTGACATAGTGATTGTTTCTAGGAGTGATAAGTAATGCTGTTTTCTCTCTCACCCCCTCAGGTTTGCGGCTTTGTGGGCCTCTACTATAATGTGATTATCGGCTGGAGCATCTTCTATTTCTTCCAGTCTTTTCAGTATCCACTGCCTTGGGCTGAATGCCCCATCCAGAGAAATGGAACCCAAGCCAGTGAGTGCACAACACAGCTGTAACCGAGTGCGGCAAAAGACAAGTGCCCATAGAAAAGAACTTGTTATTGTGAAGCCCTCGACGCCACATAGAGGAAAAATGAATACTGCAGAGTCCTGCAAGACACTTCCATATTCAGCAGAGTATCTCAGCAGATGCAGACACACAGGCTGCCCAGTGATACGTACGCTTGTGCTTAAAGCTGCAGGACGTGTCTTTGCATTAAATCAGCTTGCCTCGCTGTAGCTCTGCAGTCATGCAGCAGTGGCTCTGCAGGCTAACAGAAAAGTGTTTGTGCACGTCATCCTACTGTTGGCGAGACCTGCCACATAGTATGAGCTGGCCGACAGTGTCAGTAGTACCTTGAATGGCTGGCAGCTGGCAGCCTGTGGTGGAGGCACATGCAGGCTCTGGCAGAGTAAAGGGCATCAGCTTAAATAAACATTAGAGGGCAGGATGTCGACTCTGTTTATGATTATGAATGCTGTGGGAATGCTGTGGAGCTGGATTCAGTTAAGCTGTATGCAAAGATAGAAGTACAGTAAGTACATTTAGTCAAGTACAGTTATGAAGTACTTGTACTTCACATGAGGGTTAGGGTTAGGATATCTTTAATCTACTTTTTATATTAAAGATATCCTGTGGAGTTTCTGACAAGTAGAGCTATGAAGCAACATTTTAATTAGTGGGTGCTCATTTTGCTTGTCTCATGCATGACTGCATAGACTCACATCTACACACACACACCTAGGTGACACAATACATGTTGCTGTAAATGGTATCACATTATTTCACGGAGCGACAGGTGGTGGTAATGTGCACAGCAATTATGAAAGAAGATTTCAGGCTATTAAACACAGACATACAGTTTACTGTATACAGTCAAAAGTATTTTTATTAATGAATAATTTTTGTCAGTTATTGAGTCTGACAGTGCAGTGAGATGATTGCTCAATGAAACATACCAGAGTATCTTGAAGTAAGAGCAACAATAATGCTGCATTGAAAAAAGAAAAATTATGCTTGTTTTCAAGTCTTGAAAAATATTTTCTTTTAACAAAGAAAATAAAGCTTTTCCATAGAAGCGTAATGCATTCACTTGAGAAAAAAATCTGCTCTTGTTTTTCTAAATTAACAAGATAACGATAATAAGAGTAATAATAAACTTTATTCATATAGCACCTTTCATACAAATAATGCAGCACAAAGTGCTTTACAGTAAGGGCAGTATAAGCACTAGGTACTTCACATGAAAATAGACATAATGGCTATACAACAGACAAGGCAATTTAATATAAAAGGACATTTAAAACAGTTTAAAACATGGACTAACTGATTCATTAACTCACAGAGTTGTAAAACTATAAATTAAAGAACAAAACAGAGTTTCAGACCTGTATCAGGAAATTCAGAGCTAGTTAAAGGCTAAAGTGAACAGATACATGTTTAGCTTTCTTTGAAAGATATTTAGCGAGCTAGCTTCCCTGATATCCATAGGTAGATTATTGCTTTTATTCCCATTAATTCAGAGAAACTATTTCTTCCCCCTCAAGTCAATGCATAACTTAAATGCATTACTACATTACAAATTGTTGTTAGGGGGAGGTTTTTGCAAATTTGTTGTCTTGAAAAATTAAATGCTTACACACAAATGCATCAGTAATAAAATACAATGAATACAGCATTTAAAATGAACTTTTCTGCATGATGTATACCCTACTTTTAATACTTTAAAGTACATTTTGCTGCTCATACTTTTATACTCTTAGTCAAATTTTGAAAACAAGGTATTACATTGTAGTTTTGCTACTTTTAGTAAACTCAGTCCATTTTCCACCACCAGCTTTATAAATCTGAAAGATTAAATAAAAAAAATATATCTCTCGTTTCCTTAGAATCAAATCAGATATCCATCATTTATTCTGCGTATGTGCAGACTCCCCTGTTAATGCTGTTTCCCTCTCTTTCCTCTGTGCTGTTGCAGTTGTGGAGCCAGAGTGTGAGAAGAGCTCAGCCACCACCTACTTCTGGTACCGCCAGACTCTCAACATCACCAGCTCCATCGAAGACACCGGCGGCCTGAACTGGAAAATGACCCTGTCCCTGTTGGTGGCTTGGATCTTGGTCTGCCTGGCTGTCATCAAGGGCATCCAGTCCTCTGGGAAGGTACGGGGTCTCCATGGCTTCACAACAGAGGCTGAGCCTGCAAACTATAGAGATTAGCAGACTCTGTGTGAAGATGTACACAATAAATCATTTTAACAAAAGCTTTTAGAATTCTGTTTTAATCCGTGATTCCTCCATATCAGCGAGTGTTTTATTCACTTTGCTAATGCCTTTCAGTCAAAGGTGAGATGCTAAAGCCTCTCATCAGCACTAGTCTATTTTTGGATCTCATCTATATTATGGAGGAGACACATGCAACATTAATAAGCTTAAACTGAACCAAGCAAAGACCGGTTCAGGATGCAGATGGAAAATGCTTCGTTTGGCAACAACTGCAACAACATCCTGTAATCTCGATCCAGAGAGTGACTCATGCACCACAGCCCAACATCCAGCCCACATTTTCAATAGGAAAATACACGGATCGCCAAGGTCTGACACGGTTTTTTAAACACTAAACGTAGTAATCCAATTATCATCGTCAGTACTGCAATGATTCCCCGAAATGCTGTAGGAAGGATTTTTGACTCATCTCTCCAAACCTCAAGGAGTCCTCTCCACATTTGGTAAGATTTCACAGATTCTGTGCCAAGCAAACACAAAGCAGTTTTGGGATTGATTCATTGTGTGTGTGTGTATGGTTACAGTTTGGTCCTCGTTCATGTGTGAGGCCTCAGAGAAGCGTGTCCATGGCAACACTGGGTAATGGACCTGACTTTCTTTCTCTCTCTGTCTCTCTAAGGTGATGTACTTCAGCTCTCTCTTCCCGTATGTGGTGCTCTTCTGTTTCCTGGTGCGAGGTCTGATGCTGAAGGGAGCGGTGGACGGCATCGCTCACATGTTCACCCCTAAGGTGAGAGATAAACAACAAATAAGCAGTAGGTTTTGGAGATATGTTTACAGTAGCCTAATAATAATACGTATGTAGTACTTTGCTGTGGTTGTCCACAGTGTAATTGTGGCGTGCTGGAGCGGGAAATGTAGTCTTAAAGGGGAACACCACCTAAATTAAGAATTCCAGTATTTTAATTCCATGGCCCGAGCAGACCAGAGAAGTAAGTCTCAAATGTTTGATGTCATAGGGAATAAAATCTGGACCTGTTCCATGGACAATGAACGGGGCCCTGACTTTGTGTTGTCTTTATTACCAAGTGAGCTTTTTTCTATGATAGTGTTCACGTTCTGAAACAGAAAATGTTCCCATATACTCTGAACATTCCCCACTGGGTGATTTCACTGTCATCTGTAACATCTTTAACAATTCATTGTTTATGGAGCATCCAGACTTTATAACCTAGTTCTAGCACCCTAGTTTCTGGATTTGAGAAAGAGTTGTTCATGTTTACTGATATTTTTAGTCTGTCTTAGACCATAGGAATAATATGTATGAATTTTGAAAATGGGCATACTTCCCTTTTAAACTGGCTGTTGTCTTGGCCTTGATCACTCATTCACTGACTGTTTGCCAGACACGTATGTAACATCAGTGACACTTTGTATATGCAGACTGCTCAGCTGTGGTTGATGGTTTTAGCTGTTTTACCACCAAGGCCACTCATACAAGAATATCATTAATATTCACATTGAGTTGTGTGTTGAGGTGATGTCTCCCTCTAGTGGTGAATATATATGATTACAAAGGAATATGGCGTCATATCATATTGTCAAAACAAATGCAATTACCATATTATTTGCTCCACAAATTAATTAATGAAATGTGAATTAGTTTGTGGATATCACATGTGAGTGCAGTATATTACAATAGGAGTACTGTTACTGTTGCATTATGTCTTAATAAAGGAGCTGTATGCAACAGAGAACATGAATGTAGCAGCACACAACTACTTGCTATGTATAGATATAGTGGAGTATATGGCACCCTGAGCAGAGAATTAAGTCACACTCTGTCTGTGTGTGTGTACTGTGTAATTTCTCGGTGGTAGCTGTGGTAGACATGTTGGTGCATTTAAGGTCCCTGTGTGTGTATCCCACAGGCCAGCTAATTGCCGCCGCTCTGCACTGCGCTCATATGGTATCTTATACCAGTATCCTTACCCGTGGTGGCAGAACAATGTCATGATGCCAACCCTCCAGTTTCCCTTGGCATTAAAACCCTAGCTCTGTCAGCATGGTTGCCTATGGCCCCAATCACACAGAAAGCGTTTTGCAGGTTACAAAATGGGAGGCGTGCTGCACTGCCTTTTTTTTCCCCCCACTAAATGCCACTAGTGGAAAAAAAAACCACTTGCTGCACCTTTTATTGATGCCAGGCAACCACAGACTAACCTCCCTTTTCTTAACTTCCCGTGTAATCAATCTGCCATTTATTTATTTATTGTAGTTATTTGACAGTAATTAGTAGCTAGTTACTAAAATGTTGAGGCAGAGGGTACTTGCTGAAGCTCTGGTTGAGGGTGAGAGGCTGTCAGCAAATAGTTTGTTGGACACAGGGAAACAGAGATCTGTGTGGGTACAAGAGACGCTAATAAAGAGGGTGGATAATGGGGAGTACCACCAGTTGGTCCAGGAGCTTCACCTCCATGATGCACGTTACCAGGCATATTTTAGGATGGCTTGAGGGCAATTTGACAACCTGCTGTCTATCGTCAGGCCGTATAACTCTGGGTATCCAGCAACTACTTCCACTAGTATCTCCTCCATTGTTTACCAACTGTCAACTTGTTGTCGTGACTACTACATAAGACCCGTCGCCTCTCAAATCATCCGATTGGACAATGGGGAAAAAGATGATGAAAAAAGAGATGACGTGGGGCGCTTTTCTGCTTTGAGTTGAAGTTTGTAGAATTGTTTGTAGAAGTCACACTTGCAGTTGCCACAGACTAACATGTGGGTCTGTTAGTAATAATACATAGTGCATGGCCACGTGTTCAAACAATTTGTTATATCAGGCCAGCTGTAAATAATTGGTGTAGTTTGAGTATTTCTCTCAGGGTGATATACAGGAGCCTCAATCAAGAGTTAATGGAAGCCGACTATGTAGCTTATACAGTACTGTCAGGAAGCTACATGAGGGGAGAACATCAGTGTTCAAGGTCTTTTAAGATGATAAATGACAAAAAATATGACATTTTCCCCTCTCTTCTCTCCAGCTGGAAAAGATGTTGGAGCCACAGGTGTGGAGAGAAGCAGCCACGCAGGTCTTCTTCGCTCTCGGTCTGGGCTTTGGAGGCGTCATCGCTTTCTCCAGCTACAACAAGCGAGACAACAACTGCCACTTTGATGCAGCGCTCGTCTCCATTATCAACTTTGTTACCTCCATCCTTGCCACTTTAGTTGTGTTTGCTGTTCTGGGGTTCAAGGCGAACGTCATGAACGAGAAGTGTGTTGTCGAGTGAGTGTGTCGTCCTGTAACAAATACTACCCAATCAATCTGTCTTTGTCAAGCTGATTTTACTGTGACCTTTACTCACTAACACGTCTTTCTCCTCCATATATACTGTTTGTGTGCAGGAATGCAGAGAAGATTCTGGGCTTTCTAAACACAGGTGTGCTGAGCAAAGAGCTCATCCCTCCTCACATCAACTTCTCCCACCTGTCCGCCCAGGACTACGCAGACATGTACGGCATCATTAAGGCGGTGAAGGAGGACGCCTTCGACCAGCTGGGTCTGGATGCCTGTGTGCTGGAGGACGAACTCAACAAGGTCAGAAAGAGAGAATTTACGAGCTGAAATGAGAATGTGATTGTTCTGAGTATTTCTGAATAAATGTGTTAAGCTATCAAGATGTGTTTAAGTGATGATACAAAATAGAAGTCTCACTATATAAAAAAATAACGGTGTGGGGAGGGGTAAAAATACCATAATACCAAAAGTGTCTCTGGATGAGCACATCACCTTAAATGGGTGCACTATAATTAATGAACCCAGAAATGGAAGTTTAGTGGGTCATCTTCCACTCAGGAGCACTAATTTTATCCAGCACATTAGCCATCATTAGCCACCTTTGACGTCCACCTCGATCTCTCCGTCCTCCAGGCGGTTCAGGGCACTGGCCTGGCATTCATCGCCTTCACGGAGGCAATGACACATTTCCCCGCCAGTCCCTTCTGGTCGGTCATGTTCTTCTTCATGCTGATCAACTTGGGTCTGGGAAGCATGATCGGCACGATGACTGGCATCACCACACCCATCCTGGATGCTTTCAAGATCCGCAAAGAGATCCTGTGTGGTGAGCTGACCGTCTTAATATTGCCTATCAGACTATCTTGTACTAGGTGAAGTTAAAGTATTTGTGGTACTCAGATGATGTTTCTCCTCCCCTTCTCAGTGGTCTGCTGTATCATAGCCTTCCTGTTAGGCCTGCTGTTTGTGCAGCGCTCGGGGAACTACTTTGTCACAATGTTTGATGACTACTCAGCTGGTTTGCCTCTCACTGTGGTGGTGATCCTGGAGAACGTCTCTGTCGCCTGGATCTACGGCACTAAGAGGTAACTCATCTGAAAATTGAAGCCATATTTGAATAGAATTAATTGTAAGGCAGCATGTGGACAGTGTGTCAGATCAGTTTGGGAAAAGAGCGCTGTGGTCTGTTTCAAAACCAAATACATAATTAAAACTACTTCCTTCTAGCAATCCCACAGCTCAGTGCTTCACATTTTATAGATTCATACATGTCCAAAATCTCAACTTACTTCTAACTACTGAGCATCTGTACATGAACAGTAGTAGTAAGTGAGCAGACACAGCCGGGACAGATAACAACAAACAATGGAGCTTTTTCACAGCAGACGTACTGCACAGGTGTAGTTAGTAATGATGGGTGAAATCCAGGGCTGCATTCTGCCCCGACAAAATGTAGCAAAATGTGTATTGACACGGGAACTGTGGTGCATTGAACACCCTGCTGTGTTGCTCAAGTGCACTGCCTTTTATACTGTGAGGTACATTGCCAAAGCAAGTGTGAAATAAAAACAAGAATTGTACACAAGCACAGACCTAATACTACTGAGACAAGAACGTAGTACAAGTGCACACTTTTTCAAGGAAACATGTCGTTTTGTTTTTTAAACCGTGGCAAAATGATGCACACCATTTTTAGATTGAACATGCCTCAGGACTCTGGTGTGGTGCATGCTTGCTCATTTGCCAACTGGGACACGTCAATGAAACTCCTTCCCACTCTTTCTTCTTTCCATCCATCTCGCAGGTTTATGCAGGACCTGGAGGACATGCTTGGTTTCAGGCCGTACTCTTTCTATTACTACATGTGGAGGTACGTGTCGCCGGCCATCCTGCTGGTGCTCATTGTCGCCACTGTCATCGAGATGGCCGTCAGTCCTGCAGGATACAACGCCTGGGTGGAGGCTGAGGTCAGTGCTGCTCTAGTTCATGTGAGAAAGAAAGAAAGAAAGAAAGAAAGAAAGAAAGGAGATATCCTTCTTTGTTTTTTTCTTCACCTCTTTTCTCTGCACTCTTTGTTTCCCAGGGCGCAGAGAGCTTCCACAGCTACCCTCCCTGGGCTTTAGCCATGGCTTACTCCCTCATTGTAGTGGCCATGCTGCCTTTACCCTTCGTCTTCATCGCCCGCCACTTCAACCTGATCTCAGACGGCTCCAATAAGCTGTCCGTCTCCTACCGTAAAGGCATGATGAAGGACATTTCTAACCTGGAAGAGCAGGACGAGCAGCGTTTCATCCTCAGCAAGAACCCCAGCGAGGCTCCTTCCCCAATGCCCGCCCACCGCGCATACCTGGGCCCCGGTGGCGCCCACGAGATGACCAACACCAACTACGGCACCAGCACCAAGACGGGCTACCAGAACATCGGCTCGCCTGAATCTGAGCTATGATCACTGAGCTCATAGATCCTCCCGTCCGTTATATCCCGGCCCTGCTTGGTGAGAGGGAGACAGAGGAAGAAAGGGAGGAACAGAGGAGGTCAAGGAGAGGAAATCTACTGCCAGTCGTTGCAGCGTTCATCACACCTTAACCCCCAGAGCTGAGTCACTCTATCCCCCCTTTTCTGCCCCTACGCTCCTCGCATACGGTTCTTCCCTTCTTCCCTGCTGTAGGATCCGTGCTGCCAATCCCAGCCGTAATAAAGGGATCATGGGAATATGAGTCCCACCAGATATGTCGACCTTTTCCATGTGTCAGCCTATTACAAGGGCAGAGAAAGGAATGAAACTTAGAAAGGTCCACTGAGGGCTTAGATACAGGCTTTGTTTATGATAAGCTCTGGCTGAGGTTAAGGTGTGTGCAAGGCTGAAATGCTTTACTGAATCGTGTGTTTACCAGTTTGGAGAAGGTTCTTTTTGAGACGGCTGGATGTTCCTAGATCTCTGAGATCATCATCTCATTCTGGTTCAGTTGTGGAGGATTGTTATGTGTGGGGACAGGATGGAAGGAGAGTCAGATAAAAAAAACATATTTTCATGATCTGTATCACTGTATGAGAACATTTCTCATCTAGAAAAACAAAATGATTAGAAATGCATCCATAACAGTATGTACCAAGTGATTCTGATAGTGTAAACAGTGTTACAAGCACACAAACACATCTTTATTGTGCCTATCATGCGTCAGCAATAATAACCAGTCAAAGTAGGGTCCTTGTAAACTGTGGTTCTCCTTCTATCCCTACTTTCCCCACTGATGTAGAATACTGTACATACGTGTTGTGCAATCGTCTGAGATGTCACCGTAAATCGTGTATATACACCACAGTAGTGCAAAAACGAGGGGAAACTTTTTCTGCCTCTTCATTCCTTCTCCATGAACACGAAGAACAGACACCCGCTACCATTTTAGAGCATCTCTGAGCCTTAACACAGAGCAGCACTTTTTCTTTTAAACAACCTTTCTCCTCGACAAACGAGGCTCTGGAGCTGCTGCCAGGAGCACTGCACACATCGTCTCTGCGCTGTTCCAGTCCCAGCTGGTCTAGACAAAGCTTTTCCATTTGAATCAATCATTTTAATCAAGCGTTTCCATTTTAATCAACGCCTTAGAAGGACAGGGGTGGCGGTGCACCAGCACAGATAAGCGGAGCGGTTTCACGCTCATCTGTGTGTGTGTGTGTGTGTGTGTTAGAGAGGCACACCAGGAAGGAATTGGAAAATGTGAGTTTTGTCTGTGTGTACGTGCAGATGTGCATGTGTGCGAGCATCAGTGTGCCGTCTGCCGCTGAATGAGAGCCGCCGTTGACCCTGCCTCTTAAAAATAGAGCTGCGTTACCCAGGGGAAGCCGTGGCAACACATCATAGATACAGATCCTCTTGTGATGTGGAGGAGGAAGAGGAGAGCGGACACCTTGCTTTGTCTGCTCCACCTGCACGGCTGATTGTTCAGCAGTACGCAGATGAGACATTTTACTGTCGACGTCTTACAAGAATATATATCTCTGATGTTGTCACAGTGCATTGAGTAAGAGGTTTACTGCCATGCCACGCTGTGGATTTATCATACGTCATCACTAAGAGGAAGATGTTTGGGTTTAATTGTTGTACATTCCTCAAATTGTGCGCACTATGGGCATCATTTCATAAGCACTACGATTTACACTTTGATGTCTTTTTGTGAACTAAGGTGTGAAAACTTACAGCCTTTTTTTATGTATAATCTTGTATGACAATGTATGTTTAGAGGTATAATGTGGAAAATGTGCAGTGACATAAATGTTTGGAATAAGTGGTAATACACAGATTTCACCACTGGGTGTCTCTGCCGGCCAGCGGAGGAGCCAGTGACTCTCTCTGTCTCATGGCCCCTCCCTGAGACAACACCAATACTTGAGACTGAACAGATGTAGTGAGAAGCACAGTCAGTCACATTGTTTGGTGCCTGAACAGCATCTCTGTTGTCTGTTCGCCTTATGCTTTAGTCAGTTTGTTTTCTCGATCATGTGGTGCGTCAATGTAGAGTTTGGACCAATGTCTCGTCTCATTCTCTTGAGCACTTTAATTAGGTAGAGACCCTGGAGTTATTTAAGTTCAGGCTTGACAAAAGCTTTGTGATCAATCACAGGAATGCTGTCACAGAATATGTATTGGTTAGCAATATTTATACAGGAAGAGATGGAGGGCTCAGAGGCACAAAACACACATGTATCACAAGCCACTTTGTCAAAAACATCCAGTTTCTTGTGCATTTGTTCAGCTGATCTTTAAAATGTAAGCATTTTAACAAGTTTTAATGTTTCATCTTAGGACGTCAAAACCATGTTGACGTGAATTTTACTCTGCTATCGCACCAGTGTTGACTCATGCTTCCATGCCATTAGCTGGCCCTGCTAGGTCCTCCCTACTTTACATAATATAAGTGCTAACCCACACTATTACACTGTTGTCACATGGGGTCATATGATGTCTTATATCTGCTCAGGTTTCAGGCTACAGTACCTAGTGCTTAGTAGTGCCTACAGTAGCTGGGAGATATTGCTTGGTGTATACGTTATATACTGAAGTGATGAATCATATAATTCCCTGCTGATCTACCAGAAAAACTGATTTTATATCATATCATATTTCCCTCCTGTATTTCATAGATTTGTATGTTCTTTAAGATTATGTTGTCACTTGGGCTGGGTATCGTTTAAAGAAATTATGGTACCAGTACCCTTAAATTGATACCAATACCAAGAGTTTTTTTTTCTACTTCATTCGATACCCATCATGTGAATGGAAGCATTTCATTATGTAAAACGCCACCAGACATCACAGGCGTGGAGTATAGCCATGCTTTCAAACATCATATTGGCATCTCAGCACACTGAACTGCCAGCTCCATCAAATACACAACCAAACCACAGACCATATGGGTCGTAGCTAATTGATCAATCACACATTTTATTAAAAGCCAGCAAATCCATACAAATAGTCATTTTTTCTGTCTGGGTACAAACAGGATCAAATGCAAATATCATTTCACTGGAGAAGTTTCAATACTGCTTGGTTTGTTTCAGTCAATTACGAATAGATATTGAGTACTGACACCCAGTCCAGATGTCATATACTGTTTTTGTAATAATAATAAAAGGGTTAAAGTGGAGAAAGTCTGCATTACAGGGGAGTGAAGTGCAGTCATAAATCACTATGAGAATGTAAACCTCTATAAAAACAAAACACTAGAGGAACAAAGGGATCTTTCCACTCTCGTCTCCCCATAAATCACAGTGAAATGGTCTCTCTTTAATGTGAGTGTGTTGTTACAAGATGTTACAGATGAACATGTAAACACTCCACAGTCAGATTATGACCTGTTCAATCGCTAACATCTAGCAGGACTACTGTGATAACATGCACAAGGAACCAAATGTTTTTGGCCAATCGGCTTGCGACACAGGTAGCACATAACCGTAAGTGAAGGCACTCACCTGTCCTCACCTGCAGCTTTGAGAGTTAAAGCACATTAATGGAAGCACAGGAAAGTGAGCACAAAGGAGTTTCATGTCTTAGTGAGAAAGCACCAGTCAGTGAGTTAAACATAGAGTCAGTGTGGGTAAACTGGATGATGAAACTTGTAGATTATGTTAGTTATGGTCTGATTCCTGCATCCTGAGAGGGGTCACTGGCGGTTAAGTCTTCACACTGAAATGCACTGCCATTGTCACAAGAGGTGCACCGTTAGTGTGTGCTGTAGCTACAGACTGATCTGCACAGTGAATACGTGACAAATGTCAGAGGTGGCAAACCTGAGCTGATACTGGTGTGGAGGAGAGAGCACAATCAAAACACAATGTTTATATAGTCTTTTGGAAACAGCATCTTCATGTTTAAACCTCTGGTTTGTTTCAATATATGATGCACAGTTTTGCCAAGGAGTTCTCACGTCTCCACTCCAGGCACAGCAGGTCTTTGCCTCTAACATTTAAAAACACTGTGCACAGTGGTAAAATCACCAGCCATCTCGTATTGGTTCTAATTTGATCAGTAGCAAGGTGTTAGCATTTAGCACTGATATATCTTATTTAAAAAAAACAACAAAATAAACTCCAGGGTCTCTTTGTCTCGTCCATGTGTCGGCTGTGTTGCATTATGTACTTTGAAGCAACTTGTAGAGGTTAACTCAGTTGATTTACTGTGATTAACTCGACAAAAATAGAGTAATAGTGTATTTATTTAGCTGTGCAAATAGTCTTTATGTGACCAAACCCATAGTTATATTTATAGTATTTAAGACGATGTATTTAACCTGTACATATCGATGTACATTCTGATAAATTCACACTGAGTATCTATAGTAAGAGTGACAGGGTGTATACTTGAGCTGTAAATAATAATTGTATATTTTGAGATATTTTTTGATTTTTGTACTGTAGGTAATGTTACTTTGGTGTCTGTTGGTTTCTGGTGTTAGTGTGTGGTTGTTCTCAATCAAAATAGCTGAGTGACTGTGAATGTGAGTGTGCGAGAGAGACAGAAAGGGAGTGTGTGTGTGTTTATGGGTGTGTGTGTAAAGTAAGAGTATATGTAGATTTTTGGTGTTTAAATGTGTGTTGTTTTTTTCTCCTCTCTCAGTGTTGTGTGCTGCTGATCTAATCCAGTAGATAAAATCCTGTTGTTACAGTGAACTGGGACCACTGGTGTAAGCAATCTGTCCTCTGTGTTTCTCACTGGAACTGCGGCGGCTTCCAGCACAAAACTGACAACACAATCAGAAGGAAATGCTCGACTATAACGATGAGACAGAAACTTAAGTTTTTTTGAAGTGATAAACTGTACAAATATGATGGAGCCAACAGGAAATTAAAATAAACACTTTTATGAAAGAGGCGGCGTTGTTTGTCTCATTTATTATGATTTATGTCAATGGTCAAATGAGAAGATTTATCAGGACAAAGTTTGGTTTGTGCCGATGTGACTCAACATTAGGGACGAAATGGTTACCAGTTTCACTATAAACCGTGGTAAACTTCCTAATGATTAAAATTACTGTGTCAGTTTTTAATTATCATTCAAACCATATATGTTTACTGCACTTTGAAAAGCTCACAGTAAATTCTGTCCAGCATCAACCGAAGTCAGCAACATGGTGCCATCTTTAATGTTCATGCACATTTGATATGGTTTTCATATGTTTACGTAAGGAATTGGCTTTGTTATTTTACTAATATTAATGCAAACAAAAGGGACATAGTGCTACTGATGTAATTTGTGGTTTTCAATATAAAACTATGTAAAATTATTTCAGTGTGTGTATCAGCAGTTTTTGAACTCATCAGCCCATTTTTATAATACTGCGATAATACTGATAACCGTGATTATTTTGGCCACTATAACTGTGACATGAAATTTCATCTCTATTAAACATATACATTAAGTATGTGATCCGTATGGTTTCAGTCAACACTCGACACTGTCTCATGAGGGAAAATTATATTGGTCTGAATGCATAAGCTCTGGACATGGGATATTGATTTCTTTCAACTAATTCAAATCTCAATGTGGAATATTTGGCAATACAACAAATGCTGTTTGGTAAAACCACTGCATTCCTTTAATTACTGACTGAACGTGTTTCATGCCTGCCAGTGGATAGTTAGTCTGTGGTCTGTAAGTAAAGAGGGGGTATGACAGTGGTGACAGAAGTACTCAGACTTTTTACTTATGTAAAAATATTAATACCATAATGTCGAAATATTACACGTAAAAATCATGCATTCGAAGTCTTACTTAAGTAAAAGTACTAAAGTATTAGCTGAAAGCACCAAAAGTAAAATTAATCAGCATGCAGAGTGGCACAATTCAGAATAATCTATACAGTATCATATTATTGTATTATCATTATTGATGCACTAATGTGTTCATAACTTTAAAGGAATATTTCACCCAAAAAATAACCATTTGTATAATAATTAGTCATGTTGTGGTACCTTGAATTTATGAAGAAAACTTTGCTTTTCTCTCATGTCTTCACGGACAATAGTACTGTTTCATAGACTGATTTGGAACCAGGGTTAACATCAGCAATATAAAAACACCCTTAAACTCTCATACAACTCATGCAGTCTAATCACAGTCTCATTTATCCAGTTGTACACTCAGTGCAGTAATCAATAAATCAATATGTTTGCCATTTTCCGTAGAGGCGCGGCTTACTCTAATAATACATCATGAGTTATTAGTTGGCTTGAATGTAAGTAAATAAATGTAAGTGCAGTAAGAAGTACAGCACTGGCTTATAAAATGTCAGTGAGAAGAAGTATAAAGTAGCATAAAATGGAAATACTCAAGAAAAATACAAGTCCCTCAAAATGAAGTGGAGTACTTGAGTAAATGTACTTAGTTACTCTCCACCACTGCTATGTTACAAAATGACTGTCAAAGAAAAACAGCACACTTTCAAATGCATTCCTGTGCAGCAGTTTTGGTGCTTGCTATATCAGTGATGGAAGAGGTACTTTTTTTATTAACATGAAATTAACAGGGTGCCCGTATAAATGTTTATTAGCCCACTCTTGATAATGAAGTACTAATCAACGATTGCTATATTGGCATTCAATAACCAGGGAGGAAATTTTGTTAATAGCACTGACAGCCTTTATGTCTGGAGCACTTCACTCATCCAGCTTCTTTTTAACATCTTCCCACAACTAAATAGCCTAAATTGCTCGTCTCTGGCTCCGCTGCGGCAGACACTTGGGCGGAAATGGACGCAGTTTGGTCTGGTAGCCCACAGTGGTTTGCACCATGTCCAGTTTAGCCTACCAAACCGCCATGAGCTAAAGTGTGCAGAGCTGTGCAGCACAGATCCGAGCTCTAATAGCACTGACACAAATGGGCCTTCTGCAACAACAGTGAGTAGGGCCCTTAAAAATTGTTGCGAAGAATATGGCTTCCTAGATGTCTGGAGATATAAACACCCAAGGGATCGAGATTATACATTCTGCTCCCACCCTCACTCCACGTTCTCCAGGATTGATTATTTTTTTATGCCTAGTAATGAATCATTTAGGGCAGTAGATGGTCAAATTCACAATATAACCCTGTCTGATCATGCACCCGTGTCAGTGGTTTGGGATGTGGGCAAGGCGGCCACTTCTGTTATATGGAGAGTAAATACCTCCCTGTTGGTGTAATGGGTTTGGTTTGGACCCAATAGCAGCACAAAGACAGGCAGGTATCGTTGGTAACAAACTTTATTAGCACACGTCGAGGAAACAATGGCAGTAGGCAAAACAGTCTGTCTTCTGGCCGCTGGCCTTTAACAGTCTCTAGTGGGGATTGGAGGTTAGGCTCAGCCGAACCAAACCAGGACACTGGTGAGTAATGTCCGTAAAGCTCAGTCTTGTACTCACTCAGTGAAGGAATAATCAGAGTCACAGAACTGCAGGAAGCCACAGAGGAAACGGGAGTAACACTCACTCTGTAGAGCTGAATCAGGTAATCACCGGATAGCCAAGGGAGCAGACAGGCAGAATCCAGAAAGGGACAGGCAAGGATCGTGGTCGGGGACGGAAGGCTGAGGTGATTTCCAGGAGATCGGTGAGGCAGGATAATCGGAGGCAAGCAGGGTTGAAACCGGGAGATCAGGCAGAGAAACGCTGGAGAGTCTGGTGCAAGCATCGAGAACAATCTGGCAATGAATGAGCGTGGAGCAGGGGCTTAAATGCAGCCAGAGCAGAGCAGAGAGCACAGGTGAGAGGAGTTGGCTTGATGAGAGGGGTGTGTCTGATTGGCAGATTGAAGCAGGCAGGTGCAGAGTGGTGAGGCTGAGATGAACTGTGACAGTTGGGGATACCGGCATTCCAGGCTTCTCTAAGAGACGAGTTTACCTCTTATCTGAAATTTAATGATTAAGACGATGTGTCACCAATCATACTCTGGGAAGCGGCCAAGGCTGTGTTACGGGGAAAGATAATCCAATTAGCTTCAACTTTTAAAAAGGCTAGGGCAGCTAAACGTATAGAACTGGAAAATAAGGTAGATGACCTTGAAAAACAACATGAAGAAAATACGTCGGCTGAAAATCTGAATAAATTGAAAAAGGCCAAACAGGAACTCGATGACCCCCTGACGGAAAAAATTGAAAGAAATTTAAGGTTCTTGAAACAAAAATATTATGAGCATGGAAGGAGAGCTAGCCACCTACTAGCATCTTAGTTGAGAAAACAATGCAGCCTTACAACAGTAAACAAAATTAAAAGTAACAAATCAGACAAACCATTCCTACATAATCCAAATGAAATTTCAGAAGCCTTTGCGGCATTCTACAAAGACTTATACTCAGATGAAGACAAAGGAAGTGACCCAGCAATAATTGACAACTACTTAAAATCCATTAAATTTCCTATAATAGATCCTACTTCAGCTGAGTTCATTGACAGACCGATAACTAAAGAAGAAATTGAGAAGGCGATTAAAAACCTTAGAAACAACAAGAGTCCCGGTATAGATGGATTCACCAGTGAATTTTATAAGAACTACATAGATCTCATCATCCCAATCTTGGAGAGTGCATACTCCAGTGCTCTTGAAAAAGGTGAGCTGCTGTTGACCTGGAAGGAGGCGATCATTTCGGTGATACCCAAAGAGCATAAAAATCCCACAGACAGTGCCTCTTACAGGCCGATTGCACTCTTAAATACAGACTGTAAATTGCTGACGTCTATACTAGCTAAACGAGTTGAATCGGTCATCACTACTGTAATACACCCGGACCAGACGGGCTTTATAGTCGGCCGGCATTTGCCAGATAACGTTTGCAAACTACTTAATATTATGGAGCATAGTAATAACTATCCCCTACATGGTTTTAGCGGTTGACGCGGAAAAAGCATTTGACTGCGTATCCTGGCCGTTTTTACTTAAAACCTTGAATAAATTTGGATTTGACCCAAACTTTATTAGATGGATCCAACTACTATGTACTGCTCCTCGGAGTATGGTCAGAGGCAACGGACATATATCTCAAGCTTCTAAACTAGGTAGAGGGACACACCAAGGGTGTCCACTATCACCACTCCTTTTTGCGTTAAGCATTGAGCCACTGGCACAGATGATACGAGAAAAGGTAAATATTAAAGGTATAGAAATTGGCAACAAAATTCATAAAATCTCACTCTATGCGGATGACGCTTTTGTTTATTTATCAGACCCCCTAAATTCAGTTCCAAAGCTGATGGACTGCTTTGCCAAATTTGGAACCCTCTCAGGATATGAAGTCAATGTTAATAAGACAGAAGCCTTGGCCCTGAACTCACTTATTACACACCAGATGAGAGCAGCATTCTCATTCAAGAGGCTAAAGGATGGCATTTCCTACCTGGGAACCACTATAACACAAAATCTGGATAAGTTATATAAGGCAAACTACAATAAAATAATTGACAATATATCTGCTGATCTTAATAAATGGGCTGTGCTGCCCCTCACTATCTCAGGTAGAATAGAGAGTATTAGGATGAATGTGCTACCTAAGTTGTTATTTCTTTTTCAAATGCTGCCCCTCACACCACCAAAAAACATGTTTACAATTTTATCTGGCAGGGAAGGCGCCCTCGCGTAAGATACAAAACTCTGCAGTTATCTAAACAACATGGAGGGTGGGGACTCTCCCACCTTAGACATTACTGGCTGGCCTGCCAGCTAAGGGCTTTGACAATTTGGATTTTAGACAAGAGAGACACAGGGTGGTTGGAAACTGAGAAGTCACTCTGTACTCTAACGCCGTTATCAAATGTTCCATTCACTGAAAATAAAGCCCTAGAAGAGACCCTGGGTAGATGGTCCAAAACTACACTGGCAGCATGGAGAGAGGTGCAGAGGACTTTTGGCCTCCCTGGTGATGTGTCAGTTTTGTCGGGTGTTGCTCATGTAAAAGGTTTTATACCACTAAAATTGGACGCAGGATACAAAAGATGGAGACATCTAAATCTTAACTTCATCCACCAGTTCATTGAGGATCAGGAATTGAAAACATTTGAACAGTTTATTAATGAATTTGACCTGCCAAGATCGGATTTTTATAGATATCTTCAGATAAGAAGTTATTTGCTTAAACATCCAGACTGGAACCGCATTAAAAAATCAGACTCACCTATTGAGCAATACCTGCCAAAGATTCAAAACAGAGAGCACATAAGGACACCAATATCTAGTGTATACAGAATATTATCAAACATGAAACAAGAAAACACCCTACATATCAAACAAAAATGGGAAGCAGAGCTCAAACTAGAAATAAGCAAGGAGGTCTGGGATAATATCGCATCAGAAATGCACTAATGCAAATCTATGGAGAGAGTTCCAGTGGAAAATAATCCATAGATTCTTTAGAACTCCTCTAATCCTTTCCAAAATAGACCCCAGTCAAACATGTGTGATATATGTTGTATTTGACAATGTTGCTCAATAAACATAAAGTTGGAAAAAAAAAAGAAAAAAAAAAGGGCCTTCTGCCAGAGTACACGCTCGTACATCCATTTCAAGACAGACTTATTATTGGCTATCAACAGGGACACATTATCATCCTTTTGAGCTGCTGGCTCTTCACAGCTGCTCACAGTGACTCATAGTTCATACAAGTGCAGTCAGATGTTACAGATTTACACAAGAGACACATTTGCTGAACATCACTGGTCACAATGATGTGAAAACATCCTGTTTCTACACACATGCCTCCAGTTCATGTACTTGAGCTTGAAAAATGACCGAGATCAGTATTCCAGTCTAATTGTAGCTTCACTTCAGCTGAGTAGTGGATTTAATAAAATGCTGCCCCACTCCCACAGGCCATCTTGGAGTCTACAGAGTGACGTTACTTTAATCGATATTGGACAGCAGTCACTCAGAGTCCCAGTAAAGCAGAGACGAATGCCGCTGTGGTGGTTTGGACCTCACAGATTGTTGTGCGTAAATGTCAAGATATTTGTCTCCCAGGCTGCGTCACACTTCCTCTCTTGATTCGGCTGTCCGGTGCACTTTGAAGAACATCTCACTATTCCGTATCCTGTAAACAAATCATTTCCCACCACAGAGCAACACAAGAGATACAAAAAAAGGCTGAGGTGACTTGATAATACACACAAACAGAGAGCGTGAGTGTACGCACGTTAATGGAAATCCCACCTGCAGGAACCCTTACAGATGTTTATCTAAAAACAGCACATGCAGCCAAGAGGCCGCTTCCCATTTTCCCACTGCCCTGCCACCTGATCCAGGAAAAGACTGAGCTAGTGGACATTTTTCACACTTTGAGCAGCATTTTCCTGGCAGATTGGGATTGCGTGGGCAGAGATCCATCAGTCATATTCTCACATGGCTCTTTCAGCTGCTGTCAGCCTCCACATCAGAGGCCAGATGGTCCTCTGTGAGGCCTGCTCAGAGGACTGACCCGACAGCCACGACAGCTCATTACTGTTTGACCAGCTAGTCTCACTGCAAACAACGCTGAGCTTTCACAGCATTGACACTGAAGGAGGTCACATGTTGTTCTGTAGGAAGGCAGACAGTGATGTCATGCTTCAGAGGTGATTTTTTTTTTTCAATTACTTCAACACAGGCTTCAGATAACATGTTTGTTTTTAGCATCACAAGGCAATAGGGCAGCAGGTTGGAACGATGTGCACAAAATAAAGATTGTTGGTTTGAATCATTTGACTGTCTGCTCAGTGGATGAAAGGGGCAAAGGCTCCAAAATGTGAATGTGTACCCTTGTGGATATAAAGTATCTCACTTACCAAAACCTTCCTTAATTGATGTATAAGAGATGTTTTTAGCTGCACCAGCAGGATGGGCCTTAGGGATGGTAATGACACAAATTTAATCCGCACCAATTTTCATAATAGACATAGTGTGATGATAGTTACACTTCAATCAAGAAAGATAACAAGTGTAACAAGCCTCACAAATTGCTGATTTTCTATATCTTAAATCATTTTTCAGTGCATATCTTTCAGAGTGTTGGACAAAACAAAGCATGGACAGATTTTTTTGATAATGAATTCAAGCGTTTGTGCCTGCTCCTGAGTTAATTTGAAAAGCACTGCATGAAGCCTTATTGATTGGAGGTGAAATATCCTCAAGAACTAATCACCTCTTAGCACTTCTGAATATAGGCTACCATGACTGAGACTGAGAATCTTCCCAGACGTTGGTATGCTAACAGGCTAAACTACAATAAAAATCCTCAACATTATACATGCTTTGCATCAACATGTTAGCACTGTCACTCTTTACTCTCAGAATTTACCTCAAAACGACTCACAGAGAGAAGTTAACCTTCAGGGCTTTCTAAACACACAGTGGTTAACATTGTGAAAGGCTCTATTTGAACTAAAACCGTTATCTTTTTCTGAACCCAACCATGCAGCTTTGGTTGAAAAACAAAAGAAAAACAAAAAAAAATATATTAAGTCAAATAAGTCTAAGAAAAATTAGTCAGCATTGTCATTTGGTTTCTCACAGGACGCAGGACACAGTCTCCTGGGTGAAAATCTTGAGTTTGACCCAGTCATCCACCATGACCTCCTACCTGTGCGTACTTTGTTGCTTTTTATACTGCTTCACCTGACCTCTTAAAGCTTTTAATGCCATAAAACTTTTTGGCAGCAGCAGCTGCTTGGATCAGCTATTGTTCTTAAGTAATGAAGGCTAATGCCCTGCTTTCCTGTTTCAGTCAACAGACTCTGTGAAACTCTACTGCAAAGTTTATGACAAATGCTATTCAAATTTTTAAAAAATCCCAGCTCAAATGTTTTATGACCCTGTTTGTAAGTCCTACCTTTTAATTTTCCTAAGTGCTTGCTTTACACTCTTCCACCTGGGACATATGTTCATATTACACTGACATATCTTTGTTTGCCTGTCCGCTGGATTAAAGGTTCAATATAATGTACAGCAAAGCACTAATATACCAACAAACAATTATCCTGTTTGCTATATAAAGATAAAGTGGGGTAATGTCCTGATCAGAGAATGAATTCATGCTTCTCTGTTCTTTGATCTGGTAGCTGGTCCATCCAGCCACGTGTGCATGTTAGTGTATATGATGATGATGATATGTACTCACTAGCTAGCTAACCACCAGGGCTTTGCATTGTGCTCAAGCCATGTCCTCTGCGACAGCACCAGTTTCACTTGTCACTTTGTCAGAAGAAGGAGGCAGAGAATGAGGAGAGATATCCAGATCTGTTCCCCATCCCTGCCTACTTGGTGGTCATTAAGAGCTATGAAATGAACTCAGAGAAATTTTAAAAATTAAAAGATGAACTTCTAATGTTGCAGCAGATTGTAGGTATGGATTCAACGAGAGGACTCCGTGGGACAGCTCCAAGGAGTCATGGACTCATGGCAGATGGCACACACCATATCACATCACAGTATTGCATTACATGTGTTCTATCACAGTGCATATGGTTTATCAATTCACTGTTCATTTAAGCTTATTCACACATGTTCTCATCTGTATTTGTGATTTCATTGTAATATCACCGATCATATCTATTCCACAGTATATTTTTGTCATCATTACGGTCAGGGAGACAAACATTTACAGTTAAGAATTCTGTACACTCTCTGATAATCATTCATGAGTTAGTATTCTTGTTTAGTTATCTATTGATGATACTATGTACCAGTAGAATCACTGTATGTAATACTGATGGGTTCATGTTAAAGGTCGCCAGTGGGAGGGGCCGTAAGAGAGTTTTCTTGTAAGCAGCAGACAGGTTTTTTCGCTCTTACACAGTGTGAACCCTAATTTCGTGTAACCTTGTTTTGTGTAGTCTGTAATGGTTAGGTGAATTTTAATTTATCATAGCAAGCTGACCGCAATACTACAGGACAGTTTCACCAACACAGATCAATAACCTTACACACGTATGGGCACATAAAATCTGACAGCATCTGACAGCTTATGTATGTTCTACCTAATTGGTAGAAAAGGGGGAATATGTGGTGGCGAAAAGGTCTAGAAATGTCTGACAGTTAAGATAAAGTTAGAAGCAAAACATGTTTACTAAAATTGAATAATCCTGAATGGTCTCACTCTGGCCGATGAGCAGAGTGACCTGGCAAACATTGTGATGGTGAAACAAGTTCTGGGAAATGGCAGGATATCACACACACATACACACACGGAAAGTTAGGTATGATGTGTGTCTGAGGAGGAGTATAAGAATGTTTGGTGAACTGCTCCACAGTGCTGTCTCATTGTTGTGGCAAGGCTACGATTGACCCCTTGTCATAAAAAAGTATTTTTTCAACAGTGAAAACCGTTGATAACGTCTTCCCAACCAATGGTAGCATTATGGGGCGTTGTGGAAGAGTAAGGTCCATTAAAGGCCAAAACACACCGGCAGCGTACAACGCGTGTCAAAACAGCCACCCCCATTATTTTCTATTTACAAACCCACACTGGCGGCGGCTCGACGTGCATCGAAGTGCCGCGCTGCGGCACTTTACGCTATTGTCCTATTTTTCCAGCGTCGCCGCCCTTGAAAAAGCGCTATTTTGTACTTCCCAGCCTAGCGGACTGGAGTGTGCAATAGAAATCCGGTTGACGCCCCGCAGCGCGAAGCTTTTTGTGTGTGTTGGAGGCAGCACTTGACTCACATCAATGACGCCGCCGTCATATGATGCCGCCGGTGTGTTTTGGCCTTAACACTGTTAGATCTGTCAGCACTGTTGTTGTCATCTTTTAGCCTTGTTAGCACCATTAGCACTATCTGCCACCATTTCATCTCAGTCCCCGCCATGTTTGTTTGCGTGCACATGGCTCGCATTTGAGAGCAGTTTTCCAGGAGGGCTCTCTACCAGAAAGGTTTCTTGATTAAGGTTAGAGGGAAAAGTCTGTTGAAATGAATAGAATTTGTCACAAAGGGCTTTTCAGGAGAAAGCCTACGAAGAACACTTTCTAATGTGCTCACATCAGAGGCGAGAGCCGTGTGCAAGCAATCCTGACTCAGGCTCTTATAGTGTATTACTCTATTAATCTTGTAAATGTGATTCCATCTCATTTAGCTGACAGCAAGTTTTAGCCCAAGAATACTTTGAGCACATTTGGAAATTTCCACCACCAGACAGACAGTTTCTGATCCATTACAACCATAATGGATGGAGATATTGTTCCTGAGTGTACTCTAGCATCGTCAGAAAATTTATTTCGGTAGAGAACTGTTGAACCTAGCCTGCTATTTTATGATACTATTATGTAGAATAATAAGCAGGTGAAGTGATAACGTAGATAGCTGTTCCAATCAGCTGGGAGACTATTCAGACAAAGAGAAACAGGTAGAGCAGGTCATGAGAGGCAGCTGTTTCCGCTCCATTTGTTTTTTCCTGTTGGATGAGCAACAAGTTGTGTGCAGGGCTACAAGCTCTGCTGTGAGAGCCGGAGAGGTCAATCATCTGACGTAGAGTGAAGGAAGGCAGGAAGCAATGAGATAATTTTAAGAAACACCCAAATTTATCTTGGATTTTTTCTGAATATGATCATTCATATAGCCATTAAAAACAGTGATCTTTACATTAGAATATACAGTAATGTTACACATAGAGATCTGGCTGTACAGACCATCTCAGAGAAAAAGTTAAGAGCAGAGGAACATGGACAGCACCAATTATCTCCACACTCAAGCCTGGCTAGACCACAATGCACCTTGTCTTCCTGGATCCCAATTAGATGGTTGAGGCAACGGTGGCCCCAGACACCCACTGACAACCAGCTACCTTTAATAACTGCAGCGTTTCCTCTTCTCTGTGAGAAGGAGAACCTTTCATGTTTCACTTGCACTGAAGCTTGTGCTACATTAAAGGAGAGCCAGAAATATTTCTGGACAGACAATAAAGACAGGTGATTATGTTTTCAACAAGAGGATTTTACTAAAGTGCTGCTGTAACGACTACTGATGATGGATATAAAACCTTCTTATCTTTCAGTATGTGAACATAAGAAGTTACAACAAAACAACACTCCCATACAGACAAAATGTTCAGTCTGTTGAAACAGAAATAAGTTCCATCCATCTTTGCATTAAAGCTGTCTCTGCCTGTGAAGTTGAAGGGTCACAGGTAAACAGGAAGATGATTAAAATGCACCAGGAAGAGAGAGGTGGAGTGCAGAGGTCACGGGATCCATCGGAGGAATTCAGTATAAACAAACAAGCCCACAGACAAACACTGCCATCTGATCACATCAGTCATTTCTTGGTATTATGTAAGTCTATCTGTTGTGTGAAGCTGATGTAAAAAAAAAAAACATAAAGCAAATATTTTTAGACATAGTAAGCTACATTTGAATTTTATTAATAAATGGAAGCTGTCCTGGGAGGCAACTAAACAGGCAAAATAGATAGATAGATAGATAGATAGATAGATAGATAGATAGATAGATAGATAGATAGATAGATAGATAGATAGATACTTGTCAGATTATTAGAAAGTTATTTTAAAGTGCCAGAGGTCACATGCAAAGAGGGAATTATTGAGGAAATATGATGTTTACACTTAGTGAAATATTCAAATCCAAGGCTCGGTGTTTCCTATTGTTGCATCCTCATCAAATGGAAATATTTAAGATATCTTGTGCACCATTTTGAATACTTTTGCGCAAGATATTCATCATTTTATTGGAAGCTTTAAAATCTCCAGTGTAATCTAAAATAAAAACCTGTGTGTATCAGTAATGTCTGGCTGCATGGCACAAATATACAGTGTGTTATTTTAAAGTATTTTACAGCAAAAGATTAATAAAATGTCTGCTGCCACTGTTAGAACCCATTGCTGGTGAGATCCCAAAAATTCTCGATGAAGATTTATCAGAGCTGAAGTGAAAAAAGAAAAAAAACATGCTCATCAAGAGCAAAGGCCAGACGCACGAGCAGATGGAAATATCAACAAGGCTTCCTGAGATGAGCGTGGGGAGAGATCTGACAGCAGGCGGCCGGATCTCTGGAAATATTTTTGAATCAGTTCATTCTTTCAAAGTCTTCTCCAGCAGCGCTTGGCAGGAGTCTTGTAAGTCCATACTGTGATATTGATCTCACTTAACTGAAAATACAACATACTATCACATGGTGCGACAGTGATGCCTCACACCAATTTCGAATGCAGACACACTGTATTTCCCACTTTGGTGATCTCTACCTCTGATTTCCTAGAGGACATCACTTCAGAAATGTGAGAAATGGCATTTTACAGCAGGAAATGGTTTTGTGAGTATGTGTTTAACTGTGATATACACACAAATAACAGCCACAGCTGAACATTGACTTCAGGTGTATTAAACATGAACCATCCATACAGAAGATGCCTTTTCCATTTCTGTAACTGATCCCCAGAGACAGAAGACCATTGTTCCACAGGGGGAGGGGGTGTGAGGTATTTTGGTTTCCCCTTTGTAAGTCCTCAGATGTCTGAGGAGGCTGATTTGCTGCATTGATCACTGCATTGATTGAAGCTGCTCCTATAGAAATTCTCATTGGTTGCTGCGGTTTCAGGTCTACGCTGAATCCAACTGTTGATGCTGCTTCCAGGCAGATTTGTGTGAATGACGGAAGGGAAATAGCCACCAGTGAATAAATCACCCAGATGGTGATGACCTACGTACAGACATGATGTTGCAAGTAAACTTGTATGTCTAGTCTTGGTAGAGTTTATTACAAGTAAAAGCCGTATTAATGATTTTTGTACAGAGCCAATAGTTAAGCAGTATATTCAAGCTGTGTGGTAGGCCTGCCTACTGCTGCTGTGTAATATATATTTGCTGTTAAGAGATAAAGAGTAGTGCAGGAATGAGTCCTAAAACCCAGAAATGAGTTAGCATTTTATTATTCCCGGTTCCCTTATCTTGAAGTCAATGTTTTTTTTTAATGGGTTTTTGGTTGATGCCTGGAATAAGGTCTGTGGTAAACACATGCTCAAGAGACTAAAAAAGGTGATTGCTAATAAGTGGCTAAATGAGACAACAGAACGTCATCAGGCAGATCACAGCTTTACAGCCTCGTTGTGGTGCCAACTTTAAGTCATGTGACCGTGGTGACGTTCACTTATAGCCTAACCATAGCTTTTTACTTCTGACTATTGCATTTACTCCAATGGACAAATCCCGTTGAATTTTTGACGAGGGAACCAGGACGAGGCTAACTTCTGCGTCAGCTTGCAAAAAAACATCAAGTACTCTCTTGTCACAACTTAAAACTTTTAGACACCATTAACACCTTGCATTAAAATGCATTTTGGGTGCTTGGATTGCAATCAGATGGTGCTTGACCATTAGCGTACAGGTGTAAATGCACTCAAAACCTATCAAGGACGGACTGTGATCCGATCGGCTAAACCACTTTTGGAGGTGGTCATGGGCGCGTTGTGACCACATTAAACACAAGTATAAATGCAACTGTGTTTTCAATCCACATACAACTACATGGGGGGAAATGCATAATCATACGGGAGTGTTCCAAACCAACGAAAAAGTAGCCATTAGCCTGTTAGCAAGACAAGCTACTGGCAAAAAAGTAGCAAGACAGCTCTATGGATGGATATCAAGACACTCGTGGATGGAATCAAGATAAAACCAAGTGTCTGCTTTCAATTCGGTCCAGTGAAAGTATACAAGCAAAACTTGGCAATTCATGTTGCAAATGAGTCATTTATGAAGCAATGGCCATGCAAATGGTGGTGAACAACCGGTACTAACTGCAATGTCAATGAAAAATTGAGCACATGAAACTTGCATACAGAAAAACCAAGGACAACAACAGGAAAAGAGTCATGGGCTGGATCCATTGTTTGGTGACTGACCTACGTTTTGCCCTGGCGTAGAATTTTCAGATTCTAACATTAGCATGGACTCCACAAACAGTGCCAGCTGCGACAAGGACAACAGGAGGGGAATCACCACTGATAAAGGAGGTATGTTGTGATCAGATCTCAATCGGTCCTTTATATTATGGACACTGGAGACACATTTTAGCACCAGGTGTAAATGTAATCAGGTTATATAATATCTAGATTTAAAATGCAGATGTGCAAGGTGGGTCTTTGCAGCTCCACTTTATTTGGTCTGGTATAACCAGAGGCTCATTGTAAGTAATGCTAGAACACATTGATACTGCTGTAACTGACATGACAGAGTAAGTTTGGTGACTTTACGACTCTTCCCCTGCATGTGCTGCTACAACACCACATAAACATTTAAATAGTTTTGTCTCGATATTGAGCAGACGACATACCATATCCTCACAGAGGACATGTTTGCTGTGGCCTGCTTGTAGTCCCATTGCACTCACTCTCAGTTAGGTTTCCTAATGATGAGGTTTTAGAAGCAGGTGCCTAAAGAGAGTCTTAAATGGAAGGGAAGTTCAAAGTGCCACTATCCTCTAAGTGTCACAGTGGTCATTGTTCAACTACACTACAACATTGTTCAACTACATCTCTCAAACAGTGTATCCTTGGAATTCTTTAATTTGTGTCTAAAATGTGTTCTACTGAATGGATTGCCATGAAAATCGGAACAAATATTCATCATTTCAAGAGGATGACTTGTAATAACTTTGATGATCCTCTGACTTTTTGTCCAGCACTATCTGTCCATTTAATTTGTTTTTGGACCAATACCTGGAAAATGAATGTTGTTCCCATCAATCCAGCCAACCTGGACTCATTCCTAAGTCATCGAATACTTGCGTCACAGGGAAATGCAGCCGGACAACAACAGAAGTACAGGGGACGAAACGTCAGAATAGATTGGGTGGGAGGGGTGGTGGATGTGTCCAGCAACCATCAATTTTCCCCTGGAAGGTTGTTGTATGATTCCCATATGAATGTAAAGCCAAACCCTGTTATTTCTTTCCAAACCTTACCACATGCTTTTGTTGCCCAAACCTAACCACGTACCTGTGTTGGCTAAATCATGCGATTATTGTCAAAGGAAACCATCGTCAATTTGCGGTGTTGTTACATTGTTTATTTTGAAAGAGACTGTATGCAAACTGTATATTTCCTGTGAAAGCAGAATTTTTGTGTTAAAACAGACAATGCATGCAGATCATCCAGAACATCAACAAACACACCCAGGGTACCTTGCACATCATATGTTCACATGGAAAGTCCATGAGCAAGCGTTGATATGTGACGAGTTCGGAGTGAGAATGTGTTGGTCCAGATGTACTTTGACTTTAGCTCTAATTAGCAAATCTTGCCATGCTAGCACTTAGCATTGTTATTAGGAAAGTGAGCATGTGAGAATGCTGATGCTTGCATTTAGCTCAAAGCCTGGCTGTGCCTGAGTACCATAAAGAGAACCGGATACAGTGTTGGAGGTGGGGCCCCCTTCACTTCTAGGAAAGTTGCTCAGTGGTGCATGAAGCCAAAAAAGTTCAACTGCTGCATAGAAACTACCCAGATGATCAGCATTGTTTCTTCATCACTGAGTGGGCACACTTGACACTTCCAATTACCAAGTCGGCTACTTTGGGTTTAGAGCTCTGCGAACTCGAATGGGAATAAAATGATTCAATCATGTGGCTCTTCTAGGCCTTCCAAATGTTATTGGGCCAAATGGATCAAATTCTGTTAGTGAAACGAATCATTTCACGGATGTTGTGATGCTCAAAAAAATTGGTCTAATGATGTAAAGATGTTTCTTTTGCATGTAAGTCAATAGGGGAAAGTATTAATGGGCCAGATGGCGTCACATGACGGATGTAATTCCACTGTTCGACCACTATGAAAGCAAGGCTGCTAATGTGGCTGTAAACTCTTGTTTGCGATTTGCAAGAACAGATCCTTTTTATTTAACTCCAAGTTTCAAGCTTACAGCACTTTTTTCACTTTTGAAAATCCCCAGGGAGTCTCCTGAAATCCAGCTTGAAGTCAAATAATCCACCCACATGCAATTAGTAAATAGGCAGCAGTATCAAATATTTAACAACTTTACATTGTGCACTGAGTAGTTGACGGTAGCACAATAATTACTTGATGAATAACGGTGGCGCCTTTATGATTCCCCACCTACCTGGGGAAGGCCTCATCACTAATGCATTAGCCATTTACTGTGTGCTGGACCAGTCAAAAGGGATGACTGCACCCATTCAGCCATTCTTTTGGAGTGCAACTCTGAAATGACAGCTGAAGAGCAGTGGGCACTGATTAGACCGCTGCTGAGAAAGAACGCACATTCTCATTCATTCTCCTCATTGATTTCTGATGCAAAGACTTCGTCATGCATAAGTAATGACGTCCTGTTAGGTTGAAAGTTCACAATGTAGTGTAACTGTAAAGAGGAGAGTCTGTTATGTTTTACAGATTCCTTTACAGCACGTGACGAAGCCATTCGAGTGATAAATATTCATGAGCTCCTACTTTTCACTTCTGTTATCCATTTTTTAATTATTGCCTTTCAAAGTGTTGGGAAATGACTGCATGGGTATCTAAATGGACCGAGTATTTCAGAGGCTTGCATAGTGAAGAGGCAAATGCACATAGGCTGCTAATGGCTGTGTTATTTCCTGCCTGTCTTTAGACATAATGGCCAAGCTCTTACACAAGACATCCCTCCCGTCTGAGAGGAATCTCATCCACCAGTAGCATGAATTTACTAAATGATAGTAAAGAGCTCTAAGAGAGGCTGTCCAGAAAACACTCAAAGTTTCATAAACTTCCCTGCTGTTTGGCTGACTCCAGATTCAAAACAAAGATAAGCAGCCACAGTTGAAATGTCACCCAAACATTATCAGTCAGTAAGTTACTTGTCACTGTGATTGATGACATTGTTTGTAAGTTTGTTCATGTTTCTTGGAAATGCACCCCATGATTGTCTGGCTGTTTATGAGCACAATCCACCTGGGAGATATCTGCGAACGAGGGGTCGGCTTCTCAGAAGAAGCAGCAGATGTGTTTTTTTTCCATCAGCTGGCATAAATCCAGTCAGCCGGGTCACTTGGTGAAGGTTGATTGTGGAGACTTCCAGTGCAGGAACGTGATCAAAATGTTCAACAATCAGGAAACTTGAGAGGTAAAATTTGAGTACACATGGGTCAGATTATATATAGCTCATACCCTCACATTATGTAAAACACTGATCTATGTTACTCTCCTTTTTTATCTAGATCCTCATGTGTAAAATATACAGTTCATCTGATAATGAATATAAAGATCAACAGTATATTCCTACAAAAAGATGGGTAAATATCAGCCTATTGACCGTAGACTAAGTCTATTTCCCACAGAATTAGAATAAATTTGTGATGGCTGATCACCAATGATGACCTGTTGCTGATGGATCGGCTCTGTGAGCCATTGCCCTCTTGCCCTGTCTGTCCAGTCAGTACGACCTTACACTGCATGACATGATCTCATACCTACTTGTCACGTGTTGGCACTTGGGCAGAAACCCTGCAGCAGCAGTTAACATCCGACACCAACCCTTTAATCTCGCATCGACACCAGACGGCTTGACACTGTCATTAAACTTGTTAAAGCCGTCTGATGATAACAGATGATGATAACACTTAGCCCTGTTACTGTGTGTGACTCCAGTCACGGAGCTCTGTCCTGTGGCAGTAGTCTCATGTTAAAAAAAGAGATTTCAGTCTTTCAGCTGTGTTCAGTGGCAGCCATATGTAGGCCCTTCACCTCGCAACATTTTCATGATTATTTATGCAGTGGCTGAGTGCAGCAAGCAGTGAGAGTCAAGGCTATAACTATAATTCAGAGACCGTAAAAGTGACCAACGTTTTCTTAAGTGTCCACAGCACCTTTCCCCTCTGACTGTCAACTCTAGACAGCTACAGTTGCAGGTTTGAACTGAAAGAGACAGTGACAGTGTGACTGACACAGTTATCCCAAATCAATAATTTAGTCACTGTTTACAAATTATTTTAAATTTGTTGCAGTGTAAGATGTCAGGGTAAACACGTGTCTCCTCAATCTTAATCTCAACCAGCCAGCCAAAGGAGCACAGGAACTTCCAGAGACTTTAAGGGGGCTGTACACATGCCAAGATTTTTGTGCCCTCAAATACATTGTTTTCAATGTAGATGCGCGGCAGGTATGCTCAAATGCCAGACCGATGCCGCCGCGGTGCACACATGTTTCCGAGTGTCCATTTTTTTTAGATAAACAGAGTTCAACTTTTGAAATACCATGTCATGTGACAACAAACAACCAATCACAGCCAACAGATATCTTTTCCTTCCTCTGTAAATATCAGTCTGTGTTAAATACGGAAAGGTTGATCTTTTTAGTGCAGGGCTACCCAAAGCTTTACATCTGTCCCAGGGACGATAGGCCTAGACACTTATAAACAGCAAAGAAAATCAGTTCTGCAGTCAGGATTTCAGGTAAATGGACTATAATGTGGTGCTTGTAGATGTTGCTTAGCAACCTCAGACACAACCTGCCGCCACACTCTTGAAAGCCGGCACAAAAAAGGCACAAGAGTAGCACCCAGTGCCTGACCTCATGTCTTCCAGGTGGTTACGCAGCATGCGTATTTCCCCTAAGAGCTTCAATAAAGACACATGAGGCAATTAACAGCAACAACAGCAGGGTGGTGTTCCCTTTAATAGCATATAATGCTTCCTTGTATACACCCTGTTGAATATATATTTTAGTGACAACATTGGGGATTTTTCTTATGTGTAGGCTGTGATGAATTTTAACCAGCTGCCTATTACGTATCAAAGAACTTTTTACACCAGCCTCTTATTGAAATGGGGTAAATGTTGTCATAAACAGCTCTGTGTCTGTGGCCTTACAACCTTTGTGAAAAGGTGAAATATTTTTTTAAAACTAAAAAAAGGAGATTTTACCCCTCTTGAATAGTCAATTTTTATTAAAATTTTTAATTGCAGTGACTGGACATAATTGCAAGGTTGTGCAGAATTCATGGGCATTGGCTGAATTACCGTTAACTGTTGCAATCCAAACCTCGCAACATCCTGGAGCGGCTGGTCAGCCTGGCTCTTTTCACAGGCAACACAATCCGCCTGCCAACTCTAATGCTCATTAATTAACATATTATACCTTGTTTGTTTAATCTGTACAAAACCAAAGAGTAGAAATGACACATTGCTATCTGCAGGACTATTTCTTTACCTGGCACAGTCCCTTCCTGGAGTCTCCACTCGTTGCCTGGCAACAAGACTCCAGCTAACCTAACCTGTCTTGTTGACAGACATGAAAGTGGCGTCAATCTTCTCATCGAACTCTCAAAATGTTGAACTATTCTTAAATACAGATATTTTTTGCAGTGAAGTTTTGCGTCATGAGGAAAGGATCCATACAAAGTGCTTGGAAGCACGGTAATATGACCCACATTCTCATCACAAATCCAGACACCACTTTCTCATATTTTCCTTTCTCAGTTGTGGCTAAACAAGCTCATAATGAAGCGGCCTTGCTGCCTGGCCTTTCCTTTGGCTCACAAGCTGCACCTCGATCACTCATTAAGATGTGGATGCACAACATCTGAGTCTTCTGGACAGCTGACGGAAACAGAAAACAGCCAGGCATTTATATCCAGTACTAAAAACCAAAGAAAACAACATAAAATCATTTACTGGGCTTAATGCATGTGTTTTATTATTTCCATCTTTCTGTGGAAGCATATTCAGCAGCGATAAAACGTCACTAATCAAACATGTCTTGTGTTATTTTAGTCACAAGCTGTTAGTGACTGACTCAGCTGTTTCCCATATGTCCTGATGGTTGTTCTTGGCCTCCTCTTGGCGCTGCATACAGTAAACTTCATCAGTACTTTTCACTGTCACAGTGAGCGCATATTAGAACCGTCTTCAGCTAAAGGTAAATTGACTTTTGTTGACCGCACTAGAAAATCTACCAGCCATGATTAAAGATTGTTTCCAATTTTAGTGTGTGATCATTACGTGACGGTGGTTGAGAAAAAGAGTGGTGGCGGTGGGGGAACTGGTGTGATGTATTGTTCAGTGGGGTCAATGCTGATGGAGCTCCCACTTTTTACCCCTCTCCTCCCCACCCCCACCATTCAACCCACACACATACACACATTAGGGCACAGGAGAGCAGGGAGTGTTGTCCATTAGCGGCCCACAGGAGACTGGCCTCGTGCTGAACACATAATGCTTCTGCGGTGAGGGGAAACTCCCTTTAGGATAGTTGACTGAGAAATAACTCTCCTGCTCTTCACAGATCATTACGTCTCCATCCCCGCTCATAGGGCTGGATTGGTTTCACTTATTGTTTGGGGTTTTGTTGTGATGGTCAGTGGGCTTTTTACTTTAGGACACTCATGATCATGATGCACTTGGGCAGAACGGCTGTGAGCAGCTTTGAAAAATGTTGATATCTGGTGCCCTGATGAGATTCAAGCTGCAGATGGATATATTCTAGTTTAGAGGATGATTCTGGTTTAGTACAGCTCTGCTTGGCTTTATCATTTCAAATGGTTCTGAAAACATTATTCTCACGGGGTTAATTGCAAAGATTTGGGAAGACGAGAAACAGGGTAAAGAAACAACAACAGATCAGACAGGTCATAAACAAACAACCAGATTACCCGTCTTACCTACACTAACTTTATTTGGAGGCAAAACTGACACTGAATATCAGTTACAATCAACATTGCACAGGAAAACTGATGCATGCATGGTAGGTCAAAGGTGAACCTGGGAGTCTGTAAACTATGGCTGCGTTCAAAATTCCTCATTACTCACCATATAGTGACCTTGCCATTTTGTAGTGCTGTCCAAATGCATAAAGGGAATTATTATACTCTATATAGTGGACTCAGATTATCCCCATCGTGAAGTGTACAGCTCATGGTCACGAACCAAGCACTATATCCCATCATGCATTGTGGATGGACACAGAGACAGACAAGAGGAGGAAGAGCAGCTCAGTTGCCTTTACCTGTTGTACATGTTTAACTTTTGATGACACGTTGAAGTTTGCTTCACCAGTTTCTTCATCATATTATTGTAACCATAATTACTGCATGCATTATATATTAATGGGTACATTATTAATATTTAAGTAGTAATAGATTCAGCCTTACTGAGTTGCTGGTAAATTATTATTTCTATGTTGTTTATAGTACTTTGTATATTGTTTCATTTGTATTTTCACATGCAGTGTTTAAGTGAAGTCATTGTGTTCCCCAGTGCCTCGTAAATGTATGGAGACCAGGCAACTGGAAGTCCAGTCATTCCTATGGGAATTTTCGTGATATCCGATGTGTCTGTGAAACTCTTTCTATCAGGTTTCTATCCATCTGTAAAGAAATGCACTTCCTGGCATTGGCCACTAGAGGCATCATCTGTATATTTACTAACACTGTTAGTTGTTACATGTTATCAATCTGTTGTCAAGCCATGCTCCAGAATCAGTTAGGTGTAATAACAACAATGGAGAGCACTATAGACAAGATAGATGCTGCTACTGAGGCTCTCCCAAATTGGCATGTCTTCTCAATCGTATTTTGTTTTTTCTTTACTCTGCCCCACTCTTAAAACCGCGGAAAACAGGTGTGTTGGCATGGACACGCATCAGTGTGAACTTAAAATGATGTTAGATTCAGGCAGATGCATGAGTCTCTTGTGACTGGTTAGGGAAAATTGAAACCTGCTCCCCTAGGGACATCAGTTATAAGGGATGCAATGTCAGACTGAGTGTAACGAGATGTCAACTCTGTCTGATATCAGACAAAAAAATACCACAAGTTTAATTTCTAGATTATATTTTAATCAGTTACTAATCTGAGATGTATCTGATCAATCTTTTTCTCTATATTATCAGACAATTATCACAACATCAGATATTCTTTTGGATCGGAGAGAGTCTTCCTACAGAGAGTGTTGCATTATGGGTTGTTTGTGGCTTTAATGTCGAGAAGATAAACTCTTGAGTAGAGAAAATGACTTGAAAGCATCTCCCCGCATCGACTGCAGAAACACACCAGGGACCAATTCATCTGTCGAGCAGCTGAGAGTTACGACTGTCACAGATGAAGAGCTCAAAAAATTATCCGCTTCCAAGAGACACAGCGTGACAGACTGACCACATACGCACATGTAAGATTTACATTATGCTTTAATAGACGTATTTCATGTTTTCCTTTTATGTCTTATAATCAGGATTGTCAAACATTCAGTACAAAGTGCGATTTCTTGATTTTGGAACAAAACTACCCAATCTGTGAAAAACACGGGTATCAAACCTCTCTAGTAATGAGCTGTGGGCTCAGTCCAGAAACAACATGACACAGGATCTTCTGCTCCCTGTGATGATGGCAGTGAAGAGCTCCTGTGGCTCCACACCCACTCTAGTTCTGAAGGCTAATAGAGGTTAGCTCTCCAGATGGGAACGACCCTCGAACTTTGAGAGCGGAGAGAATAAAGGGAAAAAAATAAAAATCAGAGCCTCAAACGTCCATCTGCATAGCAACCACATCATGTCATCCATCCATAAGAGGCTGGTGGATGTGGGCTCAACAAAAGCCTGTCAATTAGTCCCTCTAGGATTTCACAGGCTTTTGGGGATTGATGCGTCCTTAAATGCCTGATTTCAAGGCAGCTTTTCTAAAACATTGTGTTGCATGTTGCAATGTTTTCATGCGTGTTTTTGCCAAAAACTCTTGCAATTTCTTTGGTTAATACCTTCTTAAAAAGGGAACTTGTTCCAGTGAGACAAAAAACACCCTTTTGTCAGTTAAGTTATCTTACTCTAACATTACAATTAACTGTGTATATTTAACTCACTTTGATTCTTTAGCACATGCAATAGATGTATGCACCAGCCTCATTCATGGTGATTTGTCTTGTCTGTTGTCCACACGTGTTTTGCAATAGAAAAGTGTTCTCTGGGGCGCCTGCAGAGCTTGGTCTTACACCGAGTCATCAAAACCGATGCTTGGGCAGTGACTTGCAAAGTCAGAAACCAACAAAAAAGCGTCCTCTAATGTTGGCATGATTTGCAACTGGTTGCCGTTACAATTTAACTCTGTCCAGTGGTGTCAGGGGGAAACGCGGCAGGACAAGGACGAAAGTTAAGGCGGCGAAAGTCCAATTTGGGGCAGCCAAGAACGGTGGTGGATGGGTCCAACAAACACTAACTTTCACCTGAGAGAGCGGTGTTTGTATCCCATAAGATACTAAAGCCAAGCCTTGTTCTTTTTTCCTAAACCTAACCACGTGTTTATGTTCCCTAAACCCAACAATGTGCATTAGTTGTTGAAGTAAAAAAAAAAACCTTCAAATTAATGGTGTTGTACCGACGTAGTGCTTTTAATTTGAAAGAGACTGTATGCACTGTAAATGGTAAATTTCCTGTGAAAACGGAAGGGTATTTTGGAAGAAGACAATGCACTTCACACAGCATCCCAGGACGTCAACAGCAAATGCACCCATGGTACCTTTAACGTTGTGTCTGGACGTGGAAAGACCATGACCAAATGTTAATATGTGACAAGGCTGTAGTGAGAATGAGTTGGCCTGCAGCACCTTGCTGCAAGTCATCTCCTCTCGCTCCCCTGTCACACTTAGACTGTCCTGTCTAATAAAGGCAAAAATCCAGAAAAAGGAAAATGTTTGTCATTCCACCATATTGTTGCAGACAGTGTAAAACAGTTCACCCCCACTTTTGTTGGTAAATGTGAGTCGTTAGTATCACAGGAGAAACAAGTCAGAAACAAGTAAGAGAGTTTGGTGACAGATAACTGCTATTATTGGCAAACTAATGGGAAGCTACGATGAGTGGTCAAATTTGTGGCGGAGTTAGTGTGATTGGACAAAATTGCAGGATTGCAGGGATTGATTAAATTTGCATTACATGCTGTGATTGCACCATCGTAACATCCTACAGGGGCTGGTCAGTGCTGTAAAACAGATTCAACATCGCTCAGGATTCAGACCTCCTTGACATGACTTCATTGTGGCTATAATGTGATTTTTAAAGCTGCCAGATCCTGCCTCGTAAGATGATTTCAGTTGTCAAAGACAGCAGTACAAGTCTTCTACCTGTTTGAAAAAATCTTCTGGTTCATAATAGAAAACCATCGACATGTTTCAAAGAGATTAATGGACAGTCTTTTTTCAATTATAAAGTGCTCAAAGTGAGTTCAATACATTGATCCAAATCTCACTTTGCACGTGCCCAGGATTTGCAGGCTGCAACAGTCTAATAATGATACATAATTTATATACTGGATGGAAGCTTATATCATCATATGTATAGTGGAAAGTCAACCCTCTAAATTACGTCATCATAAAGCCATAAATAAGTAAAAGATTGTTATTCCACCAAGATAAGACGTCAAGATGGTGCCTTTTCCACAGCATCGCACCAGTGAATGAAATGGTGAAATGGCTCAGCCGTTCTCCATGGAAACTGTGTTCAATATTGTCATGACAACCTTCAACAGAGGAGGAAAAAAATAAAACAAAGAATGAGGGGAAACAATGAAAGGGAGCAATCACGGATGACAGGACAAGCCCTGACAGATTCTCTCTCGACTTCCAGCTCTGACTCTTCCTCCTCTGCCCGAGCTCATCTTGTTTCATGAATCACAGCCCCGCGAATCTGTCAATCATCTCTCCTCCAGGCCCCCAGAGCGAGAGATGCTGCTCCACTAATGGAGTTATTCAGGTGTGGAAAACTATCAGCTACAAGCATCATGGCTGCTTTGTGTTGATAGAGTCATCAAAATACAGCATTCAGCCAGATCAAAGGATCCAGCTGGGCAATTATCACCTCTGAGCATGGGGATGCACACAAATTTAAAGAGGACTGTTAAGGTGGTATTTCCCTCCGGAAATCATCTGTGATGTATGTTATCTACAGTGTGGCTTCTGTAGTGAGTGGTGAGAGGGCTTCAGTCATTACAACCAGGTGATTATGATGATTCCTGATGTACAATCTTGACATTTAAATAACAATAAAGCAAAACTGCCAAACATTAAAAGGCAGTTTTTAAACATACTGAGCTGTAAAACACCACTAAAATTCGTTCATCAATCACCACCAGACACCCACTGTGTAGAAAACTTGACATGTTTCTAACAGATGTGTATAACGTTACTGCTTTATTTAAAAGATATAGATAATTAAACCTGAAACACAAACACATTCAAGTGTCCAAATGACAGCATGAAATAGTGAAATGTTAATGTAGACTTGATGGAAACAATAAGAAAAAGGAAAATTGATGTCACCCAAATTTTCAGTCTATTAAAGGGTCAGTTCAACCAAATACAAAACACATTTTCTTGCACTTACCTTTGGTTGGATCTCTTAAATTTCTACCCCCAAAACAATGGAGATGAATGGAATTTTGTTTATGATGCCCACAGCATTGAACAGTTTTCCCCCGACAGCCCCAGTTTTTGCCCTATCAAAGGCGAAATGTGTGTGTGTGTGTGTGTGTGTGTGTGTGTGTGTGTGTGTGTGTGTTTCTGTGCTTCTGCCATTTGGCTAAAAGGCGCAGTGATAATGGGAGTCACCCTCACTAAGAAAGCACATAACCTCCAAATGGATTCACAGACGATTGGAACAATTGGCCATGAGCCAAAGGGACAGCTGCATGAACATTTCGATGTATGCGCATACATGGTCCCAGCTATTGCAACTTTGCATTTGTTTACAAGGATCAGGCACATTAATTAACCTTTTTTGTAAATGTGCCAGTGCTTGCCAGCCTGATAATGTTCAGCTGCAGTCCTTGTGGCAATTTGTTCTGAAACTATGAAGTTACAGGTTAAGAAGTACAAACATAAAACAATAAAATATGTCAAAATGAAAACAAATAAGCAACAACTAAAGCATGCAAAGGACACAGATTGCTCAGCATGCAGAGCAACAGAAAGCAGGAAAACACTGATGCAACATGACAACATGCACAATTCATGCAACCATACAGTATAAAACAATTTAAACCAACAGAACATAAAAGAGCCAAACTGCTATTAAACAGATGTAAAAATGGTCTGCAAGCTACCTCCAGAGCAGGTCAGTAACCTTTACTATCAAAAAGCCATTATTGGCCAAAAAAAATTGAAAAACAATCTGTCAGGAGCCACAAACCATTTGAATAAAGAACAGCCTATTAAGTCTAAATTAGCCCATCAATATTATGAAGAGGTCTAAATGAGCATTCATTAATATGATTTACTATGAGGTGGCTACTCTGCAGTGGGCTATATATAATTATTTTGTAGGCTACTTAAGCTTTGCAGCATTAGTGGTGAAAGCAAATATATCTGTCTGCACATTTTTGAAATCCTCTATTTTCCTCCAAGACTTTTCCTTTTTTTTTGGATTTGGACTCCAGGCTAGCCACTGCTACTGAGCTTAAGCAAAATTTAGAGACAAATGGAAATCTGAATGTTTAGAAAATAACCATTATTCATTTCCATATAATTTTATGTTAAAGCCACAGGGAGACTATGGAGAGGGTCTGAAGAGCTGCATGTCTTTGTAGCCGCAGGCCGCCTACCCCTGCTCTAGAGGTTAGTAAGAATATTAGTGAACTGTCCCTTTGAATCCAAAGACTGATGCATCTCACTTGTAAAAAAGCCCTCGAGCTAAATCCACTTGTCTCACAAATGTTCACTGTATTTAAAAATATATATTCTCATGACCTCATGCAGCTCTGTGTGTTGAGATGATGTCACATGTACAGACTCCAGTAATCTGCCACTTAGTAAAGATAAACTGAATATTTCTCTGTACATGTTAACGCCCCTCCTCAAGTTACCGTTAAAGGGAAAAGTCTCCACTTTTTGTGTGGATGTCTGATTAAATGTAGTTGATTGAAGCAATAAATTCCTCAGTGTGTGCTATACTGACCGAGAAACCTGAGTTACGCAACTTTATAGACGAGGATACATTTTACAGTGGTTCTTTACGTTCTTTGGTGAACTTGGATATTCAGCCATATTTATCCAAGCCAGAGTATATGGTTGAAGAAATGCAGCAGAGAGAGGCCAAGGCTGCGGCTGCATTACATGCAAGAGGATGCCGTCAGTGAGGACCCTCCAGAACCTGAGCTCCTGAGAACAAACACTGACTGGTGAGGCCTTTGCTCAAACTGCCCTCTAATGTCAACAGAAACTGAATCATTCTGCTGCAAGGAATTTCAGTGTGGGAAGTTTTTGTTGGATGAAGTCACCACTGCGAACCCTGACAGAGCAAAAATGTACTCCTCACTCCAGCAGAGGTGTGCTTGAGACTTTCTTCAGGATCACAAAGATGAACTGGAAAAGACAACTAAGATCAGCAGGGCCGAGAGGGCAGATGATCACTGAGTAAGTATGTTAGTCACCGAACACTAAGCTGTTTTAGCCCAGTCACCAGAAGAAAATGTTGGTATTGTACATTTCTGTGAACCATGGATATGTTACACCAAGCTGTAGACCACAGTTGGAAACCAACAAATAACAAAACCAGGTCTATTTTAGAGACCCATGGCTGTGTTTTAAGTGGCTTTTTAGCCACAGAACATGAGTGATTTTCAGCGGCCTATTGCTGTTTTTCCACTGGGGTTAGTGCCACAAAAAGCAGTTGTCTTTTACCAAGATATCGCTGCATTTCCAGCAGAGATTAGTCCCTAAAAACTGAGATTTTACGCCAAAACAGTATCCTCTCCTAACCATAACCAATTGTTTGTTTATGCCTAAACCTAACCATGTTAACCACATCATTGTTGAAATGTAAAATCTGAACACATTGGCTACATAATAATGTACAAATGTGACATATCTGTGGTTTTCAGAAACATACAGGGACAATGTTTTATTTTCCTGGCAGTTGCCTCTTTTGTTGAGTTAAGTTGCCTCCTAGTAAGATGTATTAATCTAAAGTTGGTAGGCCAATGTGGGTAATCGGTCACTCTTTCACAACATGTGGGGTCCCTTCATGTGTTATGTGGAGAGGACAGATTTACTACACATGTTGGAAGCAGTGTGGATATGCTATAAGTGACCCTCTGCTATAAGTTTTTTTTTCTTATTGTCGTCAAAATTTGTACGTTAATATAACGTGTACTGAAACTGAAGTGTATTGTATTGCACTAATACGATCTTCAACCTGTAATTTATGATTTTCTTTCTTGTTGTTTTTATTTCTTTACTTTCCTCTCTCATTTATTAATTTATTTTTAATGTATTCCATTTATTTTATCTGTTTATTTATTTTTAAATTCATACTTTTTGGGTGGGGGTGGATTACATGTGTGTTAAATACTCTGCAGTTGTACCAATCTTTTTGTGGTGTCCTTTTCTTTTGCATGTTTGTGGATGTATATATATACACATACTGGATGTGTGTTTATGTATGTCGTTCCTTGTTGTTGAAATCAATAAAGATGTTGTTGAAAAAAATACTAATTTAAGTTGGGCTTTTATTGTAAAAGGTTAAAAAAAAGGGAAGGAGTGAAGTGATAATGTGCTACTGTGCATGAAAAATAATAGTGTTGCCATCTTGGTTGCCACTGGTTCAGACTACGGAGCCTCCATATTTTTATTTTGTCACCTGCAGGCCAAACCTTGTAAACGTTGGCGACGTCATGTTTTAGTTCTGGGTGTCAGAAGCTCACATGCATTGCATCTTGGTACATGTAGGCCTGCTGTCTAGGCTCAGTGAGCAGGAGAGCTCAGCTTTCTTGGTCAATATAGCACGCACTGAGGAATTTATTGTTTCAGTGGACTACATTTACCATCAGCACTGACTGGTTATCTGCATAAAAAATGGCACATTTTTCCTTTAATATCAGAGCAGCCAAATACTGTGTTTGAGACCATCAGAGCATCTTCTCATCATCAACCTGCTTTAATCTGATCAGTCTGTATCTCAGTCCACGTTTAGCTTCACTGAAAGACTGTGTCTGCTTTTGTATGAACACATGGCGTCTGCTTTCGTATTCATGCAGCCTTTATGGCTTAGACTCTCCCATGACATCTTGCCCCCCCCCATTCCTCGCCACAGTGCGCTGCACAATACATCCCTGAACATCAAAACACTCCTCATGGGCAACAACAGTAATGATGATCACGCTGAGCTGAGGTGAGTGTGTGTGTGTGTGTGTGTGTGTGTGTGTGTGTGTGTGTGTGTGTGTGTGTGTGTGTGTGAGAGAGAGAGAGAGAGAGAGAGTGGTGTTTCTTTGCGTGTGAAAGACGGGGGGCCGAGCAGTAATTAGTGTTGCCTGTCATCCCAAATCTCCATGGTGATGTGTTCTGTATGCCATCTACACCTTCGGTACATAATCATGGAGGCACAGGAGAGCAGGAGGCACGTCTGTGACTGCCGTTACACCACTTTGAGCGAGCCCTAGATCAACCACCAGACTACACTTGTGTCACCACTATAAATAGCCGTACAGTAGGTGACACAGCGGTGGCGGCAGCAGAGATATAGAACCGCTAACTGTTCACCTAATGGAAAAAAAGGCAGATTCCATAATGCAAGCTGTGAACAAACCAGAAACGACAAGATTTTATCTTCAACAGCAGGAGGGGAAATGGATTTTATTTCTAGTTCTGCATAGAAACATGCCTACATGATACATCACACACACACACACACACACACACACACACACACACACACACACACACACACACACACACACACACACACACACACAAAATCCAAAATCCATCACAGTCACTTATACAATCCATAATGGGGAGATATGAAACTGGTGTGCTGTGTGCTTCTCCATCACATTCGAGTACATATACAACAGGGAAAACAGGAAATGAGGCTAAAAAGGCGGATTATCAAAATAATAATCTTTCATTGTTGGTAAACAGCTAAGCATGTCATATACAGAGGAGAAAAGGAATGATCCAGAATATTCTACTGTGCTACATACGTACAACTGTGCTTCTACATAATTGCAGACCTCTGGGGTCAGCATAGAAACGGAGCTGGAGTCTAATGAAGATGAAATTAACTTTCCCTTTGTTTGTTAAACATAAGGCCACTATGGTAGACCATGAGGAATATATTATAAGTCACAAGTGAAAGAAACCACACTCCTGCTTCTCTCTCCGTGGAAACATGTAACAGGGTTTCTACGCATCCGACACAACCAGAAGTGTTAGGGAACAAATCTAATTACATTACTGCACACATGTAAGCTCCGTTACTCAACATGAGGCACAAGTGGAACTGATGGCATTGCACTGTATGAAGTTTCACTAATGATGGTACTAAAAATCTACCATGCAGTCTGACAGAGTCTACGTTTGGTCCTGACTCAACCAGCAGTGATGCATGCATTGTATACGGCTAATGTAACAGACAGACAATACTGCTCCATTGATTTCTTTTGTTAAACTCTCTTATTGTACAAGGATTTATAAACAATGTGTTGCCTGAGCAGCATTTATACCACGCTGTGTCCCGACAAAATATCTGCATGTTGTCCCAGTGGTCAGTGTTAAAAAGCAGTGGCACGACAGAGGGCAGAGACCGGATGATCAACAAAGAATAGAGGGTCTGTTTCGTCGAGAACCGGACAATGATTTCAAGTTTTAATCTAACCCTAGTTCACAGTAACAGTTTCGCTGTACAAACCCATATTCACAAATGTTTGGGTGTTCTTACTCGACATTTAACAACGTTTATGGACTTAAGACGTTAATCCAAGTGAAGTTTTTAGTTTTTTTTTTTGTTTGTTTTTAAGTTCCAAAAACTGTCTCTGTACATATCGCACTAAAGGAAAAAAAAATCATGCTAATTAATGCTCTATCTCATTAGAAAAATGTTGCCATGTGGTTTCAACAGCTCACATCATGGATGGATTACTGAACACGCCTACCGGCACAGGCCAAGGGGCCCCTCTGGCCTTCACCTGCAAAATGTCACCACCATGTACTCACCAGGAGGAGACTCAGATGACAAGATAAACATTAAAATGAACTGATAAGAGACACAACATGACCAAAAGATACATAAAATGACCTTAGAGTGATACAAAACCACCTCTGAATCTGTGTGTCCTGCTTCTAACTAAGAAAAGGTCGAGCGGCCTTTTGTGTATCTGTGCCCAGGGGCCCACTGCCTCGTAATCCACCCATGGTTCACTTCAGACCAAAACCCACAAAAAGTCTTCCTCTATAACATCAAATATTCATGGATCAATACAGTCAAAACTGACCAAGAAGGAATTACGACTAACTCATCAAGTAACTAAATCATCATAACTGATAAAGAGTTTATGACCTCATAAACTCGAGACTGTGTGTGCGTGATTTGATCAGATTTGATTGACAGTGACCAAACGACGTTACTAAATCCTGATTGACTGACATGCATGACATCACATTTCTGCAACTGAGTCCCTCCCACTTCAAACCAATAAGAAAAGCACAGAAAAAAAAAAAAAAACAGAACTGTTTCAGTAATGGCAGAAAACTGTGTGTTCATGTGCAGCAGGACCCCGTTGGTAGGGCTGGGTATCGTTAAAATAAACATTATGATACCAGTACCAATACCAGTTCTCTTAAACGATGCCAATACAAATAGAGAACTTGATTCAGTACCAATAATTTTTTTAGGTGGCAGGTAGGTTTAGGTGGCATCTTGGCATGCTGAACTGCAAACTGCGGGAGCTTGAGCTCTGCACCAGGGACAGTTGTGAGAGTCTGCCCGACTGCACACGCACAGTGAGAGGGCTAGCTGTTAGCATCACATGGCTAACGTTACTTGATAGTTATTAATTGGTTAAACGACTGAGTCAAGCTGGTTCAGTGTTGGTGTGAGTTTGTTAGGACGTTTTAACTGCTCGGGGTTGGATGTTAGCCGCTGCTGATTATGTTAGGTTGTGCTAACCAGGCAGATGTTAAACTGATCGTTTGCCAAGGAGAGCAGCTTTGGAGATGGTAGCAACACAAGTCCGGGAAAGGATTGAATGCAGGCATCGTTTCACTGGAAATGTTTCAATGTTACTTCGCTCTGGGTTACTTCAGTCGATATCTCAAAGGTATTGAGTACTGAAACCCAGCCCTACCCACCAGACGCAACAAGAAGCTGATTGACAAAATGTGATTTCAGGGCCTTTTCAGGCTATGACATGTCCACTAAATGATAAGCATATTAATGTCATTTTCTAAAGTACATTATACAATGGTAGATCATGCAACACATGCAAACTGTTCTGTAACATGTAAAGTGTGTGAGTGTACATATGGTAAATCTCTTACGCAACTGATTTTCTACCACAGGGTTTTGGATGTTTGACAGAGACAAAGAAAACTTGTCTTGAATAAAAAGAATCCGCTCTGCAGTTCATTCAGGACCAGAGCCGAAGCTCTGCGCAGCATGTACTCCATCGAGAGTTCACGCTCTTTCTCCTTTTCCTAGCCAATCAGCATCAGGTCAGCGTGGTGACCTCGGGCTGAGCGTAGTTTCCAGTGGCAGCGAGGATGTCTTTGCAGCTCTCTATTAGGAAACACAGAGGACACAAATACAATGAAACACAGTGACTTATGATGTGAGCATGAAAGACCTGGTTAACGGCTATATGATAGAATATAATAGACATATGAAGTGATGAAATATCTCTGCTGAATAAAAGCTGCCCACAAGAAGTAGCTTAAGCCCAAAGTGACATTCTCAAATAGCTTGTTTTGTTTGACCAACAATTCACAATTTAAACTCATAAATTTGAGAATGATGATTAATCAGCTATCAAAATTAAAGTTTCTTATTTCCTATTTAAAGATACACTATGAAGGAATTGTTGGTTACTGTTTGTAGACAGTATCTTCAGTGAAAGTGAAAGCCAAACCCAGCTTTGTCTGCTTGGCATCTTGCCTCTCTCTGTGTTTTGTTGTTTTTTTTTTTTTTTGTTCGTGTGTTTTCTTGGCGCTGTGTCCACAATTTTTGTAGCTTCTGCTTGGATGTGTGCTGCTTACGGTCTGGCACCTGGTCACTGTGCCCAGGAATGTCCCAAACACAGAAAATAAGAAGAAAATGAGAAAATACAAGCAGAGAGAGGACAGGGTTACACTGCACGTACTGGGTCATCAGTGATGATTGAGGGATTACTGTTGGGTGAGTCAATACGCTAATTTTATTAGGAAATCCCTGCATAGTGTATCTGTAAAAGGATACTTCACCTGGAAAATGATCATCTGTATATCAATTTCTCACCCTGTGTTTCACTGAGTTCATGAAGAAAACTTTATTTTTCTTGTATCCCTTCACGGTGAATGGAGAGTACCCAAAATGATCAAGTCATAGGTTTCTGTGATTAACAATGGCAAAACTCTATCAAAACACCTTACATTTTATAAACTCACACACAACTTGTGCTGCTGAACCAGTTGTTCTCAGATGGTATGCCGTGATGCCATTCAAGGTGTGCCGTGGGATTCTGTGATAACCACACATTATTATGGAAATATTTAACTGGGCCTATACAAAAAGTTAGGAATTAATTTTTTCATTGGCTGTATCAGTATGCTGCATGCACCCATTTCTTAATAAAGAGACAAACTAATCAAACTAATAATGTAATTTGATTTGATAAAAAAAAAAACCTTCACAGGGGACCTATTTGTTCACAAATTAAAGTGAACACACGATGAGTAGTTGATATACAAATGGTTATTTTGCAGGTGAAGCAGTCCTTAAAGTAGTAATTGATTAACTGACTGGTGTTTTTACTTCTCCTCCACAGACAAAGAAATCCTACAGATCTGAACTTCAGAGGCCAGCAGGAGGCTTTCGCTCTGACCACCCATGTTGTTAATGGAAACCTATTAGTAGCAATCACCCAGAGGAGTCACTGGGGAATATGGAGGCTCATCCGAGCTCAGAAGTCTTTTCTCTGCTTGTCAGAATATCTCCCTGCTGCTTCCTCTTAGAAACACTTGAACGGTTTGCCACACCATTATGCACTCATCTCAAGGCAACAAGCTGGCGGTTGACACATTGCTGAGGCAGTGCGCTTTCTACTGGGACAATGTTTGCGTGTATAAATGGTGACAGCGAGTGTTAACATTGTCACAGGCTCCCTGTGTCGACCGTAATCACTTTAAATCCACCAGCATTTTGTCCCACTGCGGGCCGGGCGACCATTTCCTGTCAAATGATAACCATCAGAGCATCTTCAGACCTGCTGCATCCATCTGTCCTCCTCTCTGCTTCCTGCCATACAGCTCTGGTGAAATATGATCCATACCTTGTATCCTGTAACCCTGAAATTAACCCAATGCCATCCCCTATGGGCATAGCTCTAAAGAGCAGAGCCACTGTGTCATAATCTCTTTCCATCTAACCAGCTCAAAATGGCTGCAACCACAGAGCAAGCCTTTCTCATGTCCGACAGAAATGAGGAGATTTTTATTTTGAACTCTGCCACAACACTTTCCCTCACTGTTAGGAAACAGTAAAGTCCACTTGAGCCTTTTTTTGCAGGTAATGTGCACTAAAATGTGTTGTGTATGTGTGATATTCCCCTGTAATAGACTAGGATATCATTATCCACATACTCACCAGACACAGGGCTCAGGATTGAATTACCCCCTCCTCTCTCCCTCAAAGATTAGTTTTGAGGTGTTCTGGCTTTGCTCAGCCTCCCATTGTTTTTGTCCCTGCGATCAGAATAAAGCTCGCTTGGCAATTTCACGAGCTGACCAGATAATTTAGCGTATTATTAGAGAAGTCAGCGTGAAAGCAGCCTGGTAACAATTTGGTGTTTCGCTGTGTTTGTGTCTTTGCCACTGTGACTGTGAGGCTATAGATTTTATTTTGACAGATGTTTTCCTCCCCTGAGCATCACAACATGTCCACAAACATCCCTTCTTCTCATTTATCTGACAGACACAACCGAGGCTGTTTTTTTCCCGTCATGTGACAACATGCCATTAACCAACACCAATCTACAACACTCAACACGTTCAGGGATTGGCAAGGCTTTCAACACACGTTCAAATACAATTTCCTTGTAATGGGCTGTCAAAAAAATGTGGGAAGTATATAGTCTCATAGGAGCCGAGCTACAGTAAGTGCCCCATTTATGTGTTGTTGTTTTTTCCTTGACAGTGATGTGCTAATGAGCTTTGGTAGAAAAATGCATAGCTGTAAAGTGCAGTTTTGCCGGAAAACACCTTCAGTGTTGTTGGGCTGTTTGCACACGAGAGTTAGGATGTTGACTGGGTGGGATGTGTGCTCAGGATGTCAGAAATGAATCCATGACTGCCAAATATAGAGCCTCTTCTCACAAGGGGCTTTTGGGTACTTTGGGAAGCTCAGATGTGAGATCCAGCGGCCATTCAAGCAGAGAGAGATGGCAGGCTGACGGCGGATGTCAATTGAAAGATTCAAAGGAGCTTTGCATTTATGTTACCTGTTTCACACGGCTCTTAAAACTGTCACAATTACAGAATATTGGTGTTACTTGTTAAAAATGTTTAATTTGAAGGGACAGTTCACCCCCAGTATACCTATTTTCCCTCTTACCTGTAGTGCTACTTATCAGTGTAGATTGTTTTGGTGTGAGGTGCAGAGTGTTGGAGATATCAGCTGTAGAGATTTTTGCCTTCTCTCCAATATAATGGAACTAGATGACACTCGGTTTGTGGTGCTCAAAGTGCCAAAAAGGGTGTTGTGTTTTATATTTAGTTACAACAGCTTCTTTGGCAGCAAAGCTTAAAAACCACAATGTTTTATTTTTGCACCTCTTTTTTTGCATGAATTAATCAGACAAGATATGACATGTTAATTGGTGAATGTTAGAGGTGCTGGTAGGCAGATTTGTTTTCACCACTGGACAGAGCCAGGCTAGCTGTTTTTCATGTTTAGTGAACAGACATGAGAGTGGTGTCAATATTCTCATCAACAGGCCTTGCACACCAAATCTGTATTTTTGGTATGTGTTTTTTAATCCATCATCAGATGAAAACTGCTACACACGGAAGCCTTGCACTGAGTCTGGTATGTTTTATTGTGTTCATTTCGACAAAATTTGCATATGAGGCAAAATAGAAAGACACATTTGCTCCTTTGCTTCTCTCCTCAGGAGGTACCTCCCTGGCTGTCGCCACTCTGCCCACATTTTGCATTTGACACCGCAGCTACCTGAGTCATGAAGGATACTATTAAACTGCACCCTGCCGCAAGCATTAGGGTTGCAATGGTATGAGATTTTCACAGTACAATAACCTCAGAGAATATTGCAGTTTCATGGTATCATGGTATCAGTCAGAATGACCTTTGAACCAATGAGAGCAAAAGGGTTATTTTTGGTTGAACAAATGTTTATTACCACTTGAAACAATAATTTGTAATGGAAGTATGTGTAAAATACATAAAATAAAGGTGAGATTCTCTATCCAGTTATGTATATTTTTCAATATAGTAGATAAGCAAATGCACATGGTACGATAACCATCCAATTTCATATCACAGTATACCACTGCAAACCTAATAAGCATCATCATTTCTGGATAGGCAAACATTACTTTCTCATTGTCGTGGAAGATTTCAAGGAAGACACTGCTCCCATGTATTTCCACTTCTTTTTCTTGCTGATTGTCCACTTCTGCCCTGCCAAAAGTCTTGGAGTTGGTGTGTAAACGTGTTTGACACAATGTGAGGTTGCATTTATTTTTAAATGTGACAATATTGGATGAAAAATAAAGACTTGGTGTGCAAAGGCCTTCACTATCTGCAAAGAAGTACCAGTCAAGTCAAGTACAAGTACATTCAGTCTGTCAGGAGCATGTTGCACATGTGACTTAAACCTCTTAAATACACTGTACAAATTCCAGAGAGCTCCAGTGGAGAGACACAAAACACCTGACCACATACCAACAGAACCAAAATCTCAGAGAATTGACTTGAAACTACAGTACAGATAAAAGCACGCAGTACAATGTGCAACACTACAATCAGTACAGTGTTTTCTCAGGTGTGTAGTGATGTAACTCACCACTGTGGACGTTGGGGTCTCCAGAGGTGAGTAGGAAGCAGGTGGCCTCCTTCTTAGTCTTGTCTCGCCCTCGGGAGCACCGCAGGGACCACTTTTCACTGGGGGACAGCGGCTGGGTCAGACTGCAGCCCTCCTCCTCTGAAAGGGCCACATTTGCATCCCCGTTCTGTTTGGAGTCTGACAGGAAGACAAAAACACACAGCAACGTAAATGCCAAAGCTTTTACTGAGACTGCCCCGAGGGCCCAGACAGACAGAAGTATATTGCATAAAATCGGTATTTTTCTGTGATGAAATTCAATTTGACTGAGACGTTATGAGGAGTAATTTAATCCCTGTGCGTTACTGTCTATATGACTAAGTGCGGTTCATCTATCAGACAAACTCTGAAAAGCCTCAGAAACTAGAAGACTAGAAATACAGTGCTGTGTTTCTATTAGGCTCAAGGCCACTCAAATATCTGTCATCAATTAAAGAAACAGGATGAAGAAAAATAATCTTTCTGATTTAAAAACCTATCAAATAAATTCAATAAGCAGTAACATTAGATTAAAGGGTTACTTTACCCAAATTACAAAGAAAGCATTTTCTAACTTACCTCCAGTGGTATTTAGCCACGCAGATAGTTTTGTTGTTCTGAGAGGTTCCACACTAAGATTTCTGCCTAAACATAAATTATAAACAATAATTAAAAAATCAGAACATCTTTTTCCAGCATTAGTGTCCCCATTGCTCTGGATTATCCATAGATTGTATTTAATTTTAAAATACAATATTTATGTGATAGAAAATATCTATTAAGAGATAATTACAGTAACAAGGACACTGTTTCTAGAAGAGATATTCCTGTTTAAGTCAAACATTTTCATTCATCACACAAATATCAATCATGTTTGTATTAAATTGTCATCAGTAAACCTGAGAATTAAAACCTGAGTAAATGAAGCCAAAGCTGTCTGCATGGCTGGATACCACAAAAGATCAGTGAGAAAAATGTTTTCTGTATTTTGGGTGAACTGCACCTTTAACATTAAACTGCAGCCTGACCTGAGCGGTTCCTGCTGATGCTCTCCTCAGCAGCCAGCGGACACGTGTCGCTCTGAGTGCTGTCTCTGTGTGAGTTTGTTTCCGACTTCACAAACGAGGCCGAGTCAGTCGGAGCGTCGGGGTTCGGGTTGTGCTTCTTCTTCTTTTTCGGCAGCTTCTGTTTGGCCATAGCCAGTGAGTAGTACATCCCAAAGTTATTGACAATGACAGGGACCGGCATAGCGATGGTCAACACCCCGGCCAGCGCGCACAGCGCCCCCACCATCATGCCCAGCCACGTCTGTGGGTACATGTCTCCGTAGCCCAGTGTTGTCATGGTGACCACTGCCCACCAGAAGCTGATGGGGATGTTCTTGAAGTGTGTGTGGTTGGAGCCTGTGGGGTCATCGGGCTTGGCTCCGATGCGCTCGGCGTAGTATATCATGGTGGCGAAGATGAGCACACCCAGTGCCAAGAAGATGATGAGAAGGAGGAACTCATTGACACTGGCCCTCAGCGTGTGGCCCAGCACGCGCAGGCCTACAAAGTGCCGCGTCAGCTTGAAGATCCTGAGGATCCGGACAAACCTCACCACGCGGAGGAAGCCCAGCACGTCGCTGGCAGCTTTGGATGACAAACCCTTCAGGCACATCTCCAGGTAGAATGGCAGAATGGCCACAAAGTCAATGATGTTGAGTGTGTTCCTGATGAAGACCACCTTGTTTGGGCAGCAGATGATTCGCACCAGGAATTCAAATGTGAACCAGATCACACAGACGCCCTCCACCCAGGTGAGGATGGGCTTGGTCACCATCTCTGGCCTCTCCACTGGGACTGTGATGTTGCCCACGACAACATGCTCTGTGCGGTTCTGCAGTTCATTAAAAGCTTGATGGGTCTCCAGGCAGAAGGTGGTGATGGACACCAGGATGAAAAAGAGCGAGGCAAGCGCTACTCCCTGCAGGAGACAGATGAAAAAGTTAATCAACACAACGTCAGACCTTCACACTGACTAATAAGCAATCAAAACTATTTATTGCTTCAAATACTGTTTGTTCAAAGGCTTTTAATTGAACCTTTGCCTGCATGATGTGTGCCTCCAAAAAAACTATTTTTCAATCCATGCCTTAATTAATGATATCATAAGACTTATTTTTTTTTATCAAACTCTTCAGTATCACCAATAAAAGACATGGATGTGCCAATCATGTCTGTAAAGCAGCGTGTTTTGAGGGATTATTTTCTGGGGGAGGCAGTGAGCGTCAGGTGATTGACAGTTAGCGAAGACTGAAATAATGAACACACAGATATGAGAACATTTAAGTCAGGCGCAAAGAAATATGATAAGACACAAACTCTGACAACATCAAAGTAAGGATATAAATGTATTGTGATGAATCAGTGACTGTGAAGTTAGTTTTGCACATACATGAATGAATGACTGCAAAAAGCTTCATCTGAAATGGAGAAAATGAGCCCTGATATCTCTTACAATGCAGGAGTACGATACAAATATACCAAAAACTAAATATTCAAAAGGAGGAGAGCCACCCAGACCACTATGGCAAATTCATCCATCTGTGACAAATTCCAGTAGATACCTTAATGTGACTTACACCTATGAGGCTGCATTGCATTGCAGTGCTATGAGCTAAATGCTAACATAAGCATGCTAACAAACCAGTGTTTAGCAGGTGTAGTGTTTACGATGTTCACCATCTTAGTCTTGTTGTTAGCATGAAAACGTTGGCTAATAAGCACTTAACATTAAGCACAGCCTTGACTTACAGGACTGTCATTAGACTGGCAGGTCTATATTATGCCCAAGCCATAATATTGGACAAATATAAATTTCAACATGATGGTAGCACTGGATGAAAAATTCAGGGGATCACCAAAGGTTCTGCAATTCAAACCGCAGGAGGAAATTAATGTCTGAATCCAATTTCATTGCAATCAAAGTAAGAGTTGTACAGATAGTTCAGTGTGGATCAAAGAGACGGTTGACTGAAACTGCCATTCCTACACCTGCCAATGACATGCCCAGTAAACAAGAAGTTTACAATGAAAACAAAGATGCTAAAGAAGATGTGTTATTGACAGTTAAGCTCAAAAGGCAGATATTTGATACTATCATTTTACACCCACCACAGTCGCCAGAATAAAATGTTGGCACTATAGAACGGATATGTCATATTTGCACCTTTCGTATGAATCATATCAACTTTTCTAAAGTTTAAATAACATGTATATGGGCTGAGTTTCTCATGAGGAGGAACAGCAGATGGTGGATGGCGAGACAACTGCCGAGCAGCAGACAGCTGCAGACCACTGCTCGAGACCAACAAACAACAAAAGCAAGTGTTTTTAATAACACGTCTCCAGCCTGTTTTCCACCTAATCATCAGAAAAATGTTGACACACTGAACGTCTCTGCAAACCATGGATATGTTATATTTGCACGTTACATAGCGGATACATTGAAACTTCACATTTCAACAACGCTGTGATAAAAGTGGTGAGGTTAAGGCACAAACGCAACTTAGATATCATTAGGAAATGATCATGTTTTAGCTTAAAATACCCTGTTTGGAGAACACAATCTGGACAGGAAAAGCAGTAATATCTTGGTAAAAAAAAACAACCATTTTTTAAGCCTAAAAAGCTGCTTGAGACACAGCGATAGCTCCCCAAAAAGACCCATATTTGGGGGCTAAAAGCCACTGGGAACACAACAATGACTCATTAACTTGATTCACTAACAACCTTTTCTCAAACAGTGATCTGCAGCTTGGCAGGCATCTCACCTAGGTGACACACCATCAACCACGGCCTCCACCTCCCGATGACAATGCAGGCTTACATATTACATCCCTTTAGAAATGACATGATATGTGTGGAACGTGCAAATGTAACGTTCATAATACACCAATCATGTAGCCCAAGTGGAAACAAAAATAAATAAATAAAATAAGCACTGCCACTGACATCCTATTACCTGCCAGGAAATAACAAATTCCTGTGATTGTCCACTGCCACTCCAGTTTAAAGATTAGTGAGTGAAGATATCTTTTTTATCATTATTATTATTTGAAAAGGCACCACGGCTGCAGGAGGGCCTGGACAATGTTCTCTGAGAAAACAGACCAATTTCAAACCAATTGCTGAGAGAAAACGTGATTCTATTAACATGGGCCGTGCCAGCTGCGGACAGCAGGGGGCGCTCACATGGTGCCAACATGGAGTGAGCTGACTTACTAAACCAACTTCAGATAAACACACAGAAAATGGTTTCATGATTTGAATTTGCTGAGACCAGGGAGGTTTTTGGTTAATGTGGTAACAGCATGTGTCGCCTCCGACCACAAGTGGAGAGGAGGGAAGTGAAGAGATGAGCAGAACAGCGAGCGATAAGAGACACTGGACAAGAGCTGAGTCATAAAAGTCACCTGTGCTGTTGTTTGAGTGAGTGAAACACTGCTGTCAGTGTTCCCCCTAAAACAGTAATATATAATATAAAGCAAATGGTCCGTCTTATAAGTACAAATACAAACAAAATGCAGAGAGAGTCAAACGGCTTATACAGCAGATGGGAGGTAATTTAAAGGATGTGGCTGCATGGCATTCACCTGATCCAGCACAATGGCCGTGCCTCTCTGTGTTTGTGTGCTAACTCATACCCAGCCTGTCTTTATTGTTTACTAAAGCCTGGACAAATTATTGTAATGCCTCTCCAACCTTTCTAATCTTTCAGCTGGATAAATATGTACCTGTGCCTTGCATGCACTCAGCTACTCTCTCCCTCGGGGGGCCTCTCACATATCAATCTGCTTTATAGTGTTTGGGTCTGTAGTTAGAAAAAACAAATAAAGCATGTGATGTCGGATGGGGACGATAACTCACTGTGGAACAAATACAATAAATAACAACAGGACAGTCTATGGAGTTTAGAGAACTGAAAGAAAAGCAGCCCATATTAAAATAAATAAATAAATAAATACTGCACATTTACACTATGATACATGTACTCTTAGATAATGTGCAGCTTTCTACCATGACAACTTTCTTCAGCTTTGTCCCTGCAGAGCTCTGAGGCGCCCACAGCTCTGATCCCCTGAGGAGACGAGGACCAAGCAGCAGGACAAGAGGGGAGGAGGTGAAGCCTCGACTCTGTCCCAGGAGGAGAGTCCCCCTCCCTGTCGCGTGGACACGGTTTCCCTGAACATCACCACCGAGGTTAACTGTGTGTGCGTGTGTGTGTGTTACAGAGCTGAATCACAGGGAATATCATAACAAGCCAAACAGCTTGCAAAAGACGCACACAGCTGGATTAGTTACTGATACAGAACATTACAGCAACCAGTAAATAATCTGTCTGTCTTCTCTGTTGGTCTCTTTCACTCAACATTAGGGTGGAAGAAATATTTAGATACTTAAGTAAAAGTAGAAATACTATAATGTATAAAAAATACTCCATTACAAGTAAAAGCCTTACTTCTCTGAAGTAGAAGTACAGAAGCATTTTCAGCAAAATGTTCTTTGAGTATTATTGTATTTTTTTCCTAATAATATTAATCTTTACAATACAAAAAAGGAAAAAGTAAAACTATTCATTATACAGCAGAATGTTCCTGTCAGAATTATAATAATACTGGGCATAATTTCAACTATTTGTATGCTTTTATAATGTGCATAAAATCTGGCACCAATCAACGTTAATTTCCAGCACGACAGTGAACCTTGACCATATTTAACGAGAACACATTCAAAGGAGAGAGAATCACTGCTCTTTTGGGTCGTGACTGGACCGGAGACTTGTTTTGTCGAGACTTGGAAACACAGCTTACATAAACTGGGATCTTATTTTTGTAATATTTTAAAGCTGAACAGTGAAGTGATGCTGGGGTGAGCAGCCCCACTTATAAAAGTAAACAGCTTCCAGTTGTTTCTGAAACCCTCACAAGAAATTGTGAAAGTAGTTTTGGCACAGCTACTGTGGCCATGACACCCAACACCCGCATTTTGGCTGCTTTAAAGGGAACAGGGACATCAGGCTTTTCTTGGAAATAGAAAAGGAGGGTGAGATGAAAAGTGAAAATTAGTATTAGGTCAATACAGCCCTGTTGTAGTAATACATATATATATATATATATATATATATATATCAGACTGTATTACTATTGGGCGGCACAGTGGTGTGGTGGTTAGCACTCTCGCCTCACAGCAAGAGGCATGTTCTCCCCGTGTCAGCGTGGGTTCTCTCCGGGCACTCCGGCTTCCTCCCACAGTCCAAAGACATGCAGATTGGGGACTAGGTTAATTGGTAACTCTAAATTGTCCATAGGTGTGAATGTGAACGTGAATGGTTGTTTGTCTCTATGTGTCAGCCCTGCGATAGACTGGCGACCTGTCCAGGGTGTACCCTGCCTCTCACCTGATGTCAGCTGGGATAGGCTCCAGCCCCCCCGTGACCCTCAAGAGGATGAAGCGGTTAGAAGATGAATGAATGTATTACTATTATTATTGATTCATAAACATTTAATGTTGCAAACAGACTTAATCTTGACTACTTTATATACTGTTGGGTTATTTAGTCTGTAACAATGCATAAGTGATCACTTTATTTAAAATGTAAAATCTTAAGTTTTCTTTTTCTTTTTTTTTTGTTGTGGTAACATCTTGGCCAAGAGACTACAGATGAAACATAACCTTTTGGCTAATTCTGGCATTTTTATACCATGTGTATTTATTAATTTGCACTGTCCCCTCTTAAATAACCTAAAATAACCTGCAGGGTAACTATGGACTGTTGCTGTCAGATAATGAGGTGAAGTAAAAAGTATTTGTTTTCCTCTGAGTTTACCAGAGTAGAAGAATTTTGTAACTGAAGTAACTGAAAACTAAAACACTCAAGTAAAGAACCTCGCATATTTTCTTAAGTAGAAATAGAAATTATGTTTTATTTATTGCTAAAGGTCCAGTGTGTAGGATTTAGTGGCATTGAGCTGTGAGGCTACAGAACCCAAACTTCTCTGGCGCACTAAGCGTGAAGGTGAACCACGTTGGCCTAAATCACAAATGGCCCTATCTAGAGCCAGTGTTTGGTTTGTCCATTCTAGGCTACTGTAGAAACAACATGGCAGAATCCGTGGAAGAGGACCTGCTTATTCTCCTTCTAAGGTAATAAAATTCTTATTTTTAGGTGATTATAAACCAATGTACACATTGTTATGTTTATTATATACCATTTTTGCCAGTAGATGCCCCTAAATCCTGCACACTGGACCTTTAAGTCTTATTTTATCTTTAAATCCTGCATCACTGAAACAGATTTTCTTTCTTGCTTCACTTGAAAATGAAATGTGTTTCACAAAATTGAATTTAAACAGCCTGCATTCACCCTAAAATTAATTAAGTACTCATTTACAAGCACTCAGTTTCTCTAACACACACACACTTACATGCACACACACACAGGTGCAAAATATGTTTTCATTGTGTCCTTTCATCCATGATTTCCTATTGGAAACTCTCCAGACAAAAGAGCCAGATATACCGTCAGGGCTGGATAATTAAGTTGGGCTCCACCAAACGAGAGGGTTCAGCTTCTGTTGAAGCACCTCAGCGAGACAATTTCCAAAGTCAATTAATAAAGAAAATGGCCCTGCTGCTTTTCATCAATCCTCTCTGGACTTCAAAGTCCCAAGGTGGGTTCTTCCCTTGTTACACAGCAGACCTGAATAATAACCCGAAGAGAGGAGCTCAGTGTAAACAGTAGAAGAAGAAATGTTTAAAAAAAAAAAAAAGGAGCTTCCAACTCCAAGTATAAGAAAACGGGCCAGACATATTGATAAGATTGGTAATAATAACAGAGCCAATATGTACAAATTACTTTGAATATTTTTTCTGTCATTTGAGTTGATATGATTGTCAAATATCCTGTGACATACGCACACAAAACAGGTAAATTAAATGTATTTTTAATTGTACATGATTCCCTATATGCACTGCCGTCCTCGTCACTTTGTTGGGCCAGTGTAGACAGACAGGTGCCACCTCTGTGACATATAAGCAACAAGCTACATCAAGCAACATATGACACACTGATGACACCCTCCAAACAAGCAGTAAGTTGAAAACTGGTCACCACCTCACAACCAAACACAGCAGATTGTGTCCGTTGAAACGCACAGTTCAGTTTACATAAAAGCCTCAATAAATGTTTCCACTGTGTGTGATTTCTAAAAACTGCCCAGCTGTTTCATCATCGATCTCTGTATTTATCTTATGCATCTATTCATTCTACATAACATTAATCATTTTAGTAAGTATAAATAAACGTCATCTTGCAGCCGAACACATTATCCCACTTTTCTGGCTTTGATAAAAACACATCACACAGAAAGCGGTCCTGCAGTGTGACAACAAAGCAGCAGCATCCCAAATAAAACCTGTGAGTCCTGCTGCTGTTCAGACGCCTGTAATGAGCCTGACAGGCCCTGACAGCGTTCAGTTTACTCAAATGCCAAACGGTTTATCCCAGAACTAAACAGAGCTGGGTATCAGCAGCCAGGGGCACCTCTGCAGGGAAGGTGCTGGAGGCCCTGGCACACACAAGGACAATCCGCTCTGCTCATAAAAGGCTCAACAAGAAAGTCTAACAATAACACGACACAGCTTGACCTAACACCTGTGTGTGTGTGTGTGTGTGTGTGTGTGTGTGTGTGTGTGTGTGTGTGTGTGTGTGTGTGTCTGTGTGTGTGTGTGTGTGTGTGTGTGTTTATGCATCTGCAGGACAGCCACTTCTCTTGCTGAGAGCATTTTGGGGTTTGTCGTGAAGTGTTTTTCTTATAATCTGCTTGTGTCCATGTCTGTGTGTCTTTGTCCCATCCAGTCCATCTTGCAGCATTAAAATGCATCTGTATGGTTATAATTTAAGACCTGACCCACACATGGAGACCACAATATCATGTTTACAGCTGAACAGTGGGAACTTTAAACACAGTCAGTGCTGGAGTGATTGCCATAATGTCTCCGTGTCACCACAGAGTGTTTCCATGTTGGTCTGCTGAGCCTGCTGATGTTATAATGAATGTTAACACTGAGGTTTTTACAGTGCATGGAGCAGCTACACAAAAAAGGTGCAGCGCTGGGCGTGGCACTTTTTCTCCAGGCAACTGCATACGTTCGCATCACACTGAGAACAACTGAAAAAAGACACCAGCCCTGAGAAAAAAACGTTATGTGGACACAGGCCCTTACAGTGTCTATGAGTGTTTTCATTTGATGCTACTCCACTTCACGTCACCGACAGATATTTTAAGTTCCGTTCTACTACATTTGTTTTTACATGTCTTATAGCCTGATTATCGGACTGAATTGCTGTTACGTTTTACCTCATTCATTTTATTCAAATGGCAGAGATGCAGACAGAGATTACAGTCATGTGATTACAACTGAATCATCTACATCTGCCAATGAAGACCATGAGATCCGATTAAAAGCTACAGAGAAAGGGACTTCTAATAAATAACCTACAATAAACTGCTGATTAAACAACAATGTATCACCAGCTAGTCATCAACTGTGCAGTCAGTGTACAGTGGGTTTTTGGAGCTTTTCACTGACAATAACACTGTGAGAAGGGTGACAGTGAACCAAAACAGTGAAGCTGTGGAACAGACAGCTAAATAATAAGTTATATAAAGCTCCATAGAGTCGATAGAAAGTACAGAGTTGGTGATAATTATCTGTGAGTTCATCACTATGAATCATGTCACACAGAAAGGAAATTACAACCATTTGTTGGTCCTCTAATATAAAATCTACAGAAATGTAGGCATCACTTTGGATTCTTATTTGAACTTTGAACCACATGTCAGTAATCTCATTAAAATTGTTATTGTTGTTTTATCTTCATGCACTTTGTGAAGCACTTTGTCACCTTGTTTAGATAAGTGATACACAAATTAAACTATTATTAATAATAGTATTATCATTATTTGAAGATTTGATCCATTGTTAATAAAAAAATATTGAACATCCAATACATCCACTCAAAGAATGAATGATGATACAGATGATACAAAAGTCTGTGAGTACTAAACACTGGTGCCAAAAAGACATCGATTCAAGGTCATCAGGTGTCAGTGTGCAGACAGAGCAGAGGTTAGCCTGAGGGGACAGCTGCCCGGTCCCAGCTGCAGAATCAGAGCAGGAGGGAGCAAGACAGGACGGGCAGCAGGATGCATGTCAGTGTGCAGCAGCTGGGGAGTCCCTTCACAGCCATCACCTCCAGCTGTTCAGCATCACGCTCCGTTACTAACACTGACATGCTATACACAAGAACCACAACAAGGAGCCTTCTAAGCAGTCAGCAGCTGCGAAGCCAGAGAAAGCAGCCACTTGTGTTGCTTTCTCAGAGTCTATCATGTCACACTGACTCAGAGTCAGTACACCTGAGGATGGAGAATCAATGCTCACCTCCTCCTGGGTATCTGTAGAGAAGTCATTCATTGTCACACCTTTATGTTTCATTCAACCAGAAACATTAAGTGCAACGTGATCTAAACTTTGATACAACACAAGACAAATTACTGCAGTTCTAAATTTTGACTTACAGCTATTGAAGTTAAGTGACTTTCATCTATAATCAACCTTCATCAGCAGTCAATGAACTGCAGAAGGGACAGGGGACTGCTAAATTCAAAATCAAAAACTTAGAGCCTAAAAGATCAGCAGTGGAGACGTTCCTACACAGAGAAAAACATCTCATTAATGAAGAGGAGGACAGAGAGACTCCGGGCCAACAGGTGCAAGCATTTGCGTATCAGTTACTCATCCTGTGTTACGCTGAATACGTGAAGAAACCTTGTTTTTCTCGCATGTCTCCATGACTCCAGTTCTCATTTATCAAGTCATATGCCCAGTACCTCCCAGACAGACAGCCCTTTCTGGGGACGGGAATTAAACGGAAAGTGAAACTTAGGGTGCTTTCACACCTGCCCTGTTTGGTTCAGTTTAATCAGGCCGAGACCTTCCTGAAGAGGTGGTCATGGCCTAATTACAAATGAACTCTGGTGCGGTTCATCTGTGGTGAGAATGTGTTCTGACCTCTATCTGAACTAACTGCAGTCACATGACACATTGTTTGGGTTAAACATGAGCATGTTCCAGTCCTGGAGGATTATTAATGTGCACCTCCTCCTGTACTGCCTTAATATGCACATTCAGCACATCCAGTGCATCAAAACATTGTTTTCTAGTTGGAGCCGCGCCTCGTTTTCAAACTGTATGGTTTGACTAAAATGAACAATGACAGCAATATAGTCCATGTTGACCAGCGCTAAAATCAACCTGCGTAGTTGTCCCTCCATTGTGACATTAGAAAGTGTCACATTTATCTTGCAAGTGTACTCTTCTTCAACATTTTGTTCACTTCCTGGATTTCTCCCACATGGAAATTCTGACCAATCAAGAGTAGCTTTCCGGCACAAGGCATTTTATCTGGTCTGCTTGTAAATGCTGCCGTGAGAACACGAACCAACTCAAGGCAATTATGCAACTTTGTAACAAAATTTGTCCCTGATTCAGACCAAAGCAAGACAACTCTAGGTCGGAAAGCACCCTTAGGTAGTTAAACTGATCGAGGCAGCAGTAGACCAGCAGCTCTCGTGTTCAGCGAGGTAAAATTACTGCTTTTGTCATTAGAGCCTGGCTTAAAAGAGAGCATAGATATAAGTTTCTCTTTTAGTTCAGCTCCCTGTTGGGAACAGCTGTTTATGGAGTCAGTTTCTGGATTCTTCGTTCACCATTTTCTTCACAAATTCAACATAACATGGGTTGGGTAACTGATGTAGAAACGGTCATTTGGGGGGTTATGTACATGCCAGTGGGACTCTCTTATGTGGCTTTAACACCTACAGACGTCTGCTGGTACGTCGTAAGGACAGGACTGCCTCTGACATCGCATGCAGGGAAACAAAGAGGGCCTGGACAAGAGACAACACCAGCTCCCTATGGACACCGGAACAAAGCAGGTCACAGCATAGACTGTTTAGAGGTCAAAGGTCATCAACTAGGAGTAGGGCTGGGTATTGGTACTCTTCCTCTTTAAGGTGTCAACTGAAAGAACCCAATACCAAGATGTACTGAAACTTCTCCAGTTGAAACATATCTGCATTAGATCCTTTTTGAACCCAAATATAGAAATAATAACTAAAGCAGAAGCTACAGTCTGTGGTGGTGTGGTGAAGTTGAGCACGGTGTACTTAAAAGAGCTCTTTGTAGAGGTAAATAAATATTTTAATAATTTCAACACCTTCAAAATGTGTTTGTGTAAAAAAAAAACATTTGGATGTGGGGAAGTGGTGGTGGCATTTTACATAACTTCCATTCACATGATGGGAGTACAAAAAAATGTGTCAAATGGAGTACTACTGATATCAGTATCACTTTAAGGGTACTGTTATTGGTACTGGTATTGAATTTTTTTAAACAATACCCAGCCCTAAACAGGAGTCAACAGACAACCAGAGAAAGATTGTCTACGTCTAATGCCAGAGACCATCTTTGAACATTTACAGGAGTTCTGATCTCCCCCCATATACGACCATTGGTTATGATGTGACACACGTTCCACACATGGCAACTGAGGATACACTGTCCTGATGAGGACCATGAGATTTACTGTAGAAGTTCAGGAAGAAAAAAGACAGAAAATGAACCTTGAGCTGGGCCCCTTTTTTCAGTCAAAATCCAGAGACTACTGAGGAGGTTACTCTGCTGTGTATCACAGCTTCCAGACAGATGCTGGGTCAAAGCAAAGCTGCATGTGTCAGGTGGTGTCAGAGTGTGTTTAAAAATTTTAACAAGCATTTTGTCTCAAAACAAAGCACAAGCTGGATAGTTGGGCAAGAAATTTCAGCATTTAGAAAAATAATTATTTGACCTTCAATACTGATCATCAATCAAAGCCTTTTAAATCCATTCAACCAGTAAAAAAACTGACTGCACTTATTTCACAAATGTGCAAATGTAGTGAAGTTAAAAGAGCAGCAGTTTTTGTTTTTCTCTCCCTCTGAAATGTAAATATACTGTCTACCATCCTGCTGAGGTTTGAAGCTGTTAACAATACTATCTAATCTTTCTGGCCAATCTTCTACGCTTACAATTAAGCTGTTAATTGTATATTTCTATATTTTATGAATGCTCTCTGTCAAATTATTTATTTAATTATGAAAAAAACTTTTCAACCAAAAAGCTTTAAAAAGAGAAAATCACATTGCAGCTCAAACACCAACAATCCACGTGACTGATGATTGCTCTTTGGCTTAGGTAGAAGTAAGATGATATTTTCAGTAATGTGCATTTATTGATTTTATTTTGTCTGCAAAATAAAGTCTGCAACTCTGTGTATACTTTGTGATGCATTCACTGACCTCACGGCAGCACAGCCAATCTATTTCCAGCTAACAGCTTGGAATCGAGCAGAATAAACAAGCAACATAATCACACAGGATTACATGCCTCTCTCCTCGAGAATTTGGTGTTATAAGAGTCTCCTTAACGAGGCTGCGCCGCTTTGATGATGTGTGAAAAATCAAATCCTGTGCTCCATTCACAGAGCAGCACAGAAAGGTGTCAGCGCTGTGAGAGCCGAGCCCGGAGGAATAAGAGGTTCTGCACGCAGCGCTCCTTTATTATTTATCAGCTGGGTGTCACACGGAGACATAATGTGACGCATGAAATAAGTTTCATATTCAGCAAAGAACAAAGCAGCCTACTGAAAGATATCGACCAATTTTTCTCTTTTAAATCAATTTTTACTGGTTCAGCCTGAAAAGCAGAAATGAGATTTGATGAAGATGTAGCTTCTGCAAGTGAATATTGATGTGTGAAGACAAAAGTGAGATGCCAATATTTAGCTCTTGTTAGGGTTGGACGTTCCACCCAATATCAGTATTTTACAGAAGTGTCAATATCAGTAAAATTTTGGCTCACAGGACATGAATTACATCTCTAACATGATGTTTATAATATGACACTGAGCTCACAAAAAACATGCCAAAGAATCTAATCTGGATAATGTCTTAACTTAACACATATCTTAACAAGTTAAAAGAATAAACACATTTTGTATTGCCAAATAGATTGTTTATTGGCAACTTAGACTCCAGATAATATGCATCAGACCTCAACAATCCCACATCTGTTAATCCCTTGGTCTCACAACACAGACAAATTGATTTCTTTCTCTACGTGGGATAAAATTTGTTGCTCTTTTCTGTGGGAAAGGCAGTTTAATTGCTCACCACTGATAACAAGTTGCAGTCCATTACCACAGCGGTGATTAATTACAGGCAGCAGCACCATGGAATTAATGAAATATTGGGTATGGGGAAGTTATCTGGTCTGAGCTCCGTGTTAATAATGTCTAAGTGAAGGTCTGATTGTCACATGTAATGAAGCTGAGATTACAAAGCCTGGTGCTCTATCAGTGTCATAAAGCTCTCCAGGTGTAGAGACTGAAATAATATGTTTATTTTTATCGTATTAATATTATAACAGTGATGTGTTTTCATCGGTTTGGCTCTGTGCTCCTGTAGTTTGGCTTAAAAGTCAAACAATCACTATGAGGTTAACGTTCTGACTGTCAGCTTTAAAGGCGTTAAAGAGTGTTTACATCCATATTTGGTAAACGGAAGTAATTGTACCCCTTTTAATACTAAGACCACAAAATTTAGGAGATAAATATACAGCCAGTCAGCCAAGGAGCTTTTAAAGGAACACTTCACTCACAAAATTACCATTTGTATATCAATTACTCACCCCAAGTTCTGCTGAATTCTTAAATAAAACTTTATTTTTCTCACATGCCTCAATGGTGAACGAATAATCCAAAAACTGAGAAAATTCTTGAAGAGTTGAAGTAAATGGGAGCCACGTTAACAGCAGCAAACAATATCAAATCATCCATTTACAAACTCACACAAGCCGTGCAGTATAATCCAAGTCTCAGTTATCCAGTCGTATGCTCAGTACTTCAAAAACACATGCATTTTCATTAAAACCTTAATATTTAAAAGACTTCTGCACAGCATGCATGGGCAAGCACGTGAATTTGAACTCTGCTCATTGAGTGCCCAGGTACGCTAATTGTCAGTGCATGAGACTGTTTATGGGGAAGAAGGCACGCAAAAAAAAACGCTAACATGACGTAAGTAACAAATGATCATTTTGAGAGTCAAGTATTCCTTTAAAGCCAAACAAAAAGACAGCTGATCGCTTTCCATCTTAACGTGTTTCACATTAAGTCCAGACTGAAGTCAAAAAGCTCATAAACAAGTCAGATATGAAAATGGCTGCAGTTTATGCCTGGTAAATCATCAACAGGGAAGATCTGCTGACGTCTCTGAGTCAAAAACTTCAGACAGCCATTAATTACAAAGGATTCACAACCAAATATTAATAATGATGACTTAACATTAAGTTTATTTTAACTTTATGTCCCCTGAAACTGAAAGACTGAGTAAAGGCAACAACCCTGCTTGTGGCTCTTTACCTGGGGACCAGACAAAAAGCTCATGTTTTCTTTGCTCTGGCAGATGAGTCTGGTGCCCCTCCCCAGCCAGCCTGGCTGTGGCCGGGCCAATTCCAACAGTTCTATCAAATATTAGACGTGTTTGAAATGATGGTTTACAACTTGTGGAAGCTTTGCACTTATGCAAACTACATGATAATGTCAGTTTTGACCCTGTACACCTGCACACAGCAAGAATAACCAAAGCTCAGTGAAGAGGAGCACTGTTGAGGCATTTTTGAAGACAGCCAAGATGGCTGCAGATGATGTGGTACTTTCTGTTGAAGTACTATTTTCATATTCTGGTGGCAAAAGTGTCAATACTTGTTCACCATCACAGTTCATCGCTGCACACTGTGGTCTGTTTACATTTGTCCGTTTCTCAGTGTTGCGTCACGTTTCTTTGCTCTGCATGGTTGCAGGTCTATCCAGTTGCTTTCAGGGGCTTATTAGTCTATGATCGCTGACAACGCCCCGTGGAAATCAAAAATTACTAAAATGTGTGCTCACAGTGGCACTTCATACGTCCTGATGTTTAACAGGTAAAATATTTATTTTTCATTACCACCCTCTTTGTTTGGCGTGTTAGCATGCTAACACAAAGTACAGTTGTGGTATTGGAAACATTAAAAGTTTGATGTCGGCTCCAGGTGAAAACTCAGGGGATTAGCAAGGTTATTCACTCTGATATGAATATCTGTCAATGGCAAAATTAGTTGTTGAGACATTTCACTCAAAAGCACAATTGTCAACCTCATGGTGGCGCCACAGGAAGTCAGGGAATCAGAAGTTTCATGGTCCCTAATGTTGCCAACAAGGACTATAAATGATACAAAGTTCATCTAAATGTGAATTTAAACAGTGAGAGTTAGCGCTTAATTCTTAGTCACTGTTTCATGTACAATCTAATGTGCTGTAAAGCAGCATTACTGCTCTACTTCCTTCTGTATGAGCAGCTCTACATGATCCTCTCATGTCTTTAATTTAAGAGTGGTGCCATAATCAGACTGAAGGCTTCATGTGCCGACTCTCACAGAGCTGCGCCTACAGTCTTGGTGGATGGTGAGGAGGATGTGGCCGAATGATGGACAAATTAACTTCCCTCCGGCTCTCAAGAATCACATTACCTGAGATGAGCTCAGAGGCTCTTTGAAATATAAAGGCCATAAAGGTAACGTGAGTCCCTCAAAATGCACTCTGCATCCTCTGAGAACGCACACAGAGCCAACATGCATACATGGATCATCTGCAGAGGAAATGGACCAAGAACATTATGACCGGGTCAATATGGATCCGCTCGCACTCCTTCTTATGACATACTTCCAGATTCACATCTACACTGCTGTTCTGTCGCAGAACTTCGCAAATCCTAATTGATTCATTTACAAATATTGAGTGGTGAGAGACGGCCGTGATGAACTGGCAGGCACAGCGCGGTCATCCTCAGATGGCAGCTATGACTCAGAGATGTCGGCTGTTCTGCAGTGACAGCCTGCAAATGCCACCTGGACGAGAGGCTAAAATAAACATTATCTGTATTGTGACTGGCGTGCAATAAGAACACTGCACTTCTGCAACACTGCGGGAGTCTCTGAATAGACCATTCAACTCCACAAACAGGCAAACAGAAATTAGAGCATCAGCCTCTCTTTTTCTGGACTAAATGTATTTTTCTTTTTTGACCAATGAAAGCTCCTGACCCTTCGCCTGACAACTCCAGCTATAGTGACACTCGATACTTGCTTCCGCGTTTACTTCATTAAGCACTCTGCTCCTTTTGTTGCAAAGCCATTAGGCTGAGCATACTTTCAAACGCTTACAAAAGGCTGATATTCCCTGTGGAAGAAATGAGAGCAAATTGATTTTAATTTACAGCACAAAAACATTTATTTCATTGATAAACCAAACAGAGGTGTATCTTGGTCATCTTAATAAAATGAGAAAATTAAATTTTTGGTGGGGCTTATGTGTGCTGAAATCATAAATAAATGTCAAAAAATTTAAGATGTGGCATGACGATCTTCATAAATGAGCAAGATGCATCTAGAAACATCGCAGTGGTTTTTCTCTCAACATTGTAGATAAAATTCTTAATGTTGTGATAAACAGATGCTTGGTTTATTTCTGCCTGTATTTGTATTTGGACGCTGCTCTGTGATTTAATATACAGCAGGGTTTACTGTACATGGACGTACACTGCTGCAGCCTTTCAAACACTCGTGTTTTGAGGACCTCTGAGTGCAAACCTTGAACAGGATGTGTGGGAACACTTCAGCTGCACTGTATTTTTGCCATGAAACAGCATTTTCTCTATTTTCAGCATTTTGGTACAATTTCATAACATATATTTAAGTGAGAACTGAAAACCTGCTGTTCACATGACTGAAGGCAACATTTAGTCGCCTGGAGAGAGCACAGACCTTGTAGTGCATCATAAGAAAAAAGGAAACATCTGCATGAAACTGACAGCTGTATAAATACATTTGTTATAGCTTCCAAGTATTAACAACTAGAGCTGCAATGATTAGTTGATTAATCTATTAGTCAGACAACAGAAACTGGCAACTACTTTGATAATCAATAATTGTTTTAGTAGGGATATGTAGTAGGATATTATAGTAGCCTTTTTTATACAGATATCGCGTTATAAGGCTGCTACAAAGTCCCACCTTTATGACTCGTTTGCATTTTCACAGAATGAAACAACAGTGGCAACATCCTGCTCCAGAGTGTGATTATAAACTGTATCCCAGCTTTGCGTAATCAAAAGAGGCATGACGGGTGTGACATGTTACAGAACAGCATTGGCCTCTAGTGTGACATATAACATCCACGTCAGCAGCAATGGCATTACCAAGTCAGTAACAATCATTTACTGTCCCTGTTATATGGCGGCTGATCTCGTCCACTGCGCAGAGGGAAAGGAGCTCCCGGGCCCCGTGGGTTTCCCCATTTTCCCAGACATTTACAGCTCCTGTTCTTCTTCTTTGAGTTAGCTGCTAACAGCTACTTTTTAAATCTCCCGTGGTGGGATGCACGCTTAACAAGTCATCAAAGCGTCACACTCGTGCTCCCCATGATCTAGTCCCTCTTCATACAGACACTGTTTCGACACTGTTTCAACCTGCCATGGCGGATTAAAGGCGAGACTACTCTGTCCCCCCATTCCGCGATTGTACCTTATATACAGCATGGTTAGGAGGCCTAAGGGCATGATATTCCCGCCTTAAAAAGGCAGCGTAACAATTGATATTGTGATATGAGACTAGATATCGTCTTAGATTTTGAATATTGTGATATCGTGTTGTCTTTTCCTGGTTTTGAAGTTGTCCTTAAAGTAAAGTGATGTAATCTTTTTTATTTACCAGACTGTTCTTGCTATTTGTCTTTACCCACTTAGTCACTGTATCCACATTATTCAAAAATCTCATTGTCTACATATTTGGTGAAAGCACCATTTGTCAACCCTATTGCACTGTAATATCTGTGTTGAGGCATTTGGTCAGAGATATTGGGATATTTGATTTCCCTCATATCACCCAGCTCTAAGTTTTAAGGCGTTTTTATATCAGGCAGGATTGATTGACTGCCTCCTCTCTCTGCTCCCCCACCACTCAGCTTTCACATTAGTAATGTTGTTACATACCCCAGTACACCAGCATCAGACTTAAAGTTTCTTTTTTTTTAGTCTTTTGTTATAAACCCATGTTGTCTTATGTGAGGCAGTTGATTTTTGTTTGTATGGATTCAAAATAAAAGAACATCATATGTGATAAAGTACGATATGGTTAAATCAAACCATTTCTTAATTGAATTTACAAAGCAATTACTGTAATGTGATATGTGCTGTTACTGTGATATAAACTGAAATATGTCATGATTGATGATGTTGGCCATGTCAGAAGAGACAGAAGAACAGCAGAAAAAATACATATTTTAAGGGAAACAAATGCTTGATTTTGCAGTTATTACTGCTCCACATACAGCAGTGGGCTCTGTGGGACCCCGACAAAGAGGAAGTAAAGCCAGCATTTACAACAAACCTGATCAATCCACCTCTGTGTGGTTGTTCAACATCTCATTACTACGCTGCTTCATCAGCCTCCACTATCCTGGGAAAGATTTCCACCAAATATTTGGCACCAGTCTGCAGGGATTTGCTCCTACTTAGCAACCAGAGCATTACTGAAGTCCACCACTGATGCTGAGTAGTGCGACCCGGCCCACAGTCAACGTGTCAGGTCAACCCAGAGGTGTTGGGTGGGGTTGAGGTCAGGCTCTGTGCAGGTCGGCCAAGTTCTCCCACACCGAACTAGGAAAACATTTTTATAGACCTGGCTTTGTGTCAAAGTAACCAAAAGTACACATTACCACATACTTTGTGCAACATGGTGCTCTCGTGTTTTAATCTTTTAGCACAATGAAAATAATAATGATGTTCTAGGTGAGAAACCACCTGTCAAAATGGAGGCACAGTTTCAGTTTCATCACTCTTCTCACATTGGTAATCAGCACATCAGTCATTTGTGTTTTTACTGGCTCTGTGTGACATTCACAAACAGGAAGCCACTGACTATCTGCATTTTAACCAGCTGTAAAAAATGTTTGTGTTTGGCGTGTGTATGATTTCCTTTGGTCTAAAAGGGGAGCAAGTCAAAGTGATATAGAGGATGTTCATTGTGTTTGTCTCTTTTAGGATGTGCAGATTCAGTCTCTGGTGGATGCGTGGGTGAGTCTACGTCTGTTCCTGGAAACAGTCAATGAAACAAATGTGGAGATATGAACTGCAGCCAGAAAGTCGTTCTAAAAAAAACACTCTTTCCATACAAAGAAAAATCAAGCCTCAACTCAACCTGCCAAGAACATCACAGACTTGTTTCAAAGTGCAGGAAATCCTGTGTGCACTTAAATTAAAAGCCACATTCACACAGATGCTGTTGCCATGATCAAAAACTGCAGTTATGAATAGGTTTTCTACACTCACCTGATCATGTTGAGTTATTAAGTTGGTAGATTTTACAAGGGTCAAACAGGAATAACATGTAACCAGCACACTTGACTGCTGCCATTAATATTTATGTTTTTAACTGAATATTTTGGAAACAACATACATTTCTTATCATCTGCTACGTTATGAACCATCCAGACCTCTCAGGCTGTCTGTTCCTAGAGTCAAAACTTGGGAGCAAATGTCACCAGTGGACTCTAGTGATGTCTGTGTGCTGTAGATATAAAGAGGCCATGGATACCTTCAGAGGCGATCTCCATTTATTCCTGACAACATCTGGCAAAACAAAATCCTCCAGTATACACACCCACACAAACTCCAGCCCCACTCCCACAGAGCATGACAACAAAAAAAAAGGGAGAGGCAAGGTGGGAGACACCCCTTTATAGGTGGTGTACACCCAAAGGTGAATGTAGGGGTACAGAAACTGGGTAACAAACGTTCCACATTCGGTTCATATGCACCATATTTATGAAAGAAACCCCCAGAAAACTGCAGGTCATCTACAACTCTCAGTGCATTTAAATCAAGACTGAAGACTTTACTGTTGGCCAAATTAAATATATCATCTCTTACGCTGCACTGTACCGTTTAGTCTTTATTTTTAGCTGTATTTAAATGTCTTTTATTCTGCTTTTCTTTTGCACTTTTTCTCAACATTTTGGATGTTTTGTGTAAAGTAGTGTTTTCAAAAATATTGATTTATCATGCATATTAATTCTGAATATTTGAATCTGTTTCATTACTCATTTTCACCAGTATCGATACAAAGGCACCAGCTGTGTTTTCTTGCTCTCTCTTATTGTTAATGTTTACTACAGTCATTCCTCTGTTCTCTGCTGCTAACCAAGAAATGCTGTCATTGCCATGTTTTAGCCTTGTTATAGTTATTTTTCGACTGAAAAATTTAGTTTGTGGCTTTGAAAATGGTAGCAGATACTAATGTTTTCAAAGTATTGCATTAAAGTTAGGAATTCTTGTATGATGGCAGCACTAATGTAGAGCACTTTGAACTGCCTTGCTGCTGAATGTGCTGTATAAACTCGCCTAATGTTTCCTGTGCTGATTGAAGGTACTCAGGAGGACTCAGTATTGATATTGAGTGAATGATCCTGAAGAATCAAGGCTATGTGAAAGTGAATAAAGCTGCTGATCATTCAGACTAGAGGTTACACTAACACACTTGGTGTAGACAGATCCTAATTTAGACAGTACATAATAAACACCTTGATGTGAGAAGTGTAAATACAAACACACTCCATGTTCCTGTTACTGCTGCAGCCTGATTGGCTGAACTTTGCAGGGACACCTGTTGATCATGACATGTGCGCATCCTAAAATGGAAAATAGCTCGCCGGTTTTATGGCCCCACACTGACAGGGGCCAATTAAAGCGCCCAGAAGAGAAAACACCTGGTGGACTCACCCTGGCTGCTCTGGATGAGTACGGGTCGTCAAACAAGGCCCAGACCTTCGGCTGCCAAACTTCGCAGCATCCTCTTGACCTGTCCGGACAGTCCTCGATGCCAAACCGTCTCGGCATGTCATCGTCTGTGTCCTCCGGGTCCGGTGGCTCAAACGTCTCCAGGGCCTCCTCCGCGTCCCGGTGCTGCCGGTAGGTCATCCAGCAGCACGGCTCCACGTCGGTCTCGTCAATCCCCCAAAACGCCAGCTCCTCCTCGAAGAGAGGCCCGCAGACATCCGCCGGGCAGTGCAGCTTGCCGGTCCGGTAGTAGTTGAGCACGTAGGCGAAGATGCCCGGGTGTCTGTCGAAGAAGAACTCGGTGCTCGGGGGCGCAGCGTCCGAGTCAGAGCTGACCTGCGAGTCCGGGTCTGCCAGCCATGCCAGGCGGGTCCCCGGCAGGGTCCTCAGGGTGCTCTTGTAGGTCTCATGTCGAGTGCCGCCCACGTTGATGATAATTTTGTCCGAGTCTTCCCCTCTGCACATCTCCTCCTTCAGACATGATTTAGACGGAGGTTTGTTGCCTGACTTGCGCCCCCGGTAAGACGAAACACACACCGAGCTGATCATTGAGAAGCAGGGACCTTCTCCGTTATAAACTGCTGTCCACTGTACAAAAATCAGAAAATGAACGCAAAGTGCGCCCTCATTTCAGACCCCAGTCATTATAGGAACCTGCGCGTCTCATCTATCCAAAAAAATAACAGCGTAATGGTCCAGACAGCGCCGGAGCGAGACGCTCAATAAAAACCACCTGTTACAAAACTCAGTCTGGGGTCGCAACAAAACGCAGATGCTCAGACTCACTGGATGTGTTCTTCCTAGAATAGATTACAAAATGTGACTTACATGAATTCTTCCAGATGTTGCACTTATCACTCATCAAGCCTGTTGCACCCCAAAAATGCCTGATTACGCACAGTAGGATGAACCACTAAGCCTGGAGTAACGTGTCACTCCTCGCCGCCTTTTCTGGCAAATCTCATCCAAATTCTGCAACGCCAAAATCCACAACTACCCCTGACAACTTTTCTCCTCTCCACATAAAACGAGGAAACCTGACAATGATCCGGTCACGCATTTAATCGCGCGCTGAGATATTCATCCAGGTCTTCCCGCTCAGATCGCGTGCCAGATGTGGGGTAGTTTTCCAGCTGGAGATCTGTTGCTGCTCCACAAGTAGCCTATCTTCCCTTAGCGACACAGCCCGGTTGGATGGTGCGCTCAACAACAGGCTCTCGACGGTTTAACTCTTTGGTTGCCGGCGGAGGCTGGTGCATTATTGAACCACTCCCTCTAATCAGACCCACAGGATGTGCTGATGAAGTGTGTGTGTGAGATATGATCAAACCTCGGTTTGCTTTTGGTATGCTATGATGTTTTACATATCCGGGTCTGACCGCACTGTAAAGAAACACCACTAAAAAAATTAAAAACACATAAAATAAAAAATATCAAAGCAAAATGTGAATTGTTCTGTTGCAGCATTGCATGGGCTGTTTGCGCATGTGTTTATATGTCCACATACTGTACTTGCACACACTGACTGAAGGACCAGTGCCACTAAATATAGAAGGAACAGCTACTTTACTGTCCTTAACATCTGCTGATGTTAACTTGACAGTCTAACCTCTTGAAATAAGCCATATTATCACTCTTTATATCAAGATTAATGTCAGTCTCGATTTTCAGCAGCAGCTCAGCTGAAAGCTCCAGCTGTGATTTACTGTCATTTCCTGGATTGTTATTGGTATTATCATTATTACCGAGCTACTACAAAGTGTGAGCCAACAGGTAGCTTCCAGGCCTCCAGTGCGTTTAGAGGAGTCATGATGTTGGTGCACAAACTAAGACCGCCACCTAGTGGATCTTTAAGTGAATTATGAGTGAGAACGAGCAGGGTATAAGTGACATCATGGGAGAAAATATATTAAATGAAAGCTGTTGATGAGCTCTTTCTACTGACAAAAGGGTACTTGTGAATTGTGAACCAATCCAGAGTTATTACTCCAAAATTAAAAGACTTGAACACTGAATACAATTAAATATTTGGGGCCAAAAAGGGTGGAGTTGAGTCGCATGACTTGGTCTGATGTCAGACTGAAGTCACAAATGTAATGACTGTAGACACTACTTGATGAAATCCAAAAAGACCTGCACCTCGACTTGGATTTTACACCAATTACTTGTAACTTCACTTAGACTCGAGCCTTCTTATGAAAGTTATACGCATTTTTTTCAAAATGAGATGAGAATAAGACAAGACAGGACAGAAACATACAAAATTAATTCTGCCGTGGTACTGGTTAATGAGGCTACATGAAAGTGCCATGAAATTTCAGCACTTTCTGACATTGCACATTGACATTTAAGTGCAAAGACTTGTGACTTACTTGTGAACAGCAAAACAATGACCTCTTCCCACCTTTGGCATATATACCGATCAGGCGAAGTGAATAATATTCATCATCTCATTACAGTGCAAATGCAAGGTGGATGCCCCCTGACACACTCCACAAACCCAAACACTATTGCAGATTGACTACCTCACCTAATGGCAACAACACTCCCTAATGGCAGTGGTCCCCCAGCAGGACAATGCACCATTTCACATCATAAGAACTGCTCAGGAACAGCTCAAGGACTGTGAGAGAGCTCAAGGCATCAACCTGTCCTACAACTTCCCCAGATCCCACTTTGCTCAAGCATCCATGCCAGTAGCCCACCTCACAGCCCACAGAGCTCAAAAGATCTGCCAAAAACACCAGGCGCCACATGCCAGACGCCACAGGACAGCCCCCAGAGGTCCTGTGTTCATGCCTTGACAGGTCAGAGCCCAGTCCGATTCAAGGAGACCTCACCATGGATCGAGGAGACCTCTGGGAATTCGGAAACCAGGTCGACACCTTGAGCTCTTTGTAACGTTCCTCGGGCCATTCCTTAGCAGTTGTTATGGTGCATGGTGTACTGTCCTACTGGTAGGACTACTGCCATCAGGTTGTTGTTGGAGTGTTGTGCCATGGGGTGGGGCTCTTGGTCTGCAACAGTGTCTGGGTAGTTGGAGTGAAGAAGCATCCACATGAATGCCAGGACCAAAGGTTTCCCAGCAGAATATTGCATTGTAACAAGATGATTAATGTTTTCACTTCATTTCAGGGGTTCAAATGTTTTGGCTGATCAGTGTATGTACGACTACATGTGTAAAAGTTTTATATTAAAGATTAACATCAATAAAGTCAGGACATAGAATTGTCTTTTTTTGGGGCTGTCCTGTAAAGTTGGTCATATGTCACCCCTCTGGATTCACCCCTCAGATTAATTACAAGTGGTGTTAAGTTGATTTACTATAGCCTAGTTTAAAAAAAATCTGTTACAACTGGATTTATTTTACACTTATCAAAGCCTGTTTACTGGAATAGGCTAACCTGACTAGCTCATTGCAAACCGGTATGCAAACAAAAAAAGTTGTATACAGCCTTTGTGGCTCCAGAAGCAGCTGTGGGAAGTCTGATAACTGGCTGGTCTGAAGACTGCAAGTTTGAAAAATGTGAGTAAAAAACAACAACTTAAAAATAAAAATAAAAATAAAAATGGGTGTGGAGTTTGAAGTGATCTTACCTGACCTCTGTAGTCCACTCCACATCTCTGCTTGATACTAACAGCTTGAGGCTACAAGCTCATTACACCTGAATCTACTGAATCACCTGAATCAGCTGTCGGCGCTGGAGTTGCATTGTGGATATTGCAGATGGTTTTGGAGGGACTGGAAGGCATGAAAATAAATATAATAAATATCTCTGGTATACTTTCTTGAGTTGTTATAGGAGCGCGGTGGAATACTTTATAAAAGAATGTAACCTTAGCCTATTATGAAAAAGTAAAAACTCATTAAGCAGAGTGGACTCTGTCAGTGTTTTCTTCTCTTTTTTTTTAATTATTGATTTTATCACTGCTAATTAAAAAACCTTAAGCTCCTACACAAACACAACAGCATTCATTCATATTGCCACATTAGACTTCTTCTCAGGTCTGTGTGGGTTACAAACTGTTCTTGATTGACACATCCCTCACCCTCCTCCATCATTAGTCTTATAGATCTTTGTGGCATCACATAATTAGCAGCACAGCTCCGACTAATTTAAACCCGACTAGAGGTCTCATCAGCCATATTACTGAAATCACCTGTGTTGGTGTACAGAGCCTTTAATCTGCAAAGCTGTAAGATACATGCAGTGAAGCAAACAGTTAATATTTCCCTCTGAAATGTGGGGGAGTAAATGTGCATACAAGGGAAATACTTGTATTGGCAGAAATGGTATATAACTGTAAGTATGTTTTTATTAGTTTATAATCACCTGAAAATAAAATAGGTTTTTGTTACCTTAGAATGAGCTGTTTATATCTACATAGGGAATGGATCTCCTCCAGTGCACTCCACCATGTTTTTCTAGCCCACAGTAGCCCAGACACTGTCTCTCAATAGGGCCATTTGTGTTCTGACGTCTGCCACTTTAGTTCACCTACATGCTCAGCATGTAGAAGAAGTTTCTGTTCTGCAACCTCAATGTTAGATTTCCCCAAAACCAATCAAGCATCTTTACCAAAAACACCCCCCTTTTAATACATTTTCTGCACAGATTCACAAGAGCATTAAGTATTAAACCCAATTTTAAATTCTTCCTGGAGGCTGGAGCAGCATATCTGAAAGCAAACTTTCCAAGCTCTGAATGTATAATTGGAACCAGCAGCCAAAACCAGTCTGCAGAGTGAGTTTGATGAGTACCAGCTGTCTTTGTGAGATGTTAAGATAAATAAAATGGTAGTCTTATCAGTAAAGCCTCAGAAATACTAGACAACAAACACTGATGCTCACTTTCTAAATAGAGAAAAGGCTGACTATATATGAAGTTTCAGACTGGAGTGAGCCTAACAGTCGGTCAAAACATGCAAAAATCATCTGTAAATTGAGTTGCAAGAGCATTCAAGAGCAATTTGAATTATTTTTATTATGACAAGTCAAGAAAATAAATGGTGACATACATTATTCTAAGTACCAAACAACAGTGTTGTGGCCAAAGTATTTCTGTAAATGTCCACAGTTTTAATCGACCTCCTCAATAGTGGGGCCCTTGGAGTTGCCCCCTGCCTGGCTGCCGCAGCTTCCCGATGGTGCTGCTCCCTGGTACAACTTGGTCACAACTGGCTTGCACACTTTCTCTAGTTCACTCTGCTGATGCTCATACTCGTCTTTCTCCGCCAGCTGGTTGTTCTCCAGCCAGGAGATCGTCTGGTTGCACTTGTCGATGACCATCTTCTTATCCTCCTCGCTGATCTTCCCCTTCATGTTCTCGTCCTCAACGCTGCTCTTCATGTGGTAGGCGTATGACTCCAGTGAGTTCTTTGCTGCGATCTTCTCCCTCTGCAGGTCGTCCTCAGCCTTGTACTTTTCCGACTCCTGTACCATCCGCTCGATCTCCTCTTTGCTGAGGCGGCCCTTGTCGTTGGTGATGGTGATTTTGTTTTCTTTGCCAGTGCTTTTGTCAACGGCGGACACGTTCAGAATGCCGTTGGCATCGATGTCGAAGGTGACCTCCACCTGGGGTACACCTCGGGGTGCAGGAGGGATACCTGTGAGCTCAAACTTGCCCAGAAGGTTGTTGTCCTTGGTCATGGCTCTCTCGCCCTCATACACCTGAATCAGTACACCTGGCTGATTGTCTGAATATGTGGAGAAGATCTGGGTCTGCTTGGAGGGGATGGTGGTGTTTCGTTTGATCAGAGGCGTCATAACTCCACCTGCAGTCTCAATGCCCAGAGACAGGGGAGCCACGTCCAGCAGCAGCAGATCTTGGACGTTCTCTGAAGTGTCACCCATGAGGATGGCAGCCTGGACTGCTGCACCATATGCCACAGCTTCATCTGGGTTGATGCTCTTGTTCAATTCTCTGCCATTGAAAAAGTCCTGCAAGAGCTTCTGGATTTTGGGAATTCTTGTGGAGCCACCGACCAGAACGATTTCATGGACCTTGGACTTATCCAGCTTGGCATCTTGCAGGGCCTTCTCAACTGGCTCCAGTGTTCCCCTGAAGAGCTCAGAGTTGAGCTCCTCAAAGCGTGCCCTTGTGATGGAAGTGTAGAAGTCAATGCCCTCATACAGAGAGTCGATTTCAATGCTGGCCTGGGTGCTGGAGGACAGGGTCCTCTTCGCTCTCTCACAAGCTGTACGCAGTCTCCTCACTGCTCTCTTATTCTGGCTGATGTCCTTCTTGTGTTTTCTCTTAAATTCCTCTACAAAGTGGTTCACCATCCGGTTGTCAAAGTCCTCCCCACCAAGGTGTGTGTCTCCTGCAGTGGATTTCACCTCAAAGATGCCATCCTCAATGGTCAGGATGGACACGTCAAAGGTGCCTCCACCGAGATCGAAGATGAGTACATTGCGCTCCCCTTTTTTACCTTTATCCAGGCCATAGGCGATGGCTGCTGCTGTGGGCTCATTGATGATCCTCAGAACATTCAGTCCAGAGATCACCCCGGCGTCCTTGGTGGCTTGCCTCTGAGAATCATTGAAATAAGCTGGAACTGTGATGACTGCATTTGACACTCTCTGCCCCAGGTAGGCCTCAGCAATCTCCTTCATTTTGACCAGGACCATAGAGGAGATTTCTTCTGGGTAGAAAGCCTTCATCTCCCCTTTATACTCCACCTGGACTTTGGGCTTTCCATTATCATTGATCACCTTGAAAGGCCAGAGCTTCATGTCGGACTGGACAACAGCATCGGTAAACTTTCTCCCAATGAGCCGTTTGGCATCAAAAATTGTGTTGGTGGGGTTCATGGCAACCTGGTTCTTGGCAGCATCTCCTATGAGCCTCTCTGTGTCGGTAAAGGCCACATAGCTGGGGGTGGTCCTGTTGCCCTGGTCGTTGGCAATGATCTCTACTTTTCCATGCTGGAAAACCCCGACACAAGAATAGGTGGTGCCCAGATCAATGCCAATAGAAATTCCCTTAGCTGAGGACATCTTGCTCGTTGCTTTAGAGTTCCTGGAAAATGGGGGGAAATCACGTTTTAATTTAATTTAATTTAATTTAATTTTCTTATGCTAGACATGAAAGCACAATGCAGCTCAATATCAAATACAGCTAATTACTAAATTATTAATGTCAGTAATGTTGATAACATGTTTGAAGTGCGATAATTTTTGTCCACATAAATATCACAGAGAAATGTGCAGTTATACTTCAGGAAACACTGACTGAAAAACCTTTTTATTATTAGTCATACACAGCCAAGGGCACCGTCTATTACACAAATTTAATCTCATGGAATTGCTCTATTGTTGAAAAAAAAAGATAAATAAATAATAATAATAACTCTTATACATGTCAAAATCATAAAATATAATAATTTTTGTACGTTTTTCTATATTAAAAATAGCTCAAACTACATGCTTTAAGTAATTTTAACACCTTTTTATAATTTAATTTAATTATACTTAAATTCAACTGTTTCTCTAATGTACTGTGAAATTAACTTCATACCACCATTAATAAAGACATGATATAAAGTAGAATTGATGCGTTAGTGCTGGTAAGTTTAAAATATCTTTTAGTGAACAAGTAGATTCAATTAATGCCTGAGGATGAACACGTCACCATCACAGATGTGTCTTAACATTAAGAATTCTGCTTCGATATTTCCATTTAAATTAATTAATTTACTATTTAATGGTATAATAGTTGCTACTTACTTTCAGGGATGAGCTCTCTGTTGCTTGAGGATGTTGAAGGATCTCAGCAGAGTCTCCTTTAGTAGTTTCCTTTGCAGCAGCTTTTGCCTCTGTGTGGTTCTTTCTTAAACTAATGCCTGCTCTGACTCAGGCCCTTTGCTTATATAGTTGTAACTAGGTTTCCAGAAGCTCCCAGCTCCCTCCCTGTCCCCCTCCTCCTCCTTGCTCAGTGACTCATGGTTAATATTAGCAGCCACTGCAGCTGGCCGGGTGCGAGAGAGCCGGTGAATATTCCAGAGTGGGACAGCAGTTTGAGGCTTGGCCAGCAGGGCTGACGGCGAGGGAACACAATGTAGGGAATGTCGGAGTAAGGAACGCTGAGGGGGAGTGTGGAAGTGTTACCGGTCATGAATATCAGCTTTGTCCCCAAAAATAATGGAAAACATGTCCTGTGAATACCCAACTACACACCTAGATGCATATCAATGTCAGTCTTCTTGGTTTAAACACATTTTGACCTGTTTAAAGTTTTTTTCTCTGTTAAAAGAATTTGCTTTATTGCTGATTTAATGCATTCTTTTACATACATAATATACACTTATGCATTTTGATCACATGAATTTTTACTTTAGGTGACCCTGCTGGATCAAATTAAGACAGTGGCAATCATATGGCAAACATAAAGGTCTAATATTGTTGTCTCAACACACACAGCTCATACATTAGGGTTACAGTTAATACAGAAGCAGTGAAAGGAAGACATTAAATGCACCACTAATAGATGTGGTTTTACAAACAAGGAATGTTCATTTAATTAAGGTCAGTGCTGATATTTATGTGTAAATGATTAAAAAGGCACATTCATGCCATGGCCTTAAATGTATTATCCAGTCAAAATACTGTGTAACACACCACGCTGCTCATCAGGGAGACAGACCTCAGCTGGAGCTCGAGTGAGCGAATGGAAACTTAAATGAGGGAAGTCAGAGTCAATTTGAAAATGTTTTACTCCTCAACCTTTTCAGTATTTCCTTTGTAGGAATGCATCAAGCCTGTTACTTTTAACGTAACATAAACATCTTTATCTGTTATTAGCACATGAAACGTCCTTTTGGTTTGAATTTATTCAGGAGAACTCATGGGTGTTCTCAGATCATCTTAGGGTGAATGCTGAATGCCAACACCAAGAGTCAGGATTTTAAAATGCACTTCACAGGCTATTATGAATTCTTAAAATAAACAACACGTACTATATTTCATCGCTGTGCTTGGCTGGAATAAAAAGGATGACTGGATGATACCTTTTAGGGCATGGATGCAGATACCAGTCAATGAGATTATTTAGCGCATGTAAAACAAAATCTAATCTAAAATAATGTACATTGTAATGCAGGGTTTGTTTCGGCTCAGCCCAAACCCTGGCTCATGGAATGTACTGATAATGTCATCGACAGACAAAACAAACATGGTATCCGTTCCATTCTTACGGCCATCGTTTGGCACTGCGCGTAAATAGGGTAAACAAACAAATCAACAGCTTTGTGATCTAGCAACAGAAGCGCAGCAACTAAATAAGTACATACACATGAAAGCATGCAGGCAGGCTTCTTATTTAAACACATGACAAGACATGTAAAATGTTAGTTGGTTATACATCGTATGTTTCCTACATGTCTTATTTTTCTTATTTAACACTATGTCTGAAGTGCCAATAATAAGTTACATTCAGCATAATTAAAATAATTCCTCCATTTTGTAGCAATTTAGAAAATAAAATAGATATCTCTGTTTATCCCAGGAACAGCTGTGCTGAGGACCACAGCATCAGACACTCTCATTAATACCTGCGGACAAAGCACACAGTATGTTATTGTACACATGTGAACACATCATAGAAATATAAAAAAAAAATGTTAGACAATGAAAAGTAGTGGAACATAATAGAGAAGTATTAAAGGGTAACTTTGTTTTTTTCCAACCTGAACTCTATTTTCCCACGTTTTTGTGTCTAAGTGACTGATGGAGACAGCAGTTTTTGAAATTGGTCCAGTATTGAGCGAGAGCACTGCAGCCAGCAGTGATGGAACAGAAATGTAATCCCTGCGGGCAATTGAGCACTGTCAATTTATGTCAACAATAAGTGCCTGGTTTTGCCACTGACAGGCTCAGATTGTTATTAAAAGTGTCTGACAACATCGTGGAAAAGATCCCTACAGAGAAAGAGCTGTTTGTTAAACAGTAAGATCCTTTTTGTTTAACTGGAAACAGCCACAAAATCCTCATTGTCAAAGACTCCATCTAAATTAAGTCATTTTTGCTCATATAGAGCCAGGATATTTTCACACCTAACTGGGTTCAGCTTTATTTCAACCAAACCAGATTTGGTGATTGTTGGTGACAGTGGAAAGACAAACCAAGATGGCTTTTATCAGTTTTATTTTGCTTTTGTTGATTTTTAAAGTGCTTTACAATGATAAAATGAGGGAGGTTATATCTGGTTCAGCAAAAATTTACTGTTTAACAAAAAAACAGAAAAAAATCTCTCTATCTCTGTATGGATCTTTTCTGTAAAGTTGTCAGACACTTATAATAACAATCTGAGCCTGTCAGTGGCAAAAACAAGCACTTTTAGTGGAAATAAATTGACAGTGCTAAACTACCCGCAGGGACTACATTGCAGCCTATTCCGTCACTGCTGGCTGCAGTGATCTCCCTCAATACTGGACCAATTAAAAAAATGGTAGTTTCCTTTACTAACTTCGAAACAAAAACTAAAAGGGTCCAGGTTGGAAAAAAACAAAAGTTAACCTTTAGCATCTTTTACTAAACACAAGCAAAAGTCCTGCATTCAGAATCCAAAAGAAAATATATTTAAAGTATAAAAGTAAGTTTTTATGTTGGTTGTTTGAATTTACTGTGTAACTGCATCATATTTAATATATTCATCATATGTTTTTAATATCTTCATCTGCAAAGTAACTAGTAACTAAAGTCAACATATACATGTAGTGAAGTAAAAAAGTACAATATTTCTCTCTGAAATGTGGAGTAGAAACAGAATGTAACTTAAAATTAAACACTAACATAAAGTACAAGTGCCTTAAAAATTGTACTTAAGTGCAGTACTTGAGTAAATGTACTTAGTAACTTTTAACCACTGGGCATACAGTGAAACCTACCTGTAGTAATTAGGTTTGAAGGGGCCGTTCTTGTTGAGGCCCATGTACTTGGCCTGTTCGTCAGAAAGCTCTGTCAGATGGGCATCAAAATTTGGTAGGTGCAAACTGGCCACATATTCATCTGGAGGACAGAGACAGACAGGAATCAACATGGTGTGGAAAGATATTTGGCTGACTGGACGATGTCATTTTTAGGTCTTGTCACATGGGGGCAACAATGAGCACCAAACTGGCCACAGCTTTTTAACTAATGTATCATTCTTATACTTAATCTATTAGTCAACAATATAAATCAAAGTAAATTTGTTTCTTACCCATCTTCTTGGGCAGCAGATACACATCCTGTTTGTAACGTCCCTCTGGAGCATTGAACAACTCGATCAGGGCCAGAGCCTGCAGGCGACAGAGACCACAAAATGGTTATAAGACCAACAGTGAGGGACAGGACACGACAGAACAGCAGGGTGGTGCAGTGAGAGGGAAAGCAGTGTCAGTGATGGAGAGGGCCAAACTACTAACCTGAGTTGTAGCAGTGATGGACAACACAAACGTAGGCACTGTGGAGCAGCTCAGGTTTAAGAGGCGGCCCTGAGTAATAACAGAGTTCATACATGAACAGCACTGTAGACACTGACACATAATGGTGTGCTAAAACTAATCATAAGATTTTAAAGGACACGGTTCTGTAATGATATAGTTCTGTAGAGTGACATCACCTCTGCAAGCAGAACAACCCTCTTTCCATCGGGCCAGATGATGTGATCAACCTGAGAGCGCACCCTCTCCCAGGTCAGCTCAGGGCTGCGCAGACTCGCCTGAGCACATAAAAGACAGGTCAGTCTTTCAACTACATGACAAACAGAAATAGAATAAAGAAAAGAACAAAGATGAAGGGGTTTCATGCAACTCAAATGGTGTGACTTATTTGGTATATTGTCCATGTAGAAAAACAAAAACATCAAAAGAAATCAAACAAAGCAGAGCGGAACATAAAAGTGAAAGATGTAAAAAAAAAAAAAAGAAAAAAAAAAAGAAAAAGAGAGAGATCTGTCTAGCGGAAGAACATTTATTTTGTATCCCCTGAGAGGTTTTTAAGGATGATGATAATTTGACAGTTGAGCTCTGCAGCTAGATCTGATGACTGATCAGATATACAGATCTACTGTATAAATGGAAATGGTAAACAGCCTAAGACATAATGGAGGCAAGAAAGCCACAACATTTGGTGAAGTGAGTAAGACACAGTGTTTCAATTTTGTTGCACTGAAGCTCCCACTGGTCTGCACCATCGACTGTAAAGATGATCGACATGACAGCTCTGCAAAGTGAAGCCAAAATATCTCAGCCTAGTCCCTGCCCCCTGGCGGCTGCTGGCTGCAGTGTAGGTCATAAAGCCTGCCCTCTCCATGTTAGCAAATGAGACATGGGCCGAATTCAAAAACTCTGTCAGTTGATGACTGTTCAAGCTTTCATTTTTCTGACTAGTTTGGTTATAATTAGTTATCTGATGCTATAAAAAACAGGTTTGACAACATGATTGACCTCTGTGTGTGTCAATCCATGTGCTCGCAATCAATGGAACTGCTAGCAATTGGTTTGATGGGTATATTGGTGGAAACTCAATACCATGCCCAGACTCTGGTTCCAAATGACATCACTACTGCAAGATGGCCGGGATATTTTCACTTCATTTTTTTGTATAGTGTTCATCTTTTAATACAATTATTGATCTGCACCTGCCGTGTGCGTGTATGTGTGTGAGTTTGTGCTCTCAAAGTTAGACTTTAAAATATAAATTCCCAGGCACACATATTTACAGAACACCCATACAATGAAATAGACACATTACCACATCAATCTCAGTGTTGGAGTGTCCCATATTGCAGACGATGCAGCCATTCTTCATTCGGTCAAGCTGTTCCCTGGTGACAACATTCTTGTTGCCTATAAAAAAAAACAGTGTTGTGATGTGAAAACAGAGTCACTGTGTTAGCACAAGTGAGAGGAAGTCATGACTGCAGAGTTTCAGAGTGCATCTGTTTCTCTTATAAGAATGGATTCACAGCGACATGTAGATTGTGTTTGCTATTACTGTCATCTGACTAACACATGGACTGAAAGAGCATTTTAGTCGTCAGATGTAAAGCCTGTTTGAACTGGGGTATTTAAATGAGGCATGTTTTTTTTATGCTGGAAACACTGTGATTATCAAAGCAGAAGTAATGGATGTCACTGCATGGGGCACAGTACCAGTGCAAGTTATCACCACGTCCATCTGCCGGATGACCTCACTCAGCTTGACCACTCGGAAGCCGTCCATGCTGTGTCGATACATATGGAGACAGTTAAAACAGCACAAACACAGTGAAAACCAGAGATGGTAACAAGCTGTCTTTTTGGAATCACAGCTTATATAATGCATGTAAAGACAGCGGAGAATAATATGAAACAGTAATGGTAATGTTAGTGACTCACCATGCCTGCAGAGCACAGATGGGGTCAATCTCTGTGATGCACACAATAGCTCCAAGGGCCTTTAGTGCGGTGCAGCAGCCTTTCCCCACCTACACACCACAGGGCAGTGCAATAGTTGTAAACAGAAATCTACAATACATGTAAAAAGGTCTGCTGCAGCAGTGAAAATAGTCATTACATCAGAAGTGACATAAAAAAAATAAAAAGAATCTGAAATCAGAGAATGATTCACCTCTCCATAGCCACACACGACAACTTGTTTGCCTCCAAACATTATATCTGTGGTCCTCTTCAAGCTGGCAGAGACAAAATGACACACGCTTTTATCCATCAGCACGACTCAAACACAGAAAATCTCAACACACACACACGCACACACAAAATGGCTGTCTTTTTCGGATTCTCTAATCCTCCTCACCCATCCAGGATAGATTCACGGCAGCAGTAAAGGTTGTCAAATTTCTGCTTGGTGACTGAGTCGTTCACATTCATGGCAGGGACACACAGCTTGCCGGCCTTAGACAACTGGTACAATCTGAGAGGACACATGAGGAAATGTTAAGACACACACATGCACAAATACACACGCTAACTGAGCTGCAACCCTGTGTGACCTTCTGCTTTCCGGAGTGTCTGGCTAATTGATTCCATTGAGAATTGTACATGCACAGCTGCTGTGACCTGTAGTGCAGCTCTGTCATGCTTCTCAAACAGGCTCCAGTCGACTCAGGCCGGTGACCTTTTCACTGTACAGTGTCAGTGTGTATTAATACTACTATGACTTACATAACTGCTTTTGATATCCTGTATATATCATTCATCAGGGTGGTCAGTTTGCTTCCTGCTCAGCTCCATCTAGAGGACAAAATAATGTAAAGACCTCATGGAGAGGGATTCTAGAAGCAGATTAAACTTGTGCTAGATGTCTGTGCTATGTTGGCACTTTACATAGATATACTGTACATAGACACATATAATATGAGCCTAAAAAGGCATGCACTCATATCAAATCGTGGTCTTTCTCCAAAGATGATTTTACTCGAGACAACAAACCCTGCTGCTCTTTGCACCTGCACTTTTTTAATGTAAAGAGTTATTCATTTTAAAATGAATTTTGTTACATTCTTATTTATCTTAATGTGCCTTTGGCCATTTGATCCATGCTTGCAAACAGCAACACAGAGGAAACGTCTTTTACAGATGAATAAGGACAGGCTGCTAACTGAAGAGTTGTGTAACAGAGTTTCACACTGGTGCATTACAGCTTCATATTTATGCACGTAATGTGTATCAGCTGTGAACTGACATTTTCCTTTTGTTTAACACACTTAACAGAGTTTGAGTCTTTCAATGAGATCTGCGTTAACTGTTTTGACAATAGGTGAGGAAAAAAGTGTGAAAACAATAGAAAGTGTTGACTCATTTTAGACCTCTGCTTTGCTAGAAAGATCACGATGAAGAGCAAGAGGATCCCAGTCTCATTAAGTGTGTCTTAGCAATCAAGAAAATTAGTGTTTCGACAGTGGGTCTTGTTAGGTTTTTATTAATTATAAAAGTAGTAGAGTAATCAGAACTCCAATGAGGCCAAATGATTTGTGCCCAAACTGAAGGACATCAGTGAAAAATGCTGCTAGTTATACTATATGGAGAGTGGAACGGTTTCAAAATTCATGAAGACATATGCAAAATACAAACTGCATTAAAAGAAAAGGAACAGCAGTCACATGGTCAAACTACCTATGTGGGATAAGTGGAATATATGGAGTATGACAGGGAATAGATGGATGGATGATGGGTGATAGATAGATAGCAGTCCTTTTGGGAAATCTCTGTATCGTCATGCAGTGTTGCTGCTGTCCAGTAATCTTATTGGACAGACTGGCAATCTTATGCAGTTTGTTTTTATTGTTTAGTGACAATGAAAAAAGCCAAGCATTAGAAACAGAAAGTTAAAACACTCTCCACAAAGGAGCGATAGAAGAGGACCAATATATGTCTGTCCACTCTGAACAGTCTGTTTACTGTCAGTTTACTGTTTACTGTCTGTACTGTTTTAGAAATTCAGTTTTGTTTAGGCTATTTCTGGAACAGGAAGCAAGATTTTACTTTCCTGCGGCACAAAACAACCATAAAATAACTCCCTGCATCAGATCAATATGAATAACTCACAAGATATTGCCACAGTCTTTATTATTTATAATCCATTAAGGGCTGTCATGAGCTGGCCCACAGACATATCAATTTTGTGATTTCTTGGTGGTTAAAAGATCAATTCTATAATTCTTATATTTTTGGCAGCAGTCACAGCTTTGGCCACCACCCACACTTTACTCATCAACATCAAATGGAGCCTCTGTGTCTCAAGTGGTGGCCCAAACTACAGAAACAGACACTAAGCCCCATCTCACCTGTGCACTCCAGTGACACTCTCCTCCACAATGCCCCGCACCTTCTTGAAGACACTGGGATACTTCTTGTAAACCCAGTGGGTTAAATCTCCACCATCATCCAAGATCTAAGGACAAACACAGGAGAGTTAACAGCATAAATGATAGCCTTCAAAATCAATGATAGCTCAGTAGAGCCCAGCGATAAAACAGATAAAAGATAACCGTCTAAGATTAGTGTTAAATGTGTCATGGGATTGTCAGGTTGGTACCATATTGGCCTGCCAGCCCTCCGTGTTGACACAGCGATCGATGCACCACCAGAAGTCGTCCTCTGACTCACCCTTCCATGCAAACACAGGTACCCCTGCAGGACACAAAACATACACTCCTCTTAGCAAAGACAGACATCAGAGGACAGGAGGGCTGGACAGCTGCATGAGCAACAGGTCCATTAGGGGAACATTACACGGTGAACGCACAGCATGCACACATGGGCTGCTTTATGCTTTGCATCAGGGTTTAGACTTTACTATAACACAAACTGTTTCAACCAAAATCAAAATACATACAACACTTTTCAATGCGTTGTAGACATCCATTATGGTTAACATAACGATCCATAAATAGCTTATTTTTAGCTGACAGAAACCTTTCCTGATGTCATTAGTCTTTAACTGTCAGAAATATAATGCTTTCTATCTAATGCTGATCCACAAACCATGACACTGTATAAAAGAAGTGGACGTAGCCAACATGCCTCATCCATTGGTTTGTAAACTACGTTCTGAACCCTCGAGTCTGGCATTTTGGCCGAGGCCATCTTGTTTTTTTGAAGCCAGAAGTGAGGGCAGAGCTGTGGATGAACAAGGGGTAGATCTGTCTAAAAACATGAGAAAAAATCACAAGGTAGCTACGCCCTGAAGCATACCCTGCTTTATTGTCTATTTGACACTAAATGGGACCATATTTTACAAAATTCACATCATGCTGTACTGAAGAAGACTTGAAACTAGTGATTAAGACCATAAAGTCCTCAGGAAAATGTTTACTGAGGTAATAAATCAAGTGAGAAGTAGAAGCAGCCAGTAGAGTCGCCCCCTGCTGGCCATTGGAAAGGGTGCAGCTTTAAGGCACCTTCACATCGGCTTCACTTTTCAAAGCTGCACATAACCCCTTGTACATAACCTGGCAGTGCATTATAATGATGATGTGTTCTTGTCATTTATGAACTGATTCTCTGATGAGATTTGGCTGCAAACCAAGTTGCAAGAAAATATTTCACATGTAACGCCAGCCTTCGAGGAGAGGAGTTCACCTGTTTCAGCGAGAGCAGCAGCCACCTCATTCTGAGTGGAGTAGATGTTGCAGGCAGTCCAGCGACACTGCGCCCCGAGGGCTACCAGAGTCTCGATCAGGACCTAAGACGGGAAATTCAGATACATGAGCAGGTAGCAAAGGTAAAGAAGTGACGGACATGAATTGTTACAGTGATCTACTATGAACAGAATGAGAGGACGTACTGCAGTCTGAGCAGTGATATGGGTGCAGCCCACTATCTTGGCCCCAGCCAGCGGCTTCTCCCCCTGGGCTCTCTTCCTCAAGGAGATCAGGGCAGACATGTCTGCAGAGGGACAGATTGAGCACAAGTCAGTGCAAGCTGAAAGGACATAAAGGTCAGGTTTCGTGTTGGGAGAGAGAAGAATGATGGGCCGTTTTGAATGCAAAAATAAGCCCTTTCTACAAGGTGGATGTGCAGTAAATGGCTGTAAAATGAAGACTGATTAAACAACAATGTCAGCAACAGCTGTTGCCACCCAGGCTTCAGGCCTGGAGAACACTTGTCAAGCATGCACGCCTACGGTTCACTCACATGGCCAATGTAAACAGACAGATTTGGAGCCTGGGAGTATACAAAAAACTAAAAGGCCTGAGATGGGAGAAGAGGTAAAAGGATGAAATAAGTAAGACATGATGAAAAGAAAAAAGAGACAGAGCTCTGATCATGTTTCCAGAATAATATTGACACTGTTCCAGCCTCAGGTCATAAACTATTTTGAAATCAGGAGGAGAGGGCTGTTTATCAAATAGTGTCTAAGCAGCAGAAAAGATGCCATGTGATACGTATCTGGGAACAAAGTCACAACAGGTAGCACAAAGCTCTCTTTGTATTAATGATAATGATACCGAGTCTGTTATACGACTTTATCACAATAAAATCACAGAAAGAAACTGTGAAATCAAGACTGATATGGCAGGTACACGAGTGAAAAAGAATCCATAAGACACCAAACACTATCAAAATCCTCTGCTAAAAATTGAGAAATGGAAAAAAAAAATCTGTAGTTGTTGAAACCCCCGTGTGCCCGTGAGGTCAGATATACCTTGTTCTGCAATTTCGATTTCACGGCGGCCAAATTCGGCCTGCTTGATGTTCTTCACACAGAAGTCACTGCTGCCGTGAGTGTTGACCTGGGCTTTGTCCCTGGGGGAGGTTTCATCATCAGAGCTGTCGGTGTAGGATGCAGCTGTGAAACGGAGAACACAAAAGGTCACTATTGTGGAAAAGCATACAAAAGAGCCAATTATGAAATATATGCTTCAAACCATTGTGTGTGGGGCGGAGCCTGTGAGTGTGTTTCCTCTGTGTATGTGTCTGTGTATACTGTATATACTGTACATGTATATGTTTATTGCAACAAAGAGTGTACTTGTGTGTATAAACAGTCTAATAATGAATTTTTGAGGCCTAAATTGATGTTAATATTTGAGAGTTTAAAACAATTTATTGTGGATATGTTGGCTGAAAGTAACTGTTTGAATAATATAAACAACAATCTACGTATGAATAGCTTAAATATATTTTCTTTAAGAACTGTGAACAAGATACATATGAAATAAGATGATAATAAGAAAGATATGCTACACATGGAAAATAAATACTGTTCCTAAATTACCTCAAACCCAATTTGGCATCTCTGTACTGTCATTTCTTGTTAGCGCTCAACATATCGGCCAGGCCTTGGTCTACTTGTGTCTGTATATGCGCTTTTATGCAAATATTAGGGCTGAACAATAAGAAGAAAATATGCAGTATGTGATTATGTTGTTGAATACTGCAATAACAATATTGCTTGCAGTAAACATTTATTAAAGTGAAATAAGTTCTGCTTTTCTGCTGCCTTCGGTATACTGCTAGAACATTCAATTGCTTGTTGAATTAAATGAAAGGAAATAACCAATATTCTTAAACTAAATTATTGAACACTGAACTGAACACAAACTGCACCGATAAAAAAAGAATGATAGCTACACTTCAAAGTGCAGTTTTCTATTAATACACTCTTCCAGCTAACACAAAAAATCCCTGTGTGCTCTATCACAGTCTTTCATGATGTGATTATTATGCAAGTTGACATCACAATAACAATTTCAAAAACTAGAATTAACACGTTGCTGCTGTATGCTTTCACGAGTCAAGTTGCAATTACAGTTTACATGCATGTCTGTACAGACTCATACGTAGCAATGTCAGTAGACAATGCTTTAAATATGGATGTTGTTGCAAAGAAGCTACAAATTTTAAAAAGTGGATGCTTCACACACAGAGGATCTCTACAGTCTGCACAGTTTCAGGGTGAAATCAGTGTCACCAATTCAGCATCTGACCAAATGTCTCTTGCTGAGTTATGGTGTTGACTAATGGCCAGAAAAATGTTTTTGCAGAACATAATGATGTCACAGTGAAGTTGACCTTTGACCGTTTGGATATAAAATGTAATCACTTCATCATTTTGCTCTGTTAAACATTTGTGTGAAATTCTGTCAAAGTTAGCTATGAATTCTTGAGGTATGACAAATTCCAAATTCTAATCAGCTCTTCGTTGAGTTCATGTTGATGTTTGTGCCAAATTTAAGGGAATTCCTTCAAGGCCTCCTTGAGATATAGCGTTTGCGAGAATGGGATGGACAGACAAACTGAAAACATAGTGCCTCTGGTCAGAGCTATGGCCTGGGTGGAGGCTTAAAGGCCACATACTGTACAGCCCTATTAAATATGTATGCTTATGTGCTGCATTTGTGAATGCGTGTAGATACTTAATTCCAAAGGTGATATGGACTTTAAAATGGACACATAAATTTCATCTGTTTTTTGTTTTTTTTTAATGAACACAAAAACAGTTAGTATAAACATTTGTGAGTAGAGGTCCTATAGTGCCCCTCAGTCTCAACAGGAATCATAATTACTGTCAGCGGGTGTTTTAACCTCTCATGGTAGTGTAATGAAACATTCAGGTGTGCAGTACCTGAGCTGTAGCTGTCTGTAGAGGACTGCGAGATGGACCGAGACAGGGAGCGGCGGCCGGCCTTGGTGGGGTACTTGCTGAACTCTTGTTTGTCCTCAGTGTTCGCAAACTGGATCTGGAGGGAAGCAGAACAAAACAATGCACAATGTTAACATGACAAGCAAATAAAATCCACATATTACTGACTTAGCGTTAGGACTGTTTGCACTGATTAAGTGTAAACGATGAACCCAGGGAAGCGAGGAACAAACAGTACAGACTCAGTCACATGCTTACGGTAATTTGTTCACACTGTTTTAGTTTTATTTGGACTCATTCTGCTGTTTCCTTTCAAAGGTAAATCACCTGAGTCTGTTATAATAAATCACAGGTGGATCAGGAAGAAGAGAGCTGATGCCTATTTTTAGATGCTCCCTCCTGCTCCGTGATTTATGCTTTGTTCAAATACACAGGCTTCAGTTGTTGGTGTGGTTCATCGTGTCAACCCAACCCTTCAAAGGGCCCAAGATCAAAGACCTGGAAACACATAAAGTGAAACAGCACACAGCCAGCGTGGCTATTTTCTAAGCTAGCCTTTAACAGAAGATTAAAGCTTCAACTGTCCAGCCTTTGGGGTTGCTGTAGCAAACCAAATACGCTGATTCGATTTAAAAAAAAAAAAATCTTAGCATTCAGCTGTTAAATAAAAGCCAACGCTTCCAGTGAATTTGGCTCTATTTAGAGCTTGGCAGGCTACAAGTAGACTAAGGATCTGACAAATCCACTAAGTGTCATTTTAACACCCTGAAACTGTAACAGTCTGGCTGCACTAGCAGACAACAGTCAGTTGTCAACATCAGAAATAGTAAGGAGTCCAAACTCTCTCTCTTTTGGTAAACTGGGTCACTCAGACAGTAAAGTTATTAGTTACAGAAGTATCCAACTACACTGATCTTAACAAAAATTACAGAGAAGTCACAAACAATCTAAAACTGGATGCAGAGATATTTTATTTTCACATACGTAGAAGCCCAGGTGGGCTTACACCTGACGCTATAAATAAATAGGCCTGTGAGAGAGACACAGGGTCACACGTAGACGAGTTACTCAGCATTTTACTTAAATAGGAAGTCTGCAGGTGAGTTTCAGGTCTATACCTCTGTATGTCCTTTAGATTTAGGCCCTATGGCTTTGACTTTCATTCATCATCATCTTCCAAACTCAATATCATATCTGGCAAACACTGATGCTGCCGAAAACAGATCCACTACTGCAGGTTTAGCAACTTTATCTTGCATAAAACACACTTTTAAACCAATGTAAAAGCCTGATTAGGTGTTGCACAAAGACCTGCAATGCTCTGACTTTCCAAGAAATCCTACAGGTGTCTTAGTGGCTTAGTGGCAAGTGTGTTGGACCAACTCCAAGCTCAAACGTTGTCGTTCTCACAACACTATAATGTCACACCATGTAATGTCATGCATTAAAGGGGGTTGGACTTTCGACATGTACGTTTGCACAGTTTTACTTGAATTATTTCATCCTGTGTTCCTTCATTCTTTCCTTGTCATGGCTGGTGAGTGAAAATGTGCTCAAGTAAGTTTTCACGATATTACGTTTTTATATTGATGGTTTGCGTGCACTTTTATTGTGGAGGATGTTAAAAGGCTTTCTTCATGCTTAGACTTTCTAATTCCTGATTATTTGACTTCTGCTAGTGCTATCCTTAAATTTCTACACAGCTTTGTTCCCCTCATTAAAGGGACAGTTCACCCCAAAATCAAGAATACATATGAGTGTTGGAGATATTGGCCATACAGATGTCTGCCTTCTTTCCAATATAATGGAATTAGATGGCTTGTGGTGCTCAAAAAAATCAACAGAAATTCCCTTTACAATAGTAATGACCTGTTTACTCAAAATATTCCACAGACCTTGTTGTGAGCAGTTGCGCGTAGGAACTAATTTCTTTCTACAGAACTACACAAGCCAACTGTATCACCACACAGACGGAAGCGTATATCTACTCATGGACGAAAGACTCGTGCTGGTGATAATGCGAGATGTAAACGTTAATGTCGTTCTCTGCTGCTAGGTAAGACAGAAGTAGACGCATGCTTCTTTCTGCGCTGTGACACGTTTGGTGGGTGCAGCTCTGTATAAGAAAACAGTTTCTACATGAAACTGCTCACACCAAGGTCTGTGGATTATCTTGGATAACCGGGTCATGATTTCTGGAAAAGAGACATTACTGTTGAGGTTATCAAATGTATTTTTTTGGCGCTTTAAGCACCACAAGCTGAATACCAACTTGTGCTAGGCAGACGTCTCTATGGCTGATATCAAAAACTCGGCAGCTCATGCCAAACCAATCTAGACTGATAAATACCACTACAGGTAAGCAAGAAAATATGTATTTTTTATTTTAGGGTGAACAGTGCCTTTAAACACTGTCTTTGTCTCAGTGGTAAACCCATTAAAATATTTCCATTCATTGCGACAGTGCTGTGGGATTTCATTGTTCTCTTATTTTAAATGTCCATACAATGTGTTTGGACTAAAAACTAACATGCCGGCCAGCAGAGTTGACACAACACACAGATGATAAATCCGGGAGCACATAAAAGCCAGACTAACAACAGTGAGTGAGGGTAACATTTCAGTGACATGTACACTGTATGTACAGACACCAGTCTACAACCACGTCTCATAGGTGAAGCTTAGTGTTGATGGTTGTGACATTGAAGAGTTCTGACATAAAAGCAAGACTAAACGTAAAGAAAGTGTTTCCACTCACAGCCGGGTGCAACTAGCATGCATGACTCAGTAACCTGGTAGTCACCACACAAATGTTACCGGAAACTGATTGAATGGGGTTCATAAGGAGCAACACCAGCATCATTTGAGACTCCTGAGGGAAATAGCTTCACACAGCCATACTACTTGCACTTTACTTGAAACTTAATGGCTACATTTTCACTTTAAATTTGAAAAATGTAAAGGTAACTACTACGCAAGTCATTTAAAATGAAAGTTAACTGTATAATAAATATAGAATTGGCTAAAACAGTTGTAACTTACCTCACAATCCATCCTGCCATATACAGTGACACCTTCAACATCTACTGTGTTAGGATAAAGAAACTCAAGAAGCTTGTGAGACAGTGAACTGGGGGGATCTCTGCATGTCTCTGTTTTCACAATTGAGAGTGTGCTCTGTCTCACACACTTGCAAAATAGCTCCTTTATGTTTGCTTTGCATCAGTTTTTGCACAGTCTCTTGAATTTCTGCATTGTTCTTGCCCCAAATCCACAGACTTCAAAATCAGAGACTCCTTCTCTAAGGAAAGGAGGAATTAAAGGACAATAAGAGAGATCTTGTTCATGATGAAGTGTTACTTAAGACAGAATTCTAGTTCTGCTACTCTGACACAGTAAACTATCCTGAAGTGGAGCTCAGTGGATACACTTGGCCTTTTGAGGAGAAGACTGTACTTGCCTGCACTCAACTGAACACTTTTGTTGCAAGTCAAAGAGAAACACTTCTGTGTGGTCTACATTGCATTGCATAAGATAGTCATTCAACATAACAAAAAGAAGAAAAGTTTTAACATGACAAAAGTAACTTTGGCACATGTGTGTGGGATATGCAGTATCTTTAAGAATAAGTGTGCTGGATGACGTCCTGGTGATGCAATAATAGCGACTCACCCTTTCTCTCCCGTGCCCATGTTTGTGTGCCATGGCTGCGAGTCACTCTCCAGTTTTCCAGCCTACTTCCCTGTGCCTGTGTGTCCTCTGTGTGATGGTACTAGGTGTCCCTGATGCTATTATCCCAGAACACTCCCAGGCAGAGCCGGGGGGAGGTTCCCACCTATTATCATGATTTCTAATGGCCAACCTGGACAGAGAGAGGGAGAGAGAGAGAGAGAGAGAGAGGCTCAGCGCAAATCAGCCTTCCCTTTCTCCCTAGGCCTCTCACTCTCTCTCTCTCCGTCTTTCTCTTTCACTCTGGTTCTGCCCTTGACAACCAGCTGCTAAAGTCAGTAGGTTGTACTTCATACTTTAAGTGCTGAGAGGGCAAATGTCAGAAGATTCAGATATGCTCATACACACAGAAGAAATGCGAACAGAGAAGAAATCACATACACACACACACACAGGCACAAAACACATCTGCTGCAGCTTTTACTTTCAGGCTGTACTCCTGATTTGGAGTACTAAATAAAAAGGGGATTGACAGGAGGAATTAAACCCTGTTTCCATTAGCCTTCTGCTGCATCAATAAGCGGCCCATCCAGTCCTCCATCCTATGGCTAAAAATACCCTTTCTCTCTTAGATAGCAGGCCAGGTCACAGACTTAAGCTGTGGTGTGACTGTCAGCAGGCGGTGTAAAGGGTTCAATGTGAGCCTGGCATAAGGTGCGTTAACTACTTAGCCGGACATCACTGGTGCTCCGCAGCGCCATCTAACTGGAAAGACATCCAGTGTAATCCACATAGATCTTTGCATACTGATAACTCACAGTGGGCATGTTCAAAAAGTCAAAGAAATAAGGCCTGGAGGATTTTTCTCTGATTTAGCTGAGCACAAATTATGTTTAGACAAAGCAAAGTTCAAGTCAAAGAAGTGAAGCTCTTCATACGGGTCTCATTCTTAAATCACTGTGTTTACTTTTGTCTGCAGAGGCGCCTGTTTAGATCAACGCATGCATGACGGATTACATGGTGTTGTGCAAAAAACATACACTATGCTAATCCTTCCTCCAGGACTATGTGACCTTTAGCACAAACCATAGCTTCCACTCATTACCATACACCTAAATCTTCAATGAATATCAAGATAACCCACAACCATATTTCATAAACAGACACATGAACATCTACAATATCATTTTGCTCCTAAAATGGTAGAATGAGATAAAAGCCAGAATGCTGGACACAAATACTACAGTTAAACCAGAGTGTTTTTACAGTAAATACCAAAAGGCACGACTAAGAACACAGTGGGGATACGATGAAGCTAGTCAGTATGGATGTGTTATATTTCTCAGCTTATGGTGACTTTTCCCTCAATGTTAATATGGGTCACACTGTGGTACAAACACAGTGCTGTACTTGTGTGGGCTGCGGCACAGTGAGTCTCGCTAAACTTGAAAGAGACTGTTGTCAGTGTTCTCTTTTAAAAATAGCTATAGGTGGCCTTAAAGCCCCATATTGTGAAATAATACACACAGTGTAGGCTTTAAGATTGCCCTCCGAGTCTGACTCTCAGTTAGTTTTACTTTTCAACACAAAGGTCTGAATCTGAATTGAGTAGATTTCTTTTTATATCATTTTCTGTACCTCTCCATACCTTTATTTTAAGCTGCCAGGGGAAAAGAAAATCTGCATTTGACCTTCACAAAACTCTGCCATAATGTTGGCAGACAAACAAGATGAGATTGTGCAAATACGGTACCAACATTTTGGAGAATCTATGTAAAACAGCCCCACAGGGATCAGACAAAAATGATGATGATGCATGAACAAATTCACAGCGAGCGAGTCCTGCTCCCAGGGGGGCGTATTGTGTAACTGCTGGATTGATTCAGAGAGAGAGAGAAGGCAGAGTAGTGGCGTGTTTTGACTCACCCACACACGCGTACACACACATTTCATTTTGTAGAATTGATTGTTTTTGTTCGCGGCACCTCTCAGTCGATTATTTGACAATGCACCAGCCCCTGAACTTCAACTGACATGAAGCTCTTCTTTCTCATGTGTGATATTCTCTGTGATTTTAATTAGTTTTATCTTGTTTCCCAGTCATTTGCACTATTTGTTTTACTCATTCATTTTTTCCATGCAAACAGGTGGCTCTGTTTGACACCGCGCTCTCACATTTATTCATAACACAAGGCTTTGTTTTCATAAGCGGAGTGAACATTCCTACCATCCAATATGTTTTCAATCAGGCTCCCTGAGGCGACTCGCAGTCCACACATTATTGCCTCGTCAGATGGGGGGTCGGAGCTAATATTCTGAAGTCTGTGAGCCCCGCTGCTGGGAAAATAGATATTTTTATTGTGCTGATTATTTTGTCCACCTCTTGTGAACGTAATTCTACATTGATTTTTATGTTTTGTTGAGACTGTCAGAAACATTCATTCAAATCTATCATGATTTTTATAGGGACAGTAACTTACCATAGTGCTATTTATCAAGCTAGATTGTTTTGGTGTAAGCTGTGTTGGAGCTATCAGCCATAGAGATGTCTGCCTTCTCTCTAATATAATAGAACTAGATGGCACTCGGTTATGACGCCCTAAGTGCCAAAAAATACATTTAAAAAACTCAACAGCAATTTCTCTTTCCAGAAATCATGACCCAGATACTCAAGATAATCCACAGACCTTGTTGTGAGCAGTTTTGTGTAGGAACTATTTTCTTTCTACTGAACTGCATCCGCCAATTCAATCACCACACAGAAGGAAGCGTGCATCTACTCATGCACAAGAGAGATCCAAACATTAATGGTGCCCTCAACTGAGCTGTAATGTTAGCTAGTTCAGTGGTGCTAGGTGGGTTAGGGGTAGGTGCTGAGTGTCATCTAGTTCCATTATACTGGAAAGAAGGCAGACATCTACACAGTTGATATCTCAAACACTCTGCAAGTCACACCAAAACAATCTAATTTGATAAACAGCACGACAGGTAACAGGACAAATATGTATTTTAGATTTGGGCGTGAACTGTTACACCTAAACACTGTTACATAAGGACAAGCAATGCAACATAATGTATAGGAGAATAAACCTTAGGGATAATTTACAGCCTCCAGAGATTATATTATTCATCTGCAAATATTCAGTTAACTGTTTTTAAGTCACCAGTGCTGCTGGTTTGCTTTTGATTAGTCGCCTTTCTCTGCCACTGCAGTTTGCTGGGTGCTGCATGTCATCGTGACTTGTCAGATTTATCCACTCACCACGTCATCTCATGATTCTGCAAGGCTTGTGACTGATTTATACTCAAATCACTGAACACCAACTGGCAATGTAATTTGCACTTCTGATAATCCCTATTTTAGATGTCAAATTTTAGATGACAAAGATGTCACAAACATCGCAAACTGTGTGATCAGGCAAAGCGATCACGATCAACATAAAGCACACAGCATCAAGAGATGTGGCAACTACTTTTGGCCCTGAGATATATAAAGTTACATGAAGTTCAGCAGTCGTGTCAGTAACAGGCGTAATTATTTCATGTGGCACGTAGAAACCAACTGAGACTGAATGTATGAGGCTGGTATCAAGACTACAGAGACGGTAAACATAGCAATGCATTTTGTACAGCCTAAATAGAATTTATAAATATCTATAAACAAAAAGCACAACACATTACAGTGAATAAAAAATAAGGATATCAGGATTTCTGCTCACTTATATGCCAGTAACTTTATAAATATTTTCATATCAGGTTATATTATCAGACTGCACCACTACAAAGCACAGGTAACACACAAGTAAGTTAAAGGTCACCTTGATGGTTAGGAAAATGCTCCACAATCAAATTGGCAAACGTGACAATGATAAGACATCAAAAGGTCCCAGCGAATTTCATCATCACGTCTGTGACGCAGTCTTGGTAAAAAAAGAGTTTACCAGAAGTTTCATATCACCATAATCAGTTCAAACATGTGCCAAACCTCAACCTCAGAGTGAAACAGTTTTCTTTTCAATATCTGGGCAGGTTAGATCTGAGAAAATAACATGCCTGTCTGTTTCATGTTTTTCCACTGCCTGTTGCGTGCTGTTACACACGGTGGATCATCTGTAATGATATGAGCTGCCACCTCAGGGGACTCTTTTATTCAGATGATTGTTCTGTGCCGTTGTGTAACAGCCAAGAAATTCAAGGCCTCTTCTCACAGGACCTTGTGCTGGTAATGCTTTTCTATCACACTCTTCTTATTACTTATAATGATGATTATTAGTCGCACAAACACACACCCTGAGCAAAATCAAGTCTGGTGTCATAAACATAATGATTAGTTTACTAGGTACAGACACAATACTTTCTTTTAAAATGGCATTTTCTCGACCCCACACCTTCAAAGAATTCAGCTTTGTGACTGATGGATTGAAAACCAACACATCATTAAATGCCTCATATGTAGCGTGCAGCCCCCCTGAGCTCAGGTATGTTAGGCCATGTATTACTTCACTTAGTTGAGGCCTTGAATCAGAGATTTAAGAGCTCAACTTGGCTTTTAGTTGCTTCCTGCCTACAGGATGCTGGCATGATGTAGACATTGTGATTTACATAAACAGGAAGGCTTTATGAAGGCAGACTATAACAATAATGCAGTCATGATTAAAATCCTGTTAAATTATATGCTGTCACCTCAGTAAAAACATTGTAAAAGCTTTGCTCAGACCACATGTGAGACAGTGAGGCAAAGCTTTTCTCCGTGGCTAAACTTCTCAGATTCTTTAGTGGGATCTGACTGATACAGAAATATTATTTTGCGCACAGCCGCTCAGCTTGGGATGGAGGGATCCCTCAGTGTGATGTGTTACTGTTACGCGTGACACTGCAGCATCACATCCATTAATCTCCCTGCTGTCAACTTGCAGATGGAGGCTTATGAATACATCAACACACAGTGCATCCCTTGGCCTTCTGTACAGTAGTTTGACTGCAGCACAGTGTGTACCGAGGTGGATGTATCCTCCTCACATGTGCCTGCCTACAGGACACACAGTCTTTGCCCACTGAGTGATGGCGAGCATCACGTTTCCTACCTTCTTGACGGATTTCAGTGTAGGGACTGCGGTGAACGCTGCGGAAGGCATTTCCCCAACGTTCATATTCACATCACTGCTGTTCTTGCTCACAGTCATCGCGGAGTATTTCTCCGCGACGTTTTCCGTCTCTTTGACATATTTCGTGGCTTGTTTCACCTCCGCCTTGCTGTCCACAACCGAGTCGGTCATTGCATCCAGGAGGTGTTGAGACTGTTACCGGAGAAAGGCAGAAAGCCGGCTGTGGGTTGACTCTTCAGACTAACGGTAACGTCAGCTCTGCCCGTCGTCTCTTCTTGCTCTCTCCGTTAAGCTTCGTGGCTTAAAATGACCGTTGCTGGAGCACTTCCACCAGACCTCGGCACGGAGCGGTAAGTAGGCTACTTTACGAGAGATTAACGAGCTCTGTATCTTCACTACTTTGTAAAACACCAGTACTGACACTTGTTTCCGTCCTCAAGGTCTGCTGCCATCCACAGACAGCTCCATCTCTGAGGGGGAGGGTGTGTTGAGGCTGTCACCTGAACGAGTGGGCAGTGTGTGTAGGCGGGGATCATCCAGTCACCGGCGGTGCGGAGGAACATGGAGGAGTAACGGCTGAGGAGCGGTTCTCACATCAAGAGTAGCGCGAGCGTTGGTCGGTTACGTTACATGTACTCGTTACTACTTGTCAGTCGGTGCAAGTGTAACCTAGATGCTCTGATTCAATAGCTGCAGTATCAACCTCACAGGAGCAGGCTGAGCACAAGTCCCGCCTCCTTCAGTCTGATTGGTTGGCAGTGGTACAACGTCTATAATCTACAGCGTCTGATTGGCAGACCGTGTTCGGGACAGTGCTTAACTTCAGAGGTTTCTCTGTTGATCCCTCATTTCAAGATTTAATAATTAATTAATTAAAGTTTTATCATTTAAATAGTCTTTAACAATAAAAAAAACTAGTCAAACCAGCAAAATAGTATGTAAAAAAAGGAGCTGGTTTCAGCCTCTCAAACATGAGGGTCTCCTGTTTTTCCTTTGAATTATTTCAGTTCATTAAATTGATTTAAATATTTATGCACCGAGTACTTTTGCTTTTAATACTTAAATACATTCTCCTGCTTGCACGTTTCTATTTTTATGTAAGTAATATTTTCAATGTAGGACTTTTACACTGCACTGTAACTTTAACCGTGTTTCATAACTGTCTTAGCTTATTTTTATTTTCTATTCTTTCACTCTTTTAATGGCATTTTTAAAACTGTATTTAAATGTCCTTTTGAATTGCCTTGTAGCTAAAATGCCTTGCCGAGTAACAGAGTATTTTTACAGTGATATTACTACTTTTATTTAAGTAGAGGATCTGAATACTTCCTCTACAACTGCATCTTAATAATACAAATGTGATAATATTGTGGAGATGATCCAGTGCCCCCACCATTTCCATTTCTTTCTTTCTCTCCGTCTCCTCCGCCCGACACCATCTGGTTCCCTTTTCACTATCTATTAAGTGTAGTTGCTCTTTTTGTACTATTTTGAAGTTATGGTTACAGACTCTCTCTCAACCTACTTTCACTTGTATTTTGGGTACGATTCATTTGCCAAAAAAGAAATAAAAGGCACAATAAAAAAGTTAAAGATGAATTTGACTTAAAGCATTTTTTCCCTAAATTTTCTATACATCGGTTGGCCACGATAAAACTCCACCGTGCCAGCCCTAATACAAACTATATCATCAATTTTTAAAATACCATGCAATGTTACTGATTAAATATTGATGACAGAGTAAACTAACCTGAATTAGAGTTAAAAACTGAGCCACTTAAGTCGCTTAATAAAATTTAATTGACATAGGTTTCATGAATGTCCAACCTTCCTTCCTGTTATATAAAAAAAAAAACATTTCAGAACAGCATCTGATGGGTAAAAAAATCTATTATCTACAATGAAAAAACAAAAACACTTAGGTGGACTGAGTGATGAAGAAATAACTACATGGAGAAAAATGTGTCATGATAAAAACACAGTCATGTTTTCCTACAAACACTATGTCTAACCACGAAATTGTATAAAATGCATCCACAGTACTGGGCAAATTAGTAAGTACATCCGATACACACCGGGGAAGAAAAGAAATTCTGTACAATATCTTCACATTATTATCACATTTCAGCTTCTGCTCAGTGGATGCAGGTTGGATTTATGGTGCTGAGTCCATCCCCCACAGTGCATGGGATGAAAAAAAAAAGAAATGTCAAAATACAGGGCATCACATAAAAGATACGAGACACCAATGCTTAACAAGTGTCTCTGAAAAACACAACATCTGTACCATTTACAAAAAATATTTAAAGCAACAAATATCCACTGGTGACAAATTCTCATCTTTTTAACAGACCAGGGTCTGACATGGCTTCACAGCTGGTATTTACTCTGTGTGACTAGCCCTGGTTATCCAAGACTTCATGCTTCATTATTGTCCAAACACATCCTTGTGAAAATGAAAAGCTGGCTGTAAAAGGCTCTACCAGATAAGCTGAGGGTGGAAGCATCCTTGATTTCTGAGAAGAAGACCAGAACAGTCCACAGGCTCTGCAGCCACATGGTCAGCTCCCTGGAAGACCAGTGTAGGAGTAGAGAGAAAACAGAACAAACCCACTGGTGGTGCTGTGGTTTGGTGTATGATGGCTGGGCAGGAGGGAGTAAAAGTGAGAGTAGAAGATGTGGCAGATCAGGTTAGCTGTGATGAAGAGTCTCAGGCGGGGTAGAGTTCAGAGAGAGAAGGGATGATGTTGGCCACAGTGCTATGCAACTCGGATCATCTGCCCCACCGTCTCATCTGCTGCTGCCTGGGCTGCCTCCTGCTGTTGCTGGAAGAGGAGGAGGAGGAGAAAGGATCAGTGAGGTCACCATAATACATTATAGGGAGTTTCATTCCAAAGTAAGATATCTCATATTTAAACAAAGTGACATTTCTTTTTAATCACATGAAGTGTCAATCTCAAAGATTTCAGTCATTGGCATCACCTGTGGTTACTGTGGTAACAGCAAATGTTTTAATACTACAGGTCACAGAGTTCTGGAGAGAGCAACAAACTAGTTTTGTTTGAATAAAGAAGTCCGGCAATAATTGGCCTTTTTTAATCATTCTGTGAGCAACTGTGATCTGATTTTATGCAGCACACAGCATGAGTCTGCTGACAGCCAGGCACACTAAAGGGAGCTGGCTACTTTGGTAAGTCGGAGGTGTGTTGTCTGTTGCCTGCAGCTCTTCATCTCACAGCTCACTGAGGCTGCTCCTCCTTGTTCCACTGCTATCTGCATTATTTAAAACTGATCTGCTGTCAACTAATGCCTAAAATGACCATAACTTGTTTTGTATACGCATTTTTGATGATCGATAGTGGTAAGTGCTACGTTAATTAGGAAATACTATGTATTTCCTGTCAGCTTTTGTTTTACCAGTTAAATGAATTTAATATTAAGCTGCAGCGGTAGAAAATGTTAGGTTTGCTTGATTAGCAATAACTTCACCCAGCATTTCTTTCCACAAATGTCACCTTTGACACCCAGTTTTTAATACTGCAAATGTATAAATACTGCAATACTTCAGTGGGCCTTAGGTTAAATCACCATTGTGTGACCTCATTCAGTGACAGATAGCAACTTCATAGACATTTATTTATGTGAACATCTTTGAGATTGTTACTTCAAGTGCTTAGTTGACATTTTATAACAACATTTACAGGCTTGAGTCAGAATATATCTCTTGTTACTGAGTGATGATGTGTGTGATATTTTTCTGCACCCAGCGTCTTACCTGTGCCAGTGCCAAAGCCATTTCCTCCTTGTCCTTAGGTGAAAAGAAGCGTCCTCCATCTCCTCGCTTACGCTGCATAGCGTGACGGTGGCGTGACTCGTGTAAGTATTTCTGCTAGAGAAAAATTTATTGTATCATACAGCTCATGGCCAGCTGAAAGATCACTTACCAACCCCAAAAAAACAAAATGCATTTTCGTACTTGTCTCATGGTATTTATAAACCCCAATATAACATAATAGACAGCTACCTTCACAGCACAAGATGATACACAGAATGAGTTGAATATGAAATTGTAGACTGACTGAAAATAATCAAGTAGCTGGTCAAGAGAGGAACAAGGGCTTAAAACATGCATGCTTGCAATTAGCAGGTAGTGAGAGAGAGAACTTCAACGTGTCCGTTTGTGTGGTGTGAGATGATGGATAAAGCCTCTTACCCTCCTTTCCTTGGGGATCTTGCCCTCAGCCTCCAGTTTGGCTCGGGCCTGTCTGCGCTTCAGGATGCGGTGGTACTGTTTGGCATTGACATACAGAGGTTCCTCCTCCAGCATCTCAGCCCCTGGCAGGGGGATACGCTGCATTGTGGGAACTGCACCGCCTCCAGGCACCATCTGATGGTGGGAGAGACACAAACAGGGACACGGTATTTTGAGCCTCTGGCATGGAAATCATTCATGTATATCAGCAAGTAGTTACTGTGCATATACAGGTGTTTTCAGTCATTCTAGATAAATAAAGTTCTTTAAAGGCTGACACTGGGTGGAGTTATGCTGGTAAGTGCATGAGGTCACCAAATATCCAGAACTAATAAGAATCATGAAGTCGTCCTGCTCTAACAAGCACAGTAAAGGTGAGTGAGAAGCCATAGTCAAACATAATCTGTGAAAGCCTATACAATCCTAGGAATGGTCTAGTCAGGCAAAATAGGTGAAAAATACTAATGTCAGTGGACACATTGGGTGTTAGGGGTTTTAAATAAACAGTACTTTTAACTGCAGTTAACAACATGGTTCAAAAAACTAAACTAAAACTAAGCTAAAAATCAAAATTTTCCAATAATGTTAATTTTCACAGCTTTCTGATCAATTTTTACAGAATTAAAGTATCACCAAATTATCAGTTCATCATATCATCACAATATGATTCCACTAAAAGAGACTCTAAATACATTTGTACACCACAATTCTGCAGTTTTACGATTGATAGAGAAAGGATGTTATGATTAGCACAAAAATTATAGATTAAAGAGCTACGTTTGGTGACCACCATCACACCGTGTGAGTCTAGAGTTAAAAAAGAAAAAGGTAAGAAGATGCTGGGTACCTCTGCACAGGGTCTTACCATGACCATTCCACCTGCATTGACCATGTTACCGGAGACGGGCAGGGTGACGGTCACAGTGCCTTGGCCGCTGTTTGTAGTGTTGGTGTTGGCACCCCCTGCCTGTACTATCTGGGCGCCTGCCAAGCTGGCAGCTGGGATGGTGATCATTCCTGCGAAGAGATTATCATTTCAGTTCTTATGCAAGATGACAACTCATCAGTGCTCCTGTTCATAAAGTCTACACAGTAGAAGGCAAACAGAGAAGGGAGGAGAAAAGTGAGTTTACCCTGCTGCAGGACAGTGCCATCTGCATTGACAGGCTGGTAGACGATGGTCTGTCCGTCAGCTGTCTGTGCCACCTGTTGGCCCTGCACGCTTATCTGCTGCCCCTGCGGGACCACAAGTAAGGAGAGAAGTTACTCAGTATTCATAATAATTTGATTACAAGGATTTGCAATTCCACTGGTCAGAGTTTAACACCTGGTTCTGTCCGGCAGTGATGGCTGTCTGGGGCTGCTGGATGATAATCTGCTGGGGCTGACCCTGCTGGCCCTGGAGCTGGAGAGTCTGACCACCCTGCAGCTGTATCTGACCTGGCTGCACCAGCTGGATCTACACATGAACAAAGTACCACAGACTGGCTCAATAAGACGGAAAATTCAGGAACATAGTCTCATTCACATTTCACGGCAGTCACCTCAAACATCTACTCGAATAAACTGTAAGGAAAACACTTATTTTTTGGCACTTCAAATTAGTTTCACAAGTATGCAGCATTTGTCAAAAGTAACGTGTAAAGAAACTGATAAAGCCCAGTCACACTGTGCTTCTCATACTGAAATACTACACCCACTTTCCACATCTGCCAGTACTATTACACAGAGAACACCACTTCCTTGTACGAGATAATGTGGTATAATTTGAATACAGATCTTAATCCAGTAAATGAGCCTTATCTCTTACCTGCTGCAGTCCCTGGGCTCCAGATACAGGGACCTGCATTATGGTTTGACCCTGCCCCCCTGACATGGCCTGCACCATTATTGGTTGCCCTGATGATGTGATGAGCTGTCCACCGCTCACCTGGACCATCAGAGGCTGTCCTTGCACCTACAGAGAGATACAGAAAGCTGTTACAACACCACTGCCAGTACTTGTTACCTTAATATGACTTATATGTCGGTCACAGGACTGCGAGCAAATGATGTCAAATCAGCAACATCCAGGATACAATATCATGGATATAAATACTTAATGTGTTCTGCTTTGGGATACACAAACACGAAGCCATCTGGTTCCATACTAAATCCAAACTGTAGCCTATGTTAGTCGGGCTACAATTGCAAAATACAAACCCTCTGTATTCAGTGGTTTTGTATTTACTGGAATACTGCTGCTGAACCAAACGGTTACACAAAGTTAATTAAAACTTGATTTGCTTAAAAGCACATGATTAGACAAGATGCTGCGGTCAAATGAATTTGCATTCGCATATGCAACTTGACAAGTACACAATGTCCAATTAGCATTCATAAATGAGTGAGTGGCCACAATGGACAACTAAAAGCCTGTGGCAGCAGCTGTACCATAGGAAAAATGCCAGAGGAAAGGAATCCACTGCCATTTTGCATCTAGACAATAAGAAAAATATAGCTAGAGGATGAGAAGTGACAGCCAGGATCCATGCTGTTCAGCACTGGTACTTCTGCTAACTGCAAAACACACTGATATGACTCATGTTTCAAATGGCTTTTGTCCTCACTGAGAAGAACAACATCTGATTTGCATAACTTGCTTTTAAAAGCAAGAGACAAACACAGCTCAGACAAACAGAAGTCATGAGAGCACGAGCAGAAACCCGAGGCTGACGCACAACACACTGTGCTGAGGAACATGCAGTTCAGGCAGCTGTAAGACATGCTGGGGAGGGAGGATGAACCAAACAGCACAGAGATGGGTCATGAGAAACAGCCCTGCTTGTAGCATGCAAACTCGTAGGTTGTAACACTGTAGTGACACAGGGCGACGGCGGTGACACCACTACCTGGAGTGTCTGCACCTGCTGGCCTGAGGCCGTCACCACTGGCGCCTCTGTTTGCAGCTGCACAGCCGTCACTGTGCCCTGTGTCTGCAGGCAAGGCAGGATAATACAGGACAATACAGTCTCAGACAAATATCAGGAAAATAGACTGGATCTGGAATCCATTGGGCACCTGTTACCTGTGATCTTATAGCAGAGGGTTTAACTGTTGATGGTATACCAGACTTTTATTTAGCAAAACCAAATTTATCAGTCAATCCTGAGCTCACCTGCTGTTGGATCTGTCCATTGGCAGTCTGCACAACTATCTGCTCCCCAGTAGTGGTGGTGGCAGTGGTGTACTGCTCCATGGCTTGTTATTGTCACAACCCTCTCTAGAAACAAAAGAAGGACACATACAGTATTAGCTGACGTTAAATGTATGATTCTTAGGTATATATTTTAATATATATTCACCCACAACCTTTTTGATCACCCAGAAAGGAAACAAGGTGTTCACAATTGATATTTAACGTTACTGCCAACTCATTGTTTGAAAACGTTACACATTACACAAAAGGGGACACATTAGCGTCCCTAATAATTTAAATTCATCACACTAATTTATGACGTTATATGTAAAATTTTGTGTATGAGATTCAGAGGTGATATATGGACCCCACACTGAATGATATAGGTCAGCAGCTGGCTTGCTTGTTTTGCTAACAGGATATTGTCGTGGGAGCTAACAAGGCTAACGTCAGCTAGCTAGCTAAAAAGCCGTGTAAATGCTACAAAGCACAACAGGGAGGCCAGTTAGCAGGTAAACAGCTAACGCCAGTCTTTATGGTGGTTATCGTTAATGATATATGATGATTGTTTGCTAGGCAGCGTTTTTCTGACAGGAGGACGTTGGCGTTATCAGCCGTCCCTTTGTTTGAGGTTGTATATTTTAGCTAACGTTAGCTTAAGGCTCACGGAGCACCAGAGATCACGTTTCCTCACAGGAGCCAACATTAGGGACAAGAAGTTACCCAGCCCGGGACGCAGCGGTCGAAATCAAACTGCCATTCGAGTTTTTTGCATTTAGCTGGGTTAGTAATTTGGTTGGTCCATGGCAAACCAATCCGTGCTGACAACTACCAATGCCTTCAATCGGGTCTCCCTTACCGTATCTTCGCTGTCCGGTTTCCCTCTGATTGGCTCTAGTACAGCTCGCTAAAGCCCAATCAACAAAGTGAGCGGACAAAATGGCGCAAATGAAACAACGGCGCCAGGGAGGAGGTGCGCAGCTGCGTGACACATGAGCACCGGGGACAGAGCAGGATGCAGAGCCCCGGGAGCCCGGCAGGTGTCGCCATTTTGTTTTAATTTTTTGTTTTCTCTGACAGCTCCCCTGGGATATAGTATTTACTATCTGGGTCTTGTCATATTATATGGAATTGAAATTGAAATTGTAATTCACAATGAAAATACTTTTTTCTACTTTTTATTTTTTCTACTTTTAAGGTAAATATGTTGCAGGAGTGCACAAAAGGCCTCAAAGGAATCTTTCCCTCATTTTTAAAATCAATTAGTCATGCTCTGTTGCCTTGAATTCATAAGGAAATCTTTGTTTTTCTTGCAGGCCTCCAATATAAAGGCAAACATATAATTCATTGACTGAGTGTGGACCAGCAACAGCAAAAACTATATCAAAACATGCATTTACAAACTCTAGTGGTGTGCTCAGTACTTCCCAAACACATGCATTTTCACTAAAACCTTACTTTTTTAAACTGAACTGAAAGTATGCTCTTATGCTCTCTTCAAAGCCAGACTCCAATACATTACCAAATACTTTACCAAATACATGCTACATGATGATTTTTTAAAGCAAAAATGCATGTATTTTGGAAGAAGGCCTACTGAGATTAAGTTGATAAGTTGTGTGAGTGTTTGTAAACTGGTGTTTTGATACAGTTTTGCTGCTGTAAAACGCTAGTCCCCAATCTATCAATCACTGTGTCCCTCATTGTCCATGGAAGCATATGAGAGGAAAGTTTTCTTCACAAATTTAGGATAACAGGGCATGACTAACTGATAAACAAATGGTCATTTCTGTTGGGAAAATATTCCTTTAATGCTTTTTTATGCACTCCAGCAACTTACTTTAAAGTGAAAAAAAAGTGAGTGTAAAAAAAAAAAGTGAGTGTGAATCATTATTTTCATTGTAAATTAGAAAATGGTTGGAAGGCCGCTTGATTGATTTACAAAAGGTCATTTTGTGAATGAAGCATTGAATACAGATTTGTTTATTTAAAAAAAAAAAGTACCACAAGGATTCCCCTGTCCCCAGAGGTCCTGGCTATGACCCAAATGTGTACACACACTTGACCTATGCAGGGCTGTAATTTTCCTCTTGGCAAAGATGAATAAGGACAATAAACATCAAAAGGTTGGAAAAAGGCAATTCATTTATTACTTCATTCATTATATTAGTTTATTAATTGCCCCCTGGCCTCTTGTCATTTTGAAAAAGTGGCCCCCTGGCAAAGCAAGTTGTGTACCCATATGATAGCAGACTTAATGCGCTTCATGTTACAAGAGAGCCTCTTTGTTCAGTTTAGGTCCACTATAATAACATTTCTTTAAAAAGTTAAAGACTGACACAGATGTAAATTGCTCTTTTTGTGAGTTGCACCCTGAAAGTTGCTGTCATTTGTTTTGGTCTTGTTGTTCACCTCCGCTCCGGCAGAGGGCAGCACCGCACCGTCTTTATGTTTTGAGAGTCATGTTTGCGGAAGTATATTCACGAGGGGTTTATGCGTGTATGGCATGACTGTGGGTGTTGTTAGTTTTGGTGAAGTGGCTCCTCTGTTGTAAAATAACGGAATAGAAATTAAGTAACTCCGGTGAGCAGCAGTGGACAGTTGAAGTGTTACACGCGCGTCAGTGTGTGTTAACTTGTGTCTGGTTGTGTGAACATCTTTGGGGAAGAACAAGCTAGAGATACTGGTTAAAAGGGACACAGTGTCTGTGAGCATGGCCCGACCTCTCCAGGTCCTCTCCCTGCTCTCCAGGCTCGGTGCTCTGTCAGTGATGCCTCCTGTGTCTATGAACAGCTGTCGGTTTGCGAGCAGAGGAGCCAGTAAGGCGTGGAGGGGACAGAGCCATGTGCACAGAGACAGAGCACCAAACAGAGCTCCTGCAGACGCTGATGAGATGTCTGATGATGAACTTGGGGTAGAGGATGTGGAGGACAAGCTCCAGGCCTTGGTTGAGTAAGAGTCAACATTACTCCTATACAATGCTTTGTGTGTGCTGTCTGTATAATCTATGTGAAGTTAAGCTTCCTCTCATGTTTTCCAGTGAGGGGAGGAAGAGACAGAAGACTGTGAAATATCATATACTGAGGAGGCAGATGACTCCATCAGGAGCTCCGCAGAGGAAGCTGACCTGGGATGCTATTGAGCAGATCAGGTGAGGAGCTTTGTTGTTTACACTCACTTACCCAAGAAATGTCTGTAAATCTACAAGCTGTGATGTCATCAAGTGTAAAGTCTGGACCCGCGCCACAGGCAATGAATTTGTGGACCCATGAATGTTTGATATCTTTTTTATACCCATATAAGTATTATTCTATGGTAATGTTCTAAGTTCTGAAACAGAAAATGTTCCCATATACCCAGAGCATTCCCCTGTGTGCTCTCAGTGTCATCTATAACATCTTTCACCATTTGTTGTCTATGGAGCAGCTCCAGACTTTATATCCTGTGACATCACAAGTTTGAGCTTTAGCACTCTAGCTTTTGGATTTGGGAGAGAGTTGTTCATGTTCACCAATATTTTTGGACTGTCATAGACCAGTAGTTCCCAAACGGCGGGTCTTGGTCCAAAAGTGGGTTGCTGGTCTATTCTTAATGGGCCGCAAGTGTCCACAAATGTGTCAAGTTTGTAAAAAACACACTTGATTTCAAAGTACAGTGAATTTCTGGCATATAGCTTTTATTTTGAAGTGCCGTTTCCTGCTGTAGAGTGAGTGACTAACAGACAGGTACTTGACAGAGACATCAAACTAGCTCAATGACATGGCCAAATGCAAGTATGACACTAAATATATTATACTGAGTAGACCTTGACTAATATAAGGAGAAATCTGGACCCCATGGCTAGAGCATCTGGAAACCACTGGTCTCAGAGCATAGGAATTACAAGTATGAATTTTGAAAATGGGCGTAGTTCCCCCTTTCAATAAGGCTTAAAGAAACAGTTTGTAAGATTGAGGGGGATTTAGTGGCATCTAGTGGTGAGGATTGTAAATTGCATCCAGCTAAATCTTCTCCCTGTTAGAAATTCCATCAGAGTTCATTGTTCATGAGGGTTTTACCGAGAGCTGAATTATTTACAGAGGTCTCTTCCTCTCCAAAACAAATGGACAGATAATAAAATCAGTAAAAACACAGAAAGAAGCAGTCTCACGTTACAATCAGGGTCTCTTCGAAGCAGTTTGGGATGTCAGATTAGGGCCACTAATGTAGCACCGCCTAATGTGTGCTCACCTTCTTTTCTGATCACTAAAATTCTAGATATTCAGGAGGTTTTTACAGTTTCTAAAAGAAGTGGACCCAGTGATTTAAACCAGTAGAAACACTGGATAAAACAGTTTCACGTTTTAAAAAATCTGTGTTTTTTCAACGTTCTTGTTGCGGAGGGGCTGCGAACTAGGGTGGCTGACGCAAAAGCATGAATGGCCCTATCTAGAGTTGGTGTTTGGTTTGTCTGTTCTGGGCTAGGTTTGTGTGGATTGAAAATTTTCCAACCGGTTTGATTTAAAGCCAAATATCTAACCAAACCGATATATCGAATTATATACCTAATTTTACCACTGGGGGTCGCATTTGAGCTATTTTTCCCAATAAAAGCCCATTATAGGTGTAATGCGCTTCCAATCCACTAGGAGGCAGTAATGCTGTATTAACCGCCAATACACACAAGGTTACACAAGAAGAAGAAGACGCAGAAGGACACCACGGAACCTTCCTCCGACTCCGCTCTCTCAGTGGAGACACAGCGGTTGAGAGGGCCGAGCGAGAGGACGTTCCTGTAGTAGTTCCAGCCCCCCAAATAGTACCAGGAACTTCTTCAGTGGAAATGGGTTACTAGGGCAACAAACTGAGGGGCTGTCCACACCAATGCGGGTATTTATAAAACCGTGACTCTTTGCTCACGGTTTGGCCTTTCATCCACGCGCAACCGCAGTTTTGGGCCTTTGTAACCGGAGTTATTTGTAACCGGAGTCCACGGTGAACTTTTTGGAAAAGTCCGGTGTCAGGGGGAGTTCAGAGATTGTTGTTTTTCCGCTAATGACGTTTTACTGCCTTCTGATTGGCTACAATGGCAGTTAGGAGTTATATCGCCACCTACTGCTTTGGCATGTGTATGACATTGCTTGATAGTGGAATTTGCGGTGTCATGTGGACGGAAGTATTTTTATTACACCGCTCGTACGGACGCATATTTTTTAAAAACTGGAGGCCAAAAAAGTTCGGTTTTAAAAATACCCGTGCTCGTGTGGACTAGGCCTGAATGACTGCTGACTCCCTCGCACTTTTCCCCGGCCCCAATGAAATTTGATCTCTCGCAGCATCAGCAGACAGCTGAGCAGAGCGGATCTGCGAGTCCCTCTGAAGCCTCTGAGACAAACTAAACAAAACACTTGTAGGCTCCTCCACTTCATTTATAAACAAACATAAAGCTTATTAAGTTGTCATAATGCATGTTATAATGCAAGATAAGTTGAATATAGTCCCTTGACACGCCGCCGATGTGAAAAGCTTTTTTTTTTTTTATCCGGTCGACGTGAATTATAAACCAGGTATAGCTCTTAAACCGGACCGAACCGGTTAAACTGGAAATCGGCACAAGCCTATTCTGGGCTACTGTAGAAACACTGTGTTTCAACATAGTGATCCCTATAGAGGTGGACCTGCTCCCTATGTAGATATAAACAGCTCATTCTAAGATAGGTCCTTTTTTCAGGTGATTACACACTAAAGAAAAGGTACTTATTAGGTAGGGTTTAATTTCTGTCAATATATCCCTTGAAATCCTACAGACTGGAACTTTAAAATATGTCTCATTTTTCAGGTATCTGAAACAGGAGCAACCAGAAGAGTGGACAGTAGGGCGTCTGGCTGAAGGCTTCTCTGTTACCCCTGATGTCATCCTGAGAGTCCTCAGAAGCAAGTTTGTCCCTGTCCCTCAAAGAAAAGCCAAGCAGGATGCCAAAGTAATGGCTGAACTCAGACAGCAGGTGCTGCCTTCAGGTGCTGGAACAGAGCAAGACAGGTTAAAGCTGCCTGGAAACCGCACATCAGCTGCACTCCCACCTGGAAGCACTAAAGGAGCAGTGGTGCCTGTGGCTGACAGGACTTTAATGCTTCGGGATGAAGGCTCAGGTTCCCTCGCTAAGAGTCCCGCTGCCCCTGTCACTCTTCTGCCCACCCAGTTCAGACCTGGTATCAGTAAAGATGTCCCTGCGGCAAGATCAGAGGAAGAGGACAGCATTTCTCACACAAATCCTACAGAGGAGGACGAAGAGGACGAGGAGGGCTGGGATGGATGGCTGCTGACAGAGGAAGAGCTTGAAGAGTTCATAGAAATGGAAAAGCCTCATCCGGCGATGCAAATTGGAAATGACTTCTTTGATGCCGAGGGCAACTTTTTGTACAGAATCTGAGGGCCTCCTGTCTTAAACTGTTAGCTCACAATGTTTGATGCTCAGGTTGGCATCATAACACCTGATAATAATCTGCCCAGTGACTTTCTGACATATTATTAAAGAGGCAAAATAAAAGATCAAAGATTGTTCTGCCCATGTTTTTATTTCTTAATCTCTGTATTTATTCCCTTATTAAAAAACTGATATAAATGCAGCTCTTGTAGAATTAGGCAGAGAACACAGATGAAACTCAAGTTGCACCCAGAGAATATCTCAACCAGCAGCAGCAGCCGTCCTACAACCAGGATGTGCTTTGGTAACTGATCCCTTTGTAAACCATGTGAAATTCTCATTAACTGACAGGGTGTGACAGAAACCACTGTGTGAACTACCAGCAGTGTAGTAGTCCAGATCACCTAATCCGAGACAAAGTCATGACCACATGATAAATTGATAAAATGTGGAACGTACAAACCATAGGCAGTCATATGAATAAAGGAAATAACCGCTTGTCGCTAGGCTAATACAATGTAAAATGCCATAGGCTTGTGCTAATAACATTAGCATGTTGTATTTATGGGGTGTAGGCTACGGCGTAGGGTCTGCCACACAATTATAAATCTCGCTTAAGTCTCTTTATGGTTGGTATGTGTCTGTACAAATGGCATTTTGCAGATGAAGGCCATGAGGGCCCCTGAACCTTTGGGCCCCCAGGCTTGTTTTCACTTCCCAGTAGGCCTGTTCAGTAATCCATCCATGTATGTGTGTATATGTATGTGTAAATGTCTTTATAAAATAATTAGTAGGCACTATCACACTCCTCTTTTGCACAAATAATTTAGGGATATCCCTGCAGTCATGACTGGTCTTGAAATAAAATCTAGAGTCCTCTTTGTCTGAGATCAAGACAAGACTGAATAAAAATGCAGGCAAGTCTTAGATGAGATCTTTAAAAAGTGGTCTTGAGACCGATTGATTTTTCACCCTTATATTTTTACACTGCTATAAAATAAAAACCAGGCAATAAAAATAGAGGAACATATGAATTTATTGGCAAACCAAAAGAAAATTGCCTCAAATATACAGAAAAGAGAAACATAGCAGATACAAAGATGTAACCTTGTATATTTACAGAACCGTCACGATGAATTATTAATTTATACAGCAGTTTTAAACTGTAAGAAAAATATGTTACCTTCACTTAACGCAACAAACCATCATAAAATAACTCGCCATTGTATAGCAGCTACGTAATAACCTTGTATTCACTCTGTATCACTCAGAATTATACATCATGCCGAGATATGACAGAGAGAATAACCAGGTTACTGTAGGCTGTTTTCTTTACAAAGCTCTGTGGATTTAAATATTGAGAGATAACATGCCATTCAATGAGAGCTCGTATGAAACGCACACATCCGTCACTGCTCAAACTCATCTTAGGCAACAAGTGCAACTTCGAGGTGTCACTGACAAACTAGATGGAACTGGTTACACATTAGTTGATATAAATAATAATCAATCATCATATCCTCACCCCAGGCACTTGTATAACCACATCCAATTCACTGCACTCTGAACCTGCAAGTCACAAATAAATAAACCTGTATTAAAGCAACATATTTAACACAAGACAGACAAAACAAAATGTGCAATAGATGAGTACAAGAAGAAGAAAAAAAGCCCTGTAAGACTTAATGTGAAAGACATGATAGATCGGTTTAGAGGCATCAGCCAATCCAGTTTCAAAATGACAGCAGCATGATTAAAAAGAAAAAAAAACAGCAGATCACTGTGAAATGAGAAACTTTCATTGACCCTGTTATTTTAGAGAATTTGCTCCGGCCCAGAAGCAAATACCAATAAAAAAAGTCCAACAACCATGTCTGTTAACTCCAAGAGGCTAAAGTGTTAGTTACGCTATACAACATTTACACAATGTTTTAATAATTTGCTCCTATGCTTCTGTTGCCAAATCTTATCGATGTACTCTGAATCTGATGTAAAAAATATCTGTAGATATTTACTATCAAACTATAATTATTTGTCATTTCAGAACTTCTTCAAACCGCAATTTGTTACACAAGTTCAAAGATTCGTTAGTACAAAAACTGCTCCAGTGATTATAAACACTACTTGAATATGACTACAGTGATTATTACAGTCTCATCATGTTAATCAGTAGGTCACGCTTAAGAAAAACTACAAACTCTAAGCATACAAAGGACCTTGTGCTTTGGACAGTTAGAACTGCAGACATGTTACTGAACGCACCCTGTCTTGAAACAGACACACTTCACCACCCTTTACACACTGATGCGTGATGTGTTTCACGCAACGACATCTCCATTCATCAAACAGAGCGACTGGAAACATTATTGTGCCAATAGGATTATTTAACATGCATGATCAATATGCTCAATTGAAACACGTTATTGCTATCAAACCTAATGCAAATGGACATGTCCACTTGCTTATTATTACTTCAGCCATTGTAAAAGTATGCAGGCTTGCATCCCAAATACAGACAGGAAATTTCACAAGTCAGTACTCATGGAAGAAGAGGCCCGAGAACCTCACATTTACATACTCTTGGCCATCCGGGGCACACTTTCTGACCAACAAATACTTTCTTAACAGCAGGGATTAAGACTCAGATGGTTCGGGAAAGTTATTAACCAGCTACTGAGGGCAACCTTTTTTTTTTTTTTTTTTTTTTTTTACAACTACCAAATTGATACCACATCAGAAATGGCAAAAGAAAATCAGGTTTATGTACAAGTGCATGAGAAAAAAGGACACAGATGTTCAACAGAAGTGAGAGTATTTCCAGGAGCACTCCCATGAGATGGGAGAGGCAGGACCCGTAATGCAATGGTGGTGGATTTACACAACTAGCTTTGCTTAGACACCCAGGACTCTGGCTCTGTCAGCAGTTCAAATGACTGCACCAGTTCTTTGTTCCCTAAAATAAATAGCTTGGAGACTCGAACTCAATCAACAGAATCAATAACTGAAGCACGACACTACAAGACGTCCGTCCTCCTCAGCTGTGGCGTTCGTCCCAGGAAGCCTCCGTACATTCATTATACTTCACAGATGACAGCAGACTCTTAGTCTGGTAGCTGAGGCCAAAGTTCATACTAGAAGGTGAAAGGAAGAAGTAGCTGGAGACAGAGAGTGACAGGAGCAGCAGCCGGCCACGGGGGGAGCTGGAAACCTGTTGCTCAGTTGCAGAGCAGGTTGTGCCTGCTATTCCAGCAGGTCCTGTGTAAAGACAAGAACATAACATACCAATGAAGCCAGCGCCAACGCAGGTGAGCAAACAAGAAGCCATTATGGGTTTGTGTACACACACGCGCTTAACTCAGTTACTCAAGTGGCCTGTTGGAGGTGAATTCAGGTCATAACTTTGTAGCAACAATGAAACATCACCCTCTGACCTACTGGACTAATTAATGTTGTATTTAAACACAGTTTCATTTTTAACAAAACTATATTTGACAAACAGGCAAACAAACATTTGGAGAGCAAAGCTGCAAAGACAGCTGTCCCCTTCCAGCAGTCTTGGCTCTTAGTGATTGTCTGGGAGGTGAAACTGTTGTTTTCCCAAGGATAGCGAGGGCATGACCCGCCCTACCCTGCCTCTGACTGGCGAGTACTCGTTGGATAGGGTGGTTAGGTTTAGGCAACAGCAGTGAGAATGGTTAGGGTTAGAGTAAGAATGTCAGGGAAAGTCCATGAGAGGCAGAGGAAGGCAGAGTAGGGCAGGACATGCCTTCGCCATCTTAGGAAAAAATTCCAGGCAATGTATCAGCTCATGCATCATTCATGTGGTGTCGGAATAACTGGAAAAAAGTTTATCACAGGTATGTTGGTGTCAGCTGACAGGGTCATTACAGAGTTTGTCCACCAGAGAGCACTGACAAGTTTGTTTGTCAAGAGAATAAGTATCAGCTAATATATCATCATCATTGTGTGATATATTATATGGCTCTCTTCCTTTCTACACTTCACAGCAGGTGGTTGGCGTGCACAGTAGGAGTGCACAGTGGGACAGCGTGGCTTCGTCACTGTAGGGTCCTTAATGTTTAATAGACTGATGAATGAGGCTCCTGACATGCAAAGGCCCTAACTCCTAACTCTGTATCTGTACTGTACAACAATACAGCTGAAAGTGTCTAGGGTTTATTTAACAGCAATAATTATTCTTATTTGTCTCCAGCATCAAGATTTGTTGCAGAATTTTTGGTCTGGTTTGGTTGTTTTCTGTCTAACTATTCTATTTCTCTGAATTTCTACATGGCATCAAGCAAGCTTTAAGATAAACACATATGCTGTTGGTTTCACAGTAAAACCTTGGCGCAGTCTTTGAAGAAGACCATGTTTGTAGCTTAGTCCAAGTTTAAAAGAGGAAAAGGTTTCTACTGTACCTCATCTGAGTCGTCGTGAAACTCTATCTTGCCATTCTGTGTGGTGTGGTTGGTCTCCAGCGGGTCATCCATCTCCTCAACAGCATTGTCCTCGACGTGCTGCTGCAGCACAGAGTATCTGTGAACCAGGAACCTGTCGGACACATTCACGATACTGTCACTTGAAATCATCTGAAAGATGCAAAGCAACAAAATGCAATGAAGTGTGACACCCTAAAAACACCATGGTTCAACCTGACAGGCTTGGTTTTGCATGAGGCAGCTGTGCATGCTCTGTGTCCATCTCAGCCCATGCTCTGAGTGCATGTTCATACTTAATATGATGACCTGAACTATTTCTGTTTGATGAAAACGAGAAGTTGGACTGAGTGGAAAAGTACGGGCTAGTTTTTTTTCTGTCTACATGGAAGCTGACAGTGTGACTTGTAAGCCTATTTGGGCTGCCAGATTCTACACTGAGATCAGAATACAGACCCTCATCTGAGCAGATCTTTGTTGTTGGTCCATCCAAATGTCTATATATTTTTGCAGTATTTAGTTTAACATGTTTTTCCACATAACGTTATGAAGGCTAATTTGAGAATTTGTCAATAGTCAGATAAAAGTCATTGGAAATTCTGCAGGGACATCTTGGCCCAGTTGCAGCCATGCGAGCAGTACAAGGAGAAAAGTTTAACTTCATAACTTGATGATCACAAAAATAAAAAATCAACTCTGTTTGAAGTTACAGTTAGGTGTGAGGTCTCCTGTAGGTTTAGTCTTGGGGCCAAGGCAAAGATTAGGTAGATAAAAAAAACTTTCTAGGCTCCAGTTTAGCTGGTTTATCTTAAAAGTGGTGAGACAACCCCATGCAAGCTGACAAGAACGAGCATTAGGCGCAGGATGTAAGGTCCCATCTTGGGGTGAAATACCAACTTCAAGGTGTCTACAGGTATCAGACAGTTTAATTAAATGCTTTCAAGACCCTTTCAAGACACCTTTAACCAAATTTAGGAAAGCTATTTGGACAAATCAAGTATTACTCATTTAAGCATCACAGGTAATCATTGCAGGTAAGTAGTATATATGTGGTCTTGGGCAGAGCTAAGTATTATGTAGAATTATGATTATTAGAGTGAGTTAAGTTGATCTACATTTTGTCAGCAAGTTAAAGTTTAAGATATTTTATGACTTTTTAAGGATCTACATAGACCCTGAAGTGTTTAGGGAATCCTTAAGGACAGTAAAAGAGAAGTGCTAACACAATTACAAAGACACAGTTTACCATCCTGGACACTTTCTTCTGCAGACAGGGCCTGGTTATGAACTGGACAACACATAGACACACTAACCTGCCACCACAGACATATTTCTTGACAAAGACGACTCCAGCTGCGACGCTCAGCAGCATGACGATGATGACTGTTATCACAATGGGTATAGACTTGGAGGAGTGACTGTCCACCTGTAAATATAACAGTAGACAGCAGAAGTAGGTTTAAGTGGAAGCGTGGGATATAAATATATATATATATATGTGTGTGTGTGTGTGTGTGTGTGTACATATATTAGTAGGCAAAGGTACTGACCAGAGGTTCAGGAGCCACCAGGTCGCTCACACATCTCTTACTGAGGTCGATCTCTTTACGCTCCGGCATGTTTCCTCCCTCACATTTATCACCAGGGATTTTCCTATAGCTGTGGAACAAAGGCACATCAACAGTGAATGACAGTTATACTTAGTGTTAATTTATTATCACAATTCTATACATATAAATTTAGCTGTATGGATACGACAGTGACCCTACCTACTGCACATAATGGTTTTACTGGTTTATATAACCTTCTGTGTTCTGTTCATTTAGTGTCAAGATGTACTGTCATTTCTGTGAAGTCAGTCTGCATGCAGACAAGCGAGCACAGTTTACTGAAAATTTCATTTGCTTTTACAGTCAGCATTCACTCCTCCTCACTGAGGAGTCACTCTCACCCTGATCTACTTCCTCTGTGTGACAATTACTTCTTCATTTTCATCACTTGTCTCCTCTGAGAAACACTGAGAGCAATCCTCTCTCTCTTTCTACCATAAAATGTCGCAATGGTGATGGCTTTGTACAGAATGTATTTTACACTGTATCCGTTGCAAAATTAATATGTATTTAATATTAAAACATAACACAGTAAATAAATATAATTATCAAGCAGACTAGACAGTTACAGACAAGTTGAAAGAAATCATGTGTCATCAATGATCACAGCAGAGCGTCAACACATTTCACTCACCCACTGGTCTGCAGTTGTTCCTCTTTGCCGTGCAGACAAAACTCCAGCACTTTGCCTTTCAGGTCCGGCTGCTCCACACACTCAGAGCTGTTCTCTTTACGGTAGTATCCAAAGTCGCTGCAAAGAGTCAGAAGATGCCAGGATGGTGAGCGAGGGTGGAAGAAATAACCTGCATTTGCTCTTGTTACTCCTGTAACGGACAGCTTGTGTGGCTCAGCACTTGTACTTTTCAGTTACAATTCATTTTTACTTGTGGAAAAATCCACTCCAGAATACTTTTACACTCTTATTTAAAACCACTTTGACACGTTAAATGTGAACTCTCCAGTTACTGTATGTTTCAAAGCATCCATTACAGAGTAAACATTTAAATGAGCAACCTTTTACCTTTACTTAAAAGATTCTTACACCAGTAAGTTTACTTTTAACAAAAGCAATCACAGCTAGTTAGCAGCACTTTGGCAAAAGTAAAGTATAGTCAGAATGCATACTAAATAAACACACTTTTTTGACTGTGCTGTTGATTGATAATATTCTCCCACAATGCATTGCACAAAGGGACCTGCTTACAGCTAATGAAAAGAATTAAATTGTGAATGGTGATCAAAAATCTAAAAAAGCATATTAAATCTTAAGACATTTTGCTTCCATTTCTTGAAGCTTAACTTGCCGTGACCTTACAAAATTGCAGTTTGATGGACGGTTTATATTGTGCAATTGACTGACTGCATCACTTCCTGTTAGTATAAAGAGGTAAAACGCATACAACACAGTACCTTCCAACAAAAAACACAATGTATGTATAGAGTCATACAGAAGTAATCCCTCTCAATCATTTATAACCCACTAGAAGTTAGTGGTGGTGGGTTTATCTGCAGAGACTCTGCCCTCTGCCTCTATTTTCCAATTTTCATTTTATTTTGCTGTGTTTAGGACGTGGGCAGTGGGGTGTAGTCCCCAGCCAACAACAACAGGCAGGTGAGGTCAGGATTTAATAAAAAGAGAGTGACCAGGTAGCAGCAGCACACATCCAGGAGGAACCTATTAAAATCACGGACACAGTGCCCCCCCCCCCCCCAAAAAAAAGGATGGTAGGTAGGTACCAGTGGTTAGCTTAGTTAGCTAGCTTAAGTATCGGCTTTTCCATTACAAGTAATGTAACGTTCCTACGTTAGCACAGTAGCTTGCAGGCAGTGTATGTACAGATATTGTAGGGAGGAGGGGCTAAGTTTAAATGTTGTGTTTACTTACAGTAACCAACACTTCCTGCATAGTATACCTTCAAGTATGTGGATTTTCTTTTGTACACTAACCGCAAAAACAGTATACTATGACAATTACAATGCAGCATACACTGTGTATAATTAGTAGGTAACATAGATTTGGGACACAGTGAGCGTCTTACCACAGGAAGTCATCCAGGGTGCACGGACACGGAGTTGGCTGGGTGTTGACATTGTAATCTCGTCCGTTCCAACAAACAGAGTCCTTCCTGAGACGGAGGAACTTCTCTTTGTAGCCCAGCATGCAGCCATCGTTGGGGTCACTGATGTCATCCGAGTGGGCCAACCACTGCACGTAGTCCTTGTCATCACCTACAAACATAAATATTTTGGAATCTGTTACACGTAATCTCAGATCACAACAGCTCACTAAATATTGCATTACAGTCAGTTTGTTATATCAACATGATTCTCATGTGACTCACAGTCTCTGGTGAGAAGATCCCTGAAGTCGATGGTGGTGGAGATCCAGTACTGGCTTAGGAGGGAGTCTCTGTAGCCCCAGATACTGACATTCATGGAGCGAGCTCCAGGCTCTGAAGCCAGCCCAGTAAAGTAGATGGGCTCTTGGGTGAAGGTGTAAACACCCCAGCACTGTCCTTCATCAGTAGAGAATCTGCCAGGACACAAAAGCATGTGCAAATATTAGCATAACCCAAAGAAACTTAAAAGTAAAGCACTAAGCTGTAAAGCATGCAATGTAAATTAAAATCAGAACTCATATAAATCACATTAAGAAAAATGAAAACAGAATTCAAGCATGAGCAAATACAAATTCATCTGTTCCCTCTGATTGTTGCTACCTTCAAATGGGGTCATGTTCACTGTGTTCATGAGATGAGTCCATATAAACGCCTCTCTTTTGTGGTATTAAACTTTTAAGCAGAAATTTTCTGATGCTCTGAGTTCACGAGATGTGATGTGTTTGCTGGCATTTTTAGAAACTGTAGGGACCATGGAAGTCCATTTTTTGGTGGATGGTATGTTAATACATTGTAATTTTAGTCATGTAGACATAATCTTATAATATCTGTGGGGAAATAGTTGATCTTCCTGACAGCCTCATCTTTTTCCTCTGTCATTATACCTTTGCATTCCCTGCATTACATTAGCTGCTAGCCAAAAAGCTAAACTCTTCTTAATGGCTTCTGGATGCCGACAGTTGCTGTTGCATAGCTGCTTAACCACTTGAAATGGCAAGCATATCCTGCACATGACTTCCCATGTTGTAACCAGAAGCTCACAAGTTCCACTTGAAGGCAGCGTGTAACTCACTTTATCTTGTTGATAGGTTGAGTGGGGCTGTGCTCCACAGCAACCAGCAGCCCTCCAGAGTCCAGAATAGCGTAGTGATGGGGCCCATTGAGGGCCTTTATCCAGGTGTACCCCCCGTCATCAGACACATACACATCAGGCTTCATCACTGAGATGGCATCACCAACACTCCCTGATGAAAAACATAAATGGTGAGATGGCAAAAAATCTCTTTAATAACTATCTACTATAGTAGATATCTTTAAAAAACAACTTGGACATTGTCAAAAACACTTGTCTGAAAATTCTGAACTGAGAATTACCATGAGCTAAGATGAGACCGATAGCGTTTGGTTCAGACAGAGGCAGCATGGGGACATTCAGCCTCATAGCAATACTGTAGGCTGCGTGGATGTGAAGAGTGCACTACAGACACAAACACAAGCAGCATTTGGTATCAGACGGTTATATCACCAACACTGTGACAGTCGAAAAAATAACTTGAAAAATAACAAATACTGACACAATAAATGGACTGTGTTTTGGCACTGCAGTCCAAAGTAAGTTTCAAACCCTAGTTCATCAAAGTGCACAGTTTACATCAACTTTCTATCTGTTTTTTCTCCAGACACACCAGCTTCTTCTCTTTACCTTGTCTGGGTCTTTGGCTGTCGCATCACACTTGCTGTTGGCAGGTTTTCGCAAGGGAACCCATTCTCCTCCCTGATCAAAGGACACCACAGACTGCACAGAGGTATCTGGAACAACATGACAAGGACAGCGCATTTACAGGGATTCTTACAGGGGAACTATTATCCTCATTTCCGCATATTTCAGGATTCTACTAGACATGTTTACATGCTTTAATGGTCAAAAAACACTTTATTTTCCTCCTGCTGTCTGTGCTAGAACACCTGTATTCACCCTAGCACCTGTCTCTTATGCCCAAAAAAAGCCCAGTTTGCTCTGATTGGTCAGCATTTCTAGGTCTTATGCACCTTTATTGCAGCTTGAAATGACTGTAACTGAGTAGAGCGGCACTTTCTACAGTGAAAAACCAAAAAAAGCTTCTAAGCCAAAGTCTTCACAGCAAGACATGTTCCAGCAGGAATATGGGCCGATTCGGGGAGAAATCAGCGAGCAAGATTACCTGTTTCCCCAACATTAGCATGTTTGAAGTAGTGCGTACTGTTCTGTAGCATGTACACTATTTAAGCGTAGATGAGAGTGTGTGAGTTTGTTAGTATGCAGTGGATATATGTCTGAATCCCCAGGGCGGCAGAAGTATGCCCCGTTATTCTAATTTGCAGCGTCTAATTCACATAATACGCATGCGTCCTATTTAAAATTCAGTGTTTTTACTGTGTTGTTTCTATTTCATGTTTTGTACTGCAATGTTTGGTTTGATGCAGCAATTTCCTATTACCCAAGACAGTTTTCTCCCATGTGAGACAAATGAAATAACCTTGACCTTGAGCCAAGTCATGTAAATGCTTGCAGTAGCATGTTTGGAGCAGATGCCCATGTAAAGAAACCCTCCAGGGTGATGTCAGCTTGTCTCAAAGTAGAAAACATCAAGTCTTCATAAGTGTCTGAAGCCTGAAGTTTTTGCTCACAGAGATTTGAAACTTTGACCACATTTAATATGAACATCCTTCATTGTATAAAATCATTATATATACATATATACATACATGACAGAAAATGATAAAAGACATAATTGATCCTTGTAAAAAATTAAGCTGATGTGCCTATCCAAAAACAATGCTTGCAAATAAAGCTTTAAAGTAGAGGTAAGAAAAATAGGTAAAAATAAAAGAAGAAAGACAGAGGAGACTGAACAGAAAATAAAGTGTGCAACAGACATAATGAAGTTAAGACTGAGCTGGTGATGTGGTATTTCTGTTGAAGCGTCAGCCAGCGGCATCAGAAAGACATCAAGTCTGACACTGAACAGCTAATTAAATATTTACATAACACCGTCACATCGCTATGCAATTGAGAACTCATATGTGTATGTTCTTCTGAAGGGAGTCTGAGTGCAGGCGTGTGTTGCGATTCTTTTATCTAAGCACAGGCACATGAATAGAGTTACCTTCTGCCAGGACGCTGGTGATGAAAACTCCTCTCAGAGAGGTGACGTTAGTGAAGTCTGTGTCGCCGCCCGTGGTGGTGTAAAGGTGGCGCTCCAGTGACTTGGAGTACACAGTGCCCCGGTCATCTGACACATAAATGGTACCAAATCCTGTATCTGTGGGTATAGGAAAAAAACATACTAATTGGTTAACAAATACTGGAGAGAAAACGCTCATGTTCTCAACATGGACAAAATGGTTACAAAATTAAACAACCCGTGCTTGAGATGGCTGTCAGAGATAGCACAGGTATGATCACATTATCCTATTTGAGGTTTAAAAGGTGGTGTGTTCTGAGTGTTTTATGTCCCATTCGCTTTAGGAAAAAGGATTAGTGTACCGTTACCATTGGAAATTGCTGGTTCCAATAATTTATGCAAGGTATCACGTTGACCAGGAATCAGGTCACTACAGGACCAAGAGTGAACAGGAGAGGTTTCTGTGTGAACTGACCTCCTGGCTCATCGACATGCATGAAGACCATTTCATCGTTCGCTGCAAGGATGGAGTAGAACTGCTCGTGACCGACTGGGGGCAGCTGGGCCATGTTCCACGTCTCACCCTGATCCACTGACACATAGATCATCCTCAGAGTGCCCTGCAAAGGAAGAGATGGGGAAAGAAAGAAAAACAGTGAGAAGGACAGGACGAAAGAAAGTGGAAATGATGTGGAAAAAGAGCAGTTTGGAGAGTATTTACCTCAGGCAAAATGACTTACATTCATAAGGTAAAGGAAAAGAAACAGGGCCATGAACAGTGCACACATGTAAGCACACACAACACGTCATGAGAGCCATGTATTTTGAGTGTAACAATATCCACATGAGCTCGCCATGCAGTGCACATTTAGCAAACATTCAAATATGATGATTTGAGATAACCAGATTAACTGGTTTGCCAAAACTGCCGTTAGATAACGTCACAGTTTCTTAACCATAAGAACTGTATGAGCTAGGATATCTATCCAATATCCATCGAAGGAACTAAAACTAAACAAAAGGGTGACTGACTGACAGATACCAGATATTACTTCTGGAAATCATTGCTACATACAAGACAAATAAGACTGGTGTTTCTCCAACCCTCCGTAATCTGAGGAGGACTGTGGGCAGGGCTGTCATTCTCTGTCTTTGTCTCTTTAGATTAGTTCTGCATAGCCTATTCCCATTCAGTCATTCTAAATGATTTTTTAGGTGGCCAAACATTACACTGTAAAAACTAACTGGATACAGTTGATGCTGATAATATTAGGACTACCTCCAAAAGCCTAAGATTCAAATCAGTCGGAGACCCCTCCATCAAAATTCTGTATACTAACCTTGCCCGTCATTACAGACGCGAAGAGGAAGCGTCCACCCAGGCCAAAGGAGTAGATCTTTGTGGCAACAGTCTTGATGGTTTTACCGTAATCTGTCGTCCTCCTCAGTTCCAGCATTCCCCGATCAACTACAAAAAAAAGACAACATGGAAAGTGTAACTAGTTACGTATAGCATTTAGCAGAGAAATATGAGACGAAATCATGGCAGTCTTGATACCATTTGTCATTACGATTTGTATTCATTGTCCAATCCAAATCCAGTTTATCCATGTAAAAAGAGGTCTCAATAAAAACATGCAGACAATTATCTTTAAAGGTACACTATGCAGGATTTTCCTAACAACAATGTATAGATTCATACAAAAGTAATTTCTCTTTTATAGAAGTGTATGGTGGTGTATTTACGTATCTGCAGAGACTTTGCCTACTTTCTTCTTGTTATACTGTGTTTCGGATCTTCCTGGGCACAGTGCGCAGGAGTGGTCAGGACTTAATAAAAAGGTAGCCAGCACGCAGGCGCCCACTGGCTTAGTGGGTAGAGCAGTCATCCCATATACAAAGGAAATATCCTTGCCAAGTGGCCTTTTGCTGCATGTCATCCCCTTTCTCCCCATTTCATGCTTAGATTGTGCTATCTAGTAAGGCAAAATGCTGAAAAATCTGAGAAAAAAAAAAAAAAGGAAAAAAAAAGAGGAAGCTACAAAAGAACTGCAGACACAGCGCTCAAAAAATACAAATATAGCGAGGCAATCGCCAAACAGTCAAAGCTGGGGTTGGCTTTCACTTTCATTTTGATACTTATCACAAACTGTAGCCAACAAATCCGGCATGGTATACCTTTAAAATGTCTTGAGTTTAAAAGACATTATATTCCATGTACTGCACCTCCGTAATCTACATGTACACACACAGAGGTTGCACATGCTAATTTTCACTTACTGCAGGATCCGTTATGGCTGGCTGTAAAGAAGATGGTATTTTGCCGTCCCCTAGAATCAGAATGGAAAGTACCAAGAATTTTCAGATAAGCAGACATACACATTTTGAATCCACAGAGTCAAGGATATGAAATGCAAAATAGATGTAGGCTGCTCGGTTGATAAGGATGTGACAGCTCTCGTTGAGCTTACATCTTAATAAACAACAAAATAAGGACTGAAGAAATCAGGAGTCTTTATGCATTCTACATCTGTTTCCATAAAAGTTTTGCTTCACTGTGAAAGTACGTATCATGTGACAAGCTTATCAAATGCAACCAGCCATGCCCTACCTAAATATTTACTGTCTTCTGAGTATTATGCTTTGACTACAGAAAGCTCCTGCCCCAGTTGAGAATGACCCATTTTCCTGGAGCTTGATCAGACAAGCGTCTTTGGGATAGTCATGAAAGGTTTCAGGAAGAAATTTTTGTACATGCAGTTCTCTCAAGCACAGAGACCTTGAAAACAAAACCTTAAAGGTGACTAGAAAGATATTCAGAGCAGCCAAGGTTACTAAGTGATGCATACCAGGAAGTGCCTCTAAAACAACAGGAGTGCTGCGAGGGCTTGGCAACAACAGAGCTAGTCAAACAGTCACTGCAATGCAGTTTTACTGCCTACTTCGCAAAGGTGGAGCAACAATAAAAGTCTTGGGAGGAAAATTATGAACATGTTTGCCTCATGTTATTTAATGTTATACAAATCTTACATTTATCAATTAGCATTTAGCATTAGCAGTTAGCATATCAAAACCAAACACGGTTAAACAGGCTTTGCTTTGATCAGTGATAAAGCTCCACAGCAAACAGGGGTGGAGCTTTACTGGCTTCAACTACCTGTAATAATAACCCTCTTGGAGGAACTAAAATTACAGCCAAGGAGAACTGACTAACAGATACCAGATATCACTTCTGGAAATCTTTGCAACATGCCAGACCAATAAGAACATTGTCCTCTCTATTCTCACTGAATAGAAATATTTCCCTGAGTCACAGACACTCGGGATATTAAATGACACTGCTGTTTGTTTACGGAGCACCTGGCAAAGGTGCTAATGCTAATATTAGCTTGTCTAGTCTCTTACCATTTCACAAGACACACCATGTCGTGGATCTTTTTCCAGTTGCTGCCCAAATCTTCAGACAGCCACAGTTCATTCTGACGACAGGAAAAAAGACTTATCAAATGATGAACTCAAGGTTCAACTGCAAAGATACCACTGTTTACACGGGACACACATAATCTGGAATACTAGAGGGGCCCATAAATGCCATAAATATGTTAATAAATGTACTCTGTGCAAACAAATGGTTGACCAGCAGGAGTTTTCTTGCTATGAGGAAGTGAGATGTTGACCTTTGTTTCAGTTTGCTCACCCTGTTAAATTAATGACAGATTTACGATTACTAATTCAGGGTTCACACATCTTAAGGCAAGTTAAGACTTTTTAATGCCACTGGGAATAATATTTAAGACCAATTTTACAATAACCAAAATTCAATAACAAAAAAACATGAGCCAACATCAGTTAATCAGGGTTAGGGACAATTTTGCCCACATGTTTGTTGATGGGTTTGCTGTGCAAGTTTGTGCTTCTCACTCTGCTTGTGGTATTCCACTGTCTTGATACCCATCATGCCCGGTTTGGAAAACCTCTCGCCTTATATTGTTTTTAGCCATACCACAAAGTCTTTGTCAAATGGCCAATTTTTGTCGACTATGCACTTCCCCACGTTGTCCAGGGAACAGTGACAGATAGCTAACAGAATGTTGTTTGTTTGGCTATCCTGAGCTGGGTGACTTTAATGTGTTAATGTGAGAAGGATTAGTAAATTATTTACAAAAAAATTAGATGTCACCCATTGTTTTGAGACTTAACAACGCAATGTCAGAAAAAAAGGATTCATAAAAATCTTCTTTCCATGTCTGACACTTTTAAGGCTTTTGAAAGATAGATTTAAGACATTTTAATACCAATTAAGGCCTTATTTTAGATGAATAATTTTAATTTTAAGTATCTGCAGGAATCTGTTGTTACTTATCTGAGTTACCTGCACACAGAGCTAGAGGTTTTAAGTTTATATATACTAGCTAACTTTTCCTTCCAAATAAATCTTCAGCTCTTTAACATTCACTACTTACGTTGTTGCTGAGGACCAACAACACATTGGCGTTCTCAGGGTTGTATGTGATCTGCATGAGGGGGATGAAAGGCAGGTCTCTGGGTGTGAAACTCTTTCCAAAGTCACTGGAGACAAAGATCCGAGAGGTTTGATCTCCGGACACTTCTCCTGTCAGGATCACCTAAAAGCCAGAGCCCCAAATTCAGGACGTTAAAGGTTAAGATGTTACAGTGTCTTTACATCAGGCACATATTACAGAAGTGCTATATGTTTGTTCATGTGGACGTGACTTACTTTCCCAGAGTTCCCAATAGCAATGCCAAACTCTGATCTGATGAAGGTGTTGTTGATGAGGCTGGTCACATCCTCAAACGACTTCCCATAGTTCTCACTGGCAGACGAGTGGATGCAGCCAAATTAAATGCAAATCAAATGCAAACCGTGTGGTTTTTCCAACAAGTGTGATCGTGAGACTTACCTGCGATAGAGCTTGGACTGCCCGAGCCTTAGCATGAAGAAGGGCACCTGGAAAGTCGTCAAAGCCAGGATGACCTGCCAGGAGAAGAAGGTTCAGCTTGAGGAAAGTGGAGCATGGATCATTTATTAATGTGCACTAGACCCTGATGTGAGGGAACTCATTATGTAATCCTCGAGGTTCTTTACAGGCAAACTACCGTGCCACTTTCACACAGTTCACTGAATAATCCAGCCAAGTTTATCCTATTAACATCACAGAGGAGCAACACTGCATGAGAAGCATGTTAGGTGCAAACAGAAGAACACTCACCCCTGTGCCATCTCCAACCCAGGCCAGCGACACTGACCCACTCAGGTCATTGAAAGTATACTAAAAAAAGACAAAAAATACATTAGAAATAAACATTGTGCATAAAAATCACAGGAGCAGTTAAGCAGTATGTCTACACAACTGTGTGAATGACACTAAATTGTGAGAGGAGTTGGCGTCCAGCTGGCAGGAAGGGATGATCTGACCACACAGTTATAAACTGCAGTCAAAACCTAATTGTGAATTTTGCTTCCAGACTGTATTTTTGCTTTGACTGGCACCATGTTTCCCCTCACCATGTGGTTAAGAAGAGATGACAAAGTGTAAAAAGTGAAGCACCACTTATCAAACACACAAGCATTTCAGCAAACACAAGGCTTTGAGCCAGTTGCTCTCAGCACAGACTTGTGAATACGACGACTGCACACCACATTAAAAACTGAGGTCAAGAATCAGACTTTCACTTTGACGACAGTCTTGTGCATATCAAGTCCATTCAGCAGTGTGGCTATAATGAAAATACTTTTGCTTTTATTTTCAGAGAGAGTCCAGCTGCGTGATGTAAGAGTCTTGATTACTGAAACCCATATCAGTGGCCCATTATTCCTCACAGGGTTGCCATTGCCATTTTGTGGGTGAAGTATTCCCTTCAACATGTCCTTTTTTGGCGCTGATGATGGAATTAGCTAAGGAGTGAGTCACCTCACTTCCTTCTCATGTCAATGAAAGTTGTATACGCTCATTACCATTTGGGCACTCGCAAGAAAATGGTGACGAGTAAAGTCAAAGTTTATGACCTTAAGGGCAGGCGAGCATTTCAGTAAACCTGGACACATGAGCTACAGGCATTTATTAGGCATGTATTGTGCAGTTTGCTGCAACTTCTGTTCTTATTTGATAACCGCTGATAAATGTACATTTGCTTATCTACAGTAGTGGGAAAAATTCAGCCAGGCATGTGTATCTCCTTTCCTTCTCAACCACCTGTCAAACTTTTTACACATAACTTTTTGTTTACCCAAACAAAAACCTTTCTCATTCCTTCACAGGCCACTGTAAATCATAATAATGGTGTAACACCTTCATACTGTGATACTGTAAAACTGCAATTTTTTCTGAGACGATTATCATATTATAAAAATTTCATACAGTTGCAATCCTATTCTTCAACCATGTGAACGTTCACAAACAGTTTAGGCAGGTCCGTATCAGCAACTCATGCTGTAAGCAGCTCCGGCACCAGTGGGACCTGTAACAGTATCCTCGAGGGGAATGACGTGACAGGAATTCTGTCAACTTTAGATTACCGAGGCCAAGTATACAAAGCCTGCAATGCAAAGTTGATCACATGGCAGTGAGGAGCTAGGAAAATAAGCAACACAGGACTCTACTGAGGTCTTAGCCTCCTGATTGTTTTGAGGAGAGCATTGCATAGCTGCATAGATATTTTTATAAGCCACATTAATTTGGGGGTTTCACTTCCAGGGTAAAGTGCTAAAAACAGTGAAATCCATTACATATCTGGTGAGACCACTTAGCCTCCTCTCCTACCCAGGATTTCACTGCTAGTAAAAACAAAACACTGTAGTCTGTCTGTATCCTAACAGACTTCCTGCTCGCTAACTGCTCTCACTCTCAAACAAACACAGCTTTTAATTACAAAATAACTACCACACAGCCAGTCACATGGATCCCACTGGGCACATTTCCCTGTCAGCACTGGGGCAGATTCAGTCTCGGTGGATCCTTAAATACAGAATACAGCTCCATTCTGGAGAAGAATAAGATATAGGTCATGGCCAATAATGGAGCATTTGAGAGGTAAACCAGTCTGGCAGTGCTTCAGTGGAGCCTACGTTGGTCTTATGGCATGAGGAAAATAGGCGCTGTTACTGTTTCCCTACACTGTGTTTCACTGCACCAAATATTAAAGACAAAAAAATCATAGCAGTCCAGAATTGGTAGGCAACAGAAAGGCGAGATGGTACCTTTAATGGTTGGCTGAACATTGAGAGAGGTATAGAAAGAGAGATTTGGATGTTGAATGTCATTTTGGATCTTTAATTAAGTATTTTGTTTTAGGGACTGTTCTTACTTATGATGGGAGCAGGGAGTGGTGCAAAAAAGGGGAAGACATGTCAAATTATTTTTTTAAGACTGAGGAGGGACATAAGTATCTATTTTGGTTTAGGAGAGGGGCAGACGAATTTAAATGGCTATATTTTGTATTTATTTTACGACCAATTTTAGAGAAAACATGCATTTCAAATCTGGCGAATTTGGAGGGCATGTTTTCTTTCTAAATCGTCAAACTTACACCATTTATCATAGCCAGAAACAGTAAAAACACAAATCAATATTGGATTTTCAAATTTCTGATAGTCCTCAGACACATCGTGTGTGACAAATAGGGCTGCAACAATTAGTCGACTCATCGAAGGCTAATTGACTATTAAAATAATCTGTGACTATTTTAGTAGTCGACTAATCAGTTTGAGTCATTTTTCATAGAAAAATACTATAAAAGTACCCCAAAATACTCTTAATGCAGCTTCTTACGCTCAAATATTGGCAGTTTTGGGGTTTGGGAGAGACAGACCGACATTTTTCAACATTTTAACACATTTTTCAATAAAATGATTAGTCGACTAATTGAAGAATTAGTGCCTAGTGACAAACACACAATCTGAGCCTAAAATAGTAATATTCCAACAAAACTACACAACAAAGTTACACTTGGTTTAAAATTTAGCCAAAAATAAACCATTTAGGGTGAAAAACAGACTCCAGGATTTCGTCTTCAGCTTTTAACTTTCCTACATCTGAGGATAAGTTTTTAAAATGTAATAACTAATTTATGGTGGAAGGAGATTCATGCATTTTCAGCCAGTCCACAAAGGGAGGCTCAAGAAAAAAAATGTAGCTTCGAGGAGGGTCAGAATTTAAGAAGAAAGGAGCCACCCGCCTCCTCCGGTAAATAAAGAACAGTCCCTTACAGGAAAAATATAGCCGCAATGCAATTCCTTGTATTTGTTATCCTGGGCTTCAGGGCTTACAGTTGAGTGGAAAACAGCCCATCAGGTTTCTAAGGTCACTGAATAGCTGATTAGGCCTATTTGTGCACCTGGTTAGCACCTGCGCATCATCTCCTCTAGGCTCATTTAATTGTCAGACGTGTGAAGGGAAACACGACCTCAGTTGGTAACTTACACGGTGGGTGTTGCCGGCTAACTTGGTGTCAGATCCTTGTAGAGCTTTGCAGGAGTCCGCCTGCTCGGTGCTTCTCCGTTTTATCTTGTGGTTTGGTGATGGAGCCAGCCATGCGGGCAGAGACCTCTTTACGATGCTCGCAGCTTTTGCTTCAATGTTTGAACGCTTCGAGAAAAGCGACTGTCCGAAGGGTTTGGATCCCAGCTGGAAATCTACACCGGCTGTAAAAGTGGAGACAGATAACAGCAGGATACAGCGCAGCCAAAGTCCCATCCTCGTTGCTGGTGTCACTGGCGACAATAAAAAACAAACAAAGACAGAAAAAACACGTAAAAAAAAAACAGTCTTTGTTTATCCCGGTCTTGCCCAGAAATTGAAGGTCGCTACAGCTCTGCCGCGGATGACATCAACAAAACAGTAGTCCTCCTGACAGCGATTATTTCGGGCTTTGAAAACACGGAGCGCCCTCAAAGCTCCCACTAGCTTAAAATTTTAACAAAACAGTTTTAAAAAATCGCAATTTGTCAAATTAACCGGAGTGTCTAACACCTAATATTCGCGCTGCAACTCGTTAGCCTGCATTATATCACTGTAACGATCACAAAATTGTGTCTACGGGTTGTAATGCTCTATGCCGAGAGAAACCGCTGTGATTGGCTGGTGCGTCCACCTGTTTGCTGCTCTGATTGGTCAAATTCTGAAAAAGGACGGTACCAAACGGAGTTAGGTTGTGCAATACTATCATGTAAGTCCAACCAGCCAGAACTTAAACTTCAAGAAAAAGCTTAAAATGGCATTTTCAGCCACTTTTGGTTTTATTTGCGGTGGGGAATAATGTTTACTTAAATAAAGGTAACCTTCAAAGCTGACAATGACTGTACACACACAGTAATAGCGGTGGAATTAATGATTTAGTGCTGCTTTATAATTAATTGTCTCAGCCCCATGAGTCCACCCACCAGGCTCTGTCAGTCACAAAGTAAGAAATAGGTTAAGTTAAAAAAAAATTTTTAAAAAAAATATATGTTTAGTTTTTGTGTTCCCAATTTATTTTTTCTGAGTCCAAAATGATAAACTTGTCCCCCTCATGTTAACTTATTTCAGTATTTCCCTCACCACATGATAGTATTAGTTTAATTTAGTTTATTTTATACATAGACACAATTCACAAGTGAATGTCATGGGGAGACATTTTACATTTTAGACATTTTGCTTTGAATTCAAAGGCGTGTTTACAGTATAGCCTTTGTTTATAAGTGCGATAACTGTGTCTGATTCTATGACATTTCAGATTAATTCCTTCAATATGTACAAAATTAAATTCTACAGTAACACATGTATCGTGCCATGTTTTAAATGAGACTGTCATATCTACACACTCGTGCCACAGGTTATTTTGTCAGGGATTATACATCTAGGTCTGGTGTGATGTTGGGAGGCTCAAACAACAGATTAAATCACACTGAATCTGAGTAATCTCTCCACCAGTGGAACAGTCCTGCCATCGATGAACTGAAATCCTGTGCACAAGGACTATTTTAAATGCTCTGTTTATGCAAATATATATGAACAATGTAGGGGAAAAACACGAAATATGATGAAAATTGTTGTAGCACTTACAATTTGTAATAAAACTGGTAAGTGACCCCTTTTTAATGGCAGATATTTGGTAATAAATCACTTATTTCAATTTATGTCTCTGCACTTGTGCCTCAACAATTTTGAGATAACTGAAGGGTGAGTATGTGACTGTGCTCACATCATTATTATTATTATTATCATTATTATTATTATTAGAACAGGGTCAAAGAGGAAAACAGAGTTAAGATCATATGATCTTAACTCGTGTAAATTAAGTAGAGTGGATGTTTTTATATAGTGTGCTGCATTTTTAAATCATATTTATTCATTTTGCCGGTTGCAACGAGCCACATTGTGTTCTTGATTAAATTTGTGCATGTGATGGGACAGTAGGTCATAACAAACACATGACTGCTAGTCATGTGATGCGGGAGAAAAAAATCCTGTACCCATAGGTGCCATGACCCTGACTGAATAGATTCATACAACAGACCACAAGCTGTAGTCCAAATATAATGACATGCAGTTTTAGGTTTCATTGTACTGTCCCAGGTCATCTTTTCTGTAAGCTTCCAGTTGGACAGTATGGGACTAGCTGCCTAGTCATACCAGCAGCAGGACAGCTGAAACTCTGTCAGTAGAGGACGGAAGGATCAGATGGTCATGCTGAGTATTTGGTTATGCTCATGTTTAGCCTTTGGTATGGCACGACCTGTCTGACAAGTTTGTGAGCCTGCATCAACAATAAAATGGTGTCATTCCATCGCAGCCAAAAATAAAAAGCTGTTGAACAGGTTTCATTAGTTTCATAAGCTCTGAAACCTTGACCTTAAATCCACAACTTTGCTACACTGAAATGTGCTTGAAATCTGCTGTGTGTTTTTGAGTCTTGCTTGTGTTTTTCTTAATTCCCATATTAACTCAGAAAGCCAAACAATCTGATCTGTGGAGCAGCATTCCTCCACAAAGGGACTGTACAATGGAGTTGCAGCCCCTCCCCCACGGCAGCCCAGTCAACTATTAAAAGGTGGAGAACAAAGCCACTCTTATTCCTTCGAGATGTACTCTGTTAGGATGAGAGCCGTGCCTTTCTACAAGGACCTAGATTTTTCTTTTTGGCTGCACGGTTTGTTGAAAGGAAGTACTTAAATTAAGGGATGGAACCAAGTGTACCTAAGTTTCCCTGTTTATTAAGCCCAAAACAAGAGTTTCCATTGACCAGAACTGAGGGAATAACATGAGCAGCCAGTGTATGAATGAGTTCAGCCTACACTGATGGGAGTCATGGGAAACACATGGCTGGCTTTGTATAAAAAGGGGTAGTTCAGTAATGTAGTGTCTGTGGAAATAGCAACCTCTAGTGAAAAGCCTTTACCATTACAGTGCATTCACCATGGACTCATTTTACACTCTGCCAACTCCAATGCTTAACATTAATATCATATTTAAAGTTACAGTTAGTTATAAACTCAAACATCATTAAAGTTACACACATTCACCCTGTGTTTGTTTAATTTGACAGAAATTATTTAGTGCCTGAACATTTTCAAGACATTTTGAAATATGGAATTAAAAGGTTCACCTTTTTGGAAGCAGCATGAAGAGTTTTGTTTCATTTCAGCTGTTACCATCAGTGTGTCTTGAGCAAATATATGAGGAGCACCATGACCAGATTAACCTGTTGAGAGGCCCCAGGGTAAAAGATTGTTAACAGGCCCCAGCAGAGCCCAATGCATTGTGGATGTAACTGGTATGGTTTACTGTACTAATACACCCAGACCCAGAAACCTCTCCTGGCCCCATGTTTGCAGTGGGTCAGTTAATGGTAATTTGATTGAGTCAGCACTGGTTGTTATGTTAAACACTGTGTGAACAAAATGTTAACTAAAATAACTGAAGTCTCCTCTACACAACAGGGGGGACAATAAAAGATAATAATGCAGAACCAGCTTAGATGATTTTGCACCTCGCACAGTATACCGTGATGAGGCAGTCTTCTGTTCCTTAAATATTTAAATAATACAATGTAAGTACTGTATGTGTAGTGTTAATATCTGTATCTGTGTATATTAATGAAATATCTACATTTGATCAATGCAGTAATGTAAATTCTGCCACTGCTATGTCTTGCTTTCATTTTTTACTGCTTATAATCAATAAGCAATATCAGTACTATTAAACAATATTATGCAATATCTATACTTCCATCGGTTGTTAATGTAAAATCAGTCATTCAGTTTGTCCCTTTATTATTATCCTGCTTCTTTTTGTTGCTTCCTCATCATTTTGCTTTGTGTTTTTATACTGTTTGCTTATTGTACCGCTCTTTGTTTTTGTAGTTTACTCACTTTATGTATTTATATACTTGTATATGCTTTATATTTTATTTTTTTACTACTTATGCCTTATCTTATCTTATCTTATCTTAGGGTGGAAGAGTTATTAAGATATTTTACCTGAGTAAAAGCAGCAATACCACAGCATAAAAATAATTTGTTAAAGCCCTGCATTCAGAATGTTACTTAAGTAAAAGTACAAACATATTAGCATCAAAATATATGTTTTCTTACTGGACTATAATTACTGATGCATTAATGTGTAGGCTTACATTTCTTTGATGTTGCAGCTGGTAAAGGTGGAGCTCATTTGCATTACTAAATATATTGCTGGGTAGCTTAATCTATAATAGTGTCATATTTTATTAGTTAATGTATGTTTTGTATTAATAATCTGAATCTGAGCTAACCAGTCACTGATGCTGTCATATAAATGTAGTGGAGTAAAAAGTACAATATTTGACCTCTAACTGCAGTCTAATGAGAGTATAAAGTTGCATAAAGTAGAAATAGGCCTACTCAAGTAAAGTACAAGTACCTCAAAACTGCACCTAAATACAGTATTTGAGTTCCGTACTTTTAGTAACATACCACTACTGACAATGATGCAATCAGGGGCGATTCTAGGATCAGAGGTTTAGGGGTGCTGAGCACCCAGAGAGCTGCCTGGCCAGGCAAGATAAATTTCACTGTTTTGTACATTTTAACGCAATTTCATTCCCACATTTGTGAAAGAAAAGCACAACTCTTTTTGGGAAAGTCTGTGACTAAACCATCAAATCTGATAAAGGTTATTTGAGTCACAGCAAAAGAGGAATGGATTGGAATCATAAAAGAAACATATCGTAACCCTAATTTCTGGGGGAAGACAACTCATTTTGAAACAGCAGCTCCTCAACATACACATAAACAGTATGTATGTTTCTGGAGTAAACCAGCCCCCTATAGTGAGTACCAAAAATACTAATAAGAATATTAATAAATAAAGTCCTCTCTCTGCTCCTCTCTCTCTCTCTCTCTCTCTCTCTCTCTCTTTGTACTGTCAACCAAAAGGCAAATAACCAAACAATGCGTTTTATATCTATAAACTGATACATTGATCCAACTTACAACATCATTCTAGATAGGCAGACTGGGCACACACACACACACACACACACACACACACACACACACACACACAATAAGAGTTATAATGTTAATGGGCATCCAGTCAGTTAGCTAGTCAGTAGCACCTTGGCTTTAATATTAACACATGCACATGTGAGGCCAAGGCCAAAACACACCGGCGGCGTCATATGACGGCGGCGTCACTGACGCGAGTCAAATGCCGCTCCCAACACACACAAAAAGCGTCGCGCTGCGGGGCATCAACCGGATTTCTATTGTACGGGAGCTGGGAAGTACAAAATAGCGCTTTTTCAAGGGCGGCGACGCTGGAAAAACAGGACAATAGCGTAAAGTGCCGCGGCGCGGCACGTCGAGCCGCCGCCGGTGTGTTTTGGCCAGACACAACAGCTACCTTCTCTCATTCCAATTCAAACAGAGGACAGTGGTACTGACCACCTGTAACGTTTCCTAGCTAGAAAAAACGTCAGCTAACTCCTACCTAACAACATAAACAGTGACCAGCGATTAAATGCAGCAAAAATGAGGACTGGTAATGATAATGTGTTGTATTGAGTGGTAGAAGTTAAGAAATGTGCCACATATCCTGGTTTAAGCCAGGTACTGCATATCCCCCACTCTAGAAGACAGCGCCTTTGCTCTGTGCAGATAGAGCGCTCAGAGGCTGAGTCGGGGAAAGGTGGGGGTGGGGGTGGGGTGGATCAAACCATTTTTGAGGCGGGGGGGATGCTGTATTTTTGTTGTTAAAATATTACGTTTCAACCAAGTACTGTAGGGTTTTGACACTTTTCTAGCTTGTTAAAAAGGGACATACAGTAAAAAAAATAAATAAATAAATAAAAATCTCTCAAATCTCACCCCCAAAAATGGGTTAGAAACGCCTATGGATGCAATAATTGTTTGTTTTTTTAATTTATTCATTCATTCAACCATATATACATATGAGTGCAGTCCTACTCTGTTGTCATTGTCATACAGGCCTGAAATAACATGCACAAGAAGGACCTATACATGCATAAATGATGAGATGACAGAGCAAGGGCGCTGCCTTGGACAGGCACCCTGAGCAGTTGAAGGTTCAGTGCCTTGCTCAAGGGCACCTCGGCAGTGCTCAGGAGGTGAACTGGCACCTCTTCAGCAACCAGTCCACACTCCATACTTGGTCTGTAACCAAGTGACCCTCTGGTTCCCATGCCAAGTCCCTCTGGAACAAGCTAATGCCTCCCCCCATATTCAGTGGTGTGTCCCAACACAACTTGGGGACTTCTAGTCCGTACTCGGCACAGATGTTCCTGTACACTATCCCAGCCCCTTGGTTGTGCCTCTCAGTGTACACTGTCCCAGCTTGCATCTTACATCCTACTACTATGTGCTGGACTGTCTCAGGGGCTTCTTTGCACAACCAGCAGCAGGGGTCCTGTCTGCTATGGTCGACCCCCGCCTTTGTAGATCTGGTGCTCAGGGCCTGTTCTTGTACTGCAAGGATCAAGGCCTCTGTACTGTCCTATCCTAGCCACTCTTAACATTTCCTGATGCAAGCCACTTCCTCTAACTGCCGATGGTATATTTTATGGAGAGGTCTTTCACAATATTTCCTCTTCCTCCCCATCACCCCCCTGTCTTCTGCTGCCTTAAGCACTCTCTGAGCATTCAATATTTGGCATGATGTTTCTTATGTGTTGCCAAAGCACAATTACAATTTAAGACAGTGAAAATTTGAAAGCAATTAATAACAATATATTATTACAAATGCATAGACATAAACTTTAAAGGAGAAAAAAAACATATTAAGCAAAGGAGTAAATAAAAAGACGGAGTGTGATCTGTGATGGGATTAACGTTGCTGTGTTGGTTGTCTCTCAAGTTGCGACATGCACTGACATATCTTGCTGCATCTAAAGTGCTGACACTATTTTCTCCAAGCAGATGTTGCCTTTTAGTCTGGTTAGAGAGTGAATCAAAATCTTGGAGTTTACATTTAACATGTTAATAACAAAAACATCCCAAACGTTACATATATGTTGTCCCAATAAGTCTTAGCTTTTGACACGCCCAGAATGTATGAACATAGTTAGCCGACATCTCTCCGCATGCCCTCCAGCAAACACCAGATGCAGAAGTATCAAATGTACAGGTTACGTGAGGTGTTCAAAAGAAGCATACAATAAGACTCCATCTGAATTCTCTCCATGTATTTGATCTAGTGACCATGTGAGACCCTGAACAGATCTTATTCCAGGTCTCAGTGGGAAGTGATTCTGGTATTTGTAGCTCATTTTCCCATTTGGATTTAATATAGTGTGAATCAGTCTAATACATAGTCAAAATGCACTATACATACTGGAGATGATTTTGCCCATTGCATTATTAATTTGTAGATTCATCAACAACCTTTGATCTGCCTTTGGAGTTTGAATCTTAATAAGGTCATCTTTTTTGTGTAAGAAATGTCTAACTTGTAAATATCTATAGAAATCTGTCTGCGGAAGATTAAATTATTTTTTTATTTGTTCAAAAGACTTCATAGTTTGTCCTAATTGAACAAAAAGATATGTGCTATATTGTAGCAGGAAACCCTGCTCTGTCTCCACCTGTCACTGGGGACAGAACTGACAAAGCCTGTCTTCTCCAGGCAGCCAGGTCTGCCTGTGTCTGCCAATCTCTCTCTCTCTTTATATATATATATATATATATATCTGTCACATACACACACACCGATCAGCCAAAACATTAAAACCACTGGCGGTTGAAGTGAATGATATTGATCATCTTGTTACAGTGCAATGTTCTGCTGGGAAACCTTGGGTGCTGGCATTCATGTGGATGCTACTTGATGCACTCCACTCACCCACCCGACCACCGTTGACCAAGTAAACCCCTTCTGATCGGGATGTGGGGACTTTGGAGGTCAGGCTGACACTTTGAACCCTTGAGCAGTTGTTGTGGTGTGGCATGGTGCACTGTCCTGCTAGGGGCCACTGCTACTGGGGGGTGCTGTTGCCATGAGGCGGGGTGCCTGGTCTACACTGGTGTTTAGGTGGGTGGAGCATGTCAGGTGGCATCCACACGAATGTCAGAACCCAAGGTTTTCCAACAAGATGGTCAATGTTGATCACTTCATCTGTCAGTGGTTTTAATGTTTTGGCTGATTAGCATATATCTGCATACACACACACACACAAACATATCCTAGGACTTACATTGTACTGCTACATGTAATGGTTAGTTTACAAAATGTGAAGCACAGTCTTCTTAGACACAGACTCAAACATCTGAACCCACTGCACCTCTTGGTCCACTCCGTCCTAGCAGCGCCCCTGTCGACGCCTCAGCGTCAGTGATCACGTGCCATCTACTACGATCCGCTGAAGTTGGAGAAAAGTTTGACAAGCCCAAGATCCCCGAGAAACAAGAGAGCTGCCAAACTAAAGACCCAGCAAAGGAGAAACATCATCGATACTATCGGCTCTTTATTTCCGGACACACGATGGAATCCGTCGCCCAGGTAACAGTTCTGACAGGAAGTGTGAAAACAGCTATTAATGGCGCAAACTTTTTCCCCTTTTATGCAAACGCACCTAGTCAGCGTTGTGTGTGGGACGTGTTCAGCAGTGTAACGGCTTCTTTCTCATATTTTATGTGTGTTTCTCATTAGAAAGTCATGTCTTCCGGATTCACTCTTGATTTTGGACCTCTGAAAGAGCCGCTGGCTTTCATACGTGTGCTGGAGTGGGTAAGTTTTTCCAAATCTTAATTATTATTTTTCCCATATGGCCTGTGGCGGGGTTTCTTACTCATGAGCTGTCCATCCCTGAGAGCAAAAATACCCTACAAATTGATTTGGTGTTTGTCTTGTGACCCACTGCACGGCCGAGGAAGCTATGACACCCATCCTTTGAGATGTAGCAGCGTTTCAAATACGGTATGTAGTTCAGGGGGCAGTAAAGTTTCATCATGATGTCTATAAACCACAAGCTATGTGGCACAAAGTGATAGCTGATGTTTGTAATGTGGCACCTAGAGCTAAAGATGTGTCTTATAACGTAGAAAAAGATTTAAGTTGGTGATTAACTGTTAAGATGCACAACATTTCAAGTCAAATAACAAAACAGTGTGTTGGCTTTCACAAGTAAGAAGAGGTTGCTTTCACTTCTCAGACAAAACATCAATAAAACTACAAGTCTTAGCTTTTAAATATAAAGTCATGTTCCTGCTGTGAACTCTGCACACATTCACAGTGAAGGCATCTGGTGATTACGATGACTTCCTGTCAAAAGTGTTGCACAAAACTAAAGGGAAGTGTGTGTGACAGTTTGATTAACGCTCAATAAGCCAACCCGTATCCCCTCTTATCTTGTGTCTGTGGCTGCAGGTGTTCTCCATATTTGCCTTTGCTACGACCGGAGGTTACAGCGGCACAACCAGCATCAACGTCCAATGCCAAGGGAGTACCAACCAAGAAATACATGCAGAGTTTAACTACCCATTCAGGTGCGTGTGAGCCAACACAAACAGTCTCACACCCCCTTACATTGAGGAACCAGCTCTCTCTGAAGTGTATGTGTGCTTTTAGGATTTTCATAACTAAATATATTCTATCTATTACACAGGTTGATGCAGCATCCTTATTACGTTCTTGATTGCAGTACCAATAAAACATCTATGTTCTTCCTGACTGGAGACCACACATCCTCAGCACAGTTTTACGTCTGCATCGGAGTGTTGGCCTTCCTCTACAGCACTGCCACACTAGTCCTCTACTTGGGCTACCAGCACGTATACAGAGAATCTAGTCGTGGCCCCACTTTGGTATGTTTGTCTGGATTGTCCAGGTTTTGCAGTTTGCTGTTTGTGGTGAAATGCTTGTGCTTAGCCAGGTCCATCTCTCCGTCTATGAATAGTTTGGAGCTTGTATTTGAAGCAGGAAAGTGTTTCCTGTGTTGAGCTGTTGTGTAAATTCAGCAGTGATGGACAGATGAATGCAGTTTTATTAATGTAGTAGTGCTGTCAAAAAGAACGATGTGGCGACACATATGGTTTCTGAATATTTGAAATGGTCTCAACACTCACTTTCTTCAGTTTCAATACGACTTTCTCGCTCTTCCTTCTGTCCAACAGCAAGATGACACACGCACACACTGCCGCAATGTCCCAGTAGCCCTGCCCCCGCTCACTTACTCACTCACAGTGCTGTCTCCTTGACAGTCGACTCATTCACTGCGGTTGCATGTAGTCTTTTGTGGCATGATTTGTTTATTCACTTCTACTTTATTGCCTCATGAATGTGCGACAGTATGAGAGGCCTTTGAATACGTGCATGACTGCAAGAAGAATATTGTTTTCATTAATGGAAAAAAGTTGAATTATTGTTATGGTTAACTACAGTCCAGTACAATCCAAATCAAGAAAAGAAAAGCATGTTTTATATGTTTCCCCGTGGTATCAAAAACTGTATCAAATATCAATATTTTTCAAGATATTGTATTGAATTTACAAATTCCAGTATCATGACATTACTATGGAGGCAATATTTGTATTTATATTGCTTTGTGTGTTAAATTTTCATCTGATGTGAGCTGCTGGATTTCAGTGAGTCTGCTTCATCCTGGAATCCAACAGGAGGTCAGAGAAAGTGCATCTAACAGAGCTGTGTAAATGAAACAGGGAAGGGTGTGGTCCCCAAGCAACTAAGCAATATATTGCACTCTGTCCAAGAAAGCTGCCTGACCATTGTGGGTGGTTTAATGGTTTTAATCTGATATTTTTTCTTTTCTAAGGACCTGCTGGTGACTGCAGCCTTGGCCTTCATGTGGCTTGCATCATCCTCTGCTTGGGCTAAAGGCTTGTCTGATGTGAAGTGGGCCACCAGTCCTACAACCGTTACGTCTCAGCTTAATTTTTGCGCGGCTGTCAATAAGTGCAGCCCAGGTGCCACACCTCATATGGGCCGACTAAACGCCTCTGTGGTAAGTTGTCCGTCTGGTAAGTCTTTTTCAGACGTGGTCAAACGTGTGTGCACAACGACAGCCTCAGATATTTAACTCGTGTCTTATTCTTCTGCAGATTTTTGGGTTTCTTAATCTCATCCTGTGGGGCGGGAACTGCTGGTTCATTTACAAGGAAACACCTTTCCACAAATCAGCCAATCAGCCTGCAGATGTGGAGGGGGTTGTCAGGCCATCGTAACCACACAGCTTCCTCGTTTCACAATTTTCTAACATGTAGTGTTATTAAATGAGTCATTTGTACTAATTGTTAAAAAAATACTGCAGATTACAAGATACACATATTCAGAACAGACTGATCCTTTTTTGCTACGTATTAATTTTATATTTAGGATTTGAACTTTTTGTAGTTAAATCAATACAGGAAATTTTTGCAGTCAAATGTTTTTCAAATAGATGCTTGTTTTTCCTGTTTTAAAGGTTCTGTTGTAACTTAAAGAAAATTCTTATCATTACTGAACCCTCTCTGTGAGGGCATTAAGTAAACTGCAGTCAGCCTCCTGTTACTCACACTTCCATGAGCACGAGACTAACACTGATTGACCATCATCATGTTGACGGAAGCCTGTAAGATAATTTCAGTCACACATAGAATAATGTCACTATCTGCAATCTTTCCATATTTCATTTGGACCATTGGTTCCATGATACTAAGTGGCTTTTGCAGTTTACATTACCAGCTCATGTTACAAGTAACCATGTAGAATAGCTAACATTAGCTGGCTAACATTAGCTCAGGCTGTGGATAACTCATTGGCTGCTGCTGCATCACTTTTGGCTAGTAGAAACCACTTTGTACCGTTATATCATTTATTGTTGGCTAAATAAGCACCAGTTGTCATATTACATAAGTTGGTATTGTGGATCACGTTAGCTGGGGAGGTAATTTGGCAAGCTAGCCAACCAACAGATCCACCCAGATCGTATTTTGCTAGTAATAATGTTAGCGATCAAGCAAGCTAAGGTAGCCAGCTAGCCGTAAGCCCAAGTAAGCTGCGCTTTATTGATCCGGTGTAAGTTGCTGTGTGTAACTTAGCTGATAAAAGTCATTTGCAAATAGTAGGGTTTCATATAAAACAATTATACCCAGGTATCGATAACAAAGTGTCCCTTATATCTCAGATGGTACTGAAGATTCAGCCATTACTTTTGGCTAGTAGAAAGCACTTTGTACCATTATATGATTTAATGATGGCTAAATTAGCACCAGTTGTCATAAGACACAAGTCGGTATCATGCATCATGTTAGCTGGGGAGGTAATTTGGTAAGCTAGCCAACCAACAAATCCACTTTTGCTAGGGATAACATTAGCGAGTAAGCAAGCTAAGGTAGCCAGCTAGCTGCCAAAGTAAGCTGCATTGTATTGATCTAGTGTTGGTTGCTGTGTGTAACCTTAGCTGATAAAAAGTCATTGCAAATAGTAGGGTTTCATATAAAACAATTATTGGTTAAAAAAAAAAAAAAAAAAAAAAGTTACATAGGCCTACAGAACCTTTAACATATTTATACCCAGGTATCAAAAACAAAGTGTCCGTTATATCTCAGATGGTACGGCAGATGTGGACTGCAACCTTCCAGTTGTCAACAGCCTGTCATTTCAGCCATCAGCTTTATCTTAAAAAACAAAAACAAACAAAAAAAAAACTCAGGGCTGATAAATATTAAATACTTGAAGTGCATTTATTATTTACACGAGTCTAGAGAAAATCCTGTTTCTGTCATCCTAAAACATGTAATAGGCATCACTATATGTAGTTACAATGAAGTAATGTTAAAATAGTTGAATCCAGTTGCCATGATGAGATTATTTGTGAAAGGGTGAAAGTAATTTTATTTCATTTTTTTGTGTGTGTTATGTTGCACCTCATCATTTCACTATATAAATGAAATGTTTTAGCCCAACATCTGAATGGTATGTTGAATGTAGGGGATGTATGTGGAGCACGTTCGCTCTTTATGAATTTTACCTTTAAAAATTATGAGTTATTAGGCAGAATTTCCAATCTTTTTCCTAGATGTTTAGATTTCTAAATAAATAAAATACCCCAGCAAGATACTACAGTATTTCAAAGCCAATGTATTACTAATTGTACAGCCTTAGCTAGTGGTGAGTAAAAATCGACTGATTTCTAGCCTGTAACTAATTAACACTTTTTCTTGTGTTTGCCTGGCTTCTACCTCTATTTTGTTATAAAACGAGCTCTTTTCTTTATTACTGCCATTGTGATGATTTCCCACTTTGATAAAGCCTTGCTTGATTCAGTTACTAGTTTAATCCACCACTGCGTTGATAAAAGTGTCACATGAATGAGACTGAAGTTTCTGTTGCAGTCCAGGAAGATACTGCATGGTCATGAAATGCTGTGCATCATTAAAAGGAAGAACTGGACTTGTTACGTGTCTGATTTTATGGTTGATGGTTTTACTGCTGATAACACACATACTGAACATAATGTTTTCATCATACAGGTGAATAAGATCTAACACTTCTCACACACTGAGCATTAGATTTACAAAGTGAACTGTAATTTGTCAAAGAGCTGATACTGTTTTATCAGTAATTAGGCATTAGACAAGGCCAGGTAACATGCAGTGCAGTTTGACACTCACTAGGTGGCAGACATGCCTCTTCCATCAGGCATCATCATTCAGTGAAGACAAAAACATCACACACACATGCATGATCCTTCGTGAGAACCTCTTCAGTCCAGTGAAGTGATGAATTTGAGCACCTTGAACTTTGTGAAACTGTGATGGGTATATTTCACTGATCTTTTAACATTTGATACACTAGTAAGTTAATCAGAAAAAAATATTATGATTCAGCTTCACAAATTAAATGCAAAAATCCAAAGTGCAATTCAACTAAGAAAACAGGTGTGCAGGCCTTGGGCACGTGTTGGCTCTTTGTGTTACTACCCTATATCTGCTTTTGTGCAGAGCCATAGATTTCATCTTTTGCAACCCATCCCTCCAGGTGGGTCAGAGGAGATTTCCTCCAGAAACTTAACAGCTAAACTCATTTTAGAGCATTTTGGAACAAAAATCTTGAATCAGGGCTCTAAAAGGTTTGACGACTCTAGGTACGAAAGGGAGCCATCTTACGATTGAGGGTCAGGTAGAGTGCAGACACTGTGACTTTTTTATGACATACTATTATGTTTTAATAACTTTTTTCATTGCACACTGTACTATGACCTTTTTATGACATTTTTATGTCATACTAACACTTCAAAACTAGAACACTGTACACTGATATAGCCTACAAATCACTCTCATCATACATTCTAGTTTTACACTTTGTAACACATTTAAAAGTAATAAAGTAGACAGTACAGTGGCTACAGGCTGTACATAGCCTACAGTAAATGACTGACAATGATTATACCTCCCCACAGCATTCCAGCAACAGCTACTGCTGGGGTTAGCCTTGCACAAACTGCATGTTGAACTGCAGTTCATAGTTATTTTGGATGGCAGTGCGTGGTTGCCTGTCTTAGCTTAGCTTTATTTTGGAGGTGACATTTTGAACATACTTGAATATGGGTGGGTGACAACTGCTTAGGAATCTCTATCCTTATTACATTCATTTTCAATCAGACATGTTTTTAGTATAGTGGTTGTAAAGCATATATGCAATAAAACATTTTGCAAGGAAGCCATCGCTCTAAAAAATAGTCCACTGGTTCAGCTTTAACAAATTAAGATAACAAGTTGCATGTATCTTTCTAAGTAGCTCCAACTCTGGCACTCTTGAGTGAGTCTTTTATTATCTGACAAACTCAGTTAGTTCAGTACAACCAGCATGATTTGCTTTGACCTTGAAAAACCTACTTAATATTTATCCAAAAGTTATGTTGGTCATATTAAAGATTTTCAAACTTATTTATTTTAATTCTATCCAACCCAAACATGTCTTTGATTTTGACCAACTTCTTAAAATAAGTTGTCAACTGACAAAAACACATTACTGAAATAGACATGTTTTTTTATGCTGAAAGACTTTAAGACTTTTATTTGAAGCACTATCCATTAAACCCATGAAACTGTTTTTTTACAGTGTACAATTTAACTTCCATTATGTTGCATGCCCCTGACATATCCAGAATCACACTCAGGCTGTTGTAGATCTGAAATGTATTCTGCTAGTTTAGTTTAGTTTAGTTTAGTTTAGTAGGATCCTCACAGGCTTCTGCATTGCAGCAGCTATTCTTCCTGAGGTCCACAACAACTTTACAATTGTGACAGTGCACAAAAACAACTCACATATAACACTGAACAAAATAACAGGACTAGACTAAAACACTGACACTGACAAACAAGACAGCCCCTCCTAATACAATAAATAAGATATACTTTTTCCATGATTTAATTTGGTACGTAACTGCCAGTTTGGGGCTAAGTTTCGCTCCTGATGGAGTTCATTACAGTGTATGAATCATATTATAGGTCACCTTTTCTTGTTAGCTCCTTTGGAAAACATGAAAATATAATTAGCATACTAACAGAAAACAATCATCAATTAAATGTCCCTGCTCCACAAACAAAGACAGACCCTTCACATCCTGAGACACATGACACAGTCAAGCTTACCTTTGATATAAATTATTTAGGCTTTGACACCTATATACTTTGTCTGTTTAATAGATAATCTAAGTCAAGAGGTGCTGCTTTAGTAGAATTTTAAATCTAAATCGTTTTATTGTTTTCCTGTGTGACGTGTGGAGGGAGTGAATTTCACTCATGCATAACTCTGTGCAGGGTTTAATAGATATTCTGCTGCTGGCAACATTTGCTGTAAATTCTTGTTCAGATGTCTAAAGGACAGTTTTATAAACATCTATACCCTGGTCGTTATTATTTGTTCACGACCACACAGTGAAACGCGGCCGCGAGCTTCGTGACGCGGCTGTAAGCGCGTGGCCTGACGATTTCACCTCGTGAGCGCGCAAGAGCAGCAATGGCCGCTGTGGATCGGCGAAATCCTAATCTCGACGACTTTGTGGGATTAAACTGGAGTTGTTGGGTAGATAGGGTGAATAGTGTACCATCTGACGGTGAGTCGCTCTCCCTGCCCTGTACCTGGTGTTCATCACGTCACGGTGTCCACGTCCTGTGATTTATTTGTTGTTACATACACATAGAGCAGCGGTACACAGGGCGACCCAAACAAAAGACCCGCTGGGTCCTAGCGCAGGGTGAGTTTGCAAGGAATGTTAACTGGCAACAAACAATAAACTCATTAAAATAAAGGGTTTTGGGGCATTTTGTAATGTCTTAATAAAACAGTAGATAGTTAATTGAAGGCGAGCTGCTTACCTGTGAACAGGTAAAGGCACCGTTAGCATTAGCCTGTCAGCTACTGTCACAGCAAACACAGCAACACTACTTAAGTAGGATTTGTCCAGTTTGCTAACAGAAATGTACCAGGCAGCAGCAGCGACTGGACCACAGAACAAGCTAGCAGCTGGCATTGGGTGTTTGATAGGAGAAGTTTAAATAATTGAATTTTATCTGGATACCATTTAAATTTCATGAGTAAAACCCGGTGAAACCTCCTCAAATCTGGAGCACGGACTGATGTGAGCGACTTGTTCCGGGTTTTACTCATCAAAAAGCCCAGATATCAGTAACTGTGCTTCTTGGTAGATGCTATAACGTTAATGTCTTATCCCATTATTTAATGTGGACTGTTTTCCCTTTCATGCAGCTGGGTCCAGTGTTGAAGACAGCAGCAAGTATGGGAGTACCCGCTCCGAGACCATGACCCTCGGCAAAGAAGGTGACTCAATGTTTTCATGTGTTCAAGTAGGTTTGCAGATATAGCATATAGGGAATTTGTCCAGTGATTTGGTGCATAGCAGTAGATACAGTGCTAAGGTCAAGATCTCAATCACTCTGAGGGCATTCAGCATTACCTTAGGTTCATGCGTTTTGCTTTAAAGGAACAGTGTGTAAGATTTAGGGGAATTTAGTGGCATCTAGCAGTGAGGAGTACAGATTGCAACCAGCTGGATCTTTTCCTGGTGAGCACTGCTTCAGTGTTCATTATTTAGGAGAGTTTTACCAGGAGCAGAATTATTTGAAGAGGGTCTCCCCCTCTTCAAAACAAATGGACCTGAGGCCTCTACTACAAAGCAAGATTTGAAGTTAGCGAACTTCAGGGTGAACCCTGGGTTTTCAGTACTATGAAGCTGGTTCTCTTTATACAGGGATAAGTCACATAGCTTCTGACAAACAGAGAGATTGTTTATAACACATGATTTTAGCTGTATTTAAACTTATGCAAAGTTTATTTTAGTCTGCAGTGATAGTGCTGTTACTATTACATTGTGTTTCCATTAGCGCAGCTCAAAATAACATGAGACACAGAACCAGGATAAAACAAATAATATTTTATTAGTAAAATAATCCACACACTGTTAATTGCCCCCCTTTATTATAAATGCCTCATTTGGTCAGATAGACCTTAGTAGTCATTAACTACTTTTCCACCCTTCACTTCAGCAGCAGAAACAGTCTGGCATCACTTGAAGGTGTGTTATGTGACATATTCAGAGTAGTATTATCATCATCCAACTAAACGGTAAAAAATAGTCTATACAAATGTCACATAGGCCCAAAGCTCAGTGATTCCTGCATGTAATTTAAGTCTCAGCCGACAGTGAATTTTTGGATATTATTTTCAATGTTCATTTTTACATTATAAGATTTCAGAGTATCATTTACATCCCATGCCATTGACATTTTACTGTCTCCCAGTCCGAGACGCTTTCGGTAGTATTTCATCTCATATCAGATGAAATACTTCATTCATGGTTCTGATGATCTCGCTCATAATTAACACCCCGCCTCTTTCACATGAACAAGCTCGTGGCTGGATAGGAAAACCCAGAGTTGATAACCTGCTTTGTAGTACCCATTATCCAGACGGCCAATGTTAGGGTTAGTCAAACCAGATAATGAAAAGATATTCAGGGTAATTTGAACTGGCTCTGCAGTACAGGCCTCTGGTCATTTAAACTGGTAAAAACAATGAATAAAGCAGTTTCATTGTTATTCCAACATTCATCGCTGAGGGGCTGCTAATTGCGGTGGCTGTTGCACTGGCTCCTATGTTTGGTTTGTCTATTCTGGGCTACTGTAGAAACATGGCAGTGTAACATGGCTATTTCCGTAGAAGACAAGAACCAGCTCCCTACATAGATATAAATGGCTCATTCCATGGTAATAGAAATACAGTGATTCATATTTTCAGATGATTATACACTATAGAAAACGTACTTATTATATAATATTCCATTTTTGCACGTATATCCCTGTAAATCCTACACACTGGACCTTTAACTCTGTCGTATTCTGTTCCACAGATATGCACACATTTGGCCACTGCCCGGCACACGATGAGATCTATCTGGTGGTGTGCAGCCACTGTGGCCAGGTGGTGAAGCCTCAAGCCTTCGAGAAGCACTGTGAGCGGCGGCATGGTCCTCTCACTAAGATGTGTGAAACATCCTCAACTTTGGCTCCACAGCAGCGACCACGCCCTGCTCGCTCTCCTTCAAATCATTCCTCCTCTAAAGAGAAGCAGAAAGCTGGCAGATGTCATGAGGCCAGTGCCTCTTCCTCAGCAGCATCACCAGTACACCAGCACAGGCCTGGCAAGACCCAGAGGGAGGCAGTGAGGTACTGGTTAAGATTGTTTACTTCACAGCAACTCAGGGAATTATTCTGATTTAGGAGAAGCTTGTTGATTGGTTTTTCATAGTGTTGCTTTGTTGAAATGAATGGTGGAAGTAGATAGATGTGTGTGGGACAATATAACATTTGTTTGTGTCATTGAAGAAAAAAATGTGTTTAGTTTTTATTGTTGACACTGAATGTAGTAACTCTCTTTGTTTATTTACAAGTTCAGTATATCACTGACCCAGCTGGCAGGGCCCCAAAGAAACCATGTACACAGAGAATAATGTCAATCAGCATTTCAAAATGCTTTGCAATCTGATCCCAGTTAGAAACTACTTGGTTTTATGTCATTTGTAACTTGTATAAACCTGAATTTAGTCACAATTTGTATCTAAATTCCAAGCCTGACTTGCATAAATCTCACAAGTTAATTCTGTGATTTACCCCTCTGACTCCCTCTGCAGTTTTCCTTCAGGGGAGAAGTTCCCTCAAGAGAACACTCCCCTCCCACACCACTCCTCCTCCTCCATGCCTCGCCCTAAGGTCCCTCCGTGGCACTCAGGACCCCTGCCCCCCGGCCACTGCTCCTCCTCCACTTCTCCGTCAGGGAAACTCTCAGTGCAGAAGCCCACAGCCGGGCAGTCCAGTGAGTCTCACAGTCCTCTGAGGGGCACAAGAACTTACAGCCGGATTCACAAAAACAATAGTATGTGTGCTATTTATATATCTGTTATTACCTTCCCCTGCTGTGTTTGTGCCATGTCTCTAAACTGTCAAGGATCAGTAAACATATAGTCTATTAGCCTGGGTATTTTATGTTGTATACAGCAGAAGCAGAAGGAGATTGAATCCATAATTATTGCGTTTTTTTAAAAATATGACCATGTGGTGGGCTGTAATCTCTCCAGTAGCATGGATCACGTTGATTGTCTGTGTCCCGCTGTTGCTCACTGACTACTGTGTTTGCTTTCTTTCCCATAGAGAAAGAATGTGAACTGAACAAACAGTGCGGAGTTCTGGATCCAGGGAGGAAGAGGCCGTGCAGCCGGGAGCTTATATGCAATGTAAACGCTCAGTGCCTTTTTTATGGCCTTTTGTCCAATAATGTTACCAGTATATTTATTTTTCATTATTCTCCAGAAATATGAGTCTTTTGTCTGAGAAGTTGAATTTGTTATTTGATACAAAAACATGCAAGATTTTATCATTTGTTTGGGATGGGATGTAATGCTTCCTTTTTCTTCCCTGTGCTATTATTTCTACACAGACTGATTCCATCCACCAGCAGGAGCAGAAATCACTAGGAAGGACTAAGACTGTCGATCAATTGGCAGAGGAGCAGAAAACAGGCTCCGCAGGTCGAGAGATGGAGCAGCTTCTTGTCAAATCAAAAGACAAAGCACAACACCTGGAAGCTTTTGAAGACAAAATAACAACTCAGGGCAGTAAACACAACTTCAACAGCAATTGTCACATTCTCAGGTATGAAATAGGATTTTTTTTTCCGTATTAAAAAAGTTCATTTGATTCACCAAAATACCTCTTGAGTAATCAATACAAATTGTTGCTAAGTTGTAATTCTCTAAGTCTTGGGCCGAGATAAACAAGGGCAAAATGACATGAAAGTCCAACAACATCATTACATACTCATCCTGCAGGTCTCCAGATATACATGTGGTTACCTGAAGTGCACAGCTAACCTGCTAGCATTGTACGCAATCTCTGTATCAACCTGTTGTCATCACAGTTTTCTTATTTCACACACAACAGACAAGCATACAAAATAAACAATCATTGTGTTGATCTGACAGAACATTCAGTTTGAAAAAACACATGTTCTCAATGGTAAAAATGGAGAGTCATCAAGATGCTGACGTCTTGATGCTAATTTGTTAATCTGAATATTTTTTTGTGTCGATCTATTGTCTAACATACTGCATCATTCTCATTTTTTGCCTTCTCTTGCCTTCAAAGCGGGCAATCAGAAAACGTCCCAGAGGAGGAAGGCAACAAAACTGTGGAAGTGGAGGCACAACCTCAACAACCCTTCGACCAGAGCCTGCTGTCAGGAGAGGAGAGTGAAGATGATGAGCAGGAGGAAGCCATAGACCTGCCTGCAACACCCTGGCACCCTAAACCTCTCGGGGTGAGTGCAGATATAGTAGCAGAATACAAAAGTACTTCAGTATGATTGTTAAAAGGAATATGTTAAACACCCCCCCCCCAGGTGAGTCAACTACTCACCCAGTGTTAGATTAAATTTGTGGATAAAACTTTTTTTTTACTGTTATGCCTCCACATTGCACAAAGAATCCCAAAACTGAGAAAATTCTTTACCAACTGAAGTCATAAGGGGCTGCGTTTAACAAGGGGCTGCGTTTAACAACAGCAAAACTATATCACAACATCTGCTTACAGAGTCTCATACAATTTGTGTAGCATAATCCAAGTCTCATTTATCCAGTCGAACGCTCAGTACTTCCCAAACAGACAGCCCTTTTCAATGGGGAACTAAACTGAAAGTGAAACTTAATCTATGCTCTCTTCAAAGCCAGCCTCCTTTGACAAACACTATAATTTTACCTCACTGAGCACGGAAGCTGTTGGTTTACCACTGCCTCAGTCAGTAGTTAGTTTGTGTAACTTTGGTAAGTCTGAACTAACCCTTAAAAAACACCTAAGTCAGACAGTAACACAACACTAACGGATCAAGGCAGCGGTAGATCAGCAATTTCTGCATTCAGCGAGGTAAAATTTACTTTACACTTTAGCTCCCTGTCAAAAAAGGGCTGTCTGTTTGAGAAGCATTAAGCACATGTCAGGTTAAATAAAGCCTAGATTATATTACATGAGTTGTGTGAGAGTTTGTAAACAGATGTTTTGATGTAGTTTTGCTGTTGTTAAATGCAGCTCCCATTTTATTTAACTTTATAAAGAATTTTCTCATTTTGAATTCTTTGTTCACTGTGGTGGCATGAGAGAGAGAAAAGGTTTTCTTCATGAATTTGAAATAGTAAATACCCTTCTCCCACCAAAACTAGCAAGTGTATGCAGATTTTATAAACAAAACTGCTTCTAAATGGGTGATAGACTGCTTCCCCATTGCCACTAGACCAGAGTTGTGTTCTTGGCTCTGCAGTAGTATACTATTCTGCCCATCACTGACCATCTGGAAAACAGGTTAGTAAACAGTAGAAAGCAGCCTGGAGGCCAGTGAAATGTTACAGTGGTTACTTCTTTGTGTCAAACTTGTTGCTGACTACATTTTGAATGATGTTCAAGTGCTGCTTGGACAGACGGTATTTTTTAAGGCCCCATCATCGCACCTACAAAGGGGGTTAAAATTAGCCCATTCCCCCGGTGTCATATTTCCATTGCTGCTAATGGAAGCCGAAGGGACCTGGTGATGATAAATACCCGTGACTGCTGCAGAGTCATCTGTCCTGGGAGTAAATGTCGTTTGTAACCTTTCCCATTTAGTACAAAAGCCAAATGCTGGTGGGTGTTAGTATGTTTTTTGTCCAGTGGGAGAGGGGCTATGAGTAGCTGACATACAAATGGCTATTTGGGGGGTTATGTATTCCTTTAAGAGAGATTTTAAAAAAAAAAAAAAAAAAAAAGATGTTTTAATGTAGAGAGTGAAAATCACTGGGCGGATGTAGTTTCCTTCTCTCATTTGAAAACAAAATGGTGGGACTCAGTCGATTCTTTTTAAACTCACTGTTTACACCTCTCAAAGGAGGCATAAGTGTGTCTGTATTATAAAACTGTTTCTGTTCTGCAGCTATGCACTTTTGGATGCCGCACATCAGGTTGCAGCATCTTCACCTTCGACCGACGTTTGCACCACCTGCGGTTTGCCCTCAGTGCTATGTTGGAGCACCATGTCAGCACACACTTATGGAAGTGAGTAACACTACTTTATTTTATTGAAATTTTATGGAAATATCACCTATTTGAGCATGACTATGTGAAGGAAAGAGATGCTCAGTGAGTCAGGGAACACTAAGCTAGGATCCACTACATTTTTTAATGATCAGATGAGAAAAGGACAGATGTTAACTGGATACTCTTATAAAAATGGCAAGAGTATCACACAAAGAAATATCTGAAGAAGATAAAAAAAAAACTGATTGTGTTGCCAAGTTGGTTGGTTTTCACATCATCAACAGACAGACTAAAGCAGAACTTTAGTGTATTTGCCTGCTTCAAGTGTATTAATGCAGTCAGATTTCAGGACTTGAGCACACAGTCATGCAGACTCAAATGCAGAGATAACATTTGCTAAGATTTGGGAGGATCAGCCACTGGATAATTTGTCTCATAATGAAATGAGGCTGCAGCTGATTCACCAGAACAACATCAGGGTAAGTGAAAATGTTGGATGTCTGGCTTTATTTTCATTGACACTGAAAATAAGAATCTCAATCAGCTTTGTGTATTTCCTTTTAACTTACAGGAAAATGCCTCAAGCATCACCAGGTCTCAGGTCACGTCATGTCACACCTTCAACTGTAGGATCACCTGTCAGAACTGGGACCAGACCCTCCAAATCCACTGGCTCCCGCAGCCTTCAGTCTACCTCACTGGGACAACTGGAACCCAAAACCAGTCAGCACAGATCTCACAGTATCAAACCACCTTCCTCCAGCACACCTGCGAAACTAGGGCCTGGCCGACAGCGCAACCCTGTTGGGCGAGCCAGCAAGGCTCAGCTGAGGGAGGAGGAGCTTATACAAGATGCAAGCACTCCACAGAAAGTTGCCAAGCTGTTACACAGCGTTGAGGACCAATCCCCTAAATACATCAGGGATCCCCCCCTCAATGAGAAGGGTCAGCCACACGTCCCCTCTTCTCAAGGACCAATAAATGGTAGTTTCTCACACCGCTCCCCCCGCAACAGAGGGAAGCCCCCAGGGATTCAGCAGAAGGTGGCGAGCTACCACCACAGGGGTTTTCCCCAAAAGCGCAAAGGAAGCAATGAGTCACTCCCCCTCAGCGCCAGATCCTCCAAGTATCAAGGCTTGTCGTCCCCTTCCCGCTCCAGCCTCCTCGCCTGGAATGGAGAGAATATGGGGGACACGCGGGCTTTGGGCCTGGAGAAAAGATCCAACTCCTAAAGCGTGAGTACACTATGGCTATGGCAGCCAGTACTGTAGGTCGCACAACATCAGTGGTGTTTGATAATGTGGATCTATCCATTTAAGCCTACAATGACATGAGTGGCGCTGAACACGTTCTCCATCTGAACTTGATTGCATGTTTTAACCACAATTAATACATTTGCAAGTGACAGGTGTTTACCTCTTATCTTCACAGCCATTAAAGAGGCCAGTTTTAAAAAGACGACTTGGAGGGAAGGCCTCCTGCAGGCTGCAGCTGCTGCCTGAACGTGTGTGTATCTGTGTGTATGTTTTATGTCTTCACATTTTTATGTACAGACATCAGGAATTAAATTTTTGTCTGCATGTTTACCGAATGTGTGTATTTTTGCAAAATGTCTATTTTTCTACATGACTAAGTGTCTCAGTTTGTTACCTGTGTAAGAATGTGAAAATACCTCAGTCTACTCATCATGCTGCTAAAATGAAAAGTCATTCAATGGCAAAACAATAAAAACTCTTGGATCCTTACAGCCCTGTGTCTTCTGTTATTTAACTGTGGTTCTTTACTAATGGAGCATTAACGATGGTAAAACAATGCAATTTTGGTGAGGTTAGGTTTACTCAAATTATGACAATTGACAGGTGTACATGTATTTGAAAGTTTTTCTTTTAATTGTCCCAATTGCTGCTTGGACCACTTTAGATTTTCTAACACCAGATGGTGCTAGCTGGTATTGGATAAAATCAGTCAAGCAGCTGGGCAAACAGAGGAGTGTTGTCCTTGTTTAACCAGTCGGACACTGTTACATGTATTAAATTCTTACAAAAGTGAAATAACTCCTGCACACCCTCTAACTTAGTGCTTTATTTACGACATTTAGGTGTAAAAACAAGCAATGCCACATTTCTATGTATATATACTGTAGATGGATGGATGGATGGATGGATGGATAGGTAGGTAGGTATGTAGTTACTTACGTTGGTAGATGGGTAGACAGGTAAGTAGGTAGGTAGGTAGGTAGGTAGGTAGATAGATAAGTAATAAGGTAGATGGGTAGGTAGGTAGATAGGTAGATGGCTAGATAGATAGGTAGGTCGGTAGGTAGATGGATAGGTAGGTAGGTAGCAATGTAGGTAGATAAGTAAGGTAGATGGGTAGATAAGTAGGTATGTAGGTAGATACGTGGGTAGAGAGGTGGGTAGGTAGGTAGAGAGATAGGTAGGTAAGTAGAGAAATAGGTGGGTAGGTATGTAAATGAGTAGATGGATAGGTAGGTAAATGGGTAGATTGATAGGTAGGTAGGTAGGTAGAAAGGTAGGTAGGTGGTAGGTAGGTTGTCTGGCAGGTAGGTAGAGAGATGCAGAATAATTTATCCAATCTACTTATTATGAATTATGCTTGTATTTGTAGTTCAGTTTCTTACTTTAAAAAAAGTTATATATGGAGACAGAATGAAAATAAGATGCTTGATTATGTAAACTTCCCTATTGATTATTGATGGTTTAGATGTGGCCAGTAAGTGTCAATGTTAACATACAGTAGTGCACTACCACATTTTACCACTAGATGGTGTTAAGCCATTAATGTTGCCCCTCACAAGACGCAGCATAATTAATCATCTCCACCAAGTTATATAAGCACACACTGTATATAAACCTACTTAGTCTGTTGAACTGTGGTCAGGGGGCAGGTTATAATTATACTAAATCTGTGTGACGCCTCCTGGAGAGACTGTACATATTTATTTGTTTATGTCATATACTTTTTAATGTTCTGTATATTGTCAATAAAAATGTCAATTCAATTCCATGATAAACAGTTAAAACCTACAGGAAGTTTATACATGACACATATGTGTAGATCAGCCCTGCCATAAGGCTCTTTGACATAATGCGGTTAAAATTCAGTCGGTTACAAATTAAGGAGACGCATGGTGTTACCTCTGAAGTGTCCCAAAATGGCTACTCTATATTTACTGTGTTAGCAACTCTACATTAGTCATAGTAACTCTGGTAAAATGTCACAGCTCTGTCCCTAAAATACTCCATGAGCCACACAGATTTAGAAGCAAATGAATACAAGAACATGCCATAGATGTTTTCTGGAAATAGAGCAAATAAAAAAATGGAGTCAGCACAAAGTGTAAATCTTGATCTTTTTATTAAGTCAAATGATCAGTATTCTTTATCTTTAATGCCTACAAGGTTGCACCTATCCTGCAGTCAGAGAAGCTCTTAAGCGAACCATGCAAAGCCATTCCACTTTAGCTGCGAGACCTTTTCAAATTTTATGGCAGTGACCAACCAGCTCATCTTTGAAGCAGCGGTCAATAAACTCAGTGCTTTTAATGCTGTTAAAAGCTCCATTCTTGTCCCGTGGACACTTGTAGTTGCACACTGTTAAGCAGCGAGCTTCTAGCCCCACCACCTCAAGGATGTTTCCGTAATTGCTACTACACAGATGAACGGAGATAGATGTACTGTATGTTGGGCAGAGACCACTCCCTTCCCTAATCTGTGAGAAGGGAACGGTTAATGTGCCATTACTGCAAATAGCAAAGGGCCTGTGTACCGCACAGATCTCAAACCACACATCTGATTGATGCTGAAAAATTGTGCATCGTATTACATTATAACTTAAAACTGACGTAGTCCTGAGAAGATTTATTTACCCTCTGTCTTCAAATCCATTCAAAACCCATTGTGTTTCAGGGATTCATCGGTGTGGGTGGAGAGATCTCTTGATTTTCCTACATTCCTGGCTTTTATAAAAATAATCTTTGACTTTTCTTCTGGACAGAAAAGTTGTTGCTTTCACTGTTGTAAAGTGTCTTTCGGCAAACACACCTTCAACTCCATACATCACCTGATGGAGCCACTTATCTGATAAAGCACTGCTTTCTCCTTGAATCCCTTATGGCTTTATGATACTGACTGAAAATAACTGACGGCTACATACTCACTGCCCATTAGGATGTATCAGTGATTTCAAAACTCCTCCTATGCAGTTTTTTTTCCGACATGTTCAATACATATTTTCAGTGTAACCATCCTTCAGCAGAGTCAAGTGTAAAATACATCCCATGTCAATAAAAAACTAAACCCCACCCTGCTTAAAAAATAAACATTTATAGTCAAGACTTGAGTGTTGAAACAACTAACAGTAGCACAGCGGCAGACGAAATGCAAAATGATCAACAACATCAGATTATACAAGAATACAGTCAGTACACTGGTAGAACATAGCAGTACACAACTAATCAATACTGAACACAGAAAAGTGAGTCTTAATACATATATATACTGTATATATAGATATATATAGGAAGGCAGATTTGCTTTGGAGAGAACAAAGCCTCTCCTCTTCTCATTTATATTAGGACCTTCGCAATAGCACTTGGTTTTTCTCTGTACACAACTATGACTTGTATTGTGAGTGACAACCCAGAGGAGAAGATCACCCGTTAGCCACGGCAGATTGATCTTGATTGACACGGGGTTATTGCAGGGCAAACACAAGCTATTCCTTGATGGTCTGGCAATTTAATGTGCGCTATTCAACAGCTGTAATATCTCTGTATTGTTTTAGTCATTTTAGATTCTGTGATTGGCTTCTCATGTTGCCTTGAGCGGCCAGAGGTTTAAGATTGACTCCATGATGAGAAAGCAGGTAACAGCACATATATTTTAACTCTACAGGGCAACACTTAGGGGCTGGATCCATAAAAATGGGATAGATTTTTCGCCAATTGCAGCCAGTCAGCCGTAGTGCTAAATGTGTCTTTATTTTAATGCATCTTGTGGTATTTTTGCAATCCTTTTCCACCTGGTATTCCTATGCGTGAGAGAGTGGAATGATTCACACACCACCTCTCTGATAAGTGTGACTTCCTTTTCTCACCCACACACAGAAGATGCTGCGTTGCACAGTGCAACTGTGAATATAACATCAATTTTGCGTAAAAACCTATTGCACTCTCCTGACATTTGACAGCTATACTGACAGTTAATTGCAAAGTGCATGTGATTTTACATATGTAGGTGTTATCATATGTGCACTCATGTGTCAGGTTATGTCAAAACTTCCATCCAATTGTGTCAAGTAATTCTAACATAAACATAAATCCAATTAAGATGAATATACTATGAGAATTAATGTCACTATGACTCATGGAAATAACCTGTGTGTAATTACTGTTAATATATTCTATGTATTTCAGATACATTAATGTTTGTCATTTTTGAATATTGACAGAAATTACATAAATGTAATTCTATGAGCTATAGTTACATAAAGGCTCATAGTCTACTTAAGTTTTACTTTACTGAATTAAGTTAATGGTGCTTTTTTGGTTTATTTGAGAATGACTTGACACAGTATATGTAATTAACATACATAAACCTGACAATAGATACATTTTTTTGAGTGTGTGTTGCTGAAGTGGAAAACTAAAAAGCATTGAGCAATATATTCTCAATTATACTTTCTTAAGTTCTTATAGTTTCCAATCATTTGACTCAGTTGGAGAGCAAATGTTCAATAACAGCTCCAGGCATTTCCCTCATAAACAAATTAGCGTCTACTTAAAGGGCATCACATTCATTGCCTGGCTGAATGATTGCTTTTGAACTTAAGCGAGGGCAGCCTCGTAATGACAGAGATACACAAACAAAGCAAACACATCTGGACTGAATTGATGCTGTCAGCATGCAGGGAGCCAGAGAGAATGGCTTTGTGTCGCTGTGACTCACGATAACACACCTATCCCCTCCTGCTCAGAGAGACAAAGACATGGGAAGCAGAGAGAAGCCGCATCCCATCAAAAGACACAATTTATGCTGGGCTAGCCTTGTTGTATTATGACACGAACGCCGTGCTGTTTAATGAAATCACTCTTTCTTGTTTATGCCTGTTTTAAATCTGGCACAATGAATTCAATTCACAATAGATTCAATTATAATTGTAAAGACTTAGTTATCTTCTGAAGGATCCCCTGTGTTACAACAGGTTTTCTTTCAGTAGCTCTTAACTCAGCTCGCTCCTGTCAGACAACACAGCCTCATCAGCATAATCCTCTAGAGGAAACCTGTGGGTTTTATTTCTAATGTTTACCTGCTATTACAACGTGCTGCTTTTTCTACCTACCACAGAGCCAAACAGCGTGACACTTGTCCATCTGAGCAAAATGCAATATCAAATACTCAGTGGCAGTCCTAGACTCTGGAAGATAGAAGCTGACCGAGGCCTTCCAGCACCTCCTGGTGTCGTTTTTCCCTTTTCTTGTTTTTTATTTTGTTTTTGTTGAGCAGAAAGGTTTGCTCGTCATGTGCTGACGGTTACACCTAACATATGTATGACAGTTTCAGGTAGCTAGCTGACGGTCGGTTGCTAAAAGGGGCCCCGCTTAGGGTTTTTTGGGGCAGCTGCAGTGCACTGTATAATGCCATTACGGGAGGTTTAAGGGGTTTTATAGTTGAGATGTCCTAATGCCATTTTTTCCTGATACAAATTCCCATACCTGGACTTGCTTATCTTTCTATTGTTATCTAATTTGACTGTCAATCGTAAAAAAAACAAAACAAAACAAAAAACCACTTAGGCATAAATAATAATTGTTTTAAGAAACCTAAAGTGTAGACACAATTTAGTAGCTCACAACACTAGTGCCACCCCTCAAAACTAAAGCCTTGCAAACTGTACATGATGTTCTTTTACTGATGGAACTTTCCAGTGTAAAATATTGACAATATTGTCAAATTACCAACATTTTGCAGACGGCCAGTGTTTCACTTTTTACCGAAAATCAATTCTTCTTCCTTGCTCTAAAACAAGGCCCGAGAGTTTGTCGAAATCCAGTGCCTTGTGGCATAGTTTAACGGCATCCGACGGCATCAGGGGGAAACCAGGCGGGTTAAGGACGAAAGTTAAGGCGGCGAAAGTCTGAGTGGGGCTAGAGCAGTGGTGGATGGGTCCAATAAACACTGACTTTCACCCAAGAGTGAACTCTGCGTCCGTAAGACTGTAAACCTAAATCCTATTCTTTTTTTCTAAACCCTGGTCAGCTGGTCAGCTAAACTTTCAGCTGACCAGCTGCTCCTGAAAGTTCCCAAAACGACAAGCAGGCTCAGAGGGGACCGCGCTTTCTCAGTTATAGCACCAAAACTATGGAATGACCTGCCTCTCGACATCAGAAAAGTTCCATCACTGCATGTTTTTAAAAAGCACCTTAAAACCCACCTGTTCTCCATGGCCTTTGATCCCGCATAAATTGATGTCTTTTAATTTGCTATTACTCATTTTATTTACTAATTTTACTTATGTGCTGTGCCTTAAAATGTTTTATTGGTTTTATATTGTGTTATTTTATTGCACTTTATGTTTTTATCTTTATTGTTTTTATTATGCTTTGTTTTATGTATATTTTATGTCTTATGCCTATTGTACACTTTATGTTAGATTGTGTACAGCACTTTGGTCCACTGGGTTTTTAAAGTGCTTTATAAATAAAGTTGGTATGGTATGGTATGGTAAACCCAACCAATTCCTCTTTTTGCCTAAACCTAACAATATGTGTTTTTTGAAAACTAAAGTGTATCTTGGAAGAAGCATTTAACAGGCAGAACTTGACACGGTGTCCCACAACATCAACAACCAACACACCCAGGGTACCTTGCATGTCATGGACGTGGAAAGTCCATGACATGCAAGGTACCCTGAGTGTTTTGGCTAAAACATCAATATGTGACGAGGTCGGAGTGAGAATGAGTTGCTAAAACAGCAGTTGCCAGTGGCTGCACAGCACACCTGGCTGTGTAGGCCACTGTTGAAGAGCGGCAAAGAAGAATTGATTTTCAGTAAAACTGCCATTTTATCCAGGTGTGAAGCTAATTTCAAATGTCTCAATAAATGAAATGGTATGGGGTCGGTGCGTAGAGTTGGGTACTCGCTGAAAACCAGTCTAGCATTTTCAGCAGTGTTAAAGGCATTTCTTATACTGATATCGGCATCGGAACAACTCTAGTTTATAGTTGTCTGCAAAATTTGTCAGTATAAGTGGTCATCAGGGGCCCCTTTTTCATAATTTTTTGGGGGGCACCAAACATTTGCCTGGCTTGTCTCTCCTGACTGTGCGCCTCTGCAAATACTAAAATACATAAATTAGGACATATGAATACACTAAGGGTAGGTTTTTGAGCAATTTTCACTAAAACATGTCTGGATTTTATATAATATGCCCATTTAACATACAGGAAAGAACACAATAAACTCCAGCTCGCTGCTTTTAGCTTGGTATTTAACCTCCTGCTTATGTGACTGAGAGAAACAAATGCTATAACCTGGCCAAGACGAGGAGTCTGCAGCTCTGCAGTTTGTGGCACCTCAGCCTATTAGTCCATGTAAGGAGCACGGTGCATGTCTGTATATAGAATTGAGACAATATGTTAATAATCAGTCAGGACAAAATACTTCCCTGCGTCTAATGCGTATCTGCTGGAGGTGTTCCATGTTTTTAATTGTGTAAGGCTTCTCTCGGGTTATACTGTAGATGTGCAATAACTAAGAGGCAACTATTTTGATATACAATTCATATATAAGCAATGATCTGCCTCAAGCTGGTTAACTATTGTGTACCTCTATGTAAATTGATCCCTTAACATAGCTTTCTCTTATATCGCTACACATATGACTATGAATTAGAATAACGATGAACTACATCTGAGTGCAACTAAGTATCAGCTATGAAGTAGGATGAAAATGACCTGCGATGGCCTGTTAATATAATGTTTGTGCTACTGCTCTCGCAATATAAGTGACTAAACGTCTGATGAATGCACATTTTCTTCATCCCACATACACAGATCAGCCTGAGACCTCATATAATGTGGGCTTATGGCATGCTGTTTCTCTATAGATGACTCAAGGTTAACGACAGATGTATTCATAGCCTGGTGATGGCTGCCTGTCTAAGTCTCTGTCCCTGTGTTGATCGAGGAGGGGTAAATGTATATATGCTCTAATTTAGTTTGTTTTAGTTTTTAAGATACGATCTATTCTAGTCATTTTAATAAATATAATTATGAGCCAGCCATTGTTTCAATATACGCTACGTTTTTAAAATCTAATTTCAACCTGTGTATTGGATCATATATATTTCCCACACTTTAGCAGTTTATTTGATCACTTCCTGAGTGCTGATATCAACGTTATATCATCTACGTTTCACTCTCATAAGACTTCAGTAGTTTCCACTGTTCACTGCCTTTCCTTCACAGTATAAATATTAAGTGCTACAGATTAAAATGCTGGAAATGTCCTGCTTATTGTCCTCGTCGGCAACAAGACAGTTTTTTTTTACTCCCTTTGAGATCCTTATTTCCAACTACAGATGAACGTCCTTACTCCGTTTCCTCCCACAAGGTCACAGTCACAGTTTACATGAACTATAAGATGGCTCACGTTGTACCGTTTACATCCAGTCGTGTGGCGTCCACCATCTCATCTCAGACCACCATGGGAGTGTCTGAGAAGACGGAGCTGATGGACTCTGCTACTGACTTCTTCCTCTTGCCCTTCATAAGAGAACCAGCCTCTGCATCCAGATCATCATCATCCTCATCCCCGTTGGGGTTCAGCTTGCCGTTCTGGCCCTGCAAGTCCTTGGAGTCTATGAACGCCACATGCCTGTTCAGCTCGGCCTTGAGCGCTGGGTCTTCGTGGGTCGGTGTCACGCTGAGCATGGATGAGTGGATGCTGTCCTCGCCACGACCCTTGCCTTTATTGGGGCAGCAGAAGCAGCGACACGGCGTCAGGTACAGATACATGAGCACCAGCACCACACTGGCCAGACAGCCCACCAAGGTGGTGTACGCTGTGTTCAGGGTTTCCCCGCCCCCGTGCATGGTGAAGTTGTGAACCTTCAGCACCACGTAGATCGTCTCATTGAAGACCTCGCTTGTCGCAAAGCAAGTGTAGGTCCCGGAGTCCTCAGTCCTCACTGGATTGATCTCCAGACTTCCATCTGGCAAGTCTTGGGCTGTCTGGTTGCTTCCACGTATCACCGGCACATTACCAGGCAACATCCAGGTCTTTGACATGTTCCTGTGTTTGGTGTCACAGCCAAGGGTCATTCTCTGCTCCAGATAAGCCTCTTGAACTGCCTCCTTGAACGTGCTGCAGTTCATATTTTCACCACTGAGATCAAAAATGCCCACTTGGGTTTTTTGTGGGCCAGGCAGAATACACGTGTAGTCGTCTTTGAAGTCCACAGCAGAGTTGAGCTTTCGAATGTGCCAGTGGGCGAGGAGTTTGTAGAGATCACAGTGACACAGCAGAGGGTTACTGTGGAAGTAGAGGCCATTTTTAATCCAGGCAGGCAGCACCCGGAGCTCATCAATGGGCAACACCTTGATCTTGTTGGAGGACACGTCCAGGAGAGAAAGTTTCTCCAGGCGGGACTTTTCCTTGACCAACTCCACGGGGAAGCGAGAGATTTGGTTCTGGCTAAGGTAGAGCTTCTGAAGGTTGAGCATGCCGGTGAATGCTGAACGGTCAATCTGGGAAATTTGGTTATTGTACAGCAAGAGGACCTCCAGGTTGACCAGAGGCTCAAAAATGAACTCATCCAGCAGTCGCAAGTTGTTGGAGGACAGGTCCAAGTAGCGCAGGTGCTTCACATATAGGAACGCCTCTGAGGACAGGAAGTGGAGACCATTATGGCTGAGGAGGAGGTTATGGAGCTTCGGGAGGTTGACCGGGGTCCACTCAGATCGCAGTCGCTCTATCTCGTTGTAGCTGAGATCCAGCACAGCAGTGTAGAGCGGGAGACCCGTTGGGACGGTGGTCAGATTCATCTTGGAGCAGCTCACTATGTTTGAGGCGCAGATACACGTCTTGTGGCAGTTTAGGGTGGATGCCGCTGCCCCTGGAAGCCAGAGGAGAGCCATGCAGAGGGTGAGGGAGAGGACCCATCTCGGACGCTTGCACCAGTGAGGTAATGCTTCCAACAGGCTGTCACCTGTCCTCGTGGACGGCTGCAACATGCTAGCAGTTGATCTAAATCCCAGATTGGTTCACTACGATCCCATTCTCAGAGAACAGCAGGGAGGAGCAGCTGAAGGATTCCCAGGCATTGCTGACTGAAGGCTGGAAAAAAGCAGAAGCAAAGGCGATTAACAGATATTATTAGACTGTAGTATATTCAATAGATAGATAGATAGATAGATAGAAGTGTATATCACGCTTTGTCACATATAGACACACACACACACACACACATATTTATGCCTTGGAGGGAATGTATTCAAATCCCTGTGATACCACAGTGGAAAATACAGCATATAAAAACACAATCAGTGACACAGGTGTAAACAAAAGGGCCACCTCACCACCACGATTCAAAACATGTGAGCTTGCTGTCACTCCCACATTGAACAAGTCTTTTAATACAAACAAACATAAGTGATGCTGCTGTTTGAGATGCTACTAAATGTGTGTAAACACAAGTATAAAACATCATCCCTTGACGCAAATATGAATGCATATTTTTCATCTGTAAGTAGCATTCTTCTAAATATCCTACATGGTCACGAATAAACAAAAAGTAACAAATATTAGCTGTTATTTATTTAAGTATTAAAAGTAATCATCAATACGATCGGTCCCCTTTAAGCAGTATATTTTAATGGCACTTTATAAACGTGTTGAGTGGTTAAAGCTAGAGCTACATCATATATAAGCTTATTTATTTGTTGTGCAAGTAAACGCTTATGCAAATAAAGGAGCGTGCAGCCACAGCCTGGAATGAATGCACAGCCCGGGCTGACTGCAACATCTCCCTCTCAAATGCCAAATCACCCGAGAGGCAGATATTTAAGTAAAGTAAATCTGTTTTGTGCACACTGCAGTACTTGAGTAAATGTCCTCAGTTACTTCCCACCTCTGCACCCATGTGGAGATGCAGTATTACATTTAAAGTAGCCGCTGTAGTCTCGTCGTGCATGTATTGTATGCAATACAAACTTCGCCCCGCTGCTTTGCACAATGCTTCCTATAAAACAAATAGCCTACACACGCACACACCCGCTACTCACGCTAACTCATGTGCATTTACACTCTTGGAGGATATACATTGATTTTCTTCCTCTTCCCATTTCCCTCTCCCTCTCTTTATCTCTCTGAGACAGAAAAAAAAGACTTGGACACATAAACAGAAAGAAAAAAATGAATAAAACACACCAAACATGTGAAATTGTGTAAATATTTACGTTATGTCATATTATGAAATGTCCCTTTCCATTTGTGGAAGAGCCATGCAAACGTTGCATTGCACCATTCTGCGAAAACAAACGAGCACAACATGGAAACGTGAGCGCCGAGAGATGAAGGAGGAAACCGAGGGAGCCACCTACCTTCAACCGGGATGCAGCGATGTTGGATTTCATTAAAACAGCTCCTCGTCTATTTACAATGTTGCTCCAGACAAATTGTCCCTGAATGAGTCTGTGTGTCTGCTGTTGAGGACAACAACGGATGCAGGGAGGAGGGGAGAGCACTAGAGATATCCTCGCCAAAATAATCCTGGTCCACGCGGCATCCAATACCCGCTGCAAAATTACGCAAAAAAGGATTACGTAAAGAGCAGACAACGCACGTCCGTTTTTAACTACTGACATCCACCGATAAGCGACTCTGTATTAATCAGCTGTCTTAACGGAGCTTATTGCTCTGTGCACACACGGACGCACATCCGTCCTCTGCAGATAATTGGTGCATTTCGAGCAGGTCCGGCTCCTGTTGGGTCTCATCAGCAGCCATGGAGATAATTAAGAACGAGCAGTCTGTAGCTGACAAGCTTCTTGTGGCATCTCGCAGGCCTGCTGCTGTCTCCGTGCAGTACCGCTGCAGTGGTTGACGTGTGTTTTTCGGCAGAGGTAGTGCGCTCACAAGGCGCTGTTTACTGAAAGTGGCCGCACTAAAGATGCGCTGCGGAGACGCACTACTGAAAACCCGCCGGACAGAGCTGAGATGAGGGAAATGGACAAGACAAACCGGCCAAGAAAATATCATTCATCAGCTATTGCAATGGTTGTACAGCCACATAATAACAGTTTATCTTTATGGTAGGTTTACATTTAACATCCATGGATGGATTTGGCTACTGAGGAGACCATCAGGCACATACACAGGCCCAGGGGCCCCCTGACCATCATCTGCAAAAAGTCACTTAAATGAACATGTACTGACCAGAAAGACACTCAGTGACCTCAATGAGATGCAAAGGAACTGCAAAGAATCAAAGAATAACTACAAAAGGGGCAAAATAACCGCAAAGAGACACAAAATGACTACAAAGTGTTGCAAAACTACCAAAAGTGACAAAAAATTACCTCAAAGAGATGCACAACTACCACAAGGAAAAACAAAATGACAATAAAAAGAAATGCAAAATTACCACAAGGAGACAAAATGACTACAAAAAGATGCAAAATTACCACAAAGAGAAACAAAATGACCACAAAGAGACACAAAATAACTACAAAGAGATGCAAAACTACCACAAAGAGACACAATATGACTACAAAGAGACACAAAACTACCACAAAGAGTCACAAAATGACAACAAAGAGATGCAAATCTACCACAAAGAGACACAAAATGACTACAAAGAGATGCAAAACTACCACAAGAGACACAATATGACTACAAAGAGATGCAAAACTACCACAAGGAGACACAAAATGGCTACAAAGAGATGCAACACTACCACAAGAGTCACAAAATGACTAAAAGAGATGCAAAACTATCACAAGGAGACACAAAATGACTACGAAAAGATGCAAACTTACCACAAAGAAAAACAAAATGACCACAAAGAGATGCAAAACTACCACAAAGAGACACAAAATGACAAAAAAAGAGATGAAAAACTACCACAGAGACACAAAATGACAAAAAGAGTTGCAAATCTACCACAAGGAGACACAAAATGACAACAAAGAGATGCAAAACTAAAACAAGGAGACACACAATGACTACGAAGACACGCAAAATCACCACAAAGAGACACAAAATAACTACAAAGAGATGCAAAACTACCACAATGAGACACAAAATAACAAAAAAGAGATGTAAAACTACCACAAGGAGACACAAAATGACTACGAAAAGATGCAAACTTACCACAAAGAAAAACAAAATGACCACAAAGAGATGCAAAACTACCACAAAGAGACACAAAATGACTATAAGGTGAAAGAGCCACATAATTACCACATACGCACCGCAAAAAGATTTGACTACGAAGAAGCAAAACAATAAGGAGGCAATAATAAGAGGCAAAACCACCATAAAGTCTGTGCGTTTCGCCCCTCTTTGTGCCCAGGGGCCACCGTCTCATAATCCACCCATGATAACATCCTTATCATTATCATTATTCGTCTGTTATGATCAGCTTTGCCAAGGAGCAGAGGTTATGTCACTGATTCAATACAACAACTGAATGATCAGATTGACGCCAATTTTGTTGAGCGCATTTAAGCTCCCAGGAGAAAAATACATATATATTCATCTTGGTGACCCTTGACCTGTCCCTTTACTGTAATGCCCTGTCAGCCTTCTCCTTTTGCTCTGATATAAAGACATCATATTGCAGTCTCAGTGACAATCAAAACTAATACAATGATTTCTGTGAATGTATATTTGTTGGCATGAAAAGGTGAGACAAACACCCAGGTGGCTGGATGTTCTTGTATGCTTATCTGGTAAAATAAGACATGTGGCTGAGAGTGGCCATACTAAGCAGTCACACTTTTTTTCTCTCCTCATCCGGTCCATCTTCACACCACCATCTGACGACTGAATATGTTAGCAATCACTACATGTTCTGACTGCTGCGTCTTTTTTTAAAACTTTGTCACAATATAGCCCTCGTAGGTTCCTGTTTATAAACTAGACTGTCATTGGTTGATTATTAATCCTGAAGTTTAGAATGAGTAGCATGTGTGCTTTTTATCTGTGACTGATAAATTTGACAGTCATTCTGTATTTCTACCTTGTAATGAAACATTCACAAAAAGCAGCCAACGTGTAATTACAGCCAGTCTTTGAGGGCCTTTAAAGAGACACATTATACAATGTCTGTGGATATTTTGTTGTCGATTAGCCCAGGTAACATATACTCCCTGCTTTATTTTATGGCTGAGTGCTTCAGTTAGACAGCCGGCCATCAGCCTGTCCAGCTTTCCAACAATGATCTCCTCACGTTGCCCATTCCATTCTCACTCAACGTGCAGCCTGTGTTTATGTGTTTGATTAGGTCTGTTTATGAGTGCCGACTGAGCGGGGAAAACCTTGTCATTTTTTACTCAAGTGAATCCACCCACATGCTGCCTTTTGAGATATTTTTTTTCGGGTTTTCCTCAATTCACAGATCTGCTGCAGTGAGCCTGGGCTTTGGCAAAGCTGCGAGAGCCTGTGCATTGCCAAAGAGCTGCTACACCAATGTAGCCTCCTACTCAAAATGCCACCAGAAAGCATTTAATAAATGGATATTAAATCAACAGAGGACACAGGATAATTTTAATGTCAATTATGACCTCATTATGAGATGATATATGAATGGGCGCGACCCTCTTCTGAGTAATTAGATAGAGATATATATCAGGATAGCACGCCCAGTGATCAACACTGTGGCTCCTCTGTAACTGGAATCATATCAAAATCAGCCAGACACTTCAGCTAGGGTCATTTTCAGTTGCATCTCCATCATTTTGATGATTTAATTCCAAGTTCAAACTCATCCGATAAAAAGCAAAGTACATAGGAATCGGGGACCTTTTGTGCTTTACTGTGCGGTGGCGGATCTCCCTGTAGGCAGCTGAGGCAGCTGCCCCCTTTTGCACGGGAAGCATGCCCAGGGTGCCGAATGTGTTAGGTCCAGCACTGTTATACCCCTGTTCCACCAAAATTAATGTGTGTACACAGGTTTTTTAAACACAGGAAAGCCCGATAAAAATAGGCAAAAGACTCCTTTTCCATTGGCAGTAAACCAGAGATGTGTAGATGGCTCTGCAGCCGATGAGTATGCCTTTTTTTTTTTAATCTATTGTGTTGACGACTGTTTCCTTGTCTATTTTTCCGCTCCACCGAAACCAGACCCAAACCCTCGGCCCTAACCCTGTTTACCAAGGGGCGGTGCTACGCTTCAACAAGGGGGAAACACCAGAAAACAGGCCAGTGAAAATGTTATGGTGGTTATTTCTTTTTTATATCTCATACTTGTTCAGTCTCTCTTTCAAACTTAGTGCTGAATAATTTGGAGCAATGTTTGAATGCTGATTAGGTGAAAACAGATGGTAGTTTGAGGTGGCATGTCTTTGCATCTCATTGGCAAAGGGATTTAAATTAGTGTGCTCACCCAGGTGTTGTATTTCCGATTCGAGCCAGAGTCGATAAATACCCGGGTGTGAGTGCCAATTGTAACATTTTACATTACATTAAAAAGCCAAATAGGGATGATAGTGGGGGGTTTTGTGCAGTGGGAAAGGGGCATCTCTAGGATTTCACCTGTAGACTTTAGGATCAGGGTTTTTTTTTTGTTTTGGTGCAAGGCAGGTGAGGCAGCATGGCAGAATAAATATAATTTCAGGAACTCTGTTGGAGCTGGAGTTGCCTTGAAAAGATGTGCTTTGGCAGGTGAAACAAACAGATTTGAAACAGACTGAACTGCAGGCGGACATCCCTCGTGGTTTGTTTTAAGGAAACTCAGTGCCAAATAAATTCTCCAAGCACAGCATAAACCATTTGAAACAGATTTAACTCGCTTCCCCTCTGTAAACAGATCATGTTTAAACAGTAAACCTCCTCATTATTTTGGATTCAAACTTGAGCTGAGAAATAAAGTGGGGCAAAATGGACTGATATGCTATTAATGATCAGAAATGCATTACATAATGAAGTGAGTAAACTTGCAGGAGAGACATCTCTCCCTCAGCAGGCCTCCTGTAAAATGCCAGTAAATACAGGTATGATCCAGCGTGACTGAACATAGTGAGAAACCTCTGTCTGACCGGAGCACTGTAGCACTCTGACTCTTGTGAGATGGAGCTGAAAGTGATTAATGTTCTGTTCGACTCCACTTCCTGCTGTGATAGGGATAGTGTTGCCTGGCAACTGCCTGCGGCCTTTCGTTGACTGTTTTGGCTCCGTGGCAAATCTGAGGTGGCCTTGCCTTCTCTTGTTTATCTCCGTGTACCTGCTAGGATGGGGTTTCTAGCACGGATCGATGTCTCGATTGCTGGCAGAAAAAAAAAGAACGCCTCTCCATGAGCATGGGAACAGACACCTGCAACCAAATATATTTTCCTAGGCTATAATTCAACAGCATATATTCAAACAGGTGACAGAATCTAAATGTTTCTCTGCAAAGCTGTCAGTAAAGGCAGACAGAAACCCCCGACTCCACCTCATTAACCATTAAGTGGTGGCAGCGTTAAGTGACCGTGGTTCCTGTGACACTGCAGCACTTTAGTGGCAAGGGAGCCATTTCTTTGCCTGAGATGTCCCGCTCATATTTCACAAATGGTATTATATGGAGTTAAAAGTTTCAGCAATAATGAAATTAAACAAAACGAAGACCATTTATGCAAGGAAAGCAACAAGAACACAAACAAAACAAAATAGTCAGTAAAAGCAGTAGTCACAACCAGATGTGATTTGTATGTAATTATCCTATTTGGCTCCTCCATACTTATTACCCTCAACCATTCCTGTTTTAGGTATACAGCTACTGGGGACCAGCTCCTTATAACCTCTTCAAGAGTACCTTTTAACCCATATGACAGTCTCTCCAAAGCCAAAATGTAAACACGTTTTTCAAACTACGCTAAAACAGCATCATAAAACTGTGGCTTCTGTAACACTGCAGCACTTTAGCAGACATTAAGCCATTTCTTTGCCTGAGATGACCCGCTCATATTTCACAAATGATATAATGTCATCATGGAGTTACGAGAGACTCTGCAGTCTGAAATCTTTTAATCTCATTTTCTGCCTGACAGGATTATCAGCACAATCTCCTGATCACACTGATGTAAATGATGTTTACATACAGCGGGCTGTTTCTATGCTCCACCTGGCTTCTCTGCTGACACGGTACACACACAGTCTTGTCTCCCAGCCACATAGTTTACACAACACGACCTACACAACTGAATGCAACGAGACTCCATGCTGCCTGCGTATGTTAAACCTGCAGCTGCGTCCACAATGTGGCACAATGGTTTATTTTTGGCAACAGTTATGATTACTCTCATTGTCTCGTTGCATTTGTGAACATGTTTTTAAAACTGTCAGCGACAACAACATTTGCATATTATCACTTTTTAAGTTGATATGATAAACTTGTTAGCAAACAGTTGCATCCAGCATCATTATCATTCATTTGGAGTCGAGTTTTTGGCCACACGTCAAATGTAAGTCCAATATTCACTCTCCTCTTAGCTCTCTTTTTGGTCTCTACCAAGTCCTGTGTTGCTGGAGTCGGAAACAACACAATGAGAGTGAATTAACAGTAAAGTTGCAATTCTGACAGCTAAATAATGAGCTGAAACTAGCTACAAAGTTAACAGTGAATACCAACTGGAAGCAAACAAGTTGCGGGCTTTTGACACTTTTTGCTCGTTGCTGTGGGAGTGTGAACGCTTGCAAGGTAGCAGGTAGCCCGCTTGTTTGCAAACATGTAAAAAACAAACCTACGGGATTCTCCAACAATGTTTGTGACTTTGTGCCAAGTTTTGTGTTTGTATATGCAATCTAGGATGCAGGACACAAAAGAGAGAAACTACAACAATGATCTTCTCCTCTACAGACATTCATCAGCAGTAAATAAATAAACTTTCTGTCCCATCTGTGCCATCACTACCTCACAATGTTATCACATTACATCCCCCTGTTTCATTTTGAGTGGACTACATATGAAACAGAAGAATTTGGGTATCCTTCACCTGAATTTTTTTTTGCATCAAACACTTAATTTCCAGCATTATGGTGATTTTTTATTCACAAATTTGTGCATTTCTACATGGTTTAAATGTCTTTAATTTAACAACTACTTTGTTTAGAGTGTCGTGATCAGCTATGGCTGTGCTTGTTGTTGTTGTTGTTGCAGCAACATGTATTTGAGCTGATTTTGTCATTGGTAGGTGGGGGGATGGTAGATGGTCTGACATCGAGGCAAGATGGCAAGACACTGAGGTGTTTCCAGGGGCGTTTGTGCCCCAAATCAATTGTCATCACTGTGTTTTCACCTGCGTTTCTGCCCCAAAAACATGGGTGTTTTTTGGCGACCCTTCGCTGTGTTTCCAGTGGCTTTTGTGCCACTAAACATGGGTGTTTTAAGCCAAAACATGATGCTTTCCTAACCATAACCAAGTGTCTTTTGTGCCTAACATAACAACACGTTAGCTATGTCGACTGTACTGTTCGCTGCAGCAGGAGTCTTCTAACTAATATCTATAATGCTGATAACCACTAACACCTATTTAATAGAGTGATAACATTCAAAATGGGTGTCTTTGTCAGTTTTTCAACAAATAACCAGAAAGTTTTTTGTCAAATTTTGCCCTTTTTTTCCAAAGCAGTTTTTTTCCATTCATGTAAATTACGTTTTTCATATGACTGGTCAGTACCTGAACACTTGGAATCCAAGAATCCCTTGGAAAGCAAATAACGTGTGCCCCATAGCAAATGAATAGAGGTGAACTTTGCTGCAGTGGGTCTTGACCGTAATCCAAAGGGAGCTGCAGATTCAAGTGATAATGCTCTGTAGGTTCATCACTACAAGCGACCCCTTTCCACATTTTCACAGTTTTCACATTGTCATTTGATACATTTTTATCATAAAAAAAATAGCTTCCAGTTAAAGTAACTGACATGTACAATGCTGAATGGTTTGCACATTAGAAACTGCCTCCAGATGAATTTATGGTTATTTTTCTCACCTAAAGGTGTTAATTGGCTCAAGTGTGATTCTTTCACATCTGGTAGTGAATGATCATGCAGGTAAATACTAGGACAGCTCGCACCAAACACGCTATTAATAATGTATCAGTTTTAAATAAATCAGTCAAACTGTAGTGTGGACTGACACAGGTAACTGTAGCTAAGTGAGGTGTTTATCTCATCAGGGGTCAGTATCACTTCCAGCAGTATCACTTCCCTCTGGCTCGAAAAAAAAAAGCCATGCAGATGCAGGAATGGTCTCGAGAGGAAAGAGCAAAAAAAAAAAAAAAAAAAAGTAACCATAATCTTTGTTTAGCCTATGTCTGGACTGCTTTGGGTTTCCATGGCAACACTTTCAGTTTTGTGTTTGATCAGAAGTGCAGGGATGAAACAAGGTCACTCAACAATCATATCTCTGAGAAAGAGCCCACATGGATGGCACATGCTTCAATAAAAGCAAAGCTGTTTGTAATCTTGGCATGTCTTTTTTTCCCCCATCGCTTAGCAACAGGCCGTACTTTAGCCATGTGCGCTGTCAACGACGGAGACCACTACTCTGAATCATGGAGAAAGGGCTGCAGGTGTCAGCCTACACTATGACCATTAACAATGGATGTAATCAAGAGGCAGGGCACACATTGTTTTCACTCACTAATTAAAGCTGTCACTAATGCAGTTACAAGCTCTGCTGTAATAACTGAGCATAATTACCTCTGTCAGGTGAAACTGTCGAGCCAAGGAGCCATTACGGATCTATTTAAAGCTTGGGAAATATTAAATCTGTAATCAAATGTACTGTGAAGGCAGACAAAACAGAGGATGTGATTTAGCTGTGTTTATATTCTGAATAGAGAGAGAGGGAGAGAGATATTGGAAGAGGAGGCATTTCCCAGTCTGTATCTCTAATACCTGTTAATCCCTTCCTCAGGGCAAAGATAAAGGAGTTGATGCATGCTAGCTGTTCCCAGAGGAAACAGATGATTCTCTAATTAACTATGTGGGAAAACAACGACGATCCTCTGTCTTTGCAACAAGAGCCGTGCCCCTGCACCCGGCCAATAAGATGAGGTCCCCTGAAGAAGGCAGGAAAAGTCTCTAAATAGTCAGTGACTCACTGCCTTGAAAATGTTTGGCTCCCTGTGTCAGAAACAGGAATTCAAAAATGGCTTGTTCATCGTGATGAGGATGTACGAGTTGTTGGTTTCCACCTGCAGTACAGCCTGTATTCAGCACTCAGCCCCACGTTTCTTCTGTGTTTTCTCCTCATGTTCAGTTTTTTCACTCTGCGTCTCTCATAACTCGCCTCTTAGACTCGTCTCTTATAACTCCCCGCTCTGGAGCCATTTTGGGAGCGTGTCAGAGAGCAGCAGCAGCAGCAGCAGCAGCAGCAGCAGCATTCAACACAGAGCCCATTACTTGGCAAAGAGGACTCTCTGTCCCTAGCAAATGACAGAGAGTGTGCACCAACCGAAGTCCCTCTCGTTATCTTTTCTAAGAGCCCATCAAGCCAGAGTGGACAGGTTAAAACGCTGACCTGCAGGCCTTGTTTGCTGAGCACTTGGCTTTCGTTTTTTTCCCCCTTACTTTTCACTTCTCAGTACCTGTGCCTGTGGCCACTAGTGGCACATCAAGCCTGGGCAAAGAGGTCTTCTCTACAGCTCTCCAGTCAAACGGCAATGATTGTGCTCCAGGGGAGGCAGAAAATTGCATCTGCGTTTTGGAGTGGAGTGTAATGAGGCTGAGAGGAAAGCATGCAATGAAGTAACAGGGTGCAACCCTGACTATCTTTTAGTACCAGGGGATTGTGGTGCTATGTTGAGATACACATTTTTCTGCATCTTAAAGACAAGAAGCTGCGTAATTATCTATAGTAATATGCCACCATTTTCTATTGTGAATACACTGCTGCAGCAGCAGAATGAAATATAAGAGTGCCTTTTCACAGTGTACGTAAATGAAATTGTGCCTAATGGCGGATCATTTTCTCCAAAACATCAGAGAGCTAAATATAGCAACATTACATTATAGTGGCGTGAGTGCTATATGATACAGGAAGGGAGCGTAATTGAGAAGCTGAGTGGCTTCAACTCTGCAGTCATGAGAGATTAAGGAGCATGAAAACATAAATCTGCTGCACCTTCGCACGAAACGCTGATGTAATGTCCCCCAGACGATAAAGCAAGGGACTGGATCAAGAGCAGGACGGTCGGAGGCGTTTGTGAGGCCTTGAAGGAGCAGGAGAGAAGACACACAGGACTGAAAGGGGAGATCGTTGATGGAGGGAGAAGGGAGGGTGGCAGAGCGGGAAAGAGCTGGACGGAATGTCCTTTGGCTTTTTCTAAAACAAGTGTCCTGTTGCATCATTAGATCAGGGGTGTTTACTGGGTGCTTTTATTTATTCAGCTCTGGGCTGTGAATAATGGAGTGCACGTTGAGGAGGTTCCTTGTCTGTGGAGGCTGAAGACGCAGCATGCTGAGGGGAATCAATTCTCTATTTTTGCTTGTGTGTGTGTTTGCTTGCCAGACGACTCATTTGTGTGTTGGCTAATGTAACTGAGTGTACTCCTCTTCGATTAATGGACATGTCGATGCTCTCTGCTGCTTCTAAATATAGTCGTCATTCTGAGAGCGCCCGGTTACACTTTCTCGATTCCCATCATTAGCTGGTTGACTTTAATCAGATCCTGGGATGAGGTCATCCCCCACGTGAGCATCACTTCCTCTCGTTCCCCCTGAACTCTGGCCTTCACAGTGCCAGCCAAAACAAAACCAGCCTGCCTCTGATTGCATAAGACACACCCCTCATGCATGAGTGCACTGCAGTGACTCCAATACGAATAAGAGGATTTTATAAACAGGTTTTAAACTTTCCCCTATCTCATCAACACTCATTCTTAGCTCTACCCTGCCAGCGTGTTGTTTATCCAATCCCACGATGCAGGAGGTCAGCTCAAAAAGCCAACTCAGCAGCAGCAGCAGCTCCAGACGACAGACAGACAGAGAGACAGACAGACAGACAGACAGACAGACCCTGTTAAGCTGAAACTGGCCTTTGCAGTTGTTATGTAATGGCTGCTGATGCTGATGGCACTGTATGATGAGCGAGTGAATGAGTCAGTTACTTTGGTGCTGGAGGATGTATCTATTATTCAGGTGCAGGTTCGCCCTCAGGTGCTCTCCGGCATGCCCATCTTCCAGCCAAGACCGGACACTCAGCAGATACAGAGGTCCCTCAGTGGTGCATAGTAGAGCTATTTTTTATAGACATAGAAAAGTCACAGATTGAGTTAAAAACAACAGAAAATAAACAGTTATAGTCTGTTTCCCAGCAGACTGTTTACTAGTTGTCATAGTAGGAAAAGTGCATTAATGATGGCTGCATCATGTTCAGATCTCCCAGTAAACCTTCACAGCGTGGCAGTGAGTCAGAAAGCAAAATACCAGGAGCCTGAAACTATCAGCTAAATGTAATTAATCCGTCATTCATGTGATTATTTACACCTGTGGTTTTCCTTCTATGACATGTCAAAATGTCTACTGTGAAAATTTTAGTTAGATAATCTTAAAGTTACAATCTCAGACATCTCTATTTTGTTTTTGGTTCTCACTCAAGCGGCAACAATCGGGGCTGAAAAGTGAATTCAGCATTCAAGTGTCAAAATTGCAGTTCCCACTTGAGGCCGACTCCAAAGGCGAGTCAAAGAAAAGATAAACATGTTTACAGCCTGGTACAAAAAAACGATTTTGGTCTTGGCTAATTTCCCCCCTTTTTAACAATAGTACGGGCAGTGAGTTTTTTTATTTAACTCACTGTTTAATTTTTTTTTTTTTTTTACGGCTTAAAGTCACACATAATTAAGGGCATGCTCACTGAGTGACAGGCTGTCATAGTTGAAATACTAACATTATACATGTTTTTGTGTGATTCATTAAATAAGTTGTACATACAGTTCCTGCATCCAGTGTGCTTTCCTGTTGTGATCTTGTCACTCTCAGAGACTGTAATGCTGACTAATGTATTATATATCATCTCAGTGCCATGAAGTGGAAAGTAACTACTGCAAGTACTTCCACACAAGTGCTGTTTTTATGTCCGTCATCCTTCTACTAAAATACAGTTCAGAGGTAAATCTTACACTTTTTACTCCACTTGACAGTTGGAGTTACTCATTACTTTGCAGATTAAGAATTTACAGGTGATATTGGCTTTATCTGGAATGACTGTAACATAGTAGTCCTTCTTATGTTAATTAATCAATAATAATCCAGTTGTGAATACAACACATACAAGCTGAAAACTCAACTCTGATATATTATCACCTTTCAAGTTGATATGCTAAACATGTTAGCAACTACTTACTTCTTTACACATGCAGCAGCTATGGATTATCATTTATTTGGAGTCGTGTTTGTGACTACCTAGCAAATGTCCACATTTCGGTCTCTTTTTTACTCTGTTTTTGGTCTCCACCGACTCCTAAGGGAATCATTTAGATCATCAGCTGCCAGATGCTCCACTATATTCACCAGCTAGTCATTAACTGTGTCTGCTGTTTGGTGCTGAGCAGGTGTGTGCAGTGGCTTTTTAGAGCTTTTTTGTTCAAAACAGCTATATGTGAAAACCAAAACTTAATTTAAAAAATGCTGCAAACCTCCATGGGGCTGAGGGAACAGCAGAGAATCATATGTGGGGTTGTCTCTATGATTGACACCTTTCACTTTACATGTAGTCATTCATCCGTTATCTATATAAAAATAAAGATTAGAACAGCTTTAACTCGTATTTTGAATATTGAGCTTGTAACAGAATTTTCTTACAGTGTGGTTGCAGCTTAGTCGCTTGAGGAAAATGTTTGGATTATTCGTTTCAGCAAACCACGGATACGTTACATTGCATGTTTTATATGTGTCATATCAACGTTTCAAGAGTGACGTATTATATAAGCTGACTGTCAAGTGAAGGTGGAGGGAATGGTGGTTCCTGTGACGCTTATGCAGGACACCTGCCAAGCTGCAGACCACTGTTCAAAACCAACATCTGTTGTTTTGTGGCGATCCTTCATGGCGTTTTCCCCAGTGTTTGCAGCATCGAACCTGGGTGTTATTTTACTGAACCTGGGTGTTTTTAGTGGCACATCGCGTTGTTTCCCAGGGCTGTTTGACCTACCAGACTTGGGTGTTATTTTACTGACCCGTACTTGCTTTTCCAGCAGCTTTTGTACCACCAAACGTGAGTGTTTTCAGCCAAAACATGGTCTTTTCTTACCATATCCAAATGATTTTTGTGCCTAAACCTAACTACATTTTCACCAACTGAAATCTTGCAGTTGGGTTGGGTAATATTACATTTTACACCTGTGAATACTTCTTCCTGTTCTTTTTGTTCTGGTCTTCTTTATTTTGTGATTAAATTGAGGTTCCTTTGTCCTTCAGAGGCATCGGGTGACTCATTTGGAACAATGCTACTGCAACTCTAGTACAATCAGATTTGGTGTCTGACATCCATGTCATGATAATGGCTATCCATGGTCCTGGGGCGTCCTACACACTGCAAACAAAACCACAATCAAGAGAAATAACCCGCTCACAAGAGCTCTAAAGAGCTCTACTGTAAATTAAACAGATTTGTTTCGTGCCTCTGTCAGTCTGTAATAATCTTCAGCTTTGGGAACAGCCTTGTGGCAAGCTTTAAGGGATTTAAAAGGCTCTACTTCTCTTGCTGTTGCCTCTATTAATCACAGCCCTCTGCTCTCTGTAGTGTGTGGACATTTTCTGGGAAACCGGGGTTTAATGCAGGGTCATTATTACAATTCCATCCTGTTTCTGCTGTCATTACCACAGAGCAGTGTGCTCGGTGACAAGTACAAATAAAACTCTTTCTCTTGAACAAATACACAGGAAAAACATTGTGAATCTTAGAAGATGTGCTGCCCTTGAGCACTTGACTGTCCTTTCCTTGTTAATGGATTTCCACTTCTAAGTTTATTTTTACTTCTGATTCGGCTTTAAACACACAGAGAAAGATGTTTTAGTTCCTGTATGTTGTCAGAAATAGATATCCTGTAGTTTAAAAGATTTGACACCCCACAATTAACATGCAAACCTACGCTGTTTATTGTCCAGTCCCTGAATACTGTATTATTGTACCGTCATTTTGTAATTTGTGCTAAAGCTTGAATCACATTTGAAAGGCTTTGAGTTAAGCTTCTTATTTTTTTGTTATTGAAAAAAAACAACAAAAAAAAAACATGGTATCCCTATGGGGTATAAGCAGATAATAATTATATAGCAATTTTATTTTAATGTTAATAAATGATTAGTTTGAAAAATATTTTAGCAATAATGGTCACACACAACAACATGTTGTCATACTGTCAGTCAAAGCATAGTCACTTCATTTGACAAAGAGGAGATAATGTCATTGATCATATGCAATAAAGGTCAGTAAAGCCAGAAGAAAACAGATATAATTACACAGATGACACTTTTTTTAATGTGTTCCTGGTAGGCAGTGTTTGAACTAGAGATGTACCGATACCACTTTTTCCTTCTCGATACCAATTCCGATCCCTGAACCTTAGGTATCTGCCAATACCGAGTACCGATCTGATACCAGTGCGTAAAATAAAAATGGATGGGATATGAATTGTTGTGTCTCAACTCCTAAAACTCTATGTAAAATATTAAGAAATTAATACATAATGGTAGAATGAATGCCATAAAACTTTTTTATTATTATTTTTATTATTATGCAGTGTTGACACAGATCAAGACACAGGTCAAAGAGCAGCCACACAATTTGGTAAAAAAGCCATTTTAAAGGCTACAGTAGAATGCTTTTTAAACTCCGCTCCACTCCCGTTTCGTTTGCCTGTAGCGTGCGTATGTGTAATGACGTGAGGCATTATGTGGTATCGGATTGGTCATAGGCTGTACTCGCTGATACCCGATACCACATATTAGGCAGTATCGGAGGCATTTCCGATACTGGTATCGGTATCGGTACAACTCTAGTTTGAACTGAGGCCAATTATAGCATGGAGATTACTGTCAGATACCGTAGAGGATAAAAATAATCCTCAATGCTAATCTTCTCTTGTATTAATATATGATAGTAAAGAATAAAAGAGGAGCTGGGAAACAGATTGTAATGTGCAGATATATATATATATTTTTGGCATGTGCCACCTGATGATTGCTGCAGTGACTCAAAAGAATAGTTCGTCATTTTGGAAAGTCAATAATTCCAAATCAGCTTTCCAGCCTTACGATCTAAATGCATCCTAGTTAATCTCTTTAGAAAACTGATGTTTGTATGTCAAGTCTCTGAGCTTCACAAGCATCTACAGACAACCTACATCACTTACCACAGCGAAGATAAACTGCATATAAAATAAGTCAACCATCTTCCCTGTCTTTGGTCATGAAAATAAAATACAACAACTCAAAATTGGGGAAAGGGTACTTTGCGAAATAGTGTGAACCACCACAGCCAATGGCATAAAGTTATTGTGTTCCTTTGTTTTGTGAAGACAGAGATGGAGATATGCATGCTTGCAAAGATTTCTGTCAAGCACAGATCAACTTGACAGCTACAATCTTGTTGCAGCACAGCTTACAACACAAAACTACCAACACCATATAAAGTAGGTCGGTTCACTGTTTGCCACCATGTTGCTCTGACATCATGTGTGTTTATGTTGGCGAAATTGGGCTTTCCAACCTGGAATTCTGACTTAAATGACTGTTTCATAGCACTTTTCCGTGTTGTCTGTGTTTCCCTAAGTTCAGAGTACAATGGATTGCAGCATTAGATGACAAGATTGATGCCTGTCTCATGTTTGTCTCTAACATAAAATGCTACAACCAGTAGGTGGTTAGCTTATCTTAGCCTAGCTTAGCTTAGCACAGAAACAGGAAACATGGTAAACAGCAAGCCTGGCTCTGTCCAAGCAAAACAAAATCCACTTGCCAGTTTTATCTTTTTTTTTTTTTTTTACATCTGTGCAAAAAACTAATCACAAAGCTGTTAGCTAACTGTTTCCCCCCGTTTACAGTTGTTGTACTAGGCTAAGCTAACTACTCGTTGTAGCTTTGTATTTAACAGACAAACATGGGAGTGATATCAATCTTCTTATCTAACTCCTGGCAAGAAAGCAATTAAGTATATTTCTCAAAATAATCAGCAATTGCTCTTTCCTATGTTTTTGTATTTTGCAGTCTGCAGTGAAAAAAGAAATGCAGTATACTGTAAACTTGTACGTTTGCTGCTGTGGCAGAAGTCAAAATGTGTTTTAGGTTGTTGAACCATCATGTCTGAGTGCCCGACTAGCTTGCAGGCTGCTTGGCTGATTTCCAGTTTCTCACCCTTGTGAATGCTGACAGCTGGCTTGCATTATTAACTGTGCAGCATCTGTCTGGATTTCACAACATCCCGCCTGCAGGACTCAGCTCTCTCTGGCTCTAATGAGGACAGAAGACACGAGCAGGATGGCAGTGGAGAGGAAACATGATGGCTGAGAGTAAAACAGCTTCTGTACATACCAGAGCTGGGACCAAGTCACAAGTAGCCTCAGTTGCAAGTCTTTGCACTCAAGTTTTGAGTCAGTTGCGAAGTCCTACACTTTGAGTTTCGAGTCCTGAACAAGTCACATGTAATGTAGTTTTAACAACTGGGTAATAATTTATTAATAGTAACAGTAATAATATAACCTGCACGTTTTACATAACCCACTGTTATTTGTTTTTTGTTGACGACTGTATAGTTTTTGTACATGAATGAAATTATCTTTGGCATAGTTTTTGTCTTGACTGCAGCCTGTGAGTGATGGAGTTACCCTATTGGTCAGAGTGAGTGATGATGTGAGTGTTGGCGTTTTGCGCTGACAAGCCTGTATTATATCCTCAGGGGGTTGTTTGTTTTCAGCCATACTGTGTATTGACTGCTGTTATAGTTTGCCATGTCGTCCTTAAAGGCCTGTACAGCTGTCCTGTTTATGGCTGCTGTTCATTCATTAAGAAACTATCACATGCCATTATAGTGCGATGGCTGTGTGACCTCCACCAGTCATGCAAGGGTGTACATCACTGGCTGGAGCTGAAGAAGCGAGGGTTTGTTAAATGATCTGTGGGTACAGCTCCAAAGAAAGCAGGTCCCCTCTGCTGTGTGACTCTGTCAAAGTGTACTGTTTTTCATCTTAAAATATATTTCCATGAATTTCTTTGGACAGCAATATTAGAGCTGGGGCTGCAAAAGCATCTGTGAAAGTCTGTGACTGAGTGAATCCTACAACTTCCTATTTCAAATAAAAAGTCCTCTTGCGTTTCATACCCAGTCCAGCCATCATTAAAAAATTGTCTTGTTTCAAACCAGTGCTCGGTAACGTAATGTTAGTTCCTCATGATTCTCTCCTGCAACTTGATTGGAAGTGTCATGATCCTGGTTTATATTCAGTTATCTTGTGGACTTTGATTTGGGTTTTCATGTTTCATTCATGTTTTATCTATTTCCTGATTTATTTTGTATATTCTCTCCTCATGCATCATGTCTAGTTTAATATCAGTCTTTGTGTCTTCCCTTCACACCTGATCTGTATTAGTCTTGTTTGCTCCACCCTAGTGTTGCCAACCACACCCTTGTTGTAGGCCAGTCCCCATTTCCCTCCTTTTGCCCGTGACCTCCTGCTCCAGCAGTGTCTCGTTCTCGTGATTAATCGTCTCTGCATATATACCTGTGTGTTTCCCTTTGGGCTGTTTGTCTGTGTTCGTCCTTGTGTTCATGGTGTTGTTTCCTGCCTGGTCTCCTGAGTTCTTACCTGCGTTCATCATGTTATCCTGGTTGGTTTTAAGTTTAGTTTTGGTTCTTACTTCTTTTGAACTTTGAGTTACCTGTCTGTTTTGGATGGGTTTTTTTGATCAGCTTTATCAAAGCTGGCCTTTTGTTCTATATCCATCTGCCTACTGTTGTGCATTTGGGGCCCTTCTTGAACTGATGACAGTAACACAATTTAAACAAAAACCAGGATCATGACAGGATGCGGTTGGATTGGTTCAAACAGAATGGATCATCTGAGGAATCAAATGTCGTCGTGCTGAAAATGAAGAGTGTCAGTGTTCGTGTCTGACAGCAGTCTTTACCTGGTGCTAATCAAGCCCCCAGGAACAGCGCGGGGCTTATAGCCAATTTGAGATAATTGCTGAACAATTAGACGTACAACTTCTGACTTCATCACGTGATTCCACTGGGCCTAAACAGACCTTTTCCCATTGACCTTCATTGAAAAAGATATCAGTAAATCAGCAGATAATTTGGAGGTACGTTAACTTACAAACACATAGATAGCCCTTATTTAAACCGTGCCCCGAAAGTTGTAAAATCCACAAATATCTGAATCCAGAGTTATTATGAACTGTCATTAATGTGAGTGAGTTCGAAATGCTAGTGTGCTTGCTCTTTAGGCATGGACATGGAAGATACGGGTAATTTCATACTTGGCACTTCAACTCTTTTTACATAATGTGCCACTGAGCAACTTCTATATGAAATAACAAACACACCTTTAACACCGTATCCAGTTCTCTTTATACATCCATGGGGCTGATGGTGTTTGTTTCAGTTGTCTCGTCAGAGCTGGTTTCTAGAAGAATGACCGTCAGCAGCATCACTGATAAAACTGATTTGATTTGATGAGACTGAGTGAAAAGATCACAAACTCATGGCATGGCAAGTTGTTGTTTCACTTTAGCAGACCTGTAATGTTCTCATAAATATGTATGTCATGACTATTTCTGTCACCTAATGCTCATTTGTGCAGTTAGCGTGAGTAATGCTTTTTCATCAGCTGTCAAACCAGAGAGAATAGGCCGTGCGGCGTGATATTAACACACAATAAGTCTTTATTTCACTGATCACTCTGTGGCCTTTAAGCTGTTCTGAAACTGACGTCATTGAACTGCCTGGCATGAAAGTATTACCATATAAAATTCAGTTTCTGACATGTCAGTGATAAGTCTCATTAGTCACAGTTTTGTGTTCTTCAAAACAAGTGAAAAATGTGAAATGAAATAGTTTAATTCCAGCTGTCACAGATGTAAGTAAGACAGAAGTGTAATGGAAACATTTTGAATTATTTTTCTCATTAGATTTTAAGCATCATCTTTTTGCCAGCAGTGTGCTCTAGGGATGGAAATGTTAATTGGTCAATCAGTCTGGACCAGTGGCTCTCAAATGGTTTGCCAATCCAGGCGTGCTGTGAAATTTTGTGATAACCACACATTATTACTGCAATATTCAACTGGGCCTATACAAAAAGCTATGATTACATTTTCAAATGACTGTATCAGTATGTTGTGTGCACCTATTTCCTGATAAAGAGGCAAACTCTAGCTAGACATTTTAATTTCATTTCATTTAAATTTAATGGAGAACCTATTTGTCGCCGTTCTCACGTGTGTGTGTGTGTGTGTGTGTGTGTGTGTGTGTGTGTGTGTGTGTGTGTGTGTGTGTGTGTGTGTGTGTGAGACTCATGATAAGCCTTGATTGGCAGCCAGTGTGAGGGTGGTAACATTTAAAAGGATAAAGTCGTGAGTGGGACGATGGATCACTTCATTGTATGGAGCAAATTACAATAAAGCACCAGCGAAGACGACCTACCACCCAAAGTAGACAGTATCACAAAAGCTACCTATCTTATTTTTTCTTATTTTATTGTCTTATGTCATGCTAAGTGTGATAACCCACTTTATAAAAGCTGTTGTGCACAGATATAAATACTGGTGTGCCTTTGGTACAAAAAGTTTGAAAACCACTGGTCTAGACTAAAATATCCCAGTAAGTACTGGCTGAATGCCATGGAATTTTGTACATACATTGGTCCCTCAGGATAATTTAGTCTGATCCCTTCACTATTTATTCCTTTCAGGTCAACATTCTATTAGGTCATTATTTTATTTATTTATAATTGTATTTATTTTATTGCTTTGTGGTTTCTCTTTGTACTTTGTAATCACTAATTTGGATAGTGCTATATGAATAATATTATCATTATTCCCACTGGCCTCAGCTGTAGGCTACTTTGTTTTTTATGCTAATCAGCAAATGATAACATGCAAAGAAAACATGACAAACATGGTAATCAATATACCTGAAAATAAGACAATGCACTCGACTCATGATTAGACCTTGAAGACTGCGTGCTGGCTCCTTAATGTGAACCACCTCAAATAATCATTTGTTCCAGCCTCCATTAAGCTGTTGAACAATGTTAAAAACTAGTGCAATAGAGCAACGAGCAACATACATTAAACACACAGCACTTTAGCACTCAGCACTTTTTCTTGCACTTTAGACGTCTCTGTATGTTTCTGTGCTGTGATTGTTAAATGTAGTCCATGTCTGTTTTATGTGATAGAACTGTCATTGTAATGATGTGTCCCTGTGATGATGTTTTTATCTTGTCCTGTGAAGCAATGAAATGTAGCACTGTGCCCAAGATGAATTTCCCTTAGGGGACAATAAAGTTTACCTTACCTTACCTTACCTTAATAAATATAGAAAAGCCAAGGACAGCAATTTTTTTTTCTAATATTGCCACATGAACGATTCATGCAAGACGTCCTTCTTCAGCTTGTGTTCCGGCAATGTCATCAGGTGCAGAAGAAAGGTGTCTTGACTGAAATGTCCATGTGGTAGGATTAAAAAGTTAAACTGATATTGAGTGATGTCCTAAGCATTACATCTTAAAAACATCTGAGCTAAACACTAACATCAGACCATAGTGTTTAGCTCAGAACACAGTGTGCTAAATATGACCTCACATAGGCACTAGCATGGATGTAGACTCTACACACCAAGGACGATAATTGTAACGATAACGATGTAAGCACATTGATGAGCAATAATGTCCTGTAAACAGTGGCACCAAGCACGCCCTCATGTTGTGATTGCAGGATTCTGATTAGCTCTGTGTTTCTATCGTCCGTTGCTCTGAAAGTGATCCCAACGATGTCATTCGCCACTGTCAGTGCCTTAATAGTTGTGGTGTGGACTCCACCAACAATATTTTCATAGTAACTGTTCTTGGTGCTGATGGTCCTAGTTTTGTTTCACTGCAGCGTATCACAATAATCCCTTCCATCCTCCACCCCTGCATCCACCTGTAGACTCAGAACTTAAGCCCTCATGTTCGTCACTCTCCAGTCTCTGCAGGCTGATGTTTGCCTGTGTGGAGAGACAGGGTCAGAGTCCATATGCAAACTTTAACTCTGTATTCACATTAAAAATTGTTTTGTGAGTAGGCAGACTAAGTTGCATTTTGTCTTTTTATTTGACCACCACCTTTTAAAATGATGTTGGATTTCTGTGTTACTAATTACACTGCGTACAAATGATAAGATGATCTTGTAAAAATAAAGGAGGAGTAAAAGTATTTTTGCAAAAAAAAACAAAAAGAATGAGCCCTTTGTTATGTAACTATACATTTCCTCTGAAGAGAGAATGAAAATAATCCTCTTATGAAAAATAAAAAGTTACAGATTACACCCACCCCCATAATATCAAAATGGATAAACCAAAAACTGAAAGGTGGGCTAAGTCGCATCTGGGCTCAACTGTGCAGATGCTCACTGACGGGAAATGCACTTCCATCAACAGGCTCTGAGTGCTCATATTTATGGTGAATATTGATGTAACATCTAATACTGCTGAGTACCAGATTCCTGATGCGAGTGAGGAGGGAAAGAGGGTCCTGAATATAAATGTAAATGTGCCGTCCTTATCAGTGGAGACTTGTGATGTATGACGAGTGGGGGTTAGGGGATGTGAAGGCCTCGGCCTTGGTTCTGTTTGATGATACAGCCATTAATCAGCTGACTGACTGCACTGATTGGTTTTTGTGAAAATTACACTGCGGCAGTGGGACATCCTTTGAGTCTGCTGTTTGTATCTTTTTAACTACATGTGACAGAAATGAACATCCAAACCATAAACGCATGTTGTTGCACGAAGGATTAACTGTTGAATTATAAATTAATATGCTTCTCAGGACTTAGAGAGAGAGAAGGTGGTGATGCAACATGTACAGGCTTTAAAGCAATTGTTCAGCACTTTTGGAAATACTCTTAATTAGTTTCTTGCCAAGCGTAGGAGTGATCACTTGTAGCATGATAGCTAACAATTAGCTTAGCTTAGCATAAACAGTGGAAACAGGGTTTGATCTCAATGGGGTGCTCCACAAATGATGAGTTAGCATTTTACCACTCCCAGTTTCCTAATCTTGAAGTCAATGGGTTTTTGGTTAGATGACTGAAATAAGGTCTCTGGTTACAGAAGCATAAGAGATTTTCACATTGTGTTCTGTGACATAAAATACATTAAATATCCCATTCGTGAATTCTGAAGCTTTTATGCGTCTTAAAAAAGGCGGTTGCTAACAAGTGGCTAAATAACACTACACAAAGTCATCATGCTGAACACAGCTTTACAGCCGTGTTGTTGTTTTTTTTTATAGCCTAACATTACCTAACGATTTCTGGTGATTGCATTTAGGCTTAAAAAATCATAAAAGTGGTGTTCATTTGTGAAGATTATCTTGCTGAAGAAAACCTTTAGGGATCATTAACTTTCGTTTGCCACCAAGGTTATTTTCTGCAATAATCCAAAATCCAATGAAAAAAACCCCACAGAACCAGGGCGAGGCTAACTTCTGTGTCGGTCTACAGAAAAACGTCACCCCTGCACCCCTCTATAGCCAATTTCAACATTTAGGATGTATTGTTATAGCATTCATCCATTTACATTTTATTAAGGCTTAAAGCTACGCATAATTACAGGCGGGGCCACTTGAGTGACAGGCTGTCTGCGAGGCGTCGCTACAGTCTGAGAGTCAGATCCACTCTTCATTCCTCCACAGCTCCACCCGCTCTTCTAAATATGGTCACCTCTGGCTCCAAAATAACCAAGATGGCGGCACCCAAAATGTCAAACTTGAACCTTCAGAACAGGAGTCTACAAACCAATGCGTGACATCAACTAGCTACGTCCATTCTTTTACAGTCTATGTTTCCTTTCAAGCCTGACTCGAAGATTTGGGCCCGTGCCCAATTAATATCCAAAGTTTCCACTGAAATCATTAGTAGTAAAACATTTATTACCAGTCCAGTCAACAAGCGGTAAAATAAATTTGTGACAAAGGGTGCATTAGTTACTCCAAACAGAGCGCACACGCTGGGCCTTTCGTTATTTCGGATCACTGTTGGAACATAGGAATACCATTCAGTTCAGAGCAGAGCATTCTCTAAGCACTCTGTGTGAGGAGGCAGAGCAGCAGGGCACAGTGAAAGTGAAAATTAACCATTCATTAATTTCTACAGAAATAGAATGCTCTAACACCGAGAAACTGGTGCAAACCCAACCCAATTCAAGCCTCAGGGAATGTTAAGAAATGATGGCTTGGCCCGACCCCAGCAGGTCGGGTCAAGCCTTATTGAGTTCAGGGAGCAAATCAAAGCTTACACTGGACTCTCTCTTTGAATCCAGGTACCTGCAAAGAAATAATGCAGCCATAAAACTATAGTTTTATGTTTTCATGCTCTATTTTTTCCAGTTTTTATACTACGCTAAACTAACCAGCTGCTGGCAATAGAATTGTCTTTGCTGTACAAGTGTGGTGTCAGTCTTCTCATTTCACTCTTTCAGATTTCTAAACAGGCTGATGATGAATGAACTGATGAAATGAAAATACAGTGGTTTGTCATCATGTTTCCGTGGAGACAGTATAAACTTGTTTGTGCCTGAGATATTTTTTTTTCTAATTTGCAAACGTATTGCAAATCAGAAAACCTTGAATGTTGAACACCCCTCAAATGCTTTCATGGCACCACTCTGTTCATGTTTCATGCTTTCGTTTCACAATGCATTAATGTATTTCTTATGTGCTTCTTTAAAAATAATGGGTTTAAAGGTGTTAATTTGATTCTTACAGGCAATAAAGTCATTGTTATGTTGTTTAGTCCGTCTGTGTACATACAGGGGAAGGATACAAAATAACAGAAACACTTCATGCTGACACACTAGCCACAGAGCATACGAAATCACTGCAGAGAAAAATCCCACCTCTCTGAAACAGTTTTGAATGTTTGTGCCAGGCCTGTAGTATTGGATTTAATTATATAGTACAGGTGTTCATGTATTGTGTCTCCTCCTGTATTCCTGGTCCACCGGATCCATTTGAGTGGTTCTGAGCTGTGTGTCCTTATAACAAAGGTCGTGTCTTGCCGCAGCGAAAAGCACAAAAGCCCCGTAGGCCATTTGTGACTCAACCAAGGACATCTCACCTCACTGCACCACCGACCAGACGCTACAACTGCAGAATCAAAATGTCAAAAAAGTCATTCAGCATGGAGTTTCACTGGAACAACACATTTTTACAATAATTAGAAATGAACAGATGAATCAGTCCAATGACATGAAACTACTCACAGTCGTTAAGTGAGTAAAAAACAGTAACTCGAAGTCATGATTTTCTCACAATAAAAGTGTGACACTGAAAAGAGTCATCGAGCATCTGTGGGCTTCAGGCGGAGCGTTGTATTTTTCCAGTCAGGCGTAGAAAGTTTACTTGAATCACTACAAAACTGAAACATGCTGAAAAAGAAAACATGGTTTAACATATCATAGCAGTGACGAGGAAATGATACTGTAGCACTCAGATGCCTGCAAGAGGCCATATTCTCCTCAGTTTTTTATTTTTATTACAGTCTTGGCTCCTGTTTTTGAGGTTCAGTGTTATTATGTGTCCCCAGACAGACAGCCGCCCGGAGCGTCGGCACTCATCAGTGACTCAGTGTGTGCAGAGAATGACAGTGCCAACCTGGAGCCAACAGAGAGTGCTAATTGTGTCTGTTTGGATTGCGATGCATTAGTCTGGGAAATCAAACAGCACAAACCAGTTACCGTCACTGGTTGGTGTATCCTGGCTGTCCCAGGACTCCCAGCAAGCCATCCCAAATTAACTTCTTTAGTGTTACAGTCAGCTCTGAAAAAGTAGATTTCAATCATGGAGTGTTTACTAAACTCAAACCTTTGTTGTAGTATATGTATTTCTTTAAATGAAATGTTTTATTGGGTGTTCAATGTGTCTGAAATGGTCAGGTGTTTGTTCCTCAGTGCTGCAGAATATGTTTAAAGTCAGGCGGGGTGAAATGTGTTAAGATCTACATGCTCTAATAACTCTAAAGGAGTTAATGGAGCATGTAGATCACCATTTGGTTGCCACTCGTTCTCTCCATCACTGTGTTTTAAACAGACTAAACACACCCTAAAATCTATTTTGGATCACCGCTCTTTTCCTCGCAGCCTCACATATTTGAATACAATTTTTACATAATTTGTGATCAGCAGTATCGCTGAAATATGTGAGGATGCACAATGTCGCTCTGAGGGTTTTATCAGCTCAGATAAGTGTGCGCGCCCTCCCCCGTCTGCATGATGGGGTGTTAGTAATCAGTCTGATGTGGCCCTCCAGGTGGATGTTGTTCTCTGGGGTACCGTGGGCGGATAAAACCGGAGCAAAGCTGATTTAACTCTGGTCAGATACTGGCTACCCACATGTTGTATAAACATATTGACTACTGGGCATCACAGAGGATGATGTAAAAGTCTAAACACTGGTATACATATTCTCAAAAATAAAACGTGACATTGTTAGTTTGCTTTTAGAATAATGTGCATCCTCAGTGACGGGGGCTTGAGGCCCCCAGTAAGACAGTTCAACTCTGTGTGGAACAATACAAAATGGTTTTTGGAGATCAAGTTATCCCTGGGGGATCTGACGTCAGCCCATGATCTCTTCTTTCTAGAATGGCGAGTTTGTTTGACTGCTTCACTGCATCCTACATCAAACTGCTGAACTGGAATACTGATAGACAAATACCCACACTGCTTTTCTACTTTTTTTTCCTCAAACATATTGGTCTTAAAAAATAACTTGACTATTGATGAAATAATTTCTAGTGTTGCTAGTGTTACACACCTTTTGCCTGCAGTATGAGCGCTTCAATGGGGCCAATATTTCAAGTGTGAAACAAACATTTAAAGGAGCAGTGTGTGAGATTTAGGGGGATTTAGTGTTATCTAGCTTTGAGGATTGCAGATAGCAACCAGCTGAAACTTCTCCAGGTTAGAAATCCTGCAGTGTTCATAGTTCAGGAGGTTCATAGAGGGAGCTGAATTATCCACAGAGGTCACTTCCTCTCGAAAACAAACAGGCCAGGTGATTAGAACCAATAAAAAACACTGAATAAAGCAGTTCAACGATAAACAGTCAGGGTTATTCTGAAGTTGCTCATTGCAGAGGCACTGCTAACTCCAGTAGCCAATGGCCAGTATTTGGTTTGTCCATGCTGGGCTACTGAAGAAACATGGAGGCGCAACAAGGTGGAGTCTATGGACCAGGATCAGGGCTGTTAACTAAAGGCCAGGATATGGTCTTTGACCTCATGGGAGCAATGATGTATGACACATACACAGTGTAACTGGAGTTGTGACATTGGAGGGTTACAGCAGATGGTGCTAGAAATATATAATGCTCTTTGGGTGTGCTCGGCCAAGTTTTAAGTTTACTCAACTGGACAGCAACTCCCAGCCAACATTCATACCTGGGGCCCATATGGGTAGTAAATGGCTTGAAAAATGGGCTCTATATGATTGTTCATGGGCTACATATTGGCCCCATACCAACTGCCCACATGGGTGGGTTTACCCAAGTGGACCCCAGATATGATGCCCATTTTGGGCTCATACCCACTTGGTATCCAGTGGCCTTAACATAACCATGTGGGGTCCACTTGGGTAAGGCCATCAATGTTGCCAGCTGCCATGGGATCAATATGGAACCCATGGATAATTCCATATAGGGCCCATTTTTCAACCCATTTACTACCAACATGGGCCCCACAAACAAATGCTGGCCGAGCTGATTTACAATAGAACAGTTTCATACAGACAGCATGTATTTATGGTCTTTTATTACGCACTTTTTCCAAAATTACAGAGTTGTAATTGTGCCGACTGCAGACACCTCAGTGAAACAAATCAATCATCCCAGTATTCTATGATAGTGTGGCAGCTATTGAGCCTGGGGTACAACTTGTACCCCAGTGATATGACGTGATGTGACGCTGTGCCTTCTCCTTTTGTTAACCTCTTTGATGAGGATCTGCTCCCTAAGTAGATATAAACAGCCCATTATAAGGCAACAAAAACACAGCAATTCTTATTTTCAGGTGATTACACACTAACGAAAACATACTTACAATATTCCATTCCCCCAAAATACTACACAGTGGACCTTTAATGGCTGTGCTGATGACACACCAGTGCAACCGTATGAAGAACTAAAGTCATTTAAGTACAGCTCCATAAGCATAACTCAGTGGGCCTTTTTGGTGTTGGTGTGCCCAATAAGAGGAATATTTTCTGTGTGCTGCAGTTACTTGTTAAATGTGAGAGCTCCCCCTACTGACAAGAGCTGAGATGACAGTGGAAAACAATATTAGATCAGCAGCTGTAATTGAGCATGAATCAGCCCACCTGTGTTCAGTTAAATATGGAGAAGGGAAGCTGAGAATAATCACCGACCCAATGTGGCTGCAAAACACACTGAGCACTCCTAATGGCTGGTAATGCATGCAGTGTGTGTGTGTGTGAGTGTGTGTGAGTGTGTGTGTTTGTGCTCCGAGGCAGATGCACTTTCCTTATCTGCTGTGGGTGGACTGGGGGGGTGGTGGTGGTGAGGGGAGGTAGGAGGGGTGGGATGAAGGTGGGAGTGGAGGTGGTGCAGGTGGGGGGGTGGGGGTGAAGGCAAGCAGGGAGGCTGAAGTCAGGGTTTCCATGGAAACCATTGTATTTCCCTCCTCTGTGATTGGTGCTGCTGGCATGAGCAAGTATCTGCTATTTTTGTCATTATTCAACACCTCAGACACGAGCGCAGTCATAGGATACACACGTGCGCGCGCACACACACACACACACACACACACACACACACACACACACACAGAACACACAGAACTTGAAGAGTGGAGCATAAACAAACACAAAGACTCCTCTATGCTCAGTTTCCTTCTTCCAAATACCTCAGTAGTATCTCTATCACATCTTAGATGTTAAACATTAAAACACACAAACCTTCTGCCTTCTACTGTATAGATCATATGAGCGACCGCAGCAGCCCACAGTGTGATTATCAAACTATCCCCACTCCAAAATCCACCCCAGAAACAACAACACAGTGCTGGTTCATGTCAGGTAACCTCAGTTGAACAGTACTTAGATCAATTTACCAATTGATTTATCAGTAACAAGAAGCAGTGACTCAGAGAACTAATCAGCGTTGGTGGAGCTGCTCTTGCACTGATGAATGAATCCCTCAGGAAATACACTGCATGAAAGAGAGATGTCACACACTGATGTGTGGGACAGTTCATTCATGCAAATCCTGAGGGAGGAATAAACAATTTTCAAGGCGTCAATCGAGACAAGAAAACCTAAAAATAAAGCCGATATGCCGTAGGATGGAAAACAAAGGGGATATACACAGTAAAATACAGTAACAGTGGTAAAAATGAGAAGAGCTGACAGATTGAACGGCCTCCTCCATACATTAAAGGTCACCTCTTGTGTCCAGAACACATTGTTATTAAATCATCTCAGTTGGCACGATTACTAAAAGTATGATTCACAGAGAAAACAACAGAGCACATGAGCCAGAGGCAGCAACAGTGGGCCAACCTGTTTACAAGAGTCTGACCCCAAAATAAGATACTGAACCAAATAACATATCCCCAAACATGACCAGATTTAAGGGAAAACACAGACAATTTCTGTCCTTATCATCTAATTTTATTCATAAAATTTCTGCTGTAAAAGCTCTCAAACTACCATCTCTTCTCTAATTCAAACAGTGGGGCTGGAATCAATCCAAACATTACTTAACCTTAGATATTTTTGTCTGATATTACTTTTGATGCCAAATAGGTTGTGTATTCTGAGAAGAGTAGGCGTAATAAGCTGTACAGCTTCAGCCTACACACATTTGGCCTGTGGAAAATCTTCTATCTTGTCTTATGGGGTTGTTGTTTTTTTCATCATTCGTCACTGCATTTGCAAAATTGTTACCTCATATGTTCACATGAATGGATTGAGATATTATGCACCTTTTAATTGAAATGAATTGCAAATAAGCTCAGGTTTATCTGTCCCATAAAAATGTTAAAGCTTTATTATCTGATGTTTTCATGACTCTCATCACAGACTGCATTGTAACACAATGGATGCAACCATCATGTTGCCACTGTTTTTTTTGGACTCCTGTTTTTAAGCCTTGAGTTTGGCATTTAAGCTGTCGCCATTTTGTTTTGTTTTTTAATGGATCTGACACCTTGCAGACAGCCTGTCACTCCAGCTGACCCGCCCTTAAATATGTGATAAAATGGATGTTGAAATTAGCTATCGAGACCAAAACTGTTTTTGTACCAGGCTGTAAACATGTTTACTTCTGCTATTGGTGAGGTAAGACCATCCTGATGACATGAGCTCAATGTTCTATTTTGCTCTATGTACCAGTCTGAAGTCGCTGCCGCCCCAAACGCTGTCCAGAAATTGAAATCCGATCACGGTCAATCAGGGATCTGCACTATAGTTGACAACGTAAACAGCCATTCAGGGACTATATTGTAGTTGATGATGTAGAATGCAGGCCACAACTTGCAGAACAGTGGCGGTTCCTGAAGCAACAAGGGCTACCTCTAATGTTTGTAGAGTAAACACAGCAATAAGTGAAGTTATTGGGTAAATAGAGTCAATAACAACAATTACACAAGAACAAGAGTATGCACTCACAGAGTTTTTCCGAGGAAAAGACGTTTTCACCATTCTTCCTACTAGATTTAGCAAAAGCTTGATTTATCAATTGGTTCCATTTATGATAAAGATGTTCTCCAGTGTTTTGTTACACTGACTGGCTGAAGGAGTTTGTCTGTCAAGGCGAATTCTCTTGCCTGCTAAAAGCGTTTGGGGCAGAACTGAGTCCAGACTGATACAGAGAGCAAAACAGACTGTTGAGCTTATGTCTGGTCTTCCAGGCTACATTGTCTATGGGGACTGACGCTGTTGTGGAGCCAGCCTCAAGTGGCCATTCAAGAAACTGCACTTTTTGACATTTACATGTTGGCTTCATTTTTTAAGCCCCAGAGATCGCCACTTGCTCTCACAAGGGCTCCAACGCGTCAAAATGTCCGCCTCCATTATATTCTATGAACAAACCTACACTAGCGCCCGCCGACGCGCCGCACCACACCGCTTTGCTTCAGCCCACTGCTCTATTTCCAGCGCAGCCAGCGCTGCGAGAAAAGCCTTTTATGTACGTCTCGGCCACCGTAGTATCAACTCCGGTTGCTAGGAGAATAAAAAACGTTAGTTAAACGTTTTAAGCTAGTCAATTGTGGGGTTCTTTTTTTTGGCAGCTTTCAAAGGGGTATCTGGATGCTTAACGTTATTAAGGTTTTCAAATTTTTAATAAGACGATTTTGATAAGAAACTCACCCATGAAATCCAAGTTGTTGTTGCCTCAAAGTTTTTCCTCTTCTTCTTCCGTTACTAGCAGTTGGCAACCGTTGGCAACTAGTGCAAGTACAGCCACCTAGTGGGCTGGGGTGGGAAATACACTTTAGTGTCGGCTGCGCGCCGCTGCCAATGTGTGTTGGGGGGCGGCACTTGACGGCCACAGCGCCACGCCGGCGGCAGTGTGTGTTGCACTTAAGACTCCTTTCCATTATCAATAATTATTTTTGATCAATCCTTTAGTCCTAAAACCACCTATTTGCATAACCACATACTAACATACTACATATTTAGAATATATGTACTGCATACTGCCTAAAATTCGGTATGCTATTACTAAAAGACTGTTGAAACTGAAGTATACTCAAGCAACATGACTGTATCACATGACTGAAGGCTGATCTGACCCGGCCAGCGGCTCTCACATCTTCAAATACTCTTCAAAGCCTGTAGGCAGGCTCAGAATCTCAGCCGTTGCCTGCCGTTATGCCATCTGAAGAAGCACAATGCACTCATGGATAGTTGAACACATATACGTGTAGAATTCCAGAGGGGCGTACAGGACATGTTCCCCTCAATAGTTAAAACATGTGCATTTGTCCCCTAGTAAAAGCATGAGAGTAGCAAAGACATTCACACCACAAATTGATGCAAAAAAAGGCACAAGTTGGTACATAAAAATTCACCTGAGTGCAGAAAATAAAGTCTTTCGTGCTCACAATTTTCTGGCGAAGGATCCCCAAACCCCCTGTTTCATATGTGTCTCAGTGTGGAGACAAAACCTATTTCCCTCAGTTGAGTATGTCCAGTAAGCTCATGTCTCATGCTCAGAAATCCTTGCTAGTGTCATATACATCCAGGCATTTCTCGCGTACACAAAATCCACATACTATCCAGTGTTAATGTGCGACATTCTCAATTTTACACCTAATAATAACAAACTGAATACTAATATTTCTCCATGTGTGTTAACAATTCTCAGATGGAGTTGAGATATTGTTGAGATCAACACGTGAATTGCTCAGTCCTACACCTCACACTCCAGTGGTAAACAAAGTCAGTCCTCAGGGCAGGAAATAGTTGAGTAAACGTAATAATATGTATGTTGTGTGGGCCGGGCTTTTGTAAATGTTAATCTCAGGTCATTAACATTAACCACTGGGATTCTTTTCCTCTGTGTGAATCAATAATCCAGCCTCGTGAGAGGGCTTTTGCCGGATCGTACATGGAGGGAGATCTTGGCCAGCTGAGCATATAAGGAGACAGAGAATCAGAGAAATGCTGATCCAGAGGATAAAGGTGATTTTCTTTCCTAATTGTTGGCAACTTTTGCGTTAGTGGGACCTGGTGTGACCTGCAGGGAGATCAGATGCAGGGGTTGAAAATCAGAGCCATACCTCCATGAGGAGCCCAGAGGAAGTGAGGCACTAAGACCCAGTGGAGAGCAGGGGAGGCTGGGTGCTGCCTGCCCACCCGCCGCCTGCCTGTCTGCTCTGCACGGCTCTGCAGTTGCCCTGGGCGCGTGCCGGAGACAGTACATGTGTGTATGAAAGTGTGTGTGTGTGTGCGTGTGTGTGTGTGTGTGTGTGTGTGTGTCCACAGGCTGGAAGACAGGAGCCCTCTTCTCATATTTTTTGGGTGCCACCTCTTCTTCCTGCTCCTGCTCTCCCACCTGATACGAAGACCTGTCTGGAGGAGAGCTGATGAGAGGGAGGTGTGTGTTTGAAGGGATGGGGAGGGGGGCGGTCAGCTTGGCTGGATGGGAGGTGATGATTAGATGAAAGGGGCCAGGTGAGGAGGAGACACAGGAGCGCCCCTCTCTCCTCTCTCTTTCTCTCTCTATCTCTCTGTGACGTGGTGTGTGTCTGTTTGCTGTGTGTGTGTGTGTGTGTGTGTGTGTGTTGGGGGGAGAGAAAGCGAAACAGGTCGGCTCTCCTTCAGTAGACTGTGAACCTGCACAGGAGGAAGCAGCCCTCTCCAGACTGAGGTATGTCACCGACTTATCATCACACACATCTCCACACACACCTGCCCTATTATCGGAGTGTGTGGGGAGGTGTGTGGGTTTTAATGCGTGGATGTGAGGATGCTGGGAAGGTGTAAAGAGCAACATCTGACTCAAGAGGACGATAATAAAGCTAGCCTTTAATTTCATCATGTTCTCTTTGTGTATGTGTGTCAAAGGACATTTCTGAGGAGAGATCTCGTATGTTAATTTAAACTCCTGGTTGTCCTTTGTGTGTTGCTGCTGAGGAGTGAAAGTGCTTTGTAAAGAAAAAGGGACACTTGAACAACAGGCTAGTTCTCTCACAATAAACACTGTGTCATGTGCATGTTATTGGGTCATATGGTTTCCATTCGGCAGCTGGTGAGATTCTGCTGCAATCTTAATTTCTAGCTTTGGTGCGAATTTCATTGCTTCTGAGGCAGAGTTTGACTTTAAATTGTACTTCTCTCATTGATTTAATTACATCAAATGGGAGGCTGTGCTGCATGTGAGCATCTATTTTTCTCTTTTATCACTTCAAATAGTTCTGTTTGTGTGGTTTTGATTTGATAAAATCAACTTTAAAACAGATAACAGGCACAATTCTCCAATTTGGATGCTTCTTAATGGGATTTTTTTTGTGTAATACAAGGCCATGCAGAGTTGTGGTGATAATATCTTAAGCAGGGAGCACCAAAGTGACCCTGGACACCAGAGCGCAATAAAACCATCAGTGCTGATTAGACTTAAATCTCCAGAGAGCTGCTTATTGCTGCATCACAGCCGAGATGTTGTTGTTTATTGGTTGTTTTATTGGGCTGAAGGTGACTGTAACCCTTTGACCTATTCGGCAAAGGCCACCTACGTACGCCTGCGTCTGCCTGGTGATTGTCGTGCGCGGCGTGTGTATGTGGGCAGCAAAACAACAGGCGCCTCGCAGGGATGAAGCCTGTCACACTTGTGAAATGGAAAACTTGCACATGCAGGTGTGCAGCATATGGAAATGTACCAAAAGCCTCAGTGCTCGTTCCACGGCTTTTACAGTGTGTGGGGTTGTGTCCGGGTGAGGTTGTAACAGTAAACACAGCGCAGGGCCTCTCGACTTCTCCACTGGCCACACAAACACACACTGCTGAAGGCACTCTGCCACTGTTTACATTCATTTTAGATTATAATTTAATGTAGCTACAGTTGTTTTATCCAGAAGAGTATTCAGCCTTTCAGAATGTATTTTCCCATAACTTAGTAGGAAGCTAAACAATTTATATTTTTCATGTCATGATTACAGTAATATGATTTATTGATCTTCTCATGTCAGACAGCAGGGAGCTCTGTAGTGCTGAGTTTCGCAGTTTATTCGCCCGTCCAGTTTGCTTCTTGACTCTGTTAAGGGCAACATATGGTCCACTCTGTGCTGTTAGCTTCTCCCCCGGGCACCGGCTGCCCTGAAAACACACATCTGAGGATGCAGATGTCAAATATGTAGTGAATTATGACCCAGGCTACAAGTGAGTGCAGACTGCATCAAGTCTGACAGCTTCACAGCTACAGCACAAAAGCAACAGAAACAGAAATAATATCATGTTTTTACAAAGGAGTGCAATTAAAGCCATTTTCTGCATTTTGATATAAGTGTCAGTATTTGTATTAACAGTAGATTAGACTGATGGTTTTAAGGGATTTTCTCTCTAATGTTTGCATGGTGTATTTGTACTCTGAGAAAAAAATGATTTAGGTGTTTTTTTTATATGGCAAATCTATCAAGCTGTCAAATATTTTAGACAACCTGCCGCCCTATATTTTGTCAATGTTCTGGTCACATTATATTCTTAAAAATATATAATTTCTTAGTAGATTTCCATCTATTAGTGACCTCCGGTGTAATAATTCATGAAATACACTTGAATGCATCATCAACCTGATACATAAACCTTCACCTGTGCCTACTTTTAACCAGGACGTTCTCTTTCATTTCAGATCTTTCCATCTGAAGGTCATATTGGAGAGAGAAGGACAGCTTCACTAAAAGTTATGAGGAACTGAGTGAGAACTCCTGTGATCGTCTGCAGAGCTCCAGGCTAAAATCTACTGGGGGTCAGGGCCTGCACAGCTCCAGCTGCCATGACAGACACCACCGCCTGAGCTTCTCAGTGACACCCTATAACAGGGGAGGATGGGTGATGGGCCCGTGAAGTTCAGCAGACTCTCTCCTCCTTATCCCATCCTCTCATGGAGCGTCCTGTCACACCGAGCCCCTCCTGGAACACGTCTCTCCAGGGCCTACCCGTGTTTCCAGACTCGCTGCACTCGAACATCTCTAACGTGACCAAGCCGGTCTTAAGCAGCCGAGGTGGGATAGATGTGAACCAGTCCTTGGCGCTGTGCGCCATGCTCATCATTGATGTGCTGGCAGTGGTGGGGAACTTGGCTGTGATGATTGTCATCACCAAAACGCCACAGCTGCGCAAGTTTGCCTTCGTGTTCCACCTGTGTCTGGTGGACCTGCTGGCAGCACTGGTGTTGATGCCTCTGGGGATGCTGTCAGACCGAATCCTGGTGGACGAGGCGCTGTGTCGGAGCTACCTCTGCTTGAGTGTGTGTCTAGTGAGCGCTGCCATCCTCACCATCTGTGCCATCAATGTGGAGCGCTACTACTACATTGTCCACCCCATGCGTCACGAGGTGAAGATGACAGTGGGGGTGGTGGTGATGGTACTAGTGGGAATCTGGATTAAAGCTGTTGTTATGTCAGTGCTGCCTCTCCTGGGATGGCTGCTCCAGGGGAGCCAAGGTGGAGGGACTCCTTCACTCCTCGTTCAGGGTCAGAGACACTGCTCTCTACACTGGACGGGAGGCAGGACCACACGGCTGCTTTTCATGGTCTTCTTTACATTCATCTATTTTCTGTGCCCCATGCTGATCATTCTGATCGTCTACTGCAACATGTTCAAGGTGGCGCGGGTAGCAGCCATGCAGCACGGCCCCCTTCCCACTTGGATGGACACGCCACGACAACGGTCTGAGTCCATCAGTAGTCACTCCACCATGGCGGCCAGCCTCGGTGGAACTGGTGTCCGCACCACCCCTCAGAGGACCTTCAGCGGCGGGAAGGCTGCGGTGGTCCTGGTGGCGGTGGGAGGCCAGTTCCTCTGCTGCTGGCTGCCATATTTCTCCTTCCACCTTTACTCGGCTGTGGCGTCTACCTCTCCCACCTCGCTGGCCCAGCTGGAGGACGTGGTCACATGGATTGGCTATTTCTGCTTCACCTCCAACCCCTTCTTCTACGGCTGCCTGAACCGGCAGATTCGTGAGGAGCTGGGCCGCCACCTGGCTTGTCTCTTCAAGCGGGCTGGGCCCGGCGAAGGGGAGCAGCTGCCCAGCCGCGAGGCGTCTATTGAGGAGAACTTTTTGCAGTTCCTTCAGGGCACTGGATGCAATCTGGAGCCCTGCAACTCTCACAGCAGAGCCAGCCCAGAGGAGCCAGAGAATGAGGGCCTTCAGGAATCAGCTGTTCAGCAGAACACGCCAGCTGACTTCCACATCCCAGGGCAGATCCTTGAGGAAACCTCAGAGTTCATACAGCGGCAACAGCTGAACAATGAGCTACATGTCTCAGAGAACTGCTACAAAACTGTACCAGAGCTGTAGCTGCCTCTCATGTACTGTCTCTTCTGCCATCTATAGTCCAATAAATATACATAGTTTTATTCCTATTTTCTAAAGATATGTTGAAAATACATCTTGTGTTTATGCTACTACAGTGCTTTTAAGCTAAAAAAAATCCAGTGAACTGCAAAACATTAAGAATTTAAGGTTTTCAGAGAAAGACAAAGACGGAAATATTGTGTGCATCATCTCACTCGTACCCTCCAACAGTCACGGAGCATTACATGTTCTGAGGGCCATAAAGTGGTCAGGCTGTTTTCTGTGTGATGTTAGCAGATGGACACTAAACTCTTGTTGTGTTGATCACAGGTCAGTGGTGTGACAAAATCACATTAATGTAAAGACGAGCTGAGACCAAAAACTTCAGGGGGAACACAGTTTTCACAATTTATGGAAAACTATATGAGCCATTAAAGGTCCAGTGTGTCGGATTTAGTAGCATCTAGCCGTGAGGTTGCAGAACTGAAACTTTTCCTGGGTGCCAAGCGTGTAGGAGAGCTATGGTAGCCAACGGCCTTATCTAGAGCTGGAGTTTGGTTTGTCCATGTTGGGCTACTGTACGAACAACATAGCAGCTCTGTTGGAGAGGACCCACCCTGCATGTAGATATAAACAGCTCATTCTAAGGTAACAGAAACACAAAGATTCTTATTTCTAGGTGATTACACCATTGAAAACATAGTTGTGAATATTATAAACCGTTTATGTCAATAGGTGCCCCTAGATCGTACACACTGGACCATTAAGTGAACAATTTTGAGACAAATGCTCAGTGAAATGTTAGTCTTAATGTGCATTCCTTTGTCCATTCCTCATTAAAAGTGGGGTTCACCATCAGACATTATAGTATAACGTACAGTATGAAATTAGTCACACATCACACATCACATTTTTGTTTTTTAAGAATTGAAGAGGCCCCCTGACAGTCGGTTCAAATTGACACAGCCTGTTGTCTGTGAACAAGCAGGTGTTTATTATTGATTTAACTAATGGTCTAACCATAAAACTACCCTGCTGCACCTCTATTTGGACACCATCTCCAACAACATATTATGTCTTTTGGAAGAAACACTAAAGAAATGAGCAGGAGGCACAGTACAGGTTGTAAGTTAGCTGCCACTGTTTAGAATCTGTTTCCATCAAAGTGTATTTATTCCTCCTAACACCGAAAAATGAATGCAGAAATGTTTGTTTTCCCAGCACAAAGCAGTGAATATTCAGAGCCATTTTAAAAACTGTCTTTCCGTTTAAAATATTCAGTGTGTTGAATGGGATCATTTCACAGCTGGTGCTGCTGCTGGTATTTATAATAAACAGGCTGACACAGCAGCGTATTTTAAGCCTTTTTTCAGGAACATTATTATCATGTTTATCTGTTCTCGGTCTTGTGATTATCACCTCCTCACCAAAATCATCTCACATCGGCAGACTCGTGATTTCACCCCCCCCCCCCCCCCCCCCCCCCCAAAGAAAAACATTGTGACTGGTCTAATTTGTATGACAGTGATGGTGTTAAGGATTTAAGCTTTTCTGAAAACAGCAGCTAACAGCACAGATCAACTGTCTGTTTGACGAGACGAGGCTGGCACATGGACAGATTCGGACATCGCGACCAGTCCCTGCTACACTGTGATGTCTGTGCTGTTTACAGGTAAACACAGGAGCAGTGTGAGCGCGCTTGTGTTTGTGCTCTAAACAAGCAGGCTTGTTGTGGCTACACAGCAGCACACAAGTGAGACTATGCTTACACATGGCAAGCTTCGCCTTTGGCCTCATTTAGCAACAAATGGAAGACACTGGTGATACTTTCTCTGATCTCAGGTGGAATACAAACAGTTTGCACAAGTCACACGAGCAGTGACAAATGTTCCAAAGAAAACTACAAAGGCACAAATCTCTGACTAAATACTTTTTTTTTTTGTCTCTTTTTATACTCGCTGTTTCTTTTTGCCTTCATCTATTTTGGACTGCCTCATACCGGACTGTTGGCATGATCACAAGACACCCAACTCAAGGCGAACAGGGAATATTTTGCTGGGAGTCAGAACAAAAAAAAGGCCCCTTTGTCAGGAGGAGACATAATGTTCTTAATTTTCTTGAGATATGACTTTGTTGCCGTTTTCCAGATGGGGTCATCATGTCATCTTCTTTTAAAGTGTGTCTTTTGTGTCAGAAAGATGGTGCAGGCCCAAATTTAATCAGTGAGCACACGACCAATTCACTGCAATCCTCAATGCTCAACAGTATGTGTGCATTTTTTTCATTAGTATTAATAAAACCACAGAATACATCATCAATATTGAACTTTATGCAACAAAATTGGATGATTCCAGCAGTGTACAAGAACAAGGGTTTAACCTGTTAAAGTAATCTGAGATCTTCCTCACTGACCATTATTGATCAACTCCTCTTTACGATACAGTGTTGTAATAAATTCAGTGATATCTCACACAGTCTGGGGGTCATTACAAAGCCCCTTATGCTGATTGAATCCACCATTCAATCAGCTGGATTTCCGTTACTATAGCAGCGAAAATTGCCCCGACCAATCTGATTAAATGCTTTAAGCTCTATTACTGCCACCATCTGTTGATTACGAGGACGGAGACGTAAGTGGCTCTGAAGGTGAATGGCAGATAATATTCCCAGCGTCAGGAATATTCATGGACATTGCCAGCTAGAGTTTTGTTGGTTGGAAATCATCAGTACGTTCGATATGTTCGTTTCCCTTTTTTTTTTCTCTTTTTCTTTTTTTGTACATGAGCTGAAAAGACTGTTTGGATTCTTCAATATTAGGGTTTGTTTTCCCCTTGTTAAGATTTCCTTGTGTGATGGTTAAACCCATCAGTTGAAATGATTAAAGACACAGCAAGAAGATGAACTTGAGTGTCGTGGTTGTTGTTGCAGCTACCTCACATCTTCAGATTAATAGTCGCATGTGATCACATGATCACTCCCAGCAATCATTTCTGTCTCTCTTGCCATCAATACTTCTAACAAAAATGGTGCTACACCACAACTAAAAGTGGTTCTTTGGCTTGTTATCATAGGAAAACTTATTTTGATGCTAAACTGCTACCATCTTGTAAAGGTGCTACACAGCGCCTTGCTATATAGAACCATTAAAGGTGCTAAAACATGACATTGTTTTTACATTTTTGAGCCTGGGGGCCCTTGAATGATGCCCGATAATTACTTTACTTTACCTGGCCAAGGTAGCAGCCAATCATATCACATTAACATGCAAAAAACATATAAAACAAAACAACTACTATTTAAACATATGGCCTCGTAAGAAAAAGAAAAACATTTCTCTATCACCACCTTCTTTATGATGCCCTGAAATTTATCAATGGATATATGTCATGTGTATCTAATTTTAGATGTTTTTGAAGGTTGTTCTATGCCCACGGTGTGTAGTAGGAAAATGCAGTTTTCCTCAGATCTGTTTAAACCCGGGGTACATTAATTATTATATTATATTAATAATACCATGGATGAGTAAATATGCTTAAAATAAGAATAACATATATATATATATATATATATATATATATTTTTTTTTTTTTTTTTTTACAAAATGTTTAAAGACTGAGAATCTTGTACAAAATGCTTACTGAGAAACTCTAAACTTTACCTTTTCAAAACTGGAATATATCTGTGCAGATGGGGGCAAAAAAGTGTGTTATCCCCAGGAAATATATTTTAATATTTTAATCTCTTAGCCCAGTTAATTAAACTAAACTAAACTTAACTGAAGAACAAGTTGGGAACCTCTAAAGAACAACAAAAGGGCTTAAAATGTTAAAATGCGGTGCTATAAAGAACCTCAACATACACCAAAGAACCACTGAGGAGCCAATGTTTTTCTGCATGTAGCTGCCTGTGTGTGTGTGTGTGTGTGTGTGTGTGTGTGTGTGTGTTTGTCCATGTGCGTGCCACAGGCAGGGGGTGCAGCGTCACAGAGGTGAAACGAAGCACTGAGAACAGGATGAAAGAGGAGTGACATTTGGAGGAAGGCAGGATGCTGCGGCTTGTCCGTGGGGGGACGTTGAGGACAACACTGTTATTCCTGATAACTGGACTGACCCAGAGACACTGACCACCTTCTATCACAACATCAGGTCCGACATAATTTAATTAACACCCATAACTCGTGTTAAATGCACAAAACATGAGGGACGCTCACTCTTTTCAATAAGTGCAGTAATGAGTAAATTGAAGCTATTATCCCTGAATAATTTCCAGTGGTGGAAAGAATAAGTATATTTACTTAAGTATTGTAGCTACATTTTACTCCACTACATTTCTTTGATAGCTTTAGTTACTTTAAAGACTAAGATTAATATTAAAAAATATTTATCAACTAATAAATTGAATAAATATATTGTATAGATTAAGCTACTCAGCTGAAATTAGCTCCACCTTTACTGGCTGCAACATTAGTAACACTTACACATGAATGCATCACTAATAACTGTATAATCCACTTATATATGCCTAATATATATTATTATGAAAGGGCCATTTTGCATAATCAGTACTTTTACTTTTGGTACTTTAAATATATTTTGATGCAAATATTTTTTTTTCTTACTTAAGCAAGATTTGAGTGCAGGACTTTTACTTGTAATAAAGTATTTTTCCATTGTAGTGTTGCTACTTTTACTCTATAGTGATAGAGAGGTGAGATAATATAAAAGAATATAAGATTATCTAGATGTGGACTGTGTAAATAAATGCCATAAAGTTCCCCTCAGCCTTTTGTATGTTCAATATTTTTAGGTTATGATACCTTTTTTGGGTTAGTTCCAGTTGTTTTTTCCCAGAAAACAATCCACACACAGACTCCACCAATGGCCACCCAGCAGCACCCGGGGCTCTTCCTCTATTTTATGACTATCTTAATTTTCTTGCCCTCTCCTGTGCTGCTCCCCAGCTGACTGAGTGACTCATAGCTTTCATGTCGAGCCGTGTAGGGCGCCTCCCGCAGTGCAGAGAAACAGTTCAAACAGCCTGACCTTTGTGATGGGCTACAACACGCCCAGTGAAAGTGCTCAAGGACAGATGCCACCATGGTGTCACAGTAGGGGGCCACCCACTGGGTGCAGAGCTCGGTCATTCAGCGAATCAGTCGGGTATGTTTCTTATAAACTTAACAGCTAAACAGACAGCTGGGATTGTATGAGCAACAGGTTTGAAGCTCCTATAGAGTGAGAAAACATGTCTATGTGTGAGTATGGAGGTAGTGAAAACTCTCCATCACTTACTTCCAAATTGTGACGTGTGTAAAATCAGCTGTTGCCTCGGTAACCTGCTGATGACAGCAGCTTTGGCAGGAGGAGCAGCAGACTGGAGCAAAGAAAGTTAGATATCATTGTTACAGTTAAAGACATAAAGTTATAAATAAAGACATGCTGTATACTTGTTCCAAAAGTGATGTTTGGAGACCTTGAAGAGGATTTGATTAGTCTATGAATTAAACAGCCAGTCACTATTAGTAATGCAGATTTCTTTTAAAACTTCACTGGTTTTGGAATTAAATTTCTAAATCTACACATTGGATATTAGAGTCTTTCCTTTTCTACATTTACCCTGTGAATGGTATCACACAACACTTTCTAATCAAGGGTTTATACTGTAAAATTTCAATTAATAGCCCAGGTTATTATTTGCTTAAATCACTGAACTCAACAGGCCTATATTTGGGACAGGCCTTTAATTCCTTTAACATGAAACTGTTGCTCAGCAAAGATGGGAAACACAATCAAATTGTTTATTTAAACTAGTTTGAATATTACTTATATAAAATTTAGGCTTTGAATAAAATATCAATGACGTGTTATGACACTTGTTTCCCAGCACTGAAGGGTTTTGGCACCCGCCATACTCACATAACACAACTTTATCCTGTTAAAACAATATTCAAAACTCAATTCTTTTGATTGGTGGACCCTTACAGACTAAAGGAATATGAATAGTTTACTGAGTAATCGAGGAACGGACACATATTCTGATTAAATGAGAGAGAGAGTCACCACTTGTTTTTCCGCCATGCCACTAAAGCTAAATGAATTACAGTCTTCTCTGGAGCTCTTGGTTTCAGTAAAATGAACCAAGCTAACAGTGTGTAGCATCTCCATATTGACAAAAATTTAAACATTTATATTTGCATATGTGATCTCAACAGCTAACAAATGTTAGCTCAAGTGGGTCGTCAATTATCCAGTTTTATACATCCAAAGAACTTCTGTAAAAATGAAGTGCTTGGCAACCAGACCAGGCGTCTAATTGAGACAGGCCTTTATTTGTCAAAATGTGTAGCCACACCAGGCTAGTAAAAGAGACTGGGTGTTTAATTGAAGCTTTACAGTATGTTATAACTAACAGCTTTAATAATGATTGGTGTTGGGGAGTGCCTAGTTACATCAGGGGTGTTAAACTCATTTTAGTTCACGGGCAACACACAGTCCGATTTGATCGCAGGTGGGCCGGAGCAGTGATACCATTGTCCAATATCCTATAAATAGCAGACACCTCCAAATTTTTCCCTTATTTTTTGTTTAAAGAAGTACATTTTAAAAAGCACTATTCCATTTACAAAACAGATGACAAACACCCTGTGATGTCTTCAGAAGAATGAATGCAATTTCAATATTTCTCAGTTTTTCCACATTCAGTTTACTACTCACAGTCATTACATGTGTATTTTTCCTTACAATGTCACTCCCATGTAGTAATCCTGATGTCACCACACCAAGCTAAACTGAAAGAAAAGAACTGTATTTTGGTCGGGTTGGAAAAGCCTCTGAAGCTGTATTTTACATGAAGAAAGCTACTCACCTGAAACCTGGCACCTCTTAGCCTTCACAAGTGCATCACCATTAGGTGTGCAAGGTCATCAATTAAATTAAAAGATAAATGCAACTGGAGTCAGTTTCAGTAACCGAGAAAAAATATGTGATTAAACTACAGTTACTGATGAGCTAAATTCATAGTGTGTGATGTCATGACATACCTTGTTTGTTCATGTTGCCACATGTTTGATGATCGACTCAAAGTTGCCACATAAGTCCAATAAAAGTTGCAGGTTTCTAATAAGGCGACCAGGAACAACAAAGGTTTAAAATTAAGACAAAATCCTGACAGTGAATTTGACCTGTTGACCGGAGAAGTATGTCTTTTCCTGTCATTTAGCAGCAAGAGCAGATTGGGCAGATTAATCACACATGCAGTTCAGCTGTGGCTCCACTGGGGGCGCTCTCACACCACACAAAGCTGCTGCTGCACTCTGCTGACTGTAAATGAATATAAAACCTGCACATGTGTATGTTCAGCCCGGTTCAAATGACATTATATCTAAATTCAGGAGGGCTTGTGTGGAGCATGTCGATTTGTGTCCGACTTTGAGCTGTTATTTAAGCTGCTTAGGCACAAATGAACATATCTGATAGTTTAGAAGCGACTACATTTCCCACCAGCCCCTGGGGCCGCATCAATTTTCCTTTTTCAGTGGCGTTTTCTTGGTTTGCAGCTGGATCAGCTGGATGAACGCGCGACTGCGCAGCAGCACAAGTCTTGAGGGGAAAACCTGGTGATTTTTAATGCGAGTTTTTCTTTTAAAACGTTGGACACAGGCTTGATTTTTAATTTAAGTTTGTGTTTTGATTTCTTCTTTTTCTAGTTTTGTATTCTTAACTTCGGATTAATTGGATAAAAATATTTTAAAACATTATTTGGGGAGGTTTTTTTTTGGCTTGAACCTTCGTGTTTAATCACCTGTACAGACAGGAGTGTGTGGAGTGGAGCAGTGTGAGCTCAGTGTCACACTACAGTGGTTTGAGTTGGACAGACAGACGAGTCTCCGGTGCCAACGCCTTTCCCTCCTCTTCTCTTCTCTGGCTCTGTTTCTCCTCGGCTGGGAAACTTCAGCTCGTACCGAGTCCGGGGTCGTTTGACGGCATTTCCCCTTCAACTCATGAGCTGCTGAAACCACAATCAGTCCGACGCTAAAGAAGTAGTTTCAGAGTGAAAATGGGCTGCACGATCAGCGCCGAGGACAAAGCTGCGGTGGAGAGGAGTAAAATGATTGATAGAAACCTGCGGGAAGACAGAGAGAAATCCTCCAAAGAAGTCAAACTGCTCCTGCTCGGTAGGAACTGTCTTACTTTTGTTATAATGCATGAAATCACTGTAATGCTTGGGTACTTTTAATGTTCACTTTTCACTGCAGTCTTTAGTTTATGACTCCAAACTCTCCTCCTCCTCCTCCTCTTCCTCCTGCCTGTGTTGGTTCAATGCAGCTGTGGCTCATCACGACTCCACTGACAGAACTTGTAAAAGTAAACCAGATGTTGGTGGGTTAACTCAGAGCTTTCTGAGTCGCAGTCGGAAGACATTGTTTGTTGATTAAGTGTTGTCACTTGTCACATAACACGTTGTGACTCATGTGGGCCTGTAAACAAAACTTCACAGCTGACCCTGGGCAGACTGTTGACCTGTAAGCACCAAGAAGTGACAAGGAGATGGTTTTATCTGTGTTGGAGATTATCAGCTCAGATACTTATTGCTATGTTTCATTTTCGTTAATTGTAGTAATTATTTTGGTGTCTAAACTAATAACACAAAGCAGCTTCTGATTTAGGATTGTCCCATAATTACTTCTGAAACAGTTGAGCTTCATGTTATCACAAGTTAATGTGAGAAGTATAAACCAAATACCTTAACATGCTGTTTTCTCACTGTATTTCTACATACTGTACATTATGATACAGCCTGTACTGATTTTTAGGTTTAGTTTGCTGAAGCTCAAGTTGATGTCTTCAGATTTCTTAAAGGAATACTTCACCCACAAAATGACCATTTGTATATGAATGACTCATCCCTAGTGTGTTGAATTCATAAAGAAAAACTTTGCTTCTCCTGCATGCCTCCACAGTGAACGAAGAATCCAAAAATGGCAAAAAAATTCTTGATCAATTGAAGTCATTTGGGGGCCATGTTTAAAAACAGCGAAACTATATCAAATCATCCATCTACAAACTCTCACACAACATGTGCAGTGTAATCCAAGTCTCATTTTGCAGTCACTCAAACACATGTATTTTCGCATAGATGTTACTGTTAAAACCACTTCTGCATACACTGCACGGACGAGTAATGCCCCTTGGCAACACAATGGAATGCATGAGCAGAGTTCAAATGTTCGTGCTTGCCCAGGCCCGCTAATTGTTGGTTAAAGTGTTTTTTAATAGTGTTTTAAAAGTTTAAGTAAAAGTGAATATGGTAGGAAGAAGAGAGCATACAACTAGATAAATGACAGCTGGATTTTACTGCAGGAATTGTGTGAGATTTTGTGAACGGATTTGATGAACATTTTGATGTAGTTTTGCTGCTGTTTCATTTTCATTCATCAAGTTTTTGGATTCTTTGTTCACTGTGGAGACATGAGAGGAAAACAGTTTTCTTCACGAATTCAACGTAACATGGGATAACTAACTGATAGACATGATGATTTTGTGGGAGACATATTCTTTTAATTTGTCCAAACAACATCTTCAAAACTCAACATTATTCAGTTTACCATCATATAAGACAAAGAACAGCATCAGATCAGGGGAGATGAAGAAGCTGGCTATGGGAGATACTTACATATTACATACATTTTTTGCTAGATAAAATACCTAAAGCACTGATTGACAGATCAAAATTCTTGCCAATTAATTTTCTATTGATTGTCTAATGGATTAACAAACCAATCATTTCAGCTCCATTGATATTTAGTGTTTTAAGGTGATATTCATTCTTCTCCATCTTACTTGGCTCTGTCTGTAGTCATTGAATTATTCTAGAAACAGTTCACTGGGCTGGTACAGTTAAATTCACTGGAACAAAACTGTATGTGCATGTTAATAGTGACTTCTACACCGTACTGACCACTGACTGTATGTAACTGCACTATGTCCTGGTCTATATAACTGACACACACTCGGTGGTCCTCACACTGTGGGTGTGGACTGCACAGACGTGCCAGGGGGATTAAACCCCCCCGAGTCCAGCAGCACTCAACATTTTCATGCTCTGTGCCCTCTAGCAGTAACCCCTGTCCTGTGCCAGTTTTCAGAAAGTCATTTAACGCCACATCCCATTTCCTAGCTACAAATATTTCCTCTCTACCGGCGCTGATGAGCTTGTGACCCCTTCAAATGAAGTGGTGTCACTTTTGACTCTAGTCATCATGGGTTTTGGCGTCAGGAGAACATTTAGAGGCCTGGAGAAGTGAAAGTGTCCAATATGTCACATGAAAAAAGGAAATATTTGAGGAAAATACGAAAAAAAAACTATTTTCTGAAACAGGTTTTACCCTCTTAATCATGTGATGACCCCTCAGATTTATCTTGAAACCCAAATCACACCTTGTTAAAGGAACAGCTGTTTGAGAGACAGCTGTCCACTACACTTTATATGCCATCACAGGAGTTAATAATAATTTTTACATAATCATAAAAATAATGACAAATGCTCACCACAATTTATCAAACTGCTTAATTGTTCCTGATCTCTTTTACCTCCGTTTGTTCTCCAACACTTCCTGTGTTCACCAGCTAGTCACTTACTTTGTCTGGTGTGGGGTTTTTTTTTGTTTTGTTTTGTTTTTTTTTTTTTAGCTTTTTTCACTTAAAACACAACATAATCTTATTCCTTCTTGTCACACTTGTTTGATGCTCAGGTAGAAGCCCCTGTCGGCAGCTTTTTGCACTTTATCTTGTATGCAGAAGGCCTTGGCAGTTAGGTTTAGGCAACTAAACCGATTGTTTAGTGTTAGGAAATTATCATGGATGTTGTTAGTGACGTGGCAAAATAAGTCAACGTTGACTTTTAATTTAACGTGATACAAACACCGGTTTCCTAGGTCAAAGTCCTGTGCTTGTTGGACTCATCCACCTCCCCTTACACCTGCCTTAAGTGGACTTTTGCACTCTGTATACTTTATCTGTTACTTTAAATGTGTGATAATGACACAGGTGGATTTATATTGGAGTCGGTGGAAAGGGGGCGCTGACCAAGAAGCGTGTTTTGGGAGTGAGTGAGACTAGGCTGGAAAATAGCCACTTGCTGCAGATGGAAATAGCGCTGATGAGAGCAGAGAGTGGCCTATAAAACCAAAACAGAGGTGAAATACTTTATAACTCTTAGTAGAGTTGAGGGGAACTGCAGAGTTTGGTGATAATGCTCCGTGGGTTAATAATAGTACCAGTAATAATAATAATGACATAACAGCACCTATAAAAACAAAGTTTACAAAGTGCTTTAACAAGCAAAGCAAAAGCAGAAACGTGATACTCAGAAGGCAATATAACAACAGGAAGCCAAACAATCCCTCCAAATATAAGAGATAAAACTAGGGTCAAGTCAGGATACAGTTAAATCAGGAAATGCAAACGCAAAATGTCAGTATAAATGAATACAGATAAAAAGACCAAAAACAACAAAAGCAACAAAATGAAAAGGAAATAACATTAATAAAAAGATGACATGACATAAAATCAAGTCTATAAAAACTGGTTTTAATTTGTGATTTAAAATGAGTCACGACAAGCAACCTCTTTTATATACAAAGTCACTTTAACCATTGTTAATATAAAGATATTTATTAGAGCAGCTTTATATAAAGCCACTCTCTGAGCATGTTTGTGACACATATCAGCTGAAACTACACTGACGTACAAAAGAATAATGCAGTTAAACATACACCACCACCTACTTGTTGACTCCAAAATGTTTTGCATTGAAAAGAAGTGTGCAGGACACGAGCTGATTGTACTGATGAAATGGTGACACAACGCTTTTGACCTTTTGATTGAGACTGTACTTTTTACTCAGGAAATGTTGCGCAAGACACTGAACAGTTCATATCAGAAGAATGAAGCGATGAATAAAAACAGAAACTGTGCTATATACTGTGATATATTTTTAAGAGATAGGTCACCAGAGCATTTCCATGTGTGGAGTCCCAAGTAACATGATCTCATGTCACCAGAATAACTGAGAGTACCGAGTATTTAATTAAATGGATTATTCTGAGGAAAGCTATTAAATTAGACACTGAAATGAAATCATCACTACATTCATTCATGCAGCCAGACTTCCTGAAGACATTACAACATAATGCACTGATGGCACATGCACCCCCCCCCCCACCCCCCCCACCCCCACCCCCTCCCCACAGAGAGCTGCGTCTCAACAAGTTGCATAATTTTATTGATCTTGAAAAATCTCCCTATGACAGACTTGTTTGCTACTGGTGGATGTTTTTTTCTTAACTTTAAACTAAATGTTTTTTAAAACAATATGTTCTGGGACAAATCAATTGCCACAGATATTAAAGATATCATCTGTGCTTTGTTCTGGACTGACAAGTCGAAAGAATAAGGCAAGCCCCTGAAATAACTTCAGAGAAACACAAGATCATGAACTGTCATGTTGCAAATCTTAGTAAAGTTTGAAATTCCATAAAGAGATTACATACTATTCTTCCAAAGAAATCCCACTCATTCATGTCTCAGCAATAATCACTGTAACAGGAACTACTGTGTGTCAGCACTGACAGTTAGCGATCAAGACTGCACGCTTTCCACGCTTTGCACATTTCTAGATGTGATCATTTTATCTATTCTAAAAGCCTTTTCCTGCTTTTTTCAGAACAATCTGATTGCAGCGCACATTACAAAACACCCACGCAGCTACTGACCCCCTTTTTTTCTTCTTTGGTCCAGTAACTTTACCGACCGCTGCTGTATCGGCCTCTTAGTGAAATCAGTGGCTCTTTGTTGTTGGTGCAATTTAACTCACTTCTTGTCAGATTTTTAAATTATGTCGCCATTATTTGTGACTTAGATGAAACATGTGGGGTAAATGGTCTACAGTTACAATAAAGTTAAATAAATCAGCTGCTGTCATATAATAAAATTTAATAAGGTTCTTTTATATTAACACTAAAACAGAAGCCTACTGTTATAATGAAATTAAATAAAGTATTTTTATAATGAAATAAATCAAAGCAAAACCACTGGTGCTTTTATTCTGAAGCACCCGACTCGTCTCTGGAGGGACGTGTTGTTGTTTTTGTTGTGAACTTGAACCTCTGGTCAACAGTTAGATGTTAGCAGTTACCAGGAAGTTAAACTTTTACTAATGCACTGTTAAATGCGAGGATTTATTTTCTGTGAGAGGGAAACAAACTAACCACTCTCCAGGATATGTATCAATAATATTTCCAAGTTGCACTGGTGCTCCATGGTCGCAAAATATGACAATGTAGTCATAGTCTGGAGGCCTGCAGGTACAAAAAACACACACCTTGCCTGCTTACACACTGTTACTGTGGCGCCATTAAACGTGACATTTTATTCACTGTGAGCTGGGGGAAAAGGAGCAGCTCTCTAGTTCATATATTACTGATATTTGGAAGTCGCACTGGTGCTCCATAGTCGCAAAATTCGACTAAGTGGTTGTGGTTTGGAGCCCTGCAGATACAAAAACACACGCCTCGCGAGCTTACATACTATCCCCCAAGAGAGAGTGGTCTTTCTGGGAGGGCGTGTGACGTATCGTGTTTGTGAGTCCTTTTTTCGTCTTTTCATGTCTGTAAGAGGGAGGGAGCCATAGGAGAGAGAGAGAGACCTGAAATGCCAAAAAGTCTCATGCTGGTGGCTTAAAAAATGACATGACAATTTACTTGATGTTAGGGGTATAGTCATTTCATACATCCCACATGGAACAAGCTGCGATACATCAAGTATAATCAATATATCGCCCACCCCTATAGTGCTGGTAGCAAAATGTTTAGTGCTAGCTTGCTAGCTAGCTTACAGGATGCATCCCCAAACACATATATTTACACAGTAGACGTGGAGTCCTGCTTGAATAACATCAATATTTTTGATGGAAATTTCAACCTGGCTTTCTCTGCATGCAGAACCAGCCACCATGCATCCTAACATTTTGAATATGTGTGCCTGAACTGCAACCATGAACGTCGACATGGGCCATTCATACGCCCCACCAGCCAATCACAACAGTGGATCTTCCTGTCCTACATTCCTGATTAGCACAACAGAACATCACACCGGGGCTGCAATCAGACCTGTCTAGCTTTTTTCCTTATTGATTGTGTTCTGGGTCACATTCCTGATAGTCTCGCATAGCCAGACATATCTAGCACTGAATAAAGTTCTGGCTGAACCCATCGTAATTCTGCACTAAGACTGTAAAAACACTCTGGGTTGTTTGTATTTCTCTAAACCAATCACAGTCATCTGGGGCGGCGCTAAGCCCAGGAAGCAGTCCAGTGCGTTTGCAAAATAGTACTGGGAGATAGTGAGAAGGGAGGAGGACTGTCTGAAATAGATGACCAATGGCAGGCTTATACACACAGTCTACATCCTGTGAGTCAGACTACATTCCTGGTAGTAGCATTATTCTCACAAAGAAAGGCAGTTTCATGTTTACAGTGATTTTTCTTGCTCTTTCATCTAAAAGATATGGCAGAACAAAACTATGCCAGTAAATCTGCTTCCCTCCATTTCAGAGCCACAACTGTGAGGTGAAATTTATCAGACTGTTTCCACTGTTTTGTTGATAGATTACAGGCTGATCACGTCATTTTGTTGTGTGGAAGAAAAGCTATTTTAGGTAGTCGAGTCCTGACTGAAGTAAAACCTGAGGTCACATAGATGTGGTTGCTGGATCAGGTTGTCAGGGATACAGATGAATCCCACCTGCAGCTGACTGATCTAACGTAAGGCTGATACGTGTGGTGGTGGTTCAACATCACGATGCAGACTAAAATCTCATCGTATGGACGTTTTTAAAGTTCTGACCACAGGGTTGAGGGGGAAGCGATTTTTCCATGCAGTGCCCTCCACCCCCTGTCTGTGCAGGAACAAGAGAGTTATAGGGGAAAAACAAAGCAGAGTTCGGCTGCTGCTCTTTGTACAAAACCACAAAGCTGGAGAGCCGACGTACCCCTCCAATGAAAATGGTCTCCCATTTGACCACGAATGGTAATTCATAAAAAATCTGCATTTCAGATTCTTGTTAAATGAGGCTTGGTTTGGAGTCTGCATGGGTTTGGACGACTCAGTAAATGTCTGTGTAAAGTTGGTTCATGAACTGGCAGGAGGCCACAGCTGATGATCAGCCAAAAAATGCCATGAATGAGAGAATTGGTGACTGACAGAACTGAGGAAAGGGATCGACACAATTTGTCCTCCCCTCCCCGTCTGTGTGAGCGGGAGTAAATCTCTTTTGCTGGTGACAGCTTAACCAAAGAATTTGTGGATTTAATTCTTGTTGGCCGGCCATCTAAACATATTACTCTACTGTAAGCCTCCTTGACAAAATTCATCTGCTAAGGATTCCTTGCTGGCAGCAGGAATGTGTTTCAACCACCTTTTAGTGAAATAACAGTATTAAAACAATGAATATCTTTATTTAAAAATTCTTCTCATATTCAGACTTGTTCTTGGCTGCTTTAAAAAAATAGGCAAGTATCCATATTTTATTTCCCAGTTCCCGACACCTCCTTCATCCTGCAGTTACAATAATTATTGCAGTTATATGATGCAAAAGGAGGCTCTTCTGCCAGTATAAACTCCCCCCCAGACGTTTATGGAAATAATTTCTCACTGGTTGCGTGAGTTTGACAGTCTGTCATGTGCACACATGTTCTCATGCCTCTTTAATTAAACTTCAACTGTGAAAAATTGCTGATTGTAGAGTGAGTCAGTGTGTGGCACAGACGCCAAGCACTGAATCGCCTCTACAGACACCTGAGTTCAGATCTCATTGGCACTGGCCAATCAGTCGGGCTGTTAATTTGTCCCAGAGGCCAAATATGGTACTGCAGCCATAAATATGAACCTGGAATCAGAAGACATTTAACCTAACTTAGCATAAAGACTTGAAACAGGGGAAACAGTTAGCCTGGCTCTTTCCAAAGGTATCAAAATCTGGCTACCAGCACCTCTAAAGCTCACTGATTAACACGCAGTATCTGCTTTGTTTAAAGAGGCAACAGATAGGATTCACTTTTTTTTTTTTTTTTTTTAGCTTGGCGCCACCTAGAGTCATCAGTGTTGTGTTGCACTGTCGCAACGACCAAATTGACCTTGGGGATCAGAGATAATCAATAATATGACTCTCTTAGACTCTCTAAATTAAATAAAATGTAGGCTGTAAAGCCACCGTTATACCTCTCTGTATATGTAGAATGAGTGTGCAACAATTATCAGATTTATCTGAAGAAAAAACAAATAGTAATGCAAATAATGATACCAGAAAGTACAGTACCAGTACAAACAGCTCACAGTAAATTATACCAGTATGTACAGTATCAGTACAAACAACAGTAGACACAGTGGAATTATACCAATATGCACATGTAAACAGTCCCGATTCTAGAATAAACGGTACCGTATGGAAACGATGCGGCCGGTTGGAGCTCAAATTGAATAGGAAACAAAGTTCAGTGTTCACTTAGCTGGGTGTAACTTAGCTGGGCGATGTCCGTCGATAGCTGCCTCAGTGAGAAGAGAACAGAAGGAGGGGAGGGGGGTATCACTGTCCGAGGGCTGCCGTAGAATGGCAACGAGGATGTCAGCTGACCAACACTCGCTACCCGGTCCCTGGTTGCAGCGATTTGTGATGCTGGCCAGCCAGTACTAGCAGCCAGTACAGTACAGTCAGTACAGTACAGTCCTCTCTCGTCTAGCTAACAGCTAAAAGCTAGCTGGACATCGGTTTTGAAGCCTCTTTGGTCACGGAGCTCTCTCCATCTCTTGAACGCCTGACTGAGGTTTACTCTTGTTTTTCCTCTTCTTTTATCACTCTCCTTTTTGCTCTTCTTTGCCTCCTCAGACAGAGGAGCTCGTTTTCTTTTGCTAGTCTGTTTTTCACCTGTCTCCAAATTTGGTCCATCTGCCATTGTGCTCGTGACTCAACTATCTCATGCCCAACTCCTCATAAGGACTCGCTCCAGTCCCCAATTTCACAATACATGACATACTACCTTTACATTTTTACACAGAACCAAACAACAGCCTCTGATGTGTCATATAACGTACATGTCAGCAGCGCTTTTCTAAACAATAACAATAGCACAACAAAGCCGTAACAATCATTTATTGTCCCTGTTATATGATGGATGATCTTGTCCGCTCGGAGGGTAAGGAGCTCTCGGACATAATTGTCTCTCCAATTTGCGGACAAATTGGTCAGTTCCTCTTCTTTGAGCTGCTGATTGCTACTGTTTGAATCTCCTGGTGTTTGTGTAGCACACCTAACACGTCGTCAAAATGTCACACCCGTTCCGTCTATGGTCCTGTCCTGCCAGCTCTCCTTTTACACAGATGTTAATTCGGCACTGATGAAACCTCCCATGCTGGCTTAAAGGCGACTCTGCTGAGGCATCAGCAGGAAGATATGAATAAAAGAAGAGTTACTTTGCTAATTTGGCCAGACAAGCTGTAGAGGTTGAAACTAAGTACGCTATAATGCCTGATTTTGATCTTTATTAGCTTTAAATGATCAAATAGTTGTAAATATCAAAGTATTTCACTTCTGGCCACTCAGTGGGATAATTTCTCCAAAATAAACAAGGTAAGCAGAAGGGGGACTGAGATAAATCGACAATAATAAGTTTGTCGGTGTAACCTTTTCTCTCTGGTGGACTAAAATAATCCTTTAAATGCTTAAATCTAATGTTTTTAGCTTGCTACAGGCATTTTGTTAGTGTTTCAGCCCTTGGTTGCATATCGTGACACTGATTGTTTTTCCCCTCAGGTGGGTGTGGTTTTCAGAATGTCAGGAGTTGTGCTCTGTCTATTCATGCTTTACCTTTTCTTTTTTAAGGTTTTGAGCTGTTGGGTGGACAAAACAAAAAATATGAAACGTCACCGTGCGATTTAGGAAATACACAGGAGTTGTTCACATTTTATAGACCAGGATAAATCGAGAAAATAACATGCAGATTAAATTATACTGAAAATAAAAAAAAATAAATTAAATTTGTTTGCAGCCCTGTGGCTGCTGTATGATTCCAATAAACATAGTTAGGGAGATGTTGCTGTTGGAGCCATCGTCACAGAGGGCTGGGATAATGCGAACAATCCCGGGGAAACTCCTTGCCAGCTGGTAAAAAAGTGTCTGCTAACATAATGATGAGAAATCAAATTGATGAGATCATTAGTCATTAAATATGTTCAATCATCAAGAGATAAGAGATCATAAGAAACTCTATGCTACACGTTGACACTACACGTTGTGATGACGCTGTTCAGATTTGGGGTTAAGTATCAATTATACTATAAAGTGAGAGAACAAGTTGATGTTTGTTATTTTAAGCTTGTACACAGACTCTTAATCATATGTGGTGTTTTTATGTCCCCTCTGTTCTCCTACGCCCAAAACAGGACGATATCTGGGATTGTCTCTCCAGTGGAAAAACACTGGCACAGCCAGAAGCGTGACAACTGTTTCCTGTGTGGCAGATTGTTGTAGAAATATTGTAAAAGTTCCTCATGTGTAATTATTTTCCCGCTCATCATTATCACAGTGGCCTTTGTTGAAATGGAAGCACTATCAACTGTCCTGGTTATCAGTTCATCATTTGTCACAGATGGACAATATTGTGAAAGCTCTTACTCCCTAAAGAGGCGCCCCAGCTCATCACGCTATTTCACTACTTCCCATGATCCTCTCTGTGTCTCTGCACCTCTGAAGCTCCAGGCTGTGTAATACACATTTGTTAGAAGCAGTTAGCAGCTCACTCCTCCTTGTGACACTGTTGTCTGTGTCTTTCTCTCGCTAATGACAAACAGCAGATGTGCTCATACGCTCTGACTGGTGCATCAGATTGTTCATCACTGCTCTTATCTGAAAGGAAACACATCATTAGAATAACTTCAGACATTATAAAAACACAGATTTAATCTGACCCCAGGATCTGGGTCATGGGAGACATAGAAAGACTTCATGCGAATCATTTAAAAAAAAAAAGAATTCACTCATGGCCACAGCTGGGGAAAAAAGTGTATTCTACAAAAGTGGAAATCTGAACTTCCTCCTTCACAGAGGCTGTGGTTAAACTAATTAACATTCTTTAGTGAGAAAACCTGAGAAGATCTTGGACAGTGTATGGAGCCCACACTATAAAAATGATGGACATAGCCTCTGTGATGTCACCCATTGGTTTGTGGACTTTTATTTTGAAACCTTGAGTTTTGGCAGTCGCCATCTTGTTTTTTTGGAGCCAGAAGTGACCATATTTGGACAAGGGGGTGGAGCTGTGGGAGAGTGAGGGGTGGATCTGATGTATAGACGTATGGACGCATAGATGTATCACACCAAAAAGAGTTTCTAGCCTCTGTGTTTACTTCTGTGGTATCTAGCCCACTAAAAATGACCATACTTTGTCCTGACTTTATTGATTTAAATCTTTAATATTAAAACTTTTTTTAAAAGAAACTAAATTAAGTGTAAGCCCCATGCCTTTTTTCCCCCAAATAGTTCAGTCCGTTCAGTGTTATATCTTTTGGTTTTTGACTAATACGTCTGGATTGGTTTATAGTTCACAAGGATTCCTTTGGCAGTAGAAAGAGCTCACTGGGAGCTTCCATTTGATATATATATATATGACTAATTTTTACCCAAAATATCACCAAAGCTGCCCTGTTTCCCACCTCTGTTACACCTCCTTGGCTCGTGATATATGCATTGACATATATCAGTATGGAAACTCGTCCTTCTGTGCTCTTATCTCTACATAACATTGCAATACACACTTTGTTAACACATATTATGATCTCAGACTCATTTCATCTTTCTCGTGTGTACTTGTTTATGGGAAAATGGCTATTTTGCACCAATACAAAATTAAAAAAAGATTTTGTGCATCATTAAAAGTACGTCATGATCCTAGATGTTCCCTCAGGCCCGACATTAATGCCTGCACTTGAAGTGCATCACAAGGCTGCTTTTCCTCTGGGGTTTTTGACGCAAACACACTGCACACTGTGTGATGCGCGATAACATGAAATCAGATTAAGTTCAGTCGCTATGAAAAGCTGGTTTGATCCATCGTCCATGTGAGATGGGTCCGAATCTGTCTGATATTATGTGGTGGTGTTTTTTTTTTTTGTGGCTGCTCTCATTTAATGGTCTCTCTCCTTTTTTTGCAGGTGCTGGGGAATCTGGGAAAAGCACAATAGTAAAGCAGATGAAGTAAGTTACAGCTTGCAACACAGCCCTGATAACACAAACTCCTACATCCTGTGAAGAAAAATGACACTTTTTTTTGTATCACGCTGACGAAAGACAGTCCCTCACTCCCACTTTCAGCTGCAGCCTTGTTGTTAGAGGTTAATAATGTGGGAGAGCTGTGGTTACAAACAGGGCTCATCTTTGCGGAAAAACTGTGGAAGCAAAGTGGGACCCTCATTTCACTGCGCTCAGGCAGTGTAGGAAGCTCCCTTTTGCATAACATGTTAAACAATAGCCACAGAGGCCAGCCGTAGCCTGGCAGGACCTGAATAGACTCCCCCAGTTCCCACATTAGGCATGCTGCATGCTCACTGGAGCTCAAATTCCAGCACTAATGACAGTGTTGCATGAAATGTTTCAAATCTGTAAGCTGTCCCACATTTGTTCAAGTCATTGTTCACACTGTCAAATTGTTATTCGAACTCTGCTAAAAGCCTGTTTGGATTTTGTTTCTGTGTCAGAATCATTCATGAAGATGGCTACTCAGAAGAGGAGTGCAAACAGTACAAAGTGGTGGTGTACAGCAACACCATCCAGTCCATCATGGCCATCATCAGGGCAATGGGGCGGTTAAAGATAGATTTTGGGGATGCTGCTCGAGCGGTAAGTTAAAGGAACTCTGGTATTTTTAAACCTGGACCATGTTTTCCCATTCTTTTGTGTCTAAGGGACTAATGGAGACAACAGATTTTTAAATTGGTCCAGTATTGAGAGAAGCAGGCAGCAGTGTAATCCCAATGGCCATTTGTGCTCCGTCACTTTCCATCCAATAAATGTGCTTGTTTTTGAACACTATGGAAAGGACTCTACAGAGAAGTGAAATGTTTTTCCTGTACTTTTCATTGGTTTGTTTGTTATCGTGACCAAGTTTCGTCCAAGGAGAAGTCTGATTCTGAAATCTCACAAGAGTGGAAAACAATAATGGAAACGTTAGTGAGAGTCGGAGAGAGGAGTGCCGGTTTATTGTGTTGGAGTACAGAGAGTGTATCTCAGTGTTATCTAAAAGAAATTCTGTGTCGTAGCTGCATATTTAGCTGATTTCAACAATGTGGAAAAGTCTGCAAGATTTCAGAACGGGACTTCTCCCTGAGCTAGACATGGTTACACACACTAACAATCAGACCAGATCTGTGAAAGGTAAGGAAAAATGTTTCATGTCTCAGTAAGGGTTTTCTGTTATGTTGTCAAACACTTAAATAACAATCTGAGCCCATCAGTGGCAAAAACAAGCCCTTTTAATGGAAGTGAATTACTGTAAATTGGTACTTTTGAACCTGGACCCCATTTTCCCATGTTTTTTGTGTCTAAATGGAGAGTAAACTGACAGACTGCTGCAGCTACAGCAGCGAAACACGCTGCAGTGTAACCCCTACAGGCAATTATGCACTGTCAATTTGTGTCCATTAAATGAGCTTCTTTTTGCCACTGACAAGCTCAGATTGAAGTAGAAGTGTCTCACAACATCACAAAAAAGACTGTGCAGAGAAATGAAACTTTTTTCCCTACCTTTCAACCTTTCACAGATCTGGTCTTTTTGTTAGTTTGACCACATTTTGCTCAAGGAGAAGTCTCCTCCTGCAATCACACAGACTTTTCCACATTGTTGAAAGCACCTAACATACACTTTCGTGACACAAACACAACAAACTCTTCCCGGCACTCCTCTCTCCAGCTCTCACCAACATTTCCACCGTTGTTTTTCCTGCAACAAGCCACCTCTTGTAAGATTTTAGAATGAATCTCCTTGAAGGAGAAGGTCACAATAACAAACAGACCAGTGAAAGGAACAAAATGACGTTTCATTTCTGTGTAGGCTCCTTCCTGTAATGTTATCGGACACTTGTAATAATCTGAGCCTGTCAGGGGCAAAAACAAGCACTTTAAAAGGACATAAATTGATGGTGCACAATTGCCCAAAGGGATTGAAAAATACAGCCACGTTCAGTCTGCATTTAATGTCCTCATCACCACATGAACAAGTTTACAATGACAGCAATTATTGTCTTTATCGCCAGGACGATGCTCGCCAGCTGTTTGTCCTGGCGGGCTCAGCGGAGGAAGGGGTGATGTCGCCAGAGCTAACAGGCGTGATTCAGAGGCTGTGGGCAGATGAAGGAGTTCAGACGTGCTTCGATCGATCACGAGAGTATCAGCTCAACGACTCTGCTTCATAGTGAGGAACTTTGTGTTTTTTCTTTACATACAGACTCACCAAGCGCCAACTGCAACCTTGATGACTGTGATACAAGGAAAGAAACTGCGAAAACAAATAATTTAATCTGGCATTCATCCTTCATTTATTCTGTCTTAAAAGAAGTTAAACAGTCCATCAATGGATGATTTTATTTTTCTAGGGGTGCGGAAAAATATTAATTTTTAAATGCATCGCAATTCTCTCTCTTCAAAGATTATGTCTTGATGCAGAAAAGTCGATAATTGGAAATTTGAAACCCAATTTTCTTACTAGATTGTTACAGGTGATCATAATGATCACCTGTAACAATCTAGTAAGATCAGCTGTACGTTTCTGACAGCTGAACTAATTGGATGGTGAAATGTAAGAGAACGTAAATGTCTGTCGTGCCAAATTAATCTGTCTATTAATGGATCATTACAAATACACTGTGTTTAAAAAGTAGTAAGTAGAGGTGCCCAGTAGCTCAATGGGTAGGGCCCTGCACCTCATGTACAAAGGCATCTGTCCTTGCCACACTGACTACGGGTACAGTTCTAGCTTGTGGCCCCTTGCTGCATGTCATTCCCCCTCTTTCTATCTTTCACACTTCAAAAACTATCCTGTTATTGACAGATTAATGGCAAAAAAATTGGAATTTAATCATGAGGTACCTAAAGATTCCCGCCCCAAATTTGATCGTACAGCAGAAAAGATAAGTCACTTTGTCACTTTTCTTGTGCTGCTTTCAGACATCTTTCCCAAGTATTTAAACCTTTTGAACTCTGAGCAAATTGGTGGGATTTTTTTCCAAAAACATGTGAAAGAAGGCAATGAGCAACTTGGTAAGAAATGTACTTAAAAATGCCACAAAAAACCTATAATAATAATTATCATTATTATTTTTATTTTATTTTATATTTTACACTTTAAGAGCAGTCTTTCCAGGTCATTTTCGTGTTTGTTTTCTGTCTTTCTTTTTTCTTTTATACTAATTTTCTTGTTTTTAATTTCCTCTTTTTACTAATTTCTCTTCTTGGCTCATATCTTCTTCCACTGGTCATTGCCTTCTTTCAATGTTTTCAGAAGAAATCAAGCCAATTTGCTCAGGTTTCAAAGGGTTAATCAATCAGTCAGTCAACAGAAAAATAAGCAAGATCTTCTCTGTTGCTTCTCTGTTTTGAGGACTGGCTCTTTATATATCTTACGTGATAATAAACTGAGTGTCCTTAGGTTTTTGGCTGCTGGTCGGACGAAACAGTCATTTTATGACACAACATCGGGTCTTTGGAAATTATAGTTTGTTTGTTTTTTTCCATTTTCTGACACTGTATAGCTCTAGCAGCTGATCAATTGACTGTAGATTAGTGGATAATGAAAACACCCCTCAACTGCAGCTCTACTTAATTGTAAAAAAAAAATTCCAATGAGTTAAGTGTAATTTTCTCAATATTACGCAACTTACTGACGCCGTCTGAAAATTCCAGAAAGAAGTGAAACTACTTTGACGATAAATAGGGAAGTTTGAAATTGCATCATCCATCTTCTTGCTTTCAAACTCACATACAGTAAGGCATTTATATCCTGCCGTACGTTCACAAGGCGTTTCCCTCTTCCCGAGAAGTGGGACGGGTTTGACTCAGAGTAGTTCTGCGCCTTCATGTCTGTAACATTTCCACTGGAACAAACAGGGAGGCAAGATGTGTCTTGTTCTTCACGGTCTTGTGTCAGCTTGTTGTTCAGCTGATTGCATTCCTGAAAAAGGAGAAACACGAAGGAGAAACTGACAACGGGAAAATGTTTCTGTTCACTCACAGCTGTTTATACCGTATATCACTTAATTTGATAAAATAGTTTCAGATTATTATGATAGTCAAACACTGGAAACAGTTGTCTGATTAAGTTCAGTGTTTAAAAGTTCAGAATTACAACCAAAGCATTTAGAGCTAAATATAGTTTGGCCTTTTTATTACCAATCAGACATGGATAAAGTTCAAGGTTTTCTGTTTCTGTAGCTTTTATCGTCACTGTCGCCCTGAAAGAAAGGAGCTCAAGGACACTTTCTTTGTTTTGAAAACAGCCAAGCTGTCATGGTGCACTTTGGTGCACACTGTGAGACAAGAGGAACCAGTGGAGTTGGTCTGTTTTTACTCAACCCACAAGGAGCCAGTGTTTATCAAGCACCAAAATATGAGCCCATATTTAGTATCATTCTGTGGAGTCCTTGGATGTCTGTCTGCAGAGCAAACCCCCCACTTCAGCACAAAAAAACGTTTATGTCACTTTGCATTAGGTTGTCTTTTTGATTGGAAAAAATGGATAACCTAATTTTTTAATCTGTTTTTACAAGCACTTATTGGGAGCTGCCCACAGTGCAGGTGCTGCCACACTTAATTGCCTCTGGGATCATCTTCATATACACATATTTTCTGTCTCTCAGCTACCTGAACGACTTGGACAGGATTTGTCAGCCGAACTACATCCCAACTCAGCAGGACGTGCTACGTACACGTGTGAAGACCACTGGCATCGTGGAAACTCACTTCACCTTCAAAGATCTCTACTTCAAGTTAGTATAGCTGTGATTTATCTGCTCATGACGGGCCTCAGGTGGGCTGCTTGTGCCATAAAGATAACTTGTTAAGTTTTAGAGGCAGTTAGAGCATGAGCTGGTTTACTGTATCGTTCAGCATTTAGATGTCCTCAATAACTTGACTTGATTAACATGAAGGTAGCTTTGGTATTTTTCAATGTCAACCCTATAATTTTCCATCTTTAAGTGACTGATGGGAACAACAGTTTTTGAAAACAGTCCAGTATTGAGTGAGAGAGCTGAAGCCATGAAACAGGCTGCAATGTAACCACTTGGGGCATTTGTGCACCATCAATTCACGCCAACCAAGAGTGCTTCTTTTTGCCACTGACAGGCTCCTATCATTATTCTAAGTGTCTGACAACATTACAGAAAAGTAAGATCTTTTTGTTTAACCAGAAACAGTCCCGACATTGCTATCCGCAAACCCACCAGACTCCTTTTAAATGAACAGTAATTTTAGCTTGCATAGAGCAAGCATTCTGTTGACTTTGAACCAAGTGTGTTTTACATTAATAAGATTACTGTTTATTTAAATGGAGTCTCGTGGCTTTGGCAGTAGTAACTTCAGGGCTGTTCAGACTGTACTTCAGGATGGATGACATGACAGCTCCCCAAATGTGAAGCCAAAACATCTTGATAGCCCCCTGGTGTTTGGCTGCAGTATAGGTCACAAACCCAGCATTCGTCATGCTAGTGGATAGGACATGGGCCAAACTAAAATGTTAAAGTACACGTCAAATACATTTTTCCCAAAGATGGTTTTTTTTTTGTCATTTTAGGTAGTTCTTATGCTGACATGTGTTCAAGTGTTTTTCCAATAAGTTTGGTTTTATTTAGTTATTGATGCTACGAAAAAGGGGTTTGATTGACAGCTATGTGTGCCAGTCGGCATGCTTGCGATCATGGCACTGCTTGTAATTGGTCGGATTTGTGTATTGGTGGGAATTCAAATGACATCACCAGCGTAAGATGACAGCGGCAGTAGCTGGAATACTTTGGCTTTATATTTGTGCAGTAGGAAGAAGTGGAAACACGTCATTGGGTTAAAGAAAGGGATCCTTCTCTTTAACAAAAAGGTCGACCTCTGTCGGGATCCTTTCCATAATGTTGTCAGACACTCACAGTATAATAATAATCTGAGCCTGTCTGTGGCAAAAACCAGCACTATTAATGGACGTAAATTCTATCCATCCATCCAGCCATTTTCAACTGCTTATCTGAAGCTGGGTCGCAGGGGCAGCAGACTGTGCAAAGTTTTCCAGATGTCTTCCTTCCTGGCAATGCTTTCAAGCTCCTCCTGGGGGCGTTCCCAGGGCAGACGAGATATGTAATCCCTTCAGTGTAGTCTGGGTCTGCCCTGGGGCCTCTTGCCAGTTGGACATGCCTGGAACACCTCCAATGAGAGTTGCACGGGAGGCATCCTGATCAGATGCCCCAGCCACCTCAACTGACCCCCCTCAATGCGAAAGAGCAGCGGCTCTACTCCGAGCTCCCTCCGGATGTCCGAGCTCCTTACCCTATCTTTAAGGCTGAGCACAGCCACCCCAGGGAGGAAACTCATTTAGGCTGCTTGTGTCTGCGCCCTTATTCTTTTGGTCATTACTCGTAGCTCATTATCATAGGTGAGGGTTGGGACGTAGATGGACCAGTAAATCGAAAACTTTGCCTCCCAACTCAGCTGTCTCTGCACCACGACAGTCTCACGCTCCATTCTACCCTCACTCGTGAACAAGACCCCAAGATAATTTAACTCCCTCACTTCCTTGCTCCATGTCCATCTCCCCCAAGCGAGGGGAGATGGACAAATTGATGGTGCTTAATTGGCCCCAATCAGCTACATTGCAGCCTGTTTCAGAGCTGCCAGCTGCAGTGCTTTCGCTCAGTACTTGACCATGTTTAAAAACTGTTGTCTCCATTTTTCACGTAGACACAGACAGATGGAAAAAATAGGGTCCAGGCTGAAAACATTCTGAAGTTACCCTTTAACACAGCGTTTATTTTGTCTCCAGTCTTTGCTGTTTTTCTTGTGAAGTAGTAGATAGTTTTACCTCTTCATATGCAAAATGTCATGAGGGGTCATGAGAAAGAAAGGCCTTTTATTATCTAACAGCTTAGGATCATTGCAGTCACGAACACTTTATGGAAAATGACTTTGCAATAACTAAATCTTGATTTCACATGCATTAAGTTGCAGTATCTTACCCGTATCCATGTTGGTCATCCTCCAGCTGTCTGTGTTTATCATGTGTTGTCATAATTCTGCCCTCATCATGTTAAATCATTTTGTAGTATTTATTTGACTGATGTACCTGGTTGATGTTCAAGCCTCTTTTATTACTCACACATGCTGCTGACTGGTATGCAACCTAATGTGACCCACCTCTGTAGCAGTAAATGTGATTATGTGGCTTCAAGTCCTTTTACGTTATTTTGTCTAGCTCCTGTACTTATAAATATTGGTGAAACATTAACTGTAATAGCCTCCCTGGCCTGCCTTTGTAACCCCATGAAAAAACAAACACTTTGGATCTGGAGATGTGCAATCACTGAATTGGTGTTGAAGCACACGGCGTTCTCTCATTTCGTTTCTGTGTCAGAAACAACTCTCTGAGGGCCTCAGGTGGAGATGCAGGCAGCAAACACGTTTGAGTGTGTTTGTGTTTGTGTTCGTGCTCTTGCCCTGGATTTATGTGGACACTTGTCCTCATAAAACACTGAATTAAAACGAAAGTAGGACTAAAAGCAGCACATTCACTGTACATTTATTGATGCAGTTCATGTCTGTATGTTCCCGCAGGATGTTTGACGTCGGCGGTCAGCGCTCAGAGAGGAAGAAGTGGATCCATTGTTTCGAGGGAGTCACATCTATCATTTTCTGCGTTGCACTCAGTGACTACGACCTCGTCTTGGCTGAGGATGAGGAGATGGTAAATGATGCATACACATGCATATGTGGGTTAGGGTCACCTTTTAACGTATAGTTGATACTGGGAAATCATAAGAAGAAAAGTACAGGTGTTATTAATAACATTAATGGTGCTCCATTCTATTCAGATGCTCAGTATGTAATGACAGTGTGACAGTAAGCCAGCTTTTATAGCTTGTAAGTGCTGGCAAAGACACATCTGTACCTTTTTTCATTTGGATTCAGCCACTAAAAGCCATGTAAATCACGTTTTTATCAGTCTGTATTGTTTATTATCCTTCTTGGTGCACATGGTATTTCATTTACAGAGCCTTTAGCTCAGGTTGGAGTGGGCCCCACGTCTAACAGGCACAGTGCAGGACAGGTTTTGGAGCGCAACCCAAGACCCTGAAACCAAAGCAGCTCGATGGAATTCAGTCATCATTAATTTTATTATTAACACCTGTGACAAAATGTCTTCTGTGGAAAAGTCCTAATATGGGTAAATTCACATCTGCGCTCTCCTCAGAACCGCATGCATGAGAGCATGAAGCTTTTCGATTCCATCTGCAACAACAAGTGGTTCACGCTCACCTCCATCATCCTCTTCCTCAACAAGAAGGACCTGTTTGAAGAGAAGATCGGCAGGAGTCCACTCACTATCTGCTACCCTGAATACGCTGGTGAGGGACACCTGCCTTTTTGCAATATATTAAGTTTTTACATGATATTATCAGATGGTGTGTGGCTGCTCCTTTAGTGTTTTTGATCAGAGGAATATTTATTTTTGAGCCTTAAAGGGACAGTCCACCCCTAAGTCAAAAATATATATTTTTCCTCTTACCTTCAGAGCTGTTTATCAGTCTATATTGTTCTGGTGTGAGTTGCTGAGTGTTGGAGATATCGGCTGTACAGGTGTCTGCCTTCTTTTAAATGTAATGGAACCAGGCACTCGGCTTGTGGTGGTCAAAGCACCAAAAAAATCAGCGGTGCAAGGTGAGCTAGCAGTAGATGCACACTTCCTTCTGTGTGGTGATATGGTTGCCGGGTGTAGTTTATAAATAAGATTGTAGTTCCTACATGAATCACAACAAGGTCTGTGGATTATCATGAGTAATCTGGTCATGATTTCCTGAAAGAGACATTGCTGTTGTATTTTTGTAGTGCTCTTAGGACCACAAGCTAAATGCCATCTAGTTCCATGATATTAGATCTCTACAGCTGATATCTGATAAACAGCACTACAGGAGAGAGGAAAATATGTATTTTTGATTTTGGGGTTAACTGTCCCTTTAACTTCCTAAATGCGCGCTTTCAATCAACACAATCACACTTGCAATTAGTCAAAAGACGACGCCAGGTCAGTGGTCATCTGTGTCACATACCAAGGAACCCATTAGCAGGGGTATGAGATGCACCAGGTGGCGGCATTTTTTGATGTTCTGACAAGCAAGACAGTCCACAGTTGGGCTGGAGGGGAGGTGGATGGGTCAAACAAATTCTGGACATTCACACAAGAGACTACATTCATTCCATCTGTGAAACCAAAAGTCAATCAAATTAATTTAATAACAACGTAGTGTGCTAGTATGTGTAGCATGCTACGCTAGTGATAGATGTCAGGTGACATATGTGAGATATGTAATGTGAAGATGCATTATGTTGGTAAACCATGATGTTCATGATGATGTGCACATGATTTTGTTGCCTAAACCTAAGTAAGTAGAAACAACATTTTTTTCACCTGCATTTTAAGTTTATTTTCAAAAAAACAGACTGTATGTATTTAACGCGCAGAAACTATAAATTTCCTGTGACAACAGAAGTCTGTTTTGAAAAGACACAATGCACGCAATGGACATTCATGAATGTCCAAAACCAATGCTGGAGGGTTACCTAAAGCACCACAGTTTTAACGTTTAGGGCCACCCACAAAGTGTCAGTATTTGACAAATTGGGTGTGAGAAAGTGTTGTCTCAGTTTATTTTACCTTGCCAAGAGAATAAAAAACATTGAATGTCATGCTGTTAGCGGATTCTGAAAGCTTGAGATTCTGTGGCAAAAGCCAATTTTCTGGCTCAGCGTGTGTTAAATAAGCCTTGAATATAAAATGTCTTTTTTATTATGTGCTTGAACTGGTGACATTTTTACCAGTCAGACAAAGGCTCTGTGTTTTTACTGTTGAGCTGTTTTATCACATGTGAACGTCATCACCATCCCGGCATTTCAAGTTTAACTGAATAATTCACTGAAGCCCATTTTGCTTGTCAGTTTTATTAACCCAGGTCGTTCTAATGTCCATGATGGACTTTGACAGTTGTAACTATTTATAGATCTGCAACACAGGAGTGTCATGGTGCATCGTTCTTAACTTCTTAATAGTGAGCATCACTGAATGTGTTTCTGCACAGCAGTCACGCACACAATTTAGCCACTTGCAGTAAAGATCATCAATAATTAGGAGCGTCCCTGCATTTCAAATGTTTTACTGACAGTTTTTCCACATTTAATCAAAACATGAGCTCATCATGTACCCACAGCCAAGTGAACAAAAACTTGCATCAAATAAAAACATGACAAAGCTTAGTGAAAAGTAAAGAACCTACAAACAGTTCACCGACATTAAATCACAGCCACAACTTGTTACAGGCTGATGGCATCTTTGTTTTTCTTTGGTGTGTTTAACCCACATTGTTGAAAATTAAGATGAGTTCAGCTGTTAGCTGTCAGCTGTAAATTAAAACCAGCTTCTTTTTATGAATGACCTTCTGTTCTGCAGGTGGAAACTCATACGAAGAGACTGCAGCTTATATCCAGTGCCAGTTTGAAGACTTAAACAAACGAAAGGACACCAAGGAGATCTACACCCACTTCACTTGTGCCACAGACACCAAGAATGTGCAGTTCGTGTTCGACGCCGTCACCGACATCATCATAAAGATCAACCTGAGTGAGATCGGGCTCTACTAAGGCTTCAGGCCCTGCAGGTCAGCACACTGACTTTCACCTGCACCACAGTTCATGCAGAACGCTGCAGAGATGTGGCAACAGGGTGTTGTTGTCAAAGCCAACAGTTAAAAATGTTAGACTGTTGCATCACCGCAGAGTGACAGGTCTCTACTGTGATCTCATTTATAACTGTTGAATGAACTGCAAGGAAATTTCCTATCAGAAGATCATGCAGTGCTTACACTTCATTTGAACTAGGAAATTAACGGCACAATATATTTACTCACTGAACCTTTAAATTATGTAAATACAAGTGTTCCCTTCCACACACCCCCGTGTTGCAAATGGCAGTTGGTATCACCCAGGTACGTCCATGTTTTCAAGTTACTAGCTAGCCTTCCAGCTGCATCTTTTACATGGAGGATGTCCCCAGGCAAAAGTAAATAAGGGAACTATATATCAGCTCAAATTAATGACAAATTGTTGGCAACACCAAGTTCAGGTAACTATTTTATTGTGAATAAAACAGTGTCAAGAGTGCTAATAAAACTAAGGCTAAATATAACAAACACTGTTTAGCTTTTTACTCTTGTGTGCACAGAAAGTTTACTCTAAGTTGAAATTGCTTTGTTTGATGTTAAATAAAATCTGATATAACACAAGTTAAGAAAGTATGTAATAATGCTAACATGCTGCTTAACATTATGCTAACAGAGCTGACAAAGCTAACATAGATAAATAAGGCAGATATGCATTTGTGTGTTGAGGTAAAAATGCTAACATGTTAAATGTTATGCTAGCTAGCTAACACAGCTAACATAGTTAAATAAGGGAATGATATGTTTATGTATGTGGATGTCAAAATGCTAACATGCTTCTTAACATTATGTTAACAAACAACAGGGCTAACAGAAATACATAAGGCAGACTGTAGATGTAAAAAATGCTAACATGCTTCTTAACATTATGCTAACGGAGCTAACAAATAAGGCTGATGTAAAAATGCTAACATGTTAAATGTTATGCTAGCTAGCTAACAGAGCTAACATAGATAAATAAGGGGAAAGATATGTTTATGTATGTGGATGTCAAAATGCTAACATGCTTCTTAACATTATGCTAACAGAGCTCACAAACCTAACATAGATAAATAAGGCTGATGTAAAAAATGCTAACATGCGTAATGTTATGCTAACGGAGCTAACATAGATACATAAGGGAAAGATATATACGTGTGTGTGTGTGTGTGTGTGTGTGTGTGTGTGTGTGTGGCTGTCAAAATGCTAACATGCTTAACATTATGCTAACAAGCTAAAGGGGGAATCTTTTTTTTTTTTTTTTTTAGATTTTTTGGGGGGCTTTTTAGCTTTTCAAGCATGAAGGGGGGAGAGAGAGAGAGAGGGAGTGACATGCAGCAAAGGGCCACAGGGCGGAGTCGAAACCAGGCCGCTGCGGCAACAGCCTTGTACATGGGGCGCCTGCTCTACCACTAAGCCACTGGTGTCCCTAACATGCTAATCTTTAAAATACTAAAGCTAAATGTTAAGCCCAAACATCAGCATGTTTCACGTCTTTTATCTGTCGCCACCTGTGTGTATTTTAGCATATTAACATTAGCAGCTATAGTAGAGAGGCTGAAAAGTACAGCTATGACTGATGAAAGCTGTGCCCAGTCTGATATATAGATTAACATATAGCCATGTATACATGGATGTTTTTCAAAGAAAAAGAGCCCAAAAAAGCATGTCTATAAAATGTGTCTCATTATTACCAGGCAGCTGATGAATGGAAATTGTTTAGGGGTATTGTATTCATATTCATTATTTCCTGTAGTCATAGATATGAATGATTATTTTTCCTTTCCTTGCAGGTGTCAGGAGCAGAATCAGGACTTCTGGGCTGGTATGTCTTATCTGCAGAGGGCGATTTGGAAAGTAGGTGTTATGGACTGAGCTGGTGGCCACGCTGCATTTAGGACTTAAAGTCCACAATTTGGGGACTTGATACTATGATTACGTTTGTCTTAATAGATGTTACAATGCTGAGCATACTGGGAGGAAGTGAAATGTGGGAGAGGCTTGTGAAATGATCACTGTGAGATCTGTCCTGTCATATTTAAGACCTTTGCATCAGTCGGGGGCTGTCAGGTAAAGCCCTGCTGACCTCTCTGACACGTTTGTAGTTTGTCTGTCATATGTACAAGGACCAAAACAGCCTGTTGATAAAATCCATCACTGAATTTCACTGTTTCACAGCTGATAATGTAAATTTTGTTCACTTTTTTTCTGTTGCATCTTCTCTTAGCTTGAGTCTGTACCACATTGCTTTTATTGAATATTTGTTACGTTTTATTTTGATTTTGGAGTTGCTATTATTTAGTATTTCCACTTTTGGATGTGTGAATGCAATAACTTATGTATGGAGAAGCATTTTGTGTGAGCAGTTTTTGTACATATATATAAAACATAACATTTTGGGTCTGGGAATAGTTAGCAAGGGTGTAACGAACTCAGTAGCGATGCGGCTGTCTGTGTAGTTAATTATTAACTAGACAACATTGTATTGAACAATATTTTTATACATGAGACACATCACTGCAAATCAGTTTGTGAAGGGAGATCTTGACTTCCTGTGTTTTTTTTTCATAGGAGTTTGAATATGACTAATAAGGTATTTTTTTAAATCATGTAGATATCAATGATATATATAAACTCATCAAACATAAAAAGTGGGGTAGTTTGGTGTAGCCAGAGGCTGTATTTGTTTTCCTTGGCCACAGCCATCGCATAATACTGAGAAAGTCATTTGCTTATATACAAAATACTGTAGTGGAGCACAGTTTGGGTCAGTCACTTCCTGCACAGAGAAATCCTGCTAGAAAACATTCCTGAGTTTCAAATCTAGCTTTCTGTACATTGCTGCAGTTGTATTGTTTCATTTCAACATCATTAAATGATGGCACAACATTGTCTTCCTTTCCTTCTATTTTTAAAGCTGAAACCAACATCTCACCACAGGCAACAACAATCAGATATTATCCCCTATGAAGATTTGTAGAGGCCTAGTCTCACCTAAACCAAGCTGGGAAGGAGGTCATGCAAATTGGAAACACTATTTTTAGACTTTAGACACATCTGTATGCTCGAGCTGAGGGCTCAGTTTGTTCCAGCTGCTGCACACACACCACAGCACAACAGTATGTTCTCATTGTCCTACCTTGTGTGTTGTCTCTCTGGTATATAACTCTCCGTGGAATTCTATTCATATCATCACAACATAAATTCAAACTGTAATTAATCAAGTCAACATGGCAGAGAATTTAATCCTACGTTGTTGCATGTTCAGTTTAAAAGATGAGGCTTGAGGTATTCTGTATTTTTATTTTTCTCAACAAATCCCATGAAAAGACTAAAACTGATGTGTTATTCCTTCTCTCAAAACTTTCTGGCTTCCGTTTTCTGCCTGTAGCACTGAGCCCCAAGGCCATTAGTTTCTACTGAAGATGTAAATATTTAAAGGGGACTTATTATGCTCATTTTCAGGTTCATGAAGATATCTACCATCATTTAAAAAAAAAACTTTATTTTTCCCTTCTCCTGAAAAAGCCCAGTCTGCTCTAATTGGTCATCATTTCTGGTTTTCCATGTGTGTGCTCTAGGCATCTCTGCACTGTCATTGCAGCCCTAACAGAGAATAGTGGCACACTGTATCGTAAAAAATCACCAACAAAAGCTTCTAAACCAAAATCTTCACAATCTGACATGTTCCAGCAGGAATGTTAGCATGTAGCTACATGTAGCAGTGCCTAGAGCAGATTTTAAATCAGTCACATGTCACATGTCATGTCACCTTGTCTCTAAAGTAGAAAAGAAAACCACTGGAAACAGTATTCAGAATGGTAGGAATGGTTCTCCTCATGTCAGTGTGGGTTTTCTCTGGGTACTCCAGCTTCCTCCCACAGTCCAAAGACATGTAGGGTTAGGTTAACTGGTGACTCTAAATTGCCCGTAGGTATGAGTGTGAATGGTTGTCTGTCTCTATGTGTCAGCCCTGCAATAGTCTGGCGACCTGTCCAGGGTGTACCCCACCTCTCCCCAATGTCAGCTGGGATAGACTCTAGGCCCCTCAGCGACTCCCAACAGGATAAGTGGTTACGGAAAACGAATGAATGAATCCAAAATTTTAACATTATAGATTTATGACAGAAAATAAGGAAAGAATAAAAGGTCCTCTTTAATAACAAGTCAAAAATGCACAGTTCAATTTTTAAGAAAAGGCAAAAAAAATCCTAAAACAGCTGGGTACTGTAAAGCAAAGGTTCCTAAAAAGGAGAAAAAAGTAGTGACTGTTTTCTGCTGCGGATAAATGTTTGGAATTCCAGTGAGTATTCATAGCTGCAGGATGGTTTATGTGGGGTGAATCAAAAATAAACTACAGTGGCCATTCAGTTGATGTTCCTTTAATAGTTTTTGGACAATAATGGAGGTTTATGGCTCAGGAATAATTGTTGGATAAATTGATTGTTGATTTTGGTCTGTCCATAAGGGAAAAATAATTTGTGTGTGTGCCCTGTGGTTTGGATCTGTTCCAAAATGTAATGGATTCTTCCTTGGCCCATGCTGCACCCTTCCACCAAATTATATGAAAACTAGGATAGTAGCTTTTATGTAATCCTGCTGACAAACAGACAGACTTGACTAAAATGTAACCCCCTTGCAGGGGTAAGAAATATAGAATATCATCAGACTCATCCTTTACGATCTGCTTTTATCCATCTGTTTTAGAAGATGGCTTGACAATTTCAAAATGTAATTTCTGGCCTCAACAGTACACGTCCATGTCGTCTTGTTGGGGTGGTGCTGCATCTTCCCGCTGTTAAAACCTTGATGGACAGACAGAAACACTAATGACCCACACTGGGAAGAGGCCCAACAGATCTAATGAATTTTGCACTACTTTGCCCTGGAGTTTGAGTGAGATACAAAGTACGAAAACTGAGAGCATGCAACATAAATATGGGAGCAAAAGAGACTCCACTGCTCGCTCAAATCCTGCGATGTAGTTCCTCTTGTCAGCTACCAACACTGATTAAACTCAGCTTTGTCCTTGCTTGCTCTCAAATCTCACAAATCTGTCCCTTCACAATCTTACAGTAAATCTCTACGTGCAGATTAATTATTGCTTTAATTTGTTTTGCTCTCTCAATAGGTTTATTGTTAACGAACTTCCATACGCTTCCATTTCCCCTCTGACGAGAATGGGGAACTTATGTAACAGCAGCATTGTCTTCAACAAGTAACGGCCTGAAGCTTTCCTTCAGTGTCGACAGCCTGGTTTCTCTGATTTGATATACTTTCTTCGGTGATTGACAGCATGATTCAGCAGCAAAGAAACAGAGACACGGATGAAGTTAATGCATCTTTATTTCATGCCTCTACATTTCATAAGAAAGGACAAACTCAGTAGGTTTTCATTCCCTTTTCATAATAAAGCATCATCCCTCTAGTGTTTCACTCTCTCTCAAATAGATTTATCTTTCAAAATATATTGAATTACCTACTCTTATGTACAAAGTTTCTCTCACATCACATTAAAATGTTAAGTGAATTGAATACATAACACTATTTAGATTAGATACATGTACAATTTGGGTTGTAATCTGGATACACTGCAAGCACTGGTAATATCTGAAATATTTGCTCAGCAAGTTTTTACAGTTTAAATATCAAGACCACAGAGACTACTGTACTCAAAAACAAAAACAAGGTTGCAATGTTGCTATTCAAAATATTAATATTTTCCCCCGATTTTATTTGTCTTATTTATTTTTTACCGAGCTTGGTTTTAATAGTTATATAACTCACAACACAGTGGTCAAAAGGGAGCAACAAGGATCAAATGAGCAACTATTTCATCTTCATACCTTCAAACCAGCAGCTTCTGGCGTGAGACAAATACTGTACTTTAGAAAACCTTGTCGAAAGCTGTATGTCCACAACAACAATATGGTGACTCGATAGTTGTTTCAACCCAGCTGGGCGTGCATTGTGTTGCAGGGATGTACTGTTGGAGGCGGTGATGTGCTAGGAGCAGTCAAGGACCGGGACTTGGCATGGAAGCGATGGCGTGAACACAACAAACTGAGGATCCTCTGCGCTCCAACAGTACACTTCTCAGTTAATGCCAATGTGTGAGGGGTTAAGGTAGGAAAGGAAGTTCTGCAAAGAAGAGGAAAAAAATCAGACATGTTGAAATCACCTTAATTCATGTATGAAATATTTTGCTACTGTCTTTTCAAAAAATTTCCTTAGTTTTGATGTGAGTTGTTGAGTGTTGGAGATATCAGCTGTAGAGATGTCTGCCTTCTCTTGAATATAATGGAAATAGATGTCACTCAGCTTCTGGTTTTCAAAGTGCCAAAAAATATTTGAACAGCTCAACAGCAATGTCTCTTCAGAAATCATGACCTGGTTACTCAAGATAATCCACAGACCTTGTTGTGAGCAGTTTCATGCAAGAACTATTTTCTTTCTACTGAACGACACCCGCTAACTGCACAGGTAGAAGTGTGCATCTCCTGCTAGCTCACCTAGCACCTCTGAGCTAGCTAACGTTACAGCTCAACCAAAGAGTATCAGTGTGAAAAATAAGGCCATAATTGCTAACAAGTGTCTTAAATAATTATTCCAGTGAAATTTCCCTTTAAAGGGAAACATTTTGCCACATTCATAGCCTCAGGACTAAGTACTCTACAAGGTTCAATATGTTTACTAAAATGAAAAGTTAACTTCCTCTGCAGCTTTGGGAGGAACTGGTTTTAAAAACAAATGACTACGGGGATTGCTTTGCGCTTCTCATTATCTTCCTCATCCTCAGCAGTCTCCAAGGGCCTGAGTTGTCTGTGTGGTTTGAGTTTGAGTGTTGGCTCATGTTATGGTCAGAAGATGTTGCCTGGCAACACAAGATTGCCAAATATGATTCGCTGTACGAGGGCTAAATTGAATTGTCAGGGGTCTGCCTCATCTGGACCCTATTACTCTGTATCAACAAAGTCCCCGGGAGTGATGTGATGTGGTCACCGCGCACCTCTTTTCACTCTGGAGCTGCTTAGAAGAGACCGCAATCTTTAAGGTTTTCTTTGATGATGATGTCTGTCACAGCGTTGAACACAATCTCGACGTTCTTTGTGTCTGTGGCACAGGTCAGGTGAGAGTAGATTTCTTTCACGCCCTTCTTCATGTTCAGGTCCAGGAACTGCTTCTTGATGTAGTCACTGGCGTCGTCATACGTGTTGGGGCCTGAAAGACATGAAGGTTGTGAAGATGAGAGTGTTAGCTGACATGACATAGATTTATTATAATCACTTACATCACGTAATTCAATTTAGGGAGCAACACTGAGGCTCTCGCTGTCTGCAGGTTTCATTTCAGGATTTCATACTGGATCATGTTCATTTTCCTTTATCATTTGTCTTGTTGCAAGTGAATTTCAGTCTGTTAATCTGCACTCTAGCACTATTTAGTAACTGGTGTACTCTTCAAACATACTACTGTCTCTTAATAGTCATGTCTGTGGTTCACTTGGTCACTGCATGCCTGACAGATGTCGTCTCACTACTTCCCTGACCCTCCATCTAGCTTGATATTCTCGCTGCCACAATAAATTTAGCACAGTGTGCAGCAGGTACAACTCAAGAACCATTAAACAGCACCAATCAGTCTTACCATCGTAGTCTGGGAAGCAGATACTCAGATGGACTTTCTTGATCTTCTCTTCAAAGAGATCCTTCTTGTTGAGGAAAAGCACGATGGAGGTCAGTGCAAAGAATCTGTGGTTGCAGATACTGTTGAATAGATGGAGGGACTCATGCATGCGGTTCTGAAAAAGGTCAGAGAGAAACAGGGTGAGTTTACTGGCTGTCGTGTCTTTCTTCTCATGCTAAACAATCAGGAGGTGAAGTCTCGACTCACCACTTCGTCGTCCTCTACCAGCACCATGTCGTATGCGCTGAGAGCTCCGCAGAAGATGATGCAGGTCACACCCTCGAAACAATGGATCCACTTCTTTCTCTCTGACCTCTGGCCACCCACATCAAACATCCTGTTCACCACAGAGAGAGTCACAACAAAGTCAGTCCTGGATGTGGCGGTGCTGTGTGGTTCAGTCAGTTTTTGCTATAATGAGACTTTTGTTTGGTGACTTACCTGAAGTGCAACTCTTTGCAGGAGAACTGTTCTTCAATGATACCAGTTGTTTTGACTCGAGATCGCAGCACGTCCTGCTCAGTGGGGAGGTAGTCTGGCTTGCAGATTCTGTCCATTTCATTGAGGTAGCTGAGAGCAAACAGCACAACAGTCAGGCTTCAGATATGAAATCATCTTTATCTACAAACACTAAGCCAGCTGCCTCTTTAGTTTTACGTGTAACTCCTCCACTGGATCAATCCCAGTGTGGACTTACTAGCCAGCAGAGTCGTTCAGTTGGTACTCAGCAGCTCTTTCAAAGCCGGCCTGCACGCCAGAGTCTTTCCACAGCTTCTGGATAACATCAGCCAGCTCAGCAGGCATTGTTCCTTCTTCAATGGAGTCTGACAAGTTCTGCAGCTTCTGTGCAAGCTCCTGTGGTTTCATCACACACAGAACAAAGATCCATCAGCACCGACACTGAGCTATTTATAGCACGATTTTATGTCAGTGAAAATGAACTCTACAAGTTAATCATGTCTGGTGTACATGGTTAAAGTGTCATATGAGACCTGGGCACCGGGCGAGCCGAAATCAATGCTGAGCATCTCCATGCCTCTGATGATAGCCAGAGCAGACTGCAGGATGTTGCCATAGATGACAGCTCTGAACTCCATTTGTTCCTCTTTTGTGTAACCACCTTGATGCAGAATCCTGTACACAGGTAAAAAAAAAAAAAAAAGTGTCAAAGTTTGCTACATTAATCCTCTGCTAGGCTGAGCTGATTAGTCATTTTTATAACCCTTAATTATAGAAAATTGTTATACAAAAGGTAATCTGTGGAAACCATTACAATGAAGTAACCTTGCAGGTATATCCCTTTAACGTCCTGCTCACTTTCTGAGACGATATATCTGACAATATGTTGAACTCAACCTAAATGAGCTATCTCTAATATTCACTGTAGATATTATGCTAAAAAAAATTTGCTATATGTTGCTGTGTCTTTGAATAGTATGCCTGCTCAGGTTGCCTCCTACAAAAACTCCAGACATGAGGGCTCTGTTCAGTGGGACTTTCAAAGGTGGGCACATTTTTTTTTAACACATCATAGTTTCAGAGGTCTTACTTAACTTGTTTATGAAACTTAATACAAAATATAAAAGTCGAGTAAGGGTCACATAATGCCTTAATCATTTGTCTTTTTATGGTAAAGGTAGTGAAGCTCAGCAAATATCCTCCTGAGACCCAAACCTTTTTTTGTTATGTACTTTTAATTTCTCACAGCTATTTTGGATTAGTAGGACCTGATAAGTATAAAAAACTGAACATCGTCAATGATAATAAACTACTACTACTGGTTCCATAGTAATACATTGATATATGTTGGTATACTAACATATTAAAAGCATTATAACAATACATGGTTTGTACTTTTGATTAAATTTCTTTCTGTTTTACAAATACACTCTCAACCGTTTGGTAGAGCCTTATATTTATAAAACTGTGGGGTCTGTTAAAAACAAAACAGAAAAACAGAAACAACAACAAATTATTATTGTTCTTGCCTCAAGGAAAGATACTGCATAGAAAAAAATCCATTGCTGTTTCCTTGGTGAGGACATTAAAAGGATCTGCTTGTTTTGGATTTCAACAAGAAAAAGTCAAGTTCATGTGTTATAGCAACAACCCACTGGATGTCCACTGGAGCTGTTGCTCACAGCGCCACCCTGTGGTGTGTTTCGGACCTCACTCAGCTCCCACTGCCAGTGTTAAACTAACTGCACAATACAAGTGCTGACGAACCAGAGTAAGCGGATGTTTGCCCTGTTGACCTTTTGTTTAAAGGCTTTACTGCAAGTGAAACAGACAGAGCTAAGGGAGCTTTGGTCTGCTGGCTGTGTGCCCGACCCATGAGATAAAAAAAAAAACAAAAAACACTGACATGGTGTGGATGACACAAAAAACAAACTTTAAAACTTATTTTAATACTCACTTCATTTGTTTTACGATGGTGCTTTTTCCTGACTCACCAGCGCCTGGAAGATAATAAAAAGGTTAGCAACAAAAACACAAATATGTGCTGTGTTTCTCTTCTCATGCAATGAGTACAAACACACTGTGAGCCATAAACAGCTGAGAAATGTGCTTTGATGAAGCCAGAGGAGACAAAAATGCAGTGACTTTGACCCAGAGTGCTGTTTGGATAGTTAAGGAAGATTTGCCTTCATCACTTGGGAACAAAGCTCAGTGAGATTTGGTTTGTAGAGAGTTATAACTTAGAAGTCTCTTTTTGGAAATCTGAACCACTTGTCTATCTCCATGCACATAGAGATGTGTCAGCATGAGAATTTTAATCAAAAATAGAGCTTCACGTAAGCCTGAGTAATTTTTAAAAACGATATTTTCACTTGTCCCAGCAAAGGAAGCCATGTAAACTTCATAAAATAATAACACACAATTTCCATTAAACAGAAGCACAGAAAGATCCTCTATAGCCTGCACATTGAAGTAGGCAGAGCAAATAGGCAAAATTTATATATGATGCATGCAACAAACATCATCAGCTGGAGTCAAGAAAAATGCATGTGGAGGTGATAAAACGAAACAAGGCCGAGTCGTCTCTGGTGGTGGAAAGAAGGGATTTTAATGAATGTGTACGTTCATTTCTGTCTGTGAAATTATGGCGATCATGAAAGTGTCTGTGGTGTTCTGGCTCTCAGCTTCATGTGAAGCCTTGTGAGGGTTTAAAAGAGGAAAGTAAACTGGCTAAAGGCTTCGCTAACATCAACAACATAATCTCCTTGCGGCACAACAACAAAGCTCTTGGGGTTTTTGTCTTGCTGGGCTATAATATGGTCTAATTTGGTGTTCCTTGAGCAATTCATGTCAGATTTTGTCCAATAAGCACCTCATGCTGAGCTCCAGTGTGTTTGCAGACATCTTTTGAAAATCATGCTGAAACTAAATCCAAACAAGAGGAGAAGAACAACTTCTTTGAATTAAATGTGCCTGTACTGTGCATACATTGATGCATAATGCGGACTGTGCAGTTATGTGCAATTTAAATCACAGTTGAACGTGCTGGCTGAAGAACAGCTTGCAGGCAGATCAGACTCTCTGCAGCATTGTCTGTTAACTCAGACCAGAGGGAGTTTGTCACAGAGCAACCAAAGCTGTCTGTCCTGCTCTCACTGAAGCAGCGTTAAACTTTGTGCACTGATTTACTGCTGCTGGAGCATTTCACTCCAAATCACGGAGAAGAATATTGGGTTTTCCCCAACAGAGGCCATTAGCAAGACAATAACAAGCTTGTTTAGCTTATTTTTGATGAGGAAGTATAGGTGGCACCATGGTGGTGCCAAGACTGGTTTTCCTCAGCTGTGATGATGTAATGAAGAGTGCCTTTATGCTCTCTGAGAGTCATTCTTTCACCTCGTGCCCATTAAGAAACGTGGCTTTAGGCTTTGCGGTGACTTTAAATCTGGGCTGTAAAGAGCAGCTCTGTGTCCATGTGTGTCCTGCAGCGGATAGATGTTTTTAATTTAATTGACTCAATGAGATTTAATGTCTCTCAGGAGGCAGAGGTGCATCGTAATAGTTCTAGAAGTTCCCTGTAACTAACTACATGTAGGTTTCTTGCTATATCCTCTTCATGCAAGTCTTTGCAAAGCTTATTTTTATGTATCCTATATATTCAGGTGGTTTTGAGTTTGTTAAGACTTGTAAAACTTTAGCACACCTGTACACAAGGAGCTAACAGCAAACATTTCGTTGAAATAATTTTTCTGGCTCCTTTGACAATGTCCATCAGAGCCCACAAGATGGCACTCTTTTCATTTTTATTGTCTCAGTTCTTCCTGTCTCATCTCTGATATTGCACTGCTGGAGAAGCAGCTTTGTGAATCCAGTAGAGAGGATGCAAGTCTCTAAATAATGTTTCAGACACACAGATTACACTTTGAAAGAGTTATGCAATGTGAGACATAAAATTTCAGGTTTTATAGTAAATAGTAAAAGCATTTATTCAAAACAGCAAAGACGCTGATGCCTTGCAGAGACTGATTATATATATATATAAAAAAAATCCATCTGACTTTTATTTGATTCCTGTTTTCAGTTTTGCTTTTGTGATGTCACAAACCAACTCTGTCATAGGGTAAACAATAATCGACATATTTTTGTAAATCTTTTTTGTTTCGCATTGTCTCTTAGATTCTCATAGAAATGTTGGTATTTTGACGCTGTGAAAATTGGTGTTTTATTGTCTTATTTTATGCTTTGTGTGCAAGTCGAGGGATCAACCTCAGCAAGTGGATCTAGACTAAACCAGTTAGCTAATCGGCTTGACATACCACTGCTGGGCAGTGATTCATTTAGACCAAAGGCTGAGATTGTTTTAAGCACCAATGTCCTTCCATTAGAAGTGAAAAGTCACTCTTTAGTTTAGTGCAAGACGGACAAGAAAATCTGAGTAGAGTTTGCCACTATTTTTTTAATTTATTGTAAGTGCACCAAGCAGTTACTGAAAATGTTTCCAGTGATTTCATGGCTGAAGCTTTTGAGCAATTTAAGTTCTGTAAATTCTTTAAAACAACTCACCATAATCAACTTAAAACAGCAGAACAAGTGCAAGTCTCTGCAGTATTTGTGCATATAAGCATAAGTAGTCATTGAAGAAATCTGTTAGTTATGTTTGGTTTTATGCTTTAAAATGAGGCTGTTCATTATTTCACTGTTCAATATTGTAAATCCGTTCTATATTCTTTTTTTTTTTTGGCTTCATCTCAGATCCCAATGTTGACTGCTCAACCTGCAAACTTATCTCTCTTATCTCCCTCTACTTTACCGCCACTAATGTCCTCCCAGTTTTGCACAAGCTTAAGCAGTCCTCCCCTCTTTCTAATAAACTAATGTAGGGTTTTATCCAGAAACAAATCATCTGCACAGCCTGTAAATCCTCTGAGCATATCTTAACATCTAACTAAGCAGTGAGCAGCTGTCAGAGCAGGTAAACACACCTCAGATGGCTCACATCCAAGATGTGAAGGATAAGCAGCAAATCAGTCAACATGCTCAGAATAAAGCATCCATCAGTAAAGTATGAATACAGTATTGTGAATTCAATGATCTATAACATGGATCAATTCTCATCCTTAAATTTGGAAGCAGTTGTTTACCTTTCACGGTTCTGCAAAAGCTGACTGAAACATTTTTCCTAAACATAGTCATGTTTTTTACCTGTGCATTTTCTAATTCAGCACTTACACCTGTTGAGTGTTGGCTGACTGCAAGACCCCTGATCTCCTCCACAGACCCGAGTCTTCACACAAAGTTTTGTTTAACCAAACATTAAAAGAAAAGATAAAAATGAAGAGTTTATAAAGTGTTGTCTGACAGTCTGAGCACTTTGCATCACCTGCAGTCTGGGACAAAAAGGAAAACTTGGCCTAACAAGACTATTCCATTAAGTGCACTTACCAAGCAGTAATAGCTTGACTGTTTTAGAGTCCTTATCAGCATCTTCTTGGAGTTGCTTTTCCAACTCCTTTGACTTTTTGTCCTCGGCGCTTGCTCCCGCACCCATGCTTTCTTCCTCCGCAAACTCAAGATCCTCAAGGATGGAAATTTTGACGGTTCTCTGTGAGCAGCACAGCAGAGAATCTGGTTGCAACACTAATCGTGCTGAAAGGCGATTTCCGAGCGGAAGGGATTGGAGGGAGGTGCTTGAGCCAACCTGGCTTCTGGCCTCTTTCGATTAGATGATCAGATGGGACCCTCTCAAGGATCAAATCAATTCAGCAGCTCTGTCCAGCAGAGGTCCACCCTTTAATTCCCTCTGCTTAAACCTCTGACTTAGGAGGTGCCTCTTCCTGATTGGCCAGTCAATCCAATTAGGGTAATAAGGGCAATAGTGACTGATGTAAAGAAAAGGAGAAAATAAACTCACTCACATAATTGGGTTCAATGAGAGTCATTGATCTCGTCAGTCATTGATTTCATCTGTCCATATACTATAAACAGTATCATTTATGATGTGTGTGCATGTATACTGAGGAAGAACACTATGAATGCCTCTCCATCTGTGGTATATACATCAGGAAAACAATGCACACTGTATTTTCTGTCATCATACAACCATCAGGCTGGTAGACACAGTAAATACTGTTTAGGGCTGTAGTATCCATTTTAAACACTGACACCTGACAAAGGTCTGACTGGGATCAAGAAGTGTGTCCATTTAAATAAACGTGTGGTTTGCAATCAGCGTGCAAACGTTGCACTTTTGATCCATACTGTATTTTCCTGCCTGCTGGACTCTTGACTTCAGTGTCAGTCACATGGATGAAGCAGGGAGGCATTAACCTCTCATAAACTACTTATAGTTAAGACGTTTAAATCCCAGGTGGTGTGGTGCCTGCTAAATAAAGCAACTGTCACTGCACTGTGGTGTTCAGTGGGGTCTCACTAATAACATGACCTAAATATGTTTCCCAAGTTGCATCCTACAGAATTTAACTAAAAAATATGTATGTTTTCTTTCAGTGGGAGCTGAAGTTTTTAAGACAGAAAGTGAGATGTTACATGCAGTAAGCGTGTTGTTGCAGGATTGGAGCAGCTGATCTGTGAGCAGGTTAGCGCTGTGATGGCTGATAGGTGGAGGTCAGTGGGCCTGGACTTTAGGGCTGTTACTGCTCTGCGTGTTACAGGACTTACACCAAGATACTATATCTGAAGTTACTAAATCAGATGGAAGACGGGTTGATAATGTGTATTTTTACTCAACAAAGTGCGTCAGAAACCAGAGGAGTGTTTACAAAGTGTTTGTTTGGTTTAGTTTAATAACCTTCCAAACTTTTAAGTTACGCTCTTTAATTTGTCTTTTGCTTTACATGCTTTTGACTTTGCATTTTAAAAGTGTGATCAAAGCATTAGTTATTCTTGGTGACTAAATGTCAAGTCAGCTTTAGTTACAAAGCATATTTTATACATAATAAAATGCAACACAGTGTGCTTTACACCGAAATTATATAATTAAAAAAAACAACAACAACAAAAAAAACAAAAAAACAAAAAAACGTGTGCAAGTGCAGAAAAAATCAGTGCAGAATATACACATGCCAAAATATATGAGACAGATCTCAGGACCTCAGGCAGGGTGTCCCATCTATTCAGGGCACAACTACTGATGGCAGCCTCTCCTCGTTAAAAGACCTGCATGTGGACCCGAGGGTTTCTGCTGGCAAGGTCATTCAGAGCTTTGCATATGAGTAGCAGAATTTCAATGCAGAGATCTAAGAACATGCTTTTTAGTTCTGGTAAGAACAGACAAACCTTCATTTTGAATCAACTGCAATCGCTGCACAGCTCAGGACAGTTACAGTAGTCTGCTCATTATAAATGAATGGATTAATTTCTCATTTTGAGTTTGATAGAAAGTGCCTTCATTTAAAATGTTTTTTTAAATGGAAGAAGGCTGATCTTGTGAGATGATTAATGTGGCTCTTGAAAATTAGATTAATGTCTATCATTACACACAGATTGCTAGCTTCACCTTTGCTCTTTAAGATGACCTGTAATTATCTGTCTCTCTGCTTTTCGCCAAAGATGGGTATTTCTATTTGTTCAACTGCAAAAAGCTCTCTGACATCCACAGATTGATATTATCACTACACTGAGTTAGGGAATGTGTGGGATCTAGGTCATCAGGAGCAGCCCTGTCCCCTAGTTATTATGTTTATATATACAATTGGGAAACGTAATGGTAATTGGTAAACTAACTAACTTCAGCATTATCTTGTTGTTCCCTTTTTAAATAACATCATACCTTAAATTTAACCAAAGTAAATTTGGTCCTATACTATGTACACCCACCATCCTCCTTGACAAGCCTATTTGGTACATGAATTCAGTGTTTTGTTACCTGAAAGAAACATTTCTGAATGTAATCCAGGCAGCGATTATGTTGCCAAGACAATGTAATTTTAGAGACAGGATTGTCAAGAGATAGGAATATGTACAGTTGAGAATCATCTGAATAATTATGGTAATTTATTTTGTGTAGAACATGTCAAGTGTGAGCATATAGAGATCAGATAGTAGTGGTCCATGTAATGAACCTTGTGGCACTCCACAGATAGTACCCATTTATTCCAAGGCAAAGTCTCCATGAATTTTTAAAGGTATACTCTGCAGGGTTTTCCTAAAAATATAGTTTTATAAAGCAACCCTTCTCAATCATCCCTTATGACCCACTAGAAGTGTGTGTAATGATGTATTAATCTGCAGAGATGCTGCCCTCTGCGTTTATTTTCTTCTTATTTTGCTGTCTTTGGGCATTTCTGGGCACAGCACATTTGTGAGGCTGGAACTTTCTAAAAAGGTAGCAACCAGGTGGCGCACCATAAACAGCCCGCATACCAGAGAGGAGAAAAAAAAGCAAATTTAATTAATCTATGGTTTGCTTTTACTTTTACTCTGGCTTGTGATGCTGTTCACAAATAGCTGACATTTCCTGCATGGTGTACCTTTAAGCATTTGTATTTGAGTCAGAAGCATTCCAATTCACAGCAGAGCTGAATGTCAATTACTGATGTACTGACACTGCTATGGAAACGTTTGTTGTATGTAAAAGGATACGTGTACATGTTTGAAGTTTATCTTAAAACAGTACTCATATGCCCATATGTACAGTACATTGAAAGGGTTATTGGTTGTTGTAATCTCATCTCAAAATCCACAGTGCCCACTGGGTGTAAAAATGTATTGTAAAGTTCAGCGAAGAAGTCTGGAAAACAGAAAGCAAAGGAAATTTCAGACTAAAATGATTGATGCCTACTCTGCTTGATTTGCTCAGACTGCTGAATTAGATAAATATAAATATTAATTTCAGCTGAACTTCAGAAATAATTTCTATGAGCTCAGCTAAAGTTCCGTAACTCCCCCAGAAGTTGAGGCTGTATTAAGACTGAAAGTTTCTTCTTCAAATTTTGCGAACTATTCACTTATTTTTAATATATGAGCAAAATTCCTATATGACATGTATGTAGCATAAGGAGTAAGGGTGTTTTAAACCAGGGTCCTGGTCCTGAATACTCATTAAAACCTCCTATAACGCAGCCGGTATTACCAGCTTGATAGATGGTCATTTTTCTTTGTGATGACATCTGCAGTGGATTTTTGTCAGCGTGTCTGATTGTGCAGCCCCGTCGCTTCAATAAAATGTTGGTATTGTTTGTTTCTGCAAACCACAGATGTGTTATATTTGTACCTCTCCTTTACATATGATGTAGTTCAGAGTACATGTGTATGAGCTGAGTCTCTCATCAGGGGGAGGAGGAGGAGGAGGAGGAGGGGTTTGTGATTGGTGTGATACCTGGGCGAGACGGCTGCCAAGCAGCAGACAGCAACAGACCACTGTTTGAGACCAACAGACAACAAATGGAGTATTTTTTAACTTCATGTTGGGACATTTCCAGACGTGTTTGTGGCTGCAGAACTGTGTATTTGGTTTTGTGCCTAAACCTAACCACACGTTAACCACAGTGCTGTCATAACATAACATTGAAAACATAATGGTAAAGAAACGTCAAGTCTCAACATATCTATTACATATGAAATGTACAAATTTAACATATCTGTGGTTTGCTGAAACACAATGCTAACATTTACTCTGGTTCAAGGGTTATATTGTGTGTCACAACTCTTAGACATGTTGGTGCATAAACTGGCATATCAATCGGGAATGTGATTCATGTTTGCATTTACGGCAACTTTATTGCTTCAACATATAGGAATAATATTGGATTTCAGTTTATTGCCATTCTCTGTACACAGCAGCAAACAGTGAATAAAATGTGGTTACTCATGAATTCAGGAACTCATAAATACCTCATTAATTCTACCTGTGTGATGTGTGTTGATACAGAAACATCTGCTTATCATTCATTACTTTAATTGATGCAACTGATGTAAAACCTAGGCATCTGTGTTTTGTTTGTTGTATTTAACTTCAGCAGTACATCTGCAGCAGGACAGCATCTTTTAATCAGATTTCACTTTTTGGATATGCACCCAGTGGTTGTTTAACTGCACAGTTGTCTACATCACCTCATAGATCTGTTTTATCAAGTAGCATAAGAGGCTGTGATGGCTCAACCTAAACTGCTTTTTGTTCCCACATGTTTCTAAATTCCTCTCTAAGTGTATTGTAGGAGGAGCGGGTTAAACAGAACTTGGGTCAGACAGTGCGAGATCCAGTTTAGTGACGTCAGGGTCAAATAGGCTCAGCAGGCAGCTAAAGGATTGACAGACTGGGATCTCTGAAGAAGAAAAAGTGTGACATGTGAATGAAGGTGAAAACAGAAACCATGATTTCAGAAAGTTTAACAGTGGCCTCAAAAGATCGTTCTCCATAAAGTCTTTGTTTCCTGCTTTTAAAAGGTGAAAATGTTATCTGACTGTAGAGTAATTTCAGTCTTACAAGCATTAAATCCCATCTGGTTGAAAAAAAAATTCTTGTGTACCTCCAGAGTTTACAGCCCAACAAATTTTGCTGAACAGGTGCACACACTGTGTCCACAATCAATGCATCAAAAACCAGCACTTTCCCTTTCATACTGCCTCTCTCGCACCATGTCAGAGTACAGTTCTCTGCTGAGATATGGAGCATTACACACACGTCACTCTTCCTAAGGATGTAGTGCTAATTGCCCAGGGCAGGGTGCTTCAAGTCTAAATCCCCAAACGCTTCCAAGCAGGCTAATCGCAGCAGCACATCTAGTGATGGCGGCCAATCCCATTAGGAGGTGGATGGCGTAGCCCTGCTTTGTGCTCAGTCCCTGCGTCTCTGATCTGTTGACAAGATTACCCGCAGAGCCTCAGATCAACCCGAGAGGCAGGGGCTTAACACGTCGTCTTTTTGGGCGGTGGGTGCAGGGAAAATGAACATGTAAGACTTTACGTTTTTAGCAACGTACTACTTAACATCTCAGTGCAGAGAGGATGAATTAGGATGCAGATTTTCCTCACATTTGTTTGTCAAAGTAGGTCAAGCATGAGGCAGTAATAAAACACCAACACTTGCTTTTTTCAGGAGCCTTTTACTGGTTGATTAATCACCTCTGTCATCCATTAATACACAAGAGCTGATTCTCCTGCTTAAATTTGCAACTTCATTGTCTTCAGTCATGCTGCAGAGTCTCTCTGAACCAATTAGGCACATAAATATGCAGATAGATAATCAAGGGTCTCTGCTAAATCAACAATACTCCCCCAAAACTCTGGTAAAATCCAATCATCCCCCTGTCAGCGTCAAACTAACAGAAGGGTAACTCGTGTTTGATGAATCCTCTTTACTCTCCTGAGTGTGACGTGTGGTGATACCACTTTGTAAATCCTCTGCAGGCTCCATTACAGGCGGTCCACACTCACTGATGAGCTCATGTGCTTTTACTCTCCAAGCCATTGTACAAGTCTGCAAAATAAGTAAGTGTACTCCCTGTGATGACGCAGAGGGTGAACTTAGTGACGCCCTACTGTAGCAAAATGTTGTGATACTCCCCATTAATCCTCTTCCAGAACTCCATCATATGGCTATCATTAACTCTGTAGAATTATGGATGGCTATATACTGTATATATGCTATATATATATATATATATGTATATATATATATATATATATATATATATATATACATATATATATATATATATGTATATACATATATAATGTGTAATAATATATATATATATATATATATATACACATATGTAGCAAATGGCACCATTTTGAAATAAATGTTCTTTTTTTTATCATTTATCTTTGAACATACTTATATATTTCCAAGGTTGCAATCTGAATCCTTTGGGTCCAGTCTCTCTGTGGGACCCTTCACCCCAGGGGCCCCAGTGCAATCGCACTGCCTGCACTGTCTATAGTTACGCCCCTGGACAAATTGCAAATACAAAACCCCTGAAATTTGGCTATAAAAGCTCCCAAAAATTGGCTGTAAAAGAAACTTTTAAGGTGGATTTTTTTTTTTATTCTGTCACCTTGTGCATAACATAGAAATTCAGCTAAATGTTGATGGAACTTTCTCTCCTCGTACTGTTTTCATCCACCTTTGTTCCTCTAGGTTCGTCCAACAACCAAAAAAAACATCTCAGTCAAATGTGTCTGGCCCCCTAATATATGCAAAATGTTTCCCTGCTGCCTGCACAGTGCATGCTGGGATACTCAGTAAAAAAAACAACGTAATCCAAATTCTCTCATATACTCTCGTCAGTACCTGCATGTATAGATGTGTCTTTGCTGTGGGAGAAAGCTGTGAGTCCAAGGTCAACGTATATTCTCCCGCAGTTGAAGAGGGATTAACCACAGACAGATTAACTTCGGAGGCAACAAGTGAAAATAAGTCAGAGTGCACAGAGTGGAGTTAAGGTGATTTTGTTCATGGATACAGTACATCAGACTCTATCCTCATTCATCCGCTCACTCCTCTGCTAACGTCTGATATAGCAACAACTGTGTACAGCTCTTTATCACTGACTGTATGAAACTACAGTGACATTCAAAGCACCTGTTCTGTTCACACACACATCCAACTATCTCACTGTGCTCTCAAAATGTCCACAGGGCAGAAGATGTCACATTACAAATGACCCGTCGGGTCATCAGCTCCATCCCTCCTGAAAAACACCACATTATCTTCATCAACTTGGTTCACTACAAGTGTTTACTTTGGACCTATTTACTCTCACTGACCATGATCTATATATATATATATGTATATATATATATATATATATATATATATATATTTTTTACAAACATTAGACTTGTATACTGTATCAATACTGGCCTTTTTGCAAGACATCTTGTGTCACCTGGTCAGTGCTGTTCCCTGCTGATATGATAAAGCTTCCGTATCACCCCTGTTTGTGAACTGAACATCTGATTTTGGGAAAGATAAACACCAGAAGGTTGTTCAGCTACACTAAACACTTACGAAGGTAATTCCAGCCTCTTTTAAGACTCTTTAAACCATCTGGATGAAAAAATATTCTGTCACCTGCACAATTTTCAGCCGGTTTGCTGTTTTTTAATCTATAGCAGGGGTCTTTGTTAAAGTCTTTGAGGCCTGGGACAGAGCAGGGGCCCCACTATATTTTGAAACTGAGTTGCATATTACTGGGCCTACAATACCCTAAAGGGTGGTCTAAAGTGCCACATATAAGCATACCTTGATGCATACAATACTAAGCTATTAAAATAATAGTTACTGACAGATTTATTTATTTATACATCATGTTTTAATGTTGAATGTAAATTTCGGAGAGCTCAGTGATCTAGTGTAGATTGGCTCACATGATTGCAGGAGGATTCATGAGTAACAGTTAGCCCATCATTAATGTTGAGCACTGTAAATCATTATTAGTTTTTATATTTTCTTTTTTATAAATAGGCTGATTTATCTTTGCTAATAATATTAATTTTTGAAAGAAAAAAAAAAGTCCCAAAATAATAATATGGCGCCCCCCTTTCAGTAACTCAGAAGACCCACTTGGGGTCATGGACCCCCTGCTGAAGACCCTTGATCCAAACAAAGATGGTAGCTGGAAATGACGTGTCCTTGCTCAATTCATATAATCTGAATCAGCAAGAACTTTCACTGTTTATATAGATGGGTATTCATTTTATTTTCATTTTTTTTGTACACTTTCAAACAAAATAACACCTCAAGATTTTTCTCGTGTCTTCCCAAATAAGTAAGAACATATGTTATTTCATGCATGGGAAACAGATAAATTAACAGATTAAAAATCTCGTGCAACAGATGGAATAGTTTTCTATCCAGATGGTTAAAATAGTCTTTGAGGAATATGGAAATACCTTCAGAACAGCAGCAAGTTCTGTCACACAACCTTCTTAGATCTATTTATTTTCTGGAAAACCAGTTTCTCCCTGTTCAAAGGCAATCATGTATCCCAGAGTTCCCCCTGCTGTTGAGTCTGTATCATGACAAATCTCAGGTTGGAGAATCTCAAGAGACCTCAGTGTTTTTTACTTTTCTGTCCTTTTTCTGTCAGAAATGAACAAGTACTTCTCATGATATGGAGAAGTCTGAATCAATCATCTTCGCAGTGTTAATGAAACAGGACTCTGTCAACTCCATGAATACTGTGATGTCGACATCAGTCGCTCATTGTTTCTGGTTGAATTCTCTTATGCATAGGTGCAGATTTTGTGGGGGACACAGGGGACACATCCTCCTCAGTATTTAGAACACAAGCTTTTGTCCCTCTCAATAAAAAAATTAAAGTAGCAAAGGACTTATATTTTGAAGAAATACTAGGACGCCATATGTAGACACAACAATGCTTTCAGTGAAGTAGGTGGGGGCAGTATGCAACCTCATAAGCAATGGTTGCTGCCATAAAACAGAAATCAGATGAGGCAACTATGCACATGTGAAGCTACTAGTCTTGCGTAGACCCATCTGTGTCAGTGCTCGAGAAAGGTCTGGAAGCTGCCATTATCATTCTGACATAGGGAAAAATGCTGTGGGTTTTTTGTATTTCTTTAAACCAATGACAATCATTTTGGGCAGCACTGAACCCAGGATGCAGCAAAGTGACCTTGCAAAATGGTAGCATGCAGATAACAGAAGGGGAGGAGAATGCCGGCTGAAGTAGCCGGTCAGTGGCAGGCTTTTACACACAGTCTGCAGGAAGTACTATGACATCTCCACTGTAAATTAATGCAGAAAGGCACAAATTGGTGCATAAAAATTCACCGGGAATGTTTGATGCTCAAAATTTCTTAGGGAAGAACGCCCAAACCCCTCACTTAATATGTAAATGATAAAAAATGATAAAAATCAACCTACACCCGAGGTCTCATATGAGAACATTTGGGGATAACAGGGCAATGTGTAATCATGAAATTGCTTTTTGAAGCTAGTTCCTTTAATTAAATATATAAACTAGTTGGTGTGGGTCAGCGTGCCCAAAAGGCCTTATTTAGATTTTTTTTTCCTCTGTCAGAGGCTTTACAGCCCTCTGAAACAAAAATAACATTCTGTGGGAAGACTTTGAATGTCCGTGGCACAAAAAATATTGCAATGTTTCATCAAAAATATTTATTATTTAAAAGCTGGGATGTTTAGAGCCAGGCTTTTAGCTGGAACATTTTTCCATGAGCACATTCTCATCTGTGCCAAGCTCTGCAAATAAAATCTGCCACATGAAGGTTCCTTTCTTATAACAGAGTGTAACAGTGTGTGTAACAGTGCACACAGAGATCTTTGACTTTAGGTTACATTCAGCTTCATAAATGATTGATGCTTGACAGTGTAGTTTTATTGTGTGAGACATATGTATATTATTTAGGTTAGGAGCAAGCATAGACAGATCATCTTACCCTCTGCAAAGGGGATCGTTTGTGCTGAGCATCATGAATATTACACTGTGACCTGTTTTAAACATCAATCACAGACACTATTTTTAATTCCTGGAATAAAGTTTTAACTCTATAGCTGTGTACTGTGTGCCCTTTTAAAGTGTCTCATTCTCACTGATATTGATGTTTGGTGATGTAAACACACCCTACTGTTTTAATGATGTCACCGAGCAGCTTATCTCAAATTCAGATTTACAGACTGCAGTATGATGCTGTGCTGCAGTCAGTTTCACTACTTCCTCATAAATACCACAGGAGGGCACTGGCACCACAGTGCACCATAGACTGTCTTGCACACACCTGTGCTGCAATGCTCTTATAAAGTGCCAGTCTTTCACCCGATTATTATTCATCACTTTTCTGCCAGTTTCTCCTTTTACAGTTTTAAAAGAGGAGGATTTTATGTGGTCATTGTTTTCCACGTATATTTCGGTTTGGGTTTTTGGCCAGGAGGTGACTCTGTCTTCTTGATGTTTCAGGTTATTATAATAGAAATGAAATTTCCATCATCCTGTCATATCCTTTTCAACGAGCTTCTAGTCTGGCATCACAAAAGCATTGTGATATAAAGCCTGTAAATCCTGCAGAGAGGAAAGAGGGATGTTGGACTGAGTTGTGTTCCCAACTGCAGATTGTCTCTGTGGAATAATAAGTGCATTTCTACACAACCTGCATTGGCATCATTTTAATAATACTTGAGTCCTTAAATTCTGCAGCAAATATTTGTTTTGTTACATCTCCAGTGGTGTTTCGCTCACTAGTAAATGTGTTATTTAATTTGATTATAATGATTTAAAGTCTACGCAGCCTCTCTCCCTCTCGTCATTCCTCTTTCCCCCTCTGAGATTTTTCAGCCCAGTTGAGTTGTTTTCCAAGAATATTTTACACCGCAGGCTGCTGTGTCACTACTGTCCTCTCTCATCACACTGTCTCTCCTCTCACAGGCTTATGAGAAGGAACAATAATCAAATGATAAGCATGAATGTGATGTTAAAGAGTCTGCATTTCACACAATAGCCATCATGAAACAAAGTGTATTCTTATTATGCGCTGAAATGAATTAAAGTTTCAATGATAAGTGGATTAATCACTGAGGAGATTTTGTTGGTTTTGGACTGTTGGTCGAACAAATAAAGCAATTTAAAGACATTCAAAGCCAGGCATAGCTTTAAAGAAATACCTTATCCACAAAATGACCATTTGTTCGTCAGTCAGTGATGCCATGTTACCTTGAAGAATGTGAAGAAAACATTTTTTCTCACGTACCTCCACAGAAAATGGTAAATGTATTGATTTATTGATTGATTGGGGACCATGTTTAACGACAGGAAACTATATCAAAACATCAGTTTGCAAACTCTCACTTAACTCGTAGACTGTAAATAAGGCATAGCTACCGTGACGTCACCCATTGGTTCATGGAATCTTTCATTTCATTTCAGCCTTGGCCATCTTGTTTTTTGGAGCCAGAAGTGACCAAGTTTGGACGAGAGACTGACCTGTGCAGGAGTGAAGGGTGGATCTAACTGCAAAGCCGAGGACACTGTCAGCAGACAGCCTGTCACTCAAAGTGGCCAATCCTTTATAATGCGTAATTTCAAGCCTTAATAAAATTTAAACAGGTGAGTTATATAAAAATCCAACCCCTGTTCAGCTGAATGTTGAAACTAGCTATAGAGACCAAAACCTCTTTGGTACCAGACTGTAAAATGTTTATTTCTGCTGTAAAGCTGGGCATTTTAACATGGTGGTCTGTGGGGATTGACTGAATTTTAGAGCCAGCCTCAAGTGGCCTTTCAATGAACTGCATTTTTTGGCACTTCAGTGTTGGCTTCCATTTTCAGCCCCGAAGGTTGATGCTTGCTCTTCCCACATAACCCAAGCTGTGCTCAGTACTTCCCAAACACATGCATTTTTTGCTGAAACATTACTATTTAAAACTGAACTGAAAGTAAATCTTACCTATGCTCTCTTCAAAACCAGACTCCAATACTACGGCTTTTTAACGAAGATGTGTGTGTTTGGGAACCACTGAGCACACGACTCGATAAATGTGACTTGGATTATACTGCAGGAGTTGTCTTAGAGTTTGTAAGCAGATGTTTTGATATAGTTTAGCTGTTCAGGGTGGTCCCCAATCAATCAGCAAATCAATATGTTCACCCTTTTCTCTGGAAGCATGCAAGAAAAAGTTTTTGTGATTGTGATTGTGAATACTGTTTTCTGACATGTTGCCGACCAAACTATTATATATTAATGAAACTGTTTGTCAGGTGCACCCCTACAAATGGTACATAAATGACAAAAATGTGTATGTCAAGCTATTTTTAATACAACCAACCTTGAATTTATAGCGACTTGATAGTTTGGATTTTCATTATATTTGTAATGTATTAAATATTTCTGTTTTGTAAATTCTGTTTTTGTCTGCTGATTATTCTCCACTTCCACAAAATAATAGAAAAGAGGATGTTTAGAATGATTAAGTGTTTAATTAAATCACTTTAAATTGTTAGCTACCTTCCTGTCAGATCCACAAAGTGCTTCCTCATTTAGTTTTTCTTTCATTACTTGATTAAACTCAGAGTCCACAGCGGAAGGATGCTCTCTTTGGAGGATTTCGACATTCATACTCTGCAATTTCATGTCAGTGAACTGATTTCTAGCTTTTCCTTTCATTGCTTATTTTCAGGTTTATTTTTATATATAAATGACACAACAAGCAAGCGGCTGAACTTGAGGACTGGAGTTATATAGAGCTAAATGCTAACATTAGCATGCTAACTTGCTGACAATGACCACGCTAACACGCTGACGTTTAGCAGTTACCGATATAATATCCAGTTCACCAACTTAGTTTATCGCATAGAATTTCAATTTCAGTTTTATTTATAAAGCCCGATATCACAAATGACAAATGACAATATGTCAGAATGTCATTCTGTTTTTATAGTTTATCGTGTTAGCATGCTAACGTGTGCTAATTAGCCTAACGGCTGGCTAGCCGTTAGCTTTTAAGAAACATAGCTGAGGCTGATGGGAAATATGAACCAGTTGTTTTTCGGTCATAAATCAAAGTATTAAACACATTTTGACATGATGATGGAGCATGGTGGCCAGTCAGAGGATCATCAGACCTCTTCCTGAGGGGGACATGAAGGTTTGTACTAAGTTTAGTGGCAATCTATCAAGTAACTGTAGCTGTTGAGATACTTAAGTCAAACATCAAATGTCAAGCTTAAAGGGAAACTACACCTATTTTCAGAATTCATACATGTTAATCCTATGGTCTAAAACGGTCTTAATAATATTAGTAAACATGAATAACTCTCCCAAATTCAAAAACTAGTGTGCTAAAACACCAAAACCAAAAATTAGACTACATGGAAATAACAGTTATTTTTGAACATTTTAATTTGCATTAATCATTGTTGTAGGCCTACTGTGATTCTTACATCATCCAACTGTAACATTGTGTAACCCATAGGCCTACAACAAATTTAAAAAATGTTTTACATCCATCAACTAAAATGTGAGTCATAGCGATGTCTATGGCCTGGCACCTTTTCTCTAAATTTTGCCGAACATCAAGAGCGGTGGCTTGTCTCTAGTCAACTTAGTGAAGCTAGCTGTGGATTCAAAATCCAGGAAGGGAATGTCTTGGAGGAAAATATTGAATCTAGTAGTGCATAAACAGATGTGTTTACATTTGCTGCAAGGTATCAAATGTTTTAAAAATAAATAAATACTGCAGAGTAGCCACCTTATGTTAAAACATGTTAATGACCTAGGCTATTTGTAATGTTGATAAGCTCATTTAGACTTAATAAGGCTGTGTTACCTTTATTATAATGCTTAAATATATTTTGTGGCTCCAGACAGATTAGATCAGAGTTATAAAGTCTGGAGCTGCTCCACAGACAGTGAATTGACAAAGATGTTCTAGATAACACTGAGAGCACCCAGGGGAATGTTATGAGTATATGGGAACATTTTTTGTTTCAGAATTGAGAACACAACAGTAGAATAAAGCTCATTTGGGTATAAAAAAAAAAAACAACCAACATACTGTGGGTCCATAAAATAAGTCTCCCACTCAGTGTCTATGGAGCAGCTCCAGATATAATACTTGATGACATCACAAATTTGAGACTTACTTTTCTGGTTTCTGGTTTTGAGAGAGAGTAGCTCATGCTCAGAAATATTGATTGAACTTCCCTAGTCCGTAGAAATAATAGAATAGATCGAATAGAATTCTTAATTATTAAGGTGGTGCTAGATGAAAAGTCAGCAGATCACCAAAGTCAGTTGGATTTATCCTCTGGGCACAATGAATGTCTGTAGGCTGTAACATTTCATGGTAATCCAAAGGTTGTTGAGATATTTTTGTCTGGATGAAAGTGGTCAACCAACAGACTGACCCTGCCATAAGTAAATGCTTAGTATGACTACAAATTCCAGTGTTTTGATGTCTTCAATTATTTGCCATGTATTATTATAATAATGATTATTATTATCTGTATTTTTTATTGCATAAGTCTATTGCTCACAAACATTTTTGCCAAATTTCCTTGTAGCATTCAATTGTACTATCACTTCTACTGTAATCACAACTTTTCTCCCCATTGGCTGGCCCACACATAGATTTGTGGTTGTCATGGCAACAGCAGAACTGCGGCTGCTGTGTATGTGTATTTTATACACTGTGTGTGTGTGTGTGTGTGGCAGGGGGGAAGCCGAGCCCCTCCATCAGCGTTGCAGCGCAGGCACGAGAGAGGCTCTCTGAGGGGGCGGGGTCTGTTTCGCTGCAGAGGGATGCTCCACAGCCCCACGCTGGACCAACCAATACCCGCTTACAGGCACGTAGCATACACGCTCACATACGCGCACGCTCCCATACACACACTCGCGCCGACTGCAATTGAAGCCCCTCAAGCTGCCAGCATCTGTGCTTCATCTCTTCCCTCTCCTCTCATTTCTCCTCCTCCTCCTCCTCTCTCACTCCGTAGCTCTCCGACACTCCGTCCTCCGCAGATCTGACTCACTCAGCTCTCCTTTTGCCATCCGTGCCAAGCTTTACCGCACAACCTGGGATCATGTCCTCCAACCTGCCCCCAGGGACTGCAGCCGGCGCCAAAAGCAAACCCCTCTCCCCCTTCAGGAAGCGGGGCAGCCTGCAGTATGCAGCCAGCACAGGTGAGTGGAGGGGGTTGAAGAGGGAGGACGGCTTGAGTGTGTTGGTCCTGTAACAGAAGGAGGAATGTCACATAAAATGAAATGAGCCCGGGGTGCTGTGGCTCTTGACTGTTGTTGTTGTTATGTGAATTCTGACGTTTTGAACCATTATATTACTGATTATTTATCAGTGAAAGAAAACGCTCATCAGAAGAGGGTGCAGTACTTTCTCTCTGTAAGTAGTTTGGGGAAATGAAAACCTGTTGATTGGGGAGGAGTAGCAGAAGATGCTCTCTGTGGAGGATTCACACCCTGCAGTTTCATACTAGTGTGCTGGCTTTTTGCTTTTACTTTCATCCCTTATTGTCATGCTTACTTCTACAAATGACAAAACATGCATACATACAGATGTTAATTTGCAGTAGGATCAGCCAATGCTGCATGCAACCATTTTGATGTTGCTGGAATGTTGCACAACTTATTGATGTGTGGTGAAAACTCAAACATTGTAAGTTTTCATGTCTTAACTTGAAGGATCCATGTGCTGGTGACACCCCTTCAAAACATGTTGCAGGGTGCCGTATACACCAGCTTTTCCCTTGAGAGCAGCCATGTGTTGCTTAGACAAATGTGATGACAGTGTTTTTCTTTCAGCCTGATGGCAGTGTGTGGCCTGGAGAGAATATGTAGGTTGGTACCTCAGGGACTTGATCCCCCACTGAATGAGAGGATTAGTCTCCACTCTGATGTATGCACACACTGGTCAGCCTTTCATCCAAACTACAAAGAGCGTAGAATGACCGTATGACGAAATATCAGCCATTTAACTACCCCCTCCTCCCTTCATTCAGTGTCATCCCTCAAGCTAAATGGATTTTCTCACAGGTTGATTCAGGTTACATTAATATCCTGCATTTAATGAGAAATATTGGTGTACTTGTGTGAAGGAAGTGACACTTAATTCTTGATATCTTGGATCTATTTGTGTTGGGAGCAGATGATATAATCTCCCTCTACTGGCAGATTTTTTTTAAATATTATAATTACATAACACATACAAACCTTAAAAATATGCTGTATCTTTAAAAATCACCCAGGACATGCTCCCACTAGGGAGACAGACAGTGACATGCCGTGGCATTACGGTGACTGTCAAGATGTTCAGAGATTGATTTTGAACCCTGACAATAAATGAAACAGCTGGAGGTCTGAGTGATTCACCAGCCCCTCTCCCTCCGATCTGGATGCTCTCTGTGATTACCCTCATTTATAGCTCGCTCCCTAGCTGACAGTGGTTATTACAAAGATTGCTCTGTAGGAGTAAATAGTCTCTGGAATAATGAGAGGCAGTCTTGGCTGTTGTATTCGACAGACAGAGTTCTTCTTCCATTTTCTAGACATGAAGGACTGTGCACAGATTCTGTCTCCGGGGTGTGATTTAGAAAGTCCCTGCAGAGGCACAGTAAGATAACATTCGTATTTTATGTTGTTAAAGCATCCAGGGAACCATCTGAGTAGGCAAAGATGACATTTAGATGACTCATTGTCTTTTGTTTTGTTTTTTTAAAAGGGCACTAATCTAGTTTTGGACAGATAATACAGTGCGGCCTGTGTAAACAGTAATACGTGCAGGGAAAACAGGCTGCAGATACAGTACACAGATTGTATTAGATGGACTATCTGAATTATTGCCAGTATCATGTCTTTAAGTGCTCAGTGAATATTTAATAAAATGATTGCTATTATTGATTCTGCTGCAATCACTCATAACAGGAGCATAAATTATTTAACGTCTGACACTTGTATTTCACTTGTCTGCCTTGTGATTGTCTTAATCGACACTTGGGCGCCTGAGGAGCTTTATCATATTAGATTGTTTCAGTAAGAATCCTGAACTTTTGATTCAGTCTAATGAACCGATCGATCAGCACAGCAGAGTGGAATAGATGTGGAAGGCCACAGCAGCATCTAATCAGCATTAAATGAGTTTGAATCCCTCCCAGCTTTCTTTAAAAGGTTATGGACCCCTGGTGCACATAATATACTGCTGCAGCTCCTCTCTGTCTTGTGCGGTTTCATGTGAAGCGCTGAGGCACAGTATTGTCCATATTTAGCACGTTATTGCAGGCTTTGTGGAGTGAACTCTGAAGAGAACGGCAGTGTGTGAATCACTTCTCTGGCTGTGAGAAGGTAGTTCTCAGATTAGAGCGCCACCCACTCACCAGTTAGCCTATTCTGTTCATCGTGCTGTTTTACACTTGCTGAACCACTTAAATCAGGACAAATGACAAGAACTTTATGTAGCAGTGTATTTGCACAGCCAGTATTACCCTCAGTGATATCAAAGACTAACACCGTCTATAATCATAATAATTATAAATTGTATTAGCACTTTGCAAACACATTTACAAAGTAATTCACAGATGTAAAAATGTATATGTTGTTTCTTTAAAACTTGATATTTGTAAAATACGTGTTCTCTCATTTCTAGCACAGCAATGTGTGACTTTCAGATTCTTCGCCTAGGCAAATATAGATAATACTCCATTACAAGTAAAAGTCCCGAATTTACAGTAAAAGTACACAAGTACCATCACAAAAAGTGCTTTAAGTATCAAAAGCCAACCCACTGGTTGCCCTCTTTGGTTTTGTGTGAGAGGTTGATGTACACCTGACTCCGATCCAACGCCGCACACTGTCTTTTGCCCCTCTGCTGGCCAGACAGGCAGTTCTAATCAGATGTAGGGATGCTGCTGCACCCACCTATGCCCAGTGGCTGAGGGACATTATGTCCTGCCTTAATCTTGAAAATATACGCTACTCAATTTGTAACTCATAAACTGGAGCTGTCAGTTAAACTGAAGATTTTGTGTTTGTGTCTTGGTCTTGGTTCTTTTTGTCAGTGTATACTCTGTTGAAGTCAGTGTATACTCTGTTGAACCTGCCTTTTACATAGCCATCTCTCCTTCTCTCTTTTAATATTGAGCCTGACTCTCAGCTCATCTGACATTTTTTCTACTATGGACATGGAGGACGTTATTCGAGCTGTTAGTGGAATGGGGAGGATTGTGATTTGATTTCATGCTGTTACCATCATATATATGCTCTAAGTTTGATACCTGTTGTAATTATGAATCGTGTAATCCTGTTAAATTTGAATTCAAATATTCCTGATTTTAAATAAAGTAAATATACTCATTATACAGGAGGTGGTGCTGCTTCAGTGTTAAACTGTAAGATATTATATTATTAGATTACTATAACTGATGCATTAATGCTTAAGCAGCATTAAAATGGTTTTGCTTTATATGCAGTTAATTAGTTAAACCTGTAAAAATCCCTCATGTTTCATAAACTGATCATGTATTATTTTATGTGAGAACAACTTTATGTAGCAGTATATTTGCTTGCTTTGTTAGCTTTGTACAATGTCATAAACAGCCATTATTAGATTCAGCAATAGCAAAAACACCCAATCTGTTTGAAGATATAATAGTTATTAAAGTTATTATAACAAATAACTTTATAATGTAAATAGAACTTTGCAAACAAATTTACAAAGTACTTTACAGATACATAAGCAGATAATGACTGCTCATGAGAGCGCATGAAATACACGATAAATTCTTTACAAGAGTAAAATATATACATTTTTAAAATACATCTGTTGTTTCTTTAATACTTTAATGTGGATTCTCTCATTTCTGAAACAGAAATGTGCAGTATTCAGATCCTGAACTTAAATAAATGTAGAAAAATACTCCATTACAAGTAGGGGTGTAAATCACAAGTTTCATCATGATATGCTATTGATTATTTGGACAACAATAGAGTATTTGCTGATATCAGGAAATGCCGCGATATGATTTTGATTTGATTCAGTTCAGTTTGTGATCGATAAGAGACGATGTCAGTAAATATCCTCATTGTTGTTTTTCTTGGCTGCTTGTCATTGTCTGTTTGAATGTTTAGGAAAACAGTGTGCTTGAGAAGAAATGGAGACACAGACGTGCCATGGGAAATTAAAGATAAAGTCCTATCTTAAAAATGACAAAATATATATACTGATGTTCTCACTGTGCATTGATAATATTGAATCCTTGATCATTAAATGGATATATTGATTTAGATTGAGCGATTTATCGTTACACCCCTCTTTACTGGTACAAGTAAAAGTCCTGCATTTAAAACCTAAGGTAAAAGTACACAAGTACCAACATAAATAAAGTACTGAAAGTATCAGTAAAGGTATTGATTGATCATCAGTTGTAATCTGCAAAGTAAGAAGTTATTATGGCTGTCAGATAAACCTAGTAAAGTAAAAAGTACAGTATTTAATAGAAGTATTTTCCACCTCTACAGGAAGCAATACTGTCATAACATAAAATATGAAATAGCTTTCAATTAGTTATTCATAATGATCATTTATACAGAACAGGAAGCTGATGACGGACCTTTGAACACACTGTACTTCGCCCACATCTTGTTCACGCCTCCTTTGGTTTGTGTCATTCTTTGTCATCGTTATGTGGCCACACATGTTGGAGTCTTTGTCATGAATGCAGCAGTAATAATTAGGTTTCCTGTCACTCCCCTCAGTAATGCAATCTGTGCAAATAATGATTGACCAAGCACCGGCATTTTCACCCCAACACACCCTCTTTCGATAACCTTTGCTGAGTCACTCCTCGTGTGCATCTGCATTGCGTACTGTTGTATAGTAGTCTGTGTCTCTGCTGCCCCTATGAACCTACATCTAGCCTGTTAGAGGTCTCATGGACTTGTGTCCTGTGGGTGGGACCACCTCTGATTGTATTGTTGCTTATATTTTATGGTGTGGTGATGCAGAGGTTTCAAAGAAAGCTGATGCCAGCTGCTGCTGCAACACACTGAACTGTGGAGAGCCAGAGCCTTGTTTGAAAGGTAGAGTGCATGCTGCCACAGCCATTATCTAAAATTAAAGCAAATATCTAGTGATTGAAATACTGCAGTGTTTTATCTATCGGCTCCTTTTAATCTGTAGGGGAAAGTAACTTGGTACATTTACTTAAGTACAGCATTTAAATGGGACCTATTGTGCTTTTCTTCTTTTCTGACATATACAGTATAGGCCATAATACTATAATGTCAGATGTTCATATCAAATGTGACCAAAGTTTCAAATAGTAAGGTAAACGTATTTAGATGAAATCCCTGTGGGCAAAAACCTCAGGTTTCAGACCATTCTGAATACTCTATTGGCTTACTCTATTTACACGTTTTTCTACTTTTGGGACAAGCTGACTTCAGCTCGTGATGCAAGTTTACATTACATAGATTAGACTGCTACATGAAGCCACATGCTAACGTTAGGAAAACAGGTAATCTTGGTTGTTATAAATTTCTTCCCAATTTCGCATCACATTCCTGCGAGAACATGTCGGGTTGTGTTTAGAAGCTTTATTGGTGATTTCTCACGCTAAAAAGTGCTGCTATTCTCATGACAGTCATTCCCCGGCTGGGGAGGTGGGCAAGACCCGGAAGCACTGACCAATAACAGCAGATAGGGCTTTTTTGGAAGTGGGGCCTTAAAGAGACAGGCACAAAAAAATGGAGCGTCTCAGACAGAATTTGAATATAGCTGTTTCAGCATAGAGAGTATGAGGAAAACATTTTTTTTTTTTTTTAAAAAAACCCAAAACATTAAACCATGTTAATGTGCTCTAGTAGAAACCTTAAATGCAATTATGAACCAAAAAATGAGCATAATAGGTCCCCTTTAAGTCGCCTAAAGTTTTTAGGTACTGTACCTATATTGTGAGTATTTGCATTTGTTGCTACTTTAAACTCTAAACTACTTTATTGACTGAGTCCCTAACACCATGACGAGCTCGTGTTGATTTGTGTGTGATGCAGCGTTCGACCATCAGATGGAGCCTGGTCTGAATAAATGCAGCTGATAAATCAGTGAACAGCAGTCATGTTTATTGTGCTCCTCTTGGGGCCACATATATTTGATTAGTTCTCTTGAAAGCTACTTGAGCTTTAAGTGCCTTGGAAAGAAACACAGTAATTTCACCTTGATAGGCAGAGTGGTAATTTGCTCATAGCCAAATTGCATTTGACTCTCTGCGGTGCTCATAGTTTTTTCTGTCCAGTTTGTCAGCAGTGATTTTCAAACTGGATTGCTCCTGTTTAAAAAGCAGCTCCCTCCATAAGCTTGTAAGGAGGATGAAAATGATTGTCGAAATTGCCCAAAATTAACAATAAATTGATCTGGTTTTGTGTACCTGTGTATCCAAAGCCAAATATAGCCTTTCCCTCTGTCTCACAGACCTCTGCTGTTGTCACATCAGAGAGCCACACTGTTGCACTGACTGACATATTCCTACGAGACAATAAACATAGGAGCTGTAGTTTAATTTGACTCCGTCTGACAAACACTGTCCTGCTGCTGTAAATATTCTCTAGCGTACTGAAATAATCCTAAACAAATTTACTTTTTATTTCTGTTTGAGAAACATTTGCTAGAAGCTCAAGTGCCTGAGATTATTAATCTTATTGAAAATTAAGAAATATATTTCTTAAAAACAGTACAAATGTTTAAATAAGATTCTGTGTCAGGGTAAAGGTAAAGACCTCTTATTTAACTTTGAGTTTTAAGTTAAGCAACTTAAGTTGAACTCTAGATGGTGTTGAGCAAGAGAAGATAAGACAGGCAGTGCAAGCACTTTACACAAGCTGAGGTTGATTGTGCTCTTTTACTTATTGGTTGCAGATTAATGGAATTCAGTCTTGGCCAGCAACAGATTTAATCAATATAGTTTTGTCTGTAAGGCTTGTAACACTTTCTGAAAAGCTCAGTTAGGCTCCCAGTGATGGGCATTCTTTCAAACCTGTTCTTGACTTAATTAAAGGTCAGGAACATCAGATAAATGCTTCAGCGTATTGATCTGACTGGAAGCTTCGATCCAGATCTTAAAGTCTGGGTAAAGTGAATTAAGAGATTTGTCTCAAACATCATTACACATGTGGGAAAATACTGAGAAATGTGTTGAACTGACTGTGGAGTGAAACTGTTTTTCACCGTTTTCATGTCCAAGATTTTTTGGGCCAGCCTGAAATTATTGCTCAATGACTGTGTTTACAAGGTCTTTAGTATCCCGGTTTTGATTGGGTTTTTTAAGTATCCTGTTTTTGTGTTTGTGCATGTAAACACCATATCCTGAATTCAGAAACCGGGTTATGCCCTTTTCCCGGTTTCAAGAAACCCAGTTTTGCCACCTGGAGTACTCCGATAGAAGCCGGGATACTGGAGCATGTATACGCCTTATCCCGGTTTCATGAATGGTTCAACTACGTCACACAGCCGGCTGAAGGATGCCCTACTCATTCTGAAGTTTTCTCTCCACTCTGAATCTGTAAACTCCATGAGAACGATCCTATCCCACCAGTCACAGCTACGTATTTTCATCCACTGTTGCCTTGTACTGCGTGGTGGCAGTGACAGCCGAATACCTATCAAAGTTGGTAATCAAAGTATCAAATATTTGTTGTCGCTCTCTTCTCCCATTGCTGAAGATGAAGTGGATGAGCCATAGCTGTAATGTGACGTGAGTATTTACTAATGCTAAGCCCGCCAGAAGCCACAGAGGTCTCATTTTTGTCTTACTTCTGAATATAATAAATATATCACATTTCCCGCTCAATCTGTTGCAAACAAAAGGCGTAACACACGCCTGCGCAGATAGGATGCAGTGATCAGAAAACGGGTTACTGGTATTTATCATGTATACAGGGATGTGAAGAAGCGGGTTTCTCTGTGTTCCATGTAAACATCATATCCCGGATATGCTCAAAGCCGGGATAAGCCTCAAAACCGGGATACTAAAGACCTTGTAAACACAGTCATTGACACACTAGAGCCTTCCTTATCATAACCCCTCCCCTAATATATAAGAACTATCTTACTACTAGCATCAGAGGTCATACCATCAGTCTTGTTGTCACCTGTGTGTGAATGGCAAGGTAGCATTTTAAGTCTAATAAACACAAGGATAAACATCTTTGTTAAATGCCGGGGCTGTATAAACTTGTATTACCAGTCTTTTAGCTGGAATGGTTACCCAGTTGCTGCTCACTGCTGTGTGTGTGTGTGTGTGTGTGTGTGTGTGTGTGTGTGCTCTTTGTGCTAACATTCGCTGCTGTTAGATGCTGAAGAAGACTACGCTGTTGCGCAGCGACTCACTTGTTCTTCAGCTTGGGGATGTGTGTATGCTTTGTTGTACTGGGATAACTGCTAATGAGAGTCTGTAGCTTTCAGCAGTTCGATCTTCATTTCAGCTTCTTGTGCAGACACACCTCCAGCGTTGCAGAGCAGAGAAACGATTTAGAAACCTAATTTTTGTTTAAATTAAATTTCTCAGTGGTTAATAACACACATTTCTGTGATGTGACACACTCAGAACTTTGCTTTAAATAGATTCTAACTGAAATAAAGTGCAGTCCAGTAAAATCTTTTTGCAATTCGAGTGTGCAGCTTTTGCAGTTATCCAGAGCAAATTTACACTTAGTGCATAAGTATAATCAGAGAACGGATATGACTGCAGGGAAACTCACACACTGCAAACACAATGACTGATTTCACAAATAATCCTGTGTCTTGAAATTGCATCAGTTTACTGAATTATTAATGTGTAATTTCATCAGTTTTAGCGCACACACAGTTCTGTGTTTGTAGCATGGGAAAAGCATGTTCCAGAAATTACTGCTGCAGCCATAATGGGGACAACGTGCTGGCCCTTTAATTTCATTCACATGAGAGGACACGGAGGCAAGGTCTCATTCATTAGACAGTTGTCTCCCTCAGACTCCCTCTATTCAGCTGGCCAAAAAGGACCATGACATCTCCAACCTTACCGCTGAGCCAGCACCATTTTATTCACACACACACACACACACACACACACACACACAGAGGCGACACAAACATCCCGAACACATGGTCCCCTCAGCAAAACACAGCACAGAGGATAACGTAGAGGACAGGGGGGTGCTGTTAGAGAAACTCACAGCAGGAGAGCTCACATCCGCCGGAGATGTGCGACGTCTCCCCCCCGCCTCCTCTCCCTCCTGTGGTACGTTCCAGATAGATGTCAGAGGCATTTAAATGAGGAGGATCAGCTCCAGAGGCAGCTAGTGCAGCGACAGCTGGCCTGAACCAGGAGGCAGACAGAGCAGAGGGGGGTCACACACTGGGATGTGAGGGGGAGTTCATGGATCTGCTGGACCAGCTCTTTGTATGTATGACAGGGACAGATTAAGGGAACAGAGGAGATGACTCTTTGACTCTGTGAATGTGTTTATGCGAGAGTGTATGTGCATGTTTTTGCCAGTTTTTGTCATTTGACTGAGTGTTTGAAGTGTTTCTTTCTTGTTTTTCTCCATCCCTCCCTCCCATCATGTTTAAGCCATCTTGAAAGGACAGCAGACGCCATCCTGGGCCATTTGCTGTTGGCATGCTCCATCTCCCTGCCAGGACAGCCTCTCTCTCCCTCTCTCTCCCTCTCTCTCCTCTCTCGGCCCTGCTAGCTGCTGGTTAACGCAGGCTCTGAGGAGACAGGTACGCTCCACTACCCTCATCCTGTGCAAAAGCACAAATAACCCTCTCCTCTCCTCTCCTCTAACCCTCCCCCCTCTTTTCCTTTCCCTCTTCCACACTCAGTGCCACTCTCCTCTGCCTGTCCCTTGACGGCTTTGTGTTATAGCCCTGAGCACTGCTGTCTTTAGTGTGCTGAGGAGAATGTGTGTCGATTGATTGCCCCACAAACTAGCTTTCTCATGTCTTTTGGAGATGGTGTAAAGGTGCAACTATGCACAAAGAAGCAGAGCAGATCGATACAGAGTGCTAACTACACCTGCAACTGTGGAATCTGATCGAGAAGGTTGTTTTTATGGCCGGTGGGCATTCTGCCTTTGTATTTTTAGCATTTCTTCTCTTTATGGTTCAACTCAGAGGGCTGACAGCAGTAGAGGAAACACAGTAAAGAAGTTTCTACTTGAATACCAAGCTGTTTGATGCAGAGTCATTGAGAGATACTGGAGAAGTACGCATCCTTTCAGAGCATCCTTTCAGTGTGCCGGAGCAGAAGAGCTTCATTAAATCCTGCTGCGTTCTCCTTGCCATGCGTGTGTGTTTGTCCTTTGGACATGGCACTGATACGTGATAGTGAGCAGTCAATTTTAGCTTGTTATGCTGAATTGTGTGAAACACTGGAGTGTTAAGGGACATTTTCTATCTGATTTTTCATATGTGTTAGTTGTGGAAGCCAAACTACTTTGATTTGATACTTTGGCGTTAAAAACTGGGGCTAGATATTGAACTTGTTTTGCTTTTCAAGCCCAAACTCTCAAATACTAAAACATGGCTTCAAGCTCCTGGTGAAATTTGTAATCTTATTTCTATATAGTTCCTGAATTAAATCAAAATAAAGCCAGGTTTAGATCATTTTATTTAGGCAAAATTCTTGCACACGTGCTTGTGTTTAGACAACTTGTAATATTTAAGACTTATGCCTTGTGTATGCCATGTTTGTGTTTTTTTCCAGTAAAAAACATTTTTATTCGTTAGAGTAAGGTATTGAGAAAGTAGGATTTTGTTATCCATACTGAAACTGAGGTGGTGTTTTAGCACTAGTATTGACAGATTTCAAACAATACCCAGTCTTACAAAACTATGACTTATCAGAATGAACCTCCAGTGTTTATTTTGACATTCCTGCTTTCCTGGCAGCACTGACACATGTGAGCTGTGAGTAAGTAGTGGTTCTTGCTGTGAGACATTTGCCACCGAGGCTGTGAGTCACTGGCATTACTTCTGGGCTGAGTACCAAATCTGTATCATCAATGGAAGCAGGTAGACAGTGATTGATGATGCACGGCCTGCGTGGTGGTAGAAAACAGAAAGTAGGGGTTAAAGAAAGGGAGTTGTATGTACAGGCATTCTTGTTGTCTGACAGTGCTGCAGATGAGGTTCCACACGATGTCTCTTGAGCCCTGACGTCGTGGTCCCCTCTGGCCTGTGAAGGCTTCAGATAACTTTCCACTTGTAATCTCATCCCTGAGGAGCTTTTACACCGCACCATCCGGTTTGAGTTAGACCACAGCTCCCTGTATTGCTACTGAAATATGCATACAGTGGAAGTCCCTCTGCAAGCTGATACTATTTGACCTCTTTTGAGACTGTGGAAGATGATGTGTTGAACTATCTGATTCCACATGTTTCACTCATGTTGCATTTTGCTGCTTTCCCCCTGCTCCTATTAGATCAATAAAAGCTTCCGCCACCCAGATTATGTGGTATATGTTCAAGTGAAATGTGGCTGACTTTAATTTCTGAGTGGTTTGCTCTCCAACTGTGGGGGGATGAGTTGTTATGTAACCATAGATGCTACCGATCCAAATATAGCAGCCATTAGGGGATTAGCTCCGGGCCCAGTAGGCTTGGCTAGGCTCGGCTTTGCTGTGGCCCAGCATGGATGTCTTTGCCGCTGGTCGCCTCTTGTCCTCCACACCAGTGTCCACTGTTATCACAGCAAATTGATGTGCACCCAAACGGACAGCAGAGATAACGTCTTAGCCAGCCATTACATTACACAGACGTGGTCCCTCCTATCACCAGAGGAGCGTCTATCTGTGGCTTTACTTTGTGGACTTTGTGACTGACACTGGGGGACAGTTTGGCATCACAGCATGTGCTCTCATTTTTATTAATTCAAGATGGATATTATATCAAGCCATGACCCACAATAGTATTCTTTTAATGGTGTTATTTTTTATTTATATCAGTTATTTACAAAATGTGTCCAATAGAATTTCTTCCATAATGTTTGCAGAAAACACATTTGTTCTTTCACATTTGAATTTTTGACTAGGGCTTCAAGTAACGATTATTGTCAGTACTGATTATTTGTTCACAAAAGGTCTATGATACAGCCCTAACTTCTCAGTCTTTAAATTTTTTGTTTTGTCCCACCAGAAGTTCAAACCCCCCAAATAATGAATTTGTATTTATATAATGCGGGTACAAAATTCTCAAAACTGAGTAGCTGGAATAAGGGAAGTTTTGGTGTTTTTGCTTGAAAAATGAATCAAACCATTATTAAGTTCAACTCACTGAGTGCTGAAGTGAGTTGCACCATCTCGGTGACTACATGTAAATACTGTAGATGCAGTTTTGTTGTTTGTACATGGGGTGGTGCACTAGAGCAGGAAAACACAAGTAATATAGGTAAGGTGCAGGTGATGAGCAGCAGGTGTGTGACAGAGTAAGCAAACAGTTTTTTGACAGTGAAGTATGGCAGCATGAATAGTTTGTAGCATTGAAACTAAAATTGATGAATGGAAACTTGGACACTAACTTGTGATATACTCTGAAACTGTTAAGTGGAAACCTACCTAAGATGAATTATGGAAAGATGATGTTTTACCTGTGGGAAAATAAATGGGTCACCACACTCAAAGAAAAATTGTTGTTGCCCAGAAACGCATCCAAAAAGTACTCGCCGTTTGCCCTTCAGAGGCCTTAAATGTTTTAAACGTTTTTTATTGAAACTCTACATTAGCTTTTCTGCTTAAGTTTCCTTTTTATTCAGATAACTTTGCAAACATGAACACACATCTAATCCTTCACCTCAGCTTGTTGAACGAGCGACCAAACAGACGTTCACCTGTGAAAAGTGCACTGCCAATGTCAGTTATCACGCTAGATAGCTAGAAAATTAGCTGCTAGAAAATTATGCACCAGCATATAAACTTAACTGCAAATGTCACTTGGGTCCATTCAGACGCTGGTGTGGTCCTCACTCTTAGTACCGCTGCTAAGAACCGACTGTTCATTCATGAGTTGTAAGCTGCAGCCAAGTTTGTCTACTTTCTCCCTCCTTTCACGTTACCTGTGGAGCTCCACCTGCCAGCTGCTGTCAGTCAATTACTGACATGCCTCTCGTGTACAGCTCTATTCATTTTCATATCTCGATTGTCCTCATCCGTTATAATAATGTCACCGCAAATGATTAATGATTAGCTGCACATTAGCAAGACAGCGGGACAATGTTAACAATGTTTCCTAGCAGCACATGCGCTGCTCGGGAATAGCCATAGTCGACAGGTGTTTGATTATGATGATTATGCATCACTAAAACTAGAGTTAGGTAGGTTTAAATTGCTTAATGCAACTGACATAAAGTAATTTCCTAAGACTTGTCTGAAATTAACAGATCTACTTCACAGGCAGGACCAGATTTAGGAAAGACCACTCCATGTCATTTCGTGTCTTATTTTGAAACTACTTCACTGATGAACTGATGAAATGTAGAAGTCATCTCTTTGGACATTAAATTTTCATTTGTGTGTCATTTGTTTGATTTAAACTTACTCAGACTTAAAGCTCAATGCTGGACCTCCATTATTCTGCCTTTAAAAGGTCAAAGAACGAGTCAACTTGAATATTTATACACTGGCGAAATTTGTGTTTCCCTCCATGTTCGCTGAAGTGTTTCAGTTTGAAATACTTGTGTATGTTTTGACGTCTGCCTTGTGGTGCAGGCAAACTTGTTGAGTGGGATGTGTTGATTGGACAGTGTTAAGCAGAAGGTGATAAAATAATGTGAAGAGCTGTGGTCAGGCCAATGGTAACACCAACACCTCTTTTCTCTTTATAGCCCCCGTTCTGAATGCCTCTTCAAGTGTTTTTGTACCTTTAATGAAGCTTTTTGTCAAGGTCTAATCGGCCCAGTTAACTGGCCTCTCTGGTCTCCTTTACCGTCCCCACAGAGCAGACAGACTCAGACATGCTGTGTTAAATAAATCAGACTCTTAATTTAGACGGGGCACAGTAGTACAAAGACAATACGGACGGCAGGTATCCTACAGTATGACCTTCCTGTATGTATGGTCTATAAAAGCTGACTGATGACAGGCCCAGTGACACTCTAGCACACACAGGATGAAATATTCACCAGGATAATGAATATTTCAGTGGCAGGTGCATCGTTTCAAGGGGAAAGATTAATATCATTGCGGACAGTCTTCTAAATATACACGGGGGAGGGGGGCAGCAGTGAAGGCATTGTCTCCTCTCACTGTTGTCCAACATCTCTGTTTTCTTCATCGCTGTTGACAACCATCCCTCTGAACATCCACTCACCAGCTGTCCTTCTCTTAAGTCTTTTTTCCAATGACCATACCCAGTAGTCACTTTCCCTTTTTTCCTTTCTATGACTGCTGGGTTTGTATCAAACATGAGTCCTGCAGTGGCAACAATGGAGGGTATTAGCCGGTGTATGTGCTGATGGGCTCCGCACCTGAATGGTCCATTGTCTCTTGAGGCATAAACAGCCACTGAGCTCAGACCTCCACTGTTGTGTAAAGGCCCACTGATGGAGGAACAACAAGTCTCTGCAGACTGTTTGGTCACTGTGAATTAATTATTCGTAGAAGGAATGAAAAACAATAAAGACAGAGTGCTCTCATCAGACTGATTTAGCTTAGCTGATTCACAGTCGTCTAGATTACTTTTTCCATGCCGGTTGAAATGAGAGGGTGTTTTCTATTTTTATCAAGGTTGATAATCTCATTGATAGTTAATGGGATGCAGCTGTTGCAAGCAAGGCTGATTCATGATCTTTCTGAACTGAAATTAGTTACTGTGTCTGTTTGTATAGCTACTGAAATAGGGACTTACTTTTCTGACTATAATTACAAGATACTAAGGCCTTAAAGGGACAGTTCAACCCAAAATCAAGCATATTTTCCCTCTTACCTGTAGCGCTGTTTTTCAGTCTACATTGTTTTGATTTGAGTTGCTGAGTGGTGGTGATATCAGTCGTAGAGATGCCTGCCTTGTCTTGATTATAATAGTACTAGATGGCTCGACTTGTGGTGCTCAAAGTGCCAAAAAATATATCTGATTACATTTGATACATCTGATCTCTTGATTTGGGAGTGAACTGTCCCTTTAATGTGCTGAGCCTCAAATTAAGACTGAGATTATTTTAGGTGAAACATTCTTCAATACTTCCAAAGATTCATAGTTTTCTCACTCATTTTATGATTTTTTCCCCCTCTTTCTCCTCCTCTTTATCGCCAGCTGAGCTCCGTGGTGCCCGCCACCTCCTCACTACCCAGCATTCCTTGCCTGGGATCCCTGTGGCCTTGAAACAATCTATAGACCTGCGTACATCTATGGACGGGAAGTACAAGGAGATTGCTGAGGTTAGTGCTCAGTGGATTAATAAACTAAAAAGCTGAGATTAACTTTAAACTGATTTGTGGCCGGATGTGTAGACTTTCATGATGTTGTTTGCTGTCTGTGTGAAGGAGCTGTTTTCCCGCACTCTGGCAGAGAGTGAGATGCGCAGTGCCCCCTATGAATTTCCCGAGGATAGCCCCATCGAACAGCTGGAGGAAAGACGTCATCGACTTGAGCGACAGATCAGCCAGGATGTCAAGTAAGTGCAGGAAAAGTAAGAAGGTTGTTAAGAGTGTTCTCTGAAGATCTCAAACAATGATGAGCGTCTCTGTGCTCAGATATGAACCTGACATCCTCCTGCGAGCCAAACAGGAGTTCATGAAGACTGACAGTGCCACAGATCTCGAGTGAGTGTTTCCCTCGGCCGTATGCAACAGTGTTCTTGTTATTCAGTATGTTTATCTGAAACTACGAGAATTGAAAATAATTTAAATCATTTGTTTGTTTTTTGTTATTAAGATACATGAAGGAGCAGAGCCAAGCACCTGACCTGCAGGAGAGAGAGCTGGTTCCAGAGAGAGAGTACCAGCGAGTCTCTATTTCTGGAGAGGAGAAATGTGGGGTAAGTCAGAGTCCCAGTAATGCAAGAAGAATTAGAAAGTCTTTCTCAGTAGAAGCACCTCACGCAGAATTTTTTTCATGGTTTTCCTCACATTTCGATAACACCTCCTCCTCTCTGATAAAGACACCTATTTTTTCTGTGTTATTCATGAACATTCTTTTGTTCTTTCATCAAGGTCCCCTTCACAGATCTGCTGGATGCAGCCAAATGTGTGGTGAAAGCTCTGTTCATCAGGCAGAAGTATATGGGTCTGTCGCTGCAGAGTTTCTGCAGGACCACGGCTCGTTACCTGCAGGAGCTGAGTGAGAGACCTCTGGACTTAGAGATCTATGAGGAGGAGATCCCAGAGACTGGAGCCACTGCAGGTACACTTGAACATGTGCTCATGTTCACCACCACAGTGATAGCCTCACATACTGTACACTGAAAAACTGTCATGCAAACCCAACAAAAACAAGGCCCTGGTTTTCTGCTGAAACGATTAGGCAATAGGAAATTAATCTCTGACAATTATGGTAATTTAAAGGTGGTTGATTAAAAGTATTTAAGTAATTTATCAAGCAAATCTCAAAACATCTTCAGGTTTCAGCTCCTCAGATTTGAGGATTTACTGCTTCTCTACATTTGCGTGCACAAAATATTCCGGTTTTTGTCCTTATTCTGAAAAAGACAGTGTTCCTACCAAGATGTTTAGATGGCCACTGAAAATAAATATTACACTAATATTCCCATTTACAGGCAGCTGTGCATACTCCCATTAACGTGACAACCAAAGGCCATTGAAAACATGTACATTTAAGATTTGTCTTAAAAGTGCCAGTGGTGGGGGAGGATTTAATTGAGAGTGGGAGGCTTTTCCAAAGCTTTGGAGCAGCTACCGCAAAGGCACGATCTCCCTTACCCATCAGCCTCGATCGCGGCACAGTTAAAAGACAATGTTCAGAGGATCTGAGAGGTCGAGAGCTGGAACAGGGGCGGAGAAGTTCAGCAATATATTGGTAATCTGGGTGACATCTTGCTCACCTGGTAGAGTGAGTGTGTATCCTTTGCAGCAGCCCGTGTTTGATTCAGACTTGTGGCCCTTTTGTGCATCATTGCCCCTGTCTCTCCCTCCTACCCTGTCACTCTTCACCCCTGCCATCAAAAGGCAAAAAAAAGGCCTAAAAATAGTCTTTTAAAAATGCATTAGTAATCTTATATTGGTATGTGAATATAAATCATGTCCAGTGTCATGTGCCGCACTCTCACATTAAGATATAACCAGGTACACCCACAGATTTCACAATCCATCTGTCACACACCCCTGACTGGTCCCTCACAGCGTGCCGGCTGTTTAAATCAGACCTCACTTGCATGTGCATTCCCACCTCGTTCAGAGCCGTGACACAGTGCCACATTCTGTCTCCTCTCAGATGCCACAGTGCACCCACCTGTTTCTGAAACACACCCCTATGAGAACCAGGACCCTGCCAGCATGCCCCATGACATGGGTTACGGCTGCAAGATGGTGGATGGTGTCATGCATGTGTACACGACGAGGAACATTATGGAAAAGTGAGATATTTAAGATGAATCACTCGCATGCTCTATCTTCTAGTCCTCTGTGTGTGTTTATAGACTTGTGTCACACATTTTGTTGGCAGCACAGAGTTTCCTGCTTACGTTGTGATGCTGCTTACAGGAGCACAGAGCTGGAGCTGCCATATCCAGACCTGCAGGAGTACATCGCTGATATGAACGTCATGATGGCCCTCATTATCAATGGACCAGTGTATGTTTTCCTTATTTGTGAATACAGAACAGTGTGTGTATTACAAACTTAATTTTTTCAAAGGGGACCTTTTATGTTTTTCCTTATTTTTTTGTCATATATAAAATGTTACAACGTCTGATTTTCATAGTAAACATGGCCAAAGTTAACAATAATGAGGTAAACGTATATAAAAGTAATCCCTGTGAGCAAAAGCCTCGAACTTCAGTCTACTTTGAAATTTCTGTTTCCAGCAGGGTTTTTTTTTCTACTTTCGAGCCAAGCTAACGTCTGATCATAGCGGATTTCTTTATAGTCATCTGCTTAAGGCGCACTACTGCAACTGTTTACGTTACGAGACTAAACTGCAACATGTAGCTACATGCTAAGGGAAACACATAATCTTGGTTGCTGATGTTGTTAATTTCTCCCCAATTTCGGATCATATTCCTGCTGGGACATGTCTTTTTGTGGAGATTTTGATTGAGGAGCTTTAACTTGTGATTTTCACAGTAGAATATGCCACTGTATGTTATCACCTTACAGTCATATCCCAGCTGCAGGTACACTGCTACATGTAGCTGCATGCTAACATCAGGGAGATATGTAATCTTGGTTGGCCATGTTGTTAATTTGTCCCCAATTTCGGATTATATTTCTGTTGGAACATGTCTGGTTGTGTTTAGAAGCTTTTATTAGGAGGTTTTCATGGGAGAAAGTGCCACTGTTCTCTGTTACAGTCATTCCCGGCTGCAATGATGGTACAGAGACACTGAGATACAGAAGACTTGCAAATGCAGACAAATCAGTGCAGCCTGGGCTTTTTCAAGAAGGTAGTTAAAGAGACAGGCGTTAATACACAGTAAGGTAAGGTAAGGTAAGGTAACTTTATTTGTACCCGAAGGTAGATTTGGTTCACAGTTTAAGTAATGATTTGGCTTCATCCACACAAAACAGACAAACAGGTCAGACACAGTAACATAGTAACAATAAAAAGGTAAAGTGTCATCAGTGCGTCAATTCAAAGTGCAGGATTAGACAGGGTGTGAATGCAGATTTTCCAGCACAGACAGTATGAGGAAAATGTTTTATGAACATTAAAGCATGTAAACATGTTCTAGGAGAAACCTAAAATAGAAGTATAACCCCTGAAATTGAACATAATAGGTCCCCTTTAAAATGATGATACTTGACCATTAAATATTGTTTATCACAGGACTCTGTCGGCTCTTTCCTTTTTGAACCATCTGAGCTACATATTCAGCCTATCTCAGAAAGTACCAATTATTTTCTTTTCGTTTGTCACAGAAAGTCCTTCTGCTACCGTCGTCTGCAGTATCTCAGCTCCAAGTTCCAGATGCACATCCTGCTGAATGAGATGAAAGAGCTGGCAGCACAAAAGAAAGTTCCCCATCGAGACTTTTACAATATCCGTAAGGTGAACTTGAGAGCTATTTCTTCTGAGCCTTATCAGAATTATTTATTGTAACCCAGAACCAGACTCCAATATGTAATTTATGTCTGGATTGTTTTACAGGTCGACACCCACATTCACGCTTCATCCTGCATGAACCAGAAGCACCTTCTGCGTTTTATCAAAAGGGCCATGAAGAAGTATCCTAAGGAGATTGTGCATGTGGAAAGAGGCAAGGGTCAGACACTCATGGAGGTGTTTGAGTCCATGAACCTGACAGCCTTTGACCTGAGCGTAGACACCCTTGACATGCATGCAGTAAGTAACGCCCATGGAGGGGATAGATAAAAAGCTAATCCTTGGTTAAAAACTGAACCATGCTTTTGATATGACAAATAATGATTCAACCAGACTGCAGAGATTGTTTGAATCACATTGGTTTGGCTCTTCTTGCAGGACCGTAACACCTTTCATCGCTTTGACAAGTTCAATGCCAAATACAATCCCATCGGCGAGTCCATCCTGAGAGAGATCTTCATCAAGACAGACAACCACATTGAGGGGAAATATTTTGGCCACATTATTAAGGTGTGCATTTTGCACTTTAAACCCATCCATGACTACTAATACCTGCTGAACACGTGCATGAGACACAGGCGCCCCCTGCTGACTGTTTGTGTCACTGCTCCTCAGGAGGTGATGGCAGACCTGGAGGAGAGCAAGTACCAGAACGTGGAGCTCAGGCTGTCGATATACGGGCGCTCCAGAGACGAGTGGGATAAACTGGCCAAGTGGGCGGTCAAGCATCGGGTCTACTCCAGCAATGTGCGCTGGCTTGTGCAAGTGCCACGACTCTTGTGAGTAAGCCCAGTGGTGGGGAGTGTGATAATGCAGTACTGAGGCATTTCAGCCTTATGTCACTTTACACTTCTGCTCCACTACAAGATATTTTAGTTACCATACATGTTTTAAATTTACACACAAATCATAGGATCAGTTAATGATATGATGATTCGTTATAGATAAAGCCACCCAACAGAAAAGACAGTTGTTAACGTTAACATTAAATGCTGCATGTTGGCGTAGTATTAAATGTCCCAGTCTGGATAGACTTGAGTAAGAAGTAGACGATCTTTAAACTTTTACTTTTATTTCAAATACCTGGCTACTCTTCCAACACTGAGTAGCCTGTATTGATGTTTACAAACAGTCACAGCAGTCGCTAAGCATCTTTAAATACCTGCAGCATACACAATTAAAAAGATCACAACAAAGGTAAGTTTTCATCAATACAACCACAGTATCACAGCTGATGTCCTGATTGGTATATTTCTCTCACAGTGATGTTTACCACACGAAGAAGCAGCTGTGCAACTTCCAAGAGATGCTGGAGAATATCTTCACGCCTCTGTTTGAGGTCACAGTCGACCCTGGCAGCCATCCAGAGCTGCACCTCTTCCTTCAGCACGTATGAAGTCTTTTGCAGTGCAGTCATGAATTTAAATTATTCTCATGTATTCAGACCTCAGATGATTTCATGGATCTGTCGTTCGTCCTTTACATAGGTTGTAGGTTTTGACAGTGTGGATGATGAGTCGAAACCAGAACAACATATCTTCAACCTGGACAGTCCGCTGCCCGTTAACTGGACAGAGGAGGACAACCCGCCCTACTCCTACTACCTCTACTATATGTATGCAAACATGACTGTGCTGAATCACCTGCGCAGGTACATCACTACACCTCAGTCCAAGTGGCTGCTGTTATCTGCTTTTTGTTAAAGACAGCAGTCGGTGACTATATGTTCAAGTGTTTACGGTCAGGGCAGGGGTGATCACAATTAGGTGGTACTACTGATTCTCAGATTCAATGTATAGACTTGTTTGAAGATTCTTTAAAAGTATGAAGTGTTGGGAAGGAATATGTACCTCTTATGCTTTCACAGTTTTGCAAAAGATTATATAGAGAAAAACTATTTTTGCCCCAACTGAGGGGTTTCAGTGTCAGAAAACTTGCTGCGTCTTGACCTTGTTTTTGTTAATGAATGAATCTTGAAGTAATACTGAAATTTTGAACCACTCAATATAAATTTTTATCCCTGAGACACAAACCAGATATATAACTGTATATATCCAAGACAGATTACAGTTAATTTGCAAATAAATATGGAACAACAACCTTTTCTTCCCAAAGGTTTAACTTTGTCTTTTTTATACACTGAACAAAAATATAAATGCAACACTTTTGTTTTTGCTCCCATTTTTCATGAGCTGAACTCAAAGATCTAAAACATTTTCTATATACACAAAAGACCATTTCTCACAAATACTGTTCACAAATCTGTCTAAATCTGTATTAGTGAGCACTTCTCCTTTGCTGAGATAATCCATTCCACCTCATGATGAAGCACTTGTGCATAGAGTGTCAAGTCTATGGCATTCCTGGAGTTAAAGTCTATGCTGCGTAAAAAGATGTTTCAGCATACCGTTATTTGAACTTGTCATTTTACAGACATTATGGGTGGCACTGTTGTCATCTACCCTCTTGAAATCAGGGCTCCCACACGTTCTTAAACATACAATTTCAAGGACTTTACTTAGGATTAAAGAAGCCAACACAGCATAGTTTGAGACCTGGATTCACTGAACACAAGCTTTCTTGCACATCATCATGTGACTTTAATCACTAAGTATGTGTGTGTCACACTTTCTTGAGGCAGGTGGTGCGTGAAACAAGGATGCAACTACAGGAGACACATGCAGACAGCAGAACGTAGCCTAATATCAAAAGAAGTTCCATTTCTTTTCCTTTAGAAAAACATATAAATTCAAGCACTTTCATCGACTCTTGTCTGTCTCACTTCCAAGGCTTTGATTTTTAGGTCTCGAATTCACAAACTTTAAAAGATATTAAGGACCTGTGGTTCACTGACATGAAACCACACTTTGATCTGCTTCTGTTCCTCTCAGCTATGACTCCCTTTTGTTGCAAGTTTCCAGCAGCGTGGACACATGAGTTTGATGTCATTGTTTTGCAATGAACAATCATCAGAAAAACATAGCAGCATCAATAAAAGAAAAACGATAAGCTTGGAGGCATACGTTGCAGATGGATCAGACAGTTTGGAATTGGTTCTTAAGCGCCATCCCTATATAAAAGACATATATTTTGAATTCATCCTGAACTCATTTGATAGCAAATTGTCTCCACTTCACCACATTAAAATCAGAATATAAAAACCTTCATAACAAGGGCAGTTTGTGCATATGTGTGTGTGCGAGCAGATTAGCTCCATTTTACTGATACAAAAGGTAATGGACCACAAAATACGCTCTTATCCTTTGGGATTCATATGTTCCCCTGTATCTGTCATCTGTTTTTATGTTTGAGTCACTGGGGAAGAACAGTGAATGTTCATTTAGGCAGACTACACTTTGGCTGACTGTTTACATCCCAAACAAAGCTGAAAATCTGTTATCCTCTTGAATCCGCTGAAGTAACCCTCATATCTGTGTCTTTTGCGTTCCAGGCTGCGGGGGTTTCACACGCTCGTCCTTCGTCCTCACTGTGGGGAGGCTGGGCCGATCCATCACCTGGTGTCTGGTTTCATGCTGTCAGAGAATATCTCTCACGGTCTGCTGCTCAGAAAGGTGTGACCTCAATATGACAACAGCTGCTTCATTTTCAGAGTTTATAAGTCAGAGAGTTTGTGAGGAAATGATGGAAATGATTTAATAAAAGCCTCAACTCAGCTAGATCATCTGACTTATGTTTGTTCATCTCACTCATGGAAAATCAGGGCAGTGGTATTGATATACTTCTTGAGGACTGATTGTTTGTAACAGCACCAACATTATGCCTTATGTCCCTGCAGGCTCCTGTACTGCAGTATCTGTACTACTTGGCCCAGATAGGTATCGCCATGTCCCCTCTCAGCAATAACAGCCTGTTCCTCAGCTACCACCGTAACCCGCTGCCAGAGTACCTGTCCAGAGGCCTCATGGTCTCCCTGTCCACAGACGACCCTCTGCAGTTCCACTTTACCAAGGTCAGCATGCACAGCCATTCACTTGTATCATCCTTCACTTTAGAGTTTCTCTGTAGTCAATCCTCTAAAATGTGAAAACTGACTCCTTATTAAATCAGTGTCAGATGATAAATCCTCTCAGTCCAGAGGTTGTTTTGGTGCACAGTAAAGATTCGCAACTTCGTCTTCTGGCATCTTACCTGAGACAGAACTTTGGGAACTGTTTCATTAAAATGCACCTGCTGTTAAAAATCCACTAGCAAGCGGTGTATATATTTTTTTGTGTTGTGTGTAGGAGCCCTTGATGGAAGAGTACAGCATTGCCGCTCAGGTGTGGAAGCTGAGCTCCTGCGACATGTGTGAACTGGCCAGAAACAGTGTGCTGATGAGTGGATTCTCTCATAAGGTATCATTTATCTTTTATACATTACATATTATCCAGTTTTACTTGTTTACAATATACAACACTCTCCTCAGTGTGTTGTTCTGCCGAAAGTTTGATTTTTATTCCTCTTTAAAATCAGGTGAAAAGCTCCTGGCTCGGCGCACACTACATCCTGGAGGGGCAGGAGAGTAACGACATCAGGCGCACCAACGTCCCCGACATCCGTGTGGCGTACCGGTATGAGACCATGTGTGAGGAGTTGAATTTAATCACACAGGCCATCCGCACAGATGAGCTGGAGACCATTGAAGAGGAGGGGAGTCTGTGTATGGGAGCCGTGCAGGGAGAGAAGTGAACATGCAGCAGACACACAGTTCTCACTACATTCCATGTTTGCACGTCAGGACTTTGTACAGATTTACATATCAACATATCACACCTGTGAAAAGAGAAAAGCTTTGTTACAAGAAGATTATGAGTGTTGCTACTGTGGCAGTACGAGAGAGGACCTACAATCTGTGTACCCGAGGTGTTTACTTCCTTTCTGTCTTTCTTTAATTTGTAATGGTGATTTCACGATGTCTCTTGATCTATTTATTTTTAAATTATTAGACTTTCATGGTGTGTGACTTCATTTTGTCAGAGTTTTTGTGCTAAGTCTGTATTTCCTGAACCAACGTTGGATAATATCGACATTCAAGATTCAACCCATGAATAAAACTGATCAACTGGATCCAGCACTGACCGATTAAAGTAAGATGATCTGGAACAATTTTGCAAAGTAAAGAGCCTGTAGGGCTGTAGCTACCATTGAGGACTCTGAGGTCACGCTCTTGGTATCCTTTCTGGCAATTTGGGGGATTTAAGTGACCTTTGAGAAGTTTACATTCTGTAGTTAAAATGTACACATGGTGTGCATTTCAGTAACACCTTATTTTATGTGTTTAATTTCCTAATAAGTTCTGAGCAAGTCTCCTGGAAACAACTGTATAACCTGGTACTAATTAAAGGGACAGAAGAGGCGAAGCTCTGGGACAGTTACTTCAAGTGTTGCACCAGCTGTTCTTCAGTTCAAACTTAACTTAGTGTATCTATAACACAAGTTACACACAAATAATTTTAACACAGACTCGCTGCTTTCTAGCAAACTAGCAAAGGGTATCATTAGCTTGCTAATAACATTTAAGTCATTCATTAAGTCACACCATTTGCAAAGGATTGGTGGTTAAGTTGTAAAAGAATGTTGGGCCTCCTAAAACTATTGTTTTCAGAAGTTATGCGGCATTCACATGCTCCTCAAACAGTCACATTTCCAGAGTTGGGAAGTTGTTCTTCTGACTTTATTGTGTTCGTGAGCTTTAAGTGGTAAGGTGAAAACAACATGGACGCGACAGAAAGATGTATTTTATTGATCAGAGCATTTAAACATCACAGTTATAACAGCTTGAAGCTTGACATTACAAAATGATTTTGTTCCCTAAACCTGTTAAAATATAGCTTTACCAAGAATGCCAATAAATAACTTTTCTAACTAATCTAGGTCAGTCCACATCAACAGCAACTAACGGTTACAAACTAAAAACATGTTACAAATTACATGTAAGCAAAAAAAAATTTACATGCAGTATGTGAATTGATAACAAGTGTATTGCTAAGAACTGGACATTCACTTTCGACCAACATGTTTCTGCATATATAACGTCAACTTTTCAACTCGCGTATCAACATCTTTGCTGACTATCTGAGTTTGTGTTCCAGTTAGGAACTCATTTTTTTGACTATTCTGACACCAAATTAATGCAAGGGTATGTTACATGATGCAACATCTACTTCCTGTTTACGTAGTTGATTGGATGGTGCTACAAATGTTTCCTAGCAACCAGTTTACACATTATTACAGTTTTCAGTAGTTAGTTGAAGCATTTCGTAGGTTTTGAAAGTGTAATCTGGCGTAATAGTATCACAAGTTTGGAAGTGTGTTTTGGTTACTAAGAATTCAGGAACAACTTTACACACACACACACACACACATACATACAGCAATGGATTAAGAACAGTTGGTGCAACCTAATCCAAGCACCACCACGTTTAGAATATAAATAAATATCTAACTGAATCACTTCCTTTAGTGTCGAGGGGAGTCTACAACGAATGACCTCAGTACCTCTAAAATCCTGGCTACAGCCCAGACTACTTACCAATTTTTATTTCTGCAGTAAAATTTGTTTAATGTGATGCAAAAACCTTTCAAGAATATTTGTTGTCAAATTAGAAACACTGCATGTTGACATTTCTAAGTGTAATTATCCACAGGACAATACCTCATGCTGTATAACTGGCAGAAAAATCTCTATCCTGTGTGTTCCTGCTATCGTTGATGATATTAACAACATGTTTCCGACAGCTGTTCTCATGTTGCCATATTCTTGCTGTTTTGGTTTTTTTTACAGTCTTTATTCAGTAGAGTTGCATGAAGGTGCGTCAGTCTTTGTTTCTGGTGTGCAGTGATGCTACTCAGTCGTAGCATCTTATTATACTAACACTTATTTTGTGACATTGTTTCTTCTGACAGTCGATCTGATACCATCTGTCTTTTACACACAGATATTTAAAATACATACATCTCTGAGTCATAGTACAGTGAATGATGCATGATCTGTTCCTTCAGTTGTCACTCCTCCTCACACAAGTCCAGCCGGTGCCAAATTCATGATTAAACACGTTTAGAGAACTGAAAGTCGATGAACTTGACGAACCCTTCTCAAACTCCTGCCTTCAGTCTTGGTCCTGATGTTATCTGTGGGGCTGCGTGTTGTTATTCAGAAGCACTGTGTGTCCCTCCAGAGACTTATATGTGCTGTTTGTGATATATTATTTAATTGCATTTGTGTCTAAGAAAAAATAAATGTTATTCACATTGGAACTCTTGACTTGCTACGGTTTTTTTTAGATCACAAAAAAAGTAAATAAATGTCTTCTGACACTTAAAAATGCAGGTTACAAAAGCAGCAGAGACAAAAAGAATAATTAAAATATTACCACAAAGAGGTCTGTTTGAGTTTTAGCAGAAGGTTTTCTGTGGTCAGTTGTGTGAGAGAGTAAGAGAAGTGAAACAAAGAGTGCGTTGTGCATTGTGTCCATATTCTGGTCATTACGGCTCATTACCAATGTGGGTCAAAGTGAGCAGGAAGTTCAACACAAAAATCAGACTGATTAAAAGCCTCCGTCTTTTCAAAATTAAAGAACTGAGTCTGGCTGCAAAGAATAAATTCCTAGCTCGCACACATTCTACAGTAAAACTTTTAATTTACAGTTATTTATGACAAATAAGCCTCATTTGTGGTGCAGGGTGTGACCTACAGTGGAGCTCCTCTTAATAAAACATGAGCCCCCCTGATATCATGATTTGTGAAATTTTGAGGGATCTCTGAAAAGAACAGTTTGTAATATTTAGGGGGATTTAGTGGCGTCTAGTGGTGAAGATTGCAGGTCGCAACCAGCTGAAACTTACAGTTTAAGTTCCTGGTTAGAGTTCCTTCAATGTTCATTGTTCAGGAGGTTTTTACCATGTTTGGTATGTCACAGATGAGCCGCTGCCTCAGTGCCTGCTAATGTGTACTTACCTTATTTCTGAACCAGATATTCAGGAGGTTTTTACTTGGAGCTGAATCACCCACAGAGGTCTCTTCCACAAAAATAGTTAGTGCCTGTCACTCATCACTGAGAGGCAGCTGACTACAATTGCCGACTATACTATGACAATTTTTATTATTATGTAATTATAATGTTTTTATTATTTATTATGTTTTTTGTTTTGTTTTTTTTACATACTACACCATTTTTATAAGAGTATCTTGGCATACTATACTATGACATTTTTTAGGATGTTATTTTGACATACTACATTATGACAAATAGTGTGTGTGTGTGTGGGGGGGGGTACAAATTTAAACATTTGTATTTTTGTATTTATTTTACCGCCAGTATTCAAAGAAAATGTGCCTTCCAAATCCACCAGTTTGAAAGGCATGTTTTATTTAAAGATTGCTAAAATTACTTAATTAATCATATCCAGAAACTGTCATATTCTGCCCTCTGTCTTAAAAAAACCCCAACCAAATCTAAGCCTAAAATAGTGATATCCATTTGCACTTTCCAACCAGCATGTACAAGATTTTGTCTTCAACTCTTAACTTCTAAAATTCAAACACCAAAAGATAGGTTTTAAAAATCAAATAACTAATCTGCATATCCTGCCCGTCACTCAGGGAGGCTCTGGGGAGGTCAAAAAATATATGTATCACTCCACTCCTCTGATAAGTAAAGAGTAGTAGTTACTTAGTAACCAGTAACCAGACCTTGAGTTGGCATTGTTTTACCATTCCCAAGGTCAAAATGAACTTTCATCTTTTTCTCTGTTAGTTTTGTGTGTGGTTGCAAATGATTGCACACAATTTTCCCTCAGATCTGCAGCTGTTTTGTCTGAAGATTACTCCTGAGTTTATGTAAGAGGTCCATGCGGTGATCCTTGCATAATAGAAGCACAGCTGTGGCCTACTGTAGCTTCCATTGTGGTTTCTCTGTGTCATGGGAAAGTCTGTGCTTGCAGCCTGGGCATGAGTCAGCATCTGTCTGAGTAAAACAGGATTTTCAGACATGATTTTTGGAGCATAGCAGCCAAGTGTATTCATACTGACATGACTTGAGGCTTTACTAGTGCAAAAGAAGAACCGGTTCAGAGTGAGCGTGTGACCGCCCGGTTCACCCCGCCCACCTCCTCCGTCTGTCCCCTCACAGGCTGCACACAGAGCCGGAACCACCGGTTTCTCTCTTTCTGATCAGCGTCTGAACGGCAGCTGCAGCTCAACTCTGTGTCAGCCACACTTGGTCTCGGAAAGTGACTCAAAATGACAATGAAACTGGCTTACTGGGATATTCGTGGGGTGAGTGCAGCCATCTTCTTTGTTTGTGAAGTGGCTCCTGTTGTTTGCAGCGCTGTGGATGATAACGGCTGCCGCTGGACGTCCATCAGACCCCGGTCTGACACACACCGTGTCGCCGCCCTCCTAACTCTTTGTATCTGCTACTGAAACTGAAACTTTATAGTGTATTAAATAATGTAAGTGTGTTTTATGAGCCTGTAAGAAGTACAGACAGAGTCTCGTCAGTTAAATGTTATGTAACGTTAACCCCGGGGCTGCTCCGTGTGCACGTGCGTATGATTACCAGAGCCGTTAGCAAACGTTAAATTTGTTTTAAATATAGCTAACGTTAGCTTAGATGTTAGCTAACATGTCCGAGGTTAAATTAGCATTAGCGTTATTTTTTTCGGCGTTCAGATAATTGTTCACTCTCGTATTGAGCAATGTTACCAGTGAGTTTAAGGGCTGTAAAGTTCGTTAGTTATGTGAGAAATATATTTTTAAATCAACTAATAAATGTGCTTATGCTAGTAGTTAGCTCCTTACAAGTGGTAAAATAACGTTACAGAACAGAAAGTAGCTAATTTTGTCTTAACACCGGTGTTATCTCAAAGTCTGCGACCGTCAGATTCCGTGACGCAGCCCTTAACCATGACCACTTAACAAACCACAAACTCAGCAGTTTTTTAAGGGAGCCTGGCACTTGGTCACGTTTTCTGACGAGTCACAGATATTAGGTCTGATATGCTTCATCATGCAGTCATTCCAGATCAGTTGTCCAAGCGGTGAAAGGTCAAGTCTTTAAATGGTTAACTACTGTCACCTTCACAAGTGACCAGAGCCCTGAGTCATATCTTAAAAGTTCATGCTTTATGTAAGAAAAAGCATGCAATCAAGAGGCTGTGCACTGCCATAATTTGTTGCAGGTGCTGATTAACTATAAGCTGCACACTGATTTATTATGTTTCAGCTTTGTCAAGACTTAAAATCCCCAATTGTTAAGATGGTATCAGACAACCAAGCAGAACTTTACATCTGAAGTTTTACATGATAAATCACTTATATTTATGTGATTGTTAATCAAACAAAATGCACATAATCAAAACAGCAGTAGGTTAAAATCAGTTCACACAAACTTTGTGACATGTGCCTCAAAGAATTAATATATTCACAATATAGTCACCTATTATTTTTGAACAACTAATCAATGGAGAATGTGAAGGTAGTCATGCTTTGTAGGGGTGGGGGGTTATCTTTGAGGTATGAGCTCTGTTACTTCTATGACTTAAGTGTTTACATTCAGTCCAAAAACAGCATAAAAGGTAAAAAAAAAAAAAAAAATCCCCAACTTCTCCTCCATCTCTGTTTTTTGTTCACACATGCAGCTCGCCCAGCCTGCCCGCCTCCTGCTGGAGTACACCGGCACCAAGTATGAGAACAAGTTTTACATCTGCGGTGAAGGTAACTCACCAGTTCAGCTCACTCATAAACAAGTGTCCATTACAACATACAGACTCAATCATCTAACCCACATTTCTCTCACACAGCTCCCAATTTTGATAAGAGCGGCTGGTTTGATGAAAAACACAAACTTGGAATGGACTTCCCCAATGTAAGTGAGTTTTACTTGTGAATATTCACTTCAGTGTAAAGCTGGCAAGTTTGAAACACCAACTAATAACGTTATCTCACCATAGCTGCCCTACTTGGAGGATGGAGACAGGAAGATAGTGCAGAGCAATGCTATCATGAGATACATTGCTCGTAAGCACAACATGTGTAAGTACTGCATGTTTAATTCTAATATTAATATAGTTTTTAAAGTGGCAAAGGCTTTATTCGTTTCATGTCCATCTTCATTCATCCACTGTGAACATTTCAAAATAATTTGTCCACCATGATGGATATCTTATTTTGGGAGCTCATGGTCTCCTTTAAAAGAAAGAACAACACAGTTACACACACATTTCAGGAGTAGTATCTCAGTCTTTATTCCCCGAGTGTCTCACTAAATCTGATCTGATTGAACAGTGGGCATGCTCACCAGTCTCCCTAGTATCTATCTTGTGTGGCCCACTACCACTAGCGGTGGGAGCTCATACAGATAATCCTATTGTGAGAGGCACTCTACATATATGGACCCAACTCCGTAAACATTTTGGCCTTACGCAAGCTTTGGTGTCAATGCCTTTTACCGCCAATCCCCTTTTTAAACCCTCTTTGCTAGATGCAGCTTTTCAGACCTGGTTTGGGAAGGGACTTCATTGTGTAGGGGACCTATTCATTAATGGACTATTTGGCTCTTTTGAACAGCTTGTGAAAGAGCACAACCTAGTAAAGTCCCATTTCTTTAGGTACCTTCACATACGCAGTTTCACTCATACATATTTTCCATCATTCCCGCACAAACCTCCGGCCAGTCCACTTGATGAATGTTTGAAGCTTAAGCCCCACATACCAGGTTGTGTGTCTCAGTTATATAGTATTATCCAGGATATGGAAGGCAATTCTCTACATCATCTGAGAGAGAGATGGGGAGAAGACTTGAACAAGGAGCTCTCTGAAGAAACCTGGCAAAGAGTTATCAAAAGAATACACACATCCTCAATTTGTGTTAGGCACGGATTGATTCAATTCAAGATAGTCAACCGCCTGCGCCTTTGTGGAGTCAGACTGGCCCAGATTTACCCCGGCACAGATCCAACCTGCATCAGATGCCATCAGGCCCCCGCCACTCTGGGACATATGTTCTGGACATGCTCAAAACTACACACATTCTTGTCAGAGATTTTCAATACATTCTCCTATATATGTAAAAAAAAGAATTGACCCGGATCCAGTTATCTCAGTATTCGGGGTTACCCCTAGCAACAGTGGGCTATCCAAACATCATTCAGACTTAATAGCATTCTCAACATTAATAGCCCGCCGACTTATCCTATTTAACTGGCGATCCACCACATCTCCATCCCATTCACATTGGGTTCGCGAGGTGATGACATTTGTTAAGTTAGAAAAAATGATGTATGATTCAGGGATCGGTGAAAAGGTTTCAAAAAACTTGGCATGCATTTTTAGGATATTTTACAAATGAATTTGACGCAAGCACATTAGATCAGTAGCTATCCACATCTCTAGTGTGTGTCTTCTGGCTCTGTGTGTCAGTTTTGTTTGTTTTTGTTCTTTTCTATTGAAAACTTAATAAAAACATTTGGAAATAAATAAATCTGATCTGATCACAGGTGGAGAGACGGAGGATGAGCTGGTCCGTGTGGACATCTTGGAGAACCAGGCCATGGACTTCAGAAACGGCTTTGTGAGGCTGTGCTACACTGACTTTGTGAGTACTTCATTAAAAGTTTAATAACATTTGAATAACTAAGCAGAACTCCCTCTGCACAGCCAGTCTCAAGTGTCAGGTGCTGGTCGGCCGCAGGAACATCTCAAATCTTAACAAAAATCACCGCACACTGAACTGAGTTACTGTGATTTTATTCAGAAACGCGTTTGGCCCGTGGCTTCTTGTTGCGTTGTTGACTCTGAATAAAATCACAGTAACTTAGTTCAGGGTGTGGTGATTTTTGTTAAAACATTTGAATAACCTTTGAATCTCCACTAATGCAAACCTCACCTCTCTGACATCAGGACAATATGAAGTCAGGGTACCTTAAGATGCTGCCGGGCCAACTGAAGCAGTTCTCAGATTTCTTGGGAGACAGGAAGTGGTTTGCTGGTGACAAGGTATGTCAGCCCTTAAACACGTAACCAAGCAGCAAATTTGTGGATTGAAAAAACAAAATAGAACATAAAATTGTCAGGGTTGTGTTTTTGTTTTTTGTTTTTTTGTTTTTTTTTTCATTGCATTTCTTTGTTGGATAGAGCTTCCAGGAATGAGTCCCACAACCTGGAAATGAGTTAGCATTTTTGCACTTCAGTAGTGTTTGGTCATGTGACAGGTGTACTTTTGTTTGTAGCCTGTAACGTTAGCTTTTTACCTCTGCCTACATAAAAATGCCATCCCTGATGCATTCTGTAAGTGAAATGCACAGAGCCCCTATATTCCTGAAAGGTTATATTTTTTCTTTATCTTGGGCATTATCTTATTATTATAATAATAATAATAATAATAATAATAAATTTTATTTGAAGACGCCTTTCTTGGCACTCAAGGACACCGTACACATACACAGAATGACATTAAAAAGACATTAAAAAGAAACAATTTAAAAACAAAACAACAATGAAAAACAAAAAATAGAAAGTGACAGAGCAATTGGCATCAGATGGAATAGGCAGGTTCTTGTGCTTTCAAGGTAATTACCTGTGAAAGATAACGACTTGCGCACACACAAAGATAATTAACAAGATAATTAACTTGTGTGCACAAAATAAAAAGTCACCTTTGGGGACTTTAGGGTATCATAGTAATGTGAAATGTTTCACAAGTTTCTTTCCCTTTAATGACTACAAAACCATGACTACATGTGTCAGTATAATTTGTTATTTTTGTTGTCTATTTGTATGTGTGAAATAAATGTAAAAATTAAAAAAATATAGGTTTAAAACAGATTATTAAGTTTCATAGACCTGAGGGAGAACTGCAGAGTTGGATGATGCATTTAATTTGAGAAGTGACAAACAGGCAATTCATTTGACTGATTGTATAAAACTATAAGTATATTAGCTAAGTCTAGTTTGAGCTTTTATTTTGCTTTCAACGTGTTTGTTAATGTAACTTTTCTTTACAACAGATCACTTTTGTGGACTTCCTCATGTACGAGCTGTTGGATCAACACAGGATGTTTCACCCTACATGCCTTGATGAATTCAAGAACCTCAAAGATCTTCTAGACCGTTTTGAGGTGAGAACATTCGGCTGTTTGTCAGATACAAGCAGCACATCCTACACTCGCCACTGAAAGCTGCTGTCAGGAAACAGAAAGTCCTGCACTCTAGCACCTTTTTGTCTTCCTCTGTGTTGTTGTGACAGTCTCAGTTAGGTAAACAATGAATATGTGGAGTTGCTCCTGTGCTGGTCTTGCAGTTATTTTTTAATGACTTATTATGATATCATGTCATTACAGGCTCTGGATAAGATCGCTGCCTACATGAAGTCAGACAGGTTCATGAAGACTCCTGTCAACAACAGGATGGCCAAGTGGGGACACAAGAAAGAGTGAAGGACAGCACATTTAAGCCTTTGAGAAATGAAAAGAACAAATGTCCACAAGTGCAAATGCCCCAGTAACTTGTATTTCAGGACCAGAGAAAACATGTCTTTTTTTATAAGATGTTTACTAGCGTTTTGTATAGGTGACATGTCCTCTGATCATGTTTCATGTTTCCAAACACTTCCATGCCTGTTCTGAAACCACCTTTAATTTTCTGAAACCCAGCTTTGTATTGACATTATGAGGACAGGTAAAAACTTTATTTGAGTTAAAGCACTTAATTGTTACATTTGAAAGATTTTTTGGAGAGATTAAAGTGAATCTTGTTCTGAGCTTGTTTCTTTCTGTACAGCACATGACATCCAGACATTAATTAGAGGAAAATGTAGTGTAAGGTATAAGTTAATGCAGCAGAGGAAAATGTTTTTACAGTGTACATCTAATAACACAATTTGGTTACCTGTAGTTATTAGAAAGGAAAATGGTGTCGGATTAAACAAATGTCTACATACATCCATTTTGAGTTAATCACAGTCTGGAAAATTGACAATTGACTTGAAATAACTACAAGTACATATAAGTAAAAGAAATTGCTGTAAAAATTAATTTGAGTCACAATTATTACTGCTGGTGATAAATTATACAAAATACAGAAGTTTCATTTAATAGAAGTGTTTTCCCTTAAATAACAGAAATGCTGAAAGCAAGGACTTTGACAAAAAGATTAATTAGACAAAAATAATTCCAGATGTCGATTTGTGAATGAAATTCTGGAGAAACACTGAAGTGAAGCAAGTCGTTAGTAGCGGCCGTTGTACATGCCTGATGGTTCACTGGCGAGCTGTAAGAACAGGATGAAACATTACTGATGTGCTGCGTTTAGGTGTTAAAAGGAAAGTTCTGCCTTTTTTTAAGTGGTGTTTTATGACATTCTTATCCATAGCCAGTGTATTATATTCAGTAGATGTCAGTCGGTATCACCCCCAGTTGCAGAGAATCGGGCAGGAGTACCAACAAGGAAACTAAGCAATGTACTGCTGTGGACGGGGCAGCAGTACAACATGTATTAGCCATCTAAAAAATCAGTTCGAGTTACACTCTATGGAACATTGTCACAGCTTTACCTTACCATCTAGACAGCCCTTTATGACACGGGAATCAAACCATTATTAAATTCTAAGTTCTCTTTAAAGCCACCAGACTCCTCGGACAAATATAATAATTTTACCTCGTAATATAGGAATACTTTGCACACCTATTTCCAATCAGGCTGATAACGGTCTACTCACTGAAACATTGCAGCATTAAAATCATTATTTTTGCAAGTTAGACAGTGTTCAGGAGTCTTTTCTACAAGTTTTATACCTCACAGAATATGGAAGCACTGCTGCCTTTATCACATACCATAAAACTTCAATTAGTATCCCAGGCTATTATTTGCTTAAATCACTGAAATCAACAGGCCTATATTTGGGACAGGCCTTTAATTCCTTTCACACAAAAGTGTTGTTCAGACAAAATGGGGAATTTTAATCAAATTGTTTATTTAAACCAGTATGAATATAACTTGGCGAAAATTAGGCTTCAGATTATATATTAATTATGAATTATGAATGGCTAAAACACGTTTTGCTGTGGAGCTTCCTTGCAGTACTCCTGCCTGCTTCTCCAAACTGGGGACGTGCCAACCACCAACTACTGTCGGTGATACACTGACTGGATAGGTACCTAATACAACCCCACTTATAAAGGATCTGAACTATCTTTTGAAAGGGTGCGTATCAGATGACACATCACTCACTGCGATGGCTGACTTGATGCCCTGCAGCTGGAAGAAGACCTTGCCTCCTTCCTCTGGACACACAGTCCTTATCTCATTCTTGGTCATCCCCAGAAGCAATTTACCATTGAGCACCCCGAGGCTGGTCACCGTGCTGAGGGACGAGACACAGAACATCTGATGTCATCGTGCACTACAGTACAGACATCTTTTAGCTCCCCGTCCCGCTGTGCATCATTTCACTCACATTTTGGAGAAACCTTTGAACTCCAGCCAGGCTCTGACCTCTGCAGGTGTGGAGGTCATGTCCAGAGTCAGTGGATCGCGAAAGTCTCGCTGTGATGGAGAGAGCGAATGGAATAAAAAGTCACATTCAAAGTATCGTTGAGTGGTTTCTCAGCAGAGCTATGTGTCTCTTGGCTCACCGGTACATCCTCCATGGGATCGCTGCTCCTTATCGGCTCCAGAACATTCTGAGGAACATTGCCTTCCTCGTCGCGGGTGTTACGAACAAGCCACCATTGCTTGGATTTGTTAACCACCTGTGAAGAAGCCAAAGAACTGAACATCTCAAACACCTGAATGTTGATACTGGCGGTGAGGATTGTGACTGTGGCACATATACAAACAGATTCACGAACACTGAAATAGAAACAGAGCTGTATTCAAAGCAATGTAGTGTGGAAGTTCAATATGTGACCACAGATTATTAAACCTGGACATTGGCAGAAACTGAAACTGTTTGTTCTGACAGATTTGTTTCTTTAATTTTCCTGCCTGTCACTGAATTGTAACTCCTATCAGCTGAAAACTTATAGACAAGAAATCACAGCATTATTAACATCCAGTAGTCAGTATTATAGTTATTATAATATTGTCGGGGTACAAAAAGTATATCTCATTTAATTAAGGTCTATGGCCTGTATTTGGACATGCAGTGGACATGCTGACACATTGCATGGAAAGATATGCAGCTGTGTGCCGTGTCTAGGTGTTGAGGTTATTGAACCATGTTTTTCATGTCTCACCTGAACGACCTCACCCTTCATAATGCTCAGCTCTCGGTTGTTCCTGGCCATGAAGTCATAAATGACCCGCATGTACAGGGGCGGCTCACGAGGGCCTGGTGGGAGCCGTTGGCTGTTGCTCCTGCTCAATGGATCGTTCTGATAAGGGGGTGGGGAAGACATGCGTGAGGGAGGGGGTGGCGGCTGCCAGCCATCGTAGAACTCTGGGATGTAAAGTGGGACATTATCGTCAGGCCATCTGGACCTAGAGTATGGAGGAGACAGGAGGGCAGGAAACACTGAAGCTACTTCAGTGAGCTTTTTCAGACACATCTGTGAGTGATGGATGTAAGATGTTTGAACTCTGCTCAATGAAATACATGCTGTCCAGGTGTGCTGCTTATGCTGAAGTGTTTGAAATAGTACGGTTTTAGCAAAAATGCATTTGGGAAGTTCTGAGCATACGACAGGATAAATGAGCCTTGGATTATGCTGCACAAGTTGCATGAGAGTTTGTAAATGGATATTTTTGGAGGCATATGAGACAAACAAAGTTTTCTCTGTAAGTTCAACGTAATACAGGGTGAGTATATGATGTACAAGTGATCATTTTGTGGGTGAAATGTTCCCTCAAACACCAGCCAAAGGAGTTTTTCACAACCTGGCAACCCTAGAGTTGTTCTTATTAATGGTTAATAAATTATCAGTGACGCATTGGTAAATTAATAAATGTATTTCCTTCTTGTTCGCCACCAAAATTTAAGTCTCAAGTAGAATTTACCATCTTAAAACTGAAATTCAAAGACTCCTATCATGTTTCTTATATGACATGAATGCAGCATGAACTCTGACCTGTATTTACATATCAGCAGACACACACACACACTACGCCCCAGGTTAGGGTGTGTCAGGGCAGGTATAGAGAGCTGTATATGAGAAATAAAAGACTTGTGTAAGTGAGTGAGGGTTACAAAGGCCGCACTACCTGGGGATGTTCCAGCAGTCTCCCAGAGACCTCCACAGGTTGTCTTCTTCTGGGTCGACAACCTGACTGAGCAGCCGCAGGGCCGCCTCTGTCAGCAGGGGTGAGAGCACAGACGGAGCCAGATCTGGTGGATACTGAGGCAATAACTGTGGATAGATGAATAAAATATCAACAGCTTAGGTGAAGGAAATTATGACCACACATAGTGGAGTGACATGCACTGTAATTGACTAGGGCCTTAAAACTAGAGTCATCAAGTCAAAAATCAGTTCAGCAGAGCTCACCATGCCTAAATTAAAGAAGAAGATGTGCACAAAGTCAGCAGCAGTGGGGCTGGTCAGTGTCCCATCCAGCTGGCCCTGTAACACAAAGAGCTGTTCAGTCACACTCTGCTGCTTTCTGCTGCCATCACACATTCCAGTCATCAACACTCAGATCGTTCACCCAAAATCTTGGCTCCATTTATAATCTGTGGAGACAACTGAAGAAATAAAGGAGTATCTACCAGCAGATTGAATCCATATTTGATTTTCTGAAGACAGGAGACATACTCCTCCCACGGTGGCAGATTCACAGCTGGTGCTGCAGAGGAGGAAAAACTTATCAGACACTAACATCTGTGCTGTCAGCATGACTTCACCTGCAGGAGGTCACTACTCCAGCAGTTACGTCCTTATTTATTATTATATGAGCCCTGAGGGAAAAAAGGATTTTACCATTTTTCTTTGATTTTTTCTTCTTCAAGCCGCTTTTCTTCTTGCTCTTGCTCTTACTGTCTTTTGGTGAAGAAGATGCATTTGCAGCAGCAGACACTTTGCCCATGAAGATCTCCAGATCAGATATAACGTGGTTTAAGATATCCTGTGAAAAGGAGCACACGCATGAAACATATTCATGATGCATGAACTCTCAAAAAAAGCTGTCATGTATGAGCATGCTTTTCTTCTAACTTATAAAACTTATATAAACAGTTGAATTGGTGGTACTGACTGTATTCCTCTCTGAGTCCGTTTGCTCGGGGACCGCTGGGCCACTCCGTAACTCATGATGATCAGGGTGGTACATCATTGGTTCTTGTGGTGGGTAGACCAGCTGAGGTGGCATATTTTCTGTAAGGCAACAAAAAAATTGTTTGGAGATTAATATAAATGTTGACACAGTATAAAACACACTGGAGAGAGTTTATTGCTGAACCCGTCTTGTGTGCACAGAACACGTCAATAAACCTTTGAGATTTCTGAGGAAATTAACCTGACAGTTCATATTTGTCCTCTGTGGGGGGCATGACAGTGAGGCCTTTGTTTCAAATACCATACATGCAGTTTATTTAATGCCTAATATACTGTGAAAGCACATCTTGGGCTTTCTAGTGATGTAACACACATGGGGGTGTGACAAGGGCAGGTTATCAGACAGTGGGCCCCTGGGCACAGATATGCAAAATGCCCCGCACCTGCCCTACATAGGAGCAAGACACACACTTTATAGTTATTTAGCCTTTTTTTGAGTCATTATTTTGCATCTCTTTGAGGTCACAAGGCATATTTTTATAGTTTTATGTCTCTTTATAGTCATTTTGTGTCATTTTTGGTCGTTTTGTGTCTCTTTGTAGTTCCTTTGCATCTTTTGTGGTAATATAATGACTCTTCCAGGTCAGTACTTTGTAATTTCCAATTACTTAAATTATATAAAAGAAAAAACAAAATATTAAAATCTTTTTTTGTCAGGGTCTCAGGATGATGCTTTCAGTGGACTCTGTTAAGCTGTACCTGGTTCTCTGTTCCTCCACTGTGGGGGCGGGTGGTCTGGTTGTGGTGGGGCCCTCTCCTGCGGCACAGGACGAGGCCCAGCGTGCCGGAAACTTCCTGGAACATGTTGCCCGATGATATTCTCAAGATTACTCCTGTGAACATCAGCGACAGACAGCAGTTAATGCATTTTACTGTTCAATTTCTCTCTCAGTAACGTGATTTTTGTCTCCATTTACACGTGACGTCACACTGTACCTGATGTCAGACTGGTCTCTGTGTGGTTCTACAACATCACTTCCTCTTTGGATCGCCTTATCCAGATCACTCTTGACGAACCTCGCCTGATAAAACAGACAAGCTTTAAATCAAACTCCTACGTGACACCAGCAAAAACCGCTTGTTGTGTAACAGTGATAATGGTTTCAGATTTCAGAGACTACATATCTCAGCATGACCATCACATCCTCCCTTCTCTGGAGGCGTTTAGGAGGTCAAAGTCATGGTCAGTGAGGTGCTCTGGTGAAATCTGACTCACCCCAGTCTCCTCACACTGGAACATGAAGACCTGGGGGCTGCGTCTGTTGCGTTCCTGCACAGTCACTGTCAGCAGAGAGTTGTAGGCGCAGCTATCCAGCACAGCTTTGGTCTTCAGGATGGAGCTCAAAGGCAGGGACTCCAGCTCTGACTTTAGAGTCAGATTGAACAGGAGAAACATTATGAACACAGGTTTATCAAATACACAGTTAATAACCAAAACTCAAAGTAATTACACACAGACAAAAGTGGAACTATGTCTTAAAGAAAATGGTCATAAAATTGAATTTTGTTCGCATGATTCCATTTTCTGTTTCTTTGTTGTCATTGTTTTCTAATAAATCTAAATGTCAGACACTAAACACATTTCTCCGTCATAAACACTGGACTAACTGAGACAACATCAGAGAAAATGGTGGGAATAAGTCCAGGACTTTATCGTTCCCTCCCTGACAAAGTCTGATATGTTGTATTTTTATTAAAGGAATGCTTCATCCCCCAAAATGATTATTGGTACAGTATATCTACAGTTCCCACACATTTTCATGGGCAAAACTCTCACACAACCCCATCAGCAGTAGACCAACATCTCCTGTGTTCAGTGAGGTAAAATTACTGTTTATGTCAATGAAGTCTGGCTTTGACATGAGCAAAGATTCGGTTTCACTTCCTGTTTAGTTACTCATCAGAAAGGTTGTACTGAGCACACGACTGGATAAATGAGACTTGGATTATACTGTATGAGTTGTATGAGAGTTTGTTAACAGATGTTTTGATACAGTTTTGCTTTTGTCAAAGGCACTCATATGACTTCATCACCGCAGGTATGCAAGAAAACCTTTCCTCATGAATTCAACATAAACATGGAGTGAGTAATTGATATACAAATTTGTGGGGTAAAGTATTCCTTTAATATATCTGAACATTGTCAATAAAACAAAATACATTTCTTCCTTCTTTAAGATTTTTCCCCTCAGTCACACTTAACATTACTCTCTTCTGTAAGTATCTCATCTCATATATAAACATAGCTGGCAAAGGCATGTTCAGCAACTGGTGAAATGTTATGTCCACATACTTTTGTACATGTGGTTTACTCAAATTTCCCAAACTCTGAAGTGTGTACCAACCTTGGTCTCAATGTCACTGAGCAGCAGATACCCTCCCTGAACCTCCATGATCATCTCCTGAGGCCACAGGCGACCTTTGGCATCCAGCCTCTTGAGTTTAGCCAAGCAGTCGTCCACTGTCTTCACCTCCTGGCCGTCCAGCTCACAGGTGAACAGGTGCTGTGGAGTCAAAGTGGAGATGTCATCGATGAAGAGAGCTAAAGATTGTACTGTGTCTCCATGCTGGTGCAGGTTTCATTTACCTCCACTCTGACGTGAAAGTTGTCAGGATGTCTGTTCAGCGTCTCAGAGTACTCCTTTCTCTGCACTGATGTAAAGAAAAGATGTCTGACACATTTGGTTCTCACACAAAAATATTACTAGACAAGGTTTGTTTTTGTCTGAGCGTACTGTATATGGATCTCCCACTGGGTCTGGACATGTTGTTTCTCTGCAGTGGAGATCCCCGATGGTCATCGTGTTGGAAAGCTCGCCTCTGCTGAGGGAAGTCCTCCGGTGAGAAACCCCTGATGTCAAATAAAAGCACAGAGATTTGAGCATAAACCAGCAGCCGCACAATTAACACAACACAGTAGTGGAAAAAGTATTCAGATCCTTTACTTCAGTAAAAGTACTGATACCACACTGAATGTCACTGATTGAATACCTGATGATAAAGGTTTATAAAAATCAGTTCTTTTCCGTAAAGAGTTTATATTGTATGTAGAATAAAACAATCATTCTGGTACTCTGCATGTTTTCACAGCACAGGAGTGCCTTCTTTTGGCATAGCCTATTTTCAGACATTTTTCCGCTTTCTTGCCCAAAAACAGGTTAGAAAACATATCAAATCTAATAAGTTACACTACTTTGAAGAAGTCTAACTAGTAATTTGTAACCTAGTACGTTTCAAAAGTAACCTTCCCAACATTGTGTGTATGTTGCATTTCACTGTTCAGCTTTGTGACGATGCATGTTCCTGCTGATCCAAGAGGATTTTTAGAGATATTATTAGTTTAGGTAGTAGTAGGATTTTCCCAGACCATAAAGGAACATTTCATCCTTCAGTTTATCACAAACATTTAACTTCAACACATCTGGAGATACATGGTTTTCAGTCGACAGGAAGGGAATGAAAAACTGTAGTCTACAAAGTAGTACTGCTACCATTATTGGTCATACCGTAAAACTTCAATTAAAAGCCTATTTCCAATTAAACACCCAGTCCCTTTTACTAGCCTGGTGTGGCTATACACATGTTGACATATAAAGGCCTGTCTTAATAAGACTAATAGTTTTATAGAAGTTCTTTGGATGTTTGCTACCCACTTGAGCCAACGTTACTTAGGTGCTTTGGTCGCACATACATATATAAATGACTAAACTTTTGTCAATATGGAGATGCTACACATTGTTAGCTCGCTTAGATTCTCCACACTTCAATCATTCAGTTCATTTTGCTGGAACTACAGCATGAGCACCAGAGAACACTGTAATTCATTGAGACTGGCCTGGTAAACAAGAGAGATGTCTCCCTCTGAAGCAGTCATAAAGTCAGAACGTGTCCATTCTTCAATAACCCTGTAAGTTATTCTTATTCCATCAAAAGAATCAAAAGGGGTTTCAATAAGTATTAATCCAAGTTATAACCATACCCTCGATCTAGTTCTGACGTATGGAATTGAAATTGATAACCTAAAAGTCTTTCCACAGAATCCCTCGCTATCGGATCATTATCTGATTACTTTTGATTTCTTTTTACTCGATTACACGCCACTCAGCAACAGTTACTATACTAGATGTTTATCAGATAGTGCTGTCGCAAAATTTAAGGAAAAGATTACTTCGTCGTTAAATTCAATACCAATACCTTCAGTAACAGAGGTTTCCCGTACTGACTTTAACCTCTCCCGAATTGATCATTTTGTTGATAGCACCGTAGGCTCGCTGCGAACAACGCTCGACTCTGCAGCTCCTCTTAAAAAGAAGTTAAAAAAGCAAAGAAAGTTCGCTCCTTGGTATAACTCTCAAACCCGTAAGTTAAAACAAATATCGCGAAAATTTGAAAGGAATTGGCGATTAACCAAACTGGAAGAATCTCGTTTAATCTGGACAGACAGTCTCAAAACTTACAAGAGGGGCCTCCGCAATGCCAGAGCAAACTATTACTCAGCTCTAATAGAAGACAATAAGAACAACCCCAGGTTTCTTTTCAGCACTGTAGCCAGGCTGACTGAGAGTCAAAGTTCTATTGAGCCTTGTATTCCTTTAGCCCTTAGCAGTAATGATTTTATGAGCTTTTTTAATGACAAAATTCTAACTATTAGAGGCAAAATTCATGACCTCCTGCCCTCAAATAGTACCTATCTAACCTCAAACACAGCTGTAAAACCTAATATATATTTAGATTGCTTCTCCCCAATTTCTCTTCAAGAATTGGCCGCAGTGATTTCTTCATCTAAATCATCAACGTGTCTCTTAGACCCCATCCCAACTAGGCTACTTAAGGAGGTCTTTCCTTTAGTTAACACTCATATATTAGATATGATCAATATATCCTTATTAACAGGCTATGTACCACAGTCTTTTAAGGTAGCTGTAATTAAACCTCTACTAAAAAAGCCCACCCTGGATCCAGAGGTGTTAGCCAACTATAGACCAATATCTAATCTTCCCTTTATGTCAAAGATCCTTGAGAAAGTAGTCATGACCAGCTGTGTGATTTTCTCCAGGATAATAATTTATTTGAGGAATTTCAGTCAGGATTTAGAGTGCATCATAGCGCTGAGACAGCTCTAGTTAAAATTACAAACGACCTTCTGATTGCTTCAGACAAAGGACTCGTCTCTGTACTTGTTTTATTAGATCTTAGTGCGGCGTTTGACACAATTGACTATCAAATTCTACTGCAGAGACTGGATCACTTAATTGGCCTAAAAGGTTCTGCACTGAGCTGGTTTAAATCTTATTTATCTGATCGTTTTCAATTTGTTGACGTTCGTAATGAATCATCCTTACGTACTAAAGTTTGTTTTGGAGTTCCACAAGGTTCTGTGCTCGGACCAATCCTATTTACTCTATATATGCTTCCTTTAGGTAACATCATTAGAAATCACTCTATAAATTTCCATTGTTATGCGGATGATACTCAGTTGTATTTATCGATGAAGCCAGAAGAAAGCAATCAATTAACTAAACTCCATAACTGCCTTAAAGACATAAAAACTTGGATGAGCACCAATTTCCTGATGTTAAATTCAGACAAAACTGAAGTTATTGTTCTTGGCCCCAAACAACTCAGAGACTCTTTATCTGATGACATAGTTTCTCTAGATGGCATTGCTCTGGCCTCTGCCACTACCGTAAGAAACCTCGTAGTAATATTTGATCAAGATCTGTCTTTTAATTCTCATTTAAAGCAAACCTCACGGACTGCATTTTTTCATCTGCGTAATATTGCGAAAATTAGGCCTATCCTGACCCGAAAAGATGCAGAAAAATTGTTCCACGCTTTTGTTACCTCAAGGCTGGATTACTGTAACTCTCTATTATCAGGTAGCTCTAGTAAGTCCTTAAAAACTCTCCAGCTAATTCAGAATGCAGCAGCACGTGTACTAACAGGAACTAAGAAACGCGATCATATTTCTCCTGTTTTAGCTTCTCTGCACTGGCTCCCTGTAAAATCCAGAATTGAATTTAAAATCCTACTGTTAACTTATAAAGGTCTAAATGGTCAAGCTCCGTCATATCTTAGAGAGCTCATAGTGCCATATTATCCCACCAGAACACTGCGCTCTGAGAACGCAGGGTTACTCGTGGTCCCTAAAGTCTCCAAAAGCAGATCAGGAGCCAGAGCCTTCAGCTATCAGGCTCCTCTCCTGTGGAATCATCTTCCTGTTACGGTCCGGGAGGCAGACACCGTCTCCACATTTAAGACTAGACTTAAGACTTTCCTCTTTGATAAAGCTTATAGTTAGGGCTGGCTCAGGCTTGCCCTGTACCAGCCCCTAGTTAGGCTGACTTAGGCCTAGTCTGCCGGAGGACCCCCCTATAATACATCGGGCACCTTCTCTCCTTCTCTCTCTCTCTCTCTCTCTCTCGTATCCTATTACTGCATCTAGCTAACCCGGCCATTCTGGATGTCACTAACTCGGCTTCTTCTCTGGAGCCTTTGTGCTCCACTGTCTCTCAGATTAACTCATATCGCAGCGGTGCCTGGACAGCGTGACGTGTGTGGTTGTGCTGCTGCCGTGGTCCCGCCAGATGCCTCCTGCTGCTGCTGCCATCATTAGTCATTAGTCATACTTCTACTGTTATTATACACATATGACTATTGTCACACATGTATACTGCCAGGTATTAATACATACTTTCAACATATTGTACCACAGTAGCCAGAACTATAACTATAATATTATTACTTTCATTAATGTTGTTGTAAGATACTGTCATTACCTGCATATCTCTCTCTCTCTCTCTCTCTCTCTCTCTCTCTGTCTCATTGTGTCATACGGATTACTGTTAATTTATTATGCTGATCTGTTCTGTACGACATCTATTGCACGTCTGTCCGTCCTGGAAGAGGGATCCCTCCTCAGTTGCTCTTCCTGAGGTTTCTACCGTTTTTTTTCCCCATTAAAGGGGTTTTTTGGGGAGTTTTTCCTTATCCGCTGTGAGGGTCTTAAGGACAGAGGGATGTCTCTGTTGCTGTAAAGCCCTGTGAGGCAAATTGTGATTTGTGATATTGGGCTTTATAAATAAAATTGATTGATTGAATTGATTATAAATATTGTTCTGACAGGATGTAGTGGTGTTGTGTCGGTGTGCTGGGTGCTGTAAACCTTGAGTGCCATAAACGAGTCTTGTAACTCTCTCTTTCTGATGTGCTGTCTGTTGGAGCTTGATCAAATGAATGATTCATAATTAATTTGTTATTTGAAGCCTGATTTTTACACAAGTAATATTCATGCTGGTTTGAATAAACAATTTTATTTCCCATATTCGCTGTTATTTTTTTTTTTTGTGAAAGGAATTAAAGGCCTGTCCGATATAGATGCCTGTCCCAGATACAGGCCTGCTGAGTTCATTGATTTAAGTAATTATTAGCCTGGGCTACTAATTGAAGTTCCACAATATTTCTACAATTATTTTACACATTATTATTGTTACTACACACAGATAGCCTCGTGTCACCAGGCTCTTCAAGCGAAGAACCTGGTGTCTATTCACTCTGAATTTTGTCTGGATTCTGGTTCCGGTCTAGGGAGCGGATGCGGTATTCACCAAATTCACCAAACTAAAAGTGTTCACCATAGTAAAACTTTAAATTCTGGCACACCATTGATTTGGGGTGATGAGGGGTGTAAGAAAATCGATTAACTTAATGGCTTGGGGCTTTTCTTGTAAATTATATTCTTTAAATTAAAAGTTTCACCGCATTTTTATTAGCTTGGTGCTTTTATTTTTACGGAAAGGCACATCCATCGAATTCCGGATCCTGTCTCACTCGCCCTGGTTCCGTTTCCTTACCAAAACGGCCACTAACGGCCCCAGACTAACACAGAGATAATATCATGCATTAATATACATATATCATACACATACTAATATTAGTCCCATTTTTGTAATTGTCATAGTCATTATTGCCATTGTTGTTGTTGTTGTTGTTGCTGTGCATCTTTCTCTCTGTTGTCATGTAAATTGTCTGTACTGTCAGTTCATGATGTTGGTCTGTTCTGTACACACAACATCTGCTGCATGTCCATACATCCTGGGAAAGGAAACCCTCCTCAGCTGCTCTTCCTAAGGTTTCGCCCATATTTTTCCCTGTTAAATGTTTTTTTTTGGTCTCAGATAATAAGCTTTAATTCTGCTAATTGAATTGAATTGAATTGACTAAGAGCTGTCAGACAAATGCTGTGGACTAAAAGTCAAATATTTGCCTCTGGGATGGTGGTGGAGTAGAAGTATAAAGCTTCATAAAATGTAAATACTCAAGTGTAAGTACCTCAACTTATGTACAGACCTTACTTACACTCACTTCTACCACTGACTGAAACAGTCATGTTTTATCACGAGAGGGTGTGAGCAGGTGGGTGAAGTCCTGTAAATAATCCATTAAGTGCTTAAACCAAATGACCCCCAGTGACTGTTGAACCTCAAAGTGAAATGAAACTTACTAACCTTGGGGAATATGAGAACGGTCCAGTGTTTCCAAGCATTTTCAGTCTTTGTTGGGAAGAGTTATAACTTCAGACTGGCAAGAAAAATATTTAGAGCCACAGCCACAACCTGTAAGAAAAGATGTTTCTCGTGCTGGTAATCTGAGATGGTACGAGGTGCCAACATTACACCCATTTCACGAGGAAACCAGGACAGATGGCTGCATATACTCACATTAAGGATCTGTTTACCCAGTTGGGATATTCACACATCCTGACAGCATAAAGCAAGAATACTAACTTGTAAAAATACACTGTTAGGATTTTGCTATGATCATGATTACACTACATTTTACTGTTTACCTTTATCTCCTGATTGTCAGTTGTGGCTGTTATTCAGCAAAAGTTGAATAGCTTTGCTTTAAAACTAAACTTAACTGCTGACAGGAACAACAATAAAGCACTAGGAGGGAAATTCCCATTTGGTAACACACAGTTTAAATCATTTATGACCAAAATAAACAGATTCTGTAATTATTAAGCTGCGTCACGTCTAGATCAGTGAGGGGTATTTTAAAGCTGTGACACAAATTCTACAAACACCTGCTGCCATTAAGCAACAAGATGTAACACATACACATACACACATTACTGCCGAAATTAAATCTGTCACATACCACCTGGTTTAAAAAGGCTGCAAAATGTGTTTCCTGTCTACAAGAGCAAACACATTTCCATGTCTAAACAGGCTGTAATGCCTCCATCTGTCAGGATTTATTTAACCTCCCTTCATTATCACCTCTAATCACATCGCCTTTACATAATTTATTCATTACCTGTCAGTGTTGGCTCAGTAACGCTGTCATCTCTCCCTTCTTTTGAAAAGATTTTCTACCAAGCAGAAAGCAGACTGCCGAGAAAATTTCCTTGACTTCCTGCTCGAAGGCACCAGGATCAAAGTGCAACAATGTGACGGGGAGTGACGGATCAAGAGGCCTGGCCCTGATTTGTCATCTGAGGATCAGTATTTGAAGGTATGGTGAAAGGCAGCATATCCGTGGCTCATTATGAGTCCAAAGGTTTAGAAGTGCTTCACAGTATCTCCTTCAGAGTGATCAAAGGTCTTAAGTGCTCCACAAAATGCTCTTATACAATTATCTAACCCAGGCGTAATCTGCTGTGGCTATAAAAACGGTGACGGTAATAATGTTCCACATTCACAACTAACGTCACCGACAAACACCTAGGCAAAGGTTAAAACGCTGAAAGAAATAAAACACTTTTCCTTGAAGTGGAAGAACACAAAAAAGCCAGATGAAGTTGAATAAGAGAATGATTTATTTTACCATCAGCTGACGTGTAAATACTGTACACACCCACAACATGTTGACAGAGACAATCTTTAATGAGGGAATTCTGTAAAGAAAAGTGAACGTCTCGTCTTAGGGCCATGAGTTGGGGACTAGAGAGGTCTTCTCTGAAGACTTGTTTAGGCTGTAGCTTTGGCCTGAGTGACTTTTGCCAGAGCCTTCAGGTCTGTGATGCACTTGGCGATGCTCTCTTTCTCCTGAAAAACAAACACACAGGTAAGAAGCCATTAAATGACACCTCATTGATGTATTTACAACGGGAGACAGTGTGCAGGTTACATTATCAAGGTGTAACCTGACAGGCAATACAGAGAAACACCCATGACACAATGTCCAATAAAGTCCCTCCCTACCTCCCTCTCCCCTCCCAATCACAGAGGAGTTGAATCTCATTCAATCGTCCCTCCGGGCTCATTAATGCTGTGTTTACGCTATGAGCGAAACAGCAACAGCGAGCCCAGCAACATTACTGCCAAGTGTTGCTCAAGTGCTTGTTGACATAGTGACGTCATCACAGGTTTAAGTGTGTCTGCTACGTGCAACATAGTACCTCAAACTTTCATGGATGTCTGAGACCCATTTTTTACTCTACATTTCGCCACCCCACTGCATCCCTGTTTGCCCTGCAGTGCATGGAAAGCTAGCATCAGCTAACTTAGCACCACAGCTAGAAACAAATTCATATGATTGGCTGACGCTTCAGCATCACTGGAGCACTGAAAAAGCCTCCAAAGCAACTAGTGACAGGTATCAGTTCATAGCTTCATGTCATCTCCTTCCTCTGAAAACAACCTTTAGCCTGTTACTGTGCTGCTCATAGTATGAACACAGCATTACAGTAAAGATAGACATGAAGGTAACAAATAAAAAAAAAAGATTTGTTCATATTGGTTATATAATTAGTCTGCAAATGTGCTGGTTTAAAATGGGACCAAACTTTTCGATGGAGTTTTTAAGCCACAATAAAGGCCAAAATGTGGCCTGCAAACGGAGCAGTTTGACTCAAGAGGACTGACCTGCTGAGGTGTGATGCTGCCAATGACATTCTTCTCCACCCAGTTCACCATGTGCTCCTTCTCCATCTGGCGCTGGAGATGCTGCAGGGCGATCTGGTAGTCCAAGCGCCTCTTCACCTCATGGGTTGCCATGTGTAGCCTCTCTCTGTAGTTGGTCTCCAACAGCATGGCCACATTGTTCTGAGAGAAAAAAGGAGAGTCAATGTAGTCCTTGTTATCACACCGGTCTACACTTGGGTTGCTAAAGTTGGCATTTAATGTACTTCTATAGTTATTTTAAGCAGATTAAATTCCTTCTTTACACGACTGTAACATCAGGTTGCAATTTAAATGACAAAGAACAGTTTGAAATTTAATTACAGTGAGCAAAGACACACAGCTCTAAACGCTGAATCTAATTACTGTTCGAATGTTTCAAATCTCCTGCAATGAAAGCTTGATTGGGTAAAAACAGGTGGCTGAGGGAACTTCTCTATATTTTTGAAATGTATTTTCATGCTTTTACATTGTAGAAAGCCATCTTTACAAATAGAGGTTATTTGGTGTGTTTGTTTTGTACATGGAGAACAAAACACACTTTTTCAGTGTGAAGGGCACAATAATGCCTCTCCCGTCATGTAACACTGTGGTGACATTGACTACATGGATGTTTTAATCATCTAATTATTCTTCTTATGGAGCCAAAACTATTTCAAATGTTAAAAATACATTTTATGTCTGAATAATGCTTTTTGTATCACTGTTAAAACAGCCATTAGGAATGACAAAACACCATCAATTTAACAGGTGATTTCAGACTTTTGAACAGCAGTACCTTTTAATAAAAACATTATTAGGTTTGGCAAGAATGCTATGTGCTCATAAATGCAGTCCGGATTCAGTTCTAAACTGTATACTTTCTAAAAAGACTAAATTTGTAAAGAGAAGAAAATACATCACAATTACCCCTCACTAAGTGCTTATTTAATGTTTGGGATACAGCAGAACCTCAAATCAACATTCTTCTTTCCTGTTATACTTAGCGTAGGTATGTGCTATATATATTATGTGCTGGGCTCGTCTGTGTTGAAAAGGAAACCAAATTTTTAAGATGGTTGAAAGATGTGGCTGAGGGACTGTCACAGTCTTTACAGACATTTTACATCATATACAGTCAAGTCTTGAGTTAGCTAATGTTAGCAAAACACTACGTTAAGTATAGCTACATTAACAGGAGTTAGCCTAAGGTCAGATCAACGTCAGCCAGGTTTTCTTTCTCCTTATGGCTGTGATAATGTTAAATGGATTTGGAGGAGGACAGACAGGTTGGTTGATGACATGTTTTTGAGATTTCATGAATTATTGTTATCTAGCAAAATCAAGGCTAACGTTTCTTGGGGGCTATGTGCTGCCCCAAAGTAACAAAACGTTCTTTGGTGAAGAGAGACTAATGTTGGGTCAGCAGCATGATTCAGTAAAAAAATACATGGATAGAGAACTTTTCTGATCCCCAGAAGGAGAAATGGGAAGACATAACTGGCAATGCAGGAGCAATGACACCTGACACTTTCCCTTTTTCGTTAAAAACAGAAGCCTCAATTTGTGTTGCCTAGTTCATAAAGGTTAACATTGTGAATGTATCCTTCCAGCACATACTCTAGTTCCTGTCTTCTTCATGAAGCTACATTGCCTGACACACAGAAACTAACAGTCACTGCTGCACCAGAACATGTGGAACTGCCATTTCTTTTCATTTATACAGCTGGTTGGTGTGTTGCACAGATCAGTGTTAAATTCATTGACCTTTATCTATTTATGGACTCCTATTTTTCCAAGATCTGTTTTTGCTTCTTTCCTAGTAATGCAGCTCCAGACAGTGATAGCGGCCGCTGCAGGTTCTTTGGCCATCAAGTGATGTAGTTGTAATTTCAATTTGTTGCCAGTAGAGGTCAATAAATGTCAAGGATCACATCATGATGCATGGCAATCAGGGTTTGTTGTGTGAATATGAAGCAGTGCATTATAAAGAAGGAAGAAATTTGAGAAATATCATGGACAAGTCAAAGCTGCTTACCCTCTTAGCATCAAAGAGCATTGACCTTCCCTCTACTCTCCACTGCTCCTTCTTCTCATCCTCAATAGCATCAACCAGGTTGGCGATGGATTCGTCCTTCACCTTCTGAGCCTTGGCCACTTTCTCCTGCAAACACACATACCAATGATCTTTGATTGTTACTTAAAACAGTACAAAATCTCAACTGCAGTTTGAGAGTATCCACAAAAACCCCCCAACACAAATCCATGCGGTTGCCAACCTACCTCATTCAATTTGTCAGCATAAGCTGCAACACTTGAGCCATATTTCTTGATACCATAGATGATGACGCTGAGAATGGAGGCGGCTGCAACAGTCTCATGGTTGATGACATAGATTTCCTTGGAAAGCATATAAACGAGGAGTCCAGTGCCGAGCATGTAGGGTCCTTGTGCAAAAAATGAAAAATGTACAATTTTTTCATTGTCAATAAAATTATGTTTGTGCAGCAGCTTAATTCTAATGACTTTATTTAAAAATACAGGGAGAAACAAAGCATTTAAAAAGCATAAGCAATAACACTAGGGAATGTAGTCCTACACCACATATGGCTCGGTTTCAGACAATTTGAACATACAGTTCTAATGAAATACTCAGAATTTCACTTTTTGCCTTTTCATAATGGAAATGAAATAATCAAAAGCTGAGTCTTGCTTCTGGCTACTGACCTGTGACTCCAGTTTTGGGGTACAGGAACTGGAAAAGCTCCTCTGGGATGATGCCATGACGGACTTTGCCTCCTGTCTCTGGCAGAGGGGGCACTGGGGCCAGACTCTGGGACGATGTGTGCAGGGAGCGGGATGCCTGGACCACACTGTGAGAGACAACATTATTAATAGTTTTTATTTAGGATATAGGATTTACCTTTTTTAAAACTGATTTGATGTGATTTTAATTAAGAATTTTAAAAGCACAACAACGCAAAGGACTATCGTGATATAAAATTCCAGAGGACTTTAAGGATTACTACATACACTAATTTCCAAAGTGGTCCTTAGTGAAAACAGCATACCATACATAAAAATATACACATAACAACTGTGAACAAGCCAATTAAATTATAGACCTACTCTTCCCCCTTCAACTCCACATCTGTGGTTCAACTCCCCTCCCTCATGGTGAACCATCAGTCCTCCCCACAAATTCTCCTTAATTTTTATTCTTAAAAATCCCTTTGTTTGGCTCAGTTAAAAATACAGGGAGGGTTTGTTTTTTAGGAATGTCCCAGTATAGAAAATTGAGCTTCTTGCCATTTTACCAATAATACAAGGTACACTGTACGACACGATGCTTGCTCTTGTGTTGCAATTATGTTGGCTTCCAAACATTTCAATTTGATGGTTCATATATTCTGGAGCCCTCTGTGAAGTCTATCAAACACATAGTTACATTTCAATTGTTTAACTTAATCTTTAACAGGTAATAATGCAATGTGCTTCATTTCTACAGGCCCTCTATATTTGTCCTGGGAGGACCACTGAGAATGTATCTCATAACATTATCCTTAGCTGCCGGCAAACTGTTTTTAAGCTTTTGGGAAAGCCCACTACACCATGCAGTGCAAGCAAAGTCGAAGTGGCATTGACCTAATGTGGTAACTAGTGTTTTTTTTTTTTTTGCTTTAATATTAAAAGTATTGTGTGTAACGACATAACAATTTCAGCTTTTTTGCAATTATAGATAAGACTGTTGGCACAGAGATAGACTGTTTATGAGATATATTAATTCCATAACATGTTACTTTAATTGTATTGCTTTTCTTTAGCAATACAATGTATCATCATGTTAGTAACAAAAGAGAACACAAAACAGACACATACCCAGCTCCAAGGGGGCCGCTGCTTTTCAGGCCATTGCCTGCAAAAAGATGAGATGATGACATAAATTCATGGCTACAACCAATGCTTGTTTTTATTCATGTTTTATTTGAGGATTATTTACTTTATTGATCAACACCTCCCTAAAACTGTTTCAACAAAAGCTGACCATTATAACCTTCATGAATGCTGGGTTAATTGCAGGACTATGGTATTAACCGAGTGCACTTCACTGTAAAATGACAAATGTAAACAGCAACCCAGCTACAGGTTGAGACAATTACAATGAGTGCTTACAGTATAACAGTAACTAAGATTAAAAGCTGAACTGGTTGGGCTTCAAATACACAACTTAAGGAATCCTTGAATGAAAAAGCACATTTTTGGTGGACTAACAATGTGAAGCCAGTAGAGTTAATCCTTCCTACAAACGTTGGGAGCATAAAACCAACCAATGCTAACTGTCAAAAAGGTGACATTTACAGGCGTGCAGAGCTAACGCTGGCTGGAGTAGCTAGCGGTTTGCTACGGTTACCTATCGTCATCTAACCTGACTGTAGCTAACCGGCAGTGATGTCTGCCAGAAATGCTGCAAATCCTACAAAGTCAATAGCATTACCAACAACTGCCAACACAAATACACAAGCAATATAGTTGCTGCAGTTTCAGAGAGTCCACCTGGCTTGTAGTTAGGATAGCTAGCTAAGGCTAGCATTAGCATGTCTCTCATTCAATGTGCGGCCTTCATTTTACCCTTCAGCTTCACATTCAATTTAAACTTTTGTTTAGCCTGCTTCACAGTCTGGTTATGCCAGTTAAATACATTTAATTAATTAATAAAAGCAAGATTAGTGCATACCCGAAATAATGAGGAGCCTGGACAGCATGTTTGAAGGATGAAGTGCCAAGTTCTTGCTACACCGGGCACTCTTGTTTCGGCCTCTTCGTGCCCTTCTGCAGAGAGACACAAGGATGCCGGAAACACGAGATATCACCCGGAAACATCGCGAGAGTACAGTAGAGCTCCTATTTTTAATCTTTTTTTAAAGAAAATACCGCTGGATGACGCTGTTCTCAATGTTACAATTTGTCACTGCCTTGACATTGAATTTAATGGTGGGAATATTAAAAATATAAAGCATAAAAATAAATTAATCTTTTATGACGGCGGAGTCCAAATAAACATTTTGTTGATATCACAATTAAGTTTTAAGAATTGTTAAAAAGTTTAAGACAGATGTTTTGTTAAATGGCATCAACATAAATTATAAAAGTAAGGAACATTTTTAGATGATACACTGCCCTACAACGAGTAGTCACTTTGAAAACATTTTTTGAAATTAATCTGGACTTCCTATAACAAATATTTTGATAACAATAAGGTTATTGAAGGGTATTTTAACATTATATACTAAACACATTAAGAAATTATATTTTTGAATCATGTGTGGCACAGAAACAATTATACATTTATTTTATAAATGTATGTATGCAAAATTCTTCGTGAGTAATGTTAGATGTGTTTTTTGACATTTTATGTGGAACTACTGTAAGATTAATATACAGAAACATGATGTTATTCTTTAATGTGGAAAAGATGATCTGGGCAGAGGTCATGTCTTTATTTTGAGTCTCCTCATTTCATATGGTAAGTTTTTCATCCATAAATGCAAATAGCGTAAAGGGATACCTAATATCCACCACATCAAAGATGTGCTGAAGCTGTACTGTTAAACATTTAAAAAACTGACAAATCAGGAGGCTGTGACTATGCTATACTATGATAGGATCCAGTGTCTTGGGTTAATTCATCTTGAAAGTACACATGACATTGATAAAAAAAATTGACAGCAAGTAAAATAACAAGTCAGCCAGCTTAATGCAAATAACACACACACACGCACACACACACACACCACCACCACCACCACCAAATATGAAGCTGATGTCATTTACAGCTTCAACAGACTGAAGCCATACATTTTCTATGAAAAATGAAACTGCTCTTATAAAAAAAATAAATTTCCAACCACACACACTGCACAGCTCTCTCTCTTGCATAGTGTATTATATTCCACGCTGCATGCAGGGGGAATTGTGTGTGTGTGTGTGTGTGTGTGTGTGTGTGTGTAATCTTGGGGCCCACCCGTGTATGGCATCAGCTTGATGCGAGTGGCTGGTGAGATAGAGGAACATATGACGCTGTGGTTCTCTTCACTTCCTGTAAAATTATGCTCAACAGAAACAGCTACATGTGAAACACAGACAAAAAACCCGGGACACTATTTCAGTAGAGTGAGAAAATGGATGACTTCTAAAACACCTCACGAGGACTATACCCCCACTGAATGAGATGGCGTTGTAGGTAAGCCCTGTAATAGTTTTCTGCTTATCAAGCAACATTTTGTCTTTGCATTATCTTGTACATTTTCCCTCCACAACCTCAATCAACACTTGCCAGGGCCGAGCCTGTCTCTGATAACTCTGTCACTGTGTGTTAAAGGAGCTTTCTGACAAAATATAATGCAACTACTGCAACATATACTATTACATTTACTGTCACTACTACAAAAGTGCTTCTGTATGAGCTGCTACTACTACTACTGTAACCGCTTCTACTACAACTGACCTGCATGGTTCCCAAAGTAAATGCATTTTCTCTATTGTAAGAGATAATGTGAAGTCTTTGCATTTTGAATTTATTTTTTGCATACTACTCTAAATGTGTAACTTTTGTTTCAACATTTGGGAGCACACATAAGAAATGGGGATTTGGGGGTCCTTGAGCACTTGCATTCCTGCTTTCTGCTAATTTTCATGCACCAGTTTGTGCATTTTCTTCACCAGTCAATGGTATAAATGTCTTTAATATGAACGAAATAAAAGTCCTCTGCTACCTTCATGCTTTTAGTTGGGGGTGGGTGTTCCCTGCATCCCCCTGACAATCTACGCCTATGCTGCTCACATACTTTTGGAGCACAACCACTAACTTTCTTTCTTTCTTTTCTTTTGTTTAAGCATGTTAAAGTCTCTTGAGGACAGTGTTTGAGGATCATATTTAAAACTCAGTTACTGCGTCTATGAAATATGAAACTGAAATGTATACAGTCTTTCTTTGTAATCACAGCCATCATTTTGCACATGCAACACTTAAAAACCACATTTTCAGCTGACTAACATTTTATACACATTAGAAAACTGTGTGATTTCAAGTCAACTGTTTTCATACTGTTTATTTCATCATTATTAATAGTTATAATTCATTTCCTGATACGTTGTTGTTGTAGGCTCGAGGCACTGTAACAGCCACAGGAGCTGCCATGGACGCCCTGGCTGTCAGTGGACTACAGCTCTCCCCAGTGAAACCCTTTGACCAAATAGTGGAAATCAGAGCAGAGAAACGTGAGCACCTGCGAGGACGTAACAACGTGACTTCGTGCCGCAGCCCTACGAGAGACTTTGACGCAAGACAAATAAAGAATGAACTGAAGGAAAAGAGGCATCTTGAATTTCTGAGAAGGAGATCAGTGAGCCCAGAGCCGCGTGGTTTGAATACTACAAACTATTCTTCCAGGAGAAAACTTTCACCACGGACTTTTTCAGTAAAACACCACAGGTCAATCAGCAAGTCAGAGACAATGCATACAAATATCCAAAATACTCCCACATCTAATGGGAGACATCCAAAGGTGACATTAACACCAAGAGGCAGCATGGCTGACGGCCCAAGCACCAGCAACTGGGTAAATATCCTTTGCGGTTGTAAGAAGGAATGCCACTACAGGGGTTATTAGGAGTTTGATTTCACCAAATACATGTTTCATCTTTCCACATCCACACACCTGAATCTTCTTCTCTCTCCTCACATCCTCAGGCTTTATTATGGTCAGAACAGGTCACAGTGATGAGGCCGGAGAAAGGTCATGCAAAGAAGCAAGCATCTACCTCCGCACCAGCGATAAAGGAATCAAACCAGCAGCGGACAAAAAGCATGGATAAAAGAGAGAATAGTATTAATGGTAAAATTATTGCCTAGCTGCATAACATTTTGATCCAAGACTTTCAAACATTTTTTCATACTAATAATGCTATTTATTATTAACTTCCTCTAAAAGCTCAAAAGACAAGCATCAAAACAGTCATCCCAGCAGAAAGGATTCAACAAAGGTTCTCCATCCAAACTGAAAGTATTCCCAAAAAAAAGGTGCTGCATGAGACCAGTGCGCAGACAGAGTGAGTTGAATTTATATCTCAAATTTAAAATCAGAGGCAGCTGAGATCAGCATTTTATAAATATTTCTATAATGAGATATTTTCTTTTGTGCAGGTCTGGTTTTGTTGTTGTCAAGGAGTCGGTACGTTTAAAACTCTTGCTTTGTTTACTGTTGATGTTTTTTGTTTTTTTTTTTATTAAATTGCATATCGGAAAAATTGGTTTTGATAAAATGTGACTGTTTTTAATGTCTCTTATCTCTCACATCATAGGATCTTCAGCAATTAACTGACTACTTACAGGTAAACCAACCATTTCATTCCCAAGTCAAATTTGTAAAGTATTGTTTGACCTGTCACTTTTAACAGTTGAAATAATGTGTCCTTCCTCTAACAAATGAAAAGTGAGGAAATAAAATGCATCCTTTCTCAGTCACACACACTCAAAGGTTTTATTTATACAGCCTTACTTGGTCTTGTATGATTAATAGCTTATGGTGGCTAGTAATGTTAGCGAATGTTAGCTACATTTTGATGTGTAACTGACATTACTAAAAAATAGTTTGTGAATTTTTTCTACTTGTGCTACTGTTACCCTACATTTAACATTATCAAATAGTTGTCATGTGAGACTATGTCAAAGTTACATAGCTGTGCTTTGTTTTGGAGCTGAGTTACTCTATGACTTGTAACAGCAGCTTACTGTGGCTTATGTTTGCTAATGTTAGTTAGATGTAGCAGTGCAACTGACATTAACATTACTGAAATAATTTTGTGACTTTTCTTGGGTCTTCTCGTGCTGTTACTCTACATTTTGCCATTTACCATGATAAACTGTGGCGTCAGTGGCTGTGAATAGCAAAAGTTAGATAGTATTACTTTGTATGATCTGAGGCTGTAGCCTATAACGTTAGTGGCTGATATTAGTAAACGTTAGCTTGATTTAGCTGCGTAACGACATTACTGCAATATGTTTTACTCCTCTCTACTTGTGCTGTTGTTCTGTTACACTGCATTTTAGCATTTAGCATTATCATGTAATTGTCACTTGTGATTACAAATGATGTTAATGATAAAAAAGTTTTGCCTTGTTTATGTAATTTGAAGCTTGGTGGCTAATGATGTATGCTAAAGTTGGTTAGATTTAGCTGTGTAATGTTAACTGACATTACGGAAATAAGTCTGTGACTTTTCTCTAACCTTCTTTGGCTGTTACACTGCATTTCACCATTTTCCATTGTCCAAGTGATTGTCACTTGTGGCTACAGAGGCTGTTAAGCAAGTTACAATGGTTTTACTTTGTTTATATGATCTGAAGCTACTGTGTGACTTGTAGCTTAATGGTGGCTGATGTTAGTAAAAGTTAGCTTGATTTAGCTGCGTAACGACATTACTGCAATACGTTTTCTCTACTTGTGCTGTTGTGCTGTTACATTGCTTTTTAACATTTAGTCTTATCAAATAATTGTCACTTGTGGCTATAAACGTTGTTAATGAGGAAAATAGTTTTGCCTTGTTTTTGTGATTTGAAGCTTGATGGCTAATAGTAAGCTGAAGTTGATTAGATTTAACTGTGTAACTGACAATACTAAAATAATCTGTGACTTTCTCTAGCCGTCTTGTGCTGTTACACTACATTTTACCATTTACCATCATAATCTGAAGCTCTGTAGCGCTGGGTGGCTAATGTTAGCAGACGTTAGCTAATTTTGTAGCTGTGTAACTGACATGACTGGAATAAGTTTGTGACTTTTTCTCCAGTGATGTTGTTACACTACATTTTACCATTCACCATTATCTCATAATTGTCTCTTGTAGCTACAGTGGATAGTTTTGCCTTTTTTATGTGATTTGAAGCTTGGCGGCTAACAATGTAACCTAAAGATTTAGCCATGTAAATTACATTACTAAAATGAGTTTCTGACTTTTAGTAAGCCTCGTGCTGTTACACTACATTTTACCATTTACCATCATAATTGTCACTTGTGGCTACAGTGGCTGTGAAAAAGCAAATATAAAATTACATTATCTGAAGCTTCTGTATGACCTGTAGCAATATGGTGGCTAATGTTAGTAGACGTTAGCTAGATTTGTAGCTGTATAACTGACATGACTGGAATCAGTTTGTGACTTTTTTCTACTAACGCTGTTACACTACATTTTACATTTGCCGTGACCCAATTGTCATGGGTGGCTACCGTGGCTTTTAATAGGCAAAATAGTTTTGCCTTGTTTATGTGATTTGAAGCTTGGTGGCTAATAATGTTAGTAATAATGCTAGATTTAGCTGTGTACCTGACATGACTGAAAAAAGTTTGTGGGTTTTCTCTAGTCTTCCTGTGCTGTGAAGCTACTGTATGGCTTGTAGCTTATGGTGGCTAATGTTAGCTCGATTTGTAGCTGTGTAACAGACCTGACTGTTTGTGACTTTATGGCTCTTCTGTACTTTGTTTATATGCTCTACAGCTACTGTAAGCCATAAATACAATACTACAGTTTTTATTGTCACCAAGTACAGTAGATGATAAATGATGTGGTGAGCATCATTTATTATAAATATCTGGTTAGCTACACTCAGTAGTTGCATGCTGTTGTAGCCACTGAAGTAAATGACATGGTTGTAGCTCACTCTGTCTTCTGCTGTGTTTTGTGCCAGGAGGCCCTGTGGAGAGAGGAGGCTGTGAAGGAGAAGCTGGCAGCCCTCCAGGAGCACACATCAAACCTCATGAACTCCTCAAACAAGATGTGGACGGTGAGACTCTCCATCTGTATGTGCAGGCCATTTACTAACATCAAACACACCCCCAGTGTTTCACATTGACAATATCCAAATACCAAACACATAAATATCTTGTTTTATAAGGTCATGTTGTTTTTGTTTTTGTTTTTTTTGGTTCCCTGGTTGATGTTCCACTGAAAATGAATTTGTCACAGTCGTGCACACAGCAGTGTATGGTGGCTGCTTCCTCAGGAAGGCCTATGCAGTCTGTGGTTTGGAGCTTCCTGCTTCCGCTGTAGCCTACACTGCACAGGACGAATGAAAGCTGTCATTCTTACACAGGAAGGGCGTGACAGTCAGCAGCTGTTATAGGTGCTATGCATCCTCATTAGCTCTCTTTTACTCTGGCTCTAATGAATGAAGGGGAAATATTGGTGTTCCCCTTTTATTGTTTTTCAATTTGAATTTGAGCAGCTGAGGATTTAGAGTAGTTTAAATAATTTATGCTTTTTCATTCTCAGTCAGGTATGTTATCATCAGGCAACTTATGTGTTATTTTCCAAACTAATGACAGTGTAATGCTAAAACACGAGCAGTCATTGTGATCTTTCTTGAGGCTCACTGATGCTGCAAGTTCCCTTTGTGCACCAGTGAGTGCAGACAGTGAAAGAACATACTGTGACAGATTTTGGTTGATGAACCATTAATTTTCCATCCGTAGGCAGCGTGACAGTCAGTCATTTCCTTTCTAACCCACACAGGCTCGTTGCAGTGAAGACCTGCTGAGAAACAAGATCAAGTCTCTGGAGGTGCAGCTGCAAGTCTACTTGCAGGTAAGAACAGCAGCTGGTGGTAAAAACAGCAACTGCTGGGTATTTTTAATCTTTCTTTTTTACATTATATCTTTGCGATAACTCAAACCTGTTGTCTTTCCGAAAACAGCAAATCTGCTCTACACTTTCACTGTGTCATACAGTGATAGCGTCAAATGAGCGCGGCTCTGTGGCTTTGGTTTGCATCTCATCCTGTGAGTGTTTGTAGGTTTATCTCAGCGTTGTGTCCTTATAGAAGCTGCCCAAGGATGGAGTGAAGAAACTGGTGATACAGATGGAGAAGCAGAAACTGCTGTATGAGGAGAGGGCCCTGGTTGCCTTGCAGAAGATCACACAGGAGAAATCTGAGGCACTTAGCAAGGCTGAGACAATGCAGGTCAAATATCTATTTTTTTCATATACACAACCACAGTGTACCTATTTGACTTTGGGGAGAGACACATCAATGTCACTGACTTATTTGGGGTTTCTGGCGACAGGTTTTGCTGTTGATATATCAAGAAGTCAGGTTCAGTACATAAATCTCAAAGATATTTTGTATTTTTGCCAGCAGGAAGCGCTAATTACAGCAAAGGCAGAGGCCCGGAGGTGGCAGAGTCTTTATGAGGAGCTGAAGCTGAGCTCTGCACAACTAAAGGAGAACCAGCACCTCAGTAATGAGCAGCTGCAACAGCTGCACAGCCAAGTGGAGGTAAGGCAGTCTGTGACAATGTGGATGGTCAGACATTTTTTAATGTAAATGAATGTGAGAAACATGTGTGTCCTGAGCAGCTGTCCAGAGCCAGAGAGGCCGCGCTGAGGGATGAGGTGGTGTCATTGAGACAAGAGAGGCAGGAGCTGCAGTACAACATTTGCCTTCTGGAAGAGGACAACCAGATTTTAAGGGAGGAAATCCAGCACATTACAGGCAAGACAGTTAGAGTCATGTTTTTATACTGAGTACTCTTCGTAATGTTTAAAATACTGCAGATGGATGATTTATTTAAACTGCTTTCTATTTCCTAGATGGCAGCAATGAGAGCCAGGACTTCCTGATGCAGGGGCTTCTGACGTCAGAGGAGGCAGAGCCACGACTGACAGCGAGGAGAGACTCTCAGGTGGAGGAGCAGTTCCGTCACACTCAGGAGAAACTGCAACTCAAAGAGAGAGAGGTGAGGTGGAGATGTCACAGTGTACTGATGCATATACACACGCTTTGTGTTTTGTTTAACTTGACATTAGATATTCATGAATTCACACTGGATGAATCAAAGATAATTTTCCACTCATTTACAGTGATATGCAAAGTCTGATGCAGGCCATTGAGAAAAATCTAATCTTAAATTAACTCAGGTTTCACTGACTGAGTATCAAATCTATTAAATATATTTACGAAGACGCATTTCATATTATTGCTCTCATTTCTGGGAGACATTTTAAAGCTAAAGGCACATTTTGCCATGTTTGGCTTTACATACAGCTTTCTAACAATCACTTACAATGTAAATTATATGATCTACATATGTGTCCCTTCCATATGGCTTGTGTGTGTGTGTGTGTGTGTGCAGTGTGAGGAGCTGCAGACAGAGCTGCAGGCCATGGAGCAGGAGTGTAAGTCCAGCCAGGCCCGGCTGTCGCAGTGCAGGGACGAGCTCCGGCAACTCAGTCACCGCCGCAGGAGATCGGTGAGCAGTGTGTGTGTGTGCATTTAGGAGAATTTGAAACTAAATGTCCTTGCTATGTCATTTGCCCTTACATTGTCATTGTCACATTTTCTGTACCAATTTATTTTGCCTCATTTTTGCTGCAGTGACTAAAAACAACTCAAACACAACATCAGCAGTAACGATTCCCCGCTCATACGTACATTTCTATATATAATGTGTATGTTACTATATTTAACTGTGACATTTCTTTCCTCTCTGTGTAGACACGATGTGGCTCCTGGTGGAAGGTGTGTGTGTTTTTCCTTCTTCTTCTCGCTGTGGCAGGGGTTGCCATGTTGTGGCTGTGGCATCCTCCTTTCAGGGAGCAAGTTGAAGACCTGTACTCAGACATAGAGAGACGTATCGAAGATTATCTCATGGACATGGCCTCTCCTCAACACTCAGGCTGTTTTAGACCGATATGATGTTGTCACTGCTCAGGAACATTGTTTTTGTTGTTGTGTTATTTTTAAAATATGACTTTTTTCTAGGATGTAGTTAATATGGTTTAATTTCATGCAATTTTAGACTTGGAACTCAACGTGTGTGTGTGTGTGTTTGTGTGTGTGAAAGTGTTGTGGTGATGTGTGTAGGGAGTTTGCAGAAAGTTCAGATACAAGAGACCACTTCCAGAGTGATACATGTTTGCAAATGAAAAGCACTATCACAAGTTGGCTGATATAAATGACGTTTTAAGAAACTGTGAGTCAATGATAATAATAGTCAGGAGAAGAAAAACAGGAAGTATCCTCTGTACTGTAAACAGCGTATTTAATGGGAAGCACCACCATGAATTGTTAAAAAGCCATATAAAACACAAAAAGACAACACATTATTCTCTCAGCTGCCAACTTCAATAAAAGAATATGGGGAGAGAAAAAACTCAATAAAAGAGCCATTAGAGTTTTATATTGTACGAAATAAAGAAACATTGTTAGTATAACAAATGTCACTGTTTGTTGAATTGTTTTGAAAAACATTTTTAGTCTTGATGATACCGATTTGAAATTGAATAAAGTCAGTGGTTGGAGTACTGAGTTTGTGGTGCTTTGACTTCATGCAAGATATCTGATATCTCCATGGCGAAGACTTTGGGAAGAAGGACCACGCTTTGGTGAAGAGTTATATCCTGTTACATCTTAAACAAATCATCCACCAGCCAACATTTATTCCCCTTGGGTAAGATCTCATCCTACAACTAAAAATTCACATGCACCACTGGACTCATCCACACGTGTCCTCTAAAATCTGCAAGACTCTATTTCCCTTCCGTATCAATATATTGTAATTAAATATAGTGAAAACAATTAACATTTGAGTAGTCAAGTATTTGAAGATGTCAGTCCTGATCCTTTACTTGAGTAAAAGCAGCTCTGAAAATTGCTGGAAATGTTTGAGTTCTACGGGTATGTTTCTACGCCTCATGTGGGACAGTCAGCTGGTTTCTTCATTTGGACACAAGTGGTTGGAGCAGTTGAGGAATAGTTGGATCAGCTCTTGTCAAGCACGCCACATTTTTGCCCTCTTAGAGACAAATCAGTTCTACCAGCTGGACTTACAAAGGCACAGTTTGGGTCATGTCCTGCAGGCTTCCTCAATGCTGCCAGGATCACACTAAGGAACTGGAAAAATACAAACTCATGACTGTTATAGTCTCATATGAGTTAATGCTGGCAAAACTGAAAGATTCAGGGGTGACATTCACTGAAATGTGAGCTCAGATTATTAATGGTGGGATTATTAAGAGGCAATATTTAATGGAAAGCCTAATAGACGCAACACAGTTTGTGGTGGTTTTAACTCTTTTTATTGTTGTTTTGTCTCTTTGAAGTCATTTTGAGTCTCTTTATGGTCATTTTGAGTCTCTTCCTGGTTGGTACATGTTAACTTGATTTTTCAGTGGGGGCCCTGATAATTTGGACTCCTGGGCTTGTGTCCGGTAGGCCTGTTTGGTAATCCATCCATGACAGCTGGTTGAGCCGGAACAAATTAGAACTACTATACTGTTGGGTAGTTTAATCTACAATGATGCAACATATTTTAACAATTCACCATGTATGTTATGTAAAAATGACACTTGCAAAAAAAACTACAGCTGTAAAATAAATGCAGTGATGTACAATATTTGCATCTGAAATGTTCAAAAGTGGAGGTAGCAAGGAGCCAAAAAATGGAAATACTCAAGTACGTACATCAAAATTAGTGCAGTGCTTGAATAAATGTGCTTCACTGCAGTACATTTAACCGGTACATAAAATGTTTCTGTTATTGCATTTTAACAAGATAAGCTTTTGTCAAGTGTTCATTCATTCATTTTCCGTAAGCACTTATCCTATTGTGGGTTGCGGGGGGAGCCTATCCCAGTTGACACTGGGCAAGAGGCGGAATACACGCTGGACAGGTCGCCAGACTATGGCAGACAGGGGTGTCCAGACTTTTTTGAATGGAGGCCAGATGAGATAATGTGAAAATACCTGAAGAGCCAGCTGCCTCTTGCATCATAGGGGTTATCTGTTTGATCTTTACGTGTAAAAGTCCTCAACTTTCCACCGCTCCTGAAAGTGGTGGCCCTCACTGTCCAATTAACATTTCTTTGCTGTGGCCATGTCTGCTAGAAGGAAATATCTGCTGTTAGGAAACCATTTATTTACAATTTACCGTCTTTTTGTGAAAACCCATTAGTTCCACCTGCGTAGTTCCTACTTGATGTATGTCTACAAACTGTATAATATCCCTGCATCGTGAGGTGAATGAACAAAAAGCAAAGTGAGCTTGCTTGACTAACCAAGGCCATACATAGTGTATTTTGAACTACGAGCTGGGGGCTGCAGGCCACGATTGGCCCTTGGGCTGGACTCTGGACATGCCTGAAGTGAGCTGTATCATTGATGTTCATAGCCACATGCTGTGTGTGAGTCAGTGCGAAAGAGAAAATGCAGTGGTTAAGCAAAGATCATCATCTCTGAGGGTATATACAGTACATGATAACATAGTAACACCTGTGCTGAATTACTGTAAAGCTTGCTGTTTGACAAGTCCTGCAAGGAGAGGACAAAACAGCCCACACTGAAAATGGCTCCATGAAAGGAGCCAGTATGGATAGCCAGATGCTGGATGTGATATTACAGGAGTACCTGAAGCACTATGGTGATAGTATCTGTGGCACCACCATTGAAAATACTCTCTCAGCTCAAAAATAAAGTGTTATTGGAATTAATTATTTTACTATGAGCAGCAGAAGGTATCACTGAAGACACTGATATTTGATGTTTACATGCTTTTTAAAATGTAGTAGCTCTCAGGTTAAATACTCCTATCATCTCTGGATTTAAGTGACATAAAATAATTGTTTTTGTCAATCGAGTCTGTATACCACAGGCACACTATGGTTATAGCAGAAGTAGTAGTGAAGGCTGTAGTAGTTGTGTTGACATGTGTGAGAGCCTTCCGCATCACAGTTAGCACCGCACCAGTGTTCAGCATTAACAGTGTCAGTGATGTGATGGCACTGTGTGGTAACTACCAGGTGTGCTAAAATGATAGAACGATATGTTGTAAATTCTACACAAATGTTCATGAAACTGACAGACATGACACACGGCACCGTCTATTGTCTGATAACACTCAAACTCAGAGACAAAAACACACCATTGTTCATTGTATTCAGTGGTTTTAACTGTTCCAGATAAAGCTCCATTCTCAACAGGCACTGACACAGCACATCCACCGCATAGATCTTTCAATCACGTTTACCTGCATGTTCCCCAAATACACCGCAGCTCATTGAAGAGATGCATCTTTGCTGGACTGGAGGTCAGTCTCCTGGTGAAACTGGCACTGACGGTAAGAGGCTGTAAAGTGTAGGTGAAGATGAGTGAGGAGGTTTTTGTAACATGTTTCACAACATGGCTGAGAGGATCTTGCTAAACTCTCTTTTACTTACAGAGTGGTATTCTTCTACAAGATGAGGGCTGCAGTTCTGCTGTTTGTTGCGGGGTTGTGCGTGTTGAACGTCACATCTTCGCTGAAAATCTGCGCTTTTAATGTTCAGAGCTTCGGTGAATCGAAGGCAAACAACAAGAAGGTTATGGGGATTCTACTACAGGTACTTTTCCGTATGTGTACAACAATTATAGAGCAACATCCACACGATACTAAACAGCTGATGGATCTTTGTCTTTTCTTTTGCTCCCAAGATTCTGTCTCGGTGTGACTTGTGTCTTATTCAAGAGGTCCGAGACTCTAAAGGAGCAGCAATACAAACTTTGGTTAAGGATCTTAACAGGTACAAACTTTCTTTGATTCCAAAACTGCTAATTTCAAAGATCAGGTGAAGCCTATGTCACATCTTCAACTAACTGATGGTGTTGTCAGCAGATTTGACAAATCCAACTCATACTCCTATGTGGAAAGTGAAAGGCTGGGGAGGAAGACCTACAAGGAGCAGTATGTCTACATTTACAGGTAACATATATAAAACATGACCCATTGCTGTTAACGGTTAGTTTAACATCCTTAACGTCATCTTTTTTCTTGCTCATGTTCTACAGGAACAATGTGCTGACGGTCAAAGAGCAATATCAGTATCCTAAACTGGAAGGAGAAGGGACCAATGAAACGGATGTTTTCTCCAGAGAGCCTTTCATCGTTCGCTTTCACTCCCCTACAACATGTACAGTGAACCAAAAGGCATCTTTGGGATCATACAAGAAAATAAACTGCACATTAGCACACACTGCAGTTATGATCTGGGGCCAGTTTCACCAAGACAGACTTTCTTTCCCTGGTTTTAAGATACCTGGATGCTATGTGGCTCATTCTCAGTCACAACTGATGGTCAGATGAAAGCTAAATTGAGTAGAATGATAAATGCAGCAGAGTTCAGGCAGCCAGAAACCAAGCTGGGTTCATACTTGACAGATTTACTGGACTGTGAGGAATAAAAGACCATTAGGGACCTGGATAATATTATAATTATATATACACAGTGGTGGGACGAGTATTCAGATTTTTACTTAAGCATAAGTAGCAATACCAATGTGTAAAAATACTCTGTTACAAGCCAAAGTCCTGCATTCAACTTTTTCCTTAAGTAAAAGTGTAAAAGATTGAACATCAAACTATATTTAAAGGTCTACAAGTAAATGAGAGTAAATGTACCTAGATACAGTCCACCACTGTGGGTGCAGGGATATCTATAATAAGGTTTCTATATGTTCCATGTAAACACTGTATCCCAATTATGACCACAACCTGGAAAAGACTTAAGTCTGTATGTATGTGTGTTTTTTGTTTCTTTGTTTGCAGTGGTGAAGGACTTTGTCCTGATTGGACATCACACCTGTCCCAGAAATGCCATGAAGGAGATTGATGAACTGTACACGGTCTTCAAAGGAATTTACAAGAAGTGGAGGACTGATGTAGGTTAAACATCATCATCATCATTGCCATCATTTAAATATTTATTATTATTTTATTTATTATGTATTTTGTTTTATTTTTCTAATCTATGTCGGTCAGTTTTAGCCTCATATTGGTTTCTCTCTTCCACATATGATCACACATATGAGTGATTTTAATCTCTTGAACTTCCCTTTTTTTGCTTCCTTTCATTCACTTAGAATGTGATGATCTTAGGGGACCTCAATGCCGGCTGCAACTACGTCACCATCAAGGGCTGGAGAGCTGTGCGTTTGAGGAGTGACCCCAAATTTCGCTGGCTAATTGGAGATGAGCAGGACACTACTGTCCGTGAGAAGACACATTGTGCCTATGACAGGTCAGTGACTTTGTACCGAGCAATTACTTTGTGTGTCTGATTATTTTAAGGGCAGGGTAATGCCTTAAAATGTGGTTGTTACATGTCCAATCAGGATCATTGTCCATGGACGTGAGATAATCTCCAGTATAGTGCCAGATTCAGCCCAACCATTCAACTTTAAAGAGAGCTTCCATCTCACAGAGGAAGAGGTAAAGGTGTTAAAAAATAAACTTTCTTTAACTTGGTTATTTACATATAATGAACATTAATTCTGTTCTTGTGATGGCACCTTTAGGCTCTTGAGGTGAGTGATCATTTTCCTGTAGAGGTTGACCTGAAGCCCAATCACCGCTACCTCCTCCGCAATGAGCTGTAGGACAACCATCTGCTAACCAGGATGTCTTCATTTTAACTGCAGTTTTATTTGATTTTAGATATCAAAATAAATCAATTTTCTTAACAGAATATTCACTGATAATGTTTCTTCTTTTACAATGACTGTACTCGTTCTCAAACTGGCACTGCACTCATCTCACTTACATAAGACACAAATAAACATGAGTTGTTTCAGCATGAAGGAACTGCGTGTTCGGCTGCTGGAGTTAACTTGCATCTGAAACCAAAACCACATCAAAGCTGACATCATTTCATGAGCTCATGAAGGTAAGTTCCTGCAGCAGCACAAAACATTACTTTTGTGATTACACCTTTTTAGTCACTTCTTACACATTTTGATTATCTTCAGTTTCACGGTAAGCCTTGTATAATGTTAACATTTGTAGTTATATATATTTAACTGAATGTATTAGTTTGAATGTGTAATTTGTGCACCGTCTGTTTGACAGGAAGCCACTTGCAGCGACAACAGATGAGAGTTACTTTGCGCGCTCTTCCTTTCTGAGAGAACAGATTATCTGGGGCAGAGCAGTTATGTTTGTCTTGATATAACTTCTACTATATAAATATTGTTTTCGCTGCCAAGATGGAGCAAAGTTTTGCTGATCTGCTTAGTGGTGCTTTTTCAGGTAAGAAATATGTCTTGGTAATGTGGTATTTCCTTTGTTTATTTATTCATTTATGTAAGTATTTCCTAAAGTATTTAACTTTCAAATGTTGTTGCAGAAACAGCTGTTCCGTCATTTCCTGATGGAGATTTGGATTTTGAGAATTTAAATTTTGATGAAAAGTTTGAGGAGGACAAAACACAAGAAAACTTACCAACCAAGGAAGATGAGGTTTTGCAGCAGGAAGCAACTGCAGTTTTGTCTAACATGGAGACAGATATATACACAGCTGAACATGTTGATGAAGAGCAGTGTGACGATAAAAGCGATGAGGAGGATTTTGAAGGTGTGAGGGTCACGAGCATGGACAAAACACCAGGGGAGGATTACACAAGCTCCGATTCCGAACAGGACAGCTCGGCCTCTGGAGAAGATGAAGAGGACGAGGAAGAGGATACAGGAACAGGAGAGGAACCAGGGAATTTGCTGAGGTCAGTTTGCTACACAGACGAGTTTTACGAGGGTAATAAAGAGGACAGGATCTTTGCTGAGGGACAACCTCTGGCCCCGCAGGGTGCTGAAAACCCTCAAGTTAGAAACGAGGAGCAAGGTGAGAGCGATGAGGAGGCGTCCTATTTTAAGAGAGTCCCTGAAGGTGGCGGTGAGATGATGATGAGAGGTGACAGGAGTGAAGAGGACGAGCAAGAGAGGGAAGAAGAAAAGGAAGAGGACTCGTCTGATTCTGAGTGTGAGGGCATGAAAATCGAACAAGAAGAAAATGTTCTCGCTGGGCGCTTTGAACCGGAGCTTGAGAACCCTTGCAGAGATGGCCCAGCGAAAGCCAGTCTGGAGTTTCCAGAAATATCAGTGCAAAGTCTGCAGGATCTTATTGCTGAAGTTGACAGTGAGGAATGTGTAGAGAAAATGAAGGATTTCTCAGGGGACGAGCACCAGGACGCAGGTGAGAGTTTTGCAGAGTATCCCTCAGACTTCTCGTCATGTGAGTATGTAGAAGACAAAGGAGACAATCAAGAGAGCAATCACCAGTCGGACACCTCGGCTTGTGCATCCGACAGTGGCTCAGCCGCAAAGGACAACGCCTACCTAGAAAGAGATAGAGCTGTGGCCGATGTAACATGGATGGGGGCACCTGAGGACACTGATGAGGAGGAAGATGGGTATCTGTACAGCAGAGACTTAGAGGCAGAATCTGATAAGTTCAGGAACCTGGATGTGGCAGCTATAGCAAAAGAGACTGTGGAGAATGTGTTGGGCGATGTAACTGGGTGTGGTGATGAAGGTGAGACAGATGAGAGTGACTTCTACACGTCCAGTGACGATGAGGTCCAAGAAAAGAGGAGTGACGAAGAACTCTCTGACAGTATGTATCTACAAGAAAGCAACAAGCAACTGGAGGAGACTGAGAGTGGGAGCGGAGCAGCATTTCCTGATGACTTCAACAGAGCAAATCCAGCAGATTTCAACATTAACTGGAATCTGGACGTGTTAACATCTGATAGGATTCTGTCTGAAGACCTGTTAACCACAGAGGACGCAGACGAAGCGGAAACACCACTTTCAGATCTGACTCAGCGTCCTGCAGAAGACATCAACAGCTACTCAGATCTAAGAACAACAAGCCCCTCAAACCAGGGATCCCTGGATGATAGCTTCTTCTTCAACACTGAACCGGAAGCCTCTGGGATCACCGAGCTGGGACAGCTAGGAGACGACGAGTATGAGGATGACAGGAACTGGGAGCAAGAGCAGGAGAGAATCAAGGCTTTCTACAAGTTCTATGATGACGATGATGGGGAGAATGAAAGAGAAGGTGAGTGAAGATGAGAAAGGTAAGCTTTTTATGGAACAACATTTTCAAACAATTCATCTGTTTTCATTTGTGGATTTTTACAGGGAGGCAGATTAAAGTTCAGTTTTGTGCAGATCCATTGTCTGAAGTCATTCACTATGAAACTGACAGGTGAGCAGGATTCTTCATACATGTTAAACTTCTTTGTCTTGAACAACAACATCCTGAGCTGCGACAGACCCAAACAAAAAACAACCGTGTGCTTACTCGTTTCCCAGCAGTGACAGAGATTCACTCAGCAGTTCCACAGAGGGGGAGGAGGACCAGAGCTCTGCAGAAACATCTGAGGTTTGCATAGACACATATTAGTACACATGAAAATGCATACATATAAACACATATGCTAAATCTTTAACTACTTTGGCTTTGTACAGGAACTGAGGGAGCCTGACGATACCCCACCAGTGACACCGGCTTGTGATCCCCCGAACACCAAAGAGCCACCAGAGAAAGTGCCAAATATCGGCAACGCACAGATTTGTACCAGGAAACACAAAGTGTGTACTCATCGGCCTTCACTGAATATTCACTTTGTTAATTTATTCCTGAATAGTTTGGTTACTTCAGTCTCTTCATCCTTTGTCCCTACAGTGTTTCAACATGCTGAAGCTGACATTGAAGATGGGTCTGGTGATACTGGCGGGACTCCTGATGTTCTGGTTGGCCACAGACCAAGCGGGCTGGTTCAGCTATGAGTCGTTCTTCTAGTGGGGAAAAAAATGTTGGTCCTTAAAAGTAGTTGACATGCTTACATTTAATAAAGGAAATATCCAAAATGACATAAAAAATATTGTCTTGTAAAAATGCGATGTAAAGTGCAAACATTCAAACTTGTGTTCTGTTATCTGTAATATGTAATTTTGAGCTTAATAAATATATATCTTTGTATAAGATGATGCTGTGTTTGTAATTGTATGACCTGTAGATAAGTGGTGTTCCCATTTTTTTTTTTGTAATAGATTACATCGGAGTTAAACATGCCTAAATGTGTGGTAGACAGTAACTCAATACATTTACTCAAATACTTCACTAAAGTACAGTTTTTAGATACTTTGGGGGAAATGCCCTATTTTTTTACAAAGTAGAACATTATGAAGATTTTTTTTTGTAGAGTAAGTAGATTTTTTTTTTTTTTTTACAAAGTTTTTACATTTAAAAATTTACTTTTAATATACAACACATTGTTACAGATTAAACTACTGAACAGTAGCGCATGTGAAGTGGTTAACATTTGTTGTACTTTGCTATTTGTGAATTTATCAGTAATAATAATAATAATCTCAAAAATGACACTCTGAAAAGGGCCATTCTGCATAATGTGCAGTTTTATCTTTTATATTTTTTTTCTGATAATACTGATACTTTAATCTGAAAGAGCAGCATGCAGGATTTAGTGGCATCTAGCGGTGAGGAGTGCAGATTGCAACCAATGAAACTTCTCCCATGTGCCAAGTGTGAGCTCACAATTGGAATTCCTTCAGCGTTCATTGCTCTAGAGTTTTTTAGAGGGAGCCAAATTATCAGAGATCTCCTCCTCTCCAAAACGAACAAATCCAGTGATTAAATCAGGTAAAAACACTGCAGAAAGCTGTTTCACATTTAAAAAATCTGTGTTTTTCAAATGCTCCTATTGTGGATGGCAGGCAAGTTACAAAGGCTGACACGAAAACGAAAAAATGCAAATGGCCCTATCTAGAGCCAGTGTTTAGTGTGTCCCTTCTGGGCTACTGTAGAAACATGGCAGCGCAACATGGACTCCGCAAATGAGGACCTGCTCCCTATGTAGATATAAACCAAAGAGCATGGATACCAAGAGGCGAAGCTCAATAGAACGCCCCATAACAATAGACTCGCCCATGGTTTCGTCCTACCGCCACTGTCAGCAGACCACAGCAGACCCGCTTGCATACAAATACACACTGACAAACTGAAGTATATTGCTATTAATTATGCTTACAATGCTACTCACCTCATGATAGCTTGGTCACAGCTGCTTTTTCACATTTTTGTAAAGCAAAATATAGACTTTAAAAAAAACAAAACGAAGGAAAACGACCTAGATGGCATATCTACATATTACATCCATTTATGAGAAGATTAACTTAATTACTCCTTCAAAATCACCCCATAAGCCAATCTACCAAAAAATGTATTAATTAATTAATGGCGACATCACATAGTCAGGAATAAAGATTTATTTACAGTTTGTACAGTAAGTGGACAGTAATAATAACTTTTACAGTGCCCAGGTAGAGACCTGCTCGGGCCCTAATAATAATAATAATAATAATAATAATAATATATAGGCTATTTTAATGATATATTTTAATGCTAAAGCAGTAATCAGTTCTGATATAAATGGTCCAAGAGGCCATACATATGTATATGTGTATATGTGTATATGTGTGTATATATATACACATATATATAAGTGTTATCTTCCCTCCAAAACTGGCATATTAAATTGATATTAAAACACTTCAAAACTTACACCTCAGGAGTTCTTACCTGTCGGGATCCTTCGGGAAACGGTGGAAGGCCAGGTGCGGGGTGTTCCACTGATAGTTGTTGCAGTTAATTGCACTACACTGTTTTCTTTTACTTTTTTTCTCCTCTCTCCTTGACATCTTGCATGTTGTCTGGGCGCAAAAGTCCAAGCTCAACAGTCCAAAATGGCGGCAGCGCCCCTAGTGGCTGTTGGCAAAAATTCAACGGCGCTTCGCCTCTTGTTATCCATGCTCTTTGCATAAACTGCTCGTCCTAAGGTAATGAAAACACAGTTCCTATTTTCAGGTCACAACACACGACAGAAAACACACTTATTATATTCAGTTCAATTTCTGCCAATAAATCACCCTAAATCCTACACACTGGACCTTTAAGTAGCATATTTTTTTCCACTGCACTACTACAACTTTTACTTAAGTATCTGAAAACTTCTTTTGCCACTAAAAACAATATTAATCATGCCACTACCAGCTGACTGCTAATATCAATATTTACTATTAGTGTTTCTTTTCTTAAAGGAAACCAGAAAAGAAATAAAAAAGAATAGAAACTACTGCCGATACATTATTTTGATTTTTAACTCGTACTTAATTGTTGTTTTCTTGTTGTTCGTCTCTCTCGTATTTTTGTATATGTTCTCCAGTTATGAACAACTTCGTATGTATATGCTGTTAATGTAGCTTTATTCTTTAAATAAAGAATATTTAAAAAAGAAAAGAAAGAAAAATATAGCATAAAAAGTGTGAAACGGAAACGGAAATGATGTACAATTCAACGATAGGCGAATGTTTTCAACACTTGGGTCAACAGAGGAGGGCGGGGTTTACTCGTTCCATACTTCCAGACTCCCGTTAGACTCCATGGAGGATCTTCCCTTACCGGCCGCGTCACAAAACGAGCTCTCGGTCATTATCGGTGGGAGGAGTCATAGTTGTTGTCTGTTTTTGCCAACCGAAACTAACAGCCTAAAACCGAAACAAGAACACTTAAATACAACACAACTCGGAAACATTGACGAGCGAATTAAGTCACAACAACAATGTCTTCGCTCAGCAGTAAATCAGCGCAGGAGATCAGCGAGCTGCTGGATGAGTACGGGATAAAGCACGGGCCTGTGGTCGGTGAGTGGATCTCACACTCAACGGTTACTTTGCGCCCGTTTTTGAACCAACGTTCACACCACATAACTTCACACAGGCCTCCTCTCTAACTGTGTGAAGTTACTGACTTTACTCCTAATGTACTACTTAAATCTTTATGGTTTTCTGTGTACACATGTTCATAATGTGGGATTGTGTTGTTCCCCAGACTCCACCAGAAGTCTGTATGAGAGGAAGCTGAAAGAGGCCATGGCCAAAGGGAAAAGAGTGAAACCATCATCTGACAAAACTTTCTACAGAGAAGAGGGTAACTGTCATTTGTTCTTTCATCTAACGTCTTCACTCTGAATAGCATTTAACTGTAAAGCTTCACTGTGATAAATGTGGTTCACATTGCACCAGTCTAAAGTATGGTCAAGACTGAAAACACATGTCAACATATCCTGACTTTGAGTCCTCCTCTTTAACCTTAATGGCACCTACTGGTTTAAGAAATATAAACATACTACATTTCCCATAATCCATCTACCACAGGTGCAAGTGTCTCGTAAGACATTATATATTACTCCTTACTCCTTGTGATGTGGAAATGTAGGCTATCTTAATGTGTAAAATGTATTGAGTATCCTTTTTAAAGACATTAACAGTTTTAAAATCATATATATATATATCAGTGAAAAGTCAAGTAAAAATCTACATTTGTAACTGTAATATTTAGCCTTTTATAAATGGACCTGCACTTGTATAGTGCCTTTCTAGTCATCCGACTACTCAAAGCGCTTTTTACACTACGAATCACATTCACCCATTCACACACTGGTGGCCGAGGCTACTCAGTTTTTTAGACACTCACAAACCGTTGGAAGAGCCATCGGGGCAATCTGGGGCTCAGTGTCTTAATCGACATGTAGGCTGGAGGAGCCGGGGACCGAACTGCCATTTTCTGATTGATTGACAACCCGCTCTGCCACTGAGCCACAGTAACTGTACTGTCAAGAAATTAATTCTTAAGTGTCATAAACTGGCAGTGGCTTAGTGAATGTGAAAAGTATGGAGTCCACACAAAAGGTTACACTAAAATGTGTCTTAAATAAACAATGGAGTGTGTAGGTAAGCAATGAATGCCATGCATGGGTGTGTGTTAGGTGTGCTGTGGAGGTGTTGAAGGTGCAAAGACAAAAAGCAATGATGCAAGGTGGATGTCGGCTGTAGAAAGGGAGAGACTGAGTGAAAACATTAGGACGCTTTTATAGCCTGGAAGGCCCAGGTGAGCTTGATCAAGGCAACGACCCTCCTATGTCAGTAAACTGCCTGGTGAGGTTGGCTGGAACATCCTCCAAGGCAGTGGGAGGGGCGTCACATAAAGGTTTATCAAATGATCATATCAGATACATAAAGCCCAGCAAAACAACTGGAAACATCTGTGCTGCTATTGTGTTTATATTAATATGTTGATCAGGTGGTTCGCCGCCAACCAGATGGGTTCTTAATTGTATGAATCAGCCTCTGCCTTTATTAAAGGAGGACGATACATACACAATACACTTGCACTGACATTTAGCATCATGTTTGTGTTTTCATTTCAGAGGAGGAAGTCACCTATGTTTACAGGTCACCTGTAAGTATCTCTGTCAACATTTTTTTGTTTACTCGCCTAGTTAATAAGAAATGAAAATACATGTATGATGCATAATGATGGTAAAAATGGCCTTTTATGTCTCAACTACAATTTGTTTACAAACATTGTATTGACAGTGGGAAAACAAACAGATCCATCTAAAAATCTGTCATTATTATTGTCCCTGAAATTAGAAATCAGTGCATCTCTATCATTGTCAAATGTTACTTAAGTTCACTGCTGCTGTGAGCTCCTAACCTTTAGTTTGAATGGTCAGTGTCTGATAGATTTTGTAACACATAATCAAGTTAATTAAATGTATTTAATACACAGCTTTGTTGAATACTCAATTATGACTGGCCAGTTTCTATGGTCTGTTAGCTCTGAACAGCAGACCGCTACTGTGGAAGCAGTTCTGATCATAGACGCTTGTGTCATATTGATTCTGTTGAAGCAGCTGTGTAATAAGCAGGATCACTTTCAGCGAGTGGGTCATTATTGTGTAATAAACCCTAACAGGGTGAAGCTTCTCGTCGGGGGCATGCATCACCCTCGAGATAATGACCCACTTGCTGTATGTTATCCCCTACATTGTATATCTATGAAATAGGACTCATTGTTTTCTAATCTGATAGAGGAGGGCGTCCCTTTGCAGGGTCAGAGATACAACCATTAAATATAATGTTAATTAAATGCAGCCACAGTCAAAGAAGTGAGGCTTATAGGTATGGATTGTTTATATCAGTGGTCTTGTTAAACATCACATCACTGCTTCTGATTTTGCAGGTAAGGAGTGAGGGTGCGGGAGACAGGTCAGTTTTTTTCCCCTCAAATCCTCTATTATCAGCTCCAAACATTTATTGTCTTTCTTCTATTTCAGTTTCATCAACATAGCAAATATAAATGAATCTAATATAGTCATTTATTTTCTCTAATCCATCTAGTGTGTCTTACATGAGGTCCAGACCAGAGTGGGGCGAGAGGGAATTTGAGCACGAGTAAGTTATAATTATATAAATCTGTGCAGTTGTTGTCTCAGTTGTTGAGTGTACACATCTGTACTGTTATATGTCACTCTCTACAGGACGTCTTACTCAGGCTACTCAAGGTCAAAGCCTGAATACAGAGGACGGGAATATGAACAAGAGTAAGTTATAATTATATAAATCTGTGCAGTAGTTGTTGACTCAGTTGGTGAGGAGGGTAAACATATGTACTGTTTTCTGTCACTCTCCACAGGACGTCCTACTCAACCTACTCAAGATCAAAGCCTGAATACAGAGGACGGGAATATGTTGACGAGTAAGTGTCTTTAAATGAAGTCATATAGTGTTAGATGGTATCAGCTAATCAGTATATTCAGGTTAAACTTAATTGTTGTGTCACCTTTCTGACTTTACTTTAGTGCTTTTTATTTCCATTTCATGCTATTTCATGCTTCTAAGTAAAGGCTCTAAATACACCACTGATAAAGTGTTTAGTCCATAAAATGTCCAGCACAAGTTTTCTAGAGCCCAAGGTGACAAATTCTTGTTTTGTCTGACTAGCAGTCCGGAACATAAGATATTAATTTACAGTTCATTAATTCAGAGCAGACTGGGCTCTTCAGGATGAGCTCAGACAGTGTTTCAGACAGAGGTGCTGCAGCCACGGGCAGTATAAGAAAAATAATAACATAATTAACAAAAAAAACAAAAAACAATTTAAATTAAAAAAAAAAACAGTTAAATAATTTGCTGGATCTGCCTCAGTAATTCTCTTATTGGTTAGTTACGAGACATGTGACCCATAACAAGAAAGTGTAACCAGGAAAGGCTGTTGTTGTGAAGCTGTTGAGGTGTAGAGAATATTAGAGACAATATTTGTCTCCATCCTGCTGTGTACTCTTAATATGAGTGAGCCAACCACCACACAGTGAACCCTCACATTACACTAATATGACCTGACACTGATTGGCCCAAAGGGGGCAGCACCGCAGTTTGTCACCTCATAAATGCTTAACTAACATTACAGTCGTGGAACCAACAACAGTGACACCAGACTTACAAGTCAAAATGAGCTCACATGTAGTGCTTCTTTGTGATGGAGAATTTTAACTACATACTGACGCATTTAATTCCCTTTCAGGCCCCACATGTACGACACGCCCTCCACTTACAGAAGCTCCTACGTGAACTCACCACCCATGAAATCTAAAGATCCTCCTCCAAAGAAGGCACCGGAGTCGTCACGTCTCATCCCACTGTGGGTTCAGTTTGTGTTCTTCCTCGCTGTGGCCGTGTTACTCTACTTAGTTTTTTCCAATATGGAGACAAATGAATCCCTCAAAGGAATAGAATGATCTTTTTTTTTCTTTTTTAATTCGTGGATTTTACGGGGATGTTACACTCCATTGTGCATTTTAATTGGATAAATGTATTTTGGTCAATGCCTTTATTTTAGACATTGCTGAAATTGGGGTGTATGCAATAATTTTATGCTTTATAATTGCAGTTTGTTTGCTTGCTTATGTTTATAGTTGAAATTTTTCACCTAACTTCACTACAGCACTGCTATTATAATAGACAAGGATGTCATATTTAGAAAGAGACATTTCGATGTGGACATACAGCATCACAAACTGCACACTAAATGCCATTGTACTGTGCTGAGCCTCAGCCAGTGATATCTCCTGTAAGCCTCAGCAAGTCACAGTGAATCTATCAGCGTGGGAACATCAAACTTTTTATCCACATCATAGAATTCTTAACAGGAAATATCCTGCACATCTTTTACATCAAAATTGGGCAACACAAATCTCTCATTAGATTTAACAGACCACTGTTTAATTTTAGATTCCACAAGAATTTAACCAGCTTGTCTTCTTCTGGCACTAAAAGATGTAAGAGAATATGTCCATATATAGTCTGTTAAGTATTAAATTAATTGCTCAACATCTATTTAGCGCCCCAAAGTTTTCCTTTTTTTCTGCGTTGATAATAAGGGTGCCTAGCGGTCTATTATCCTGTGTATATTGTCAGTATGAAGAGTGACCAACTCCTTGTGGTTAATTTAATCTTAGGGTACAATGCTTCCTTTTGTCAGTTATCAGGAATAATTACAATGAAGTACAGCTGGGACTATTTTCAGACCAGCTGTAACGTAAGTGCCTCAGTGGTTTTGTAGGAATACTGAATGTTTTTTCAGTGTTTCATAAGTAGTTGGGGAAATGTTTTATCTTGTTTATAAATATCAGATTGAACTGTTTATACGAGCTGTGGTGCCACGTTTGTGCTTTGTTTCAGTGTATATCACACATTTGTACTACATAACCCAACTTTTACATCCTGTAGCGTTCAATGTGATGTGTTTTGTATCGCTGTTACATAATTCAAACCATTAAAGAGCTTGTATATGTAAACATTTGAAGTGCCAGGTAATTAATTCAAGAGCAATAATACAATTTGAATGTTAAATCTACAGTAATACTTTTAGATTGTGAAACAAAACTCAGTGAACCCAGACGCTCCAACAACAGCAGCATTTTAATCAACTACAGCTTCTATTTACCAACATTAAGTGCAGTAATGTACATAATGTAAATGACATAAGATGCATAGTAAGGTTAGACTTAAAATACAAAAACATCTAATCCTTTAAGGATCGTTGATCTGTAGAAGCAAGTACATAATAAGCTAGTGGAGCCTGTTGTTAGTGTTACCTGGTAATAAATACAAAACAATGTTCTTAAACTCCATTTACACAGACCTGAGGGACCCAAGTCATAGTTTCCCTACTTAGATTTTCAGTAGCAGTTTTCCACTTCATGTATCTGGTGTCATGGCAGTAGCCAAGCCTGGGTGACTCTGAGGTCTAGCTGGAACCAGTACAGGCTTTGAACTGGAAATAGATTCTTCTGTCAGTCTTCTGTGGCTCTCAGCTCACATCTCACCATAATATCACATCTGTTATTTCCCACCAGTTACACTAGCCTCAAGTTCAGTGTGATGTTGGTCAACGTTAAGAGTCCAGTAAAAACGTCCTCGTTCAAACACAAACTGAACTGAGTCGGTGGTGGCTCTTTCCAAAGGTGTGGCAGATGACCGACCAAGCTGTCCTGCAGACTGAATCCACGTTGGACGCAGTGTGAGCCCTCTGACTGTCCACACACTTGTGATTCTGCGTGAAAGATGAAACAAAAGGCTTCAATTTAATTCACAAGTGTGGCATCATTAATAATATGAACACATTAAAAATAAAATATTAGAGTGTCTGTAAAAAGTATTCACTCCTCCTCAGAAGTTTTCATGTTTTCTTCTTTCTTAATTCAATTTAATGTGGCTTTTTGACACTAGTTGACAAAAAAATAATCACCCTTTAATGTAATTTAATGTCAACATGGATTTTATTTTACAAAATAAAATACAGTTAGTAGTATAAAGAGTGAAATTTTGCATGAGGAGGAAGGTTGTGATGGACGGGTCAAACAAACACAGGACTTTACCATTGAAGACCAGTGTTCATGAGTTCATGAGTTATTCCTCAGCATGTCGCCACCATGTTTCTTTTCCTGAACCTATGTAACTTCACATTAAGCATATAATGTGACAACACCATTCATGGGACGCAATTTGTTAGATATACCACTAACCGTTGTATGAGGATTCTCTGCAAACACTGGCGTGGCCTTGTGGAAGAAACGAGCTATGTAACATAGCATTAAACTACATCGCTATAAATTGTATTGTCTCATCCTGTATCTTGTTTTAAAAAAATACCGATATACCTTAAAAAGTCAATATACCGCCCAGCTCTGAGTCCAAAGGAACGAGAAAATATTAAATACCTTTTGACTTATTGTCGTAACACAAACATGAAGAAAACATGAAACCTTCAGGGAGGGTAAATACTATTTTATAGACACTGTATGTTCAAAAATCATAACCTTCAATACGTTGAGTGATCTGTTGCCTGCATACCCCGTCATAGCTTGTTAATCGATAAGGCAACATAAGTGTTGTCCACACCTGTAGGCAGAAGCACATCTGTTACTCTCTGTCCTAATACAGTATAGGATGTTTTCTAGGCTCAAAGGCCTCTGATGGAAAAAAGGCACTTACAGGTTCTGGTCTCTCGCTCCAGTTCAGTGGGCTTCTTCTCCTTGTTACACAGCACTTTGGCCACAATGATTATAACGATGACAGCTATGACAAATGTCACGCCGGACACAAGCCAGCTGATCACCATCGGACTCAGTATTGGATCTGGGTCTGAGGGTGAGAGGAGTTACCGGAAGGTTACATACAGGATGGGTTTTATAGATGGGATTTCGGCAGAAGAAAAACACCAAAAACTGTCACAAATATCTACATCGAATTTAATTCATTATTATTGTCAGTGTCACCTCTGATGGCTATAGGCAGGGGCTGGCTTTCTCTGGAGACAAAGGTGCGTCCACCCAGCTGGACCCGATACAGGCAGTAGTAGTAGCCCTCGTTGGAGCTCTGGGCATTGGAAAAGGTGAACGTGACGGACGGGGTGAGGGCAGGCAAGGTCTGGCGCACTGTGCCGTTGGAGCGGATCAGACGCAGCTGGAAGGAACCTCCAGGGTACTGCTGCGGGGTGGAGCAGGTGATGTTAAAATTGTGGCCTTTAATGACGGAACCAGCCGGGGCCTCGGTGGACGTGTTGTACCAGTGCTGGGGAGTCAGTAGTTCCACTGTGTGATCAGTCAAAAAGGAATTAAATAGGTTAATACAGAGGTTTGATCGGGCTTTAAGAAGTTACACCTCTCTTGAAAAGATGTGGGCCTACAATTTTCTTCTAACCCTTAAATATTTTCACAAAATGTTCTAAAATAAAATGGCATTTTCAGTCTAGATTTTTGCAAATTCATAATTGGTGAGAGTCATCTTAAAAACCTGGAAAAATTAGTACATCAGATATTAAAATAGTTATATGCAAGATAGCTACAATGAAACAAAGAATAAAAATACAGAGCAGTGATAAAAAATAAAAATGTGTGACAAAATAAACTAAACTCAAAGGCCCACTTAACTAGCTGTCTGGCGCTGTCAACTGTATCTCACAGTCTTCCTCAGCAAATGGAGCTGATTGAATGAATTGTGCTCAGATCAGGCAGTTTTCCAATTTAAAATTCCGTACCTTTCCAAGTCAGATTTCTAAACTAGACTTTTTTCAGACCATATTTGACATCTGAGTACAAATGTGGCTGTTCGGTCCCCACCCCTACACAGAATGTTGTATGATGTCTCTGTCAAACATCTTTGCCCAAAGAGGGCGTTAACTAACCGGTGCTATGTATGCTTGTTTTATTTTCCCTTAACATCTTGGATAAATAGTATTATATTGTTGTTCCCTCCATATTTTTTAGTTCATTCATTCATTCATTCATTCATTCATTTTCCGTAACTGCTATGTCCCAGCTATGTTGGGACAGGTCACCAGACTATCACAGGGCTGACGCTAAATCAGCACACACCCATTAGATTAAGTTTGACAGACAATGAAAAGTCTTCTATAGATTGCACAACAAAACAATGAGCTACGTTAATGGGCACTGATGCAAAACATGTATTAGACAATGCAGTTATGACTCACCAACAGTAATGTTGATGGAGTTACTGGGTGGAGAGCTGAGCAGCTGAGAAGGAAAGCCACTCTTAATCCTATACCGACAACTGTAGCTGCCCTGGTGGAAAGTCTCTATGTCAGACAGTGTCAGCTCCACTCTGGTCAGTGTTTGGTCCGCTCTTTGTGTAACCAGCGGCGTGGACACTCCATGCTTGTACAGGTGAAAGTCACTGAGGTGGTGACCCAGCAGAGCCCTGCAGCCGAAGCGAACAGCCTCGCCAGGAGAGAACACAGTGTGAGGTGACAGGAGGGTGAGGGTGGGCATTAAAAGGGTACCTGTGGGCAAAAAATGTGAAAGATATAGTGAAGTCATGAAATGTGAATAAGGCGGTGTCAGGTATCTGTTTCCTGCTAAAACATCTGCCCCAGGTAATATCTGTATATTCCAGGTACGTGTCTAGACTATCATACTTGGGATATACAGTGTCAAGGTTACATTACAAAGTATTTAATGTTTATATGTACCACATAAAATATTATATACTTGAGTATCTTGAATTTATATGCATGTATGACAAACTGTTCAATGACCAGAATAACCTCTATGAATCAACCCAGCGGAAATCACCCAGTCAACCATCTGGCACAGCAGAGTCTCACCTGAGCATTTCACCCCTGCATCGTTCTCATGGGAGCAGTAGGCGTTACTGTGGAGGACAACAGCACAGCGTGTCAAACTGGACTCATGTCCGGTACACTGGACATGCCGAAGCCAGATCTCTCCACTGCCTGGACCATATACTGCACCATGTAGGGCAGATTCAGCTAAGCCACAGCCCAGCTCCAGGCACACCACATGAGCCTCCCGGAGGTCCCAGCCATGATCGCAAACAGTCCCCCACTGGTCATGGCGGAGCACCTCAACTCTGCCTGAACACTTGTTCTCCCCGTCCACTAGTCTGACTCCACCTGTGGATTAAAGAAAAATACTTAGACAAAAGGAAGTGTGGGAACAGCTATGGAAGCAGCAGCAGCAGGTTTAAATCAATACCTGGCTTACCAAAAGCAGCAACTCCATCCCAGAGAGCACCTAACAGGCCTGTGAGGAAAGTACAAAGATGGAATTATTATCAGGCAGATTTGAATCTACTCAAAATGTCAACAATAGCAGCTACTTGCACTCAGCTGCGTGTTTATTAGGTAGACATAACACTAGCCAAACTAATATTGTCTAAATCAACAGTCATGCAGTTACATAATATTTATTTAGCTGACACTTTGATCCAAAGCAACTTACAATAAGTTCATTCAACCATGTGGGTGCTGACTTACTTCAACTGCTTTTTTAAAAATTATTTCTATTTATATATTTGCAATGAACGTCTCCTTTATCAGCATGTTTTGAGAGTTTTTTCAGTCATTGATTTAGTTTTCAGAGGATACTACACTGTTGTCTTTGTTGGGCACCGAAGACAGTCCCAGTATTCATCAGTATTTGTACAGACAGTTACTTATTATTAATCCAAAGACGACACAAGTGGTTATTTTGGTCTTCCAGTGAACTTTTATCCTCCACCAGTTACTGTCCATAACAACAAGTGTCCTCCTAGATACACTTGGGCATCTATGTGGATGCTGCTCTGTCCTGGAGTGCACATATAGATCACATTTGTAATAAGGTACAAGGCATTTATTTTCCTAGAAGACTAGGTTCATTTAGAGCAAATAAACAGATCCTGTTATTGTTTTTCCAATCTATAATACAGAGTGTTATGCAGTATGGAATCAGTGCATTGTACAGTTGTCTCTCTGTTCAGCTTTAAGCTAGACTGCTGCGTATTTGCTCAAAAACGGTTGGTGAAGCATTTGACTGCATATACTAACAGAATGTCTCTGGCTGGTAATATTACATCTGGCTCCATTTCATCCTTTTACTATCAAACAGAGGATTTACAGTCCCATAGGCTCCATTGAACAGGTTGAGGAACTCATTTGTTACTCGGTCTGTCAACCTATTAAATGAGAGCAAGGCTTCTGTAGCCTGGGTTGAACACTGAATGTAACAGGTAATGAGTAATATGCTGCACTGCATCTACTTTTTTTTTTTTTTTAGGAATTATTGCACGATTTATGGTGTTTGGTTAAATGCTGTTTTGCATTTATGTGTATTTAAGTGAAACAGTTGATGTCATGGAACACAAGACACATTTCAGAATTTTATTCTGACAGTAAAGTGAAATCAAATCAAACTTTACAGTCATTTGGTGGTGCTGTTAAACTGTTGCATGACACTGAGATGTTTTAACACCTTGTTTCACCTCTTTAGCTATGACATGAAGTTGAACTGTATTGCACCCCTCAGTGTAACCAGCAGCACCTCCAAATTAAACATACATTTAAATCAGTGCTTCTCTAAAACAAACATTTGATATTATAATCTTCATAAATGTAACATTTATTGCAGGAATGTTATATTAGACAGCTTTCATTTGAGCCAGCTGGTCCTAATAAATTAGCAACTGAGTGTATAACACAATGATTATATTCGCCACAGGTCCATAATTAGCTAAGCTATGATCTCCTTGCATTAATTAACGTTACAAGATGCTAACAGTGGGTTAGCATTTTAAAATACAGTTTCTGAGAGTAAAACTATGAGGAAACAAATTTTTTTTGTAAATGTAATGTAGGGACCAATATACAGTTATGCTTACTAACTACCTGGTAAGTTATCCCGTTGCATAATGTCATGGAGTATAAGCTACCTAGCTGGTCCTGCTGCAGAGTTAGCTGGCTAACGAGCTTAGCTAGCCATGATTAGCAACCCGGGCTCACCTGTTAAAAGGATATGGAGGAATCTCAGCATCGTTCCCGTCACCCTTCCATCAGACGGCCCCGAGGGAAGAATGCCCGTTGTCGGGGTGATGATGCTGACAGCCGCTGAAAGCTAATGACCGCACAAGACATCAGCTAGCTTGTGTGCTACAATAGCTTTGATGGGCTAACGTTAAATGAACCAGGAGCTAACAGCTAAACAACTTTAACCAACTGACTCTTAACGGCGCGGGTGTAGGGACATTATCGAGAACAGAGAGATGCTAAAGTACTGACCAACCATTAATACAAGTCAACAGATACAAAGCGAGGCTGCTGATGAGTGTGGTCCAGGTGGCTCCATAACATGATGTCCATGAGACTGTCAGGATAATGTTGGGAATGCTGCATGCCGTCAGGCCGCCATACTCACGTCTCTGGTCAGGGTGTTTATCCCGGTGCGGAGCCGTTCTCCCTGCGGCAGACAGAGGTCACCACAAGCCGCAGAGCTGCATTTAAACCCATTAAATCTCTGCTTATGGAGGGTCACAGGGCCGCAGCTAGAAATACCCACAAAGTCACTGTATGACGGTGAAAATATACACTTTATTTATCTTGCAAAGCAGCTTACATAGAAAAATACAGCCATCTAGTTTGTCAAGTATGGAAAACAAAACATTTCTTCCTTCTGATTTTCTGTTTGAAATTAATTTAGAATTTGCTGAATTCTCTTTTTTGAGTATAATTGGATTTATGGATGTTTTTATGTGAATTCAGGCAGACTGTACTGAGTAGATTTTGAATGCCTCGGTATTTACGTCAACATTTTGAGGAAGGGTTTTAGCTGCAACACATTGGTGTCAGCCATGTAACATTAAAGACAGAAAATAAAAATCCACAGTCCTTGTTTTGTGCAAAAATACATTGTTAAGATCAGTTGAAGCTAATAAGGATTAAGTACTCTTCATGGGTGGATTAGGAGATAATAGCCCCTTTTACATAACCTCTTCAAGGCGGGAATTTCATGCTGTTATTCCGCCGAGTGGTTCTGTATAAAAGGTGCAATGGCAGTATGGGGGGACAGAGTTGTCTCGCCTTTAAGCAGGTCATCAGAATTAGTAACAGCGCCAAAACAGTGTCTTACTAAATGGGACAGCTGCAAGACAGGATCATGGGCAGCATAGGTGTGAGATTTTGACATGGTGACCAACTGCAGGTGATTTTAAAAATTAGCTGTTAGCAGTTAGCAGCTAACTTAAAGAGGAAGAACAGCGGCCAAAAATGTCCGCCAATTGGGAAAACCATGGGGTCTGGGAGCTCCTCACCTTCCGCAACTACAACACACGGGTGTCAGCCATGTGACATTAAGACAGAAAATAAAAATCCACAGTCCTTGTTTTGTGCAAAAATACATTGTTAAGACCAGTTGAAGCTATTAAGGATTTAGCATTCTGCATGGGTGGATTAGGAGATAATACCCTTTTTTACACTGCCTCCTCAGGGTGGGAATTTCATGCTGTTATTCCGCCTTGCAGTTCTGTATAAACGGTACAATTGCAGTATGGGGGGACAGAGTTGTCTCACCTGGTGGTCATGGGAGGAAGTAACAGCATCAAACAATGTCTTTATCAACAGGACAGCTGCCAGCACAGGATCATGGGCAGCAAGCGTGGGACATTTTTACAACGTATTATGCCTGTGATACACTGCAGGAGATTTAAAAAGTAGCTAGCAGCTAACTCAAAGAGGATGAACAGTGGCTGAAAATATCCGCAAATTGGGAAAACCATGAGTTCCGGGAGCTCCTCACCCTAAATGATTGTTATTGCCATGTTATATATGCCATTGTTTTTGTATAAAGCACTGCTGACATATGTGCTATATGTCACACTCGGAGCCAATGCTGTTGTGTTACATGTCACCCCCATCATGCCTCTTTTGAATGCAGGATGCTGGCGAAAATCACACACTGTAGTGGCATGACGCCGCTATTGTTTGGTTCTGTTTAAAATATGCAAAGGTGGCATATGGAAAGGACTTCATAGTGGCCTCTTAGTGCAATCTCTGTGTAAAAAGGGTTAATTGGTCCCTGGGCACAGATATGCAAACACCCCCAACACCTTTCCTACGTAGGAGCAAGACACGTAGATTGTGTGGTTTGGTTTTTTTGTTGTTGTTTTGCACCTCTTTCAAGTCGTTACACATCTTAAGTGGTTTTGTGTCACTTTGAGGTCATTTTGTCTGTCTTGGTTGTTTTGGGTGTCTTTGTAGCAGTGGTGTATTGTAACAAATTAATACTTTGTTACAATACTTGAGTATTTTTTGGGAGTATCTGTACTTAACTTTAGCTTTTATACTTCTGCAAACTTCAACTTTTCCTCAACTACATTTCTTAAATGAAACGTATACTTTTACTTCTATACATTTCCCATAAACATCTTTGTTACTTACTACAAAATAGGGAAGGAAGAGAAAAAGGGATGGACTGAGGTATGAAAGAATGGGAGAGAAGGAAAAACTGGATTTTGTTTCTTTAGAGCTATGCGAGACTGGAACGCACTCCCAGAACACGTAGCACAAGAAAACAGTAAAATTAGATTCAAAAAGTTAGTTAGGATACATCTATTGACCAGAGATGCTTGGTAAATAGGCAAGCTGAAATTACATCTGCTGAGGTAACAGCAAAATATGAACGTTCAGTTGATTGGGTGATGAATGAAACAAGGAAAACAGGAGTCATGCTTATTGATGAAGAAGGATAATATTTGACTTGTGTTATTGGGTTAGTGAAAAACTGGAAATTTGAAGAACATAGACTTATTTTGTTTTTGTTTTGACATGCATGTGAGATCAATGTGTGAAATCGATTAGAAACTGAATTGTTGGACTGAATACCGGTATTAATTAGAGTTTTGTTTTACACATATGATACATATATAGACATCAGATGAAATATATTTATATGTAAATGTTGCATATACCCTTTGCTGACCTGTAGGAGCTGTCGTGTATGTGTATTGTCTTATGTTTTGTTTTGTTTTTCTGTATTGTTATGTGTGATTATGTGTTGTAAATGGAATAACTGTACTGACACAATGTAAAGACTGTTGAAAGGACCCCAGGAAGAATAGCTGTTGCTGTACAACAGCTAATGGGGATCCTAAATAAAACAAACAAACAAACAAACAAACAAGCCTCTTTTTATCCTTAAATGTAATGTTAGCTCACTTTTTAAGGTGGTGTACATGTTATGATGCTATCCCAGCTGTCATTGGGTGAGAGGTTGCCAGACTATCACAGGGCTGACACATAGAGTTAGACAAGCATTCATGCTCATATTCACACCTATGGGTAATTCAGAGTCACCAATTAACCTAAGCTGCATATTTTTGGACTGTGGGAGGAAGACAGAATCTGGAAAAAGCTGACACTGGGAGAACATGCAAACTCCTAACAGAGGTTACTTGTACTTTAACTTTCAATACTTAAGCACATTTAATATCATAAAAATACTTTTGATACTTAAGTTCATTAAGACTTTTACTCACCTAATATTTTAATAGTTGACTTAAGCTTCTACCTGAGTAATTTTCTGGGAAGATATCAGTACTTTTACTCAAGTATGGCTTTCTGATATTTCATCCACCACTGCTTTGCACTTCCTTTGCATGTCTTTGTGCTAATTTTGAGTCTCTCCTGTTCAGTACATGTTACAGTAATTAGAGTGACATTTTGTGGATCGAGGCCGGGGTGGCCCCGCACACTTTGAGCACCCTTGGCACAGGCCCAGTGGCCTCAAGTGGCCTGTGCTCAGTAATCCATTCATGGCACTCTGAGTCAGCCAAATCAAGTAGGTGTTTTCTGCAAAATGATTAATTCTGCAGTCAGTTATTCTGCTTATATTTAATGTAGGTCGATATGTTTGGCGTTCATTTTTCATTCAGTTGTTAATCAGGGTCATTAAGGCTTGATTATAAAAATACAGCCTTAGTGTCAAACTCCCGCTTTGCTACCCTGTGCCATCACTCAGCAAGGAAACACTGCTGAGACACAAAGGGAGAATTTAATACTAAGAAACAGACTGTTGTAAAGACATTGTATTAGCTGAAGAACTGATGACATCTTCTATAATTTAGACCCTGTAACCCTCATGAACAAAGAGGAGAAACAACAGCAGGAGGGATTTCCACAGTCTGGCAGCCTAACTGTTGTTACACTGTTGAATACATTACAAAGAGTGTGGGAAGAACAGACATCAATAAGGGACCCGCTGCGTAGAAATGACCCACACCTCTGTCACTATCATAGACACAAATAACCACACTATTCAGAGATTCAACACCCACGCAATTCTCCTGTTGCAGTCCTCTCACTCATTACTATTTCGTCACGAGTCTGTTCTTCCCATTTCGAGAGAACAATGTGGATGAATCAACCGAAAACCACAGTCAGAACAGGATGTTTCTGCTAATTCATGGATGAGTTGTGAAATGATCTCACACACCAAGCGACTAACACAGTAAACGCCTTGAAGTATTTTTCCCCATTTCTATTTCCTGTAAGGGATGACGAGGCTTTCGTGTCGCCCAGGGTTTTTATTTCCTCGTTTTTTTTGTATTGTAAGCAAATGTGTTTGCATTCTAAGTACCTCGCTTGTGTCTGTGGACGGAATATGAGTCATCAGGAACAGAGACTTACTCTGAGGCAGGTCCCGGCCTGGCAATGGACATGTCCTGAAAACCTGCTTTAGTCTGAAAAGGAAGTGCAACTTGGGAGATTTTTATTTTCCATTAGCGGCCCCAAAGCAACTATGATGGAGTCTTGAAAGTGCCCTGAGTGTGAACCTCAGTCTCATCCAAAGTTTGTGGTTGGACTTTAATTGTTGACTCATGGTCCCTGTGCAGCATGACAGATCGTGGTCAGTTTGACAAACATCGGGGACAAATTGCAATCTATTAAAGATCTATTAAACACACTGTCTTAGACCTGTAGTTGCCACTAAAACTGCCTTAACCATTCAATACTGCCTTAAAAAGGTGATTACTTACGCATCCAATTAATCTGCCACTTATATTCGTACTTAAGGTCAATATGTAAACATTATATGTGGCATTTGGCATCAAGTAATTTTTTTTATGTCACTCAAAGTCATAAAAGCTGAGCTCTACTGTGACCCAATGTTGTAAAACAATAAAACATAGAGAAAGTCCGAGGGGGTGAATAATTTTTATAGGCACAATTTAAGGAAGACTTGTTGCCAGATCCGTGACTGTGTGTGAAGCAGACATTACTGACGTAAACGTAACACATTCTCAGTAATTAACAGCACACTGATGAAAACACATAGAAAACATTGTGATGTTCGGTCGAAGTATCAACAGACGACATTGTGTTTGAAGGGGAGAGCAAAGGAGAATTTATATGGTTTGTTTTAGGCCAGAAAAAAATAAAATAGTCCCTCAAGTCTTTTTTTGGGAGGGAAAAAAGTCAAATCTTGACGACACCAGGTAGAAATTCCCAGTTATATGAATTCAACAAGCACCAGATAACTAGTTGCTCTCCTATTGTGATTTTGCTGCCTTAACAGTGCAACAACTCTCATCTGCCCTTGTGCTTATATCACAATAAAAGGTAGACTATTTTTTATACAAACAGAAACATTTTGTCAGTATTCGGGTCAACCAACAACTGATGTAGCTTCTTGATGCATTTTATTGAACCACTGGTCAAATAAGCATCCAAGTTCTCCTTATATTGTAAAAGGTGGTGTCCATTTTTCCACAAAGAAAACATACAGATAAGCCTGTTTTTAAAATAAGTATATATATATATATTAATGAAAAATATGATATATTTCTCTGTAATTCAAACTTCAAAACCAGCACATTGTATTTATGAAACAGAAATCTCAAAATGATCCGTGTGGTCATTACATTGCAAAGGAACAGCACTATTACTAGCACCTCATCTGAATTACTTCCCTTCATTAACTAAGAGAGTCAACCTGCACAGTCATGTGTCTTCGTACATTTACCACTGATAAAAGGAAACAAACACTGTCATAAAATAACAAAACATGAAATAACTTATTTAACTTAACACTAGTCCTCTAAGAAGATGACCTTTTTTCACAGGTTTGGAGTTTAAATAAGTACCACGACTTTCTTCAGCTTTTTTTTTATAAACTCCTAAACGACAAGCTTTTAATAAAATAATGCGTTTAGCTCTTTGGATAACAGTTCAACCTGCTTCAGTCCCACCGTAAAAGTCTCTGTTGCACCACATTAAAAAAAAAAATGTGTGTGCCGCATTTTCAAAAGTCTCGTGCCCAGTGTGTCTTGGGTTTTGTGTGTTGTCCATTGTTTGCTGGGAAAAACCCCAACTTTCAAGCATTTTCTTCACTTGGATTCCCCCAGCAGATGGACAATGAGTTCATATGTGGAGAGGACGATGGCTGTGTTGGGGATTTGTCTAATTAGCTGTGGAATGAGTCCTCTATAAAAAGCTGCATAGCCTTCCTCCACCGCTATTAACCTCCCCGTCTGGAAGAAATACTTGTACTTGCTGCCTTCCTCACGCAGCCGTGTCCGAATGACCTCTGTGGAGAACAAAAACAACAAAAAGCATTAGTCATTTAAATAAATATTACTCCCTGCCATTAGTTTGTTGTGTTGCAAGAGACAAACAATGAATCTAAGTGTTTACCGTGTGGGTAAGCTATGCAGGACGCACAACCCTTTGAAAAAGCAGCTGCCATCATCAGACGCAGGAAGTCCGATGCTCCTTTCTCCTTTTCACTGTTTGAGGGGGAGAACTGGCTCTTGTTGAGGTGTTTCTTCAGTGTCTCGTAGATGAGGAAGCAGATCATGGTCTCAGAGATGCCGGCGTAGGATGCGGTCAGGCCTCGGTAGAAGCCTCGAATCCCTTCCGTTTTGTAAACATAGCGGGCACACTGCAGTGCATTCATCTTCTTCTCTCCTCTGGCTCTGAAAGGTCACACAGGTCAGGCTCGTTAGTGCCAAAATCACATCTGGTGGGGCGCTGAAACTAGTAACAATAGTATCTATCAATGATTACCTATCTGTATTTGTTTTATTAGTCAACTTTCAACCCTATGAGAGTTTCCTGACTGGGTTCAATGAGTAACTGTAACTGAATAATGTTTGATCTTTCTCAGTCATATCCCTCCCTCATTCATAAAGCCGTCATTTTGGACTGCAGGACAGGTGTTCTCTAAAGAAGGCTGACCAGTCTTGTTTCTATCCCCACATGATACTACTGCCCTGTACTCGCTAATGTAAATATAGACTCTTCTGCTGCGTGCAGGACAGTGCGTCAGCACTGTGTATTTATGGAGAGGGGTCACACGCTCCGTCTCACAAGCTGCATGACCCAAGGACACTGCTGTGAAGGCGGGCTCCATTAAAGGTCAAATTTTAAGGAGTACCCTTCTGACCGCCATGTCCCTCAAGTAAGTCAGATTGTTTTACACCGATCTAATGCAGAACGCTACAGTCAGTCCAGAGCCAAAAACATAAGCACACACAGGACAGGTGAAATTAAAGCTGTACACACTTTTTCTCTAGCTGCATCCTGGTCTTGACCATCCAGATGGGGTTCATCAGAGAGTTCGTAACAAAAGCTGAGGACGAGGGACAAAATAAGCACAATGAGATTTTACGATGCAGTGTAACATACAATTAATTTGATCCCCGTAATGTAACTCATAACAAAATATGGATGGATGTGTTGTTGCACTCTAATACACTAAAGGGCTTACAGCAACATCACAAAGAAACAGCATTAACATCTGTAAATACTGCACTCTGATGTACTTGTGACAAATATGGCCTTTTTTGAAGCCTTTAATGTTTACTTTAAACTGCAGACATGGTTCATGTAGTATTCTGGTATTTTACCCCCAGGGTAGACAAAACAGATAAGCTTTAGTAATTATATTTTTACATGGCACTGGAACATTTTAGCTGTTTACACGTAACACTGGCTAACACGCAGACTGCTCACCTGCAACACCAGCTGAGGACATGTGCACCACTCCACTGTTAGGGACCAACAGCCCATTGAACGCCTCTTTAGCTTTCGAGTAAGCAGCAAAGTAGATGGCTCTGAAACCCAAAAGAACAAACTGGTAAGAACAGGAGCAGGTGTAAAGATTAACACACAGTGATAAATATGAAGGCATTTTCAAAATGTGAATGTGGTTGCGTAACAGCTGGGCAATTATGCAAATCATAGCATTTGGACTTGTGTTGGCCTTTGACAGAGTGTATCCAGAGCAGTCTGTTCCCTAGTGCCTACTCTCTCTGCTTGGCTTCTGGAACAAACTGTCACTGCACCAGAATGGGCTGAATAAGCACTGGGCACCACAGATGCCCCACAGAGCTGCTCTGAATATGAGCACGTCCAAGTTGGCCAGTGGAACGGAGGGCCAGTGGACTTACTGGGAAAAGGATTGTGCAGTGGCTACTCATTAACTATAGGGAAAGTATATGTAACCCATGACCTTTTTCAGTTGAACAGAGGCTCAAAGTCTAATTTATCATTTACTGGCAAATTTATCTTGCCTGTTTGTTTAATAGTCATGTTACTGTTGTTCAGAAGTAGATAACGTCCAAGATAGTGAAATAAAAAATAAAAACAAATGTGAAAATGAAACTTCACAAGGTGTACCTACATACGACTGAACTTTTGTTTTGACTAAAGCCAGGTCAATTATTATCCAACCATTCTTATCAATTTGTCTGTTAAACCCTGTGACACTGAAACGGCAAACACAGTTCCTTATTTCTTCATCTTATGTGTCTCGTGTTAGGAATCAATTACAAGTACAGAGGCCTCGTGTTGACAGATGTTGTCGCCTACACAAACTAAACAGAACTCTCAAGTCTGGAGAGCGAACACGGAAGTTGTTGTGATGGCAATGGCTTCCTGTTTATACGGGCAGTTAATGTTTTCAGCCATTAAAGTTAAAAATGTAAACACAGCCTCCTATTTTTTTTGTTTTCTTTGCTTATTGGACATGGTTAATACACTCTGCAGAGTCCAGACACATGAAAATATCACTCAACAGAGAAACTGCCACTCATTTCATTTTACCTTGAAGGGGCCACACCAACCAGGTTCGGCCCCAGACCACGGAAAAGTGATCTTGGTCCCTCTTTTTCGAGAATTGATCTGAAACAAAAATAAAAACAACCATCAAAAACACTGATACAATCAAAGTTTCATTCAAATACATGTTTAACTGTCTGTATGTGTGTTACTGCAAAAGTCTGTGTGGGATTATTCCCCCGGGGTCTTTTAAGTCAATGAGTATAATATCTCATGCAATCATCCCAAGTGTTACATCAGTCCTGCACACTAAAGCCAGTTTTGCCCAAGTTTATACATGAAACCGAGTCTCCATCTGCAGCGCTTGCCTTGTCACGTCCGCCACAGGTTCCACAGGTTTTTTTTTTTAACTCTTTGTAAGTAGTGAACTTCATTCTCCAGATGACTCGCTCGCCTGTCTGGGGCCACGCAAAGGGGGACGGGTACAACTGCAATTTGCGTTGGTGTCTGCAAACGTTGTCTCTCAAGCAGTGTTCATGCATTCCACCTCTCTGTCACGGATAGTTCAAAACAAAATGTTGACCTCTTGTCAGGTCAAAGTAGCGTCCAATTTCGAGGTTTTACTGACAGAGAAGGGGCTTACAGTCCATATTATTTAGGTTTACACAAATAAAAGCCTGAAAATGCAAAGATAACTCTCTAACAGGTCTGAAAAATCACTATGCATCAGCTAAAGTAAGTTGAAAAACTAGTATAAGATCTAAAAGTGAAAAGAAAATAAGTGTTCTCCAAAAGCAAATAATTGTCTTTAGGCATATGTAACTTTAAAAGCCAACAGCTACAGCTGACCAGTCCAGACCGGTTCAGTATGCAGCCCTGGTCCTTTGAATGTAATTTAATACTAACCCAGCACCCGCATAAAAACCTTTCCTTCTTCTCCTTGGCCCACTGGAGCCTGCGGTTGAATTACATAATGTACTGTGACAGGGCTGCTTCTAGTCCTACCCAGCAAGTTTATAGACACCACAAAACACTTGTTTTATGCTGCCTCAGACAGCTGGTTAAAGACACTAAATATGAGCAGGACACTGTGAACTTAATCCTCACTGTATGTAGGACGGGATTTGAGGCCTGATTTTAAAACCACAAAGGCAGAAAGCAAATGACGTCTGCAGTATTTCCATGGGCTAAATAACAAGAACGGTGCAGGAAAATTATTCCAAACAAAAAAGGTTATTCTGATAAATTCGTCATTATGTAACTGTACAAGTTACCAGCTAAGAGTCAGTGCCTACAGGGTAGTTCTAATAAACATCAAAGTGCTCCAGCTGTGAGAAGGGAACATTTTGTCCCTTTGTCTGCAGGTACAAAACTACAATTATCTCAAGGGACAGCCCACACAGCCTGCCGCGGCACTGTTTGCCTGGCAGCGACATAAACAGACATCTTACCGTAGGACCTGCAGCAGCCCCGGTGTGACGGTTCCTGGGCGTATTATACCAGTGCCACTTAGGGTGCCCAGCTGGACCTGGAAGACGGGTCTGAGGGTGAGGCCAGAGGACTGCAACCGCGTCTTCAACACCTCCAGGGGACAGGTCACGATGGCTCCCACCGTACCACTACATCTGAAAATTGGTGACACAAAAATAAGTATTATGAGGATGTTTCCAACAAACAACCCCATACAACACATTCTGGAAACTCCGATACAGTAGCTAACCTGCTTAAAGTAGAGTGTCTCTATTATTTGCAAGGTTGCTCATATCAGCTTTGACAGAGGAGTGTTTTCCATCATAACACAGCTAAGGAGCTAAGAGCCAAGTGCAATGAACAATTATGGTCAAAGACCAGTCTCTGGCTCTGCAGTGGAAATACTCGAGTTAACCCAACACATGTGGTGCACGGCGGTTTTACAGCTCAGACACTCTAATTGCACCTGGACAGTTATTTGCCTAATGAAAGACTTTTAAAATAGCACTTTTCCCATTTCAGCATTAACAACACATTGATTTGGTCCTTCACAGCTCACATTGGTACATCCTTTATTAACCATGTCTATAACCTTGTCTGTGACAGGCTCAGAAGTCTGGAGCAGATTAGACTAAGCCTCTGGACTTCTTGTATCTCAGAGACGGAGTCAAACGTCTTAGCAAAAGCAACACCTGCCCTAATTCTCCATTCACTTATCATTAGTCACCCATCCACTCCTATCTGAGTGCGTTGCTATTCAATTAAGTAATTCAGTAATGATACTCCTTATATTTTTTCCACATTGCATAATCTCGTTTGACAAACACATGATTCCATGTTGAAATAATGTGTTGTGGAGTTGCTGTGGCCATGACCTCTGACCACAAAGATAAGAAATCTGGGAAATGGGTGCAGGAGTGTGGGCCCTTTGAAAGCCTGCCTATAGTTATAATTTCTGTATTAAGTATTGGTGTTGTTTGGAAGATTACCAAAGCCTGACATACAAGCTCTGCTGGTTGTCTCAGTAAATGTCAAGTGGAAAGGTAAACATACATTTGCTTCTTCTCTTTGTTTTGCATATGTTAAGTGCCAATAATGTGATATTGTAAAAGTAAACACAAAGTCAACAACATTCTCATCACCTTACTATATGGTTTTATTATGCATGTTCAGATAGCACTTTCGAGGCGGAGCTAAAGATGAACCTAAACTCTTCATAACATCTCAAGGGTAAAATGGCGTCATTTTTAAAAAGGCAATGTTGTTCAAATGTGACCTCAACATCGTCATCTGGAAACCACCATGCTCGTCCTTGTATCCCCGGTGTCAACGTCCTTATGCCGGGGTTAACGTTACAAAGCTATGTTAGACCAGGTGGTTCGGTGATAATCTGTTGGCACCGCTAGCATGGCGCTGCGGCTGTTGGCACACTGTTATATAACACCGAAGGACAGCCACCACTGCAGCGACACAGCTACTAACCGCTATCTCCCGGTCATGAGATGCACACCACAGTGTCAGTTTCAACACGGTCTATTATCTAACACATCACGTTGTTATTGGCAGAACTAATACGAAGCTCCAGAGCTAAATAACACATTAGCGACAGCCTGCTAGCTACGGTTAGCTAGCAGCCGTTAGCAAACTTCCGCACGGATGTAATGTTAGCTGGTGGATAGAAAAAAAAAAGAGGTTGCCGGTTGGTTCATTGTCCGCGACAGCAGCGTTAGCTTTCAGTTTTGGTTGTGTGGAATAAGAAGCTAACATATATGTTAGTTAATATTTTCACCAAACGTTAGTCCTTTTATATAATTAAGCTAGCTAGTGAAGGGCACAGTGAAAGAAACAGATGCGTTTAGTGCTATGCTAACACGAGCTAGCATGCTGGATAGCGGCTCTGGGATGACGAAATGAGTGAAATCAACGTGTAACTTCTGATTTCAGGCAGGGTTTACTTAAAGTAAGTAAATGTGTGGCAAAAATATGTTTAACCCAAGGTCGCGGTGTCTCTTCCTGTTACATTAACCTTGGAGTTTTTCCATAACGCTAACTTACACCGGTTAGAAGCAGCAGCATTAATGTGACTCACCCCCCGGCGAAGAGATGCAGCAGCGTGTCTTTCTGTGCCATCCTTTTGGTTTTCAAACAGCCACCATACTTGAAAAACAAGTCTTGTTAAAATCGCGTTTGTATGAAATAGAAAGAAAGGAGCGACGGGTTTATGGTCCCAGTGTTCAGCCGTTTATTGCTCTCTCTTTCTCTCTCCGTCCCGGCTCGGCGCAGCTGTCAGCGCAGGGCGGAGCGGTGGGGTGACCTGAAGAGCTGCTGACGATTTGCGTCAGAGGGCCGGTCGGGGGTGTTGTCTGTGACGTAGGGACATGTGCTCGGCACCTTGTGCTATTGGACTCTTCTTCACGGTGTTGCACAATTACATATACCAGCAACATAGCTTCAAAAACAACAGGAGACAGCACTTTGACCTTCCCGAGTCCATCTTGACCTTTACTGGTTTCACTGTAAACAAACGCTTTCCCCTGTGCATCACACGATATCACTATTATCGTGAATTATGAATAATTTATTACATAATGAGACAGTAAATACTGCAGGAAAAATTCCCCAAACCACACTAAGTGTCTTTTTAAACTTCACTCCTGCAGTAGATATGGATCCCAATCACCTGTAAGAATGTGACACAATGGGAGTTGGTAAATTAACTTTTCAGAATGGGTGCAAACATGTTTTTGTAAATCACTTCCACAGTGGTACATTTTGATCTCAAACCAATTAGCTTTTACAAACAATTTGTCCACATTTAATGAGCCTGTTCCCACTCTGATAACAAACTGGACACAGGGAGATAAAGCAGCCCAGATAAGCCAGCTCATCTTTTTTTAGCAGAAGCACAGAGAGCTTGATTTTAATTGGCGAGGAAATATGACTCCATGACTGCTAACAGTGTCGAAAGGGCCATGTGATGTTATAGTTGGCTGGGGTGCACCAATAAGCTATGTTTCATAAAAGTTGGTTATGTAACTCCTGCTGTCCTCCCTGAGGATATCCGAATCTTAAAGCTACAGACAGATATTAGCATCTTGACTGTCTGTTTATCTGTACAATAACACCTGTGTCGTCAAACCAGTCGCACTTGACTTTTGTCCTATTTGGACATCAGTCACAACAACATGTTTTCCATCCTGTGTTGACAGTGGATACATTAATTTTATGGCTAATATATTAACAAAGAGATAGGGAGCAATAAAGTGCATTTTCCATATTACATAACAAGGTCTGAATCTCCTTTGCATGAGCATGGACTGACAACTGGCAAATGCATCTTGCTCTTAGCAGCAATGAAAGAAATGTTAAGTACAAATGAACTTAAATACAATTTTAAGATAGCTGAGTAGGCCTATTTGTGTTTAATGCTCCTTCATACTTGCAAATTGCACTTAACACTCCATTACACTTATTAGATTAAAATTTCCCCTTAAAAACATCTGGGTGAGTTTATGAAATCTAACATATAGTTAAAGACTAAACCAGTGGTTCCAAACCTGCCTGAACATTGAGGATGGCTTCATTTAATCAACTGCTGGAGGCCCAGAGAGGTAAAATCAACCAGGATTTCACAAAATAAACACGATTCAGTCCAAAGTCCATAAAAAAGAATACAAATGCGTGTAGCAGGACCTTGTTTTCTATTCTGTCCTGCTCCGTTAATCATCTCATGACCCACTAGCTACCTCCACCCCGGACAGCTAACAATGGGAGATGGTGATTACACATTTATGCATCAGTTTTAACAATGTAATAGTCATTTATATATATTTGTAGAATCAGTCACAAGGACAAATTACTTTTACTTTGATAGTTTAAGGAAATTTTGCTTGTGAAACTTCTCAGATCTTGAACGCAGGACTTGTAATGGAGTATTTTTACACCGTTGTAATGGTACTGAATACTTTGACTACACTGATTGTCACACTGAGACTGGATGATCCTGACTGGTCTTCATGGTTATGTAGAAGTTGGAAATGCTGACACCAAGTGACCAAATACAAAACATACACCTTGAGGACAGCTCTACCTCTTTTTTAATTTCATCTCTTTTTGTCTTATTACAGTGTTGTTTATGAACAACTGACCCTGTTAAGTCGCAGCTGCAATTTAGATCCCATTGGGGTTACTGGGTGCTTTTAGAAAGCTCTCTCAGCTGCTGAACACGATTTACGCATGCACGTGTGAGTGTGCTTCTGTGCGCAAATAAATTTAGCTGGTCCTAATCCGGAGGCTCATACAAAAAGATAAACCATTACAGAGATTAAAGTGTCTCAGTTTCTGTATCAGTGAAACTTTCACAGTAGATTGAGACTGATGCAACAGTAAAAGAGACTCCAGTCCCCCCATGATCCTCCCACCACTCTCTGCCCCCCTCAATATTGGTTTCCCTCAGTGCTTGACTCATGAAGCTACATTTAACACTGCAGAACTTGTTTGCTTTACCTTCTGTGTTATTTCAGTGTAAACCTGCTCCTTTAATATTCCCCTTAAATTTAATGTTTAAAGTGTGAGTCTATATTTTTTCTTTCCATGCAATTTAATACATGCCGTTCGTTTGATTTGAAAGATATACACAGAATTGTTCTTGTACTGTCCTGTCCCTTTGCAGTTACCAGGAAATGAATATGATCTACTCTAATCTAAAAGGATTAGAGGTAAAAAAAAAAAAAAAGGGCCAGCAAGCATGAGGGAAACATATACTTTGGCACATGCTGTTTGCCTTCAGCTGCTGTATGAGTCATACTTACACAGTGCTTACAGACTCAAGCCTGAACAGATCTAAGTACACAGGTAATTGCACAGAATCTCTACTGTACATTGTGTGTAGAGTCACAACACTCACTCACAGGACCTGTTTTAGGTCAGAGAACATTTCCCAGCAGCCTTACATTGTGGCTCCACATCCCACTGACTTTTAGACAGGAGGCAAGGCAAGGCAAGGCAAGTTTATTTGTATAGCACAATTCAACAACAAGGTAATTCAAAGTGCTTTACAGAGACTTAAAAGCAACAAGACACAATTTAAAACAATAAAAACAGTTGATTAAAAAGGGAAATAGAAATTGAGAATGATAGTGATAATAATAAAATACAGTAACATAAAATAAAAGCAGGCTCAATACATTGAACAGTCAGGATAAGAAAAGAAGTAGAATAATAAAAGGCATAAATCAGCAGTGTGTAGTTAAAAAGTACGGGCAGTAGAATACAGCAGGTAAGTATTTAATCTAAGAGTACGCTTCAGTAAACAATAGTGTTTTTAGCCCTGATTTAAAGGAGCTGACAGTTTGAGCAGACCTCAGATCTACAGGAAGTTTGTTCCACAGGTGAGGAGCATAATAACTGAATGCTGCCTCACCTTGCTTGGTTCTTGTTCTTGGAACACACAACAAACCTGTTCCAGATGACCTAAGGGGTCTGGATGCTTCGTAGGGAATGATTCATCAAAAAAAAAAAAAAAAAATCTCCCTAAATCCCTAAAAAAAAAAAAAATCTAAATCCCTTAATGTACAGTATTTGCATGAGTGTTTGTGAATTCCTCGATACACTTCTGGAGTAAACGTTATCTAAGTCAAACATCACTCTGTGCAGTATGTATGCAGTTACTCAGTATCACCAGCTAAGAGTATCAGTGGTCCCCAAGGAAGGAGATTGTTATGATTTAGAGTTCTGTTATTTGTTTGTAAAGCGTTTAATAGCGTTCTAGGATTTGAGGACCTATAGAGCTGAGCCCAGACGTCTGTCAGAGGATCTAGGGGATCCTCTTCTGGCACTTTTTTGATAAACACGCTCTATTTTAATACTTTTTTATGCACTCTGTCAGTAGACAACAAGATGATGAGGCTGATACTGTTGGTGTCTGAATACCCGGAGTTATATAAAAACAGCTTTGGCAACTTATAAGGACAACAACAAGAAAAACTGGGCCAGTGATAACATTTCCACCACACTTCAGTTGACTGGTAAATTGATCAAATACATAGAAATATTTGGTAATTTCAGTAATTTCTGTTGTCTCAGTATGTTGTTATTTACATGGTGCCGAGCTACCTTGCACTTCTATCAGTGATGTTCTTGACACACCTGCATGTCACCACAGTCTTGGACTGCGGTAGCAGCAGCTGCTTTTAGGTAGACTTTGCTTTTTTGGGGAATGCTCTTGTGGGTAGGCAGTTGTCAGGGCGGTTGTCGCATGGCAGTGTAAAGGCAGCTTAATGTATATTAAAAGTACAAAAAAAAAAAAAAAATCCAGCGTGAATCAATTTATTTCCCCTGTGAATTAGAAAGAGGTTTGGGGGCTGAATCTGGCCCTCGATAGGGTGCCAGATTTGGCCCCCAAACCTTTCTCTAATTTCTCTCTCATGGGTCCTAAGTTGAGTATCAGTGCCCTAAACTGTGGAACTCACTGCCTCCAAATATTAAGGAAGCAAGCTCTCTTGGTATTTTTAAAAGGAAATGAAAGACCTATCTTTTTGATCTGGCTTTTAAATTGGAGTAATGTTAAAGCCTTAGTTTTTAAGTTATCCATTGTTTATGTAATTATATCTCTTGTTCATTTATTCTACAGATTTTTATTTACTGATTTCCAACATTTTACTTTTTCAATATTTAGTCTTGCAAAATTTTATTTTTTGTTTATTTTCATTTTTAATTTCATGTTGTTTCAATTATGCAATGTGGAGCACTTTGAGCTTCATTTGCGTGGGAGGTGCTATATAAATAAAATTAATTTTTTTTACTATTTATGAATAGAAAATGAAGGGGTGAAGAGATTCCGTATCTGAAAACTTATGTTCTCCATTAACTGTGTGGTGTGTCTAAAATAAGACTGCTTAGTTTTATTTAAATAATAGTGTAATTTAGCTCAGATTATTGTCTTGAACTAAAAATTTTAAGTCTATCTGATTATATTTTACCCATTCTGTGTAATATCTTAATGCCTTTTATGTCTTATGTAATGCAATTTGAGTTGCCTTGTTGTTGAAAGGCACTACACTCTACACATCCACACAGGTGTTTTCTGTTGTTCTGACTGATTAGACCTCTGATCGGGTTGCGTGAGGTCATCGTACTCCATGTACTGATTGCCAAAGTGCAAGTTGTCCTGCACTAATTGGCCCTTTTCACAGCAGACATGTTGACTTGTCATAGGAAAAACACAGGTATGACTAATAACAACAGCACAAGTGTCCCAGTGAGCCAGCGTGCGCAATACCAGGACCCTGAAGCTGAAGGAGCTAAATGCAGTTCAGCCATCATTAACTCTATCATTTACACCTGTGCTTTTCCTACTGTGGTATGTCACATTGTACCTAATCTGTGAAGGTCTATGGGTGCATTAAAACTAACAAGAGTGAGATGTCAGTACAATCTGTCCATGTATCCACACCAAGAAGAGGCCCAATCAAGCAAAATGAGTGAAAACACCTGTGTGGGATTCCTCAACCCAGCTTCTGCCCTGACAGAAATGATGTCATATATTTGCCCAGATTCATTTCCTGCAACTAGTTTCCTTAAACTCAATCAAAGCATTTTGGGAAGTTGATCTGGGAAAAAGATTCCTTAAGAACTTTGGGAGGATGCCCTTGATAAAATTCACAAATAATCTGCGCAAAACATGCACTGATCCGGAGCAAAACTGTTCACCACACCCATTTCACAAAGGTTAGACTTTCTAGGATCTGATAAGATGTGAACCCAACTTGTGACAGTTGTCGCCAAGCACCAAGGAGCCATAATTACATGTTCTGGTCTTGTCCCGCTTTACAATCCTACTGGGGGGAAATCTAAAGATCACTGTCAAAGATAATTGAAAAATCTTTTGAACCTAGTGCTGGGATTTCATTGTTTGGCATAACTCCACCCACAGTCCCATTTCTTCTCGCGAACATCCATTATATTTCATGCAGTTCTTCCTGTAAAAATGCGCTCATGTGTGAACAAAGCCATGAGGAACATAAACGTAAAGGTGGTCATTGTCTAAATAACTAAAATCCACTACTTTCTTGGAAACATGAGGCCAGCATTATATTTTCCATGTCTGAAAAGGGCTTCAGATTGCTGTTGTGACTTTCAGGCAAAGTGACCAGGATGCGTTTTTTTTTTGGGGGGGGGGGGGGGGGGACCACCATGTTAAATGGCCGCATGTCTAAAAGGGATTTAGTTTCATAGGGTGTTTTCACATATAGTCCTTTTTGAATGAACCAAACTCAGTCCTCTTAAAGTGCACCAAAAAGGTGACCAGCAGAAAAGGGACTCACTTCTTTTTCTGGTTAACTTCAGCTCTGACACAGCCTCAGTCCCCTTTCTGGTCACACTATAGCCTTTATAAAATATAGATAGACATAGTTTTGTTTCTACTTTGAAGGCACTGCAGTGCGGATATGAAGCCCCTCGCTTTCAGATAAACTTAAGAGTCTGTTGCTGTTTGATGCATTCTGCATTTACTTAAGTGTGAAAATGTGTCATATATGGTGGTACTTATTTTATCATGATATCTTCTTTTGTTGGATGATATATTGTCCCTGAAATTATTGCCATAAATGGCAGTGTCGTTTTAAGACCATTATATGCCACTGATATACTGTAATGGCACAATTATTCAAGTATGTCAGTAATGTACTTTTAATTCAACCACAAATGACAGTAAAACGCGTCAGCATTTTTTTCCCCCTGTTCATTCTGCTAAGGCACTGTGGAAAGACAATTGGCACTGTGTCCAAGTCTAATAATGGTCAGGAAAACCCTGCTATTTATTTTAGTTTTCTAAAATGCTGGCAACACTCTTGTGGAAACAAAACGGGCATGACCTCAGTAAATTGATAATTATTGTGACAGACCTGCTGCTACTGTTGTAAGGTAGTTTAACGAAACAAATTTAAGGAGTTAAGAATTTTATTCCTCCCCCTGTGGATTACAGGGGATAATTGAGATACCAACCAGCTTGTGATACTGTATCAACCTCAATCCTAGTGATTTCACTTGAAGTTAGAAACCGCCTTTAATAGGTTTCAGGTGTTCGTTCAACCCTTAAGTATCTTGCGAAGCCATCATTTGCATTTAATTACATTGTCTAAATATTGCAACTTAACATTTTCAAGGTGTCTACAAGTATCAGACAGTTAAAGTGAATGCTCATTCAAGACCCATTCAAGATGCCTTTTGACCAAATTTACACATTTAAGCATTGCAGTCGAGTAGTATACATGAGGTCTTGTGCAGAGATAAGTCTTACATGGGAATATTAGAGGGAGTTAAGTCTATCTACATTTTGCCAAGAGTTAAGTGCAAGTATGAAGTGAAATAACAGTATTATAAACATCTGTACCATTAGAAATGTGGACTTGTACATAGAAAGAAAAAAAAATTATATGAAATTATATAAAAAGGCTGTAGTAGTTAAGACCTCACAAATTCAAATTTAAGACTGTTGGATGACTTTTAAGGCCTTATTGTTGTAATGTTAAGACATTTTAAGGACCTCCAGACACCCTGATTTTGTCCATCCCCTGTCGACATTTTCCCAGTAGAATACCCATACAATGCACAATACACAACAAATACTTTGAAATAAACTTTAATAGATACTTGCAAACAAAAAATCTACAACAAGGAATATAAAATAAAATGGAAGCTGCAAGCAAGGAGAATAAAGTGTGGCACAGTGTGTCTGCACCCAGCCGAGGGCTGAATGAGGACAACATCTGCACATTTAAAAATACTAGTCAACAGGTCTACGATATGGCATTGACAATGTGTTGGCAATCTGATCTTATTTTATTACATTTGTGCAGCACTTTGTGGATTGTCTTTTTTTCTGTTGTTACGGTGCCTTAAATCTGAAGTTTGCAGATTCAGGCACAACGTCGTTAACCTACATAGTCTGTTCCCCGAACCCCCTTTTCTTCCCTTAACATGTCATAAAACACAAACACTACATCAATGGTTCTCAGCTATGTGCCAGTGAGACCCAAGAGTAGCACGTTTTCATTACATAAAACCACTTCAGTGGATATTTCATTGGTTAGTTTCCATTCTCTGGCTGAATATGTGCAAACCAGTGAAATCAGCTGATGGAGAAAATAAAAAACACAGCACTCTTGGGCCCAGACAGCATGTGGTTGAAAACTACCGCACTACCAAAAGCAGGAGTGACAGTAAAGATTTTAAAAAAGACGTGATTGTATTGAGAAAGATTTCCTGCAGATGCATGCTACAAATAATCACAGTGACATTATCCTTCCGTTAAAATTTCTGCTGATGTTGTTCCTGTCGGATGCCTCGATGGTAAGCAATGGGGCACACTTCCATATCGCAGAGAAACCTGATAGTGCAGTGAATGGTCGGAGCTGCTCTTCAGCTGCCTCACAGTGCATTCATCCACACTGCACCACAGACTCACTGTGGAGTGGTCAGCATCTCCGGTCTGTGTTGTGTGAACCACCTTTTTAATCAATATTAAAAACCATAAATTCTAAAAGCAACCTGGATTTCATGCTGTAATTCTCAATTTGAGAGGATGTACAGGTTCACGTGTCTGCTGCCACCTTGTGGTCAGCTGCTGGCAGTGCATTTCTGCACCAACACTCAAAGTGTAATTTCCACCACACAATTTTACTTAAGCCCAGTCAAAAAAGCTTCAATTTAAAAGGCTACGAGATAGATATTCATACTCATACAGTCTGGAGGTCACACAGCAGAGATACCGACCACACGGCCACATTAGCCTACAAACTGGAGGAGGTACACCAACATGGTGACTGTCAGGCTATCGTCTGGATCAGCATGTGCATAGTGTTCAGTGATTCCTGATTTTATAAAGTTAGAGAATACAATTGGAAAGAGTCATAAAAACAGGATAAGAAACTCAAAAGGTGTCCAGCCACCGACACAGAAGCATACTTGTTGAAAGGCTGAGTCAGTCCTGGAGCAATGTTGTCAAACGGGTTCAACCCAAGAAGGATCCCAGAGAAACATGAGCAAGAGACGAGGGTGTGTCGAGTGTGTTGTGACCGCTAGCGCCGTCATTGGTAGAGCAGGTAGTTCTTGAGAGAAGCCGGCAGGGGCAGTCTATGGATTTCACTCAGACGGTCTCGTCCTAATGCCACCCTCACTGAGCGCCTACACAGGTCCATCAAAGAGAGGGGTTCGGCTGTGGGGGAGACAAGAGGCGCAGAGGGGTCAGCAGGAGCATGTTTCATGTGTGAGCAATGACTGAATCTCATTTCAGGAGTGTATAAATGTCACATCTGAGAGGCACTGTGTGTAATGTGTCAGACACATGACATAAAGTGAACGCAAGGGTGAGTGACCTGCTATAAAAATGAAAATGGGACAGTATAACAACCTTTATCCTATATTGCCATACAGAACACAATATGAGCTTCTGTGGGCCATAAAGTCAAGTAAATGATAAAAATTAACCTAAATATTCTCAGATCATTTGCATACAGTTTTGTTGTTGCCACCATTTAATTTCATATTCAACATCTGATCTATCAGTGCTTTGAAATATAGGAAAGGATTATGTAAAAATCTGAACAAAGATGTTGGCCTCAGTGCATGCAGCCTCCATCAGAGGAGGGATACTCAAGGAGGAAGTTCACACTGATGTTAATCAATGTATAACGATAAAATGGGCCGATGTTCCCAGAGGTGGTGTGGTCACACCTCTGGGTGCTGAAGTCAGTGGGTTAGGGTTAGGGTTCCTCCTGCTCTGAGTGTGTAATAGAGACGTCAAACTAACACAGGAAATTCCGCAAATGTTTGTACTGTTGTTGACAGAGTACACAGTGGGGCAACTCTGCAGGTAGTTCACACTTTAGTTGTCAGAAGTGGGACCAAGTCACAGGTAAGTCTAAACTCTGTACTCGAGTTCTAAGTCAAAAAATGGCCAAGTCCCAAACTTTGAGTTTTGAGTCCTTAACAAGTCATAATGCACTCTTCACCAAATGTAACGCAATTTTAACAACAGGGTAATAAATATACTACATTTACAAAAATCGTAAGTGCTTTGTAAAATTTGTTCTTATTTGTTAAAACAAGATTGTTGGAAGTTGTTGCATGTCCATCTATAATTTTCAACCTACACGTTTTGCATACTGCAATTTGTTTGGTTTTTTTTTGACCACTGCGTATTTTTTCATGCTTCTCTCCTGTAACTTGACTGGATGCTGGTCGATTGGTTGAAACAAAGTGGATCCGGAGAATTAAGTGTCCATTTATTGGGAAAGAACAATGGTAATACTAGCTGATTCAGGAAATAATCTGGTTCATGGTTCACTTATAAATAATATACTTTTTCATCTTTTTTTTGGGGGGGTAATCAAGTATTTTTTTTTTTATGTCAAAAGGCTCAAGTCCAAATGAAGTCAAGTGCCACTGGTGTTTAAGTCCAAGTCTCACTGCAAGTCTTTTTTGATTTTGTGAAGTCTACAGTCTCTCAGACTCAAGTCCAAGTCATGTGATTTGCATCCGCACCTCTGCTAGTAGTGCCTATAATTTGTCAAAAAAACAAACAAACAGAATTTTGGTAATCTACTGATCACTTGAATCATTTGTCATGACTTTTTATGTTTTTGTTTCTAGTTTGTTTTTGCTTGTCAGAAGAAAAAAAAACATAATAGATTTGAAGTTGGACATCTTGAAAATATATAATTGCGCTGCCAATACAGTTTCACCGTCTTTACCGAAACAATACATTTTTGGAAACCTCACTTGAAGGACTATAGATACTTTATACAAATCCCCCTTGATTTTATAAAAGACGCTGGAAATCTCACATAGTACAGGTGTTTTTAGCAGCCATGCAACTTTCGACTAAAATTAACAAGATATGTGCTTTAAATAAGTAAATATCTGATCAAAGAAACAAAGAAGACATTCAGCTGCAAATTTTGGATGATTTTCTGTGCTACAGACAGATTTTGTTGTGCCTTCAAAAAGTATTGATGTTCACTCTCCAGCCCTGTGGCTATTTTCCATTATTTTTGGCTTTTTGAAGATTTATAAAAGAGCTGGAAAATAATAAATTAATTTTACTCGCAACCATATCCTGTAGCTGCAGTGCCAACAAGGCGTCCTGGATCCAAACAGCCACAGGATTAACTACATTTTGTGAGACAAACTGTTGAGAACATCAGCATATAAGATGAGGAATTTCCCCTCTGTACATCCATCAGCACGAGGAATGTCATAAAAATCAAAGTGGCTGTTGTGCATATCACTGCATCTGTAGTGCTTCTTTTCCACGGGCCTAAACTAGGTCAAGGGATCTGAGCTGAACATAAAAATCTAATGAGCACACAGCACTTGGGACATGTGGGTAGTGCAGCATGTTTCGATGAGCACCTATGTTTCCTCGTTTAAAGCTCATGACTCTTTCACCATGGAATAGTTGGGATTCATCCAATTAGAAATCATTTTATGTTTGTCTGGAGGAAAAACGAGCAGCTTGTTGTCTTTGTACATAAACATGAAGGACCACTTGATGTTTTTAAAGCCATAAACACCAAAATCTATAACAGTGGCGCCACAGACTGGTTTAAAAACCAAAGCAAGGTACAGTTAATGACATGAACTGGGGCAGGTTCCAGTGAAGTCACATCTTTTCTCTGTTAACTCCTTACTAAGATCAGGGCACTGTGACATGGTTCAAAGAAAAGGTGATTCATGGATACAGTTAAATATTAATTTAAATGTAATCTGGACTGCCAAGAGAGAACACAAATAATGTCAGGTCATAACTGTTTTACATAATAGCCAGACAGGCAGCCATACTAAGTCTGCTCTGTAGTAACCCTCTGCAGTAATGTGCTCTGCTTGGACAGCAAGATAAACCCTTAACTGTCACACCTTTGTTTATTGCGATAATAAATACTGCCACTGGTTGTGTAAGGGCTGAATGCAAGACACTGTCCTAGACGGCAAAAACACAGACGCTCAGGAGGGAAAAGAATAACAGAATATTAATAAAGTTTGTACTCACGATCAAGTCCATTTATGTACCGGATTCTTATTTCACAGTGTCCCCACACGGCGCTCACCACTGGGTACAGCTTCCTGCCCTTAAGTCCTCTGAATGCTACCCCTAGATAATGTCCATCCACTATGTAACCCAGCGTCCCCTCATCCATGTCCAAGACTACTAAGAGGGAGTCTGGTATTATGAAGGTATCGTCTGGCTCGAGGAAGGCCGGGTAGGTTATTCCTGGGTGATTCTTGCCGTCGTGGTAGAGTTTACTCCTGCACAGGTCCCAGCCCCAGGACTCGGCATTGCTTCCTACCAAAGCTGTGTAGCCCACAGAGTGTAGCGGGGCGTCACTCGTAGCCACTCCAACCACAGCGTGCGTTCCCCTCTGACGCATAGCCCAGCTGATCTCCCACACGTGCAGTCCCCTCGTGTAGCCAACACGGCCCCGGATGGCGTCCGTGCTCTGCGCCACGGGGTGCCTGTGAAACACCAGCTTGTTGTCGTCCTTGACAAAGATGTTGAGGGAACGGTCATCGTTGTTCCACGAGTGCTGGACCTGGACGTCCACACCAGCGGGTGGCATGTCCAGCAGCAGATCCAGTCGAGACGGCTTGGTGTGACTCAGGGCCTGTAGCTCCAGCTTCAGGGGGCTGAACGCTGGATCCCGCATATCAATGGTTTTAATGCCACCTGGGACTTTCTGCCCCATGCTCTGGGTGGTTATAGCAGCTCCCTCTTCCTCCTCCTCCCCCCCTCCTCAAAGACCAACGGGGGGAGTAAGCAGCCTCAGACCCTCTCCTCCACTGTGCTCCAGCAACCCAAGAAGCAGGTTTGTTGCTCCACGTTGTCACAAGCTGCAGACAGCGAAGGCCACACCAGGTGGGATTTGGAGCCGACCTGGAGAGATTAGAGGAGATGAAAGCAGAGAAGACAAACAAGTTCACTATTTACTAATCTAATTAGCAATCTTGCTGTTTAAAGCAGGAAATGTTAGCATCCTACTAACAGCAGCAAGCTAAATGTAAGACTGTAATTACATTATACTGCATTTATTGGAAATGTTAGAGTGCATGTTTACATTTAATGGTAAATTCACTCAATGGTTTAACTGGCTTAATTTGGTTATCAGTGGGTAACAACTGATATTAGCTGCGGGGCTGTAGAGCTGCCTCAAAAGTGGCTTTGTTCTCATGTGATGTTTAGCATTTAAAACATAAAGATGCCAGTGTCCCGCGACCTCAGAAATCTGAGATGTACCGATCAAACACTGAATTACACGGATAACGTTATCCTTACACATCAGCGAGACAATGTGTATCTGCTGACCGTGGCAAAGACGCACTATCAGTGTGACACACTTTCTCAGAACTATCTGAGGTTAACCTAAAGTCTGAAGCAGTCTGACTGTATGGCCATGTTTTCCCTCCCTCCCAGCTCCCTATGGCGTCGAGTCGACCGAGAAAAACAAGACCAACTAGTTCCTGCCACTCAGTCATAAACATATTTGCTATTGATTGAAAAGATTACATACAATGGATTGGACTATTTACAGGGAATAGAGTGGCCTATATACAATGTCCAATTGAAAGGCCACAGTTTAACATGCAATATCTGACCGATTTATGCTGCTGTGTACACGCAGGCTTTAACACTAACAAGAACAGTATGACAATATACACTATGAGCAATATTAACTGGTCAACAGGAGTGTTCATACCATGGGTTATGAAAAACATTTCTGCATCAGCAGTGAGATAATTTGATTTGTCAGGGATTGAAATTGACTGTAAAACAAAAACAGACAATCCAGCTGATTTGATCAGTTTATCAAATCAGCTTTCCTAAAAATATTACAACATCAAATTACATTAATAGAAGCTTTTTTTAATCCATACAGTATTGCCCATTCATTGCCTAACAATGTCAGCAAGCGCAGTTAATAAGGTGCCTGCTTAAGATGTTTAAATTTAACATCTTCAGAGGATGTGCATTTGCCTGCCCCCCCCCCCCCCCCCCCAGTAAAGACAACATACATTACAGCACACACATTGTGACATAAAGCTCTTAAACTGTGCTTTAAAGCATTTTAATAACATTTTGTGCAACATGTTTTTGAGTAATCCAACTCAAACAATCAAACAAACAAAAATAACCCATCTGATGTGACTGCTGAGCTGTAATTACCCAGGACAAATTCAGTTTGCGTGATTAGAATTTCACAGATGTGCACTTGAAGACACAAGATATGTTAGATAATCAGCCAAAAATAGTTAGTAGCAATTTTGCTCTGTGTGGCCTGACTTTAGGACAACTAGGCAACCGTGAAACATGTAAGCGATGTATTTTTACATGAATCTATGAACAAAATGTCTAAAAGAAAACTAACACCCTACATTGATCCCAATATCCTCATTGTCAGCTCTGACGCAGTTTATAAAACAATTTCCATGTGGTGTTGGAGCTCTACATGGGTAACTGGTAAACACCCATGTTGTTATGTGCTCCTTCTGCTAAGTGACTCATTTAGGATAAGGGCGCACACACATCATGAAATACAACACTATAAAAAATATAAATAAATAAATAAATAAAAAAAATCAAACCTGATTTGATTAGTTGTACCTCAATTAAACACATTGCTTCTTTTCCAGCTTTTCTTAATCAAGCGGAGTCAATCCAAGAATTTGTGATAACATGAGGTCACCAATTTGGACCCATTATCAAGCAGCCGCAACAGAAAAAAAAAAGACAGGAAAAACTCCAGCCATTTCTTATATCTAGTCAGAGCGCGACAGGAAACGCAGTAATAAAATGTCTGGCTTAAAGGAATAAAAATGTTCTGTCTTGTTTGAGGGAGACTGCGGGAACACAGTTTCAGGAAAGCAGAAACTCTACAATAAAAGCCTGATGAATAACCTGCTGTGCTTGACTTCAGTGTCTCCATTACAATAGACCACAGCTGTGACGGGGCACTTTCTGTGGAGCCTGAATCAAAATGTTAAACATCAGCTAATTTTTATATTTCTTTGGAAACTTAAACACGTCTGAATGCCAATGGGACCAGTCCAGGTCATCACAGGCAGCTCTCTTATAGTAAAAACCCTGTTGGATCTGATACCCCACACTCCAGATAAAGCATCAATATCCCAGAGACGTATAATGTGACTTTTTGTGGCTGCAGGTGTGACTACTACTGCTGCTCTTTGGTGTTGGTACTTCTGCGTGTGTTGCAGCTAGGCTGAAGAGAGCATTGTGTAATGTGGAAAACTGTGCTGCTGGGAAGGCCACTCTAATTGAATTGTAGACAAGAGTTCATTGAGTAGTGCTTTGGCTCTTCTTCTAATACAAGTAAACAACCATTTAAATGGGTCATGTCTCTTCAGTGATTGGAAAACAGGGGGGAAGAAAAAGCAAGCAGCGGGTGGCCAGCATCTGAATGTAAACAATCTCTTTTTCAATGCCTGTCCAACATTCAGGAGAGAGTGAAACATGTTAATTTGCACACTCTCTGAGCCAGGAGTTTACCGTTTACCATCCCCCCCCCCCCCCCGGCAAAGGGCCACTTTACAACGCACACAACATGCTCAACTAAATCAAAACTAACACAACAATGAGAAGGTCTTCCCACATTTACCTTGGACTTCAAAACAAACATGCCCATTAGGAGTTTAAAAGGTGGCTTGTGGAGGGATATATTTGGACCGGGATCCTGGCTTGGCCTGGTCGGGGTTCCTGGGCCCCTGGGTTGGTTTGGAGCTCATTAAAATGCAAGAGGAAGGGCTCGCTGGATTTGCTGAGCCAAGGAAACACTTGTCTGTATTGTGAGGCCCAATTTAGACCGGGCCCACCTGAACTTCAGCTCTAGCTTGTTTGTTGACCTGCTGAGTACATTAAGCTCAAGGTTTAACCAAAGACAAAGTCAGCCATTGTTTGGGTACAAAGCTTTAAAGTGTTGCGCAGAATACAGTCATTTAAATGTCCTGTGGTCGAATTAAAAATATGTTTGGGGCTTTAAAGGGGTGAAATTTTCTGGGTTTGCCATGTTCACAGGGACAGGTCATTGTGGAGGGTGTAGTCTACAATGATGTTCAAGTGTTACACATTACATTAATTGGTCTATTCTTACTGTAAAAAATGGCTGGTGAAAATACATCAGTAAGGATATTGAATAATGAAACATCCCTTGGTATAATGGAAGCAATACAAGTCAGCAGTGCCTAGCTACAGCCTCCAACATGGCCATAAAGTTAAATTAACGCCTCTTTAAAACTAAACATAAACTTATATTAACTTTAATTAAAGTAAAATATGTTGTCTAATGTATTGTATTTTATTATTAACGTTAAATATATCTAATAAACCGCTAATTGAGAGTATGAAGGCCTTCTGGACAAGTTAACCCATAATAGCTTGTCATGCTAGCTAATGTAAAAGCAGCCTAATCTTCAATAAGCTCTCGCGGGCCAGGTAGTCGTTTGCTCTCGTCTCGTGGAACCGTCCACGCGCGACCCCAGAGAGGAGCAGCGCGTGAGTCGAACGTTACCAACCGTCGGTTTTTGGAACGTTGTTTCAGTTGAACCTGAAGACCGACCGCGCTCGAGACGTTAGTTACACAACAAGCAGCACAAACCGTGTTAGCATCAACAGCAACAAAACATGGCTAATGTTACCGAGGAGCGGAGACACGAAACAATCCGCCGCTGCCCCAGAACCGGACCTTTGGCTCGTGACAACGCTTCGCGGGTGTTGTTGTCGATGTCGAGTATGTAAATGTGATGTAAAGAGAAACACAGAAACCGAAACAAGCGCGTCGGCAGCCACCATATGAGCAGAGAGCAGGGGGAGAAGGGACTGAAAAGCACACAGCAAACAGACCTTGGTAAGTTGGGGAACAACACAGTGGATGAGACCGGGAGGAGGCTTCACGAGCTTCACCTACTCCATCGTAGTTTTCAGTTTCCTTGTCGTCTTAATTACCTTTTACCATTTCAGGCTGGACATGAATTAGGTGAAATGATGATGGCTGCTCTCTAACATCTCTCGCATCACGTGGTCAAAAGCTCCCAGCTGCTATGCTAGATTAGGACCTCCCTACTGACGGTCTCAGCGAAGTTAGTTTCATGTTGGTACTGCAGTTTGTGCAGATGTTATGTTCTCTGTGCGTGGTTGTTTATTTATTAATGAAACTATGAACACATTTTAATTTCACTGCTGATTTTAAATTTTTCTTAAAATTATTTGCATTCATGTTTATTGTGTTTGATAGGGAAAATGCAATTTAACATAATTCCAATACAGAGTATGGAACTGATGTGTTGCATAGAGTTTATTGCTATTGCTAATTTTCAACTCTTGCTCCTAGTTAGACTTTTACATGTAGACCTAAAATGGAGGCACAATAAAACCACATTCCTTGCTTTTAGCCAACACCTGACCTTTGCTGTGAAGGGTTTTAAATCTGTTATCAGTCTGTTTTCAATTAGTTGACAGCCCTTTATGGAAAAAGCTGATTGTCCAAATTTAGATTTACGGTTTGCATACTATAATTTTGAAAAATTAAATATATTTTAAGATTTAGGTCACATTTACAAATACTTCACATGCAAAGGGCCTCACACTCTTTTTTTTTTTAAATTAGCACTTCTGATTGGTATTTATGTTTTGTCTTTTTGGTTTTCTCAAAAGATTTTAACATAATTTTTCTCAAATGATTTCATCACCCTAAAACCTCTTGTGTCATTTTAGTGATAATAATAATAATATTAATGATAATAATAGTCATCATCCATTGTTTATTCAGGCCAAATTGACTGAGCATTAAGCTCTTTTGCAGCAATGCCCTGAGTTCACTTTCAGTGGTACACAAATATACGTAAAAGCAATTGCAATAAAGTGATGAAAAAGCAGGAGCACTGTAAAACAACCATATAATCTAGCATACATTTGAAATAATCTCATATTAATGACAATAAATCGTGAATAATTCTTTTATCAATAATAAAGTTTCATGTAAAAGGTGTTCATGGTGACAAAGACTATTGACTTGTAAAACTGTCATTGCATGGTTATATTTGCATAAAAAAGGAATACAGATGCACATTACATTTTAGATAACAGTATTTATTAAATTTAGAATATGTGGTTGTACCTACATAAAAATATCCAATCAAATACTGAAATGTCACGTATTATTAAAAAAAAAATAGATAAAGAGATTCCTTCATTTGACCAGCATTTACAGAACAGAAGCAGAAAATTATAATAAAATCATATTTTCATTGTCTTCTCTGCATTGAAATATATGCTGGTTGTACTTTCCGAAATATAGACTGTATATACATTATTATTATTATACACTCTATGGACAAATAGAAACTACTCACCCGCCAGCCTCTTCCCAATACAAAACTAACTTCAGTCCAGTGCATCACTAGCACAGGATCGTTTTAATGAGTAACCTGGGCTGCACCGAGCTCTGAGCTCCCATGCTGATCAGGTAAGGTAGGACATCACACATCAATTTCTGTTTATTCACGTCTGTGTTAGTCTGACATTAAGGCAAGACGGTTTACTTCAATCCTTAGTTGAAGGGTCGCAGTTATGTTACATTCGCGGACGAATAATTGTTTTTGAACGACTCTTAAAGGGGAACACCACCTAGTTTAAGAATTCCAGTATGATATTTCCATGGCCCGGGAAATTTCATACAATATTTCTGAACATGAGCTACTCTAAAGCCAGAAACCACAGAGGTAAGTCTCAAAGTTGTGATGTCATCAAGAATAAAGTCTGGAGCTGCTCCACAGACAATTAATGGGAGTCTGATTTTGTGGACTCACAAAACGTTTGTTGTCTTTTTATACCCACAGCTGAGCTTAATTTAGGGGTTTTTAAGGGGTGCTGAAAAGAAAATGCAGAAAATTCCCCTGGGTGTTCTCAGTGTGAGCAGTTTGCGCAGTGGCTCCCAACTGGTTCAGCCACAGGGTCCACACAGTTTAATAGGCCTACATTCAACGTCATACGTGCGTTTGGCCATGTCGTCAAGCTAGTTTGATGTCTCTGTCAACAGCTGTCTGTTAGTCACTCACTCTACAGCAGGAAACAGCAACTAAAAATAAATGCTCAGTGCCAGTAATTCACTGTACTTTAAAATCAGGTGTGTTTTTTTACAAACTTGACACATTTGCGAGTCACTTGCCGTCCATTCAGAATGAACCCACGATCCACTTTTGGACCGTAACCCACCAGGTGGGAACCACTGTTTTAGACCATAGGAATAAATGTATGGATTTTGAACATGGGTGTAATTCCCCTTAAAAGAGGAACAAGTTGACTCGACTCGCAGGTAGGCGTGAATCTAAAATCCTGCTTGTGTATAGTGCATGTGCAGTCGTGCTTAAGAGCCAGGTAAACTCCTAAGAGACGCTGCTCCAGACTCTCGTTCAGACTCCACTTCAGCTGAAGAACTAGTCGTTCATGGGCACACATGCACTGAGCTGAAGAACAAGCGAGAGCTGCCACTCAGTGAGAGATTGTTGTTCACTGAGCTAACCCAGTAGCACAAAGCACGGACACTGAGCCGATGAACAAGTCACACACAAGGACGAACCCACACTGAGCTGTGAAGACACAGAGACTGAGACACTCAGACAAACCTCCATAGCGGGTTGTTGCTCTCTCAGATCGCACTTTAAGATTCTTGTTGTATCAGGTTTTCATTTCTGTAGCATGAATTTGTTTTGTGGTTATACTGTGAGGTCTAGTATGTAGGATTTAGTGACCTACAATGGCCAGGGTTAGGTTTGTTTGTTCTGGGCTACGGTAGAACAACATGGCGGACTCTCTGGAAGTTCAGCTCCTTCGCTCAAAAGATTCACTCTTTTGAAAGACACGTTCACAAATGACACAACACTAGAGAGGGCTCAGACGCACACAAACAAAACATGAGCTTATAGATATGTCTGGTTTCCTGACAAACACACACACTCTACATGACCAGCTTCAGCTGGGGCATGACGTTATCGACAGCACCAGTGAACCATGATTGCTCACACACTGACACACTGGGACACTTTGCTGTTACACTTGACCTTGAGGCTGTGCAGTCCCTCGCTGACACGGTTTCAAAAAAGCAGAAAATGAAAATGTTAAGACGAGTGGAGATCCTAAACGTCAGTCACTGCTGCTCAGCAAGTCAAAATCACACTCCGCTGACTGACACAGTGACCCCAGGGGAATGTCGAGTATGGTGACTGACAGGAGATTTGGACTGACAAGGATGATGCAGCCTGCACGCGTGACCTTCATGAGCAGGATGACTGATGCAGTCACTCCTCATCTTCCAAGCAAATGTCATCAGTAACAGGAGCTCCTTTACAGCAACACAGTTCATTCATAAAAGGAAATGGAAACAAGCACAGTCATTTTTTCCCTGTAACGAATAATTGTCAGCTCCTATTTAGTGTTATTTTGTGTAGCGGGCACTCACAACTATAAAAGCCTGCTCAGAATTTCCTCTAAATCTGCAGCCCTGTGTGAGTCACTGCATACACATGCACCAAATTTCACCTGAGTGTTGGTATATGTTAGGACACTGTTGCCATCTAGTGGCTCCTCTGGATCAGACACCTCCTGCCTGAGGTTCAGAGCCTCACACTAGGTTATTAACTGTCTGCATAAAGCTGCACTTCATTCATTTATCACTCATTCAGAATAACAGTGCTTACAGAGTGATACAATACATGAGGCACATGACGGCACACGTGCTCATCCTGAACAAGTGTTAAAAGCTGCAAAGATGAATGGGTGCCTACTGAATGAACATCCTCCCACTCCTCACTTCCTTCTTAACTTCAGCACTCATGCAGATTTTTCCCCGTTTGGCATCTGATTTCTCCGTGACAAGGACTGGAATTAATAGGACATTTAAAATGACCTTATTTGTCCACTGTGTGAGGCGTCTGAAGGTAATATGGCTCGTTTTACATCCTTGGTGGGGAACATAGCTCGGCGGCTTGAATTACCTTCTCCTCAGCTCGTCTCCCAGTGAAAATCCCATTTTCCCATGCGGTGATGGTGCAATGTGCTGAGCTTGGTGATATCTCAGGGCCCCTCCACAGTGGAGGAGGGGAGCGCAGACATGCTTACTGCCTCCCTTTTAGAAACCATCATTTCAGCAGGATCGATAGCACGTCCCACTCCATGGCTGGCAGAGTACACTGCCTCTATGGGGGGGTAGGAGGTGGAGGGTGTCGGTGGGGGTTATGTGTGGACAGCCGCACCAAGGCAAGTCCGAGCAGCACTTGCAGCCAAGGTGAATGATCGCATGCTGCGTCAGACACTCGGCTCCTCACTTGATCTGAGATGCAGTTTCTGAGGAGGACCAGTGGGTGGATGCTGTCCTCAAGTGATGGTTGCAGTTGCAGGCAACATACTGATGAAGCCACAGAACTAGTTCAGCCGTCAGGTACTTCATGTTCTCAGTTTTTTTTTTCTGCCTCTTAGCTGACTCACGAATCTGCATTGGGATGAGTAAAGATCTGCAACTGATGCAGCCTGCATAAACCCCTCCTGATGCTGTTTTTTTTATCATCCTACACCTCTTTGACTGTATTGGAGGTTGGGCACTCACACAAATAGATTCAAGCTGTAGGTGAGGAGACATCTCATATTTCAGTAGACGGCTTGCAATATAAGACCTGTGCAGTCCAGCTTTGTAAAGCAGAAATCAGTTATAAAAATAATCCTCAGTTAGAGTAGAGCACACGGACAAAGGAGTGTAGAAAATCATTCACTCCTACGATACTGACGTATTTATTTTTTAACCTTTACACAAACTGTTAATCTTCAGTCTAGTGCACTGAATTTACACCTGGTGCTGCAGCTAACCATCATTTTCTGTATCGATTACACTCTATAATTAAACTATTTTCTGCTTAATCATTTTAGTCCACTGGTTCCCAACCTGGGGGTCCCGACCTCTCTAGAGGTCACTAAGGTTTGACACCTGGTGTAAGAAAAAATTTATAGTTAGATAGATAGATAGATAGATAGATAGATAAAGACAAGACAAGCTATATTCACAGAACCTTCACTCTGTGCTTAACAGGCTCGTCTTGCTTTAGAAAACTATTCAGCTATAACAAACAAAGAGCTGATAGAACAATGGCTGAGAGTCAGGGAGAAAAAAAGAAAAATGAATATGTGAAAAAAAGAAGCCTATAAGTATGTATGATTTTTTTTAAAAACAAACAAAAAAAACATAACCGTATAAAGACATTCCTAACAATATCAGGAAAACTCTTCTCCAATGTAATAATCACAGGAAAATAATCTGCTCAAAATTAATTCACAAACTTTCTGCAGTAATTGTTTTCACCATCTGGGCTTATTGTACAGTTTATCAGTTGTTCTGTGCTGTTGTCGTTATGCATTAAATATGATATGAAATATCCACAAAATATGTCACTTAGTCAGAGGTCATAAGTTACTCAATAAAAGGAAAGGGTCCCTTAAGGAAAATGGTTGGGAATCACTGATTTAGTCTATACAATTTAAGAAAATAATTAAAAATGCCTGTCACAGTTTTACAGAACCAAAGGTGACAAATTCAGATGTTTTTTCAAACTAACAGTCCAATTGAAAAATATATTCAATTTACAGTGATATAAAATCAGAGAAAAGCAGCAAATCCTCACGTTGGAGAAGCTGGAAGAAGCAAATGCTTTGCTTTTTTGCTTTAAAGGTGATTTAAATGAATGATTATCAAAATGGTTGCCAATTAAATTGTTTTCATTTGCTTGTATTGCATTTTGTTTTTGTGCAATTCTGTTTGCATTACAATTTAATCAAGATATTTTACTCTTTTATTTATTTACTCATATTCTCTTATTTATGACAGTTTTCTGCTTAATTTAATCTCGTTGTAAAGCACTTTGGTCAACATTTGTTGTTTTTTAATATGCTGTATGAATAAACCTGACTTGACTTGTTTTAGCTCTATTTACAAGTTTACTTTAAGATGATTAATAATATTCCAAACCAAACATGAAACACTCACTAATTATATGAAGTATTAAAAGGATATGGTAATTTGTGCAACTTGATTAAAACACAGATCAACATTTCTATAAAGAAGCAGCACTAGAAATATACAGGGTCGTATTAACTCACTCTTCTAGCCACGTCTTTGGATGCATACACATTAGTAAGCATGTACTTAGTGTGTACTCTACTTGTGTGACTTTGAGAAGAGCACTTTAAAGCGAGGAAAGGGTGTCAGTTAAAAGAGGTGCACCACTGCGGGACGGGGGGATGTGGATGGGACAGGAGTGTGTGGTGCAGTACGAGCATCCCCTCTGCTCAGATCGCTGCTCATTTGTCAGGTTGCCTGCCTGCAGACTTGAATGGTGCATTGCTGCTAAAACACAGAGAGGCAATCAGCAGTGGATCAGCTCACCTCCAGGGAGGGGTCCCAGGTGGATGAGAGCCTCTTTGGGTGATCTGCAGATGAAGGGGGTCTTTACCTCGGCACACTCCACAGAGTCAAACTGAAGTCTTGTATTGTCCGAACAGCATTATTTCACAATGAAAGACATTTTTACAGAGTAAAAAGGAGCACAGCTGGCGTATTCATCACATCCACCCTTAAGCCACAAAAAATGTTATTTTTGAGTTTGTTCTACTTGCAGTTCGCTGTCAGAAATGGACTAAACTCTCTAAAGCGCTGCATCCCCTGAGTACTGCAGGGAAACAGAAATCACAGAACAAGAAGAGCAGCTGTTACATTTTCCACTTCTACAATAAAACATTGCTTTTCCAGCGTGATTTCAATCGTCCAACTAGACTTTGCTGTTATTATTTCTGCTCATTCACACTCTGTCCTTACATATTAGCAGCACTGAGATCTCCTCCATACTGGGACACGTAGAGAAGCCGAGTGAGGTCACAGCGTTAATGGTGGCCTGGTTCTGTTGGTTGACGTGGCAGTAGACGGGTAAACCCGCAGAGCCCATCCTGCGGATCAGAGCCTGAGACAGAGCCAGGAGGTGACCGGCCCGTCTGTACTCTGGTAGGGTGTAAGCCATCCTCAGCTCACACAGCTCATCAGACAGCATCCAGGACACAGGCCGGCCCGTCTCATCCGTCACACAGTGGTTTGGCAGATGGCGGATACAGGCTCTCACGTGGTTGAGGCTCTCCTGGCTGCCTCCGTAAGGCAAGTGTGTGTCAACGAGCTCCGCGTGGGATTCGTCCAGAGTGGAAATTGGCAGCAGCAACACCTTCCTGTTCGGCAGAGAAAAATGTGAACAGAAATTATGAACATAAATCAAAGAAATGCATATCATAGTTTCTATTCTAATCATCAGCCACAAAAAATAATGGAGCTGCTGCCACGAACTGAGGTCATGAAAACATTTCAGAAACTCACTCTTGCCTGTGCCTATTCTGCAGGCTGCTGTAGATGAAGGTGTTATAACCCCCATATTCTGTGATATCAAGCCCACCGAGAGAGGCGAGCTCTTTGATGAGATGGCAGTGTGAGTTAGGAATACCTTTCAGAGACACAAAAACAAAGCGACGATTTGTTTTAATTTACCTTCATCATCATGGCTGGGAATGCATCGATGCAACTTTTTTCTTTCCTGACGCTAAAGCCCCAACTCAGAGTATCTACCAACACAGAATACCAATTGCACACAAGAGCTCCCTTTTTCCCACAATTAAAATCTGTACACCACACTGCATTAGAGCTACAACGATTCACCAATTAGATGTTCACTGTCAAATCAATCACCAACTAATTTGATAATCGATTAATTGCATCGAGTAACTAAAAAAAAACCATAATTCTCTGATTCCCTCTTCCTACATGTGTTTTTTTCCTGGTTTCTCTCCTTCTCTGTGACAGTAAAATGAATGTATTTGGGTCGTGGATCAAACAAATCATTTGAAGATGTATTCTTAAGTTTCGGGAAATGCTGATTGATATTTTTTGCCATTTTATAGATAAAATAAACGACAGATTAATCGACAATGAAAATAATCGTTAGTTGCAGCTCTGCACTGCTTAGACCTCACTGGAATTATTTTTTAAAAAGTAAAATGAGTCAATGACCTGCTGTAAGAATGTAACTCATAGCAGAGACACAAAATTGTTATAGACACTGTATTTATTGTATATCAGTTGTGATACCTGATCTGCTTAATAAGGTCAGTATCTGTACTTCAGCATATCAGATCAGTACCTCCCTAATCATGGCATGGGGCACACAAAATTACATGTTACAGAACCATCTGATTGTGAAAAAAATCACATCATGTAGTTGTTGTTTTACAATATATTATGGTATTTGCACTGATATTTAAAACCACCTGCTGTGTTGCATTATATTGACTCAATGGACAGCCTGTTCTGAGCAGCACTGCCAGATGTACAATAATTACTGTATTTATATAATAATTTTGCTCTCTGTATGATCAATAATGCCAGAAAGTGCCATAATGTTCAATAACTTGACCATTCTGTGATGCTTATAATTAGTAGTTGGTTTTAGTCCGTGCTGTCTCATTTTAATTTGTTTCCCAATATGATCAGGAAAGCAAAATTATGGATGCTGCACCATATATTCCAGCCAATCATGTTCAATGTAGGCTCTGATTAAAGCGACTTGAGAGCTTGACTGTCATTCTGGAGTTTGAACTTTTTCACTAAGATAAGCTGTGTTTAAGAAGAGTTGTTTTAAATTCACCAGTGCACCAAGTTATTTATTTATTTATAGGGAAATTTCGGTTTATTTCAACCTGTCTCCTATCGTCCTAAATTTGTTTCAAGTCACAAGTGACATAGAAATAATAGTTAGCATGTTAACTGTTAGCCTCGATACAGCCCTAGCGTCAGACCTGTTAAAACGTAAGTGAACGGGCATACTTCAAGTGCAAAGTTAGTCCACTAAACAAGCTTTTTTTTCCCACAAAGACCACCTCATATCGTTAGGATAAATGTCAGAGTACATATAGAAAACGACATGTAAACATGTTGTCTTACCTTACCAGTGTGGTGCCATGTTTGTTGTTTACCATTTAGCTCTGCTTTCCAAAGCGCAGCCGAAATATATCTCGCCAGCTCTAGATAAAGCCCAGCTGGATACTACTCCAGGTGGAGGTGTCTCGTCCTCGGTCACATCCAGACCTTGAAAATAAGGCTGCAACCGGTCCCATTCCTTGCAACAGAGGCATTCCTCTTCTGTGGGCACTGGGGTACAGCATTCACAGGTACACCACCAATCTCCAGAGCTAAATCCTTCCAGCAGCCATTCCTCCCCTCTCGTCCTCTAACGTTACCTGTTGCGCCTCTCTCTCTCTCTCCTCCTCCGTTCTTCAATTTCACAAAGCTCTTCGTCAGTGTATTTGGGCTCAAATAAATAAGGGCAGCCATCAAACTCTGCAAAATCAAATTCCTTCTCCGCCTTCCAGCTGTTGCTGCTTGTTCAGGCACGCTATGAGATCGCTGCTTGTTCTCGCGATATTTCGGCCACGCTTTGGAAAGCAGAGCTAGAGGGATAAACAAACATGGCACCACACCGGTAAGGTAATATAACACGTTTACATGTCATTTTCTATATGTTCTCTGACATTTATCCTAACGATATGAGGCGGTCTTTGTGGAAAAAAGCTTGTTTAGTGGACTGACTTTGCACTTGAAGTATGCCCGTTCACTTACGTTTTAACAGGTCTGACGCTATGGCTGTATCTAGGCTAACGGCTAACATGCTAACTATTATTTCTATGTCACTAGTCACTTGAAACAAATTTGGGATGATAGGAGACGGGTTGAAATAAACCGAAATTTCCCTTTAATCTAGCTGATGGCCTTAATTGTTTTCATGCAGAACATGAACAGGATTGCAGTCATGCTGTCTTGTAATTTAATTTTGTAACGATAGGCTATTACAGAAATTGTCAGACTGATGGACTTATGGACTCAGACCACCTTCCACCCATCATGGCTACGTCAGCTTGCTCTAAGATCAGGGTAGATTTGTGGGCATGTCAAAAAGTCTAGATATATTTTTTGTAAAAGTACACTTGTGTGCCTATTTGTTCTCCTGGTTATGACTCACATATGATAATGTTACTCAAAACACAATAATTTTAAACATCTGGTACCATAGTTAAACAATTCCCATCTGGCAACGCTGGTTCTGAGGAGAAATAAAAATGTCTGCATTTATCATTCTCAATAACACATTTATTAGTTGCAAGAGCAAATATTTTTGAAAATGTAAGTCTATTAGTGAAAAATATCACTGTGTTCCACATTTACATTAACCAGATACGTCAGGTGATATTTTACATGATTTTCAGTGTCAACAAATTCCATGAAAAGATGAAAAACAACAATTAATTGATCCTGCAAATGTGTCTGTGTACCGGTATATATCAAAGCCCAAAATATCTTACTCCTCTCTTCCTTAGAGCTCCAAACACAATTAGGGCTGGGCAATATATTGATTTATCAATATTGTGATATGAGAGTAGATATCATCTTAGATTTTGGATATTATAATACTGTAAGTTTTGTTTTCTCCTGACTTTAAAGGCTGTGTTACATTAAAGTGATGTAATTTTCTGAACTTACCAGACTGTTCTAGCTGTTCTTGCCTTTCCCTATTAGTCATTATATCCACATTACTGATGATTATCAAAAACATATGTCGCAAAGCACCGATAGTCAACCCTACAATATTATCGCAATATTGATATCAAGGATTCTTCTACCAAAATATGGTGATCCTTAATTTTCTCCATTGCCCCCAGCTCCAAACACAACAGTTCACTCATCTGAGTAAGGTTCACGAAAAACTAAAGTGACTGAGCCTTTTTTAAGATTAAAGTATATATTTGCAGACCATCTATAAACATTTAAATATTTGCCAGCAACTAACGGGGTTGGAGCAGACTGCTAGACAAGAAAAGTACATTGAAACAAACTCACGATCATTGCATCGTTGGCTCCCGTCTTTCAATACAAATGTCACGCCTTCATTCTGCCACACTACCTCTGAATATGAGTCCGCTCCTCCAGTTTACGACTCTCTCATTAAGCAGCAGACTTCGCAGAGTTTCTGGGTTCTTGGTGAAGACGGTGCAGATGTCAGGAATCATCCCGGAGATGCTGCTGCTCCTGCTGCTGCTGAAATGCTTCACAGGCAGATATAGACATCAACAGGCCACTCTGGAGGAGCCCATAAGTTATCTCTGTCCCCGTGTGCCATACCTGTTTTTGACGGTAACAAATGGCAGTAGTGAATGTAGGCCAGGAGTCAACACATATCTCCAGATGACACGGATTGTTGTGGAGGATATGCAACACTCCTCCAAGAACCTGAAACGCAGAACACAATGCAGCAGGGAAAAAGACCAAAATAACAAGCTGCCAGCCGACTGCAGATGAAACTGACACAAATAACACCAGAAACCATATTCAGTCGAGTGGAACATTTTCTATTAAACACAAAGTTGTTTTCAGCCTTACGATCACACGAAATTAATGTTTCATTTAAAGAAAAAAAAACAAAAGAGAAGCATTACAGTTATGGACTGTGGCAGCTCCCTGTGAAGGATGTTTTTCATCAAAGTCAGGTCCTTGAGTGTTTTTAAGAGGATCATTTTGTATGTTTTTTTTTGTTCAGTGTAAAGAAATGCAGCCCGGCTGTGACACTTAATATTTACAGGTGTGTTTTTACTGGTTTACAGCTTAAAGGTATCTACATACTAATGCCACAGATAAGATGAACACAAAGTCCAGAGTCTTTATTCTCTAGTCAGAGAAATATTTACTTAACCTGCACTATAAGGTGCACATGTAACTGCATTCACCTTAAAGGGACAGTTCACCCCAAAATTAGAAATTCATATTTTCCCTCTTACCTGTAGTGCTATATCAGTCCAAATTGTTTTGGTGTGAGTTACAGAGTGTTGGAGATATCAGCTGTGGAGATGTCTGCCTTTTCTCCAATATAACTGAACTAGATGGCACTCAGCTTGTGTCTTGTGTCTGTGGCAATGTCTCTTTCCAGAAATCATGACTAGGATACTGAAGATAATCCACAGACCTTATTGTGAGCAATTTCATGTAGGAACTATTTTCTTTCTACACCTGCAAATCGCAGTACTACACCTGCAATTCGCATCATTGTGCAGAAGGAAGCGTGCATCTATTCATGACAGCGTGAGATGTAAACATTAGGGGGCCGTGTCCATCAAAGTGTTTTTTTTTTCCCTTCCCTGAGGCCAGTATATTTTTTTAATTGTAAGCAAAGGGAGCAACACACATTGCTTCACTACAAACCGAAGCAGTGTGATGAGGCGCTGGACGTCTATTCTGCGCTAAATGCTGCAGGTTTGATTTTTTTTTTTTTTTGTCGTCTTTTTTATGAGTTGAAAAATGTTCAACTTTTGGAAAAATGCTGTGCTTGTCATTGTAGCTTTTTACTCAGCCATCCAATCACAGTAGAGCTTAGATCGGGCCCAAAAAATCCAGCCTGACCCCACCCGAGCCCATGCATGTTCTGTCCGAGCCCGGCCCAGTCCGTCCCTTTAACTGTAATTATGAGCCCGAGCCCGGTTTAAACCCGACATGTTTTTTTAAGGATACGAACGTGGACGTTGAAAGCTGACTCACGTCTTTCTTTCCATGGCAAGCCTTCATCATGTGCCTCTTAAGTGTCGAGGTCCCCAACTTTTTGCTGTCATATACCAGCATCGTGCTGCACTTGGTACACTCGACTAAGCCGTCACACACGTTGTCACCGTCAACAACTCACATGTGTGCGGCCAGTGGCGCCGCCAATAGCTCCTTCATGAAACTGCTCACAACCAACTCTGTGGATTATCTTGAGCAACCTGGTTATGATTTCTAGAAAGAGATATTGCTTTTGAGTTTTCCAAGAGTATTTTTATTTATTTATTATTTTGATTCTGGGATGAACTATCCCTTTAAATACAAAAAATGCTTAAGGGGAACGGAAACAAAAACATGTCACAGAACAATTTTCTTTTTATACTGTAATATAAAACAGGGATGCTTGAAATTGATATTATGAGTGTGTGAAGGCCTAATGAAGGCTGCAGTCTCCCTGAGTTAAAGCTGATCTGTACGTTATGCTTTGCTACAACACCTCTGTAGAGAGCAAACTGGCTGCTGCTGACACTGACAGCTGATGGAGCTGCTGCTCATTCGCCACAACAGAGCAGCCAGCTGTCAGAAGTTCAGCCACTCACCATAATGCCAATCCATCATAGACCCTTTTACTACTATCTCTCATACTGAGGGAGAAACTGATGAGTCCTTGCACTTTATATGTTTCACATATCGAGCTCTGCCTTTCAAAACAGGATCTTTAATATCACGATGAGTAATGTCGCGAGTGATTCTTTGATGAAACAGAAAAGAGTGTTTCCTTGTTGGTGAAATAAATGATCTGTGGAATAATGAATTCACAATTCTGAATACAGAGCAGTTTGTGTGCTTACAGACATTTCTGAACCACCAGGTTTGGCCTGTTTTGTTGTTGACAGTGTGTCTTTTTCACTCCACTTGGCCTTGGGAGGAATCTGCTCAGCTTTACAAAATGAGGTTAACAAAGAAGCACTGGCGCAGTGAAACACGCCACACACCTTCAACAAAATCAGGATCCCATCAGTCAGTCTATCTCTGTGCCAGACTGTCTGAAGTGAGCACAGACAAAAAGTTTTTGTGAAGTTAATTCATTGCTAGCTTCCACTGGCAATGTCAGGTTTCCCCTGAGAATATTCTTTATAACCACCTAATCACTCATGCACGCTGAAATTCTGTTTTATTTTACATCTCGTCAGATTTTCAGAAATAAACTCCGCTATGCTGTACGCCCAAAAGAGACGGAAAAATCTTCACAGCGCCACTTTTTAATCTACAGTTTCAAAAGACCCAGGAGTCAGTCGTCAGTCAAGGCAATTCTCCTCCTTGACTGAGGACTATTGAGAATTAGTCTGAATTGATGTGTAAACCAAAGCAAGCTGCTGAGCTTGTGAATCAATGTGTCTATTATCTTTTCCGGACAGATCAATGGAGCCGAGGAATGGGCTGTGAATGGGAAAAAAAAAAAAAAAGACGCAAACTCACCAGCCAGTGGTTAGACTCGACTCCATTATCTGCACGTCAAGACTGTCCATCCCTGATAGATAACCCCCGTTTCTTTCATTTGAGCATAACGTCCGGTTTGATACCAGCACAAAAATCAATCACTTATTTATGTAAACATTTCCTATCAACTGGGGAAAAAAAGCTAATCGTCAGGCAGTTTTCCCAGACCTTAACGCTAACCATAAACATGAGTGAGAGCCGTGTATGTACACATTCAATGAACTGCATAAGATGACTCAACTTTAAATCTCTCATATGATCTATGAGCCTTAGCACACATTTACACACTCTGCCCTTGGCCGGGCTAACCAGGGAGAATATTAAGAAGAGTGCGCAGCCAGAGGCGATGAGGTGACAGTAGCCAGGTAAAGCATAGGGAGGTAATCTAATAGGACATGTAAAAGGGCCCCTCCTCATGGCTTATTCATCACAGGGGATGCCATTACTGAGAACGGCGTTGGCTATGTGAGGGATATGCTGGCGGGGGCATTTTCCCCGGTGTCACAGAGTACAGAGGAGAGGACAGATGCTGCAAGGCTCGGCAGACTGAGGCATGCAGATCGTACATGCAGGGAGAGATGTTTCGCTCTCAGCTGATGGATAATTTACATGATGCATACCTATGATTCACACTGACACTGACGGATATGGACAGCTTCGTTTAACTGATCCCCAGTAGTCAGAGATGTTCCATTATGTGAGTTTTGCTGATTCAGCAATCTGACCCAGCAGTGGTGTCTTTTATAAGGGCAGAGGTACAAGCTAATGGGGGGGGGGGGGGCTTGATATGATACACAAACTTTAATGTGCTTAAAACAGGTAAGCACACACCTTGTCTTGATGGCTTCAGGGTTAATATGCAGTTACTCATTTTGCACCAGAGGACAAAAAACAATCATCGGGTTCAAGTGAGGGAACAAAGTCATCGGTAAAAAAAATAAAAGCATGGCTCCTGCAGTGAAAGCAGAGAGAGCTGCACTGCTGCAGAGACTGGCCAAGACGCTGATGCCTAAAATGCACAGGATTTATAATGGAGCCACCATTACCCATCCGAAAGCCCATGCAGCGCACCGCAAAACGTCATCACGAAAAGCGGGGGACGTGTAGCACCAAGTGCGTTTTTTGTGTGAAGTAAAGACATTGCAGAAAGAGAAGTTCAACCTTATTGGCTGACTAAATGATGGATGATCTCACTCTCGCAGAGTTGTGCAACGTGCAAAAGACAAATTCCGTTGGTCAAGACATTTCTATATTTTAGCGCACTGCAGAATTGCACCAGTAGAGAAGTGCACCTTGGGTAATGAAAGGCAGGTAATAGGGATTGCAGATTAAGGACGTTTCACTTTACTGAAGGAGGTTTTGCTCCTTTGGGAATTGTGAAAGTTTGAGCCTGTGTTGAGAAAGCAGCTTTCAAATAGCGCCATTCAATGACTGATCGCATGATTAATGCTCATTTGTCAAAAAGCTGTGGTGACCTGTGTGCAGAAATCCTGTGGTGTGTTTCATGTTTCGTGCTTTTTTGACATACGTTGCTAAAATGTGATTCTTAATGATTTCTTATGGGTAAAATAAATTTACCACTTTTTCTTTTTACTGTATCACAGGTGACGATTATTCTGATTTTAAAACGGTGACCATGTCTGTGATTTCCTTAATTTAGCCTGACGCTGTGTAACACTCTCTGATCTTACAGGTACATGTTTTTAAATTAAATTGTCTTAAATACATTTTTTTTTGCAACTCATACCAGCAGAAACCCTTTCAGGCATCATTTTCAGAGGAAATTACATTTCAGAGATATTGTGACAAGTTTCAAAGTGCACCAGAGGAGATGGCCTCTCTGTGGAGCAAACTGTTCCTCACTAAGGTTTGAGCACACTCATATCTCAAAGCAGCTTTTGCTGTAGTGAGAAAATGAATAAAAGGGGATGGAGAGTTATGTGTGCGTGGAGGGGGTCTCTCTTGTGAGGAGTCCTTTACATTGATGATTCTCGCGGGTGTTGGTGGGGGGTGGGGGTGGGGGTGTTGCAGAGGAGGACAGAGAGGAGAGGAGGGCAGAATAAGGATGTGCACACACACTGACCCTGGAGGTTGCGTTCCCCTTTAAAAGTCCCATCCCACTCAGATACGCAGAGCTCATGCAGGATCTGCTGCGGCAGTGGGGGAACACTGCTGAGCTGTGCAGTTTATGCTGCCAGCAAGCGTGCAAAGAAGAGGAGGGGGAGCGAGCGCGTACAGGAGGAGGAGGAGGAGTGAGGGAGAGAGAGAGTGCAAACAATGTCATTCTGTTCAGGAGGCAATGCTGCAGTCAACTTTGCCGCGCCATGAAAGCACATCACCAGCAACCAAGAGGCTCAGAGTGAGTGCAGAGAAGTTTTCCTCCTCTCCGCCCCGTGAACGATGCCGTCCGAGACTCATCTGTAGGTAAACACTTATTTCCTCTCTGGTCTTATTCACCTTTTATGTTGCCTCCTTATGTCTTTGCATAGGATGCTGTACTTCTTAAATCAGCCTTAGAAGACTTGGTATACGTATGTCGGTGTGCATGCCTGCAGTGTTGGAGCTCCCGGCTGCTTCTGTCTCATCAGTGTCAGCCTCCTCTGCACCAGTAATAACCAGGCAGTAGCCAGCCAGACAGCCAGTCAGTTAGCAGTCAGGCTCCACTGCTCCCTCATCCATGTTTAACACATGGTACAGGCTGGAAATAGCAGCCGGCGTGTCAGATAGCGGCTGGTGGAGAAGACTCTGCATTTGACACAAGGACAAAAAGACTAACCAGGATGCAAAGAGTTCCCTCCACTAGAGGGGACTTTCATCTTTGCTGATTTAGCTTTCAGGAGAGTGCAGACAGACACAGCTCTCTACTTTTCTCTGGTAGTTGTGGGTTTATATTAAGCAGCATGTGCTACCTGTGAATATGATGCTGCACACCGGTGAGAAGGATCTATTGTGTCAGTGCTCTGAGGATGTCAGTGAGTGCTGGAAATGGGGGGAGGATGAGAATGAGGCTACAGTGGCCTGCATGGGACAGGGGAGCTGTGGTGCAGTCATGAAGTTGTGCTCTAGCTACTAGGACTTCTCAGCCATCCTAAAAGTGAATACCAAGGCAGGGTGCAGCTCTTTATGATTCTTTTTGGGAGTTTAACGCAAACTGTGTGAGAAAAAGTAGTGTGGTGTTTGTGCAATCGTTGTGATATGCTTTTGTCTGTCTCTTGGATAAAAGCAGGAACAAAAAGATCTCTCAGAGCAGAGATACGCGTACACTTGGTGATATCTCTGCAGCAGCAGTATCTCAGCAACTCTCTTGCTCTAAAAGTCGATGTTGCTACTTTTGTCTTCCATGCCATATTGCACTGTCTACGCTCAACCGCGAGCCTTTTCAAAGGCCATGTAAAAATAGTTTGTGGGCGAAAACGCTTCATAAAAAAGTGAGTCAGTGTTCAAAATGTGCTCTGGAACCTGTCTGGGAGGTCTGGATGATGGATCCCGCCAGGTCAGCTCGCCTGTATGCAGGAACGGTCAGCTCTGAGTTCACCTCAGGTAACTGTGCTAATACCTTGAAAAAGGCGGCCCTGCGTCGTCAGCTTTGTGAGGCAGAAGTCCAAAGCATCTCTCTGGCCTTTGGATTTCTCCCCACTGCAGGCAGGCAAGCGAACGCGAGGGAACAGAGTGATTGCAAACTGTACATCAGGTCCGCGCCACATCCGGAGCCTGACATCATCTTGGAACATCTGCAGTTCTCCTGCTCACACTTTCACTGAGGGTGGGTGCTGCACTGCCAGCAAAGGAAATTGCCGCACTCACCTGATGTTCCTTGCACCTCACTTCTGCCCTCCCCCCACCTCCCACCCGCTCTCCTCCTCTTCCCTCCTCCTTCCTCATCTCCAATTTCTCTACTGTAGTCTCTCTCAGAGGTACAGTTGCCCAGCACAGCGCCTCACCGGCATGCTTTGCACCTCTGTGATTCTGCTGCCCCCCCACCCCTCCTTCTCCTCCTCCTCCTTTCTCCTCTACTCACTCCCCCCTCCTCCCCCTCTCCCCTGCTGAAAAAGTATGCAGCACATGCTCTCACCATCCTCCTTGAGCAATTTGCCTGAGTGAATAGAGAGAGGAGAGAGATAGAAAAAAAAAGCAAGAGCCAGTGAGCCAGCAGCAGAGCAGCAATCCTGCAGTGTCCTGCAGCAGCTGAGTTCCTGCAGTGCTGGCCTCTAATAGCACACATGCACACACATGCACACACACACACACACACACACACACACACACACTTACACACACAAACACAAGGATGCACATCCTTCTCTCTCAGACACAGACAGTCCTCCAGCCACGTGACACAGTGGTGGTAAATGTGAGGGAGAGCAGGCCGTCTCACTCTGGACCGGACTAAGCTGAGTTTAGAGACAGAGGAGAAAGAAAGAAACACACACACACACACACACACACACACACACACACACACGCGCACACACACACACAGAGCTCATGGAGCTCCACAGGGAGGCAATGGTGAGATTAGCCGGTTACCCCCCCTCCCACCCCCCGATGGTGCATTGTCCCGTTCCAGCACTCCAGTTCCGATGATGTAATCAATGCAGCAAGCTTTGAACTTGCTGGGCTAGGGGCTCCTTCGCCCCCCCAACTCAGCCCCCTCACAACTTGCACAGATGCAAGTGTGAGGCCTGAGCTGCAGTCTATGTCCCAGATTGGAAGATTAATAAATTACACTTTTACATGATGATTTAGCTATTAAAGTGCGGAAAAATAATTTCCTGTGAGTGGGCTAGCTCAACGACTGTCCATATTTCACTCCCGTGCAAACAGATCATCAGCTCGTGTTTCCATAAATTAAGAACCAACTCAGTTGGTGAAACTACTGCTGGCACTTTGTCAAGACGCTGCTGTGCAGTGCTGTGCCGCATCACCACTTCTAATAAATTAAAGCAACTATCTGCAGGCAAAGACGCCTCCTCTGCTCTTTTACAAAGTTGTGCAGCTTCTCTAGATGCTGTCAGTGGGGAAAAAGACAAACCTCCAAGCGGCAGCGAAGTGCTTTGAGTTCTTTCTGGGCGTAACATCATAGTGACTTTGCTCTTTCATTGATAAGGTCATCAGTCTGTTGACGGGCTGCAGTGGAGAGCAGCACCAGTGATGTACAGTACAGTGCTTTAGACATGCTCAGGAAGCCAGATTGAGACCATATTGTAGCAGGTGAGTTTTGCTGAGCTGGTTCCTGCCGCTGCACCCAGAATCTGCCTAGTGATCAACTTCCACTACAGCAGTGATGAACTGGCATCACCCCTCCTCTAGTAAAAAAAAAAAAAAAAAAAAAAACCACTTGCATCAGAGCAGCTCTGAATAATTAGCACTCATGGATGGTGATGATTCTGCACATTTAATACAATTAAATGTGTCAGTAGCTAAATAGACTGAATATACATTTGTATATATCTCTGTGCTGGATCACGTATGGGATTCTTACTAGGCTGCATCAGTAAGTTGCTTTTAAATTCATATTTGACATGAAACATCACAGATCCAGGAAAATATTAATATTTCACAGGTTTTCCATATCTTTGCTAATGCATTCCCTAAGATTCTCACAGTCATGTAATTCATACTGATGGTCTTCAGCTGTAATTGATGTGACCTACTGTGGGTTACTGTGTAAAATGATTTAATGAATCAGCAGCTTTCATTAGTATGCTGTGCTGGTGTCCACTTTCAGCTTCTGTAAACTGCTCATTCTGCCGTGGTAAAGAGAAAACAGGACGACTTTCTAATAAAACTATCAATGGGAAAAAAGGGTAGCTGATTTTAAGATATTAATTTTACTTGCATCCATTCAGCTTCTACCAAAGAAGACTGAGGTTTTTTGTGTTAGCCAGGAAAGACAGACAGCACTGAGAAGTGCCTCCACCCGCTGGGCCGAGAGGGTGAAGAGAGAAAGAAGTCACTGCCTGCAGGAAAACTGTACTTCTTTATGATCTATGACATAGCAAAGATGATCTGACAAGTCAGTCCAACTCAAAAGTGCTCTTCTCTTTAAAACTTTTTGCCTCAAATCATCTCTGCTTTTGTAAAGAAATCTTCATGTCACACAGAGAGTCAATCTTAATGTACCTTTAAATAATAACTCCTTCATGTGAAGTGCTCAAAGTAAAAGCTGTGTGTGCTAGCCAATTGAAGCAGCAGGCTGAGTCATGCTGGGTTTTTTTTTTCTGGGTTTCCCCCCTCTCTGATCCTCTGCTCCTCCCCCTCTGGTCTAGGAGCAGGCTCATACACCCGGTCAGGCTGTTGGTGGCGTGTTGGAACATGCCTTGACTTGTTGTGCAGCCTGAGTGAAGCAGAGAGAGGGAGAGAGGCTCCTGGTCAACAGTTTGCCAGTGTGAAGTGACCCACACAATGAGCTGCTGCACCCGTGGACACACTCCTGTTGATGTCAACACCAGAGTGCATTCCCTGAGGACGAGCGAGGATGAAGGAGCGCCACTGCTGCCGTAGCTGCTTGGTGGTGAGTGTCAAAACTATGTGTGAATAAAAGCCTCTGACATATAATATTGCAAGTGAGCAGTTCTGTGAGTGTCTAGGTTAATTGTTATTGCAGAGCGGAGCACAGCGCTCCTTTACTTTGAGTAAAAACTTCAGAAACACTAATTAGTATGGGGACATCAAAATATGCTGAAATGAGGCCTTCAGATCTGCTTAATAAGGTCTGTTAGTTGATTGAAGTATAAATGAGAAAATGTTAATTTGAAGTGTGCAGCTCTAAGTGCTGGAGGCGTCCAAAGCCGAGTCTTGATGCTAACATGATGCCATGGTAACTATACAAAAGGTAACTGACTGCAGAGAACCGTGATACGCCCATACACACAGTTAGCAATCACACAGTGGCACACTAACCTCTGCACACACAGAGCACCACCAGTGACCCTTTCCCAAGTCCCCGGGGAGTCCACGATCATTGTCCGACCATAGTTTGATCCTCACAGGGAAGGACAGCTGTTTTTGTTGTTGTTTTCTCCTCTGTTCAGCCAGTCCACATCAGGACACCCAGCAGGCTGCCTCTCCTTCCTGAAAAGCAAAGACCAAAGAGATAAAGAGTTCAGAGTTTCTCATAACTGATTAGTATCTGGTTAAATACAGTCAGCACGATTACACATACTGTACACAGAAAGGCAGATAAAGACAACCTTACTCTGCTGTTTGTCACACTGATTAGCTCTGCAGTAAAGTCTCATATATGCCTGTTAAAACTCAAATACATTAATCATCCAAGTGACTTGAATGATAATCATTTAGTGTCTTGTGTACTATGATCTGTGTATTTTACATGTGTGTCGTCAAGCCTGCAGATAGTTACTGGGGCAACTCTGTTTTCTGGTAACCAGGGGTAGTGCGCACAGTAGGTAAGACTCAAAACCGCTGAATTATTAACACACTGCAGTTTGACATACAATACTGATAAGTGAATACTTACCGATTCTCTCCCCAAAAAATGTTCAAAAACTTTCAAACAAAGGGTAGAAAATAAACATCTTACTTCTGATCATTTTCTATCGACTTAAAATGCCTCAAGCGGTGGTTTTGAATTTTTAAATTTAAATTAAAATATCTAAAAAGCTAGATCAATACTTGTTACTACATCAGCCTTAGGGGAGGCTAAGCTCCAGCACCAGGCGTACAGTCATAGCGCGTGTCAGTGTAGCATTGTTCAGAAACATGGCTCTACTGTAAATACTGGTGTCATTGTTAGCCATAAGATTATAAGTTTGTGGAACGGGACTAGAGCAGGGAAGCATGACTGTTTGAGCGTCGTTAGGTGACACTGGAACAACCGAGAAATGCACAGCAGAGAGGGAGGAGGTGAGGTGCAGTGCAGAGGGGTGGTGTTGGGTGGCTGGGTGAGTGTTTTTCAGTGTCTGAGGCCTGACAGCAGAGAGACACAGCATGCACAGGAAGTGTAGATGAGTCTGGGGTTGGGGTATGTAATATAGTGTGTGTATGTGTTTCTTTTCTGGCAATGTGACGATAAATGTACCGTGTTATTGAAGAGAAGTGTTGCCTGTAAGGAGTGTATCATGCGAGAGTTCCATGGTTACTTTAACAAATGCCAGTCGAAAGCAGACACTGCATTTTGTGGACTATTACACTGACACTGTAGATGTGACACCTCTAATGCTCTAATACTAACAAATTGACTAATATTGACTCGTAATAAATAAATAAATAAATATGTGTAAAAAATGAAAGAAAATAAACATTCGAAGCACTGCATTTCTGCATGAGTGTGATGAGTGTGGCACCCCTTTGGTTAAAACTCTGACAGTGTGTCAAGTCAGTACCATTACCAAAATGCCATTTTGTTCGAAATCATTCTCTAACAGATCGCCTATCATCAAACCAAATAAGTCAAACTTACTGACACTTTGCACTCTTGTTTTTCAGGTCATCTTAAAGCTGGAGCTGGCACCTTTAATGAAATTACATTTGTCGTATTTGCTGAAACTGTCATTATAGTATCTACGCAGCAGTGCATCAGATTGGTGATTTGTGAAAAACAAAAATGATATTCTCTACCTCGTCATATTTCTCATAATGGCATTACTGCACATGAACAAAAACAATCAATCAGAGCGGAGGAGTCTCTGAAGCAGCTGTCAATCATGTCAATCATTCTGTGAACTGAAGTCAAACTGTCAAACTCAGCAACCCTGATCAAATAGGAATCATGATTTTGTTACTGCATTGCCTATTTCTCACCTCATATGTTTTTAGAAACATGTTTTAGTGTACTGTTTGGCTGTAAAATAAAAAAGCTGGTCTGGTGGGCGGTGCTTGGTGTGCTGCTCCAATATTTCCAACATGGCAGCTGGATCACATACAGTACACAAACAAATATGTTTAGAAAAACATTTGAGGAAATATATTAAAGGTGGGCAATGCAGTTACAAAATATGAATTCATATTTGATCAGCGCTGCTCGTTTGACAGTTTGACTGGTTCATGAGCCGTGATTGACATGACTGACAGCTGCGTTATAGACCCCTGGTATTTGACTGGTTGTTTTTGGTGCACCGCGGTCGATCCGAGCAAATACCATTAGAAGCAAACGAAAGAGGAGAAACATGATTTTTTTTCACAGACCATCTGTCTCATATAATAATGTGTTGACAGGATGAGCAAATATGACATGATGTTATTTCATAAAAGTTACCAACTGTTGCTGCTGTTAATGCAAAAATATTTATTTGTAAAATAACATTAAATTACTGAAATATTATTAGTGAACAAAACTATGATTCAGATTGAGGGGAAATGAATTATCTGATTAAAGTAAGTAAAGGGGTCAAATATAACTTCACATTATCAAATTCATCAGCCTTTATTGTGTTAAAACAATTGGTCGATTGACAGAACATGAATCTGCAGCTATTCTGGTTGTCAATAAACCATTCAAGTAATTTTTCAAGTAAATACATTTCCTTATTACACATTTTCTGTTGCAAAGATTTTCATTCATTTTATTCAACGGTAAACTGTATATTTATCTGTTGATCAGACAAAACAAGATGTTTGACCTTGGATTTAAGGAAAGGCGATCAATCATTTATTTGAGAAAATAATTGGCAGATTAATTAAATTAAATATTAGTAGCAGCCATAACCACATTGAGCTCTCAATTATATGTGCACCAGTATCCTGCTTCTGCATCATTGCAGTTTAACTATGTGATAAATATTGCCTATTTTAGGACATATATGTAATAAATTGCAAGCTATTTGTATGTTACCGTAATATCCATATTTAAGCCCATACCTACTCATATCACTATAACCAAAAAGAACAGTCTAAATTATGGTGTATTTAACATGACTTAAAACCTGTCAAACCTGAAAAGCTAAATTAATTCATTCAGTATTCCTCCACCCCTCGCACCAATATTTGTGAACAATTTCCCACTACCTTATTGTCTTTTTTTTGTTTGTCCGATTTTACCGAAATAGGAAGCCACCATTCTGTCAGGGAAGCTGAACCCAGCCTGAGGCCTGAAACATATTTGTGGACAGGTTTGTGAGTCGAGGCGCGTTGCTGCTCCTGCTGCTGCTGTTTGCTGTGTGATGCAGCGAGGCAGCCAGTCATTCATTTCGCAAGCAGGGTGTTGTTTTCACTGGCATTCCTCAATCCTGTATTAGGGATTACATCAAGCCCTGAGCAGCAAAGAATTCCTGTCATCATGTGTTCAGTGAAGGCAGCGCCTGGCTCGGCACACAAAGGGACACAGATGCAGCCGTTTGGCAAACTAAAAGCAGGTCAAGAAGAGGGGTTTCTGTGTTTGTCGGTGCGCATCACCTGTGTCTGTGCGTGTGAGATGGGGGCAGGCAAATAAATATTTAGTGTTAGTATCAGCATCAGAGCATCACAAACATTTTTCTTGGAAGTATCTAATGTTTTTCTTCTGCATTGGATAAGGTCAAGATGTTCCAACCAGCCATCGGGCAAGGAATTTCCAGTTATACAACCAAAAATGCGTCATAAAATGCACCAAGAGCAGACATGTAGAGCTACAAATAGCCTTGCTGCGGACAGTGAAGATACTCAATAGAGGACGTTTGTCCAACTGTACGTCATCTAAACATCCCTCCTGACACCTCTCTATCTCCTCCATAATTCCCTCTGTTCCTTCATTTGCTAGTGACTGCAGATTGCTCTCTGGTTTCCATGTTGTCCTGTCAGCAAAGCAGAGTCCACAGGGAGAGGACAGTATGGAGTGGTCAGCCGGCCCAAAATAGCACTGCAGCGAGCAAACGCAACTGATAGCAAGGGGGATTTTAGTCCCTAACGTACATAAACACACGGGCACATGCATATTGTGGTACTCGTGTGAACAGATAGCCACACACAGATAGATGACAGCTAAGTCAAACAGAGCTTTTTGTTGCAAAATCATGAGTCATGGTAAGTCTATTCTTAGTTCGGGGGTGTTTGTGTTTGCCCAAGTTGTGTGCACTTAAAGTGATGCTGCATAAAAGGCTAGAGGAGTATCAGGAATCTGTTTGGGAACATGCTTTGGGTCACTCTGGGCAGCCGAGCGTAGACTTATCAATGCAGTTATATAAAACTGAGCTAGGCCTGGGAGGGTGCCGCCTTTTTAAATCTGAATTCAAGATTCCTAAAAAGACACATTTATTTTATTTTACATCACAATTTATAAGGTTATTAAATGGACCAATTCTTACTCAATTATTATCTCCTACTTTTCTTATAGAGCTTCCGGCTGCTGGCATAAGACCACACCATCTCGGGGGGCTCTTAGTGTGAGGCTGTTGCCTTCCAACCACCATCGCCAGGAAGCCAGGCATGAAAAGTGTGACCGTCCCCATAGTGCCAGACGCACAGGTGGAAGTGTATGGCAAATACCACTCAAGATCCTGCTGGGGGAGAGGCAGACGGAGGGACACACACTTGGACGTGGCTGCTGTGGGTGTTTCTCTGGCAGTGTCTTAGCTGGTTGTTGTGAGGAGTGAGAACGAAGCAATCAGCAAGTATACTGCCGCAGAAATTCTTCGCAATAAGAGGCCCTGGGATCACAGCCGTCACGAGAGGAAGGAAAAAGCCCGTATCAGCACTGTAGCAAACACGGATCCTGCTGCTACTGTAAGTTTTTACACGTGTGCTGACACTGTAGAAATTAACCAGAGCTGAGGACCTGATACAGAATTATCTGAAGATAGATCACCTGAGCGCATGGCCTTTTTGTTAACAGCCTCTACAATATTTACAATTGGATCAGAGCATCAAACTTCTTCACTGTGCTGTACTTTTATTGTCCTCTGCTGCCATCTTGTGACTGAACGCAACCTCCCAGCATGCTTTTGTTCTATAACACTGCAGCAATTTCCAAACCCTACAGGGTTTTTTTTTTCAATGACACAGTCTAAAATCCTTTTCATTCAGAAAATATGGCTCAGCTTTCTATGACTTCAGATTCCTTATTTTTTTTGTTGCAAATGCATGTTGATTTGTCACCAAATTCAATTTTGCTTCATGAGTTTTGAGCACATTTTCTATGGTTGATCCTTAATTTTTCAGTTGCAGCATATTAATTTCTTCAAGTATGTCTGTAAAAAAAAGGGTAAATAAAAGTTACATAAAGACTGATTTATTAACTTGCCGTGTTTGTTTTCACAGTACACAAGCATTTTGTAATTATGGAAAAGTTGTTTTTCATAAACCACTTTGCACTGTGTGAAAGCAGCACTTTGAGACCCTTGAAAAAATTTGCCATGCAAACACAGTTGACCTAATGAGTGCAGAGGAGGCAGAATGGCCTGGATGCCAGGTGCACACTAATTTAGGTTTTCACAAACACACACACACACACACACACACACACACACACACACACACAGAGCAAACGCAGATGCAGCTGGATGTATAGTGTGCTCCTGATTAAAGATGCAAAATGCTTTTGTCTACAGAATCTTTAGTTAATTTATTGTCGACACTTGACGGAAAACGTTGTGTATTTCTCTCATGTTTGATTCTGATGATAATGCAGATGTGTTTGCTGCAGACTGCAGGGAAAAGACAACGCGCCACTGCATTGCTGCAAACACAAAAAGGAGTTGCAGTTTTTTCAGGGCTGCAGCAATGCAGAAGCAGTAAAATCCTGCTCTCACACAAGGTCGCTGCTTTATGGCTCTGAATCTTTCTACACTTCAAATCTTTGGTAAATTACAAGGCCACCAAAGAATTAACACCTGCTCGACACAAAGCGCCGCAGACATGACTCATTACTCAAAAATGTCTCAAATGTGTGCTTTATTATGGGGGGGCTGTGATCCTAATGAACCGCTTAATAACTAAGACATTTACTTTGAGGTAAAAGGTGACCACCAACAGCACATTTTAATTAAATTTCTATTTTAATTTCATTTAAATAAGCCTTTTACTGCCCAGAATGCAGAGACCGTTTCCGTTCACTGCAGGTGACAGTCTCAGGTTCTCCTATGGTAGAAAGCTTACATATTGGTTGTGTAATGCAATGTGTCACTGTGGACTGCCTTTAACGAATTAAAAATGTGCTTCATCTGCATTGTTTAAATTCAGTGTTTCAGATTCATTCAGTTCAGTTAGCAATATAAAAAAGCCTGGGGAATATTGGCAAAATTTATATTAATGTTCTGTGGAATACCTTCATAATAATCAGTGCTGAAATGATTAGTCAATTCACTGATTATTCAACAACAGAAAATGAATTGTCAACAATTTTGAAATCTGATATATTTTGATAATCCATTATTCACTAATTAAAAAAAATCACTCACTGCCTCCAGGTCCTCAAACTGGAGGGTTTGCTGCTTTTTCTGATTTATAGAAACACCTCAGATTTTGCTGTACTGGTCAGACAAAGCAAGAAATTTTAAGACATTACCTCGGACTCTCATAATTTATGACAGGCATTTTTCTGTCACTGATTTATTTTATTGAGCATGCAATTAATCCTGCTAACTCCCCGACCGAAGTTAAAGATTTATTGATGAGTTGCAGTCCAAATGACATTTTGGGAATGACTATCGATGCATTTATGTATTTACACACAAGAACAGACATTGGAAATAAACAATCTCTTTGCAGCTTACAATTCTGTTGGTAGGATTTACTGAATAAAGTAATATTAATATTTTTTAAATGTATTTATAAAGTCAAGCCTTGCACAAATGTGATTTCAAGCAATTCTTAAATATTTTTCTGTCTTAGCTTATCTTACTTTATGTTTTTATGCACTCTTTTCTATTTTTACTGTTGTAAGTTAATTATTTTATATGACTGTTATTATCCTGTGCTTTGTAAAGCACTTTACTGTATTGGCAAGCCTTTATGTGGAGTGAAACAGTTGTTATAAAGGTTAACAGGCACTTTTTGTTCATTTTAAATGTGAAAATAAAATCAAATAAAATCAGATGCAATATTGTATATATGACTGCTAAATAGCATGGTCAGTGCTCTGTGTTTAGCATGCTTGGATTGAGGGTTTTTTTCTGTATAAATCAGTCCTGGAATGGAAAAATTGTAAGTTGTCATCTGTTTTAATGTGACAAACTTGTCATAGCTTTACCCGGCGTCAGACAAGTAAGCATCAGAGCCACAAATAGACCTTTATGAGTCTGCCCATATGCTCACTTCTGCTTTTGGTTCCGGTTAGTGCAGCAGCACGCGTAGAGAGGAGGCGGGGAGGGAGGGGTTAAACACAGCAGCAAAAGTTTGTTTGGCTGCCTCAAAAGCAATGGACGAAGTTGGTTAAATCACACAGCTCCTCTCGCCTGAGTTTAAGGGAGAATAACGCGGAGGGACTATGGTGAAGAATAAAATGTACAACAGGATAGACTAGTGCCTTTCGGGGGAGTGTTTACACACACGGTTTCACGATGGCAGATGGGAATCGGACGGTTGTGTACTTGTCTGAGCAGGTGATCGTGTTGTGCTCGTGCGCGCTGTCGTTTCTGGGCTCCTCGCTCATCATCATCACCTACATTATCTGGTCGGATCTGAGGACGACTCCGAGGAGGCTGCTGGTGTACCTCTCGGTGTCTGACTGGCTGTCCGCCGTCTCCTACGCCGTCGGGGTCTGGAGTGTTTTCCACACCGACTCGCTGGAGTGCGTCGCGCAGGGAGCCATATCCACTTTCGCCAACACCAGCTCCTTTTTCTGGACCGTGGCCATCGCTGTTTACCTGTACGTGTTCATCGTCAGGTCCAGCCAGAGGGTCGCCGACAGCCTGGTGTTGTTTTTCCATCTTGTGAGGTGAGTTCTTGGGCTGGCTGTCCGTGTATTTCTGGCTGCCAAGCTAACTGTAAGTGAATTCTAAGCTAACCGTTAGACACGTAAAGTTAGTGTAGCCGAACCTGTATCCTGAGGCATCTTGGGATATCAACCTGGTGACGAAGACAGCACGCTCGACTAATTTAGGATAGCAAAATCAAATAAAGTTTGCCACCAGCTTCCTTCGACTTCAAGTACACAAACTAGTCTAGTTTACTGGTAGAAAAAAATAAGACTAAACACAAGTCTACAAAGTTAGCTTAGCTACTCTGAGCGGCGCTAAGAGCTATGTTTCCATGGTAACACTTTCCAACAGGCGTTCTACTCCACCACACGGGCTCGTCGCGGTTTTCCTGATTAACTTAACTAGCGAATTATTGGATCTGTCATCCTGGGTTTATTGTTCAGGCTTCGTAAACTGAAGTATGATATAATGACACACAAACTAATTTGTTCTTGGGAGGTTAACCTGATTTTAAAGGGGAACACCACCTAAATTAGGAGCTCCAACATGTTATTTCCATGACCTAGCAAAGTTTTAACAACAGTATTTCTCAACTCAAATGTATTTATAAAGCATATTTAAAACAACTCAGGTTGACCAAAGTGCTGTATAAAAATAATAAAATGCTAAAAAAAAAAAAAAAAAAAAAAAAAAAAAAGCCTATACATGACCAGGGAAAATCACATCACTCAAATGCTAATAAGTAGGTTTTGAGTCTGGACTTGAACAGTCAATGGTAGGGGGGGTGCTGTTCCACAGTCTGGGGGCAGGCAGCAAAGGCACCATCACCCCTGAGCTTGAGTCTAGCGCATGGGACAGCCAGGAGCCCCAGGGGTTAGAAGGTCTGCAATGTAGTACAGGGCCAGACTATTAAGGGCTTTGTACACAAACCGGGGAGCCTTATATTTGTTAACATGAGCTACTCTTTCTCAAAGCCAGAAACCAGAGAAGTAAGTAAATTTGTGATGTCATCATGTATAAAGTCTGGAGCTGTTCCATAGACGATAAATGGGGGCCTGACTTTGTGGACACACAGATGCTTGTTTTCTTTTTTAACACCCAAATGAGCTTTATTTTGTTGTAGTGTTCTAGTTTCTGAGACAGAAAATGTCCCCACATACTCAGAACATTCCCCCGTGTGCGTCCAATTCATTGTCTGTGGAGCAGCGCCAGACTTTATGTTTAATGACATCACAAATTTGAATTTAAGCACTGTAGTTTTATGGGATTGACAGAGAGCTGTTAACTGTCACTAATATTTTCAGACTGTCTTAGACCACAGGAATAAATAACATGTAGGAATTTTGAAAATGGGCGTAGTTCCTATTTAAGCTATAGTAGTTCTTTTTTTTTAGGCTCCATTGCTGAGCAGATCAACTGTTACCACATTAACCAGATACTACAAAGCTCCACCCCAGGTTTTTCTCTACTATGGCAATAAGTCAGACAAAAGATATGAATGATATTTGAATTGTATTCCCACTCTTGTCCATAATTGCTAAAAAACCTACATTGTCTAAACTAGGCTTGAAGAAGCATGTTAGCTCTGCGTTGCCTTTGTAAAATGGCCTAAACCTTTTTTTCCCCCTATAAAACAAGGCAAGTTCATTTGCACGGCACCTTTTACGGCTTTGTATAAGACATAAAATTACATTATGACAAGTTATAAAACAACACAGGGCAGTAGGGGAATACATATGATTTTATTTCAAAACAGTAAAATGAAACTGGGGAGAAAATAAGCTAAAATTGAATAAAGCAGAATAAACAGGAAACTGAAAATTATGGTGCATAGAAATTGTCTGCTGTTTTTCTGCTGGAGGTGCGTTCCTTTCTGGGATACATTCTGGAATATGTATGATTAATATTTATTAAGGTTTTCATCATGTTTGCTCTTGAATTTGTTGTAGTGTTTACAGGATTTCTTTAAGAGAAAATAAGTTTTGAAATAACAAAATGGGAAAATTAACTCAATTTAAATCACCACTAAGGCTTTTAAAGGCACAGAAATGTAGACGTTAACAATATAGGTTCATATTTAGTTTGTTTTTTGTCACATTTAAACAGATTGAATTGCAAAAATTATTAGATTTGATCACTGGAACCATGCATTCATTATGTTTATGTATAATTACCACCCAGTACTGAGCTGACTGGTTATATCATGCACGTCTTTTAGGCACTCCAACTTCAGAAACAGTTAAATATCACAGCCGCACAGCTCTTTACAACTGGATTTGACAGGATAAAAACCTCATCAAACGAGGTCCTCTTGTTTTATAAGCATCTATTTGAAGGTTGTTAACAAGTTTAGCAGACCACTTGTTTTATTATGAGCTGGACTTCAATTTGAATGCTCTGAATCGGCACATATGTTTCATCCTTTGTGTCAGATTTCCTTCTGCACGTTAATGAGCTGTCCATGATGATTGTGGAGATGTAGGGAGGGAGTTGATTCACTGTGGTGTAGCGCTGTATAATTGATCTATTTTTGGACACAAGAACATTTTCACCCCTGGGTACGCCTCAGCAGTGTCTGTGGTTGTCATTCTAATTTTGTTTCTGTGAATTCTCAAATGCTCCATTGAATTGAAGATCACACAGCAGAGCCATTCATCCAGGCTTGTATATATAACACACACACACACACACACACACACACACACACACACTCATAAGGCCTTGAGCATTGTGTATTTATAGTGATCAGCCATGTATTGCCATGAAAGTATATTCTTTTAAATTGGTGTTGTAGGAGAAAAGATAACGCTTCAGGGGAAAACCTCGTGTCCAAAAGTGCTGAAATCATTTTGTGGTTTTATGATGTACTAAGCTAATGCAACACAACTGCTATGACTCCGCAGTGCAGCATGCACAAGCCTTAAGCACAAGATAATCTCTCACATGGTGTCACATGTCTCTGCAACATTTGTGGATATTGAACTAACCAAACATCTACGTACAAATGTTTAAAGATAGGAAGTTGACCTTTGAGGAAGTTGCGTTTGATCCTCTCTAAAACTCTCTGCTTTGTGGTCCAGCTGGGGCGTTCCTCTGGCCATCACCGTCACAGCCGTGTGCATGAAGAAGATTGGCTATGATGCGTCAGAGGTGTCGGTGGGCTGGTGCTGGGTGAGGATCGGTGCTCCTGACCGGGTCCTGTGGATGCTGCTGACTGGGAAGATCTGGGAGTTCTTGGCTTACCTCACCCTCCCTGTCCTCTACATCCTGATCAAGAGGCACATTCACATAGCGGTGAGGATACATGGTTTCTGTGCAGCTGCAGATTACATTCAGGACTCTTATGACACCCAAGTGCAAAGGCATGAACAGCAGAATAAAAAACAACCCTTCCAAGATTGAGAATATTCTTATAAAATCCCCTATATATTAAATAAACCAGTGGTTTCTTCTTTTTTTTTTTTTTAAATTGTAGCCCTTTGAAATATTTTTCACCCAACTACCTCTTAACCAATGCAGAACATATTTGGTGAAAACACACAGTAAATGTCAACATGATTTAAATAGATTTAGTGGCGTCTACTTAAAAGGATTGCTGATCGTAACCAGCTGAAACTTCTCCTGGTTAGAATTCCTTTAGCATTCATTGTTCAGGTTTTAACCACGAACTGAATTATCCGCAGGGGTCTCTTCCTCTCCAAAACAAACGAACCAGGTGATTAAATCTGGTAAAAACTCTGAATGAAGCAGTTTCATGTCACAAATCAGCATTTCTCCGAAGCTCTTTGGCACGTTGCAGACAGGTCTCTTGCCCAGTGCCTGCTATGTATGCTAGCCTTTTTTTTTTTTTTTTTTGATCCAGATGTTTAAGATGCTTTTACCGGGAGCCAAAGTATCCACAGAGATCTCTACCTCTACAAAACAAATGGACCTGGAGATTTAAATCAGTAAAAACACCAAATAAAGCAGTTTCACGTTAAAAATCAGTGGTTTTTCAATGCTGCTCGTCAAGGAGCAGCAGCTAACTACAGTGGCGGACACAAAAACGTGAATGGCCCTATCCAGAGCCAGAGTTTGGTTTGTTTGTCCTGGGCTACTGTAGAAACATGGTGGTGCAACGTGGCTATCTCCATAGAGGAGGGCCTGCTCCATATGTAGATATACAGTACATGGCTCATTCTAAGGTAACAAAACACGACAATTCTTATTTTCAGTTGATTATACACTACAGAAAACATACTTATATATTTTATTCCATTTGTGCCAATATATCCCCCTAAATCTTACACACCTGACACCTTAAAAGAAACCTAAATAGATGTAAAAAAAAAAAAAAAAAAAAAAGCTGAGAATTTTGAAATCTGCACCTGAGTTCAGATCACCATCATAATACATATTCTGATAGATGATAATTAAAGTAAGTGCAGTACAAATAGCAAAACATTTGCACATTGTTTATAATTGTTCTAAAAAAAGTTCCATATAAAACCAAGTTGTTTGTTGGCCCGTTGTCTGTTATATCCAGCTTGCAAAGATCACATAAACAGAGTGAACGAGATACAGTCTACAGTGGAAACAAATATTTGTTCCTAGGTCATGTTTACCTCAAGCATCTCTCATGTATCACTTTTGAATTTATGCTTCATGTTTTAAAATACTCAGACTTTTTTTTTTTTTTTTTGCTGTTATGAAATCTGGTCTCACTCTGTCTGACGCAGCATGCTGCCCTGTCCGAGTACCGTCCCATCTTGGCCAACAGGCCCCCGTCCCACTCTTTCTCCTCCATGGCGGATATGAAACTAACACTCATTCCCATCATCTTCATCGTCCTGCGTATTTGGAGCACAGTGCGCTTCATCCTGCTGCTAGCTGGCTCCTCAGCCAGACAGCACCCAGTGCTGGTCACTCTACATGTGAGTTTAAAGTTTCTTTTTAATTAATGATGTCCAGTTTAGAGGATGTCTGCTAATCCCCGTTAATCTCATTTTTAATCTGCACTTTATCTTATCTAATTAATTCTCCGGTTAATACTGCTTCATGCTTTAGATTTTGTGTGTGAGTAGTTTTGTATGTATGACAGCACATGTGTGGGTGTGTGTGCTATCCTTAGTTCATGTGCTGTCAAACTTGTGATTGCAAGTCTGTGAATCATCACACATTCATCATGAAAGTTCCCATGTCAACTGATATTTTTGGACATCTGAAAGTAGCATAATAACTTTTCAAAAAGTATTAATCTGTCTCTTGAAGTGGGTCAAAACTTTGTTGGACAGTTTTACAACATCATATTATTACTGTGTCTTTTATTTTATATAATAATGCAATAGCTCATAAGAATATGTGTTGTTTTATTAGTCAATTAAAATAAATATTATAGAAAATAAAATGTTATTTTATTCATTCATGAGGTGAACTCATAATTTGATGTTATCTCTTTGTCAGACAATAATTTGAAGAAGTCCTGTTACATTTTCAATCCATTAAGAGACATTTTTTCTACTGTAATAACCAGTTACTGCCACACTCCCCTTAAAGGCCTTTGTTTGGACCCAACAGGGAATTGGCAACACCTCGCAGGGAGCAGCCAACTGCATCATGTTTGTGTTGCTCACACAGCCAATCCGCACACGCCTCTGTGCCGCGCTCTGCTGCTGCTCTAAGCGTCATGCAGACGAGCAGCACTCGCACGACGCCCCCAACAGGCTGCTGCCGGGACAGGACACCTCCACGCAGAGAGAGGCAGACAGCACCAGTCAAGTCGGGGCTGATAGATGATATTCTGTGGATGTGAGGATTAACAAGGGTTGACATGAGGAGAGCAGTGGAGATCTCTGCTTCACACTGAGCCTCATTACAGCAAGTGCCTGGCAGGAGGGCTGCAGACTGTGCAGGTGCATGCACATCTGTGTCACAGGAAAAGTCACACTTCTGCACTGTGGGTGATGATGCAACCTGACTTTGTTCCCAGCATTTGGTGAAACATTTTGAGTGTTGCATACCGGATATGCACATGAATATTGTAGTTTCATAGATAGTCTGTCAAAGTGCCTTTTCACGAGAAGTTGTTCTTCGTACACATTTTCTGGTTGCATTTGAGCAGCTGTGCACTCCGTTAACGACAGTTCTCAGCTTTATTTCTCATGTACTGTGTGGATTCACTCACATTCTGAAGTTATCACTGTGAAATGAATGAATATTCAGTTTTTATCTAGTTCCACTGAGTATTTAAATCGTATTTATGGGAAACAATTACCCACTTTTTAGTGCCTGTGCAGCTCTCACTCAATGTGATAAGCTGATAGTGAACTTTCACAGAAAGCTTTAAGTGCTAACCCTCCCAAAATCTTATTTTTCAATGACGGCTGTTGGCTTGAAAGATGGGTGCAACATGTGTTTGGGTGTCAAGCAACAATTATTTTTATTTTCAATTAATCTGTCATATATTTTCTTGATTAGTTTATTAGTTATTTTGTCCAAAAAAGATCAGAATTTTTTTTTAAAGGTCGATCAGTGTTTCCTATAAAGTCTGAGATGAATGTCTTGTTTTGTCCGCAATCCAACGATGTTCAATGTATGGTCATAGAAAAGGAAAGAAACCAGAAAATAATTACGTTTAATAAGCTGAAATCAGAGATTTTCTACTTTTATTTATATATATATATAAATATATATAAATAAAACTCAAACCAATTACTTGATTGTCAAATTAACTGGCGATTAATTTAATAGTGGACAACTAATTAATAAATTGTTGCAGCTCTAGTTTGTTGTTAGTTTGAGTTCATGTCAGTTAGAGATGATTCACTCTGTACTGATTCTCTCTGCTCAGTCATTGTTTTGCTAAACTATTGCTAAATGCTCGGCTTATTACAGAGCTACGGAGCTTCGAGGAAGTAGATAACACAACATGGAAGCAGCACATTTAGTCATTGTTTGGTTAATCGAAGAGTTTTTGTAACGTACAGAGTAGTGGTTGAATAATATAGAAGAAAACAATGCTGCAGGTTTGATTTGAATGAATGTTCTGACACTTAATTTGCAAAGTGAAACCTGTCTCCATTACAAGTTGTTGAAACTGGCATGAACTCAATGTGGCCACAGCTGCTGTTTTTTTTAATAGTTAACTTTTTTACAGCCATCTTTCAAGCATTTTTAAAAGTGTTTTGTTTATGATTGTTTACATTTTGGGTAGAATGTCCCTTTGATATGTTCAGCAATGTAACTTTAATATCCAACTTGTGTCCAATATAACTTTTGGTGTGTTCAAAAGGTTTGCGTACAAAAAATGTGATTTATATCTGATCACATGTGCACATTAAAAGTTACATTAAAATATAAAATATTCTCGTATGGATCCCTTGACATCTTTGTCTTCACTCCTTGCCTAACCTCATAGTTGCAACATTTTTCTGACAGTAGTTGCAAAACCCCATCAGTGTTTGACTTTTCACCAAAATCAACTTGAAATCATCGCTGTCACTGTGGTCATGCTGCGTGACGTGTCATCACATGCCGTCCTTCCTCCTTGAAACTGGAGCCTTCCCTTTGAGCTTCACTTCTCCTTTGACCCCTGCTGTTTTTGGCTCCCGTTTCCCTGTCTGAACCACAGGCCGGGCGCATACCAACGAGAAGTGTGAACCCACTGAACCCCACAGAGGCTCATGGGACCGACCTGGCTCACAACCACAGCGCCACTTCCCATCTTTCCTTCAGCTTGTCTAAGATCCATTGAGTTTTAATGAGCCTGCCTCGGAGATGATGAGCTACATTAAAATTAGATTCATTACTGTGGTGATCGTTGGGAGAGGCGCGGAGGGGGAAATTCCACCTTGTTGACAGCCAATTTTCTCTTATCCTCAAGTGATTGTTGTTTGTTTGGCTCTCACAGAGGGCAAACACTTATTTGGGTTGTAATGGTGGCATCACAGCAAGTGGATTTATGGATGTTGTGTGGTCTCTCTTGGTTTGTTTGATGAACTAGGCAGTGCAGAAGTGGGTAATATTGTTGTAATAAGCCTTTATATCAGGTCAGCCAGACTTTTCATTACACAGCAACAACAGTGTGCTCTCATCAGGGCGGCTAGTTCTCATGCATCTTTCCAGAACATGGAGACCTTATGCTGTTTATACTAAAAATATTAAAAACATAAATACAGTGTTTTATGAGATAAAAGTTTTCCTTCCGTCTAATTTTATCTGTAGTCTAAAGTAATGTGACACAGTGAAGAGGTCACTCTCAGAGGGCCAGCAGTGACAGAGCACTGGATACCACGGCGGAGAAAACAGAAGCAGCGAATCCTGTTTAGGCTGATGACATCCAAAACTGCTGGTGAACATTTTTTTGTCCTTGAGGACGACAGAGGCCATGCAGACGACCTACACTTACTGTATTTCCTGCAGGAATTAATCCATTGTGTGTGTTCTGAGATTTGGCTGACATTGAAGTAACTGGAGCCTGTGGAAACACTTAAGGAAGGGGGTGTTGCTCCATCCTCTGCTGGCTCTCTGCCCACTTAATTCATTAAGTTAAAGAGTACCAGAGGGCTGTACTACACTGCACGGGGTGACCACCAGTCAAGATAATGGAAGTCATTTTTTCACAGCGCAGGCTGTTCATTTGGCTGCGTCAGTGGTTCTTAGAGCCAGTTCTCAAACACACACTGTCCAACAAAAGCTAACGGGCAATAGTTAAGAGCTGCAACAGCATGTTTAAATTAGAAGTGACAGGACATTTTTAACATGCAATAGAAAACATCAGAAACACTGGATACATTAAGAGAGAGGTTACTGGTAACGAGTCACAGCATGTGAATATTTAGGCAGTAAAAAATAAAGGGACACAGTGGAACTGCACTTTGCACTGTGACATGTTTGTCCAGTGGCGTAATGTAGTTACAACAGGCCCCAGTGCATGCTAGTTACTAGTTATAAGGTGCACACACTCACCACTGCCAACTGTTTATTAAAAAACAAAAAGTCAAATGAATCTAATTTAGGGAGCTTTGCTACTTTTTCCTCCTCTTCGTTTTGTCTCTTGTCCTTTCTTTCTAACGCTTTTTATGTTTGAAAGGCACGACTGCTCACTGGACTTGTCAGTCTGGACAGATTTTGCGCCTCAACTAGCTACAGTATCATATCATCTTGTCACATGATCAAATAGACTTGACATGAGGAAACATGAACATCTTACCCAACAATCATCATTGCATACCTGTATGTGACAAAAAAAAAAAAAAAAAAAGAAATCAAATAAGAAATTGTTTATTAATTAATTTAATTGACTAGTTTATATATATATATATATACATACATACATACATACAGTTTATTCATGGTTTTTCTAGCTCATGCAGAATAAGCATAATTTTGTTACTGACCATTTTACAGAGATGGGTTTGCATTTTGAGAGCATATAGCCTACAGTAAATGGCACCATCATTTTTAATGTGAGTTATGTTTGAACATAGGTGTAGTTCTGAGGTGGCAAGCATTTGAAAGGTCCCCCCACTCCACAGTCCCCAGTGCAGCTGCACTGCCTGCACTGTCTATATTTACTCCACTGTGTCTGTCTGTCGTCTTCCTCCTCTTCTTCTTCTTCTTCTTCTTTTTTTTCTTTGAATGTGAAGATGGTGCCATCATCTGTTGACTGATAATATTGCAAACACTCACTGCACATATTCCACTCAAAGGTTTAGGCTACTGTGCAGGATTTTCAAAAACAAAACACAACAAAACAATGTATAGATTCATACTCTCAATCACAGCACCCTGCTCAGGTCGGACTTTATAAAAAGGTAGCCAACAGGTGTCAGACCATGAGCAATACACATCTCAATACACATCTCAATACAAAGGAATCTACAAACATAGCAGAAACAGAAAAAATGCAGTTATAGTGAGAGGAAACTCCAGGCAGACAAGCTTGTTCCAAAATGGGAGTCAGTCTGGAGTTGCTCTCACTTAAACTGGTAATGCTGTGTACTGAACCAACAAATTCTGCATAGTAAACCTTTAAAGGTCCCATGTCACATACACAAAGACAATAAAAATGTTAGAATCAACTGAATTTCATGAGTTAATTGTAAATTTTCTCTAAAATTCACAAAAGCACGACTGGTCCTCTTGGGCTAATGGCACAAAGCTACATTAGCTGCTACGAGTATAACACACCCCAGTCTCTCACTGAACTGTGTTTCAAGTCCAGATGCATTGTGGGAAACTATAGGCGGCTGACTGACAAGGAAGAATTAAAAAATATGATATCTCTGGTCCATTATGAGAGCAGCAATGTTACAGAAGAGCAGGGTATGAACTGCAGGTGTGAGGAGAGCTTGGCTCCTCTTTATAAGATGTGAGCTCCCCTGAAAACATGATTTGTTGATTCTGTTGTTTGTTTGTTTGGGGGGAATTGTGTTAAAATTATTGACAAAATGCTTTTCTGCATGCATTTCTGTTTTTCTGTATCTTCATCATCATGGATCATGTGGAAAATTAGGGTTATTTCTGTTGTAGTACAGTTCATACATGAGGATGATTCATCTCTAATTCATTTTAATACAGATATTAAAATGGCATGCTGTTCTTGCCATCACAATCGAAGCATGGCGGCACAATATCATCAACTTCACCCTCTTTAACTCAAAGATCAAAACCAAACACACACACAGACATAAAACAAGTAGACCTACATGCTTGCAGCTTTGAATGTTTCTTTGCAACAAGAGTCACAGTCATTCCTGGTCTATGAGACATGTGCAAGTGCCCCCCAAAAGCTGTGGTATAGTTCACACACTGCAGATGAGCAATACGTCAGTGGGGAACTCTTTTACTGTCTACCATGGATTGGATTTGGCGATCGTTAACTTTTCCAACTTTTTTGATTTGTCCAATATTGTAGTATAAAAGTGGTTCTTAAAAAAAATCAAAATCAAAATGTGGCCTTCCAAAGACGTGTTGCCTTTTGTCTGAGTTCATTCTCACAGCTCATCCTGCGTTACTTAACACCACATCCTTTTGTGACATACATTGTTCTGACCTCTAATTATTCCTATTTCCCACAAGCATTGTCTGCTCTCTCACACACACACACACACACACACACACTATCTTAGCCTTTTTGCAGTGACTCCTGCCTAAAGCAAATAACATCCAGCTTTAAGAACAGCCTTGGGTCACCATAATGACCAACAGACTCTACTTTAGAGATAAGAGGCGATCAGCACGTGACAAATTGGAGACAATATAAACATAAAAACAGATTCACAGCTGTGGTGTTTCTGCAGAAAATGAATCTATTCTGTAATCAGTGTGAGATGAAGTGTCTCCAGATAAATCCTTCAAACTGTAAAAGGATCAACAGTGAAGTCTTTGCCAACTGTTTGTGATTCCAGCACTGTGTCGTCATGCTGTAAAAACACCTCTTCTGTAATCCAGTCTGCAGGCGGGTAAACAATATGTGGCTTTATCGTTTTGATGGCACCGTAACTCCATAACAACAGCGTTAGATTTCATCAATTGAACCAATTCAGTTAAAGGTGCAATAAAAGCATTGGATATCAACATTCAGCCCATTCAGGCATTTTAATATCTTAAAGTGTGTTGCGTACAAAACTTCCTGGACCTGAAGGCACAGTCAGCAACATGAAAACGATAACTGAAGTCAAGCTGTAAACCACTGCTATGCTCTTTGATCTCGTGTCCAAAGGGCAGGCAGGATCCAGTGGTGCAGTGCTAATAACAAAGTGTGCTGCTATTATTGCTGAAAGAGAGTCCAAACAAAGCCATGGCGGAGAATGAGGAACAGGGAAAGCTTGTGGAGAGGAGAGGGGTGAGTGACACGCCAGGTGTGATTATCACCATCATCACATAGATGTTTGTTTTGTCTGCTTCCTGACAGTGCAAATGTGGTGTAATCATGATGGATGGTGTTTGTGTTGCACAAAGAGGCTTCACATAGTGTGCTGATGTCCCCTGACAGAGATTAACTGTGGTGCTGGTGTTGGCGACACTCATATCTGCATTTGGCTCATCATTCCAGTATGGTTACAATGTGGCTGTGGTCAACTCTCCATCACCGGTAACACAAGCAAAGACACAAAAGCTTTCCCATAACACACAGTGATACAGAGACCAGTGTATATGATGATGTGTGTCTATCAGTGCTGTTCTGCTCTCTTCAGTTCATGCAGCACTTCTATAACACCACCTACATGGAGCGTTACGGCCGACCGATGGAGGAGAACTTCCTAACTCTGCTGTGGTCTCTCTCTGTGTCCATGTACCCGCTAGGAGGCTTCTTCGGCTCTCTGATGGTGGCCCCTCTGGTCAACAAACTGGGGAGGTAATATGTCACATTTATCATCATGCACTTTAAAAAATACTTGTTTGTCTAACATGACTTTAAAAGCATCAACTCCCTGACAGGAAGGGCACCCTCCTCTTCAACAACATCTTCTCCATCGTCCCTGCTGTGATGATGGGAGTCAGCGAGATCGCCAAGTCCTATGAGATCATCATCGTGGCGAGGTTTATAGTGGGCATCTGTGCAGGTCAGATATAGTCAACCATTCAGTCTTAATCTTAAAGGAATACTTCACCCCCAAAATGATCATTTTTATGTAAGTTACTCACCCTGTCTGAGCTGGTGAGGAAAACTGTTTCTCTTGCATGCCTCAACAGTGACCAGAGACTCTAGCCTGGGGACAAGACAAATCCGTTAGCTTGTGTTTTATTTGTTCAGATGCATCTGGTCCCCACTCCCGTTAAGACAGACTTCCGGCCAGCCTGGTCAGGGCCATGCCTGTCACAACTGTTTATCTGATATGGGGTGGGTTTTATTTGATGATTGGCAGAGGAGCATCACCAGTCCAGATCTGAAACATCACATGTCCCACATTTCACTGCTCTGACTGGTTGTAATTGCATCCAGTCTGCCCTGTCGAGCACCAGGCTCACGAAACTCAGATCAAACTGTCAGACTAGGCAAAGTCTCACCTCAAATATTTTCAGAGACACATTTTAGTGAACTGTTAAGCTGCAGTTTGAGAATTGTGACCACGCTAACATTTATTTCCTGCTGGAAAACAGACCAAGCAGCGCCCTAACTTGCATGTGTCACTTGGTGCTATGTCACATTTCATTGCTCTGATTGGTCTACCCAGTTGTGTCCAGAGGCATTTTGGTCTGCAGCCTCTGATTAACACCACTGAAAATTGAAATTGAACCAAGAAGCTACCCTAATATCACTGACAACTGCGACAAATGCAGTGCTTCAACCTGTTATTTATCCCACATGTTTTTTTTCTTGTCCATTATTATCCTGTTTTTGGCAATAACTATAAATGTCTCTCCCCATATTGCGATTTTTGGGTGAGGACCATAACTGATACACCTCCCAACAATTACTTCTTTACTGGCAAGAGGCCATCTTCTTCTCCACTGGAAGTCCAATAAAGCTCCCTCCAACACTCCAACACTGGCTCAGTGATACCATGTCCTCTCTAAAGCTAGAGAAGGTTAAACACTGAATTAGAGGCAAATCAGATCAGTTTTACAATAAGTGGCATTTTTTAACTCTCTACAATCCCTGTCTCCCGACAGGGCCTCCCGACCCAGCCACCTCCTCTTTTTCTTTCTTTCGAACGTACAACGCATGTTTTGTTATTTTTGGTCGTTTGTCTGTCTGTTGTTTGTCTGATTCTTATCTGTTGAGATGTACAGTACTTTGTTTATTCACAACTATTATTATTATCATTATTATTATTATTATTATTATTATTATTATGTTTTGTTTTTTTTAAACTGCTCTGTTAGACCATTTGCTAGACTCTTCAATAAAAATATTTACAAAAAAAGAAAAAGAAACTGAACTGAGAGGTTCCAGACTAATTCATGCTATGAGTCTGGCTACAAAGAATCCAAAAACTGAGATAATTCTTGATGAATTTGAGCCGTAGGGGTTAACGATTGACAGCAGTAAAACTATATTAAAAAACATCAATTTACAAACTCTCACACAAGTCGTTCAGGAAATCTATCACAGGTATTTTCACTAAAATTGTACTAATTAAAACACTTGCGCACACGAGTATTGCACTTGGGTGAGTGCATATGTTTGAACTCTGCTCGTACAATCCACTGAGCAGATGTCAAACTCATGCGCTTGAACTCAGACTGTTTTTGCAGAAGTGTTTTAAATAGTGAGGTTTTAGTGAAGTGAAATAGTGCATGTGTTTGGGAAGTACTGAGACCGTGACTGGATAAATGAGACTTGGATTACACTGCATGAGCTGTGTGAGAGTCTGTAAACGGATGTTTTCACATAGTTTGGCTGTTGTTGTTAAACACTGTTGTTGTTCAACACAGCCCCTTTTTACTACAGTTATTCAAGAATGTTTGCAATTTTTGGATTCTTTGCTCACTGTGGAAGTGTGTGAGAAAACAAATGGGGTGAGTAAGTGATATGGTTATTTTGTGGGTGAAGTATTCCTTTAAGTTTGCTGTCTGCGGGGCATCGGTGGCTTAGTGGTAGAGCAGGTGCCCCGTGTACAAGGCTGTTGCTGCAGCGGCCCGGGTTCGAGTCCAGCCTGTGGCCCTTTGCTGCATGTCTCTCCCTCTCTCTCTCCCCCCTTCAGGCTCCACTGTCCTGTCAATTAAAGGCAAAAAATGCCCTAAAAAATATCTTTAAAAAAAAAAAAAAAAAAGTTCGCTGTCTGCAGGTCTCTCATCCAACGTGGTGCCCATGTATCTGGGAGAACTCTCTCCCAAAAACCTGAGGGGAGCCCTTGGCATCATACCGCAGCTCTTCATCACCATTGGCATCCTCAGTGCGCAGGTGCTGGGCATCAGAAACATACTGGGCAACAGCACAGGTAAATTTTAGTCATCCTTCATTGGTTAGATGTTTAATCCGTCACTGCATATTTTGAGGAGAGATTTTTTTTGGGTTAATCGACTGGTAAAGAGGTGTCTCTTTTCCCTCTGTATCCAGGTTGGCCTCTCATGCTGGGTTTGACTGGTATCCCCGCCCTGATAGAGCTCCTGCTGCTGCCCTTCTTCCCAGAGAGCCCCAGGTACATGCTCATCCAGAGAGGAGATGAGAAGACGGCAAGGAAAGCACTACAGCGTCTGCGTGGCTGGGACGACGTGGATGCAGAGCTGTCAGAGATGCATCTTGAGGACCAGTCGGAGAGGGCCGAGGGCCGCCTGTCTGTGCTCAGCCTGCTGTCCCAGCGCTCCCTTCGCTGGCAGCTGGTCTCCATAATCGTCATGAACATGGGCCAGCAGCTGTCGGGGGTCAACGCGGTGAGCCGGGCCTGGTGTCCTTGACTCTGACCCACTGACGGCCACACTCACTCTGTTTCAGATCGGACAGCACAACAGTTTCTTCTGCTCAGGCATTTTCAACTACAGCACTGTTTCTTATGTGTTAATGCTGTCCTCTTGGATAATGCATTTCTCTCTCCCTCCTCAGATCTACTACTACGCAGATAGCATATATGCCACTGCTGGAGTCAAGCAGAATGACATCCAGTATGTCACTGTGGGAACAGGTGCAGTGAATGTCTTCATGACCATAGCTGCTGTAAGTATCCTGTTGATGTCCAAGGTCTGTTGTGTGATTGCATCAGCAGGAGACAATAGTTCTGAACATATCATTTGTTTCACCAGGTCTTCATCGTAGAGGCTTCAGGGCGACGGCTGCTCCTCCTTTGTGGTTTTGGGATCTGCTGTGGAGCCTGTGTGCTGCTCACTGTTGCCCTCAACCTCCAGGTACCATGTGAAACCCTCAGCATGTCTCACAACCTAAATGTGTGACTCTGCTGTCCTCTAGTGGTTCAGCATACAAAAATAATCTGCTGTTGTATGTCAGAGTTTCTCAACCTTGAGGTCAGGAGATTTGTTGTGGGGACTGAGTCACAGGAGGCTTTTAAGAAAGGTGACACAATCTTTGTTGTTGTGGTTGTGTACTCGAATACACTGTGTTTAAACAACAAGATTAAAGTGCTGACATACACTTTTAATTCATGGTTGTTTACAGTTTACATCCACATCCACAATGTCTGACCTTGACTATACTGACTCCTATCTGTGCAGAGGCAATGTCTGTGCACTTCCCTAAAATCTGAGACTCAAACTTAGTCCATGCAAGCTAGATTAGGTACGTTACTAATATGAAAGCCAATCACTGTCTAATATGGAAAACGCATATTAATTAGAGGGCAAACTTTGACACAACACTGGCAAAAAAATCTGAAACCTCCAGCACAGACTTGTCATTGCAGAGAGCAGAGTTTGCATTATCATAGTGAAAGTTTTGACTGTAATCATGGTAGAGTGTGCAGTTTATGGATGTAAACCAAGTCACTGCCCAAGTGCAAACGACTTCGGAGTGAGACTGGGTTGCTTTGAACGGCCACTTGAGGCTGGCTCCAAAACAGAGTTAATCCAAATAGACCCTCATATTAAAAAGCCCAACTTTACAGCAGAAATTAACATGTTTATAGCCTGGTACAAAAACAGTTTTGGTCTTGAGAGCCAATTGCCCCCTTTAGGACAATTGTATGGGTGGTGGGCTGCTTTGAGTGACAGGCTGTCTGCCAATAAAGTCCTCTGCTTCTCAGTCTGATCCACCCCTCACTGCTTTTTAAATACAATATGGTGGCGGCCTAACTGCCAAACTCAAGGCTTCAAAACGGGAGTACACAAACTAATGGGTGACGTCATGGTAGCTGCATCCAATATATTTAGTCTATGATGTAAACTGGACCCTAAAGCTTCCTTCCGTATCACCAAAAACCCCATCATAGCAGATATTTTTGTGTGTTTGACAACCAATAATGTTGTGTTAGCCACTGTCAGTGACAAGCTAACAAGCTAACAAACAACATAGACAAATTGTTTATTGTTTATTTTAAGGATCCCCATTAGCTGAATGCCTTGGCAATCAGCTAGTCTTCCTTGGGTCCACATCTTACATACAATATATTACACTACATTACATATAAAACATACAATTTCATCAATTTATATTATAAAATACAAAGCTTATGTTTGTATGAAATTTAAATAAAATAAAAGAAAAGATGCTAACTACACTTACCATTCTGATACGTCAGACGCCAGACAACTCATTTGAGTCTGACCCCCTAACCCTAACCCCTAACATGTGGCTAAATCTCTCCAATGTCTCCTCTAATGTCAGCCATCTTGATGTGCACTGCTCCGTTATCGGTCAACCTAACACTAGCCCCTCATAGCCAGACCTGTCTCCTGTCTACACACTTTTTTTTAGCACTGGGCCAGCGCTGATAGAAAGCAGAAACCAAAAGCAAAACCTACTGAGCAGTGGTGGGAGTGGATCTGCTTCCAGCCTCTTTTTAGACTTTTTTTTGGTTTTCCTTGTGTGTGGGAGAACATTATTAAACAAAATGTTCATCATAGAGTATTTTTATTTACTCTAAAATGTGTCCAGAGGGGAACTTTAATGAATTAGTTGTTGTTAGAAACGTTGCTTTAAAGCTAAAAGTCACCACTTTAACCTCGTGCTCCAATGAGCTGGACTACAAAGCCAGAACAGCAGGAAATGCGTCACTGTGCCACATTTTTTTTACTGGACTGTAATTTTAATTTATTATATATTTGGAGCTCAGTCTGGAAAATAAATGCAATGACTTGACGTCTATATTTACTGGGGTCATGAGAACCTCAAGACTTAAAAACAGAGTCGCCCACCACTAAAGTATGAGAAAGCACTGGCCATTAGACAACCACAAAACCAGTGGTGCCCCCCTGCAACCCTGTAATCTCACCTGGACCCAACATCTTCAGACAGGCATCACTTTCAGCATCACAGTGGGTTTAACTCTTCCCACACAGTGCAGCTATTACAGAGATTCTGCGACGTATTTTTCCTGTTTACAAATGTCAACACAGCTAGTTTGTGAAAACAGCAGCTGTGTCTTTGTGTTTCCAGGAGAGCGTGACGTGGATGCCCTACGTCAGCATCACCTGTGTCATCATCTACGTCATAGGACACGCCATAGGACCCAGTGAGTATGACCTTACCGGTGGTTATTTACACACACACTGATTACAACAGGGTGCTCCATTAGCTGAAGTGTTGTTTGGATGCGACCAGACATGTAATGATATATGTTGTAAAACTGCACTCAAGTTGTCTGAGACATCCTCACCCTGACCCTGAAGACTGATGATGTGTCTCGAGTGTTTTGATTGTGGTTAACCACATCTGTGCTCTCCAGGTCCCATTCCTTATGTGGTGACCACCGAGATGTTCAGGCAGTCGGCCAGGCCGGCTGCCTTCATGGTCGCAGGCTCCGTCCACTGGCTCTCCAACTTCACTGTTGGCCTCATCTTCCCCTTCCTAGAGGTCAGTTACACAACTTGTAAGAACGCTTACATTGGGGGATGAAGGATTATTATTTTAAAATGTAATTACTTACAGATGTTTCTTAAGTGTCAACAGAAAGGCAACCCCAGTCACATCCTGACTGTGACATGATGATTTATACCTGATTTTGAATTACTGTACTTCAGTATGTTCTGTGTATGTCTGTCTTAAGATATGCAGACAAACTTTTTATATAACTCAACAAAAATAAACGTGTATTCCTGGAAACTGTCAACACCAAAGTTGATTAATAATGCAATCTCTCCAATCTTTCATCAGACTTTAGATGTTTGTCAAGCATCAAACCCACAGTTTGAAGCAACATCATTGTTATGTTAGGGACACAGACAACAGGCAACAACCAGTTTAAAAGGAGACAAACACCTGAGACAAAAACACTACTGTTAATTGATCCAAAAAAATTTTTTTTTGAGAAAAACAATATATCTTAAAACAACAGTACTACACTTATTAGCTTTTTCTTCCCCTTATTTGCAACTAGTGGAGACTACACAGTAAAAATAAGGGTTCTTCCTGAAGCTTTTTGCTTGCTGTTTTTGCGTTGTGACATGCCTCATGTTTCTGCGCTCTAGGCACCTGGTGTTATTGCCAGAGTGCTCTGAACTCCTCAAGTTGAAAACACTTCCACTCAGATTGGAAATGCACCTCATGTCATCTTTTTCATTACCTTTTTTCCCATTGTCCATTGGAGGAGAAAGTGGTGGTAGTGGTTGCTGGATACCCAGAGCTATACGACCGGATGATAGAGAGCAGGTTGTCAAACTGTCCCAGAGTCATCCTAAAATATTTCTGGAAACGGCCATATCGAGGAGAAGCTCCTGGACCAACTGGTGGTACTCCCCGTGATCCACCTTCTCTTTTAGGGTCTCATGTACCCACACAAATCTCTGTTTCCCTGTGTCCAACAAATTATTTGCTGACAGCCTCTCACCCTCAACCAGAGCTACAGCAAGTACCCTCTGCAGGAGGGTTATAGTAGAGTTAGAGGTGGTTGTCCACCACATGTTTTACTACTAGCATTCAAGTTTTTAAAAAGGCAGTGTGGTGCACCTCGCGTTTTGCAACCTGAAAAATGCTTTCTGTGTGATTGGGGCCTAAAGATTTTATTAAGAACCTTTTTCCTCCAAAGAACCCTTATTGGAGGAAAGATTTCTTCAAGGACTGTTGTAATCATTAATGTCAAAAGATCCTGTTTACCCACGTTTCAAATGGTATTATGCCATGTATTTTCCATTCTGTGGTGCAGTAACCATTGCTGCTGCTGCTGCTACTGCTGTTGTTTAACTTTTGTCATTCTTGGTTAATAACCAGCAACTGGTGCAAAACCTAACTCTCCCCATCAGGGAATCAAACCCCAGTGTTTCACATGAAAGGCAGAGATACTGTCCACTCTGCCATTGAGCATCCTTGTAGAGTTGCGATCCACTGCACCATTGAAATAATAAAGACAGTAATAGTGATTATACGAAATCACCACCCCTACATGTGATTGTGAACCATGATTGTTGTGGATAGCACTAGACCACATCAGTCCAGCTCTGTAGGAGCCTCATGAAGCCCAAGGCTACTGAACGTGGTTTCTTTACCTTCAGGCTAACCTGTTAAACTAAACCCATGATTACTGGAAGAGAGGTCTATGGGTAATGTGGTCAGTTACTATTTATAGAGCCTCCCTGGGTGGGTTTTTGTTTGTATGAAAATAGATATGTCCATATCAAATGCTGTAAATGTCACGGCCTTCATACTTTCACGGGTCCTTTATGATGGCATAGATACACACATTAGATGGCAGTGGAGAGTGTAGTCAGATGTTTCTCACAACAAACAAGGCAGCGGTGGAGGAAGTCGTATTATGATCTCGATATGTAGATGGAGAATTCTAAATCTTTCACTATATTACTAATTATATTATCAGTTCGCTCTGTTCTACCACATAACCACAAATTGTCTCCATCTGTTTGTAGTGCACACCAAACAAACAAGATACTACATGTTAAGTAGTGATACTGATGTTACCTTTGTACAGAGCCAGGCTACCTGTTATCCCTGTCTTTACGCTAAGCTGAGCTAACTGTGTGCTGACTGTAGCTTCGTATGACAGATAGGCTATATGTGTGGTATTGTCATATTGTCCTAACTATTTCTTCGGGAACCCTTTGAAAAGTGGACGTAGAAAATACTGAATGGACAATGCAAAGGAAGCCATTTTAATCAACAAAGGAAGTTTGCATGGGAGGATAGGAATCAATCCAGGTCTCATACTCACACTGAAATGATTCTCATAAACGAAAACTAATCATTCTTAATTAAAATGTATCTCCCGAGCAATTTTATTTTTAGATTCCATGTTAGTGATGATATTATCTTCGTAAACACAATGCAGAGACTGAAATTTACTTCCTACTCTGCTGAAGAAGATGTGTTTTTGCTTTTCGTAACTTCACATGGATGTTTGAGCTTCACTGAGCAGACTGATGTCTGTGCAGGATTTGACGCTAAAAGGCTGTTTTCACATTTATCTGCTGAGGGCAGCAAAGTTTCTCTGTGCTCACCTCAAGTTTAATCACAATTTAAAATTATTTTGATTGTTTGGACAACAATACAATATTTGTTGGTACTGCAAAGTCTAGCATGATATGATTTCAGTATAACTTAATTCAGGGTCTTGTGATCGATACGAGACAATATCAGTTAATATTCTCTTTTTATTTTTCGTGACTGCTTACCATTATCTGCCTGGCGCTGGGCATGTTTTAGAGATGATGACATGTATCAAGGTTTTCTCTCAGCATCAACAATATTGGATCATTGATTACCGATCCATCCAGGTCAACATATCGTTACAACCCCAGAAGCCAATCACAGTTCAATATGTGATTTACACAAGTGTCAGCTAGTCCCAGTTTATTAGGACCACTTTGGTCAGGGTGTTTTTCCGGCTGGACCAAGTGGCGTAATCGTAGAGATAAACACAACTGTTTTGCAGTATCGTGTTTACTTCCTCTCAAGACAAGATCTTCAAACCACAAACAAACAATGCAGGATTTGACTTTGAGCAACAGAAACCAAAAGAGGGCATTCCAATAAAATTAGCCACCTTGGCTGTTGTTTCAACATTTTAACATTTTATCTTGAGGACACACTGATCACATTTCCTCTCCCTCCTTTCCCTTCTCCAGAGCGGTCTGGGCCCCTTCAGTTTTATCATCTTTTCTTTCATCTGTCTGGTCACGCTCATCTACATCTGGCTGGTGGTCCCGGAGACCAAGAGTAAGACCTTCCTGGAGATCTGCCAGATGTTTGCCAAGAGAAACAAAGTGGAGATCAAACTGGGTGATGGGGATCTGCCACTGAAAGAGCACAAAGAAAGCCTGGAGGATGAATTGAGGGTCACGGCCTTCTGAAGACAAATGAGACCATTCAGAGGAGAGGAAGTCTTCACTCTGGGGAGGATTGTACTGCACTGAAATGTCTTAATTTAGCCTCCATTTTCTACAAAGAATCTTTACACAGACTCTTTTGATATTGTTTGTTTGTGGCCACAAAGCCAGCTAAAAATACAAAGAGACTTGGGCCAAATCCCATTTAGTATTATTATTACCCCTCGTTTTAGAGTGCCACCTTGCCCCTCGGAACAGAGTTATAAAGGGCAGTGGTTGAAATCTTTCCCTGTGAAATGTGACCACCCTTGAAGACCCTGATTTTAATTTTGTATTTATTTAACCTTTATTTAACCAGGAATTCCCACTGACATTGAAAATCTCTTTCACAAGAGAGGCCTGGCCAAGATAGCAGCCAATCAAAACACTTTTAAAATGCAACAAATACGATATATAATACAAAAATCCACAAATGACAACTATTCAAATATTCTCAAGAAAAACAAGCACATATCTCTATCACCACATTCTTTATGATGCCCTTAAATTCACTGATGGATTTAAGTGTTTCTAATTTAGATATTTTTGGAGATTGTCCAAGGTACACAGTAGGATAATGCAGTTTTCCCCTGATACGTCCATTGTTGTCAGTGCTGGTTTTCACATAAACAGATGTGACAAGTGTTTCTGGACATTGCAGATACACCATCTTCTGCTGTGGTGATTTCTCTTGCGTGTTTGTGGTTATCAGGGCACTCACGATAGAGTGGTGCAAGAACTACATTTATTCGTAGGCCAGCCCAGAAGTTAGCTTCGCCATAGTTCCCTTGACGAAAATCCAATGGGATATTTCCATTGGATTTTGGAGTACTGCAGAAAATAAACCTTGTGGCAAAAAAAGAGAGTTTTCGATACTTACGTGTTTTGTTCAGCAAGATCATCTTTACAAATAACCACAACTTTCATTATTTTTGAAGTTTAAATGCAATCTCCATGAGTAAAAAGCTAATGTTGGGCTATAAACAAACTACACTTTGGTAGCAAGACGTCGCCATCACAATGAGGCTGTAATGTCGTGTTTGGCATAGTGATGCTATGTAGTCTTATTTAACCACCTTTTAGTAACTGCCTTTTTAAAAGAGACTTTAAAGCTTTAAGATTCACAAGTTGGGTATTTACAGTACTGGTATATTTTATGTCATTGAACAAAACATGAAAGCCTCTTAAGCTTGTGTTAACCACAGACTTTATTTATTTCAGGCATCTCACCAAAACCTATTCAAAAACCCAATGACTTTAAGATGAGGGAACTGGAGGAGCTAAAGTGTTAACTCATTTACAGTTTTAGGAATCATTCCTGCATCCCTCCATTTGTTCACGACTTCAGTTTATGCTATTGATCAGTCAAACAAGTCATCAGATTAAAAATAACTGCTTCATTATCAGGCCTTTAGTGGTGCTCTGTAGGCTAATGTTAGCAGCTCGTACTTCTACCCTGCCGGTCTGCACTGATATTAGAGAAGCGGTGACAAGTGCAGTAACATTGCTGCTGGACTTTAGTTAAATTTCAGGTGTCACATGCCATCAATGGGAGCAATGAGATGTGGAAACATGTCAAAATGAAAGACTGTCACGCAAAAATCAACAATAGCAATGTAACGTTAGCTAGCTAGCAGGGTGGCCACCAAAACATTAGCATACAAGCTATTTCTTTTGTCATGCTTTTTATAGTCCTAAATAAGAGGCTATGATACATTAAAATGACATTAAACTACGTTTAAACTAAATCTACATAAACAAAGAAAATACATTTGTGTTGTTGTTTTTTTGTTGCTAGTGCAGCCATCTTGCTGATGGTTTCTCATAACACTTTTAAGTGTAAAAAACCTCCACTTTGAGGGCCATGTAGGCTTTACTTCACCCTATCTCTCATCACAGGGCTGCCAAGTTTCAGAAAATGACAAGAGTGAGACATTAGTGTCATGATGCGTTTGGAAAAAAATTGGCCTTTTTAAACATCGATTTGGCCTGTTTTAACGTCGATTTATACCTTAAGAGTGATGTCCTCACCTCCATGCCAGCGGCTCTCCCTGCACTGTGGCCTCCTAATGCTAGTTTTACAGTGGTTCTCAAAGTGGATTCCAGGGACTCTGTGGGTTCCTTTAGGGGGGTCTAAATTGACCCTTACAAGGTCTGTAACTCTGACAGTGTACAAATGGACCCATTGGGGTCCATTTGGTTCCATTTGTACACTGTCAGAGTTAAGGATAGCCCTTGAAATTTAGAATTTTGAGAAACACTGCTTTAGGGGGGTCTAAATTGATATTTACAAGTCTGTAACTCTGACACACACACACACACACACACACACACACACACACACACACATTGAGACTAACGTTAGAGTCTCTTTTTCAAGTGTGAACTGGCCAAGAGAAGAGGCAAATAAATGTTACAAAGCTCTGCAACAAATACAGGACAATGATAGACTTATAGCAGCCTTAAAACAGTACATATTAACTAGGAAACTCAAGGAGAAATAGCGAATCAACAGTGAACAAAATTGGGTAGTTACCTACCGTCCGTCTTCTAGCAACTAGCAAGCAGGAGAACGTTGAGTGGGTTTTAAATGTCGGCGCTGTTGTGTGTGAAAGAAAGTTAGAGACGCCAAGACCCTCCTTACGTTGCTTCTGATTGGTTTATATTGCGTGGTGCCTTCCGTGGTTGGTTAGATTTAGGCACAGAGGACTGATGGATTGATCTGGGATTGGTTATCTCGGTCAGTCAATCAGAGTTACTCAAACTACGGCAAGCCGCGAGGACCAAAGTTTATTATCATAAAAAATAAATATAGAGTATTGAATGGAGAAATATAAGCGTGAGAAATGTCAAGTGTGGCGTGTGGTGTGAGAATGGGTCAAATTGCGTGACTGTCACACTCAAAGCGTGACGCTTGGCAGCTCTGCATCAAGTGGTAGGAGCAAGGGGTGTAGTGAGCCTTGATGTGTGCATGGCATGCAGCCTTTTAAAGGCATGAATGGGGGCTTAAGAAACCAAACAAACCAACAAGTCACTTGTAAGCCTTTATTGATGATGCAAAGGTATGAATGCAATACATGGCTGAAGCTATGCGATACAGTTTGCATTAAAGATTGACTTACAGGTGCCTGAAAGACATTTTACCCATCATCACATATGTCACACATTTTAAATCCCCACCATCAGCAGTGATATTAAGGTTTATTGCAGCGTTTTAATGCTCATGCGAACAGAAGCAGCTGAGCCTCTTCAGGAGCATCTGTACTGGCTGTCCAGCTGCACCCCTCCGTACAGACTCAGTTTGGTGGTTCCCCAGCTGAACACATTTCCCACCGTGGTGCTGTTTCTCTCACATGACATCTGGTCCCGGATATCTGCTGTTGTCAGCACATAGTCCCACACATTGACATCAGTCATCTTCCCCACAAAGTCGTCTGCGTTGGAGATGCCCAGTATTCCATCCTGGTCTTTGCCCAGGATGAACACACCGCCAGGGCTGATTGTGTAACCGCTCTTCAGGTACCGCTGCTCCCCTACCATGCCGTTGATCCATAGCTCCGCGCCACCGGTGTGAGACGACCAGGTGATGCAGTAGTTGGCCCAGTCATGGGACTTGAAGTTGTGGGGCAGGTTGACGAACTCATTGCCAATCCAGAGGCCCACCTCTCTTGTATCTCTGTCCTCGCTGATGGAGATCAGCAACTCATTGTCGATGCCGTTACTGGCATAGGAGATGGCAGTGTTGACCCCATCAGCTTGAGGCAGGACATGCATGCAGACGGTGAATGAGTCCAGCTCCATGGCATGGCTGAGACGGGCCAAAGCATAACTTCCAGAATTTTTCTCCTGGAAGTTGAGCACCAGAGGAAACAGAGCGCGGGGTTCTGAGGAAAATAGAAACACTGGAATCAAACTGGAGAGCAAGAAACATCCATCTACCTTTCATCATCCACAGTCTCAGATTCAATCAGAATGAAAACAAAACACTCACCATATCTGGTGGGCCTTTGGTTGCGGAGTCCACCTTTCAGGGAATAAGTAAAAAAGAGTGTAAATATGGGCGCTTTCATTTCACACCTAGCCATCGTGTGCAGGTTTTATAACCCACCTGAATGCATATGCTTTCCAAGAGACGTTATCAGACCCTCGATCTTCAGGAGCCTGGATTCAATCTCATCTTGCCGACAAAATGCTGAAAGGACAAAAGATGACATGGATTAGACTCAGGCCACGGTTGTGCCCAATTTCATTTCTGAGGAATAAATGATGTTGTGTAATCACACTGTTACAGTAAGTTACACACTTCCTTTCCCCAGACGTGGCAGGAAAGATGACTCCACCACACGGTCGTTGAGAGGCTGGGCGATGCGGTAATCATTCCACAAGGTCTTGTTGTCCATGTCCATCAGAGTACTCTCCAGTTTCCTGATCTAAACACAACAGAGAAGAAGATTAAGCTATGGCATGGCACCACATAATATTCAAAATAAGCCAACTTTCTTTAAATAGTTCCCATTTGGTTCTATATATTACAGAATAGCTGATGGTATTACTTTTTTTAATCAGCTAAATTTTGGAACAAAGGCCTCCCTGTCCACTGTACCTGGTTATGAGAGAGAGTGATGGGAGTATCAAACACAGTCCAGAGGATGCTCTCATAGCAGGGCGGCGTGGTGAGAGAGCCCTGGTATCTGAAGAAATGGTTGAGGTTCTCGGGGAGCATGGAGCGCACATCGAGGTTCGATATGTGCATGGACTGACCTGTCGGGATCACATTAAAGGATTACATTACCCACAAAATGACCATTGTATATCTGTTACTCACCCTGTGTTACACTGAATTCATGAGGGAAACTTTGTTTTTCTCATATGCCTCTGCAGTGAACAAAGAATCCAAAAACTTAGAAAATTCTTGATGAATTTAAGTCATAGGGGGCCACATTTAACAACAGCAAAACTATATCAAAACATCTGTTAACAAACTCTCACACATCTCGTGCAGTAAAGTCCAAGTCTCATTTATCCAGTCATATACCCAGTACTTCCTAAACACATGCCTTTTTGCTTAAATTGCAGCATGTGTGTTTGCCCGTGTGTGCTCTTTGTGTGTTGAAGTGTTAAATAGTAATGTCTCAGTGAAAATTCAAGTGTTTGGGAAGTACTGAGTATACGACTGGAAAAATGAGTCTTAGATTATACTGCAAGTTGTGTGAGGGTTTAAATGGGTGTTTGGTATAGTTTTGCTGTTGCTGAATACAGCTCCCTATAACTTGAGTTCATCAACAATTTCTCTGTTTTACAATTTTTGGTTTATTGAATGTGAGAAGCAAAGTTTTCATCACAAATTGAAGGTAACAAAGGGTGAATAACTGATATACAAAGGATCACTTTGTGGCTTTTTGATTCATTTAAAAGGCAACACCACCTAAATGAAGAATTCCAATGTTATTTCCGTGGCCTTGGAAAGTTCAATAAACATTTGTGAACATGAGCTACTCTCTCAAAGTCAGAAACCACAGAAGGAAGTCTCAAACTTGTGATGTCACCAAGCATAATGTCTGGAGCTGCTCCACAGACAATGAAGGTTATCTAGAACATCTTTTACCATTCATTGTCTATGGAGCAGCTCCAGACTTAATATCCTATGACATCACACATTTGAGTTTTCTAGCTTTTGGATTTGGGAGGGAGTTGTTCATGTTGACTGGACCTAATACTTTTGGACTGTCTTAGACCACGAGAATAAAATACATGAATTTGGGGTGAAGTTCCCCTTAAACGTCTCATAAATCTCAAGCACTGTGGTCAGTTAGTTTCTGTGTGCAGTAACTCACCTGCATATTTGATTCTGGCCAGATTGGAGATGAAATCACTGTAGTACGTGTTCTCAAAATGCCCATCCTGAAAGTAAACCAAAACTGAAGCATAAATGTTCAGTCATTAAAGACGACACAAGTGTGTGAGTAAGCGTGTGTAAAGGAATAGAAATGGGGGACGTGATTCTTGGTATAAGGGTTAAATATATTAAACCTTTAGCCTTGTTTTTTCTGTAGGTTTACTCATTGTATGTTAAGATAATTTGTATTTTCCAAAGACCTGGGAACACAGTAACATCACTTCAGAATCCTTGAAGGGCAAGAAACATCTGGCAGGTTGTAAACAAGGGAAATGTTTCGCTTTTTAAGGTTTCTAAACTATGTTATTTGGTGGTAAAACTTAACATAAGTGCACATAAGATGTTCATAATAACCCCCCGTGTCAGATACAAAAGGTCAAAGTTGACACAGAATGTCGGTCTTTAAACTGTGATGGATGTTTTTAATGTAAACCTTGGTTAATTATTCTACAGTTAACCTTTGTTTTCCCTTCACAATACATTACATCCTGCCCCATCTGACTGATGTCCTCAGATGTAATTAACTGTGATTGTCCTTTAAACTTCCATGTCAGTTCATCTATATCATTTGTTACTAAATTAGTTTGTCCCAATAGCACTAACTCTCTGCCACTCTGAGCTGCTATCACAGTGAATGCCAGCGGTGGTGTTGCTGCAGAGATGACGTCTCACAGCTGAGAGCCGCTGACTGTCTGAGATCCGGAGCATTCCTCTGGAAACAAGCACTCATTCAACGTGTCGCCGTGCACATGAACATTCAATAGAGCCTTATACCCGGCAGGATGACTGAAACAAAGTATCATACACTTCACAGGGCATTTGGTAATCATTTTTTCAGCACAAAGACGCCCTTTCTGTAAACTTCCTATAGCAGAACTGATGATCATTTATTTAGAAATAGGGCTGGCATCCTGTGCAGATTTCAACCAACACGGTGGGCAGACAAAGCAGAACATAGAGAAAAGGGAACGAAAGTGTTTGTGGCTTACGTACATCGTAGAAAAAGGCGAGCACTGCCAGCCCGTCCGGCTTATCTCTGGCTTCAGTAAAGCTCTCGTACTTGTCAGAATTGTAATGGACAACATGGAGCTGAAAGACAAGGTGGAAATGCAGAACAGGTTAGGTGCCAAAATATAAATGATGACGTGCTTTACAAATGAAATGGCTCTTTTAAAAGGCAGAACATGTATTAGCTTTAAATTTTGTTAAAATCTTAAATAAAAAACAAGCAAATTAAGGCTGACTTATAGGCAGCAAAGAGATACCTTTGCAGGGAAATATGCTGATGAATATCAAGGCCTCTGTCAAATAAATCTGCATCGAGGATCTTTTTTTTTTTAAATTACAAGATGTAGGTACTTCTGGTTTCCTTACTGATACAATGCTATCTTGCTATCTTTGTTTATAGAGCCGCACATTTATTTTTAAAGACTCAGCTTTAAGCCAACCTCGGCCATGTAACGAATGCCGTCTATGGTGTGCTCCGCTCCGCTGGCCTCCAGGTCCCAGCCCCCCCAGTGCAGGTGCATCTGGACAGCTGTGTATTTTCCCGGGAGGCCCTTGGTGATCACCATCGTGGGAGGCAGGTCGATTTGAACTGATGGAAACATAAAGATAGTCAGATATTAAAGGCAGCATACAAATAATGATTACTGTGCATACCGGCTAAAGTCGTTCAGATTTTGTAATGATTGTGTGTTTTCCATTTAAGTGACCCTCGGTCACTCACCAACAGCTGTTATGATTTTCACTCTACTTGGAGCCTCCTCTACCAGATACCCTGGATTTACTCAGAGCTTGGTAGAACAGCTATCACCTATTTTGCACCCTGGTCGTGGAATAACCTTCACAACACACTACAGCGTCATGAAGTTGTGTAACTGAAAAGTACAACTGAAAAACATGGATTTTGTATTATGTCTCCCTTGTCCCTGAGTGTTTTTAATGTGCTCTGTTTTTAATTGTTCCTTGTCTGTTTTTGACATGCTGTATTTTATAAGTTTTGTAACCTTGTGATGGTGTACTATCTTGGCCAGGTCTCCCTCGAAAAAGGGAAAGAGATTTTAATCTCAAGTGACTTCCTTGTGAAATATAAGTTAAATTAGCCTGATAAATAAAAAAACAAAACAAATTTATTTAAGATAAGATAACATAAGACGAGAGGAGACAAGAGAACATAAGACAAGACAACGTAAGACAAGACAACACAAGACAAGATAACGTAACGCAAGACAACATAAAATAAGACAAGACAAGATAACTTAAGACAAGACAAGACAACATAAAATAAGACAAGATAACACAACACAAGATAACATAAGACAAGCCAAGACAACACAAGACAAGATAACATAAGACCAGACAACATAAGACAAGCCAAGACAACACAAGGCAAGATCAGACAACATTAGACATGACAAGACAACATAAGACAAGACAAGACAACATACGACACAAGACAAGTCAACATAAGACAAGACAACACAAGATAACATAAGACATGACAAGACAACATAAGACAAGACAAGATAACATTAGACAAGACAACATACGACACAAGACAACATAAGACAAAACAAGATAACAGATGAGAGCAGCTCAAGAGTCTGATGAAAGAGAAAAAGGAAAAAAAGTGATGTAGTGCTAACCACAAAAGTATTACAAAAGTACAAATAAAATAAATAAATAAATAAAACTAAAATAATGTGAAATCTTTATTCGCTATATGCCTGTACTTATACAGATAGCGTGTGTTATGTGGGCTATGTTCATGACTGATATATAAAGTTGTGCAATCTACCACAATGGACATAAAGTACTCAATAATTCAAATATATATTATTGATGAGAAGTGATGCAATTTTTTTTTTAATCAAATCAGTAGGCCTACCATCCATCGCTCTATTGGTGCTCTGGGGTAAAATGTGCATAGATTACACAACTCACAAAAGGTTTGAGAATGTGTTCATTGAGTTTTACACCATAGAGAAATTAAGGAAAAGAGGGAAAACTTTCAAACATTTGAAAATCTTGACAGTACAATGGTCAGCAGTCAAATACAGTTTTGTGACTGTTCAGGAACTAGAACAGCAGAAACAGTGGCACGACCCTTTAACAGTGACTTCATTCTGAGGTTGAGAAATTTATTAATTTTCTCCATGCTTTCTTCTCTTACCGGAATGCCCGTTGTTGGTCATTTGAAAGGTTCCTTTCTGAGCATCATATCCGGTAAGCTCCAGCTGCAGTATGTCTGGGTTATGTCTCACGCTTCGCCGCTGGATGTCTATTGGTGACTGCTTCTTACCGCCACATGAAGGGTACTTAGTCGGCCAGTGCATCTGGTCCAAAGCTCCCTCTGGGTGATAACAACAAGCCCCGAAAAATATTATCACATTGTAAAAATCCCCCACAGATAAATGAATTAAAGATGCGACCTTGTTCGAACTATTGCGATATATCAGTGCTTGTTTATGGATTTTAAACCATAGTGACATGACACGAAAGGGACTTGCTCAACTGGATATTGTGGCAGCTGGTTGTGTTGTACTTCCTGATGGTGTACACTCCCAGGTAATTAAGTGCTGCCACGCTGTTTGCATACACCTAATAATTTGTCTCTGCGACTGTCTTCATAAGCTCTTGGTGTAACCACACAGTCTGACTGTGGTTATCCACAGGGGTATTTGGCAAAAGCAGCGCGCGCCACACTGAAAACATAGCAACCAAGTGCCTCGGGTGAATGTGGGATAATAACAAGAGCCTTGTAATATCCAAACAACTTGGCAGTTTCTTATCTCAAAACAAATACGCACTGGAGAGGTTGTTACGCGCGTTTTACGCATCAAACATTTAAATCCAATATAACTCCGTCACTTTTGTTTTTTAAATTAGGCGTGTGATTTAAATTAAATTGTAAAATAAGGCGCCTACCTGTGTATGTCCAGTGTATTCCATCATGAGGAATCCCAGCTCTGACAGCACAGACCAAAACAGCGGGGACGAACACAGAGAAGAGCTCCATCGCTGCGCCTTTGCTCCTTCACGCAGGACACTGGCACCTCACAGAGGTTTTCTCACTCTACATTTAAACTGCGAGTGGAGGGAGGTGTTGAAACCTCTGCTGAATGAAAACGCCCAGCAGCCTCACAGTGATAGGAAAAGACTGTCTCATCTGATAAATGGTATTAAAAAAAGAGTTGAACTGTTATCTCCCAGTATGAAACAACAGAACATTGCCTGCAGATTATTCTACTCCTATTACAGTATCAAACTACAGGTATTCACCTCAGGCAAATGTCCCAATAAATCATATCAGGACAAGTTGATCTCATATTTGACTTTGTAATATCATCAAATGTGAGTGTAGAGAAGATACAGATGTTGTTGCCTTATAGTGCAGTATTCCAGTCATACCTCACTATCTGAAGTTTTTAATATTTTCATTTCACTTGTGCTTCAAAGGAACTTTGTCACTTACTCACATCGTTTTTGCTGAGTAACTTGCCACTCGAGTTCACAGGAAAAACCACAAGCACATTCATGCACACTCACCTGGTTGGTAAACTCACTCTGAAAACCCCAAATAGCTTCTGATAAAAACACATGAAAGCCCTTGGTAGTAAGAAATAGAATAATATGGCATGTATCACCTGTTCATGCGCACCAGTCACAACATGTCCAACGACTCAACCCTACATGCCAGAGCCGTTCAACGCTGAGGTGTGAGTGTGCAGTTCGCCCAGAAGGATTAATGTCCTCACAAAGACATAGTAATAAGGGAAAGTGAATGGAGTTCAGAGGGAGAGTCTTAGTCAGGATTTCAGAGAAACAGTTCAACATTTTGATTATTCACTGTCTTGGTGAGAACTGGATGAGATGATAGATACCACTTTCATATCTGCATGGTGAATATAAGGCTTCAGCCATAAAGACTGGAAAGGGCTTACTAATGAATACACTGTGTGTAGTTTGTTTGATGTGTAAAAATCAAAGAGTAAAAAAGGCAGCCCAGTCACTGTCCATTTGTAGGTTTCATACGTATCATATCAACATTTCTAAAGTGACATAGTTGTGATTACATATATGAGTTGACTTTGTCATTGGGGGTAAAGGGGATAGTGGATGGTGTGACAGCTGCCAAGCTACAAAACACTGATCCAATCCAACAAACAACAACAGTTGTTTTCTAGCAAGCCATCGCTGTATATCCAGCGGGAATTATGGCACCAAGACTGGATATTTAAAAGGTCCAGTGAGTCAGTGTGGCTGACATATTGGTAGAAATATGAATTTTATTAATAACTATGTTTTCATTAGTGTATAATCACTTGAAAATTAGAATTGTTGTGTTTTCGTTACCTTAGGATGAGCCATTTATATCAAAACAGAGTGGGTCCTCTTCCATGGCTTCTACGGTAGCCCAGAATGGTTAAATCAAACACTGTCTCTAGTTAGGCCCATTCACGTTTTCATGTTTTCAAGTGGGAGAAGTTTTCCTTGTAGGCTTTCTCCATGAAATCCCTTTCCATCTGAAATCTACTCATTTTAACCCAAACCCCGACTTTTTTTTTTTTTTTTTAAAACTTTAACCAAGACATCCCTTTCTGGTAGAAAGCCCTCAAGGAAAATTTCTCCCAGCTCGTGATTTCGTGTCGGCCACCGTCGTTCTCCTATATGCTTGGAGCACGGGAGAAGTTTCAGTTGATTGTAATCTGCGACCTCACCACTCGATGCCACTGTTCTTCACATTAGACCTTATAACCAAAACATGATCTTTTCCAAACCATAACCAAGTAGTTTTTGTGCCTAAACCTGACCATGTTAACCACAGTGCTGTTAAAACTTATAGTTTTAATGTATCGACCACATAATAACATACAAATGTAACATACAATGCCAACATTCATTCTGGTGGTGGTGACTGGGTTGGAAAAAGGACGATTTGCAATTTCACGCTGAGTTATGAACTGCATTTTTTCTTGGCTGAGTGTATCTTCCGCGGTAAGGTTGTTGGGGAAACAACAGAGACTTCCTAAGGTTTATGTGCTCTGCCAAGAAATAGTCTGCCAACCACCCATAAGTTTAAAACAGATTAAACAAATGAGTGCAGGTCAGCAGAATTTGTTACCTTTTAACCAACCATGTCTCACTCCTGACTCACCAAAACTCGATACTTGGTCAGTGGCCCTTAACATCAGATACTGAGGCACAGAGGCAGCCATTAATGGTGGTATGAGACGCACTGGGCAGCTTCATTTATTTGATGCTCTGAGCCCCACCATATCCTGTGAAAATAGAAATGTATTTTGAAAAGACACAACGCAGATAACATGATGTACCTAAACGAACAAAAACAGCACAGGAGGGGCACCTAGAGAGTCATAGGGCCACTAGCCAGGTGGCTGCACACTAAAATAATGTCTAAAATAAAATAAGTTTGGAAGTATTTAGTCAAAGAGAGTCCTCATAAATGTAGGGATACAAATCCTCTGTAAGTATGTTTGTGTCTGTGTGTGTGCAAAGACCTGATTGAGTTACAAACTGATCAAAGCACCCACCTTGATCTAGCCTCAGACCCTGATTGTTCCCCTCACATCCTTCCTGTCTATAACAGAGTTACAGCCTCTCGTTGGCCTGCACTTGATTGATACCAGTTGTCTTTGTGTTTGGCTATCGACACCTCAACGCTGATAAAAACAGTTTTAAACAAGCCCAGGTGGAGAAAACAGAACAGACCTTTACGGGTGAAGTGACAGGAGAACGTTTTCTACCCACACACAGTCTGAGATCATTAAGAAGCCACAGGTTTGATGCCCCACGGCGCTCAGCTTGCATACACCAGCACTTAGAAATGAACCGAAGCTGTCTTTCTCCTCAGTAAATCACTGTTTATCTTTGCCTTGAGGACAATAATAGTTTTTAAAGGTCTCGGCGACTTAAATGATGTGCTGTGATGCTACGGCCAAGCCTAGTAATTTAAAGCCCACATATGGTGAGCCTGACATATAGCTGCAGTTATACGTAGTGTCCTGCGCTGGTTCTGTGGTGAAGACGAGACAAAGCTGTCTGAGAAATACACAAAGCTAGATCTTATCTTAAGAAAGTTAATAAAAGTAGAATTCTCTTGAGTGCAACTGCTCAAGTACAGGATCAAATTTACAACAAGTGAGAACTAAAACTCACTACATGACGCCTCGTCACAGGGATTCTCGGTTTGACCTTTAAAGTGTCATGTTGCATTTTTATGAGTCAGATGGGAATTTATTGCACTCAATGTTTCTCTTTTCAATGTCTCCCAGTACCCTGTTGGGAAGATAACAAGAACCTACCACTTAATAATGTAGTTTTGATGATGTGTGATGGCGATGGCAGTTAACAGGCCTATTCAAACCATATGACACCAAGTACCTCGACTCCGTCCAGTACTTCTATCAACCATTAGAAGAAGTCTGTGTTGCCCAGCTGCAGTTTGATCTTGTCAACAGTGGGACTGAAGGAAACTTTGTCGACTGTGATGATAAATTCAATTGAAGTTACTAAGAATAGATCAATATAACAGAAAACATCAAATAGATAAAGACAAAAAATATGTATCACATCAATAAGAAGAAAATATGTACATGCTTAAACATTTATTTGCATTCATACACAGATGTGGAAGCCACACATGCGACACATGTAGAAACAAATGTGTACACACATGCAAACATGTAATGGTGAGCATTTAAGAGATTCATTATTTTACCAATGGGTTTGTTTCTATCTATCTATCTTTCTATCTATCAGAGTAACTGCTGGTGTACTTCACACATTTCTTTCATCTGCAACATGTCAGTATCTTTCACCATCAGCTGTGAACTCTGTATTTTGTGGTTAACAACTGTCTTGACAGCCATCCAGCCTTGTTCGCGAGACATGTTTCTCTTTTGTTTTCTAAAAGTACGTTTATATTTTGTTTGGTCTATTTATATGTTGAAGTTCGAATGCTGGGTCAATACTTTGGACATAATAGTACACGTTTTGTACAACTTCCTGTAAATGTTTCATTGTGTTTTCTGCTCGACATTGTACATAGTATTTTTCAGGCTATACTATCTATCCATTTTTGGTAACTCTCTGCTCTTCGAACACAATATCCCTAGGGACATGTAGTGAGGGTGAACTGGGAACATCTGGCCAAGGCCCCTGTCCATGGGGTATTCAACTCCCACCTCTGGAAGTATTTCTCGTGCATCCCGGGGTAGGTTGGGGACATGGAATCCGAGTGGTCCATGTTCTTGGAGCTGTGGACAGAAGGTTGGTGGTGCCTGTCATGGTGGCAATCTGAGAGGCCATCAGGCCGAACACATTCTCACTCCTACCTCATCACATAGTCTCTCGAGTGAAAGTAGATGTTTGTTGGACCTGTTCACCACTACTCCATGCCCCCTTGTCCCGCCACGTTTCCCCCTGATGCCACCAGGCACAGTGTATCATGCTGATGTTAAAGGACACCCTTTATCGTTAGTTTCTCATGCTGCAAGTCACTGCCCAAGGGCCGAGTTTTGACAACTTCAAAGTGAGATTGGGCTCGTCTTTCGGGTCTGGCTGGCCAAGGTGTCACCTGAAGCAGCAGACAGCTACTGGTTGGCCAGAAGGGCTGTAGCCGTGGTGGTCACTGAAGCAAAAACCTGGGTGTGGGAGGAGTTTGGGGAGGCTATCGAGACCGCTGCTTGGAAAGGGATGTCTGGGGTGCTTTGCTTGGCCTGCTGCCCCCATGACCCATCCCTATATAAGTGGATGACAATGGGTGCATGGGTGGTATTGATCCCATACAATGCTTATCTTATCTTAAAGTAGAAACAGACAACTTTTAAACTCCCTCCTCTAGTGTTTCCAAGTGGTATTATGGTTGCCGTCACTGTCGCAAAGACAACTGGTTCGCTTTCCGTTAATACGCTGAGTAACTACCTCAGTTTCCACAGTTACTTTGCTTGTTCCACTGCCCACCATTTTAACTACTGGGGACAGTAACAACAAAGAACTTACACTGATGGCAAGTGGGGATAGTTACAGAGAACTACCAGGGAAAACAAAAGCACTATCCTCTCCCTGTTTTGGTTGTGCAATGGTTGATGCACTTCTTTTATTCCATAAATCAAGCCTTCATTGTTTGAGGAGATCTTAACGAGGTGGCAGACAGAAATGCATAATGACAGGGAGGCATTTAGGGAACTAATCTAAATGAAAATGGTGCCAGTATTCTACAGTCACTACATTGTGCAATCAACACTTCTCATAATGTTGAAGCAAAAAAACATTGTCAGTTTCCACGTTACCTCATCTTAACTTTTCTTGTGTTGTCATTAACTGAATCAGGAACTTAACCAAGTTATTTTATTCATGTTAAAGTATTAATGTGATTAAATGTATCCTAAATGGACCGACGGAGATTACTATCTAGATTTTTACTTAAACTAGGTTGTTGTCCTTTTAATTGCTTATAAATATCAGTGTAACTTCTTTTCCTGCCCTGAGGAGATCCTTAATGAGCTGTATACAATGAACTGTGTTTGAACAAAACAACACATACATGTTTTTTTGTGTTTGTGACAGTTAAATGCTGTTAATAGTGTATCTGAAACCACAGATAACTTGAGTGATGAATGATTAATATCTGTGTTGATACTAAGACGTTTCCCTCCAGACATTAATCTGTCACACAAATCATGCACACTCACATAGCTGGGGAAGTTGTGTTTCTTAGAACTATGTCGATATGTTTAAAAATATATTTAGTTGTTAGAAGTGACCCAAGTTATTTAGTATGCATGACAGCTTAGTGTTCGTTGGTTGAGTTGTCAGGACATGCACGGTATAGAAAGAACTGATGTGTCTTAAGTCTTTGTTTATTTATTTCTTAACCAGGGTTCATTCAGCATGAAAGCTCATTCCAGGAACGCCCTGCTTGCTCAGTTGCACACGTTCACACCTGGAAGCTGCCCAGCACAACCACTGAGTCACTGAGAGGCTCCATTGTAGCAAATTAGTCTGGCATGTGCGGCAGCTTAGCAGTGGTAATGACATTTTTTCTGAGGACGTGAGGCTTTCTCTGAAGAATTAAGGTGATGGGATTTTACTGTCATCATCACAGCAATGTAAATTCATGCATGTCATATTTTCTGACAATATCACAGCAGGTGTAGATTCCTGAACTGAGGATTCATTGAAGCCAGAGAGCATAGATGCAGAGGAGCTCATATTCAGCCAATCTCGCTAAAATACACTGCATTCCCTTTGGCTCACCATCTAAACCTCCATGCAGGCTGCCTGGCATCAGGAGGAACTGCTGCTTTGGTTTTATGGGAAATATTCTAAATTGCCTGACAGCAACATGCTACAGATCACCAACTCTTTTATGTTTCCTCACATCCTGGTGCAGCTTTCTGATGTTGACCAACAGATTAGCAGCGTGGCAGCCTCCAACCATTTCACAGGCAGATGGTGCAAGTGGGGCCAGAAACTCCAGATACCACCAGGTGACAGACTGGAGGCAAATTCAGCAAAGGTGAATGTGAGAGTCAAAGGCAAAGGTTGACATTTTAAGATGATAATAATAATAATAATAATAATAATAATGAGCAGTGGATAAAAAGTGAGCAATGGATTAAAGGGAAATACAGTGATAAATGTACATTTTGCAAAATACACATGCCCTTGAGCAGTTGCCAGTCCTGAGCGGAGAATAGAGGAAGTTTCTGTGGAAATAAAACAGCAGATTGGCATTCTCACACTTCTATAAAACAAGTAAGACATGATGTGTCAAAAATGTGAGCTTTAGATGTGCTGGTGTATTTTGTTATTTCTGGACAGAGCCAGGCAAGCTGTCTCCCCCTGTTTCCAGTCTTTGTGCTAAGCTAAGCTAACTGGCTACTGACTGTAACATCATATTTACCTTATGACCATGAGAGTGGTGTCAGTCTTCTTTAACTCTCATTAAGAAACCAAATGAACATAAATTGTACCCAAAATGTTAAACCTTTCCCTCAAAATCTAATCCAACACTCAAAGCTGGACTAATGACAAAACCAAATTTTAATATGTCACCTTTTCATAAGTAGCAGCAAATGTTTTTATTAATGGTTAACATCTACTAATGAGGCCTATAATAAGAGCATATTTGGGGTTTTGACTAATCTCTTTTGCTGTTGATTTTCCTCCTCATAATAAAAGTTAGTTTTTTAAATAAAATAAAGCAAAAGAAAATAAGATAAAATAAGGTAAAATAAAATAAAATAAAAATAAAAATAAAATAAAATAAAATAAAAATCAATCCCTTCTATTAGAGTATAGAGTGTATATATAGAGTATAAAAGTAATTTAAAAAATAGATCAATAAGTTAGATTAAAGGGAGGGGGGTTAGGTTTCTATATATTCATTGGGTGTATGTTTGTAATGTCGGGGTGTGGTGTTTATGAATGATGGTGTGCATGTTTGTTGTAATGCCCTATCAATTTTGCCATTACAAACAAAGTCATCAATAAAGGGATTTGTTTCTCATTTTCTTTATTAAGACATCAAATTGTAAATGTTAGTAAGTCATTAATAAAATCATTTGAATCTGTATTTCTTTTCCCCCTTTTTTTTAAAGATTTTTTTGGACATTTTGCCAGTTATGTAGGACACGCCTTAATCATTAGGCTACCAGGCCATGACTCATAAATTCAGCAGGTTGAAATGTAAAGTAAGTCAGTGATGAAGAGATTTCACAACAGTCTTTGAAGTCTGCAGTTGTAAACAATTTAATTTTGGTCAAGATGTTCAACAGCTGTTTTATTGAAGGCCGGAGGTCAAATGGGCCAGTGGAGTATCCTTCTGAGACCTGAACTTTTATTTGGTATGTATTTTTAATTTCACTTAGCCATTCGGGACCTGATAAGTATAAAAAACTAAACATCATCCACAATAATGAAGTCCCAGTATTCTCAAAGGAGCTGATAAATAAACAGGTTTCAGCCATAAAATGTGATCAGGTTTTGGACCTTGTCCACATTTGTGCCAGGATCAGCTGCAGATTGACTTGGCAGAGATGGCTGCCATCTTTTTTTTTTTATTTATTTATTTTTTTTTTACATGGTTTAGTGTATTGTGCTCTTACTACCACTAGATGGGACAAAAAAGGACAAGAACAACAGGTCTAAGTTAAGTAGAATGATGTGTAAGGTCAAGTAAACCCAAAATGTAATGTCCTCATATGAGGACACAGGGTCTCAGGAGGATATTCTCTCAGATGAATAAACAGCAGTCTGAAAGTTATTCTTATAAATAGCTTATAGCTGATCTGTGCAGCATTACTGAATTATTATTAACCATTGCAACCATTATTTGAAAGTGGTCCCCAGTAACCTTCTCTAGGACCCGAGATAGATTTAAAATTTTAGTCTAGCTGTGCACCCTTTCTTATTCCTCAGTATTTCCACTTTCTCATGAATACAGATGCTCATAGTGATGTAAGTGTTCCTAAATAGGTATCTTTCCTACTCAAACATGCCGTGAAGGGAGCCAACAGTGCGCAGCTATGTGAGATTCAATTTGTGGTTCAGTCCACTGCAAAGCTGCTGGAGAAAAGCTTACTGTGGATTTATGATGGCATCTCCCAAATCCTCCATACAGTCCATACATGGACAGTACGTGCAGCCATAGCAGGGATGAAGTTGCCAGGAATTACAATTTGTATTTTGTACAGTAGATAAGTAATTGTTCCCTCAAATTAATAATTCTTGCTTACGATTTATGCCCCCAAATGCTGCATGTGTTCTGCAGCTGATTTATAGAGCGTGGGCACATTTTTATTCAAGCATAGGTCATTTCCACAGAGGACATTGTGACATGTCACAGTAGGTAAAGCACAGGTGCAAATAATACAATGGATGATGGCTGAATTCTATTTAGCTGCTTCGGTTTCAGGGTACTGGTATTGTTCATGCTGGCTCGATGTAAATCTTAGTGAGGGAATTTTACTTTTAAATGAGTATTGTTGGGTAGTATTATTACTTTTACTTATGTTCGAATACTGCTTCCACCACTGCCCTTAAATCAGTTTCAGTATTGACGACAGAATAGACAACATGAAGTTCACTGTAACATTTCTAAGTCGTTAAATATCTATGCTTTAACACACCAGCTCATTCAGAAAATACATTTACTCCTAAAAAGACCAGGATTCATCATGATAGTAGACCTAATCACAACAAAATACCAGAGACAGATTTTTGAAGCGGTTTCCTTCCCTCTGAGAATTTGTCGGTTTATTGGATAAATATACTACATCAATAAATTCCTCCATCCTCTGTACTCCATCCATACGTGCACATGTCTGCTGGAGGCACTTGTTGCAGTGACATTTTAATGAGAGCATGTGGGCAGCAGATGGCGCAGTCGGATTTACCACTGACAGAGTCTCAAGGTCACTGCAGCAGGCTTTCATCACACTATAGCTCCGGCAGCTCTGATCCGCCATGGATGCTGCTGCACTCATCGCACTGCGCAGCTGCACGAAACCCTGTAATGTCCTGTAATGGATGGGACGTCAGATGTGTAGAGGGGAAGCCCACTATTCACTCATGCTGTGAGTCAGTACAGCAATGTCTAAATGCATAAACGGTGCAGTCATTCTTGGAAATGCATAATTGTAGTTCTAGTCATTTCATATCTACTTTATATGCTGAAAAACACAACACAACTTAAATTTACGTCAAAATAAGATGCTGATACAAGGCAGAAACATATAAAAAGGCTTCATCTAGGATCACAAAGTCTTATACAGAAGCTGATTTGATGACTTGCTGGTCCTAAATATAATATGTAGGATAAAACAGTGATGCATTTGTTTGAAAAGTTAAAGTTCTTGGATGTATGCCTTTTATAAAGTCATTACTGTTTCAACATGCCTTTATATAGGCCTAACAATGTATTTGATGCAACAGGTCATGTAAAAATGCCACATGTTGATATATAGTTAAATAATTATAAAACAACCGTTGATATTTTTTTTTTTACAAGTTTTCCTCAACTGTCTAGACATCTTTTACTTGCAAGTCACGACATCAGCGCTTTTTCGTGTGAGGAAAAAAACACACCTCGACTTTGATATATATATTTTTTTAATGTTCGTGATGGGAAAAGAAGTCAGTGCCAAAAAACGTGACCACAAATGACATGTGATCATCAACGAACCACTGCATCGGAGATTCCTGCCCGCTTTTCTGCACGTACTCACAATGCGTCATCTTTCCGCATACTGCCTCCTTCCATCCTCTCACGATCAAAAAATACATTACCCATAATTCGCCTCAAATTAAAACACACTCGCTCCCTGTGTGTTTATATATTAAATGTTTATTAAAAGTGACGTTTTTGGCTAAGATTTAAGACATCCGCAGCCTCCTCATTAGGGATGTGGAGTCCGTCTGGGTACTGATGGTGAACGTGCATCCATCCTCGCACTCGTTCGCCTCGTGAGTCAGTCCCAGCCAATGGCGTCGCTCCGTCGCTCCGTTCCTTCCTGATTCCGTCCGCATATCATCGAGCCCGAGGCGTCACGAGCGCCTTCTCTGCCTGCCTGCCTGCACGAGAGAAAGACAGCACCGTCCTTGCACACAGTTAGGCCCGTAAAGGTAACTTTTAACTCCTCATTTCTGCTTTTTAAAGGCGTGTTTTGTGTAGAACAACATATTTTAATATTTACAGGGCATATTTTAAGACTGTGTGTGTTAATTTAAACTACTTTTCTTCTTTTAGAAATGTGTACATGATGTTCCTCATCCTCGTCGGTAACCTCAAAGACTTGTCCTTGTGTTAGCGGCTACTTTGTCATTGCTATCGTTGATTATAAACGCCATTAATTCCGCAGTTGTTGGTTGTGTGGCTATCAGGATGGAGTAGTTCCTTAGACCACCGACTATTTTTAAACCAGGCCGTCAGCTGGTGAGGTGTCACTCCATGTAGAGCTGCAGCAGGGTGTGTGGGAAAAGGGCGTCAAGTTGCACGACCAGCTTCCAGCAGTCTCCTCCATGTGTTGGAGACCCATTATTAGTGTGTTTTTAGGCTAAAGCTCTAAAGGAGGTGATGGTATGTGAGACGCAGTCAGAGGCTACGCTGCACATGCTGGCTCAGGCAGTGAGCTAAGTTACCAGTTGCTTGCAGCAGACATGGGGGTGTGTCCACCGGTGGTAGGAAAATTACTGTATGAAGTAAGAAACGAGGCTTCAGTGTGTCTTTATGTGATGGTTAGTCATAAGTGACGACCAGAGGACGCTTTAAAACACTCACTCAGTTAGTAGGTTGCAAGTTTATTGCTGCAGTTATAAAGTTTTTTTTATTTTTTAAATCAATAATCATTAAACTGATTATTAACACAGAGATAAGGCTTGCTGGCAGACTCTATTGTAGCCTAATTGAGGATGAGGCCAACCTGACATGGGTACACACGTATCAGGTGTCTGTCCTCAGTTATTTATTTATTTGTGGGTGCCATTTTGTGCTGCCAGCTTACCTCTTTGCTCTCCATGTTTACAGTGATCCTGCAGCAAAAGAATGCACTGCATGTACTGTACAGACAGTGTTAGGGCTGTCACCAACACTTATTTTCATTAATGGTTTATTGATTCATGTACCCATTACTTTTTCCATGAATCAGTCAGCCATTTGGTCCATTAAATGATCAGAAAAAACACACCACAATTTATTTAAACAGCTTTTTTTGTGCGACAAGCAGTCCAAAATCCAAAGATGTTTAGTCTTTGATCTCAAAAGATAAATAATTGCATCCTCACAATTGCTGGAAGTTCAGGATTGGGGGGGGGGGCATATTTGCTTGAAAACCAACTTGAATGATCAATGGATTATTGTTGGCTTTAATGGGTAAATACAGGTAGACTAATGGTTTCATCTCTGCTTTGTATGTGTGGTTATTTCTGTAAAAAGTGGATTGCAGTGGAGGTTAGTAAGTTTAGTTGAGGCGGAAGGGTTGGGTCAATGGTGGAAAGTTTTGGTTCCAGTATCATTCTGTACTTTCTGGGATACTTAAAAACATTAACATTTCTTTTTTGTCTCTACAAAATCTTTGTGTTCACATAAATAGAATACTAAAACAAGCAGTCTCGCAAGAACTCGATAAACCTGCATGGACTTGGTAAAACTTTAATTTAAATCAAACACTGTCTTAACAAAGACCAAGCTAACTGAACAAGATATAAATCTGACCAGACATTCAATGCAAGCTTCAGCACCTCACCCCAGTAAACTCTAGTGTATTTCCATTTAAAGCACTTTCCATTGATTCTCCTGCAGCTGCACTCTGGTTTAACTCTGGAGGCTGTCCTCAAAGTTCACTCATGCATTCAGAGTGGGTAGATGAGCAAGTAGGAGCATGAATACAGGGCAGGATAGATAAAAAAAAAAAAAAAAATCAATAGTACATGCTAGACTGTCTGGCTTAAAACTTTGTCTGACCTCCACTACTGAAATTTAAAAAGATAACGAAGGCTCTGAGAGATTACACCAATACGCAGGCCTTTAACCCGTATCAGTACGGTGCACCTAGGACAAAAGAAGGAGCCAGATGTGAATTGTGCCAAGTCATTCACTTATTGTTACTCATGGAGCCCTTTCACTACTGTTATCAAGAGTCCCCTGTTTGACAGCAGTGCTCTCAGCCCAGTTTTGCAATGCTGTTTTGTAATCTGATATATAAAGTAAACTGAATGGACTCGCAGAGATTTTTTTTCCTTGCTGCATAAGCCACGCCTTTCTGTGAGTCATATATCTGCTGTCTCCACCTGCCTGCATCAGTTGGTTCAGGCGGTGTGCATGGCTCGTATATATGTTTAATTACAGGATCCATTAGATGGTTTATAGCTCCAAACTCGAGTTATAAATTAGTACATTTTGTTCTGCGCATGACATTCAACATTACAATTACTGCCAACTCATTCTTTTAACTTGAAGCTTTAATTCAGTAAGTAACAGTGCCGCTGTCTGTCTGCTTGACATGTGAAGCAGCGATATACTGATGTCTCTTCTCTGTCATTTCATCTGCAGATCCAGAACCATGTCCATCCTGAAGATTCACGCTCGTGAGATTTTTGACTCCCGTGGAAACCCCACTGTGGAGGTCGATCTGTACACCAAGAAAGGTATTGTATGGCTAATGTATCTCATGTACTGTATGACTTTAGAGGTTGTGGTCAAGGGTGGCACAGCTAGCTTCAGACTTAAGTGCTTGTTCAACCTCTTTGAACGCATCTACATGTAATTATTTCCTAATTTGTGAAATGCTGCAGTAAGAACAACATTTTTGTGTCTTGCCCAGTTATCTCGCCAGAAAACTAGCTCAGTTGTGGATTAGGATGGTGAAGCCAGTGTGTTGCCCTGCACTGTTGCCCCACGCTGTTGCCAGCTCTGGGCCCAGGGCGGATCAGATCAGATGGTGTATGTGTGAAAATAGCTCCTGTAATATCACACTGCCTCTACAGCACTCTGTTACTGTAATGGTTCCTGTTTGGGAGCACAGATAGCTCATACAGTAGGTACTTCTTGCAAACCCATGAGTTAAGTCGAATCTTTGCAAGGTTGAGACGTCGTGTTAATTAAACCTACAGTGTGCTGCCATCACCTAATTGTATGCTAGATTACATAATGAAGCTGCTGAGCATTAAGCATCTAAACCCTGCGAATGTCTGACACGTCTGCCTACAGTTGAGATCAATTAACTGAATTGAAGTTTCCTGGCAAGCCGTTCTGCTCTGAGAGCTAAAACAAAAGGACAGCTCAACCCAATGAAATGTCCTGAGAATGTTAATGAAGCAACCTGAATGACCATTGACATGGAAGTGAGTGGCTACACTGCCCTGAATACATCAGCTGGAAATAGTCTGCTCTGTTCTGCAGCCCTGTCGTCTTGTCATTAGTTTGGGATGTTTGCTAAGAGCTCCAGTTTACTGTAAACAGACCCTTGTTCTTTTTTCTTTAAAGATTGCCTTTTAAGTCCGTCAGCCAGGCCTAATTTGGCATCATTAACGGCACAGACCCAAGAAGAGTGTGCTGCACTCAGAGCATGTCTGTCATAGTTACTGTAATGTGTTTTACTGTGTTACGTAACCAGGTTGCCTCTCGGTCAGAGTCGTACTAGAAAACCTCCTCTGCTTGTTGGCAGAATGATGCAGGTTCAGTAGCTCTGGTGATCCAGAGAGACAGTTACAGTCACTGTTACTGCTCTATTTTTTTGTATTTAGGCCATGGCTTTATCCAGATAAAATGCTAATATGATGTGGTAGCAGGACATCACAGTTTATAGCCTGATGGACTGCTGCCAGCATCCCCCAGCTGCAGCCAGGTGATGTCTTGATGCAGATGATTCGCTAAGCTCCCGTCCTAAGCCGTAAATCCCTTCAGACTCGCACCGTCTCTGCCGCTTCACTGAACAAACTAAATAGATTTTTGATCATCCCCAATTTCACCTCACTTGGTTGAATCCAAAACGGCCATCCTTCTATGTACGGGGCGTGGCTTGGCATCTTTCCACAGATGCACTGCACATGCTCAGTTGGCAGCCTATTGTCCCCTGTTACATCACAGCCCTCTGCTCCACAGCCAGTACCACTTCCTCCACACGTGCTTTATTTCTCTCTGTGGACAGAAAAAAGGACATTGGGAGTGTCTTCAGCTAATTGAATGGTGATGGCGTCCCCTAGTGCCTTTGACTTGCTGCTGCTCCTTGAATACCAAGCACCCCCTCTTGCACTTAATGCTCCATCAGACATGTTTATGTATGCACAGTCTGTGTTGTGTAAATATCACTGTAATCACAAAGTTTACATAGTTGATGGCTGATACGGAAAATTACATTTCAGCATTGATCAAACTGCAGGCAGGCCTTTGCCGTCTTGTTGGGCATGACACAGCACTTTAGGAAATGACTGTTGCAAAATGTCCTCTGTGTCTTCAAGGTCTTTTCAGAGCTGCAGTGCCCAGCGGAGCCTCCACAGGCGTCTATGAGGCTCTGGAGCTCCGTGACAAGGACCCAACACGCTACATGGGCAAAGGTAAGCCATCATCACTGTCTCACCTTCTTAACTTTCTGTCTTCCTCTACTCCACTGCTGTTTTTCATGCCATTTCAACACCACTATACTTTCTGTCGTATTTCCTCATCTCTTCCTTCCTTTATTTCCGTTTCTTCCTCCTGTTAGGGGTCAAAAGAGCAGTTAAATATATAAATGAATTCTTGGCCCCTGCACTGTGTAACCAGGTAAATAAAGTGTGGCATAACAGGATGACTACATATCTGTGTGTGCAGCAGCATGAAGAGTGGCTTTGCCTTTGGACACTAACCTTGACAGGCATTAGCAGATGTTCACAGATCTATAAAAGAATGACTCACACACCCACATGAGATTGGCCGAGGTGCTCTGTGGTCATCTGCCTCGCCTGCTCTGCATGGTCTCTGTCTGGGTCAGTCATGGTCTGCTTGTTCCTTTGCAGGTGTCTTAAAAGCTGTTGAGAATATCAATAAAGTAATTGCACCTGCACTGGTTGACAAGGTAGGACCATTTATTGTTTGACTAATTTTATTGTGTGCCAGTATCAAAAGCCTCAAATTATTAGATCAAATTGTCTTTTGAAAATTCAGTAGAAAATGATGACACAAAAATATTAGCATTAACATTAGCAGCTTTACTGACAGTCTTATTTAAAAACAAGTGGTAAGACATTGCATCAAACAGACATGTTGAGCAGTTGGTTGTTCCCTATTTTACATTAACCTCATTGGTTTTTGACCTTTGCATATACAAATATTGTAAGTATGTATAACAATTGTATTAGTGGAGCTTCAGTGACATAGTTCTGAGATGTTGTGATTATTCTAACGTGATTTTAGTGTGTTCTTCTGAACTAACAAAGTCAGAATTAAACAAAGTTAATCTTTTATTTCCAAACATGCAGTATAACCTGTCACTTATGTCTTATCCAGAGCGTGAACGTACTGGAGCAGAACAAGATCGACCAGCTGATGCTGGATATGGATGGCACAGAGAACAAATGTAAGATGCTACTTTGTGTACTGGTGTGACAATCTTTTGTGAGCTTACTTTAGAAAGGGTGTGGCAATGTGACAATGTATGTATGACATTTGTATAGTTATGTATATGCCAGTGTGTCAGCCGTCAGACAATTAGCCATACATGTTTGAATACCTCGGTGTGTGTGCAAGTACAGTGAGCATTCCTGCATCAATGTCATGAAGCATCTTGGTTAGTCAGATATTCAGTTTGCAGGATTAACCATAAACTAAAATTCCTCTCTGGTTATTTTAGTCATTAACAGTTTCTTTACTGATTTTCCAGATAAAAATGCATATCTTGATGTGTGCATGTTGATACTGCAATACAAAATTTCATATACCATGATATGAGTATTTTATCCAAATTTCCACTCTGCCTAAGATTGTTTTGAGACATTGGGTGTGTCTGAACTATATGTACCCTATGCCAAGTTTTTGGAATGAGTGTGAAATTTATGCACTATATAGTAATCAGAAATATTTTAAAAATTAGAGACTTTGATATATACAGTCCATTCTGCTAACAATTCCACAATGCTTCACATTTTATAAATGTGAAACAGAAACTTTCCATGCAGCTCTACAGCTGTCAGTGTTGTCGTAAAATGACTGATTGATTAGTGCCAGAAATATCAACTGACTGCTGACTATTGAGTGAACTACTGAGTGTCTACTATGTAGGGAGTAGTAAGTGAATGAACAAGGAAGGTTAGTGAACAAGGGAGTGATTTTGGACACAGACCTAAGAAAAATATTTTAAAAAAAAAATAAAGCTGTAAGCAGCGATTTTGGGGTTCAAGCCCACATGTACCGTCAAAATTTGACAACCGTTAAGGAAAATCTATGACAGAGTATGACACCCTACATGAAAGATGACTAACAGGTTATCACAATCAGATAGATTTTCTTTAATGTACAACCTGATCTGGGTCGGGCCAGTCGATGTGGTCGAGCTGTGCTGAAGCCATCAACTGGCCATCGCCGCCTCTCACTAAATTCAACAAACATTCTGGGGACATGTTTCAACAGCTTAATTAAAAATATCCAAGCTTTATGCAGCTTCTAATGAGCTCGATTCTACAATGATCCACACAAAATTTGGTATAAATCAGACCTGCGCCCTAGGAGATGTCAAAAATATGTTTTTCAAAAAAATTAAAATGACGACAAATCTGATCAGGCAGACTTTAATGGTTCTTGAGGCAAATTTGTACAGTGAGTACAGATGGATATCTGCACCAGATTTTGTTTCATATTCATTAAGCAGCATTTGGTCACGACTTTTAATTACTGGTGAAAATTTCATGCTGACAACTTACCATCTCACAGGAATATGCAAAAACATTTTTGAAGAATAATAATAAACCAGGACAAAAACAATAGTTTCATCCCATTAGACTGGAACCTGTAAAACCACCACAGAAACATCAGTAGGCACACATACATCATGTTTGTGCGACAGAAAAGTCAGTTAGATCCTACTTATTTCAAGGTTATGCATTATTGATTTTTGCTTATTAGCCACAGAAATAATCAGTAAGGAATATATTGGAGGACAGTAAATGTTTCATGAATGCAGTCTCCACACAGTATATTGAAATATCTGTGTCTACCCTCCCTCAGCTAAGTTTGGTGCTAATGCTATCCTGGGCGTCTCCCTGGCTGTGTGCAAGGCTGGTGCAGCAGAGAAGGGCGTTCCTCTCTACCGCCACATTGCTGACCTGGCTGGCAACCGTGAAGTCATCCTCCCTGTCCCTGTGAGCACAACACTGCAGTTACCTAATTAAGAGGCTTTATGGAAACTCTTAATGTTCACAGTCCTGACAGACATGTACCGTTAGCGTTTGAGCCAAAGAACCATAAATTCAGTCGTGATTCCATTAGGCTGAAAGCCGATACTCTCTGCCCTCTCTCAGGCTTTCAATGTCATCAACGGCGGCTCACATGCAGGCAACAAGCTGGCCATGCAGGAGTTCATGATCCTGCCTGTGGGAGCCAGCAGCTTCAAGGAGGCCATGCGTATTGGTGCTGAGGTCTACCACAACCTGAAGAATGTCATCAAGGAGAAATATGGCAAGGACGCCACCAATGTAGGAGACGAGGGAGGTTTCGCCCCCAACATCCTGGAGAACAAGGAAGGTGAGTGGAATCGTTAAATCAGAGTCGTAGCCACTGTTTAACAATTAGAGTTTCATTACCATTGAAAGGTCAGAGATCCAGCTGAACACGTTTTTTGTTGTTTTAGGACACTGTTGTTTTCATTTTTGAGGAATGATTTGATCATATGAAGTTGTTACTGCGTGCCTTGACTAGTCAGATAGGAGTGACTTGAAAGCATAACATTCTTAGACCTCTCAGGGAAGTGCTTCACTTATCATGTCACTCTTGGGCCGACATATGGTTTCTAAATTAAGGCCTCAACTCAGTAACAAGTGCACTGACTGCCTGCCTCTGACTCCAGTGTCAGGTCAAGGTGCTGATAAGGCAAATGCCCTCAGTGGGGCAGAGTCTTCAGTGGTGACTCACTGACAAATTAATGTTTTTGATTTTCTCAGCAACAAATGTGGTCACATTATTTACTCTGTATGCTGTTTTTGTCTCAGCTCTGGAGCTGCTGAAGAATGCCATCGCCAAGGCCGGCTACACCGATAAGATTGTCATTGGCATGGATGTGGCTGCCTCTGAGTTCTACAAGGCTGGAAAGTATGACCTGGACTTCAAGTCTCCTGACGACCCCAGCCGCTACATCTCCCCTGACAAACTGGCTGACCTCTACAAGAGCTTTGTCAAAGATTACCCTGGTGGGTTTTTAACACATAGCCCTAAAACTCTTACTGCTTGCTGTTCCCATGGATGCAGCATTTCAAAGATACTATAGAAATCCATTTCATATAACAAGAAACGGGCTAAGCATGAATGACAGACTCAAATAATACATGTGAGGACATACACAGACGTGGGCCTGTGCAGACATGAAGTATAGCCTAAGGAGAACAGTATGTGCATATGCTGTCTGTCTTAAAATGCAGTGCTTTGGTTCACTCTTAACGCTCTTATAAGCATTGTTTTCAGTGGCAGCAGGCAGCAGACAACCACTTTAGATTTCTGTCAAAGAAAGTAGTGAGCTGGTGAACATGGTGGTGCATTTACCAGCTTGTTTCTGCTGCCACCAAGTGGTCAAAAACATCAGTTGCAGATTTTTTTTAGATAACTATTGATCAGTGTCTATTGAAATTCTGCTGACTGGTTGGATTTATGAATGTCTAACATTATTATCACCCTCTTCCTATCCTAACAGTGGTGTCCATTGAGGACCCCTTTGACCAGGATGACTGGGATGCGTGGTCCAAATTCACAGCCTCCACCAGCATCCAGGTGGTGGGCGATGACCTCACAGTCACCAACCCCAAACGCATCCAGAAGGGTGTGACCGATAAAGCCTGCAACTGCCTGCTGCTTAAAGTCAACCAGATCGGCTCCGTCACAGAGTCCCTGCAGGCGTAAGTGTCGATAACACAGCAGTGTGATCGTGCTTAAAAATCCAAGTAAAGTTTATAAAGTGTAATCTGACTAACTGGGCTTAAATGTATCTTTCTTTCAGCTGCCAGCTGGCCCAGAAGAACGGCTGGGGCGTGATGGTCAGCCATCGTTCGGGAGAGACAGAGGACACCTTCATCGCTGACCTGGTGGTTGGCCTCTGCACTGGACAGGTAATACCTCACAGACAAGTAGTTTGTCATTCTTATTCTGACGTTCATCGGCTTCTGCTATGGTTTTTAAAGCTGACTATTCAAACTGTACCACAGGTGTAGCTTTAACAATACAGACTGGATCTTATATGTCATGTAATTCCTCTCCCAGATCAAGACAGGTGCACCTTGCCGATCTGAGCGCTTGGCCAAGTACAACCAGCTGCTCAGGTGAGTCCAGTCCAAATTCATATGCTTACATATGGTGGCTAAATAAAAGCTTGGCCACATCTTCTTTTCTTTTTTCTTTTTGTATTGTGTTTTCTCACATAACACCTCAGATCCAATAGGCTGAACTCTACGAAAGGAAAGGAAATAGCTCAAATACATTAAAATTACAGATAAATTGGTTGCATTGTCAGGCTGTCAGCTTCCATATCCTCAACGACAGCTAAAAATGCTGCCAAATAGTATAAGAATTTCCAAGTAAACCCCCTGACAGTATATCTAATTTTCTCTAGTTTAATATGGTGCATGATTTCCCTGATCCAGTGACTATTTGTATCAGGCTCCTGGCCAGACGAGAACAGAAGGCCAACATTTGGGTTTGCCAACTCTGTCTACCTGGGCCACAACAAACAGTACAAGGACAGTGCCATTGTTTTTTCCAAATATTTTAGAGGAGGTCTTAGAGGGTTTTCCAAGTGTGTAAAGCATAGGACATGTCCAAAACATGTGCAGCAGAGTGGCTAGAGCCAGCCTGCGTCAGTCACATCGGATTTATATCCGCTTTAATCTCAGAAAGTCTGACTTTAAACCAATGCAGAGTGTGTACGAATGTTTGGGTTTTTTTTTAGCACTGGTTCATTCAAGTCTGCTTCAAATTTATTTTAAGGAGGTCTGAAGGCGTCAAATTGTGCATTTTCAGTAGTTTGTAAATTATTTTCATAGCCTGTTTTATGACCAATTAATTGAGTCAAACATAGAAGTGGAGGGGCATAATGGAAAGCAGTCTGAGTTTGAGGCTACAAAGTAAGTAACTGAGCTGCCAGTGCCTGTAACAATGGGATCTGGGGATATTATATTTAAGCACAAACTGTTCCTAAGAGGCAAAATTACTATCAGTACAGAGATCAGACAATGAAAGAACACCCCTATTAGACCACATTTCGAAAGCCTCATCCATCATTGATGGGGACAGACAGTTTTTAGCAATTGGTGCAGCCCATGATGAAGGGAAAAGGATCTTTTAAACTGTCTCCAGATTCTGATCGAGTGTAGGACACTCAAAGTCACCAGTAGTGAAGCTGGAAAGAGGCTGCGTGAATGGCAGTTTAGAACACAATATGGCTGGAGAAGTGAACCCAGTGGACGCCAGTTACACTGAACTTTATTAACAGTTCAAGTTGTGTTGTCTTCACTCCTCAGAGGCACAGCATAGCAAATTTTCTCAGGCTATCTATCGCTAACAAACTGTCATCCCTCTCTCCCAGGATTGAAGAGGAGCTCGGCGACAAGGCCCGCTTTGCCGGCCAGAACTTCAGACACCCCATCTGAGCTGGTCTACCTCCTTGGGCCTCCGTGTGTTCACTGCTCATAAATAATCCCCACACACATATACGCCACGCTAGGTTGCCTGCCCTGTCTGGAGAGAAGGTGGAGAGATTACTGCCGAAATCCGAGGTCCAAGTCTGTGGTTTGTGGCGTGGAGAGGCTACAGTACGTCCTAGTACAACCACAGCTCAGCTCATCCTCAAACTATGCTTAAGCTCCTGAATAGTGTTTGTCCCTATGTGTGTGTCCGTGTAAATGTGTGAGAGGTTTTCGTTTAGCTTCATGTGAGTTGTAGTGATTTTTTTTTTTGGTCCTCTGAGTATTTGAGCTACTGTAAGTGTAGTCGAGCTCTGCCTCGAGCAGTGGTAACAGTACTGTATGTGCAATGTGTCGCATCTGACAAGGTCTTGTGTTGCTGTAAGCGTTGGCAGGAACATGTAATAAACAACATAGTTTGAAACGTTTCTGTGATTTCTTTATGTGTTGTACTTATAATTCCCATATCCATTCAAAGATAATGAAGGTTATAATCACAGATCATTCAGGATTTTCCTGCAGAGAAAATGAACATGTCTTTAGCAAAGGGCCTCCTCCTCCTCAGTAACTACTCCTGCCTGTGTGAAGCGTGTGATGTAATCTGAGTGCCACCGAGAGGCAGAAACATGAGCTTGGTGCTTGGGGACGCCATTTCTGTCCCCCTGGGTAAAAGAATCCAGAGGCTCTCTGCAGTCTCTTTTTGTACTGAGCCTTGCCAAGATAAATGAGGGTCTATTCACCAGTGGTATGGTACCGGTGGGGATTGCCAGCTGGGTCTGTGCCACACCAATTCACTTTGTGTGAGCCCTGTCTGAACCTGCCTCCATTGTTTAGCCGTCACCAAGGAGATGTATTACAAATCACTGGTACAAAGAAACTACCTAGCGTATATAAAAGCGTCTATAAACATCCTGTGACTATCATCTGCTGCAGGTTTCCTTTAGCAACACGTCTTCTTCACACTTAAATGGTCTTACAGTGACGCTTTTACAAAAGGTTCAAAGGAGTAAGAGGGTAAATCTGGGTGACTAGTAAATTGATATTACAGCGTGGATAATAGGACAATGTGTCATTTCTTTTCCTTGAGACCTGCGTCATCTAGTGGTCAGATCTATACGGTACACATCACTGACATGTTCCCTGAAGACATGATAATAGAAGCCAGAGGGCCACCAAGATGACATTTAAAGGTCCAGGGTGTAGGATTTAGGCAGGCAGAAATGGAATATAATATAATATGCATGTTTTCTTTAGTCTATAGTCACCTGAAAATAAGAATCCTTGTGGTTTCTGTTTCCTTAAAATTATCTTTATATCTACATAGGGGGCAGGTCTTTGGTCCTTTTCCACAGAGACTGCCATCTTCACTGCCATGTTTCTACAGTAGCCCAGAACAAACAAAAGAAACACTGGCTATAGACTGGGCCATTTGTTTATTTGTGTCAGCTGCTGTAGCTAGAAGCCCATCTGCAACAAAACCTTCTGAATGTCTGGATCTTAAGTTATCAGAGAAAAAGGTGAGCACACAGTAGCATGATGTGGGGCAAGCCGCCCATCTCAGACATGCCAAACAGCGTCAGAGAAACACTGAGTTGTAATGTGAAACTGCTTTATTCTGTGTTTTTACTGGTTTTAATCACCTGGTCCGTATGTTTTGGAGAGGAGGAGACCTCTGTGGAAAATCCAGCTCCTGGTAAAAAGCTGACAAATGAGCATTTAAATTCTAACCTAGAGAAGTTTTAGCTGCAATCCTCACTGCTAGACACCACTAAATCCCCCTGAGTCTTATGCACTGAGTGTTTAAAGTTTACTTCATTGGGCTTCATCAAAACATACATGTTCCTGTAGATATAACAACAGAATTATAACAGCCACCGATTTTGCCACCGAAAATCAAACTGATACTTATTTGACTGTTAAACAGGATGTACTAAAGGCAGCTCCTGGTCCTGACATGAGGCACACATGTACCAAATGAACAAGATAAACACCATTTATTAAATTATACAATCTTTATTTCTAGTACAAAAAAAAGACTAATTAATCTAATTCCACAGTATTGTCACCAAAGCAGATCTACACCTCACAGACACAAATCATGATGACATCAGGCTCATTGTCTAAAAAGGATAGTTTCAGTTGCAGAGAAGACACAGGTTGTTATATTTTAATTAGGGATATAGGTGCTGCTATCTTTAATGGAGTTGTAGTTGAACACCACCTTTTCTACACAGGAGCAAGATGCATAGAGTTTTTGGTGGTTCCACGTCTCTTTGTAGTTGTTATGCATCTTTTTGTGGGTTTGCATCTATCTGTGGCCATTTAGAGCCTCTTCCTTCTCAGTACGTCTTAATTTGACATTTGACATTTTGACATTTGATAGGTGAAGACCAGAGGACCCCCCTTGACACTTTCAGCCCCTGGACCTGTGCCTGGTGGGCCCTTTCTGTAATCCATCCATGGTCCGATCACTATATGCCAGTCAATAAGTTCATGTGTATTCAAGGGGTTAAAGGTTTAAGCAGGGCTACTGCACCAGTCATGACACACACACAGTGTTACATACAAACAAACAATTCAAAACATATTGACCAGTGTTTTCACCTTTACACCCCCTCCCAGTCAACACTGCCAGAAAATAGGAAACAACACCCAAATGCTATTAAAGACTATGATTGTTTCTGCTGTTTTAAAAAAAAAAATCTTTGAATGATCAGTCATGAAAGTAGATTGCTGCCTTTTACTCATAAAACTTTAATTATTGTATTCTATTCTATGATTAAATTTACATTTCTAACTATTCCATCTCATGTGGACCCCAATACATTACACAATATATACCATGTTTCTTTTACTTACTGTATATTCAATGCTGCAATTCAAATCCTACAAGAAGTATTTAATTCTATTTCTATATTGTTCTTTTCTAATTGTGTTTGTTTTTAAATGGTTATTTCTTTTATAAACTGTTGCATTAGTGGAGCTTCAGTGATGTAATTCTTAGATACTGATGGATGCTGGAAATGGATGGCACAGAAAAAAAGTGTAATATGCTACTTCATGCACTACAACTGGTTTGGCAATATCAGTGCAGAGTTTTGTAAAGTTTAGATTTGTAAAGTTCTCTGTACTTTAGGAAGAGAGGCAATATGACGTCATATATATGAGAATTTAAAATATCACAGTATTTTTGACCAAATATCTTGATATTGATATTCCAACGACATTATAGGGTTGACTATTGATGCTTTCACAAAATATTGACTATTTAATGAAGATATAGTGACTAAGTGGGTAAAGGTAAACAACACAACAGCTGAAACAGTCCAGTAAGTTCAGAAAGTCACATCATTCTACTGTAACGCAGCCTTTAAAACCAGGAAAAGACAACACGCCTGTCTCCATATAGACACCTGGTTTGGTTGCCAAGCAGAATTTTTTTTTTTATAGAAGTTTTTCAAATGTATAAAACTGGGTTGTTGGCTACCTCAAATTCCATTCCTCAATGATGAGTTATTCATATTCCTTTAGGCCATAAGGCTCCTCAGATCAAAAGAATCAAAAGAGTTTTTCATGAAAATTAATTCAGGTTGTGAGTATTGTTTTAACAGGATAATGTGGTGTTGTGTCGGTATGCCAGATGCCGTATCTCACACTCTCTGATGCTCTGTCACCTGGAGCTACATCAGATGAATGATTCATAACTGATATATTATCTGAAGCCTAATTTTTATACAAGTACTCACATGCTCATACTGGTTAAAAAAAAACCAATTTCTTTCTATTTCCTGATCTTTGCTGTGTAACAGTTTTGTGTGAAAGGAATTAAAGCCCTGTCCCATACAGACACCTGTCCCAAATATAGGCCTGTTGATTTAGGTGATTTAAGCAAATAATAGCCCAAGCTACTAACTGAAGTTTTATGGTATCCTTATTTCCTCTTAAATTCTGCTGTTCTGTTGTGCCAGGTGTCTACACTATAGTATAGCATTGACTGTTTTGTGGTAATATATAGTTAGATTTTGTCATATATTTCTCCTTTAATTCTGTTATTTGTTTAAAATATGCCTTTTGATGTAAATATATTCTATTTTCTGTATATTCAATACTAAAATTGACTCAAATCTCCCAATAGAGATTTGATTATCATGGAATTATTATTATTTTCTATTCTCTCAGGTGCTCAGTGTATTTCATCCACCATTAAGGAATTCTGTTCTCTATTTTGTGATTTTAAATGTTACATTTTGTTATAATGTTCTGTTCCAGTTCTGTTATTTGTTCACTGTATGCTTTATAATGCAACACATCTGTTGTATTGACTGTATATATTCAGTGCTGCAGTACACTCAAACCCCCTCACAGAGATTGTATTGTATTGTACTCTATTCTTCTGGGCTCACTGGCAGTCCAAATATAGTCTGGCAGTATCACAGGTTTATAAGGATGAAGATAGACCAAGTGTTGCTACAGTATAGACACCCTGAGGACTCCCACACCGCCCCTCTCCCTCGCTGTGGATGTTCCCAGTTTTGGCCAGTGGGTGACGATATTTTACCGGTTGAACTTTGAGAACCCCCCAACTGTTCTCACCCCAAGATGAAGAAGGATGCTGTCATGCTGAGTGCCCCTCACACACACTAGTCTGTGCATTCCGGCAACGATTACTCCCTCTTTATTCTCAAGTCCATCATTTATGACAGCATTGTATCAACCGTGGTCCGCTCCGTTATAGCTACATAAGAGAAGATATACAGGTGGCACTGCAGCTGCCGTGCTACTCTGTGTAGTGGCGACACTTGGCTAACTAACGTTGGCTAATTGCCCCTGCCCCTGCTGCTGCTGCTGCTGCTGCTATTGTTTGTTGTTGCAGTCTCTCATCAAACAAATCACAGATGTTGTAGATCAAGCTCTTTAAGGTAAGTGCTGTGAGCTTCCACCAGCCTTCTTCTTTGCCTTTGACTTTCATCAGTAAACGAGCAGGAAATGACAAATATGAGGGAATAGTTTGTAAACGTTAGGGGCTGTTAACGTACACCCTTGCTTGCTAGCTATTTGGCTAATTTGCCTATTAGCATCAGCTAGCTAGTTAGCTGATAGACTTGTTTGCCCCTCACTGTTGCTGGTTACCATGAACTAACGTTAGCGGCTAGCGCCAGTGACTAGCACTGATTGGGAATGCCAACAAGGAGCAGGGTAATGTCTGGATACAAACAGCCCGTTGACACCGGTTAGCGCAGAGCACTTGCCACACACACAACATGGCTTCATTTTTATTAAACGCTTTGTGGCTTTAACGTGAACGTAACCTTGCAATACCCCACAGCAAACGTTTTCCCATTTTGAATCACCCGGTGTAGTAGCTGTGTTCCAGGGAGTAGCCCGAGCCCATTCAGCTATTGTCATTAGCTCATGGAAACGTTAGCTGGCGAAGCTAACTTGCTGTCTTTGTGTGCTTGACTTGTGGTCAATTATTGTCATCTAGCTTACAGTATGTGGTTATTCAAGAGCCTGGTGTTGGCTGGTTTTGAGCAAAGCTAACGGTGGATAACGGCACACTCGTGTTGGCTGTTGGAAACAAAGATGCAAGGCTTGTAAAAATCTTCATGGGAGACATTTGTCAACAAATAGAATCAGCAGAATTGGCATGAACACTTTTCACCTCTGGCAGCCTGGGTAATTCAAAACATTTGTAGTAGTGACTACATGAGGCACAAGGATAGTAGTAACGTTATATGCTGGGTTTATGCTTTTATAAGTGAAGTTGATTTTTTTTTTGTTGCATGAGGTTATTCTAAGTTATGGATTGTAAGTTTGAACATTAACAGAAGACACTGGCTACAGACATCCTGCATAACCTGTCATTTAAATGTGATCCTTAAGACAGTTTATGTTCATGTTAATATCTGAAAGAGGGAGAGCTAGTGACTTATATTTATTAAGTGCATCTGACTCACTGCTGACTAATTCACAGTCTTACGCAGCCTTGCACAATTGTGGTCCTCACCATAACTTGAACATACACTGCACAGTGATCAAAGGCACGAGTAACATTTGATTTGCTTCGTAAATGCCAAGTTATTTTAAGTCCACTGAGAGAATGGAATTTAGTGTTGACAGCAAAGCCTGCATTTCCTTGTCAAAGTGCCACAACATTAAGCTGGGTGTAAGGAAATTGCAAATTAATTATCTGATACCCTGACAGCATTAAAACATAGACATGCACATTACCATGACTGTAAGCAAACTAACATGGACAGGTTTTGGAGCTTTGCAACTACACTGCTACTCTATCTGTGTAGTTGCCACCTGTTCAGGCCTCCCGATAATGACATGACACTGTGGAGAGAGGGCAGTGAACTGAAAAAGTTTACACACATCATTTACGTCTGTGATGTCTGTTACACACTGTGGTTTAGCAATAGAGGGTTAGGAAGGAAAACACACTTACACATGCATACACCCATATGGTCAGACATTTTGAGAGGAATACTGCAACAATATTTTTACACACAAGTTATGATTAACAACAGGTAACATCCCTTTCTTGCTTTGAAAAAATAAACCAAAACATATTCAGCCTGCTTTAGATTTTAGTGTATCAAGTCATTGCAGTTGTGACTAAAGCTGCACCATCATACACCTCTTTAGCTCCATACATCATGCATATGGAACATCTGATGTTTTAGTGGCTTTCCATGCTGCCAGTAGCTTAGTGGTTGTGATTTAGATTTTCTTAAACTACCACTTAGACTGTAAACTTGCAAGGTTAGGTTACAGACATCTGCCATTACAGGCTATACGTTGATTACTACTTTAGCGCAGCTCCGACAGAAAAGCATCTTAATGTTTGGTTTATAGTTTTTGTAGAAAGGGAATTTTTCAGGTTCAGCCAAGAGGATAATTTAGAGCAGCTTAAAACAGAACATTTGTGGCATGGATGTTTTGTATAAATGTGCAAAGTCCCTTTTTTTAAATCCCCATTATCTGGTTAGTTCAGAGGTCAGAGGAGGTCAGGGTGTTTTATAGTGTTTCAATTTGAATGGGATCTCAAGAGCAGCAGTGGGTAAAATTACTTTGAGTCACATATCCAATGACACACCCCATCCGTCGAATGTTAATCTAGCTGGGTGGCTGTAGTAGCGGCAGAGTAATGATAAGAGAAATGTAATAGCCCTGCTATTTTCCTTTAATGACTAATGTGTGTTTGAGTAATGGCAGCTCTCTTATGAGTAATATGTGGCAAATGGAAGGCCAGACAATGTTAAGGAAAATCCCTTTTCACTGTGCTCTGACACCTCTTTGTTGGATGATTTGTCAATACACATGCTCGGGAATTCAATGTTTACATGCTGTGCTCGGATGGCATCTTGCCGTTTTTCGCCAAGATGCCGTCACTACATCTTTCCCTCACCATGAATTGTCATGAAGGATGATTCCCCATAATAATATCTGGGTATAGTCTCAGAGCTACTTCATGCTGTATGCTGAGGCGTTGTGGCAGGTACGAGATGGTGCTATAACCTGTCATCGGTGTGGTAAGCCTGTATTTTAAAAGGGGCATTTTACTCTCAGCGAGGCTATTGTGTTTCAAATAAAGGTGATTAGGGGGATTTATTGTGACTTTTGCTCAAGGATTTCATACACAGTGTGAAATTATGTTGGCAGGGGAGGCAGGTAAGCAGTGAAATATCTGCTTGACAGAGCCAGCACAGGAAAGGATGTGTAATCAAGCATCTTTAGACATCAGATTTGTAATTAAGAAAGTGCGCTGCCTTGTATTTATAATCTAATGACTTTGTGTAGTTGCTGCAAAGAGGGTGCAATAGGGAAGCAAGTGGATAAACTGATTTAGGTTTTTCCTGTACAGTGCTTGATATCAATTTCATTGCAAGATATCTGGCTGTTACATAGAAAATTAATGCTCTGAACAAAGGAGCAATGTTCGCTCAAAGACCTCTTGATGGGCCATTCAAGTGCTGTATATTCATTAAAAATAACAATCTGTCAGCACTTACTGACAGCACGCACAACAAGCCAAGCTCTCTTTATTGTTCTCCGAAGATGTTTTTCAGTTCCCGTGCCAAGAGCTGGGTAATTGGCTGTAGCAAAGCCTTGCATGTGTTGTTTTAAGATATTGGACTGACACGCACAGGGCACACTGGCAGAAATGAGGCAAGCACACTTCTCCCCCTCCCCCCTCCTCTTCCTGGCTTATCCCAGCAAGTCAGAGGAGGCAAGATGCTGGATGTGTTTTGTGTTCTCTGACATCTTCCCTTCACCTCTCATAAGAAGAGATCCAAGCATGCTGCATCATATCTCATCTTTGTTTGATTCGGGCCTAACTCCGCAGCTCCACAATTGTGCCAAGGAGATCGTATCGGCAAACGCAACCCGTGTTAACAATTGTGAGCTGTCTCGCTACATACTGCTGGTGGTATTTGATGTACTCGATGTGATCAAATCTACTTTTTCTGTGAGCTCAGCCATGGTGAAGTCGGTCTCACTTCATCCCGCAAATGCCGCCTGTGTCTTATTGGGCTGGCTTGGCATGGATTCACATCTTAACTGATCAGGCACATTGTGTTTTGTGTTGTTGCCAGCCTCTTGGCAGGTCCTAGGTACAGCAAAAATAAGTTCTCTCCATATTTGCCTTGTTCAGTTTTGTATGTGACTTTGCAGCTATGAGCCTGCAAAGTGTTGCAACTCACCACATTTCAGTGTTGTCTGTGATTTATGTACATGAGGGGTTGTACAATGGAGTGTGAGGAAACTGGAAATGGATGCTTGGCTAACATTTGTAAGAGTTGTGAAGCAACAGTAAACACAGGGCAATGAATACATGGTAGTAGTGTATTAGCTGTGATGATAGTTGGTTCACAGCAGATTTTTATTGTCTGCAATATCTTGGAGTCTTTCACATTGTTAGATTTTTCTTGCATCTCGCTAATTATTAGTTAAAACACACCATAGAATGCAGATGATAGCCTATTTTTTCAAGCATTTGAGTAAGATAGGCTAATAATAGCACTTTCAATTACAGTGACAAAAGCATGAATTGAAAGTGTTCAAAAATAACAGTCAGCCATTTGCCATCTCTGTAAAAGAGGAAAATGAAATGGTGTAGGATCAGCTGGCTGGCCCCTGAGGAGAGGGAGAGAAAGGGGGGGAGAGATGAGGAGGAGGAGGAGGAGGAGGAGGAGTGCTTTGCCGCTGTGTGTGTCAGTGCTGATTAGGTAAGAGATTGCCTCATGTAATGACACGGCATGGCGCTAGTGGTGCAGAAACACAAACAATGCATACCAGTGTTTTACTGCGCACACCCCCTGCAGCTGCCTGCCTGAAGATGTTTATATAGACATATACTCTCTCCCTAGAATATTTCAACATCTTTTTAGATGATGCCCTTTATTTCAGCGACACGCACTTATACGCCATCCGGAAGCCAATAGCCCTTTTTCTCCGTGCGCTCTTTTTCCTTCTACAGCACAGATGAAAGATGGAGGTGATTAAAGGAAAGGAGCACAATAGAGTCAGTGCAGTTTTCGATCAGCATTTATTGTTACTATTGACAGCAGTATTTCTCAGCGCAGGTGTGTTGTTAAATAGGCTACATAACCTGCCAAATATTCTGCTCTTGTTGTTGAACCATAAGCATATAAAGGGATCAAGTCAGATTTTGTTCTCTGCTGGTGACAGTTAAGGCTTCTATTGATGTATTGGAGCATTGATATTAACAATATTAACTGAGTTTTTATCCATGAGCTTGGCTAGTAATAGACCTGCTTTGGGCTAAGCTAGAATGCTGCAGAGATGACGTGTTTTTGTAGGCTGACACAGAAGTTAGCATTGCCATGGTTTCCTTGACAAAAAGCCAGTGGGATTTTTCTGTTGGCCTCTGGGTTACTATAGAAAATATGCTCTGCAGCAGACAAAAGTGTATGATACTGACATGTTTGTTCAGCAAGATAATCTCCACAAATGTAAATGCAGTCGCCAGAGGTAAAACACTAACGTTAGGCTTTAAATGAACTACACCACAGTCGCATGACTTTGCCGTCGCCACCACAATGAGGCTGTAAAGCTGTGTAGTCTCATTTAGCCACTTGTTAGCAACCGCCTTTTTAAAGACACGTAATAGATTCAAAATTCACATGTGGGTTATTTACTACTGACGTATTTCATGTTGTGTTGTGTCATAGAACAAAACATGAAATCTTTTAACCTTGTTTTTACCATGGACCTTATTTCAGGTACCTAACCAAAAACATCTTTAAAAAAACCCATAGACTTTGAGACATGGTAACAGAAACTGCAAAAATACTAACTTTTTCTGTGTTTCAGGACTTATTCCTGCAGCACTCTATTAGGGGTCTAAGAAAATATCAATACACCTGAGTATACTATATTATCTTTTGTGGTACTATATCACCTCTCAAAAACACAGTGTCGATTTTTGATTAATCATTTAAATACAAAGATTCGTAGCAGTCATTTGCAGCCATTTGACTCTTCTACTCCAACCTAACAAATTGCTAACGTAAACACCAAGAATGACAGTTCTCCTAATATTAGATTTAAACAAATGATAATATATGGCCTTGCTTACTGTATCGCTGTATAAGGCAATGTATTGAATCATAACCCTGTATCTTGATACGTATTGTATCGCCAAATTCTTGCCAATACACAGCCTTAAGGTCAGTTATCTTGTTGCTAGAGGAAATGTTTGGTAAATGATCCACCGTACTTCTTGACAGTGATTAAGGTATATAGTCACTTTGTTGTAATTACCAGAGAGCCACCTTGATTAGCAAGTCTAAATGATGCAGCTGATTTAATTGATTGTTTTATAGAGAGATGTGTCAATAACAGCTGTCTGTTGTCCAGACAAACATATGTCTTTGTCATTACATGAAGTGGCTGTAATGGCTGTTTTTCTCTGAACAATATGCAGGGCATTGATTTTCAACACTGTGACACTGAGACAAATCATACATACATCTTGTTACTATTGCTGGTTGTGCTCTGTGGCCTGGCCTCTGTGACTAACACAGGTACTGCACCGATGTTGTGACTGCACATGAGGCACAGTTTGTTTGCAGAGCTGCAGAGCCCAGACCTGTTACTGATGTTTTAATGGAGACGGCACGCAAGCCAGTGGTGAGCTCAGGGTTCATGCAGCCGTGAGGAAATGACCCCGGCGACATTGTGGCACTTTCCACTCTGCTGTTCAATAGGGGCCTTTGGTAAACTGTGTCCTTGCTCGCCCTTGCGGGTTAGGCGCACCTATTGAGCCTGCTGAGCCCTCAGTTTAGGTGCTGGGACTTACGGCTGGATCGACCACAGGTTTAAGGATGGACATCTTGTCTCTGTGCGTACCCCAGTTCCAGCAGCCAGCACAGAGAAAATGAGTTCTGAGGATTGGGTTTAGATTTGCCACTGTAGCACTTCAACTCTGATACACTCTAGCTACCATCAGGGGAAGGCTGTCAGAGAGAGGGAGAGAGCGGGTGGGGGGGGAGAAAGAGAAAACAGCGAAGCACAGCAGTGCTATCTAATAGATCAATTTGTAATAAATCTGTTGCCTCAAGCTGTTGTTGTTCGCTTCTACTCAGTAAAAGGTGTCTGCGTTTCTCAGGCAAGAAAATGCTTGTCAGGCAGGGCATACAGAGCTATCAGTGAATGAGACGTGCCTAAAGCACAGTAAATCATTTTCTCTGTGCTCAGTTTACATAGGTCGAACACATCGCTCTCTTATCAGCGCATTCCATTGGTCAGAAAGGGGGGTTATAACCAATCGATAGGGCTGAGCACTGAAATGAGGAAGTAACGCTCCCCTCACATTAAATTTCCCCATTATTCAATATGAGCCATTAATCATGATGAAGGAGCTATTGATTAGGCTATCAGCCAAGGTTGGTCAATTTATTTGCCACGAGTCATTCCACAATGTGAGGATCTGTTGAAGTAGTGCTGCCTCACAAAAAACCAAGTGCCACAATTGAAATGGCCCCATTATTATGACAACAGTTTGATCTTTAAGGTAACAAAAGAGCGGGCCTCTATAAGGACCACATGGGACCTCTCCTGCTCCTCCTCCACCAGCAGCCATATGGACCGTACTAATTGTGTTTTACGCCAACCATTTTCACCGATCCATTGGGGACTTGTGGAAGTGCTGTAGCTATAATGTCACCAGCAGTGGGCTGGCTCATGAAAGAAACATTAGCGAGCAAGATGAGAAGACAGGAAGGCAATACACTGCAAGTCAACACAATTATTGATTTTATTCAAATGAAATCTGTGGTTCTCTGTTCTGAATCTGATGTTAGGCGCCTTTTAAAGTATGATTTCTATTATGCCTTTTTCCCGATTGTAGCTGTTGGCGGAGAGCAGGATTCACCTCAGTCTCACACATGCACTTTGTCAAGTGGTAAAATCTCTAATTCTAGGCATATTGCCAATGTATAAAGATAAAGCTAAGAAGAGGACTTGCTCTTGTAGTCCCTTATATCTCCGAAGATGTTTTATCCTGTTAACTCACATGATAATTTTTCAGGGAGGTAGTTTATTCTGACTCTGACCAGTAGCACATTAAGCCAGCTGTAATTGCTCCACAGAGAAATTGTCTATCATCCGTTTTGTTTTGTGACAACACAAATGCTGAGGTTTGAGCGTTGAATGTAAATGTGACATTCACAGTATTTGCTTTGCCCTTCAGGCCAGCGATTGGTTGTAAAGCGTTTGAAGTGCTAAGTGTGACTGAGGCAAATCAGTGTGTGTTTTAACGTGTTTATAATATGCAATCACGAAAAGGGCACATCTATGGAAATTAGATCTTGTGAAGGAGGGGAGGGGCGTCAGAGTGGTGATGGTAGAGAGAGAGAGAGAGAAAAAAAGAGTGTGTGTGCGTGCGTTTCATTGTGTCCCCACTAACAGTTTTCTTGTAATTATTGAAATTGATGTTTGCCGCGAAGCTGTAAATCTGCAAGATCTCTTGTTAATAAAGCGGCAGAGGCAGCCGAGCCGTTAGGCTGGGAAATAAAAGGCAATCAAGCCTCCAACATCCTGTCCCTCGCCCCAAAATGAAGCAGCAGAAATCCTAATTAACTGAGAGGATGAGCAGCTCTTACTCCAGTGCTCGGCTAGTCGGTGCCAGAGCTAGCTGCTATACCCTAATGAAGACGCTCCACTAGCCGCCTGCAACCCCTCTTTCTCTCTCTGTCTCTCCTCCTTCCTTCCTTCCTTCCTTCCAGCCCTCTCTATCTGGCTTGCCCGAGGTATTTTCTCTTAGCTCCTCTCCTTTGCTGCCTCCTCCTTCCTTGTGAGTGAAGTTGTGGATGTGACTGTTGCACTGATGGAGTGAGAGGAGCTTTGTTGCCTGGAGGTGTCTGGGAGTCCTGCACAGGAAATCGGTGAGCTAGATGATGGCCTCTGTGATGCTTATTGCTGCTTATGTAAAGTGCTGCGAGAGAGCAGGAGAGACAGCATTGATCTCCTCCCATTGATTTCATAGATCCTCTTTAGGATGACAATAAAGTTGTCTCTCTGTGTCATCTTCAAGTGCTCCTTCTCAAATCAGCGATGTGGCAAATTATTCCTGTCATCAGCCACCCATATTCCAGCAGCATTGTGTGATCCTTTGTGGAGTTGAAAGTCGGGTTAAATCTTGCTTTGCACACTTGATATTTGTTTGTGCTTTGTCTTTGCAGCAACACCGCAAGTCTTTGAACATGTCATTCAGTAATGCGTTGGTTATGTATTGCTGTGCTTTGGTGTTAACCAAAGCTCCCAGAATTTATAGGCCTGCTCAGTAGCTTTCACAGAAAATAAGATATGCTCTGTGTAGTGAGTACTGTGCTATAAGCCAAATCTTTGTTGTTGTGAAGGAGTGAGTGGTGATTGATTGTTTGAAACCCGAGCCCGCCTCAGCTCTCCCAGCCAGCTGCTTCTCACTATTTACCTGTAAACTTGTCCTCTCTGCTTTTGCTTTGTCTGTGGATGGCCGCAGAGCTCTTTCTCTGTCGCCTCTCCCCCCTCTTTGTTGTACCAAGCAGCCCAAAGGCCTCCAGGGATGAACAGACAAATAGAAGACAGCGAGAGGTGAGGCTCGGTCCCCCCATTCTCCCATCTATCTTTCTCCCTTGCGAGCACTCTGCCAGACAAGTTTCCAGGCACTCAAAAGCAGCAAATCGACTCACTGTAGGAATCACTGTCACTTAGCCGAGCTGGGGCATAGCAGCGCACTAGGAGGCCAAATCCTCCTCCTCCTCATCTCCCCATTTCACCGCCTTCTCAAATGAAGAAAATGCTATTTGGCATGGCATTGCTGAGGCCTGGTTCTCTGTATAGATGAGCTTATTCCAGTCTGCCTTCCCAAAAGCTTTTTTTCTTTCTCTCTTTGCCTCTTCAGTTATACATTAGTGGGGTGCCTCTGATGACGACTTGATTAAGTGCTTGTGGAAGGGTCTAGGGAGCAGTGTTCCATCTTGATGTGCTCTGGTTAAATTTAAACAACACGATTGGCAGGTGAGATGGTGCAGCACCATCGCCTGAATCTCTCATCAAGGTTGGGGATGTTTTGTTTTGTGCACAGATTTCATGATTGTGATTGAGTGCGAGGAGAACGCTGTCAGAGTTTCAGTCTCTTCCTTTATTCTTGGCACAAAGCAAACGATCTGCTCGGCACAAAGCCAGCGCGAGCTCGCTGCAGAACCCAAATGTAGTAAGCAGAGCAAGGTGGCGTGCGGCTTCGTATCACGCTCATGCACACGCACGCAGATGCATGCACAAGTACATAGACACATGCACGGGGTGTAATGAAAGCCAAAAAATTCTCCTGACAGCAGGAGTTTAAATTTCACTCCTCGGTGCGACAGCTTTGTCACAGGGAAGAGATTCACCACCACCTCTGGCAGCCCTCAGAGACCTTTCCTTGGAGAACCAGCAGTCCTCCCTTTCTTCTCCTTGTTTCCCTCTGTATTTAGCACTCAGCCTTTTCCTCTAATCAACGACAGGCTTGTGAAAATCTCTACATAAAACAATGCACAATGCTGCTTTATTTTTTTTTCTTTCCCTCTGCCTGACTCTTCCCCAGAGTTTTTTTTGTCTTGCCTGTGCAGCTGTTGCTGTGAAGAGGATGACAACAGGCAGAGAAAACTAAAAGGACACGTCGTCTTTATCCCCCCCCCCAACCCCACCACCACACCACCACCTTTCTTTTCTCTTTTTGCTTTTCTGTAAGCAGCTGCTTACATTACACAGGGCTCGTCCACCTTGTATTTGCTGTTGCAGAGAGATAAAGATGATGAAAGTGAGAAATATGTGTGACGTTCTTTGGGAATTTGGCTTAGGAATGCAGGTGTACATGTGGGTGTATGGGGGGGGGGAAGGAAGTCATATGAGTGGATTTAATTTTATAGATTTGTGCGCATTTTGTTTGTAAGAGTAAGGAATCAACCACCATGTTTTAATTGTTTGTGACACGTGAAATGAGAAACAATAATGTGTGACTAGTGGGCCCAGGAGATTACAATCTGGTCAGCCGCTTAAAGGAGTGTCAGAGAGATGCATTACTACATCTTTGTCTCCCTTTCTGCCCCCCTGGGCCATAAACCACTCACGAGCATTTAGCCAGAAGTGATTTCTCCTCTGTTCACCTCCTCGCCCTGCTCCTGATCCTGTGGAGCTGCTGGTGGAAAACCTCCCAGGCTTCTTGAATGAATCCTCTCTAGTGTGTGTGTGTGTGTGTGTGTGTGCTCGCAGCCCTGGTTCTCGGCAAATCTCTGCAGCACCACCTGATTTGACTTGGTAATGGGGCATTGATGAGTCTTGGGGGAAATCGGAAAAAGGAGCACAAAACCATACAGCAAAAAGCCACTACTGTGAGGCGGCAGTAAAGACAGCGTCAGGTTTCTCAATAGCAATTGACAAAAGAGGAAAAAAGAGAGAGTGAGGTAAAAATGGAGGACTGTTAGAGATATAGCTGTCATCTGTTGATGCCTATGGCCGCCTGCTCTTCCTGCAGCGGGAGAAAAAAAAAGCTTAGAGGTGGAGATGGGCTTCAGCACCCAGGCTTCAACTCCATTTGTATTTCTACTCCACCGTACTGAAAAAGCTGCTTCTCTCTCCAGGACAGCAGATTATTTACATCTTTAGCAGAGCTCATTGCTCACAGAATATTGAGTTCAGTGTGGAGGACATAAAAGGTAGCCAAGCCAGGAGTAGTAGGGGAGATAAAAGCAGGATCGCTTAAGTACTCTGTGTTATTTCAGGCACATTTCTGCTGCTGTTGATGTAGCCACTAGCCTAATAATTCATCTTGCCTAGTTTTTATCACTCAGTGCATGCCCATGCTCCTACACACACACACACACACACACACACACACACACACAGTAACTACTCACAAACACAAATTCCCCTCACTGGCGAGGGTAGGCCCCCTCTAATATAAAACAAGCGATTCAAAGATGAAATGCTCATCATTCTGCTGCCTCACCATGGCCATCCAACAGATGAGTAGTGCTGCGAACAAAAAGCAGGGGCTGCCTGCGCCCAGCTCCCTCACAGGGGCATCTTGTCTGTGTTATCACTCCAGCTAGTGCTGCAATTAATATTAATGTGCTTTAAAGCACGCTCCAGCAGCCCTGCTTCCCCCTCTCTCTCTCTCTCTCGCTTTGTGTGTGCATGTGTGTGTGTGTGTGTGTTTGTGACTCAGGAGGAAGAGAGCAATAAAGCCAGCAGGGGATAAGAATCTAGGCAGGATATGACAGTCCTCATGTCAGCTGTCTTAGAGCTGGAGGGATATGTGGATAAAGACAAGGGATGAAACTGAATCCAAACCAGCCAGACAGGCAGGTAGCACGGCGTGTAGGTAGAGACTCGCAGCACTCGCAGCAGCGGCTGGGCTGGGGGCTGTGCGCAGCCTGTTTATTTAGTCATGTTGTAATAATGCTTGACCTTTTCTTTCAAGTCCACGGCCTGACCTTTAGCACCTTACTCCTCGGCAAATCAGTGCGTGTGTGTGTGTGTGTGTGTCTCACACAAACACATGCACATGCAGAGAGGGAAACGAGCACCTCCTTTGCAGGGAGCTTCATGGTCTGCCAACTCCAGGAGTGGATTGTTCCAAATTAGTATGCATTAGGTGGTTAGTGCAAAGCATTTAATTATGCGAGATGGCACTAAACTGTCTATGTTATGATTAGCCCAACACGTTACAACCTTAATCTCTTCATTTTTTTCCTCTCTCTTTCCATGGGTGAGGAGGTGGTGCAGGGTGGGGGGGCTGATAGGCTGGTGAAGGAGGATGATGTGTGTGTGTGTGGGGGGAGGCTTTAGAAATGCTCCCATATTCCCATTAGATGTTACAAGTATCCTCCGTATCTCTGCAGCCAATGTTTCTCCCTAGAAGGATTTTGATATTTTCTTGTCTCCCCTCCTTCACTCCCCCTCCGTCTGCATGCCCCCAGATACTTTGTCAGACGATATTGAATCAAGTCGCTTCCTTTTATGTGTATATGTGCACGTCCCCGCTTCTCTGTTTTCACTGAGCCGCTTTTCAGGGTAGGCAAGGCTTTTTAATCTCGGGCAGCAGGCAGCAGTGGCAGAAGCAGCCGGGGCAGAGTCAGAGTGAGCCAGGCAGCCATCCAGCCAGGCAGGCAGTCAGTCGCTGCAGTGGAGCCCCAGCAGCTCCCCGGAGGAGCCCATTATACAGGAGAGATATCAAACCATGAATCATTTACGCCAGTCCTCCCCTCCCCTCCCTTCTCCTACCCTCGCACGCAGCCTTGACGCCCGGCCGGCCGCCTGCTTGCCGCTGTCTGCATCTTTAATGAATGATTATTGCATTTCATAAACATGGGCTGCAGTAATTAAAGTATTATTGATCCTTTCCATGTTTATTCCAAGGTGGACAAAAATGTTTTTTTTTCTCCCCCCCTCTTCACACATCTTTTTTTGTCATTATGCAGGATAGAAAAAGTCCCTCTAGGAACAGCAGACGGTGATTTATTTAGCCTGACGGTGTGATTTTTTTCCCCTCTTGTTTAGGCATTTCAAGAATAGCCTTCATTCAGGGAGGAGGGTGATAATACAGCAGGGTGGGGTTTTTTGGGTCGCTCTCATTGTGTGGTGTGTCGCAAGGATTGTGTTGGAGTGTTGGTGTTTTGTGTTTTGCGTAAAAAGTGTAGGGACATGGGGGTTAATGTGCTGGAAAAGAGTGATTTAGGTCAGTGGTCGTGTCTGCATCTGTCACTCTGACAAGCTGGCGCTTTAGGAGGCTGCGCGGCGTTGAATAAAGGAGAGAGTGGGAGACAAGTGAGGAGAGAGCTGGCTCTTTCACATGGAAAAAAAAGGAAAACCTGACTTGACTGTGATTTGTGCTCCCAACGACAGGCACCGTGTTACAAGCAGCCGTTTGATATAAACCTAATCAGTTTCACCTCTTTATTGAGGATCAAGACAGTTAAAGCCTCTGCAAATAAGTGCACGTCTCCTTGCCTTCCTCCATCTGTTTTTCCTTCTCTCCCACCCTCCTCGGCTCTCCCTGCTGTCGTTTCTCCCGGTCATTTTTCCCTCCTCTCTTCCCACTTTCACTGCGCTTATCTTTCTCGCTCTCTCAACATCTCTCCCCTGTTTCCTCATCCGCCCTCTCCTCCTATTTCAATCAGGAGTGCACTTCAGTTTCTGTGTAAATATCACAATCACTGATGAGGAAAAAGTGCTGGCATCTCCACAAGGGGATTAGAGGAGCCATTTTGTGTATCACTTATTAATGTGTCCATCTCTTTTTTTTTTTCTTCTTTTTTTTGCGCGTGCTATCTCCCCCAGAGCTGTATGGATTGTTTCCTGTCATGGAGGCTAACATATAAATCTGTTTTGCAGCCTGGAAGTTTTTATCTCTATAATTGTTCGAAGAGTTTCGCAGTAAAATTTCACTGTTGTAATAAATGTCTACACCCCACTGAATCCTTACCTGTAAGGATTTTTCAGAGTGTTTCAGTTTGATAGGATATATTGGTTAATTATTTTCATTCACAGCTGTTGTTTTTCTTCTCCACACAAAAACTGCTCAATAACATCATCGTAAAACAATGTTGTCGTTAGCATTCAGATTGATCCAGCCATTAAAAGTCTGTGATAGCCTGTTTGAACTAGCCTGCGCTGATTGTTAGCCCTCTTTCCCTGCCCTATGGCTCGTCCCTTTTGTTAGCGAGCCACATGGCTCTCTACAGGGCTTAGTCTAATCAGTGCTAAATATTCAGCGGTAGCCCATAGCCTAATCAGCCAGAGCATAATCATTGTCAACCAATTGCATTCCTCTTGACCTCCCAGATGGAGGTAAACTGCACAGCCTCTCCATAGCGCCGCCTCAATTACTGCAGCAGTAATGGTGATAAAGAAGACCACGGGCTCAAATGAAAATGGCTGATTGATGTGGACACACATGGCTTATAATTGGATTATAAGGAAGGACGTTAATGGTGTTAGGGGCGTTGTGGTGGAGCGGGATCCTAAACACTGACCAGGTATTTAGTGATTTAGCCCTCCTGCCTCCTCGTCTAATGCAGTTGTGCATCACAACAGTATCCTCAGGGGTCTTGGCACCTAAAGCACAACCCTCTTGTCCCACCCCCCTCTTCATGTCAAGGGTGGGAGTGTATATGTGTGTGTGTGTGTGTGTGTGTGTAAGTAAAATGCTTATGTGAGCTGCCAGTAACTGGCTGTCTTATGCTAGTGACAGCTGTGGGGTCAGAACAAAAAGCTGTCTATTTCCAAAGCAGCAACCCTCCTCGTCCTCCTGTCCAACACACACACACACACACACACACACACACAGACACACACACACAGAGAATGAGTCAGTGGGAGAATTTGAGGGGATGAGACATGTCTGTCCTACAGTAGCTGCATTGCAGAACAAGGCTTTGACTGAAGCATATTTTCACTATTAATTTAATTATTAATCTTATAAATTCTGTTTTCCTAATTTAGTCGCTAGCTGTCCCTTCACAACGTACCATAGCCCAAAGTTGGGCTGGCACAATACAGATTTTCATTACACTATTATTGTGGCCAAATGAGTTTCATGGTAACAATGTTATTGTGATATCAATAAAAAAATAAAAATCTTTTTTTGGCAAATGATTTACACTCAAAATACGAGTGTAGAGAGGTGGAGACAGTCTCAGTGACCATAACTGTACATAATTGTACAAAAAGAGCATTTACACATAATAGATAGTGAAGAGGGAACCAGATGGCGTTGGAGGGCGGGAGACAAACCGATAATGTACAGAAACGGAAATGGTATAAGAGATGCTGAATTATTTACACAATAGTATCATATGTGTATTATTAACATTGTATTAGTATTTCCATTTTAAATATCACACTTATCGTGAATATTGGTGTATCACGACCCCCCTGGCTTAATGTCTTCTGATGTATTCATTTGGCTAAGCAGCATTAAAAGCAAAAACGTGTATTGAATTTACAATTAATTAAATTCTCACATTCACCTCAGAAATACTTAGTATATTTATTTGATAACTGAATCATATGATTTAATATGTTATAAAATAGTAAATCCTGTAAATGACTAATTGATTTATCAGCAGAAGGAGGGGCTGGTCAGTCGTGTTGCCGGGGGTTGGGGGTTCAGCGCTCCACTTGTTGTCAGGCTGCTCTTCATTTATTTCTGTTTATCCTAATGGAGAGCGTTGAGAGAGGGATGTAATTAATTGACCCTGGCAGCTCAGAGGGGCTGTGGTCGAGTCGGGGAGCAGGTGCTGACTGCGCTGCCCACCGTCTCTTTTCACTGGTCCTCATCTCAGTGTGCATATCTCTGCCGAGTGCCCAATGCTCCCCGCTGACCGATTGGTTCTTGGTAAGTGCAATGATGCTGGATGCCTGAGCCTGCGTGAGCGGCATAATACCAACTAATGCCTGAAGGAGTGCTCTCCCCATTTCTATCTCGCCTCTCCCCTCAGCTGCTGCTTAGCCAAGCCTGGCCAGTGCCGAGCAGAGCTGAGTGCCTCCTTTTCTACTCTCACTCTGCTCTGCCTGGCAGTTTATTAAAGGGAATACTAGCTTTTTCCTCGCGCCCGGCCGTTTGATTTCGACAGCAGCAGAAGCTGTCATGGCAGATAAAAGGCAGCGGGCCCCAGAATTACGGCGCACACAGCATCTGTATTTACTGCGTCATTCTCCCTGCCTCTGACAAGGGAGGAGGAGGAGAGGAGGAGAAAATGGAGGACAGGCTGCTGCATTCATGTGTCTTTACATTGACATGTCTCATCAGGAAAAGAGGTGGACAGACAGTCTACAGTGAAGCCATCAATCAGCCCTTTTCAATACGCCTGTCCAGCACACTGTAATACTCACACATAAAGACTGACAATAGAAGGCATTATTGCTGCTGTTGACATATTTTTATAAAACCCCTTTTTTTGTTGGCTTTGTGAGATGGAGTAAAATAGTAGGGTGATTGTAGTGTGCTGGTTTAAAATGTCAAGAAAGCATTTTTATTTTTTTTCACGGAGACAGTGTGGATTGATATGATTGCTAGTGTTGCTTTGATTTTTGTCTTTCAAATTAGCAAGTAACACATATAAACGATACAACCATTATGTATTTTTTTTAGAAATATCGTAAGATGAGCTGCAATGTTAAGTTGATTAATTAATTAGTTGATTGACAGATAATAATAAAATAATGTTGTACTGTTTTTATATGCAAAAAAAGGCAAATATTTGCTGGTTTCATAATATTTTAAAGTGAGATTTGATGCTTTTCTTTGTCATACATGACAATAAAGTGAATAGCTTTGGATTGTTGGTCAGTTGAGACCATTTGAAGACGTCACCTTGGGTCCTGGGTAATCACACAGAGCACATTTTACTGTTTTCTGACATTTTATTGACAAGCTGATTAATCGAGAAATAACGTGCAGATTAATTGATAATGAAATTAATCATTAATTGCAGCCCTAATGTGCTTAACTCTCATCTTGGGTGTAATTGATTCCTCAGATGTTTGCCACTTGTAGTTAATCAGATAATTGCTTAAAATGATTTATTTTGATTTCACTTTCTAAAAAAGTGTTGTCTCTCTCAGCCTCGCCTTGAAACCAGACTTAACAGAGAGATCCATTTTCCTGGCAGTATCCCTCACTGTGGCTGTGGGGTCATGCTAATTTTTCATCGGCATCATTTCATTGAGCTTTAATTAACACAACAAGGATTCGGTGTCCTCCAGTGTCATCCACTCAGACAGCTAATACAAACTCATTAGCCTAACTCCTAGCAACTCCGATACAAAATGTTATTACACTGTTTACTGTTTTGGTATATATTAGAATTGATTATGTTGATGTATTCATCCACATAAATTAAGGTTTTCAGATCATATCCTGTAGGCCATTTCATCTGCTTAGTATCAGAGGTCTGGAATAAGCTTTTATTTAATACAGTACCACACAATCCTGCTGCTAGTTTGCTTAATCTGCCTCAGCAGCGTTTCAAGCAACCAGCTGTCTGTCTTCTTCATGCGTCTCGATGCTCTAGCCTGTGGTGACAGCAAGACTAATGTATTCATGGCGCCGCCACGGTGAGAGGCATTACTTTACCTTTGCTTAATTGAGGGGAAACTCCCCTGACACCTGCTTAGCACAGCACCAGGCTAGCAAAGCGGCCAAACTCAACCCTAGGTGCTGAGGCCACTGAACCCTGACTGAGAAATAACACAACCCAAGACCACCCAGGGACTGCCGAGAGGAGAAATGATTTAATAATGTTGATGAGATATTACACCAACCCCTTCGTCCACTGTCTCCCTCTCTCTCCCCCCCTCTCATTACTTCTTACCTGAGGAGGCAGGCGGCTCTGACTCACTCTGTGCCTGAAGGTGTATTTAGATGGGGCTGCTAAATATTTCACACCCTAAAGACAGACAAGTGAAAGAAGTGAAGGAAGAAGAAGCAAAAAAGGGGAGTAAGAGGGGTAAAAAAAAAAAAATCAGTGCCGAGGGTTTTGACATGGATTGTGCAGGGAGGTTAGGGAGTGTAGTCAAGGGCAGTCAGGGCAGGCTTGTAATTGGCTGACACCAGAATATAGTGGTGGATTTGTGTGTGTGTGTGTTTCTGAGCGTGTGTGTCTCCCTCTCTGTGCAGTCAGACAATATCTGAATACTGTAAGGCCAAATATATCGCTCCAGCCAGACTGCATTGCTTTCAGGGTGTTGATATGCTGCCATCACCTTGCACTATACAGAATGTTGATGTCAAGTACAACCGACACAGTGTATTATTTTCTTTGGGCTCCAACACCAAACTCCCCCCTACCTCTGCAGCAATACAAGCAAGGTCCCATCTGAGACTCGGCTTGACAGCTCGACTGAGCTCCTGCCTCGTTTTTTAATTGTCCCGTGCCCCAGGGGCTGCTGGGAGCTAGCTGGGCGGGGCTGAACATTTTCTCCAGGGGGGGTGAGGAGAGGTGGATGACGGAACGCTCGCAGTGTCAGGTGCAGGTGCGGAGAAAAGAGATGGAGAGGTTGCTGACAAGCTAACCGTGGGGAGCCAAGTAGTGGGAAGCCACTCACTCAGACGGGAGAGGAGAGAGAGCTTTATATAAGAGGAAAGCACACAGGAGGCATCCATCACCCCGCTCCAGCACCAATGCACTCACTGATACATATTATTCAGCTGTTATCAGTTGGTCTATTAACAGACACCACTGCTAGAAATTTATGCACAGAGCACAATGTGGCCTTAGTGGTACAACAGCGATAGATTTTTTGCACTGTGACTGTCAGAGAGCTTTTTGTTCAGACAAGGTTTTGTTGTTGTAGGACTTGGAGAGTGTGTTGTCCCCCTTTTCTAGTTTATTTACAGCCTAACACTTCCCTTAATGTCTGTTGGACAAAACATCATCCTAGTCATGTTTAAATCACAACAGTCGGCCTGATAATCGGTTAATCATTTAATTAATTTCGAGGCAAAAATGCTTAACATTTGATGCTTCCAGCTTCTGAATCTAAATGTGAGATTTTGTTCCTTCACCTTGTCTCATCATATGAAATATAAACTAAATATCTTTGAGTTTTTACGTCTTGCTTGGACAAAAAAAGCAGTTTGAATATGGCTTTGTTAGGAATCGCATACTAACATACTGCCTACTAAGTACTGCATACTTTCTGCTACATAAATGATTAAGTATGCCATTACCAACAGACTGTTAACACTGATATATACTCAAGCAGCACTGCTGTATCATCTGATTGACAGCTGGTCTGATCCAGCCAGCGGCTCTCACATCAAATTTCTAGAGTTGTTGCGATACCAGTATCAGAAATGCCTCCCATACTTCCTAAAAAGCTGAATCTGGTATCAGCAAGTAGGCGAGTCTATGCACTGATCCGATACCACATAATTTGTTACACAAAATTTAAAGTAGTTTTACACCTGGATAAATATGGAAATCAGTTCTTCTTTCCTGCTCTAAAACAGTAGTCTATTCAGCAAGTTACACCATGCAGACACTGACAGCTACTGGTTTAGAGCGGCAAAGAAGAATTTATTTCCGGTAAATAAATAGTGTAACGTTAGCCATTAAATTGTCAGCAGTTTGGCAGTATTTTACACTGAGACAATTAGATAGTTCTGTGACATTCATTCTTTGTATGTATGTGTTCATGTTTTATGAAAGGTTTAACTCAGGGGTGTCAAACATTTGGTCCGACCAAATCCAGCCCACTGGATGACTTTGCACATCTAATACTGATGCACTTGTGGACGCTAGGAGGTGCCAGGTGCCACTTCACGTAAAATAGTGCTTCAGAGGCTTTCCCACCCCGAACCAGAATACAGTTCTCTGAAAAAATATTGAATACTTACTGTGGTCGTAATTAATAGTGTTAATCAGCAGCTTAAGTACAAAACAATCTGTATCAGACGTCTATTTTAAAACAATATTGGTGGAACCCTATGGCTAAGGCATTGCCAAAAGTTTTGATTTGTAAAATAGATTGTAAGGCAGGGGATAACTTAATCTGCTTCATCAATAGCTTCAACTTTGGTTTGGTGTGGTGATGCCAACATTTCTACACAGGAGTGGAGATGTATGAAAAAATACATATGGAATGACAGTGAGTAGTGTTTCATAAATGTGTGAACTTTTCAAGAATGTAAGTCTTTACACTGAGAGATAGTCATGAGTTATTATGCAATGGTTTTACTGGTCTAGCCCACTTGAGACCAAACTGTGCCGTTTGTTGCCCATGAACTGAAATTAGTTTGACACCCCTGGTTTAACACATCCATACAGGGTTTAAAGTAAATAGCTGCATTATTTATTTATTTATTTATTTATTTATGTATTGTAATGTAGTGGTATTGAATTGAACTCTGTTCGGGCAGATACGCAAGTTTAGCTACCGTAATCAGTATTGGGAAGGAATAAATGGTATTGTAACATCACTACTAATTTCCAAAAAGGCATAATTTGGATAAACTGACCTCATATTTGGAATCTAAATTGTTACTTTCTCACTTGCAAAAATCTCCAAACTTTATAAAGAGACAAATTAATAGCTTTTAGCCTCGCTAAAATTTCTGCAGGCTGGTTGTTACGCAGTCTGAAGAGACACAATGCATTGTGGAGCAGTTGATTATGTCCCGTAAGCTCACATCTCCTACTCAGATTCTTGCTAATATAATATACATACGAGCATTTTTCACATGCTATGCAGTGTGAACACACTACATACTCAATTTTACACCAGACAAAGTATGAACAGTATATTAGTATGTGTTTTCGAACACAGCCTAAGTCACCTCAGACTCAAGGTTATTTGATTTTTCACAATTTTTTAATGAATAATTGATTGATTGACAAAATAATCTGCAGATAAATTGATAATGAAAATGTTGCAGTCCTGAATTTGATTGTGTTACCAACTGTATTTGCACCGCCTGCAGCAATCTCACAATTGACCTTATTCTACATATGTATTTTTATGCTGGTTTGTGTGGGCTACTAATTCCCATTTACATGCTACCCGGCATTTTAGCCTAATTAATATCTTTAGACGCCTCCTCCGCATTATGTTGCAACATCAGTTTCCCTCCAGTATTCAGCCTCATATCTCTCTGTCATGTTGCTACTGTGTTAAAAACCTTTGAGCAGATTCTGGAATAACACTGTGCCTTGTACTATTCATCTCACAGCCACATGAAAACTGAGTCAGACAGCAGAGCAGTTGGATTTCAGCAAAATACTGTCAAAGCTCAGATTGTGATTCATCACTCCATTAAGGTGCACACACATCTTAAACGCTGTTGAATAAAGCGGTTGGAATGCATGTCTTAATGTGATTATGCTCTCTCTGAATATGAACGCATTCAGGTTAGGGTAATTCGAAAAGTGTGTTTACATGGTGATTTATAATTCACTGTCTGAATTTGGTAAATTATTGAAAAATTGTGGTCCTTGTGAGCTCAGTCTTTGAGCTATTGAGTCTTCTTTAGTGAAACGTCTGAACAATAGAAGAGCTGTTGTTCAGGGCTGCTGGAATGAAATGTTGTGCAGCCGAGAGGAAGCAGCAGCATGCTTTTGGGTCTTGCTCTTCCTGTGTTGTTGGCACAGAGACGTCATCCAGCCAGTCACGCTGGGGTCAGAGGCTCTGAAAATAGCCCTGAGGGGATTCGAGCTGCACTGATAGCATACCTGCTGTTACGTTGAGATGTTATCCAACTGCAAGCCAACCCAGGCTCCCTCCCAGCTGCTTTGGATTGTTCTGCAATACCTCACGCAAAGATGGAGTGGGGCCATTACACCTCTGGCTCTGTAGCACTCCCTGCAGACATACACATGCACGTACTTACACCTGCACAAACATGCATGCACGTACCTGCAGCCATGCACTGCATCGAGGTCTGTATATGTTTGCCTTTGCATGCACAGATCATCACACACATATGCGACCACACACACACACACGCACGCGCGCATCAAACCAGATTACGCTGTCACCACAAAAAGCTTCGTAGCAGCAGCACAGGCAGGCTGGCTTTTCACAAAGGGTCAGAGTTGACTGCAAATTACAGCTGGTGGCTGACCAAGGCCGGTGATGGATCTCAATGCACTCTGTGTTTACCCACACACCTGCACCCCCACGGATGGGAGAGATGGCGAGCACAGCCGAGAGCACACAGCCATTTTGTAACACCTCAAGGAACTCTCCCTCCTCTCCCTGTATGAGGAATAGATGAGGTGGTGCCATTAAGTGAATTTGCTGTTATTTCCCCAGGCTCTTAGCTGAAGATGTCAAACCTCAGCCAGCGAGGCAGCCAAGGATGACTGCCGACTCAGGCAGAGGCAAACACACACACACACACACACACACGCTCCACACTCTCTGCTACGCAAATGATCAGCTTTCATGCTTCTGTGTAATTTATCAAATTGCTTGGGCATGTGATGAATGGGCCCAGATCTCAAAAGGAAAAAAGACATTTAGTTTGCATTAGGTCGCTGTTATGCCCATGTAACAGCTTAGAATTTAATTACAGTAAATGGTAAACATCGTATTCACATTTTCTGAAACAATAATTTAGTAGGTCTAATTGCTTTGTAGTTTCACAGACTTACACTTGAGCGATTAGTACACAAGTGGAATCGGCTTGTTAAACAAAAACTGTTCAATCCTATTACTTATACTACAGACTACTGTGTTCTCTTAGCGTGTGGAATGAGCAAGCGGGCTTAATGTTCTCTACATTTTCTCACAAATGCCCGCACTCACACATCCTTACTGTAGAAGAGGCTGGTTCTCTCCTGGTGATTTGTCACAGTTCCCCATTGTATTACACACCACCTCTCCTTCACACTCCAAATCCCCCCCCCCCACCCCCCCCCACCCCCCACACACACCCTCCTTTTCTTTCTCTCCCTCCCCTCCTTCGCTCCCTAAATCATTTCTTTACATGTGTGTGGGTGCCCCCTCTCGCTGTGATTCTGATACTTCATAACGGCAGGAGGAAATTGAGCTGACCTTGAGGCTGCCGAGCTCCTTTATAATGCTGATGTATGGGGCTGTGGGCGCAGGCAGCCAGTAAGTGAGAGGCATGTTTTTATTTGCCGGGGAGCAGGGCCCAGTGTCAGGACACATAACAGGGTTCATTTCTCGCCCACTCGAGCTAGCTAGTGTGCCAGGAAGCTTAGTGTCAAGCATTCAAGTCCGCTAGGTGTGATTTACCTGCATTAGCCTTTGTGTACTGGAATAAGTTGCATCATGCTGCAGATAGAGTTAACCCTGTGGATAGCTTGGTCTCACTTTAATATGATTTAGATGGTGTTGCTGCATTGCAAAAGTCTCACTGTTGCCAAGTCCAGTATCTCAAGGTTGGAGTAGAGATTAATTCATGCAGGATTGTTTTTTGGCCAGTTTGCATTTTGTCGTCGGGTGACAGGGCGATCATTTAAAAACGACACAGTCTCTTTGACAACCTCGTATCACCCCACCTGTCATTGATGCCATTATTTTTTCAGCGTGGTTGTCCCACTTTCTTCTCCTCAGCAGCTCTCTGCTCATCAGTGCAATCAGCTTCCTCCTAACACAATCAGCCCGCTCTCAAATTACAGTCATGATTGAGACCAAGTCAGCCTGAGGAAAAGATGAGAGCGCTTATGATTCAAGCCTGAACGCTGCTCAGGAGGTGGACATGATAAATTAATATCTGTAAAATATAATGCAACCCAATGCAATAGCCCTGCAACAAATGGCACCTTTGTGATGCTTGGGAAATGCATTTTATGAGAGAGGTGGCAATTCTGGGGCTGCGTGCACTTGTTTGATTATAATGATTTGTATTATACTGTCAGCTTTTTTTCTGGAGTTTAATATCTGTACCACAAAGTAAAGGGAAAATTAAATTACAGCTGCAGTTAAAGAGTATTTTTCATTTTCAATTAAGCTACCAATTAATTTCTAGATGATTAATTAATTGTTAAGTCTATCATTATCAAAATGAATGCAGATTGATTTTGTCGATCAACTCATTGTTTAATCAAGAAATTGTTGCATGTCTGAGAGGGCAGAGAAAAATACACCACCACACCCTCGTAGTGGGTCATTAGTGATGATGAAGAGGAATTGCCTGTTATAAGTGCATACATTGCTTTCTAGGAAAATTCTGCATAGTATACCTTTAAGCCTTACAAAGTTTAACAATCCTGACCAAGCCTACTCTTGTCATACCCACGCATAAACATGTCAACATAAATTGTCGCTGATTGCATAATTCAGAACGTTATTCAAAAATCAAATCTCACCTCATGCTGCTAAATAAATGCAGAAATGTTTGAAGATGTTATGTGCTATTTGAGGGTCCCCTGTTGATACAAACGCAAACTAACTTTGTCGCAAGTCCACAACCTTAGTCCTATGTTTCAAGATTAAAAGACCGACATCACACTGTCCTACAGTCCTAATGCAATATTAATGTAATGCTACTGGAAGAGTCTGATTTACTTTGATGATACTTCTCCATCTTCTGCTGTAGGATGAATGGTCTTCAAATGCGTAACCAGGCATGTTGAACAAAACCAATCTGCCTTTAGTTTACACAGTGCCTATTTTTTAAAAGGGATATTTTTTTTTTAGTAAAATTTTCCCCCTCCATTTAAAAAAAAAGAAAAGAAAAAATATCCGTCCACACGACCTTCATTTTACAAAAAATCTCTGTGTACTCAAAAATGCAAAAATGACTCTCAGTGCCTTTGGTGTTAACTGTTGTCACCGGTCTCCCCTCATCACAAAGGTAGCAAAGTGTACAGGCTAATGTTACTTTTTCCAAAACACCTCCTTGAGATCTCATCACTGTTGTTTTGCCTTTGATATAAAGATGAAGGAGCTCACTCAAAGATAGAAGTGATGCTCTACACATGCTAAAAGTTTTCCTTTGACTCCCCAGTCAACAACAATCCGACTCTTGACATTGTCCCACCATCTGCTGGTCCACTCGGGTCTAATCCAAACCTGCAATTTTTGGCAGACTTTAAAGTTAGTCCACTGTTGTTTTTGTTTCTAACGCATGCTCACAAAGCAACATTTGGGCAAGTGCGAATTCGTTTCCCAAACGCTTCGTTTTACATGTCTACAGAGATGCAAACCAGAGTTTTGAAAGTGACCAAAAACTGTTGGGATGAGAGGCTAAAACGAAGTGGAAAATATCTGTTTACAAAAATATCTGTGAGCCTTAGCCAGGGCCTTTAACACTTATTCTCTACTTGCAGGCCTGTTGCTGGTTAATTGGTTTTCAAAATAAAACCACTTTAATAGTGTGGCTGTGTGACTTTTCACAATGACAAAAGAACAATAGAGATAACATACAAGCATTCATTTGTTTTCACTCTGTCTGGAATGTTAAATAGTCATTTTAGTCTTAATGTGGAGCTTTGTGTGTAATGTTAGTGGCTGTGGTTGACATTAAGAAGAGCGCAGGAAGCTTGTCAGCCCTGCCAATTCAGCTCACTTCTCATATGGCACCAATCCACTTGCATAACCCCATGTCTGGATGCTGCACTCTGAAAACAGGCAAGGACCCAATTCATTCACGGCCTATCCAACAACACATTGACTGTGCGCAAAATATGTTTTAGCAGCTTAACAGCGGCAGACTAATCAATTGATCCAGATTTTGCCATCCATTGATCTTGGCACACCCTGGGTCCAGGCTATTATAGTGTATGTATGATAATGATATCATTAGCAGCCCGTGGCCGATCTATTAGGGCAGGGGAAATGCTTGTAAAAACCACTCGAACCATGCATAGAAACATTTGCACTGCCAAATGCTGGGGCGAATGGTCCAAATCTGCTTTGCAAATGCCTCCCTGTCACTCTCCCTCCTACCCCACCTCACAACAGCAACAGTAGCGTGGCAGAGAGGCGGGTGAGCCTGCTGGTGCTGCTGACTGGCATTCTGTGTGTTGATGAATGTGCCGGCCTGACGGCTCAATGTGCTTACCTAACAGGAGCTGCTCTACTGTCACACTGAGTTTCTCAGTCTCTCCCTCCCTCCCTCCCTCCCTCTCACTCACCTCACTCGTGTCTTTTTTCGGGGGTAGTAAGAAGAGCGTTCCACTTGGTTAGACACTGCAGCCTCCACACTGTTTCTCAAAGGTTAATGGAGCTGCCTCACAACGCACACTAATCACCAGGTAATCGCTTTCGTTTGGCTTGATAGGTAGCTAAGGTCAGCTATGATGATCAGAGCAGCCCTTTTGGGTGTGAGGATCAAGTTGCCAAATATGGTTATGCAATTTGGACTACATTCTTGTAGCAGTTTGTTGTCTCCTCTTTAGAAACCCGTTTTGGAATCATTGCTCATATCCTAACACACTTGCCACCCCGCCTCGTAGTGGAAATAGTGAAGACGCAGCACATGCTATCTTTGGTTTCTTCATGTTGTGCTGTGGAGGTGTTTGAAGTGGTTAGCATGAGCTTGGTGTTAAAATAGTGGCTTTTCATGTGCCGGACAGCCAGAGACACTGACAGACCGAGAGGCGGACTGAAGTCATGAAAGCGAAGCGGTTGTCTTTGATGTCAGCCAGCTTCCGAAGGGCCATGGTGGTCGGAGGGGATTGAGGTTTCAGCGTGGGATTTGGGGATTGTCGTGTCTGAAAGGTCCCACTGGGGCTGAGTGTGTGTGTGTGTGTGTGAGTACATGCATATTCACATAGTAAGACTGAGACCAGGCAGTTAGAGAAGGAAAGGCCAGTTTGTCTTTGTCACCATCCACTCCATCACCCAAGTACAGTGGTCGACAAGGGCAACAGTAATCTGTTGCTCATTTGTAAAGTAATATTTGCAATATTGTAAAAGACTAAAGCCAAATGTAAAGAAGTATATGCCTTTTAATGTCGCTTCTTTACTCCACTTTTATTCCTACTCACACTCTTTCGTCTTGTCCCTCTCACTCGGGTCAAAAATCAAACTGTTCCACTTAGTGCTCCCCCTAGAGGCCAGGAGAACTTTGTTGTGTTGACTGGATATGCAGCATTTTTCTGTTGTGTTAGCTTAGTCTCTTTGTGTGTTTTTGACTTTGCATTGTTTATGTATGAGCAGCACATTTCCATTGTTGTATATGTTTTGGATTTTTGTATGTGTTATTGATTTGGCATTGTTTCAGAAGCTGCAGCACGTTTCTCTTTATGGAAATGTTTTTGGCTATTGTAGCGCGTTTGCCCTTGTCGGCCACTGTACCACTGTGCTCACAAATAATAACCCTCAACTGGCAGAGAATGGAAGTGATCTTGCTCTCACATGAGCACACATACTGGAATATAGGACTGGACATTTCTAGGCCCGTTGAGCTTGTTTTAGTTGCTCTATTGTGACTTGTGGGAGAGACGGGATGGACGGGCAGTTTGTTAAAGGAATGATGTTGCATGCCTTGTGCTATTTGGATACAGCCTCTAGGCCGAGATATGAGCAGATTAAAATGAAGATAGGCTAGTCACAGACTGTATTTTTTTTTTTAACTAGGAGAGAGATGAATCTTAGTGTGTGTGTGTGTGTGTGTGTGTGTGTGTGTGTGTGTGTTTGATGCCCACATTGTCTGTCCCTGTGGAAATTCCAGAGTTACTGAAGGGATTGTGAAATCAATGTGAGCTATTCATACGCGGATCTAATCCTCAGATTTACTGCCATTTAATCTGTGGTTATGGCAGGGTTCTGATGGCTCTAATGCTGTCAAACAGATGTCCCTGCTCAGCCACCCAGGTTAGGCTGCACCTGGTGACACCATTGAGCCCTGGCACTAGATGGCCCACTGTGCATTTCATCTTCTCCTCAGGTGGCGACTGTTGTATGAAAACATGCACTATAGTGTCACGGTGCATCTAAAAGAATATCGAGCCAAATGTTTACATCAAAAATGTACGACCTCTAAATCCTCTTTGGTGAGTTTGATCATGGCGTTGATAAACTAAATGTTTATGTGCTTATCTGGATGGTGTGTTTGTGCTATTTTTGACAGTGTGCTCTGCTCACTGTGCTGTTGAACAGTGCTGAGATTGCACGGACAGAAATACTTGGATTTTATTCACTGCACACCTGGTGTTATTTTCAAATTCAGAGAGGGAACAGACCATTTCACTTCAAAATGCAGGCTGAATTCAGGAGGCGAATTGCATCAGAGGCAGCGAACGAATAATAACAAACAGTATCATTTTTGTACATCTGGTAAATATCATGGGATGTTGCCTTGTTTTGTTCCAGCTTTGCCGTCAGGAAATAATTGGTTAAGAAACCAGCCACAACAGCCTTTAAAGAAAAATAGCTCAGACAAAATCCTACACATATTCACCCTACTGTTCCTTACATATTCATCAGTCGCTCATTATTATATCTCGTCTGTAGGGTGTCCTTAATTTTCTCATCATAAATATTCAGAGCTACATAATGACATGCAACATATGCTATACTATTCATTATTCTAAACCAAAATTATCCCCTAATTTATCCTTATAATTCACTTTAAAAAACGTGGCCAACCATTGAATCACATGATTAGAAAAGGACACAATTCTACCCTACACTGTTTCCACATAATCTTTTAATAAGTGAATTGTTGTTAAAAAATAAATATTTGTTCAAATCAAACCATACGTCCAAAAATTAATTTGGATTGTTACACCCTGCACATGACTGCAGGCACTAGAGTTGCAGCTGTACACCTGAAACTGTACACTGTGGTATTAAAACTGACGGTTATCACACCTTAAGCATTTGCTTAAGTACAGTATTTTTAAAATAAAAGCAACCACATGTGCACATCGCCTTTCTTCCTCCACTTCCTGTCTGACATTTACACTTCTGTTTTTGACAAATAGTTTAAAGGTTTGAAAATGATAAAGGGTTGGTTTAACCTGAAAACCCCACCTGTTTACATTCCTCCTATTGTAATTGATAATAATAAATATAACTGTATAAAACCGTGCACTGTGTAACCGTGGTATTTTCTGAGACACTTATCGCACCATGAAAATCTCATACAGTTGCATCTCTAGCAGGTGCATGTGCAGGACAAAAATGCACACACATACACATCCCCAGTCTGTGCAGTATTAAAATGCTTGCATTGAAATGTAGCAGATTGATAGTGTGTGTGTGTGTGTGTGTATGTGTTGCGTTTCTGAGTGTTAAAGAGAGTAAATGCAGGGAATCTCTCGGTGTGCGGATGCTGAATGTGAAATGTCAATGTTATTGAACAGGTGCTGCGAGGCAGAGCTGTGATGTTTTTATTTCCAAGCTCTTGTCAAGCAAGGCAGAGAAGAGAGGGCTCATGGGATAATGGGGGAGGTTCAGGGGTGGGGGGGACTGTGTGTCTGTGTGTGTGTGTGTGTGTGTGTGTCTAACAGTGTGTGTAGCAGGTATGAGTGCCTCGATCTGTGTGTATCCAGAGAGGTTTATTGAGAAGAGGGAAATGAATACTGGCTTGGAATAAATGCTCACAATCTCCTCGTAGAAAATGTTAACTGCACTGTGAGGGGTATTATTATTTTTGTGTGTGTGTGTGCGCAAGTTCTTTCAGTGGCTACGTTCACCATGTGTTCAACATTACGCCAAATATGGCTGCTGACTTCACCCATGCATACACCTCTGCTGTCAAGCTGTTATCACCTCGTTTGTTCCATTTGCACATCATTTACGTTTCTTTCCCTCTGTCCTCTGTGTGTGTCTGTTCCTCCCCTTCAGTTTTTCTTTTGCAGACTGTCGTTGTGTCAATACTTGTTGAGAGGCAGTGTGGCAGGGAGCTAGGAGGTGAATGCAGTCAAGGTTAGTCAACAATGCTTTGTGACACTGGAGTGCTGACTAACACAGTGCTTTCTAACCCCCCCCCCCCCCCCCCCCCCTCCCCGAAATGTTTCTTTTCCTGCCCCACCCAGTGGTCCTTGGTCGTGTATTCTACCTGCCCTTGGTGCTCCCAGCCTTATTCCTCTCCATCATCATCCTCACCCCTCATTGTGCTTCGTCTTCCCCCCTTGCAGCCATCTTTCCCCTACTTTTGCTTTCAATGGAGAGAAAGGCTCAAGCCTGTCAGCACTCATTCATCCCTCAACTGCTAACCCATGCTAACCTACTCTTGTGTTTGTGTCTGGATGTATTATTTCTGGAGCTGTGGCAAATACCACTTCTGGGGCATTGAAGCTTCAGTGAGAAATGTCCACAAATAATCAGGTTTTGGGCGATGGGAGGTGGAGGACTAAGAGACAGGAGGACATATTTTGAAACATCAGTCGATGCATCTAAAATAACATGATCATTAGCCACTTTGTTAGCATGCTGGTTGCAGTAACATTAGCAACAACAGCTAGAGAAAGAAAATACTTTGCTAATGGCTAAGCTATCACTTAAACTTTTCAGGTGATGCTTTTTGGGGTCGTCTTTGTAAATTTTGAAACTACTCGTGATGCTTGACTTGGTCAACATCTTGCTAGCAAACTAGGCCTACCACTAAGTTCTCAAGTTTCCGTTTCGAGAATAACCAATAAATAATGTTGATACATAACGAATTATGTTGGATCACTATTTCTTAATGTATGGCCTGTTTTTAGGGTAAAAGAAATGAACGTTCAAATTTAGTTTTAGATCATAGACTGTAAAAATAATGGATGTGACTACCGTGAGGTCAGTTATTGGTTTGTGAATGACTGTTTTGAAGCTACGGGTTCGGCATTACAGATGTAGCCGTCTTGTGTTTTTGGACCCAGAAGTGACCATAGTTAGGCGAGAGGCTGGAGCTATGAAGGAGCGAGGGGTGAATCTGACTGAGAAGACAGTATTGGCAGACAGCCTTTCACTCAAAGCATCCTGCACTTAATTATGTATAACTTTAAGCCGTGATAATTTCTGAACAGGTGAGTTATATAAATATTCAACCGCTGTACAGTTGTCATGAACGGGGAAATTAGCTATAGAGACCGGAAACGTTTTTCGTTCTAGGCTGTAAACACGTTTATTTCTGCTGTGAAACTGGACATTTTAACATGGTGGTCTAAGGGGAGCGACTAGCCTCTGGTGTCAGCCTCAAGTGGCCATTTAATGAACTGCAGTTTTTGGAACTTCCATGTTAGCTTAATTTTTTTGCCCTGGAGGTTGCTGCTTGATCGGCCATTAGTTACCATGGCAACAACCGAAGCTTCAAGGCGTTTGAGTCAGCCCTAATTATTTCCTTTGTTCGTCAATATACCAAGTATCTCAATTGCGGTTTCGCTTGCAATTCTGCGTTGCACTTTCAGTTCCAATAAACACATGTGAAAGTATGATTACCGTTTTGCTATTTACACCCTCCTTTCCTGCCATTTAAAAAAAAAAAAGAGTTGGAAGAGTAAGAGCAGCGCCTATCTGAATGTCCAGAACAGTGGCGGAGAATTCAGTCACCATATTGGGGTGGGGGCTGCAGTTCAAAGCCGACGAGCAGGTTACTTAATGAGTTTGGTAATTGGCTCGCTGTGGCCTCCGCGCATCCCTGCCCTCCTGCTGCTGATGTGTGCAGGAACAGGGAGAGCGCCACAGCTTGCACTCCCTCCCTCGCTCAGTCTCTCCTTCCCTCACGCGACCCATCCATCTTTCCCTCCATCCATCCCTCTTCCACGAGCTGACTCAAGGAGCTAATGCTGCACCAACCCTCCTCTCCCCACTGTTCCTTTTATAAAGACAGTAAGCGTGCTACATGTTAGGTTTCCACTCTGCTCAATGTCGAATATCAACAGCGTTGGCCTGTCTCTTATTTCCCCAGTCTCTCCCACTCGCTATCTCTTACAGGCGCATACACACACACACACGCACACAGTATCTATTATATGTTAGATGCTTCATGCATTATGCAGAGTATGTGCATCCAAACAAGCAATTTGCAGAATTTCCAGCTCACCACTTCTGAGTAGTAATTCTCTGTGTGTCCACAACAGCATAATGAGAAACACACTTCCATGCTCAGTTGATTCATAAGTCCAAACAATAAAGACAAAGAGTAGCGAGCTTGCCATGTAATCATAAATGACACCTAACATATTATTCTCAGATTTCGGCACATTATCTCATCACCAGATACATCAAAGGGACAGCTATTCTTGTCTCACTGCTGTTGTAATAGTGTGTGCGGTAGGGAGGAAACAGCGTCACATCTGGTTTAAATCTCGTGTATTTAGTTATAGTGAGAATAGCTGAAAGAAAAATCAGAAATGACCTTCATAGTTTAGTTGTAATTGAGAGAGGTATAGGTTTTAGTGAGGGTTGTTTATTGCTTTGTTTGTTTATAACAATCCTCCAGATTTAGTGTCTTTAGGGATCAGCACTAGTGAGGCTAGCCTAATATATATTCTGGCTAATGAGCAAGCTTCCCACCTTCCTACCTATTCCCATTAATTTCCATTTTGTACCTTTAAAAATCCATAAATAAAGCCTGCATGCATTAGTAAATGTAGCCGTCTCCAGTTGCAAGACTGCTGCCAAGCTTTTTATCTACTCCCACAGTTGAGCGGTTGATTCTGCACGCTGTAGGGGTTGGGAGGCCAAAGCACAGCTAAGTGGCTCCTCTTGACCTCAGCACTGATCTCCCAACTGTCTGCTCCGACTGCACACAGACAGATTTTACCCATTCGCTCCCACAAAAAACAGCCTAATCTCATAACACAGCCTCAACACCCTGTCTGTGTGCTGTCTTCCTGAATAACACATCCTTTTCTCACCGCACCCAGTGTTGACACACTGACCGTACATTTGCCTTTGAGATTACCTCTCTGCTATTATTCATGCCAGATTGAAAAAAAGGGAATGTGAGGAAAACGAGATGGAAAAAATTCAAGATGTGAAAAATTAGCTTGAATGACTTGAGTATTTTGTTCCTGTGACCTATAATGGATGTGCTTATTCTAGTTATCACTATCTATCTGTAAACTAGATGGTTGAATCATTAGCTTACACACTGAGAGCAGCCAAGTGTGACCAGAGGAGGGTAATTGATTTCTGAATAAGCACTGGTACTGCAGAAAAAAAAAAGCTACAGCCATGTGGGCCATTGCGCCATATTGAGTATCTTAATACGCATGTCATGAATTATAGTGTAGGGAGTTAATTTTTTTTGTTTTACACATTATGAGCCTCAGCTCCCCCACTCAGACTCCTCTTACAGCACAGCAACAGCATGAAGCTGCACTTCCGCTTACTGTCCATAAGGTGGCAGTGTATGGAGGTGAGACAGCCATGTGCTCTCTGTGAAATGGAGCAGTCATAGGCTATTTGAGCAGATTAGCTTGGAGACAGTAACCACACAGGAATCACACACTCCAACCGCCACTCTCTCTCTTTTTGCTTTCATGACCACGGACCCCATGTGCTCAGCCGACTGCTGATGACTTTTAAACAGAGTTTCACCCTGCCGGAATAGGATTTTACTAACTGCTTCCAGAGCTAAGCATCAGACACATGTACTGTTTGTTTATCTCGCTGCGTCTTTGTTCACAAAAGGATTTGCCTGAAATGTAAACTTCCTCTTTTCGCCACAGCCCGCACTCTGTCTCTCCATGGCCCTTTTGGAAATACAGTCTCATTCCTCAGAGTCTGTTCTCAGTGCAGCCACGGCAGGCTGAACTGCTCTTTTATTCAGATGAATGAGGCCCTGTTTTGCCTGGAGAATCAGACAGACACAGACAGTCCATGTGAGAGCTCGAAGAATATCTGTGGAAAATCAGGGGCTTAGTGAAACAGCATCTAAGTTATTACACATGTGCATTTGTTTGTGTCACCTCCTATTTGCGTGGGAGTATGGCCACAGAGAGTTGGTTTTTCTGGTTTATAAGCATGTCACACGCTGATCTTCTTTTACCTTAGCTTCACTATGCATCTCAGCAAGCTGTTATCTAACGGAAACTGTTGACAGTGTGAGCTCCTGTCGAGAGCAGTTTGCTTTTTTGCTAATATATATCAAAGTCTGCAAATGAGCAGTCGGGTTTTACTGTATTTTATAAAGAGAAAATGCTGTGATTCCTCTCACTAACATTTGATCAGTTTGTCTGCCAGGTGGCAGATACTTCCATCTGGAATAAGGTTTACTTACATTCATTTTTTTAATATGCAATAGTTTTACCAAATGGCTGCTGCAAGCAAGTTTCACTCTCTTGAGTAGCTTGTGTAGCTTGGCAAAGAGATTAGACATATGTAGCCTACAAGTGTCTTGGTTTTCAGAGTGTTGCGAGGCTGCCAAATGTGACTGTGAATAGCTATGTAAACAAGATAGCTATGCGAGGCTAGACCTTGCACTGATTGCCTGAAGTGAAATACCATTCCTTGGCTTCTTTCACATTTTTACAACTGTGTTAATGATCGCAAATAAAGGCTCGCTAGGTAGCAGGTTAATTACTAGCTGTCTGTTTGGATTGCCTCCAGAGGACATCTTGATTTTCAGTTAGTCTTTTGTCACCATAACAGGGCTGTTTGCTTGTGTAGAGAAAAGAGCAACCTTTATTTCTTAAAGGTCCTTTCTTCTTTTTCTTAGTTAATGAAATTTCACTCTGTCAAGTACTGTTCTTTTTAGCAAAAGCAATAGTCCTTGAATCTTCATATCCACAAGCGTGCAGTTAACCATATTTAGTTGAGTAATTTCCTTGAGTTACTTTGTTGGGAGATTGGAGAGGATTGTTTTATTGCTTCCCCTTCTCTCAACCCCCTCCAGGCAAAGTCTGTGTTTTAATTAGTCGTGTAAGACCCTATTTTCCCTTTGGATTCCCCCAACTTGTAAAGTGCTCTCTTAAGAATCCATGAAGGCTAAAAGGGGCAATGAATGATTTGAAGTCAGCTTTTTTTTTTGCTTGCCTGCCAGCAGTGAAGGGAGAGGCCTATCAGCACTTGCCGTCAGTATGAGGAACAGTAACTTCAAGCAGCAGTCACACAGAGTCTTTGTTCTTTATGGATTTAGTACATGTGGCGAGGAGAGAGTCACTGCTTTAAAGCCCCATCTGGAAAAGCACTGTTCAAGTTTTTAATATGGGAGGAACGGCTCCTGTAGATAATACCTGCCTGAGAATGGTAAAATGGTCTCAAGGTTCAGTCTAGCACATCCGTTTTTTTTTTCGCCCTCCTCGCATTATGTTTTGGCAGCAGGGAAGTTAGCTTGTTACACTGTGGAGATTTAGTCATGTGTTAAAGTCGAGCTTCTGAAGTACACCCCCACCACCGCCACAACCTAACCCTCCTTTTGGTTTACAAGTCTGTTTTCTTCTCTCAATCCCTTTTTCCTTCAACTTGTCTGCTCATCCCTGGTGAATGTATTAAATGAAGTTACTAGATATGAGTGCTTAAGAGGCCAGGGCCTCTGAGGCTTGCCAAGTCTCTCACAGGCTTGGCTCAGTCATCCATGTCGCTTTTTTCTGTTGTTTCAGCTACTGGCTGACTTACTTGTATCGCCGAGCACTTTCTCTCTTTCTCTCCCTCGCTTGCTCTCTGTGTTTGCTGCCTCTGAGTGGCTTGTTTTTCTCCAGTGTGGAGAAATCAGGCTAAAGCAAACAGTGTGTGTCAGCCACAGCTTTTGTTAAGTATTCATTTTTAATGAGCGTAAGTGGCTACAGAATCCTATAAACCATAAATGGAGTAGTCAGACTGGGGAGGGGTGAGGAGGGGGCCGCGTTGGCCTTTGATTCAGTGGCTGTCTTGCAGTCTTTTTGTTTAGTAACACTTGTACTAATTATGTTTGATGTGGATGAAGAAAACATATTTCAAAATGATAGTTTGTGTTGCTTTATTGTGCCTTTTTCCCTCCTCTCATACGCCCCCTCTGGTTTTGTTAGCTCTTACAAGGAATTGTTCTCCTTTAATAATCTTTAGGAAAAAGACAGTTGCAGCAAAGTGTCATTTTCTCTTTCGAGCAAGCGCTCGGCTCTGTTAGATTTCATTTCCTCTGAATTCAGAAAGAGGCAGCAAGTAACCAGTTTTTGTTCTGCCGGGATCGAAGGCACTGTGAGCTGTAGAAGGGGGTGCTCAGGGAAAAGGTATTGTGATGGGCCGTTTGAATGCTGAACAGAATTGAATAGACACAGTCAGCTTCCCAGATACATGCTTAGGCCTGTAGAATGTGGAGTGCTTTGCTTGTAACTGCACCGGTTGTCTCCTTTCATTATCGGTTAATGGTGCCCAACTTGACAGAGCCATGTGATAAACAGAGGAGCTGTGAAATCCTGGAGGTGGAGTTCTCGTCTCCCTGATAATGGGATCTCATCTGCCAGGGAGGGGAGCCTGCCCCGCCAGCCAATCCAGCTTTGCGCTGCACTGCCTTCAGAGAGGATTCACTGCGCTCACCCTTCAATGCTGTCTTGGCCCAACTTAAGCCTCACCGACCTGCTGAAAATGTTGGCTGCTTTCTTGTTGCGTAACACGTGATACAATCACTTATGAAGCCTGAAATACCCCTCTATCTTTGACTGTGTATCCCCAACAGAGATTGACATGCATTTCTGCCTCCCTATCAGCCCTGGATCCTCTGGATGTTTGTGTAACTCAGGAGAGGAGGCAGACTGTGTGTAAATATCATAAACACTGACCTTGTGAAATGTATACATACAGTGATAAGGGAGGAGCTGCTGCTGCCGTAGTGTTAGGTTACTACGTGGAGGGGGGGAGTACGACTTCTCAGGACAGATGCCTCAGGAGCTGGAAAAGGTTTTACCAGCACTTTGTTGCACACTCCCCACCCTCTGCTATTGAAACGAAGGCAACCAACATGGTTTGCAGCACAATGAAAGACCCCCTGCACACCACCCTCAACTCAATTGCTATTGATCCTCACTGCCCGTCTCTCCTGCTGCCTGTGTTTGGCTTTAGTGCAAAAAAAAAACCCATCCCAGTGCTCAAACTATTTGCTTTACGTAATTGGATTTTGACAGTGATCCAATAATATCATGTTTAAGACAATGAAAATGTGTCAAGCTACTTGCTCGGTGAAATGGAAATCATCCTATTAATTTATAACTTAAAGCAGGCCATCTTTGTTTGCATCCGCCTCTTATGTGTAAGGGAGACTGTCAGATTTCTTTTCATTAAAACATAATGTATATTTTACCACAAAATGAGGGAAATAACCAGGATCACATTTGATGCGACGCAGAGGCTAGCCATTAAAATCAGCCTCCCAAATATTGCTAATGGACTACTCACATTATCATCCCCGCTTGTTTCTGCCTTTTTAATGGGTGGGGTGACTAATTAATTCATTATCCAAAAATGCAAATGAGCTCCACAAGCCTGAGCAGCATTCATCCGCTTCTCCTCTTGTGTATTTCCCCCCCCCCCAAGCAGATGCATATAGCTAATGTTTTCAGATATAAATCAGTTAATGTATTTATGTATCAATCGTTAAAATGTGTCCTTGCGCACACACACACACACACACACACACACACACACACACACACACACACAGGGAGAAAAATGTAGTGTGCCATTAAGCTGTTATTAACAAGGCACTACTACTACAAGCTTTCACTGCTTTTCATTGTCTCGCTTTAGTGTTTGAGTCACATTCCCATAAGCGTTACCATTGATCGGTTGATGATGGTGGGTCGGGGCCACTTTGGCTGCCGTGCATCTCGCTTCCTGGTGTGCGCACACACACACGCACTGTGCGCGCCGCGTTTCCCTACGGGGCTGCCATCAATCAGCAGCCCCATTGGCGTCCCCCCAACCACCACCTCCACCACCACCACCCTTTTGTCCCTGACGATTATTTGAATCCAGTCCATGTTTTTGTTTCGCTCTGCTTTTTTTTCTCTTCTCCTCTTTTTTGAGTGTGGTCGGGGTAATTCTCCTTCACTAGTGTCTGGATAAAGAAAGACTAGGTCAGCCATGTGGATGCGTCTGTTGAACAGCTGAAGAGGAGGAGGAGGAGGAGGGGAGGAGGAGGAGAAGGGGGGGGTTTACAGAGACGGAGGGAGCGATAGGGAGAGTGTGTGTGCATAGGAAACAGAAGAGAGGGGGAGAGAGAGCGCGCGTGTGTATGCATGCATGTGTGTGTATGCGTGGTGTGTGTGTGTGGAAAAAGGAAGCGGAGCCTGTAAACGGCGAACTCGCTGGTTTCCTACCCCTCGAAACAACTAACAGCGCTGTGTTACTTTTTCATGTGGACACTATCATCGACAACAACACGGCCGGAGGGAATAGGAGCAGTTTCACGGGGGGACTGGCTGACGGTGCGGTGCCTCTGCTCGGCTTTATATCGGACGCGGACTGTAAATCAGTAAAGTGAAACCGTCTTTTGTTGAAGCAAGTGCTCGCCCGAGCCCCTCCGTGCGGGCAGTGGGTTTAAAACAGGAGGAAAGAAAAGTGTCCGTGCGCGCCTTGGTTTTGTCCCGGTTCTTGGATTTGGCCCAGCTGGCGTTAAGTTCGGTGGGTCATCTCGGGCAAGGATCGCGTTTTGAACTTGTTTGCAGCAGTCTGTGGGACTCCAAGAATCACCAGACTGGCGGGTGAGTAGTTGAATACAAAAAAAGATTGCAGGACGGTTGTGGTTGGAGGAAGAGGAGGAGGAGGAGGTGGTGGGGGGCGCAGACAGGGAGAGCAATGTGTGTGTGATTATAAAAGAAAAAACTGAATTTGAGCAATAGTGATGAATAAAGCCGGGTGACACTTAGACTTTAAAGCGTAGAGTGTCCTATTTTTGTTTATAGGAAGCGTGTGTGACCTCGAGTCAAATGTTTTTGAGTGCTCCGGCGAGCTGAAAGTTGGCTGCATTGTTGTAAAACTTGGCTCCTCTTCTCTCTGGACTGTGGAGCAGACCCTCAGGCAACCTCCATGACCTGAGCAGCCTGTAACAAGGCTTCAGCAGCTAATGGTTTTAAAGTCAGAATAATGAAGTAAACAAAGTGAGAGCTTAAATAGCAACGTTGTTTCCTGCTGCCCAGGAAACATACATCAAAGACAAAAAACTCCTTGTGTGTGTGTGTGTGTGTCTAAGCAATCAATCAACTTCCTAGAGGAGAGAAAAGTTGCATTTTTGACAGGAAAAAATGTTGAAATGTGTCTTGATGAGTCAGTGCTACATAAATTTTGAACGGGTGGGATTTCCCCAAGTTTTACATAAAAGGGATTGGCTATTGGATTTACAGCCATGTTCGTGTCATAAATTGATTATTGGAGTGTAATAATGGAAAGAAGTTGAGTGTTTTAAGGGGGACCGTGTGCAAGAGACCGGCTGCAACCAGCAAACTGTTGAAGGACCACCAAATTAACTTGACTTCCCCCCTTCAGCACCCCAGAGGCTATGAACTCTGGCCCGAGCACATGCAGCTCTCACTGTGGGGGGAGATCTGTGCCTGTTGTTGAAAGGAGCAAAGGGGGGGGGGGGGCTGGTGTGTGTGTGTGTGTGTGTGTTTAGGAGGGGACAGCTTAGGATTTGAAAGCAGACTACAGTTATTTGTCTGAAAGGCAGCTTATCTAATGTTTTCCAGTTATAGTGGGGGGGGGGGCTTGTTTACTTAAATTACTGTAAAATTGGTCATAGTAAGTCTTCATGTGACTCCAATCAGAAGCTGAATCCACAGGGTATGTGGCCACATAAGCACAAAGAAAGCTTCAGCCCTGAAACAAGATACAAATCGAGGATGAGGAGGGGGGAAGAAGCAGTGATTGCCCTCAATCTCCGCCATATAAAAACAATCCCTTCCTGAAATCCTTCCCCCTGCTGCTGCATTTTTTAACCGAGCTATTACATGGACTCAGATGTTACATTGCTAATTGTGAGGAGCTAATCTCCACCATGCCCAGCTTCCTGTGGTATTTTTTGTCCCCCCACTAGCTGAGAAGTGACCTCCAGCTTAATGATTCAGATGTGATTAATCCACTTGAGTGGGATGACACCGCATGGGCTAATGTATGGCACAAGCACAGCAGATAATGGACGATTGTTGGAACATAGAAAGGACATTTGCTCCTCCTAAAAATGCTTTGAACATTTGAGCCTCATTCGGTTTTATAAAATCAAGTGAATGTGAATACGAGGCATTGTATAAGTCATGAGGTGCAATTATGGTTAAAAAGTTAACAGTGGTTGTTGTCTCTCTGAGTATCCCTGTAACTCGCAGCGTTGAACTGCCAGCTGGTTCTCTCTAATCTTAAAAAGGAGTGATCTTTGATTTAGATCTCATCAGCAGATGGGGTGTGAAGATTTTACAGACAACAGACTTTGCTTTCCTTTTTATTGACAATTTTAAGGTGATGTCACTTGTCATATGAGTTTATTTGTGCCACCAATATTGGCTGAAAATACGGCAGCATAAACAAGACCGGGTTTGAAAATTCTGGTCATATCCGTGATGCTGAGGTTTTTTTTCCTGGTTTGTTTGTAGAACACTTTTCCCCTTTTAGACCATAGATGTTTTGTCCGTTGTTGGGTAGTCAGTGAACTGAAGAGGATTAGCTTTCTATTTAAGTAATAGGCCTGTGTCTGAAATGGTAACCAGTAGTGTGACAGATGTAGTTTTGGGTGATATGGGTAACACACACTAGCCTGGGAACCAGACAAATCTGCAAGCTCATGTTTTATTTGCTCTGGTGGATACGTCTGGTCCCCCTCCCACTCAGACAGATTTCCAGCCGGCCTGATCTGCTTTGAGCCAATCACAACTATTTATCTAATATAAGGCGTGTCTAAGATGATGACTCACAACTTATGGAGCCGTCGCGCTTTACGCAAAACACTCTGACTGCATTTTTGGCTCGTGCACCCACTCACATGAGACACTACCAACCTAAATGTAGCTCAATAAAGTGGAACACAGTTTAGGCATTTTTGTAAACAGCTGTATTGATGCTACACCATCACAGTTCACCTCTGGAGGCTGTAGTCAGCTCAGCGCTGGGTCACATGTCTCGTTGCTCTGAATGGTTGTAGGTCTATCCAGTTGTGTCCAGAGGCATTTTGGTCCATGGCCACTGATAACGCCTCTTTGGAACTAGAGAACCTCTCAGTAAGAACTGAGAGGTTCCAGTCTAACACGCATTGGTGTGGCCATGTCATGCTAAACGCACCCTAATATGTGGGAAAACTTGCATAGCTTGTCTTTCCAAACACATTTAGAAATGGCATCTTCCTCACTTCCCCAGAGGTTAGGATATCCATTTAGTTTCACTTCTTGTGGAGTGTATGAAAGAGGAAGTGGTCAGACCTCTTAATGGAGTTTTACACAAGAGCCACAAGTTGTTCTGCAGTGTGGGATTCGTATGGGAAAAGAGCACTGAGGCTTTCATGGTGAGGCTGCTATCAGACGAGAATATAGCAGTCTTAATCTTAATTATGTACACACTATCATACTGCTATCGGTATCATTTCACATCATCTCTATTTGCACTGCTTCATACCAGTGTTTGTAGGAAATTAAATCTGATGTGCAATTTGATCTGGGTCTGAGTCCGCAGTCTGCAATGTTGATTCATGTAAACCAAGGGAATCATAGTAGCGGTGTGAGTCACCCCCCTTCATAAACACCAGTCTCACCGCTGACAAGGTACAGAGAGCTAGTAAACATTCAGCTCACATACAGGCGTGTGTATGAGTGTCACCTCTGAGGAATCTGAGGGGCGATATCCGGATCAAAGAGGCTGTTTCCGACCATACAGAGAGAGAGATGCTTCATAGAGTGAGGCTGTAACGGCTGTCTAGCTGCTCAGAGGCGGCTGAATGTTTGACAGGGCATTGGAAAAACGTTATTTAATCTGCTCGCATGATGGCCCTCACTGGGATTGCACCACGCTGTGTCTCTGCCCCCTTTTTTCCTCCCTGTGTCAGGATGATGGCAGTTGCTGGCTGGTAGAAAAACACTCAGAGGTTGTCGGTGTGTTGTTGTTTTTTTTTTTTTTAACAGCATGATGTAATGCATAAAGAATCAGAGAAATTGTAATTGATGCAGTGTTGGCGGGCCTCTAATTGTCTTTCTAATGAGTAAGTCGGCTGGGGTCTTGATATCTTTTCCATTGGGGTAATAGTCTGAATGACTCAACTGTATCCCATTGTAATTACAAAGAAATGACCCAATTGTTATTATAATACGCTGCATAACTGAAAACAGATGTGATGTTTGACCCATTAAAAACAAACTGTTTGTAAGATGTTGATCAGATAAATTTTAGGGAAATTACAACTCTGGCTTTTTGGTTGTGTGAATGTGGCTTATATTAGCCACATAAAAGCTATGGCTCCCAGTTACCCTCCCACTTTTGACCCCAACAATACAGAAATGCAAGAGCCGCCGTGTCATATAAAGCCAGGCGGAAAATCAATGAGAAGTCATGGCTTCCATACCATTGTTGGTGTCATTTCCATCCCCCTACACAGAGACGCAGACGCATAGTTTTGAGGAGCGATGATAAATCTCTTCAGGTCTTGTTGATTCTTTAGATGGGTTTCATCTCTATATGGAACAAACCAGCTCGCCACTTCCTGACCTATTGTCCTTGCAGATAGTGGTTCACCAGTGACGCATTTAGAATACATTAGCCACTGATTGACATAATACACATGAAACAGTGGTAGCACTGCTAAGGAGGCAGTACCCTCTGGTGGGTGACTACTGAAATAGAGAGTGATGAAGGACTGGAGAGGTGCTTTGATTGTTCGTCGAAAATTCCATCTAATTTGTTGTGTGCGCAGAGAAAGGGGCCGATATCTTTTAATTAACATAAACCTCAGGAGCCGACGATGAGTGAGAAATTGGGATAATTGAAAATAGGCCCTGTCTCCTTTTTCCCCCCACTCTGTCGGTACATCCTTAAAGCAGCTGAGCCCATCAGAGGGCACTTTCACACATGTTAAGTGGGGGGACATCTGGCCTTGTTAATTCAGTGCATGGTCATAAAGTGGAATGGCGGTCCCCACAGGGCCGCCTGCTCCGAACACCGTCAGATGGAGCCTATGTGTCCTCGCTGCCTTCTCGTCCTCCCTGTTGACTGTCTCTCTGACACCAGCTCTGACACTTCAACAAGAACATCCTCACAATCCCGCCGTGATGTTTAAACACACATGCCGATGTCCGGGGGAGATAAAGCGATGGTACATAAATCTTCATTTGCCAGGAAAGTACATTTTATATACTAGGCATGGGGCGATATGAAAATGTCACGTCACAGTTACCCTGGCCAGAATAATTGCAAATTTGCGATATCATCATGATAAATATCAAAGTTTGCTTCAAGCACTTAAAGGTCCAGTGCGTAGGCTCTTGGGGTGTATACCAGGAGAAATTTAGTATATTTTCCTCAGTGTATAATTACCTGAAAATAAAAGTTGTGGTGTTTTTGTTCTCCTTGCATGATCTGTTTATAACTACATAGGGACTGTGTCCTCATACTAGGAATCCACCATGTTGCAACACCATGTTTTTACAGTAGCCAGAACGGACAAACCAAACATTGGCTCTAGATAGGGCCATTTGTGTTTTCGCGTCGACCACTGTAGTAAGCAGCCCCTCCACAATGCTCCCAACAACATCGGAAAACCATAGATTTTCAATGTTAAACTGCTTTATTCAGTGTTTTTTTTTTTTTTTTGGTTCTGATCCCCTGGTCCATTTGTTCCATTTGTAGACCTCTGTGGATAATTCGGCTCCTGGTAAAAATCTTCTGAACAGTGAAGGAATTCTAACTGGGAGTTAATGCTTGACACACGGGAGAAGTTTCAGCTGGTTGCAATGTGATATCCTCACCACTAGATGCCACTAAATCCCACACACTGGACCTTTAAAATGGCACCAAAACAATCAATTTCAGAAGAATCACTCATAGATTGGAGACATGTTTTTTTAATGAGCATTCTTTTTAGTTGGAAAAAAATCTTACGAGCTTAAAATGCTAGGGTTTTCAGGTATGTGAAATGGTATCATATCTTTTGATATGAAAAATGCCAATGCTTGATTGAGATCATTACATTTTTTGAGGTTGGTGCTTATGCAGCCATTTTACAGAGTCTTTATTATTGGTTGGCCATCAATGTTTTTAGGTGCTGCTGAACACATATACATGATTATTCAGAAAATGGAAATTCACCAACTTATTGGGAGTGTATTTTTTATTGTGATGCACAATAAAATCACCCATCGTCCCATCCTTGCTGTAAGGCTATAATGTGTGGTTTTCCCAACCAATCCTAATTTTCATTTACTTACTACATCAATAAAATGAGACACTCTGTGGGATTCAGCAATCACCTATGCAGAAACGGCGTATTTCCCCCCACCATATATTGGATATCAGTAGCCTGTGTCCATTAAGTGTATGTTTAATGATGAGTGGGCTGTCAGAGTATATATTCCAGTATCCACCGTATGTCCCTGCCTCCTCAGGAGCGGCAGCAGCAAATCGAGTGACAGCAGCAGGGAAGCGCTCACGCTGTGCATTCATATCCTATTTTACCAAGTAAACATTTAATGTGTTTAAATGTATCACAGCTTTATTTATGCATAGAATCTGCTGTTAAGTCTGAATTATACATTAGCCAATGAATAATGCATCAGTGCCATTCCTTAATGATTACTTGCCAGGCAGCGAATGGTAATATTTGCTGATAAATTTACCCATTGATCTTGCTTGTGTTTAACCAGGCTTGTAGAGATGATGTTTGCTCCATTTTGTGTTTAGGGAGGATTTTTTTTGTCAAGGATGTAATCAAAAGCAAGATAATTGTCTGGGTTTCTTTTTTTAATAAGATGTCTTTTAAAAATGACAAATGAGCCCCAAGGAATGAAAGCAAAATGGGAACAATCTGAATTCTCTGAGCACATACTACTGAGTCCTTGTGGTTCTCAATATGCCCATTTTCTCTAACATCTCAGTAAGGTTGGTGTTTACATACTGCTTTCTTCATGGCTGCTCTTAGGATGAGTTATTTATCCTTAGACCTCGACAGATCAATGTCCAATTACAGTTTTGTCTTTGTTGGCTCGTGGCCCTTACACGACAGAGTATGTTTGTTTGAAGTAGTCTAGACGATGTCTGCCGAGTCGGTAATTTAGCCCATACTTGGTAAAGGTTGTCTTTTGATAGCGCGTCTTTATTGGCACCGGTCTTAACAGCCGCACCGAGCCAGATTATTGGCACATTATCCGTATAATGCTGCGACTCTAGCATTGCCTAAGCCTTGAAGCACAGCTCGTTACTGTGCAGATATATTGCTTGTCCGCACAATGAGAAAATATTGACTTGTTGTCACTCACTCATTTGATTAGTTGTGCGGGTGATTCTGCTTTTCATTTGTCACCCTGGCAACGTAAATGGGGAAAACACAGCAACAGCCTCTCTCTATCCAGTAATGAAGCACTGGAGCATTGCAGACTATCACATCTGGAAAACCTCTCTCTAAGCAGGAATGAATGTCTTTATCACTCACGTTGTATCATTGGCACTTGTCAGCTCAGCTAGTATCCACAAAAAGCCAACATTTGACAGCTTTTCTCACTGCAGAATGTGCAGCTGCGTGGGAGGGATGTACTCCAACAATTCCACTTTGATTTTACAGGCTTAGTTGAGTGAGATTTATCCGTATATTTACAGTGTTGGCGAGTTACTCCATTTTCTTTTGTCTGTAAGAAGAGCAGCTTAAAGCAGTCTGCCGCTGTGTGTGTGTGTGCGTGTGTGTGCGAGCCAGGTCATAACGAGAGCACCTTACATTTAACCCAACAGGATTCATCAGTGGCCTTGTTCTTCCAAAAATAATGAGGTAGACAGTAAGGGCTGCCCCAGGCTGCATGTAGGGAGATGATCTCTCTGAACCGGCAAATCATTCCTGTTTTTTATGCTAAAAAGACAGGCTAATGACTATTCTTGATGTGTGTCAGTGCTTTTAGTTAACTAGCTTTAATTCACAGAAAGATCTAATGGGCTTGATTGTCAAGCTGAGTCGAGGCAGTCAGTGAGAGGCTTGCGCTCGGGTGGGGGGGAGTGTAATTGTTTTTGCTGGCGGTGATTCTCTCTGGAAGGGATGACTGCACAATCCAGATATGTAAACCAGAAGAAACTGAAAGGCAATATGCTGATACCTTGTCCGTTTCCTCTTGATCAACCTTGCCTTTGAGATGAAATTTCTAAGCTCTGCCCAAAACATTCTTTTGGATTCAGCTTGTCAGTAACGGTTGCTGTACAAAACCTGTGTCTGCTCAATTAAGCATTTCAAACATGTAAATCATATGTGGAAAATGGAGATCTTGAGGAAATCATTAACTGTGACGGCGCACCGTAAAACAAAAAGAGGCAGAGTTAAAGACAACAGATGCTCAAAGGGTTTGATTCTGCTTATTGGAGCATGACACTTATTTAGTGCAGCGGAGAATCTCAATGCGTTCATGGTAGACAATGATGCTGTGTCTTGCCAGTGCCCTGCCAGTCATCCATTCTCCAGAGGCATTCGCAATATTCATTTAATGTTTTTTTTTTTTTTTTTTTTTTTTTGCATTCATCTAAACCTCGCATTTCTTTGTTTGCTCGAGCCTGGTGTAATTTTTTTCAGAATCAGGTAGCTTGTTTGCCTGCACAAGACAGCTTGTAATGTTTATCAGGCTGTAGCAGAGTACACTTCCACCTCTTATGTTTCATAAATAACAAAGCTGCTCAGCCACTGTGCCAGTAAAAAAGGGAAGGTATGATAAAGAGAGCTGACTCTACTGGCCTGATAAAGATCAACTTAAGACCCACCAGGAAGCAGTCCAGTTTGCAAACACACGGTTTTTGGGGTTAGTGTTTGAGTCAGCGTCGGGGCAAGACTGGACATCTGTCTCCCAGTGATCTATAACGCCCACAATCCCTCCCACAGACTGTCGGCTTTGGCACTCAAGCAGTACACCGGTTGCTGTAGTACACCCAGCCACCCACAACAGTGGCTTATCTTGCTAGCATAACAAACAGCGGCCTAACAAAGAGGATAGAAAGCAATAGGACACACAGCAACAGAGGACCTTAAGAGCGCTGTGCCATCATAACTCCACTTCAAAATGGAGGCCTTTGTTCTGAGATTGTTGGAGAGGACATCATAGCAAGGTAGCAGCACATCTTTTCATCCTCAAACACACTCACTCCCACTCACTCAGCCTGCTGTCGGTGAAGGAGATCCTCTGCCTGATAGGGCTTCAGAGAAAGGTATTCCTCCGGGACTGTTGGTGAGGGATTTCTACACTTCTGCCATGCGCTGATTAAAGGAACACTTGTAGATAATCCTTTTAAAAATAGGGTCCTTATTGTGGCAGGGGTGGAGGGAGATGGGGTGTCGGGGGCAGAAAAAAAGCCCCAGATTTGGATTTCTAAATGGTTATCACCTTGGTATGATCGGCAACTCTGCTAAGATAAATATTTAATGACAGGGTGGCTGAAATAGAGCCGTTACTGACTGCTGGTGAGAAATGGAGCTTCTATTTAGAGCCCATACTATTCCATAAAGTCATGGCATTGGTAGACAGCCCAAGGTTATTAGTGTGGTATGAGAGTAGTGTGTGTTTGTGGTGTGCCTGTGGGTTGCTGAAGAGTTCTCACTCTTTTTCTTGCTGCAGTGATATAAAGGAGAGAAATGCACTCAGTTTGTTATTGAGCATTCACTCATGAATCCTTGATGGATTACGGGTGCGTGTGTGTTTGTGTGTGTGAGAGCAAGCGCTAATGCACGACTGCGATACTATTCAGGCACATTTCACTTGAGCTACTTGCACAAGCGAAACAGCTGTATGTTTTGCCCTTTACTACCTTAGTTTTGCTCTGTTTCATTCCACATGCTCCCTGCCCTCTGGGTTCTTGTTTGATGTCATTCATGTCATGCAAAATTGATTGCGAGGGCTCGCATCAATGCACGCTGCAATGAAGTTATCACAGTGTAAAGACAGATTTCCCTACATTGATTCTCCTAACCTTACACTTTCACACTCGAGTGAATAGAACCCTTAAATTGATGTCAGCCTTGCTTTTAGATTTTTGGCTCAGATTATGAAGTGAAGCCTGTATTAGGACATGAATGTTACCGCACAGCTCATTTAAACACTGATCTTGGCTCGTCTTGATTCATCCTGTTTACTCATTACATGATAGCTATGGCGAAAGCAATTACTTTCAGCTTTCAAGTACCTTGCTTTTGGTCACACTGCGGCTCTTATTCATTTCACTGGAGCTCCCAAGGCCCCGTGGCTTCCAATCAGTCCAGTGAGTGGCGTGCACTAACATCGTGCCTCTTTGTGTAGGAAATAGGTGGGTAAACACAGCACAGTCCTTGAAGCACTTCCCATCCCTGCTATTGGATTACCAGCTGCCTTTCCGGGTCTCATCTGCGCAGATGAGTGCCAAGATCAATGGAGCTCTTAGTGCAAAGCTAATTCGATCAGGACTGGCTTTGCTACTGCTGATCAGAGATTATTTTTTTTCACGTGAAACAAAAACTTAATCAAGTCAAGCCCATGTCCAATAGCCCGTATTTTCAGCCGCTCCAACTCCCATAGACATCAATTAGGAGGCATTTCATATTCATTATTGAATTGTTGAGTTGGCCTGCTGAGAAGAGGTGTGGAGATGGAAGTAGTGAACTGCTGCGTAAAGTGATCCGGCCAGTTTTGCTGAGTGTAGCAGGAATGCCGCCTTTTCTCCAGCAGAGCAACTGGCATCATAAATAAGCTAAGAGCGTGTTTTTAGAGGGATGAGGTGTCTCCTGCGTTGACGGTGAGCGGGTAGAAAAGGGTTGAAGGGCATATTGACCCTCTTGTTCTGGAAAGCGAAAAGCAGACTCTTCAGTGCCCCTTGTTCCCCATTAATTATTGTTTGATGCTAATAAAGGAGGGGGGATGGGGCATGTTATGAAACATAATTATTCATTGCAGCATTTCCCCCTTGACGAGCCTTGCTCCCCCCTCCCCTTGTGCTTAGCGAGGAAGCTGCCAGGGCTGTCAGTTGAGTACAGCAGGCAAAGATGTCCCCTCAGCCTTTTAAGGAGGGGACAGGAGGGAGCAGGGTGAAGGGCGCCATTTGCCCGAGTGATATATGAGGAGAGACAGCAATATATGTAAGGAGCTGCTGAAAGAAAGATAGAAGGTCAAGGCACATTACACTCTGGCCATTTATTGGCTGAGCACATAGTCTGACCTGGACTGCAAATACAGTTGCTCAGCAGTAGCAGCTTTTTTTTTTGTTTATATACGTATGTGTGTGCTTGTAAGTGTGTGTGTGTGTGTCTGTGTCTGTGTGTCAATGGCCTACACATTTTAGATTGACACGTGTGTATACACTTAGATGAATGCTGCACTGTAGTGAATATGCTCTCAGTGGCTTTTTATAAGCTTGCAGATGCAGTGGGAAGCTATTTTAACAAGGCTGTAGCTCCACAAAGCTGTCCTCCTAGATTTCCACTAAGCGACTGCGATGGCAAAAGCACTAGAGGCTGATTTCCTATGCATGAGCACAGCATATGGTGTGCTTAAACACAATGCAAGCACGGGATTAGTTAACAATTGTGTCTCACAACGTTGTGGGAGAGTGCAGTGGAAACGGTTACTCCAGGCACTATACATATATATATTCCTTCTGCTTTTACTTTGCTGAATATTAAAAACAAACCATGTAGGTGATGTCCTCTGTATTTTGAAAGAGTGTGGTATTGGCACAGGCAGCCCCTAAGTTGTATTTTCATTGGCATTAATGGCCCAGTGATGACAGGAGAAGTCGGTGAGACTGCCATGGTCAAAGCCTAACATTAACATTCCAAGAATATCTGAGGCTTATTCACAGCAACTCAGCCGCACAGCCAGCTGCGTTCACCTTCAGTTTAAAAAAGACAGCAGGCCCAGTCAGCCTGAGCTATGTTGTGTCGGGCCGGGCGGTATTTTTAATGCGCTGTTGTTGTTGCACAGTGAAGGATGCAATGTGTAATCCAATATATTGCAGTTGCTAGGTGTTTGGAAAGATGAAAAATATGCAGCTTGTGTTTGCTCGAGGCATAGCACACTATCAGTCAGGGATCAAGTCTCCATTTCACACATGAACAGGCAGAGTTAATCTGTGGATCACTACAGTACACTGCGTAATATCCAGCCTCTATTCTCATATTTTCCCAAAAGCCCATTGTTCTAGGGCCCTGCTGCTAATGTTTTTGGAAAATAGTTACCTTTTGTACCTGGTGTGTATTTTTAGGTTAGGACCTAAGCATTCGCTTGTGGTCTAGGTAGTAAACCATGCAGGTCTGACTCCTCCAAACTCTTTAAAATTAATTGTGTGTATTTGCAGCCTACCTGTGAGTGTGTGTGTGGCCTGTGTGTTTGTGGCAGGGTGCACTAAAATGCCACTGCTGTAAGAGGCCCAGTCCCAGCCACTGCATGTTTTATGAGCTGTCCTCAGAGGATATGGGAGCTCTGAGCTCAGATCCTGCTTGTTCCAGCAGCGTTTTCATCACTCCTGGCCACTTCCCCCTAGCTGTTTTTTTTCTCCTTTTTGATGAGGGAGAGAAAGCGCATCCAGAATAAGGCAATATTTACAACACAGCCCTGTCTGTGGCTGTAGCATGGCTAGCTGCATGGAGGCCCTACAGAATCATGATTCATATTATTCTCCCCATGCGCACTGCAGAGGGTGCTTTCCCCTCTGCCGAGGATCACTGGCCTGCACGACTGAGATGGTGGATGACAAGGCTGAACGCTACACTGAATATTCCACTCCCCTAGTCACCTCCCCCGCTGACTGCTTTCTAAAGCCGTCCTTTTCCTTGAGCAAACACATCTCCAACTGGAGAACGTTCACTGACGCTGTCTATTTACAGTGCTTACACATCGACTCGTGAATTATGGCTCTGGTTGGGAGAATGCTGAAATTAGCATGGAGGGTAACAAACAAAAGGGGGATGTTGTGCGTGGAACCTTTTTTGTTTTGTTTATTTTGTAACGGCAGTCAGTCGCAATGTTTGGTTGGGTGGCGGTTGGTGGTTAGAGGAGAGGCGTTTGCATATGAAATAATAGCCCTTCCTAATTAGAGGTAATACCATCCTGTGGTATCTAGAGGTGGAGGTGTTTTTTGGCTCAGATCATTATAAGACGTTGAATGGAGGGATTGTCCCCCCTCCTCCCCCGACCATCTGCTCGAGGATAGAGCAGAGTTTGCCACCGCGTAGCTAAATAATTTAGGCGGAAAAAATGGTTTTGTGTACTGACCTAATGGCTTTGTTTTTTGGAGCTGTTCTTGAAGACATCCTTCAGTGCCCCTGCCGGCCGGTGCTGTCAGTCTGAAACCTCAGAGCTGTCTTATCTGTCACTCTAATCTATTTATGTTAGTTTTTCCTCTGTGTTGGCACGTCACTCTGTGTGGCATAGTGATTAGAGTAGCTGGAGGATGTAGGGCAGCCATATGAATACATTTCCTCCTCACCCACGCTCATTTAGACTACCAGTTGGAGTTGAACTGACGGATGGGATCGTTAAGCTGATAGGCAGATCTGGGGAGGAAGAGTGGGGATGTTTGATTGCAGAATATCAGTGCAAGTGGTGCATGATTGAGTGCTCAAATATTAAAATCTCAAGAGTCCTTTCATTCTAACAGACGACAAAATCACTGTTGGGTTTTTTCCCTCTTTCTCAGTAAATCTTTTTACAATATACATCTGATTGAGAAAATGTCATGTAACTCCCTCCCCCCTCCCCTCACTGCAGCTCTACTCTATTTTATAGAGATAAATGTTTGAAGATACATATATGATGCGGATATTTTTTAGTGCAAGTCAGGCTTTAATGTGTCCCCAGTGTGTATTTATACCTCTCCTGACCCCTGCTTTACCTTTAGGTAAATTTCCATTACAACAGAATAATTCACTAGAAAAAAGATTTGTCAGCGCCTCTCCAGAGGTGGAACACACTAAAAATCCTTTCAGATCAGGCACTTTGTTCACACTGCAAAAAAAGCAGCCCACAGATCTACAGGGAAACGCAATTAAGAGCCACATTCATGATAGCGCTGTCTGCCGCCACATACCTCACATTCTCCTGCTTCTCTTATCAATGACACATTGGGAGAGGTCCTTTACTGGCCTGCGCGCGATTATATTTCTCAAGAGTGCCTCATTTAAAGGAAAGGGGAAGGGTGACAATGGACAACCCTGTCATTTCCCTCAGGAGCCGTGTCTAAACATGATGCCTGGTGAAGCAGTCAGAGCTGCCGAAATGGCCTTCAGCTCTGCTCCAGCCAGACAAACATGGCAGGCTGAAAGGGACTGTGTCTTGGAGTAGCTGGTATTAGGCTGCAAAATGAAGTCCTGCACACAGGCGCCGCAGATAATGGACATCTTGGGTTGTGGAGCGGCCCCCTCAGGTCCATTTGGAGCTCTCAGAGGGAGCACACAAACAGGGACTAGGGGGGGATTTAGCCTTCCTTTAGAGATGGAGTAGAGGCTTAGACCATGTGGAGCACACAGTCTGATCCTCATGTCTGTGGCTGGAAGTACCTGTGGACTGTTGGACAGAGAAAATGTTTGACTAAGTTGGTATCGGTTCAAATTACAGCAAGAAGGTAACTGATGCTGTTGTTAGCCTGGGGAGGTTTTGTAAATGGTCTTAATCTTTTTAGACAGTGATAGTTTATTGTTGCACACAGTGTCATTGTGCATGAGAATCTGTTCTTGTGCTGCAGTGCTTTGCTTTTTACCATGGGAGTCTCTAGGCTGGTTTAAATGTTGATGTTGGAAAGCCCCAAGCTATCTTCTCTCGAGCATGGCTTTTACCTACTAAACTAACCCCGGATGCCAGCTAAAAATAGAGCCTTTGTGAGCGCAGCTTTAGCAGAGGGGGAAAAAAAAAGATGTGGTTACTCATCAGTGAATTGAAAAACAAGTGGAGCAGACAAGTGTCTTTGCCCTGCCAATGTGAACTAAAACAGAGAGGGCCTCTGAGAATAAAGCAAGCCATGATTGCACCAGGTAAGACAAAGCAGGCAGCGTGCAGAGACCACAGAGAATCCCTTATGAAGTGGCCTACCCCTTGCCTCCAGCTGAGCCTTTCATTGTGCTGTTGTTTCTAGGGGGCTTGGATGGCAGCTTAGATTAGATCGCACTGAGTAATGGATTGGAGCTGACGAAAACCTGCTGCAGCTCGACATCACCACAGCTAGGATCCGTGCACTGCTGAGGATCTGGCTGGTTTATTCGGATCAATTTGAGTTGCCCTCATTGTTAATAACCCTGTGTATATTCATGCTAACATTGTTCTCCTCTAATCTGTATTCATGCGAGTATTTCATTCAATCCCTTTGCAAAGCCGGCCCTAAATCCTTGCCAATCACATTTTGCTACTTCATAATTCTCCAATTGAATATGCCATGAATGACTTTTTCAGTCTCTCTCCCCAAACTGAGTGGATCACTGTGCTGGTTATATTGTTGTTAGATTCTACTTTGCATTTAAATGTAAAAATTTCTAGTTTCTCTATTGTTTGTTCTATAAAATGTGGTATGAATAAATGTCCAGCTTTTGCATATTTATAATCCAAGATAATCAATTACTAAAATTTGGTGGGATAAGAAAAAAAAGGAGGAACCCTACAGCTGTATAGGTACTCAAGCAAAGCGTGATAATTTGGATGTTTATCCTTAGACAGGTTTTGATTAAAACTACAGAGATGAGCATGGATTTGGGTAAATGTGGGAGTGATTGAAATGAATAAAACATGGCTTTTTAAAAGGCTGTTCGGGAGACAGAGGGAGAGAGAGGGGGAAAAAAGCTGTGTTTAGTAACAGAAACCTGCTGTGTGGCCATTGTGGGGGATGATGTGTTAATCGAGCCACAAACTGTGTGGTTTTTCAGGCCAGAGGTCTCATTTAAACAGGCTCGGAAAAGAGAAATGTATTTGAGCAGGGCCCCGCTGGCTGCTAGCCCTTGACTCCATTGCAGTAATGTAAATGGTGGATTAGGTGACGTTGGCTGGGACCCCCTCAACCCCTCTCCAGCCACTGCCCCCTCCTTCTCTTTTCCATTAAGACAGCTGGTATCTTTCAAAGGGTCCTGGCCCAGTGATTGATGTGTAATAGCTCCAAGCCTCACCTGCCCCCTCACAGCGTTATTCATCGGCCAGGCAGCCAGCGCTGCTTTCTACTAAGCACTTTGTTTCCTGGGTTGTGGGTGGAGAGCCCCCCCCCCCGCGCTTTCTTTCTCCGTCTCACTTTCTCCTTCTCTTCCCTGTCAGCCATCAATACATTATGACTTTTCATTGCCACAGTGTTACTACTTCACTTCACACTGACTCACTCCTTTTTACTTGCTCAATTTGTTCAGCTTCAAATTGTTCTTTTATCTGCATCAAACTGCAGCTGGCAATGTGCACCAAAGAAAATGTGCAAACAGAGACACTTAAACATGCTGTTATTTGACTGGTAAAAGTTTTAACACCGTTCACTCCTTGCTCAGTCCCACCCCTCGAATACAAACTGTCCAATCACCGTGTAAAATCAGCCAGCTCTGAGTGGGGTCTGACAACAATACAGCTGTGCTCTGTAGACTTAAATGCAATCGTCTCAGATTTTCCTCATTTTCAGGTTGGTTTTGTGCATTTCGAGCTCGTCATGGTTAAGAGTTTAACCATGATACTTGTTACTCAGAGAAGTTGGAAGGAGATAGACAATTCTAACAAACCCTGAAAGTGTAGGGCTTTCGATAAAGCCATGTGGATGTCCTCATTCCCAGTTGAACGCCTCAAAGATCAACAAGCACATCAGTGTCTGCTCCAAACTAAATAATGACTTTTGCTAACCCTAAAATAAACATTGAGGCCATGCAGTGTTGTCATTAATAGATGTTAGCTGGTTTACTTAAATCATTATAAGCTAAGTCACTAGTAGCTTTCCATTGAGTTGGCAAGCCTAGCTTACATAAGGTCCTGAGATACCAGCTTGGTGTCAACAGTTTGCAATATTGGTAAAGTTAGACTAATGTTAGCTTTGTCATTTGTGATCTAGCCAGCTTTCTAATGTTAAGACCTACCTTGTTTTAAGGAACAGTGTTGCTTCTTAATGTCATTGTCCTCTGTCTCGAACACGAATGCTTTGGTAGTTCACTTTAACACTGTGATCTTGAACCTTTAGAGTCTGTCTTTACATTTTTAAGCTGTTATGGATGTTGAGTGGTGCTGTCATGATTCTGGAATTTCTAACTTTGATACAGTACCTTGAAAAATAAGATATTCAAAACCATTTTTGATGTGATAAAGAAAAATTGACATTGAGGATATTCAATTTTAAATTTTCACTGAATAATGAATATAATTAGGCTATAACATGTCAATGACTTTTCTTGATTAGTAGCAGAGTGCAGAAGAATGACTGTAATAAATGTTAAAAATAATTCAAACATTTTTAGAATAATGAAAAGAATAGATTGCACATGTTCAAAAGCCCCTGACATTGTCACACATTCAAAATGCAATAAGGTGCAAGTAAAAACCAAAAGAAAAATGTGCTGCAGAAGAATGTAGGCAACTGGAGAGAATGAGAAAAGTCACAAGAACATAGTCAACTCACTGTTGGAGGGTAGAGAGAGCATGTAATTGGTATCAATAGTATTGATCCTGCAAAAAATGAGCATTCAAACTGTCAAATATTCAGAATCAGTATGTATCGACAAATCAGTATTTTTGACAACACTACTGCTGAGTCACTGAGACATCCTGGATATATCCTCCAAACGCATATTGTGGGCCCTTCTGTCTGCTCACTTTTCCAAAAAAAAAAAATTGACAATATTTTTGTCAGGGAGTGCAGTTAGCAACAGTGTGGGCTCCATGCTATGTTCAACAGCTTGATGGAGCTGGCAGCGGCTAACAGCAAAGGGGCGGGGCTTAGCTAAGGGGCAAATAAAGAGCAAGCATGTCTGTATGTATGAGGAATTTTTTTTAAATAAATACAATTATGTTAACGTCAGCAAGATAATTGGAGTTCCAGAATTTGGAATGAGGCGGTTGTGTAAAGTGTTTCCAGATGCAAACTAATAGCACCTAGATTGTAAAGATACTTATAGAGGCTTATAGCAGCCAACAACATCAAAGGAGAATAGGCCAGCCCTTCATTTGCAACAGTTCAGGGTCCTCATTGCTCTCAGTGCAAGAGGCTTATGTTACTGATTAGAGGAGAGAAGAGGTGCTTAGCTCATACACAGATTCTGGCAGCTCCCAGGATTAGAGCTGTGCTATCAAATGGTACCTTCATCAATGTTTTCATGTTCCTCACACCTCCAAGACATGCTGCTGGATATGGACACAGGAGGGGGCACAGTATGTATTTTGGCACACCCAGCAGAGGTGTGTATAATCGGCGGGCAATGTGTGTGTCCTTGCACGCACATGCGCGCTGAAACTCTCCGTCCTGCGTGTGCACTAATGTGTTCTTGTGTGTGTATATGCTGGCAGCCCAGTGGTCGCCGTGGTAACTCATCATTAGGTGATTAATGGGGCTGTGACGAGGCTGCGGTTTAATCAGGCCCGGTGTTTGTGTTGAAGCCGACGACAAGAGCAGCTGCCCTGTCAGTTGGTGTCTGCTCACGAGATGACAGCACCCGCTGCTGAGGAGCGCCGTTGTCAAAAGCGCTTCATTGTGTGTGTGTGTGTGTGTGTGTGTGTGTGTGTGTCTGACAAAATCCTTTCTTCCACCTTCCTCTTCCCTTCTATTCTTCCCCTCACATTCTTTCTAGCCCTCTCAATAAATGCACGTCCACTTGCAGACATGCTGTATAATTTTCACTCGGAGCTGGGGCTGCTTTACCTGGCTCAATCTCTACCCGTCCTCCTTTTTCACTCTCCCTCTCCCACCCTGCTATCACCACCATGGTAACGCGGGTGCTGATTGCCTGGTCTGATCCCTCTGGGGGCTGTAATAACTATTTCTAGTTAATTTGTTGCGGTGGGGGTGGAGGGGTAAACACTGGCAGTAAATGAGAAGCCTCCTTTGTAGGCGCAGTGTGTAGGGGCAGTGTAGCGCAGACAGCGTGCTGCTTCAGCTTTGCCCACTTCACTGTTTATGGAGGATTTCATTATGGCATGAGAAAGTGGTAGCTGGGCTCCTTTGAATTACGACGATAGCTGAAAATGGCAGTGAACTGGGCATGGCAAAATGACTGGCTCAGCCTCTCTGCTCTCCCTTTTCTTACCCAGTGGATTGCTGTGTTCTTCCCTCCAGAGCTGTCACTTCACATTAACACAGTGGTGACTGTCAGGGCAGAGGGTTGGGCTGGGGTGCAGTCCAGTAAGCCAGAGTACACACACACACACACACACACACACACACACACACACACACAAAACCACACACAGATGAGTAAAACTGTGCCTGGTGTCATCACAGATGGTCTGCAGAGAAGCTAGCCAGTTAACTCTGTCATTGAGCTTTATGCTGTGTCTCTGCCGTGGCATTGCAAACGACAAGCAGAGTCTTGTGCCGAAAAGCCCCTCGACACATTATCTCCGAGGAATTCTATTGGCTGCCAGCCTCATCCTCAATGCAGCGCTACCTCTTTATGGTTATTCAGTTACGACTTCCCTTAAGCTTATTGTGTTACAAATACTGTGCACGCAGCTTTTGTCATTCTACTTTTCTCACTCTCTTTTTTTCCGTCCCTCCACCCTCTAATAACTCTGTTTTACTGCCTCTCTGAAAGAATGGAAATATGTTTGAGCAGGAAGCTACGAGGTTCTGTTCTTTGATAGAGCTACTCGGTGCTCTCCAGAGTATACATGGTTGTGGAGGGGAGTGCCAACAATTACTGTGATGTTGAGAGGAGTCAGCACAGCTGCCTGATCTCTAGGAACTATTCTTGTATTTCTCACCCACAAAAGATTTCCTCCAGCACAAAACAGCCCTGTCTTACTTAGAAGATACAGCTTCTGTACTGTAAGGATATTGGTCATTTACATATAGTCATGCTAATTGTCCTTCTTCTCTCGTCCACAGCTTTTCTGAAACACTGGGGTTGTTGGTGTGGCCAAATTTTCCCTGGATTTGACTGGTAAATTCAGAAGACTGAAGCCCAGGCTCACAGTCTACCTTTCACGGAGGCCCAGCCGTGAGAGGACTGAGGAAGGCACGTGGCGGATCATGACGGCCGACAAAGAGAAGGAGAGGGAGAAAGAGCGGGACAGGGACAGAGATAGGGACCGGGACAAGAGAGAGGCTGGTAAGTCCCGCCGGCAGGACGGGGACCGGGGCGACCGTGAGAGTGAGAGCTCGAGGCCCCGACGCAGCTGTACGCTGGAGGGCGGGGCCAAGAACTATGCAGAGAGCGAACACAGCGAGGACGAGGACAACGACAATGGCAGCACAGGTGGAGGCAGTGGCACGGCCGAGGAGGCTGGCAAAAAGGGCAAGAAGAAGACGCCTAAGAAGAAGTCTCGCTACGAGCGCACAGAGAACGGAGAAATCACGTCCTTCATCACGGAAGACGATGTTGTTTACAGACCCGGAGGTAAGTTCAAGTCATGGCTAATCCAAATGTGTCAGCAGATGAGCCACACCACAAACTGCAGTGAGCACTGGTCAGTCCCCATTAATCAATTTCCCAGTTTACTGATAATCATAAGACCATCTCCTAACATCACATTCACGATATCCCACTTTGTCCCAAATAAGCTCTTTTTAAGAATTAAAGCTCCACTCCAGCCCGTCTTAATTCCTGTTTTTCGGTTAATGTCCTTTCTCCAACAGAGAATGGATGTGTGGTTAATAGTTGGGATGTATTCCATTACTATGGTATGTCAGATTGCCATTCTATCTTACATGTCAAAGTGATGGCATGGATTTAAGCAAGGATAGTGATAGTGGTTGCAGTGGATTTTTCTTCACCACCTTCACCTAAAGGAAATATGAATGAATATGAATTAAACATCAGCTGCAATTCAGTTACTTCTGAAGCACCAGCACCAACTGGCGATTGCTTAGTAATCTTATCCCTTACATTGCCAACTGTAGTCTGTAGATGTTATCTCATCCATATTACACAACGCTGAAAAAGTTTTAAGATTCACAGCGCTGTGCAGGGCCCAAAATCTAAAGAAACAATCCCACAATCCCAAACTGAAAGCTCACCATCTTGTCTTGCCTGTGACTCACACAACCCTAAACTGTATGTGCATTGCAGGTGTAGCTGCTAAAAGTATACAATCCACAGTTCATCCGCTCCGTGAACGGTTCTCATCTGTTACATTTTCAGTATAGCTAAAATACAGATAAGTTGACTATCTAGCTTACAACAATGTTTCTTGGTGTTGTTGTTGTTGTTGTTGGTGCGAGTGCGTCTGCTCAAGTTTGGGAGACGACGTGACTTCTACTATAGTCATACATCATCTTCCTTTCCTAGCAACAACCTTTTTTAAAAAAAGATAATTTTTGAGCACAGAAATTAAGTTAGTTGTCAGAAAATATATTTGGAGAACAGTGTGGCTAATCAGTATTGTCAGGAAATGACACAGAAAGATGTGAAATATTAAAAAAATGCCAAAACACAGTGGAGTGGGGCTTTAAGACACATTTTAATTACTCAATGGTTCATTTCTGGGTTCTTAAAGAAACAGTCGTCCGTGTTGCAATAAGCTGCTGAAGGATTGCAGATTCTCCAGAGTAGCGACTCTCTAACTGCAGAAGTACTCCCTCAGGCTAGAGGCCAATGCATCATACAATCAATTCCAAGTTGACCCACTCTGTGCTTTGTCTTGGCCTAAGTCAATAAAGCAAAGTGGTGCTTCTCTAGATGATGTGATAGTGACGACAGCCATGTTAATGATTTCATCCCAACACCATCTGACTCACTGAAAGTATGCTATCTCCTCTGGGGCCAAAAGGTACTCTAGTTTCCTGGAGTGATGTTTTAGCAGCGGTACAGTGTCTTTATTACATCTGATGCACGAGGCTAAAAAGAGAATCAACCTTTTCCGCAGCTGTAAACATGGCCTCTCTTTCACCTACTGTTTAGAAATCGGTTGTATTGGGGGGGGGGGGGGATGTCAACACTCGCTGTCGGAAGAAAGCCAGGCTAGCAAGTTGTGTGTGTGTGTGTGTGTGTGTGTGTGTGTGTGTGTGTGTGTGTGTGTGTGTGTGTGTGTGTGTGTGTGTGTGTGTGTGTGTAGTCTGCTCTCGCTCTACTACTGCTCAGTGCTATCCACCTTGCAACTAAATCATTGCCGCCATGTCTTTTCGTTTATCTGGCAGCTAGCAAAAGGTCAAGTAGTGGGGGTTGGGGAGGGTGGCCCATATTGCTTGGGTACTTAAAAAGAAAACGTAGGAAATTACAGCCAGTGTGTTAGGATATTTTCCCACCCATGCACACATCAACACAAACGCTCAGCCCTCCCTTTTTCTTTTTTTTTTTTTTTAGGATTTTTCAGCTACTTAAGAGACATCTTCAAGCAGGTGCAGTGAAACAGCCAGACCTCCCCACCCTGCACTTTCCGTCTAGCTGCGTAATCTTGTTGGCTAAATTATCTCTGCACTGGTATCAGTGGAGGTCCTCAAGCAAGCAGTCACACTGAACCCAAGTCTTGTTGTCGCTTAGTCTCTTTTTCTGTCTCTCTAACTCTCTGCAACAGACTCCATCGAAGCATTTTTTTTGCGCCGCATTTCATGTTTAATAGAGAGAGCACCGGCGCTTTGTCTCTTAGTTAACCATGCGGAGAAGGGGGAGCAGAGAGGGGGAGAGGGGGGTGAAACAAACGGAAGCAGTCAGTCACATCAATGAAACATTCACAAGGCATATAAGCAAAGCCCCGCAGAATATTTATATTTCCACATCCGAGCGCACAGCACAGCCAGCGTCTGGTTGATGGGGAATATTTATGTTTCCTGTCTTCTCCTTCAATTAGTTTGACAGGTCTGGAGCAGCCCAAGTGTCACAACCTGCTCCCACCGCCCAGACTGGAGCAGTTTGATTGGTTTAGATTAGGGATGAGCCAGGATAGGGGAGTGGGTGGCCCTAGCACTGGTACACTAGTTTGTAATTTACCTCCTATTGTCAACGTAGAATATCCTCCACCTCAGCAACTGACCTCCTGCTGTCTCCTCTGCTCATTGTTCAAGTGATAAAAGCCCTGTGTGTGTGTGCATGGTTGTGTGTGTGCGTTTTCCTCCTCCTGCTTGGTCATTGGTAGCAGCCTTCTTGCAATCAGATTTGATGTGTGCAGCTTAAGCAGGCACAAAGCCTGCAATGGATTATGCTTTACTAAATGTTAAATCCCCTTATAGGCGTCTAGTGACACACAATATGTAAAACTAACCACCCCTGGAGAGGGATTTGCACCGCCCCAGACATGGGGAGAGGGAAGAAGTCGGTGATGGAAGGCAGTGAAGAAACGGAAAGAAATTGAGAACCAAAATGCTGTTTTGATTGCTTTTGTCACAGGTAGCTTTAGAAACATACAGGCCCATGTCATCACATAAGAAATACCAAGTAAGCTAGTATTGAAACCGTCTGCGCACTCCCAATCTCCAGCCATCTTCCAATCTCTCTGCTCAGCCTCTCTATCCCTTGAAGATGGGCTCAGGCGGCTTAGTGCACATCGATTGGATGGGGAAGGGTGGAAGGAGAAGTGCAAATGGCCAATAGGTGGGCCTGCAGCTAGCTGTAGCTGTGCTGCTGTTTAAAAAAAGGATGGAGGAGTGTGTCTGTGGTGGCTAAGGGACTCTGTCCCAGGCCATTGGTATGGTCAGCTGCTGGGGTGAACAGCCTGATGCAGTGCAAACAGACATGCCAAATCGATCTGTGCCCCGTGGCTGAGCTCTCACCACTTCCCCAGGCTGGGCCAGACACCTCCAGAGCCTGTTCTCTACACTGGTCTACCCCCCCACCCCAGATTATAGATCCTCTCTCTGGAGATTATACACACTGCCATGGGGGGATCAATAGGAGACACCCTAGAAGCACAGAGACACACAAAAAACTTGTCCGTACACACACACATACATGGCACACTGATAACCAGTATTTCTGCACACTCAAAAGTGTACTGTAACACATATACATGCACACACTAACACATATACAAGGCATGCTTTTAACAGTCATAGACACGCTCCCTATCTCCAACAAGCACACTCCTTCAACACACACACACACACACACACACAGAGTACTATCCACATTGCTCATCCCTTCTCCTCACTGCAGCAGGACTGTGCTTGGCGCTGCAGGCAGCTGGCTGCCATAGCATGTCTCCTTCCTTCCTAACTGACTGGCTGGCTGGTTTGTTTAAAATGGAGAGAGCTAATGGAAACCACCTGCCCCCCTCCACTCCTTCTGCCCTTCTACCTCAGTTTATGTCACACAACATGGCTGCCACAGCCAACCCACTGAGTTTCAGGAAGATAAAGACGAGACTTGATTAGAGTGAGCAATTTCTTCTCAGGAAGTGATAGGTTTGTGTTGTGAGTGCAGTGTATAATACAGGGCTAGTCTGAGAAAAACACCTTGTGTGTATGAGTGTTGGGGGAGTTGTTGATGTGGACAGCTGGTGCTTTTTGCCGCAGCCACCACAGAACCCTAGGGAGTGTGTGTGTGTGTGTCACAGTATGTGTCATGTGCACACATAGTGAGCTGTGCAGCAGGAGTATGTCTGACACACACATGTAGAGCTGGATAACCAGCCCTCCCTCCTCCTCCTTTATTCAAACCCAGGATCAACTGTTGGCAGTCACACAAACCTGCCATGTTCTTCATGTTTGCAGAGGCTTCAGTTGTTCTTTCTTGGATAAATGTTCGCTGTAATATGTCTGCTGTAATGTTCTTCATGTTGTTTATCATGTATATTCTTATTACTGCTAATGATAAGTGATATCAACCACATCAGGTGTTGACCAGATGCAGCAGAATCATGTTAAAAATAATTTCTTAGTCATTTCAGTCGTATATTTTATATTGAAGGAGCTGTATATAACAGTCAGAGCATTAATAAAGCAGCAAACAACTCTTTCCTATGTAATAGTGGAGTAATGGCGTCCTGAGCAGAGAATGAAGTCACGTTCCCTCTGTGTGTTGTAATCAGAGCTCTGTCTGTGGTAGATTGCCCAGTGGCCTGTGCATGTTAGTGCATGTGAGTCCCTGTGTGTCTGTGTATCCCACCGGCTTGCTAATCACCACTGATAACACTGACCCGACTCACAGCGTTGTGGCAGAAGCGTAGCACCCACCCTCAGGTTTCCCTCCAGGTTAATGCCATTAGCTCTGTCAGCACTGTTAGTGGTGTCAACGATGTTTGTGCTCTGAGCACTGTTAGCTGCTAGCCTCCAGCTCAGTCACCTCCATGTCAAGGTCATTATAGTAAACTAAAAACTGAAACTAGGTGGGAAAAACATTGTAGTTAACTGAAATAAAATAACAACTAGATTTTAGGAAAAAAGAAACAGGAAATAGCTGAAACAATATTGTGTACTTACAAATAGAGATTATTAATCTTGAGGTTTTTCTGGTTAAATAAAAATAGATCAAACAAAACAAACTAAAATAGAATAAACAAAAAACAAACAAACATTGATTGTCTTAAGTTTTGGTGGTGTTCAGTTTGGTCAAATTTGTCTGCACAGTATGAGGAAAAGGATTTTTAAAGAATATTTACTAAACTAAAATGAGCAAACCCACTTTGGAAATTTACTCGATCCAAACAAAAACAAAAGACAGATGACAAAAAAAAAAAAGAAAATAAGGAAAAATAAAATAAATAATAAAACTATAACAACTGTGCTTCATGTTAAGAACCATGTGCAGACAACTTGAATCAGACACTGAATCATAGATATGCTCTGAATGTTACACAAATTTTTACTGTAGTATTTTTTTTTTTTGCCAGGACAGGTAGTGTAAGGGCTTAGCCAACCAACAGACAGCTTCTTTTGCAGATGCTCTAATACACCAGACCTTTAAATATAAATATTTTCTGTCATCTAGAGTTAAAAAAATGACCTAAACTTCATGTAGTACCTTTAAGATTGAATTGTAATGTAATGTCCAGTATCAACCATTGAACTACATCATTTATTTAAATTTGCACCACCAATCATTTTTCACTTTATTGTCCAGATGGATATTTGATTTAGAGAGAAGTAAACTATACCTCATAGGAACAAAACATATTTGGACTCTGTTTTCAGAGTGAAATCCTCGTGAGGAGCCAGTATAATGTGGTTCAGTGTCTGTTAGATCAGTTATTCTAGAGCCAAGACACCGTAGGCTAGTATACGATTAGCATAGCACATCCCCTGCGCTACAAAGGCTAGCTGTCGATCAGTTTGCAGTTTCCAGTCAAGCTAACATGAGGGACAAGCCCTCGGAGTCATCTCGTATTGAAACATAGCAGTGTGAATCTGTAGCCTGTCGCTAACTGAACAGATCTATTTTTAAAAAGCCCTCTCTGCTCTCCCATCTCTCCCCACGCTAGAGACTCTGGGAAAAGGGCTTTTTAGTGAAATCCAACCACCTGCCGACTGCTAAATGAGAAAGCGTGGGCTAGCCGAGAGGGAAAGGAGAGGAGGAGGAGGGAGGAGGGTTGGGGGGGTGTTGTCAAAGAGCCTCTGTTCTCCCCTAGGAGCTCAGTCAGCTGTAGGCCTGCCCCATTGTAGAGAGCTGATGGTATCGCTTGCCAGGTATTTCCCACTGCTTTTCCAGTGAGAAGAAGGGAGAGTTGTTGGGCTTGTGGATGAGGAGAGAGGACGGAGGAAAGTTGGTGGAGAATCAAAGTGTCCGTGCGCCTCCAGGCCTTCACTGCCTGTTACGCCACCCCGCTGGGACCAACCCAGCAGGAAGTGGCACAAGGCAGCCTTGGTCATCAGCTGGTGTCCCTCGCGGAGACTTGCTGCGGTCGGTGGTGGATCAGTAATAACACCAGTTTCCCTCTTTCTCCCAAGCTCTGTGTCTCTCTTGGCCTTCCAGTCCCCTCACACCCCTGTGGTTCCATTATTGCATTCCTTGTGCTATTTAATTTTAGGATCAGTACACTCAAGAGGGGGGAGCTTTGCTAAAGCCGTGCACTACTCTGCTGCGTCTCTGTGTGTGTGCTTGGGCGTTTGCGCATGTGTGTTTCGCCGGTTTGAGCCGAGCACCCTTTATAACAATGCAGGTGCGTCCTGTCGCATGGCTAACACTCACCACCTGCGAGCACGCCTGAAACAAACTCTCGTCTTGATGTAATCAGCCTGTCTTCTATCCTAAAATATGCTCATATTCTTGCTGTGTTTAGCTGATCTCATTCCACAGCACCAGCCGCCTCCCCCCATCACTGTTTACAAAACACTGGCGTATATGACTGTGTTCACAATGTGACTTTTCCATTGTTGGTGGCTCGTAAAAGAAAGCCAAGCTGATATTATCTAAGAGCTCCCCCCCTCCCCTCAGCTGAAATGCTGCAGCAAATTAAACAGCATCTTATTTGCTTGATACAGAGAGTAGGACACGGCTCTTTTGCTGAGGCTAGGTGTGTTTTAGATTAGACATGCTTGGCAGCCATAAGAGAATGGCTGGCTGAACAATGAGCTACAGCTGAGAAAATTGCTGTGTGTGTGTGTGTGTGTGTGTGTGTGTGTGTGTGTGTGTGTGTGTGTGTGTGTGTGTGTGTGTGTGTGTGTGTGTGTGTGTCACAGGGTTACAGCGATGAATATTCTGTTGTTTGAACTCAGCAGTGACAATGTAATTGGAGAAACAGTGACCGCCAGGATCGGGTTTCAGTGAAGTGCTCAGGTCTGAGGAACTGCGCTCAGTAGCTTCATGATTATCTCCCGGTGTCAAAGTATTGAACTTTCTCTCGCTCTCTATCAGTCTGGGTGGCGGCGGCAGTCCGTAGTGGATTGTCGGGTGGAGGCAAGTAGAAGAAGTTAAAGTTAACGGCTGCGGAGGGAGTGAGAGCACTCAACTACAAAGACTCTGCTGTGGTTCTCCCTCCTACAGCGAAGGCTACATCCATCCAACGAGCACACACTTCAACCCTTAAAAAAACTGCCCATCCCCCCTCATAGACCCCCACCACGGCTAAACCTCTCGTCCCTCCCCTTTCCACTTCTCCACTTGAGCGAGGAGACCCACTTCCAAATGCACAAAATGGCAGGAATGTTTAACAAGCCAGGCAGACCCTGGAGGAACCGTGTGGCCCGCTTCCACCAGCCCCCCAACCTCCCCGAGCTCTGATGCCTCCTCTTTCGCTCAAACGGCAGAGTCTGAAGCATTAACTGGGTTTTAACTTTCACATTCATTGAGAATCGTGTTATAGTCGCTTTCAGAGAAATGCCCTTGAGGTAGTCGACTTTTAGTGCCCAGGATGAATTCAAAATGTGCTTTTGACGTTCGAAGAATAGACTCGCTTGCTGTCTGTGAATGATTAAACTAGATCCCTGTCTCTTTTTTTCCCACCACCTATCTTTTTCACTCTCGCTGTCTGCTCTTTATGCCTGTTGATGTGCTCTGGGGTGTAGACACAGAGATCTGGCCCCTCTAAATGAATGTGCCGACGAGGTGAAGGGACACTAAACCCTAATTCCCCCGATTTGACTCCTCTGAAACATGTCATCTCATTCAGATTAGTCTCTTTTGTTCTCGGCCCTCCCCCCACCTCCCTCCCGCTTGCTCCCTCCTCCTCCTCCACCCGCTTCTCCCTGTCTCTCCCAACTCACACACACACACACACACACACACACACACACACGCACACACACACACACACACACACACACTCAGTGTTGCTCACAGATCACACAATAGCACTGATGGATATTTTCATTCATGTTATCTTGTAAATGACTTCCAGGGATGGTGTAGAGGAGGGAGAAAGGAGGGAGAGGGGAAAAGCGAGAAGAGGGCAGTAGTGAGAAAGATATAATGCGTCACTCAGAGCCAGCGAGGGCGATAAACCCCCCCCCCCCCTTAGAACAGCTCATTCAGCCCACAGCAGATAACAAGCCCACCCTGGGGTTACACACACACACACACACACACACACACACACACACACAAAGCCTCTCAAAAAACAAAGCCATGATGTCACAGACGCACTCGTACACACCAGCCCCTCTACAAATGGTATCTTGGGTGTCAGAGCCATTTAATATCTTTGCCAACCCTCTTTTCCTCTGCAAGCGGTAAAGATAAACCACAGCCAGATCGATAACTCTGTTGACACAAACAAATAAATAACAGATGAAGGCACCGTCACTCACTGGAAACAAAAAAAAAACCTAGCTGCTTATCTTTTGTTAGAGAAAGTGTTGCTTAGTCCTTCCTTAAGGAACAGCTCAGCATGTATTTGGGTGAAATGAGCACTAGCGGTTTGTGTTGTCAGTGTAAGTCTTACCTATAAATCAAAGCGTACAGAGCTGCAAGATATTGTCCGTCTTCATTGGCCTTGTGTGTGTATGTGCGTGTGTGTGTTAATGTTGGCGAGTGCTACGCTCTGTTGCACCAAACGGCAGCCACGACCAGCCTTGGGAGCAGTCAAATAGCTTGTTACATTGCTTCCACCTGAATAGAAGGTCAATTTTTTTCAGTGTGTGATGTAGTTTTCAATCAATTGTCAGTGGCTTTTGATTGCTTCGTCCGTTGAGCAAGCAAGAACTGTCTTTTCACAGGTTATTATTGAAACCAAAATAAATCTTTTTTTCCTTCTCAGTTTGATCACACTCATGGTGTTGTGTTTCTGCTAAAAGCAAAAGGTGAATGGGAGACTATTATGCTAATTAGACTTTTGTGGATTCAAATCTCTTCTTCTATAATAATTCTAACCCTTGGCTGTTTCTGGAAAACACTGTGCCAGGCTTAGCAGTAACCATTAGCCATGTCCCCCCCTTCTGCCTCCTCCTCCTTTTCTTCTCCACAGAAGTGGCTGTGTGTTTTTGTCCTCTGCAGCGTGAATGTTTTTGTTAAGGAGATGAGGGTTCACGACCTGGCCATACCACCAGTCACATTCAATTTAACAGCACAGCCGGCCAGGGCCACCTCCTCACACACAATTTGAGGGGGCTGCTTTTAACACTTGTGAGGGTTATGTAATTTGGCCACATTTTAAACCACGAGAGGACAGAAGGTGAATTTCTTTTTGTGTGTGTGTGTTTGTTTCAGCGCGAAGCTAACCCAGAGTTAACTGGACATATATGTAGGTGTAATGACAGAAGTTGTCATTTTGCAGCAGTGAGTTACAGTGGTGACTGGGGGGGGGGGTGGAATGGGGTTAAAGCCAGTATTACTCACTGGTGTATAAATGGAGTGGAACAATAACATAATTCCCCTTGGGCGTAATGTTTGCTTTGGAAAGGCAACCTTGTAGCGCTCCAAAAGTCCTTAATCCTATTACTCGCATTCCAATTGAATTTGACTCAAGGAGAAAAAATGTCTTTTCAGCAGAGGTAACAGCACCCAAAATAATATATTACTGAGTCTGGCTGCAAAAAAACACGAAAGCTTTGGGAAGTGTGAACATCTTCTTTCAAACTCACTTTTCCTTTTCTTCTCTCTCACTCGCAGATTGTGTGTACATTGAAAGTCGGCGGCCCAACACTCCCTACTTCATTTGTAGCATTCAGGATTTCAAGCTGGTGAGTACATTCCACTTCCTGTCTGTCCTGTTTTATGTCCTCACGCTGGCCTGAGGTTCACCACTAATGTGCCCGCCCATCCCGTGTCGCAAGCTGGAAAACAAACCACTGTTGTTACTAGTGAGCAGAAATGCCAAAAGAAATCAAGGCTACGATGTCGTGTGCACCATAATTAGGAGATATAGTTGCTGAGTTGCACATTTTCTTTCGCTTTGGTCGTCTGATGAAGAGTGAATACAAATCCTAGTGAAATACGATTTATTATCAGTTTGTATCCTGAGGTTTGTTTTGAAAGGGTCATGTGGAAAAATAAAAACCCCTCAGAGAGTCAGGCTTGAATATTAACCACCTTTGTGATCCACTGGCAGTGTAATAATGCTTGTAATGGAAATAAAGATGTTTGTCGATGCACTTAATTGATTTAATGAAGGAGACCGTCACCAGTTTTCAATTGATTTTTTTACAACCTAATGTGGCCAAATTGCCTCTTTTGCTGAATAAAGAAAGAAATTAGTTTTTAATTTGCTACAGAGAATGGCTGATTCATCAGGCTCAGTCAGTTTAGTGAAGTGGGGCTTGTTTTCTCTGCAATAGGACACCGAAAATGTATCACAGACACACACACACACACACACACACACACACACACAGATACACAGACAAATTGATTTTCCCACACTGCATTCTCTGTTTGCTAAAGGGGAAGTTGCATTTGAGTTCACCAGACAGATTTGTCTTCGTTCATGCTGATGAAAAAGGATGTAACCTCATGGTTTGAGATATGTGGTTAGATATGCTACGCTGCAGTTGACTGTAGAGACACGCTGCACAGGTTTACAAATCACAAATGTCTCACAGTTACCTGTACACCATTCAGATTATCATTTTTAAAAAATCAATATATAATTTTGAAGCGCCACATTATCAAACTGGGTGTTTTTACACACTCAGTAATAATGGTTAGCTCCATGTGGTTTTTTCTCAGAGGTCAGTGCCACCAAACAAGTGTTTCTTTTGGCTAAGGAAATTTCATGGTCAAAGTTCACCAAATGTGAACTCACCAGTGAGACCTGAAATCAATCGTTTTTAATTGGCCCTTTGTTAGGTTTCCAGCTGCCATGAATGGAGAGTAGAACACATTTCAGTGCAGGTTTGCAGTATTGTGACTGCCTTAAAGTCCCTGTGAAATGAAAAATAAATTTTCGTAGTTTTAATTCGATGTCCTTGTGTTAATCCATAATTTATCTCTTGTTATATGCCAAATATATATCAGTAAATCAGTATCAATATTTTTATATCGAAATCCCTGTCTTTTCTCCTCCTGTAAAACCAAGTGAAATAGTTTCAAATGTTTGATGACTCATGCTGCACTCACAAGTGTTTACAAAAGTTAATCAAATCAAATAAGACTTTGGGCAGTTAGCTGGCCACACTGGTGATATAAAACTGCACTTCACTGTTTGTGGGTTGTAGCAGCAAGCTAACAGAGCGATATGTAGAGAGATACAATGTGACTTGTCCCACATTGTACATTGTCCCAAACAATGTGACTGAAGTATAATTCATTCATCTCTACCTCATCCTGCTCCTGATGTACTAAAGAGTTGTCTCACTTCTGAGACAGGAACAGAGGTAGTAACAGCGCCGAAACAATGTCTGTATAAACAGGACAGTTGGCAGAATGGGATCATAGGCGGCACCGTTGTGATGCTTTGACAACGTGTTATGTGTGTAGCTCACTGTGGGGTTTTTAAAAAGTAGCTGTTAGCAGTTAGCAACTAACTCGAAGAAGACCAGCAGCTGTAAATGTCCACAAATTGTAAAAGCAATGAGGTGAGGGAGGTCCTTACTCTCTGAGCGGTGGACCAGATCAGCTGCCATATAACAGGGACAGTAAATGATTGTTATTACCATGTTATGCCATTGTTGTTGTTCAGAAAGAGCTGCCGATGCATTTGTTATGTCAAACTAGATGCTGACACTGTTTTGTTAAATGTCACGACTGTCACACTCTCTTTTGATTCCACAATGCTGGGATGCTGTCTAAAGTCACACACTGGAGGGGAATGATGCAGCTGTTGTTTGGTTCTGTGTAACAATGTAAAGGCGGCATGAAGAAAGGACTTTGTAGCAGCCCTATAGCACGATCTCTGTGTAAAAAGGGCTAGAGAGGGAGGTATGTGTGGAGCCAACAGTCTGCTCAGCAGCTTTTTAGCGGTCCAATCAAATGCAAAGGATTTGATTTTTAATCCCTCTTGTAACTGTACACCACTCAAATATTCTGTTTCACTGGGGAATATGTCACAGCACAAGCTAAAGACGCTTTACCTTCTGTTTTATTAGGGCTTAAATGTGCAAATACCACAGGAATATGTAATCGATGTGTCCGTGTTGTCAAATGAAGCAGCATCTAACCCTGCCGGTGTGAGCATTGCCTGTCTTTTAACAGATTGGTTGTCTAAGTAGAGTGCAGAGGGCTCGGTGAGGGGCGGCCAGGCCCCAGGGGGCCAAAGTAATGGCTGCCAACAGCCAGGGTGATGATGGGAGGTCAACTCAGAGGCCACACACATGCACACACACCACTTTTGTGGTAGTGTGTGTATGTATATACGTGCGTGTATGCGTTTGACGTAGGTGTGTTGGCGCTTTCATATGAGAATACTTTTGTGCGTGAAGGGCGGTTGTTGTGTGTGGAAGGGGCTTTAAGGTGAGCTGGAGGCCTTGCAGCGGGGAGGACAGCCAGGCCCCACAGCAGCAGGGCTTTAATCGGATTGCTGCTAGAGAGTGCTGAGGACGGCAGGAACCCCTCCTCGCGCACGTACATGTGCGCACACACACTCGCAGGAAAAACCCACGCACCTGCACCTTGATTAAGAGCGCCAGAAAAGGTCCAGGGCAGACAGAGGTAATTGTCCAGAGAGGAAGAGAGAATACTGGCTCCATTAGCTGACCCCTCTCTCTTTTCCCTCTTTTCTCTCTCTGTGTCTCTCTCCCTCTCTGTTACTCCCTCCCCCCCCAATCCATCTGTAATTAATGAACAGCCATCTGCATGCCTGTATGTGTTTGAGCAGACTGTACCCTTGTCCTCCTATGTTAAAACAACAAGCCCCGCTGGCTCTCTAAACATGTACAGCGCTTTTCAATGAGCACACTTTGTCACCAGGCTACAAATCACAAAAGATCGGCACAACGTAGTTACATTAAAAACTCCTAACCTAAGACCAAGGCAAAATCCTCTTTTACGATGATAGCTGGTTGAGTTTGTAATTGCACACGCTAACTGGCCAGCCCTGAATCTACCCTGTCTCCCTGCTCTCAAAACTGGGGCACAGACTTGTGCCTTTGGGAGAAAAAAACAAATCATCCACTCATTCTCCTCTTTTGTGGCACATAATGGTCAGCGTAATCTCATTTCCTCCTCTTGCCACAATATATTGAAAAGCAGAGACAACAGGCAACTTGAGATCCATGTAAGCGAACCACGCATTAGATGTCAACTCATTCTCTTTATTTCCTATCCTCTCATCCTTCCCTGCCTCTGTCTTCGACCCCCACTTTTTTCTTGCCGTACGAATTATCGATCAACCCCCCTCTGTGTGGGGGAACAGGGCTTTGGAGGCGCAGCAGAGGGGGAGGAAATTTCATTGGTCCTGAACCAAACAACCTCATCAATATTGCCCGTCTCGCACCCTTCTCCTCTTTCCTGTCTCCCTCTCTCCTCCCTCAGTCTTTAGGCTGCAACAGTCTCACTCGTGTACTTTATCTAATGACCTGTGAATCCAATTAGTGGTGTGTAGAAATCCTGAATGCAGCCATCAATCTCTTCTGCGTGGGGAAGAACAAGGATTGAAGCCTGCCTCTCTGTCTCTTTATATCTTTTTCCTCTCACTGTGATTCTGATACTAGCATTTTTGCATGTATGTGTGCTTCCTCGTTGCTTCTGTACACACACACACAGCGCAGTCATTCAGCAATAACGCATGCAAAAAAAATCCATTCTGCAGCATTATTGGGGTCATTTTGAACATTTTCATGTCAATTTCCCGAGTTTGTTTACTCAACAGTGGCAGCTGTGGTGCCCACTATAACCTCTGTGACATATTGATCTAGCCATAGATTTCAGCCTCCCGCCTTCCTCCTAAAATGTCTGCCCAGATACAGAGGTGACCAGTAGGAGGCCATTTTAACCGTTGGAGGTATTAAACAAAATCAGGAGCTGAAGCGCTCTCACGCTCATGTTTAGATTATTAGAAAATGGGACATATTTATTAACAATAGTAAAAATGATTTACAAAACTTACTGTACATTTTGATTGATGATTTCTTTAATAGCACAAAAAAAGGAATATAAATAATAACAGAATATGCAAGGGTGGCCAAAAGACTTAAAGGCTTATCATGAGTCTCCCTTGATTTTGATTATAACAATTAAGTGAAAGAAACTTAAACCAGATACAATTTTGAATACGTCTTGATGTCATTATCCTTTCACAAAAAGTCAAAAATGCTAGAAGAAATCAGTGCTATAACGTCAAGTGCACCATAACAAGATAAATCTATGAGAGAGCCATTCAACATGAAATGTGAATTTAAGTGAATTAGGGAACTGTCACAACAGATGCACACATAACTAGTCAATAAAAATGTGTATTAGGATGAATTTTTTAAAAAATCTGTCTTTTATTCCCTCTGATGTGATCAATTCAGTCAATTAAGACCCAACAATCCTCCAGTGTGTTTTTCCCACAAGGGCTAGTTTCAGTTTCCACCTGGAGCCATGACCTTGTAATGTGTTTACTATCTATATTTAATGAGAGTAATGCAGTGAGCCGGCTGACCGTAGACGTGTGTGTTGTGTGTGTGTGTGTGTGTGTGTGTACATGTGTATGTTCGTCTTTATGTAACTTATATTATGATCATGAGGTTTGTGTGTGTATATATCTGGTGCAGCACGTCACATGCACACTGTGTGAGTCGCTGTGAGAGGAGAACCTGAGACAATAAGCCATCTGACAGCGACTGAGCACCGAACAATCTGCAGCCATATCTGCCCATTGACCCTGGCTTCACCAATCCATCCTGCTTTTCTTACCTCGATTGTCTCCTCTGTCTCCATTTCTCTCCCTCTCTCATCTGTCTGTTTCTACACTTCATTCCCCCCTCATCCCCACTCCTCTTTATCTGCTGTCACTCACCTCCCTCCCTCGCTCCTCCCAGCCCATGTTCTAGTCATTGTGTCCATGTCCTCGACGCTCATTGACCCCCCCCTCCCCTCCTCCTCCTTGCCTGCCTCTCTGCTTGTATCTAACCTCATTTGCTGTTATTGGCCAAGTCAGCTGTGTTCTGTCCTCCCTCCCTTCCTTCCCCACATCCCTCTCTCTTACTCCCTTTGCTTTCTCCCAGCATCCCTGCCTCCCTCCCTCTTTCACTAATGGAGTGATTGCAGCGTTTCTCCCTCCGGGAACGCGGGATTGAGGAGCCCAGTACGCCAACGCACACACAGATTTTTCTCTGTCGCACACACACATCTCCCTGCTTATGGACATTTAATTAGATGCCATGTACAATGCAATTATCTTGCCAGGAGTCCAGCTCATATGTTGTAGGCCTGATCAGCTTAAAAGGATGAGGGATTTTCTTTGTCATATAACCAGTATGCTGTGTGTGTATCCGTTGGTTTTTATTGTGTGCCCCTCGTCTTGGCTTCAGTTTAAAATCACAGAGTAAGGTTATAGCCATCTCAAGGTTGAGCGTGCTCTGTTTGCACTGTGAGATGTGTACAAGTCAATCTGTGATAGGTTCTGCATTCACACGCGTTTGGTGAAAACATGCCGTGATGGTTTGTCCTGGCCTTCGGACCTCATTGTACACGTTTCTGTAATTGAAAGCAATTGATGTGTGTCAGTCTAATTGATGAGACGCGTTAAAAGAAAAGGTGTGCCTGGAACATGAGGTGCCTATAAACCATAGCTTCTATTGATTAGTGTTTGGCCTCACGTCTCACATGCAGGATTTGTTCATGTGGGGTCGCTTGACCTTTGGATGCCTAATGAGCAAGGATACACTTAAGAGCTGCAACAATTAGTCAATTAAGCAATTAGTTCATCGACAGACAATTAATTGGCAACTATTTTGATCATCAAATAAACGTTTTAGTACGTTTTTGTTAGCAAAAAAAGCCAAATATTTGCTGTTTTCATTCTTCCTAAATTCTCAAGTTTTATGCTTTTCTTTGTCATGTGATGATAAACGATGATAACATTTTTGGACCGTGGGTTTAGATCACAACATATCACTTGAAAAGACAGGGTGTCTGCAGGTGCTTAAAAAGTCTAAAAAAATATTAGACCTTTAAAAGTCGTTAAAATAGTCTTAAATTTGAATTCATGAGGTCTTAATTACCACAAACATTTTATCTAGTCTCATTCATTCCTCTTTTAGTTTCTTTTTGTAAAAATTAGTCAAGTGTGACTGTCCATATATCTGATTTTACAAATCTTTAAACCTACCACTAAACCTAATACTGTCTTTTTACTTGCCTTTGCCTGTTGGCAAAATTTAATCAAACTCACTCCAATAACCAAATGCCTACATAAAACCTATTTCTTCATTTATATATTCTACTTACCTTCATACTTACGTGCAATGCTTGAATAAGACAAAGATAATTTGCCCAAAAATCTGTCTTAAGTTTGGTAACAAATGATCTTGAAATGGTCTTTAAAAGCATTAAACATAAGTGTCTGATACCTGTAAACACCCTATGACATCGTCATGCGCTCTGGGAAAATGCACAGGGCATGTTTCACTATTTTCTGGCATTGTATCGACAAAACCATTAATTGATCAGTTGAGAAAATAATGGGGTGATTAAAAATGAAAATCAATCTTAAGTGCAGCCCTAATACACATGGTAAATTGTTTTAACAGGAGAAGAACAAAAAATATTGAGGCATCCTGATGTCGATTATATTGTTCGTGTATCCCAGCTAACTGTGATTTTTGCCAGCTTATGTTGTCACATCACGCTTTCCTCATATTTACTCTCATTTAACTGTGAACTGTCAAACAAAACAGAGAAATTATTCAATTGTCTTTCAAAATTAGTTTCTGCTCTTCATTTATCTGTTAAAAAATGAATTTTGGCAGCCATTTAAATTTGTTATATTCTTTTCCCCAACAGCTCTGCTAATAGCATTTGTGTACACTTACTTGTGAAAAGATATCACCATCATTTATGTTTTAAACTTGTTGAAACGATTGATGGGTAAGCCAGAACACTTAATTAGCAGATAGCTTAAAAAATAAATGATTAAAAACAGCAATTTATAGTTTTCTTTTTTACATTTTCCCTTAACATTGCAACGTGGCACAATTATTTCTAGGACTATAATAGAATTAGCAGTTATGTTTTAATGATGCACAAAACACCAGATTTTCCCAGCAGTAATTCATCTAGCTTGTTCTGCTGTGACGTGTTTTTAAATACAATCCAGACTTTAAAACAATGGTGCAAAATTAACATCACATACAGTTCAAATTCTATCATAAATATGTTAATGTGATCACCTTTTAAAAATGTATACTCATGAACATCCGCAGTCCTCAGTGTGTAACCTGGTCATATTCACCGTACATGTGGGGTTACATGTTTGTGTTGGATGGATATAACAGCATAGCTTTCCCAGTTGTCATGTAAACAACATTTGTACACCTCCACTACACATACACACACACACACACACACACACACACACACACACACACACACTAAATGTTAATTGTATCTCACACAACTGTTTCCTGATGGTTTTAGTTGGTGCTTATCATACAGCCTTGGAAAATGCCACCTATTCAAAGCCCATAATTAAAACTGTTTGATAAAGATGCAAATATATGTGCATAAATACGCATGCTTAACATGAGCAGTTATTAGGTTTTCTGCGGATCCTGAGTACAGTCCTAATGGAATCCAAAGTGCTGAGAATTAGCTTAACAATGAGATCCACTCGCTAATTAGCTTGGGGCTAGCTTGTCTGTGCATATTCTGATCCCTGCAAAAAATACCACTTAATTTACAACGTGGCATTGGTGAGTGGAGTTTCCTGCCACGCTTCTGATCCTTCCTCAGATTTTATTCTTTCTGTGAAGCTGCAGTGTCAAAGTGCTCTGTGATGCATGCAGCAGCGAGTCAATGAAAGGAGAGACGTCAGGCTGTAACGTTACGCTACAACCTGTGCGTCTCTTCCACCAAAAAGTCTCTGATTGGTGCTGAGCCATCGAGATGATAGTAGAAGGTTGACTAGACAGGCATCACTTGTCTCTTGTCACTGCCTAGAAGGCTGAGTTCCCTCGTTTTATCTTCCCATTTCTCCCTTCGCGACCACCCTCCACCCCACCCCCCATCGAACATTTTGAAATGCAATTATGGATCAGTGAGCACCGCCATCAGTCGCACTTCTTGTTAATATTTATCGAGTAGAGCAGCAGCCGCTGCCATCTCTTGAGAGAGGGGCGCTACCCTCATTAGGGGCAATTTTGTATGTGTGTGTGTGTGTGTGATCCTCAGCTCTTCTTTTCATTCCACGGTCCACTCAGCTGCTTTAAGCGAGCTGGTACATTTTACAGACATGAACATGTGGAGGTGCAGCCTTTCACAGTTGTGTGTGGGGCCGACTTAAGTGTCTGCTCTCTGTGAGGAAGCAGCTTTGACAAGGGCATCTAGACGTCTATAGACATGGCCGACCAGCCGAGCCTGCCGCAAGCTGTTTGATTGAAGCATTCTGCCTGTAATGTTCACCATTGAGCAGCATCCTTAAAGCAATAGAGCCACAGCACAACAGCTACTAAACACTGAATGGCTGCTCATTGTCACTTACCTGCAAAAGGAAAACAGACCTGAAATTGTTGCCGACATTATACTTCGTAACTGTGGTCGGCTAGAGCAGGTTAACACATGAAGTGGAATAATTTTTTCGATCTGAACAAACCAAATCATGTTCAGATTACCTCCATTTATTTGACAAATAGCCCGCTCCGTCTCCTCCCCTCACAGTTGGCTCTGACTAGACCCTGTGAGCAAAGGATTTTTTACTGCTGCTTTGGCAGTATCAGGTGACTTTCCCCATTATGACCGCGTTGATTAATGCTCCTCCATGAGGAGGTATGCACCCCCTCCCATTCCCTCCCTCCTTGGCTTGCTCTGCACACTTGAAATTTCACTGAGGTGGAGCTATTAATGCCATTCTTTGTGGTAACATAAGGTCATTTAGCTGAGGTGTCGGGGTCACCGGCTGCAGCAGCTGCTGTTTCTATGCAAGCATGTTCTTAAGCGGACACAATCTGCAAGACTGACAAGTGCTAGTCCTTCTCTGGTGTCAGTTTGCAAGCTCGGTGCATTTCTCAAATCAGATGGAGACAGGCACGCATCTCTCAGGCAGCTACACAGCTCTGTCTCTCTTTGGGGAGGCAGGTAAGATTGATTGTCCAGCACAGCGCAGCGATGAATAAATAAAGCAATACAAATGGCAAGGTTGAGATAACAACACAGTTCAGACTCAGCGAGTGCAGGAGGCTGTATTCAGCTCTGCTCGTGGGTATTAAACCAAACCTACCCAACCCTCCCCCTGGCTCCTCGCTTCCACTCTGCCTCGTATCCCCCTCTTTTCATCTTTTTGGACAGATAACACTTTTTTCTCTCACCCTCACTGCCCTCCCTGTGCATTAGCTAAATGCTGCTATGGAAACTAGTTGTTCAGCCAATAGGATGATCTCTTTCTCTTGGATAGAAGACGGGAGGAGAGGGAAGTAGAGACAGACTGAAATCAAAATGGGGTTTTGTGTGTGTTTTTATGAGCGGTGATTACCTTCCCAGATGGAGAGGGTGCAGCCTCTGGACAGTGGGGGTTGGTCGGGCTGAAGGACCAGGCTAGCAGCCATAGCATTTTCATAAGACTCTTTAAAAGCTCAATCAATAGCCACCTCTTTGACCCGCCACTGCTAAATTATTCAGCAGAGAAGCCTTTTGCCCACTCTTCCCCCTTGGAGTTTCATTAGTTTAGTTTACTTTCACCGGCTTGGCTGCGTCTCTCTTACAAACAGATGCATGCAAATTTGTCATGTCATTTTTCAGTGACAGATGACATTTGGGCCTTGCATATATATCCAAGTGCTAATTTCACCCCTTGTTGCTAAGTTGTTGAAATATTCAGCGGCTCCTCAGACACTTTTCTTTCTTTTTTTTTTCTGGCACATCACAAGTGAAAATGTCTCCTCTGATGTCTTCACTAACATCTGAAGCAAATTCACTGCGCTCCGGCGCGGAGCACTACATTTTATCTTTAAAGCAGAAGAGCAAACAGACAGCGCTATCGTTTTTGGCACCAGCTTTGATGGGAAAGTATAAAAAAAAACAAATGTAGCTGAGACGTCGAGAAAGACAGGTAGATTTGATGCCCTCAAAACCTACAGGACACCCCACCCGGTCGTTGCATATGAAAATAATGACAGGGGCTGTTTAATTACCTGACCAGGTCCTCCTTTGAAATGAAAACAGTCGACTCCTCCATAGGGGGTTGCACGCTAAATTAGAGGGTGAAGGGTCCTTTGAAGTAGGCTAATGTTCATAGTGTCTAACAGTCGCTGGGGCTAGATGGTTTCCTCAGTAGGTAACCATAGAATTGTAGATGAGCCCCTTCTTTATTTCGTTGCTCATCATTTTCAGCTCTAAGTGTCTCGGGAAGTATGCATGTATTGTATTTAGAGGAGAATCTCTCATCTGTGCCTGGCCACCCAGCACTGAGTGTAGTAACCAGACACTAAACACATTTGCGTGGATTGGTCAAGCTTTAATTGGATTGGCCTCTGCACTGAAAATGGACAGCTAATTTTACCCCACCTCCTCGTCCTCTCCCACTTTACATTTCCCACTTCCCTCCTGTCCCCTATTTTTCTCTTTTCCACCCTCCACTTTTTTTCCCGCTCTCTCAGCTTAAGTGGGTATCTGGCGTGCTTCACCGCTGGTTCTCAGCTCAGCTCAGTGTAATTTCCAGCTTGTCCAATGTGTGACATGCCAATAAAAAAAGAATGAGAGAGAACAGGAGAGGAGGAGGAGGGGCGAGAGCTGTGGAAGTGGAGATTTACAGTGGTATCGGGTTCACACGCTTCAACTAGGGCCCTATTTTTTCCCCTTTTCTCTGTTAAAGAACACATGGTGCAAATTAACTCTCACCAGTAGAGAGAGCAGAGGGAGGAAGGAAAGAGGGAAGAAGGGCATCGGTCAGGGAGAGGAGCAGACACGAGAGGAGGAAATTTCAGGGATTGCTGTGAGGTCTGAGGAATGTCGACACTTTGTACCTAGGAGCCCGCTGCCTCACACAGCCCTTAAAACAACAGCAACATCACCACAGGCTGCCATCTCCAGCGGCTCCCCTGCAGCAGCACTGCAATCTCATACAGACCCTCTGACATTCTGTACATGTGCTACAGCTTGACTCACTGCTCGCTTTATCTATTCTCCATCTCTGAACGCTTGTTAATCTAATGCAACGCAACTGGCTCACATATGCTCACGCTTTGATTATGAAAGGGGAATATCACTCTATTTAAGAGCTGTCATATGCCATTTCTCTCACACAACGCCTACCAGTCAGTGTATGTGGACCAGAATACCATCTCTTGAAGCAACAGTTTACTTCAAAGTCAAACATGCATATTTTTCCTCTTCCCTGTAGTGCTGTTTATCAATCTAAATTTTTTATTCATATGTGAGTTGTGGAGTGTTGGATATATCGGCCGTAGAGATGTCTGCCTTCTCTGGAATATAATGGAACTAGATGGCACTCAGCTTGTGGTGCTCAAACCACCAAGAAAATTACACTTGAAAAACTTAAAACAATGTCTCTTTTAGAAATTGTGCATCTACTCATGGACGGGAGGCTCATGCTTGTGAGAGCACAAAATTTAAGCATTAATGGCATCCTCCTTGGCTGAGCTGCAACATTAGCAAGCTCAGTGATGCTAGGTGAGCTAGCAGTAGATGCACGCTATCTCTTGCACAGTGATCCGATTGGCTGGTGTAGTTTGGTAGAAAGAAAATAGTTTCCAACATGAAACTGCTCACAACAAGGTCTGTGGATTATCTTTAGTAACCTGTCATGATTTCTGCAAAGAGACATTGCTGTTGAGTTTTTCAAATGTATGTTTTTACGCTTTGAGTACCACAAGCTGAGTGCCATCTAGTTCCTAGTTATATTAAAGAGAGGGCAGACATCAAATTATGTGTGTTGGCTGCTTAATAAGGACATTTGAGGACTTGTTCCCCTTTCCTAAAGTGTTAGAGATTTTGAAGGGGGTTCGGCAGGATGTTCAGTGTGACTTGTCTACTAGTGTAATACAGTAGACAAGCTAACTATGCTAACGACATATCAGAATTTTGCGACATCATTTGTTGCCGACGCTAGATATTAAACAAAAGACAGACTATATGATATTTAGTTGCTGTGGGCTGTAAATTCACCGCTTTAAAGCATAGGGCAGAAGATAACGTTATTTTGTAGCCTTATAGGGCAGAGCTTCTCCTGTGATGGGCAGCTCTCTCAGTGTCTGCAGCTGCCTGTACCAAAGAGAAGCATGAAAGTGAAGAGCAAAATCTGGAGCCCAAAACCTCCCTAGAAGTACACTGCACACTGGCTGACACTACTAGACTGCTCAACAGTATCAATATCAGTCGACAATGGGGTCTCCGACCAAAATAGCACTACAGGTAGAAGGAAAAATATGTTGTATGTATGTTTTGAATTTGGGGTGCAATGTTCCTTTAAACTTAGAAACCATAGAGCCAAGACTATTAACAGTCATGTCATCAAGATTTAGACACTGGAGCTGCTCCATAACCAACAAATGGGAGATTTGAAGGGCTCACAACTCAGGCTTTTACTGTCAAATGAGGATTTTTTAGTAGATTTGTAAAATTCTCTGAACCATATAATGCACCAGTATCCTCTGAGATGAATTCAGCACAGCCTTACCTTGTGTGGCACAAAAAGATGAGTATCTGTGTCAGTGTGTACAGTAAAAACTACAAAATAAGCACAAGGGTAGAAAAGCAGGACAAACAGGTTTTACAGATTTGCATTAATGACAAATTTAGACTGGTCTTCCCTCGAGCACAGACGGAGGATTGTGTGTTTTCTGTTCAGTGCGTCACATTTCCGCCCGCAGTGGCTGCGACTGGTGTTGCATGTGCTTTGATGGGCAAGTCTAAATTGTGTTTGCCTGTCTGTCACCGCCAATGGATCACGTGGACTGAGGGAACCACAGCTGTGAGGGCTTGGAGACGCTTCACCACACATGCATGCACACACACTCACAAACACACACACACACACTTCATTTATTCTGCACATAGGTGTTTGGGCATTTTTGTGACTTGCATCCACACACTCAAAAACACTGCACACTTCATTATTCTTCCGTTGTGTAATCCTCGAGTCCCCAGTTGTGCTTACCACAAAACCATCCAGTCCAAACCTCAAAATTCTCTACCATCTCCTCGACTCGTCTGCTGTCTCGCAGCACATACCTCAACCCCCATCTCCCTCCCTCTCAGCCCCATTTCTCTCCTGAACATCATCTGTACTGAGATTTCACGGTACTACCAGTTGATTTTATTGTTGCTTCGATCTTAAACAGTACGCTGTGAAGCAACATAAACACTATCCGCGATGGTAAAGACATTTCCTGGCATCAAAGGGCCGAGCTGTGCTATCCCCTCAGTAGCTGTATTCATTTCTACTCCCGCTACGCTCAAACGCTCTTTGTTCTTCTCTTTATAGGAATGTACTTAACAGTTTGGCAGTGTTGTGTTTGTGAACAGAGCCGCCTTTGTTCCAGCAGGCAGTTAACACTTGTGCACAGAGCAGAGGGAGGAAAGTCTGCGTTATTAAGCCTACTGTTAAATTAGCCTAAGCAGTATCTTAATGAAATGATTAAGAAAATACAGACCTCCCCTAAGTCCCCTTTTTTTTTGTACAGTTGTCAAATCCCCCATGTTCTTTATCCAATGGCCTCTCCTCTACCCCTGTGCAGTTGTTAAGGCGAGCTGCTGCCGTGCAAGGCAATCTGTGTTTGGAGCTTTGTCTGATGTGCTGCTTAATATCCTCTTCTTACTCGCTCTGGAGCTAATTGAAATAATCACAGCATTTTTAAATATATTTTTTTTCAATCCAGATGGCACTGGCTGAGTGTTTATGGTAGGACTAACACAGTCAGCTATATAGACTTTCACTGCAGCATCACGACAAGCTAACCTTGGGCTATTGAGCTTAACAGCCCATTTATAGATCGCCATAATGCCCTCCCCATTTGAGGGTGAATAACTCTTTATAGGCTCCCATCATTTGCTCTTTTCATATCTTACGGCATTCCTCGCCTTCTTCCACATTATTTCTCTTTGACTTCTCCTTTCTTCCTCTCCTCTACTGTCTGGTCCTTGTGATGAATCTTGTGCCTCAAGGCATTGTGGGTTTCGGGGGTGGGGGTTGCTGATTTGGGCCCATTACTGATGGTGGCCCAGCACGTGGGCATGTCCGAATCTGTTCACACACTAGCTAGAAAGGACAGCGAACAAAAAAATAAATAAATAAAACCTCCCATCCTCCTCCCACCTCTCTGTCTCCTATCTTCACCCTTCTCTCCAGGTGAAATGGAATGATTTAATGTGCGGTCCTGTCGGAGTGGGTAATGGAGTTGGCGGATGAGCGCGAGAGGCTCTCTCCATCAGCAAGTGGAGGGTATGGAGGGGTGTCGGAGGTGATTGAGACCCCCTCTGTCTGGGTTTGCTCCTTGTAAAGACGGTGACCCCCACGTCCTCTCCTCCCTGCAGAGCCAAGATACACACATTTACACAAAACACACACCTCATTTCTTCGGCGTGTTTGCCGCAGTGGAACTTGTGCTTACATTCCTCTTGCTGTAGACTTGTGACAGGACCTGTAGGGGACTGATGGAGCTTGCTGTTAACAGATGGCTTACCGTCTACTTGGAGTAATTTTGGCCCAAAACGTCATCTCTAAAGATGCCTCACTGGATCATTAGAGGGGTTTTTAGACAGGCTCACTTTGAGTGATAATGAGACATAATGTTATTTATTTGTCAGAGCACTGCTTTAGCTTCTTTGAAGCTACTAATTGAGTGTTTCATGTAGGTTAATTTAAGACTTTCTGTTTATCAGATCACACAACTGAAATAAAGTCACTTTGAGCCTGTCTGGGAGGTTATATTGCAGTGCAATACAAGTACTAATTCAAACAGTGAAAGGTACAGAGGGAGAATATTGATTACTACTATTGATCACACTCCCACTGTCCTTGCTCTCCCCCCTTGTCTTTGTTTGGACTGTTACCATTTTACATGCTGTAGGAGCCTCCTTATCAACACTCACATCCAGTCCACCTCAGCATCGAGCCTAAAGGCAGAGGTATTGGTTATCCTTAAGAGAGTAGATTTGACAGCCCTGCTCTTGTGTGGATGGCTGTTTAAGACTCCCGCTTAACTCAGGACACAGCAGCAACTGGCCATAATTAGGTGCAAACTGTTTGCTGCCATGCTAAAATGCCATTTAAATGCCAAATGGCAGTGAGGGTGTGTATAATATGTGAGATCTCTGGGCTGTTGCTGTAGACTCTCTGCTGGATTGTTGCAGCTGCCAGAGAGAGGTTACACAGAGATAAGTGGTTGTTCTTGCTGCCTCAGCCTGCACTGGCCGCATTAGCTCATCAGCTAGGACTCCCCTTCCAAAACCTTTCACACTCCAGCCGCTACTGTTAGCAGAGATGCTGTCTGGTAAACAGGAGAGGGCAGGTATTTAACTAATTAATGTGCAAGTCTGTACAGATGAGCCAGTGGCTCATGCTGCCGGCGCAGTTTAGCCAAACTCAGCTTTTGGTGTGGAAATTCACTGAGGCCATGTAGCTTTCCACACATAAAGGAGACCTTTTTTAAATTTCCAACCCTCAAGTCTCTTGCAACTGTACACAGCTGATCTTGGCTCTTTGATAGAGTCTTTTGTCTATGTAGTGCTGACACCCACTCTGTGCTGTTTCATTTAACTGCGCTGACTTTATTGGGCTAGCTGCTAGTCTGTTGCTGGTGTACGCAGCCCTGCAGGCCCATATAAGGCATGTGTATCAGCTCTGTGTGGTTCTGCACAGAATCACAAGATGTCTGGAGCCCACCTGTCAAGCCCTACCACAGCCATCTTTAGCACCAGCCTGACAAAACCCACCAGAGCACAGCCGGCTGTACGCCAGCCCGCTGATGTGCTATGCTAACATGCTATAACAACGATATTTATTATGGTAATATGTCATGCTAAGCTTGCAGTCACTGGTTGCCTTGAATGAAAAGAAGCAGTGTTTTCACAGGGCTGGTGCAGCAGCCGCTGAGCTTTATAGCCTTTAAAGTAAAGCGAGGCTACACATCCCCACATCCCTACCAAAGACTCTAATGTGTGTGTTTGTGTGTGTATGCGCTCACATCACTGTGTGTGAGCAGCGTGTGTAATCACTCCTAGCTGGCGGGCTCAGAGGGAGAGGTGGAATCAATGCAGTGGGCTATGAAGAGAGGAGAGAGAAAGGAGGAGAGGGAGGGTGGAGGCTGATCAATATCATAGCAGCAGGGTGGGGTAATATCCACTTCATGCAGCGCCGCCACAAACAGGGAGGATTGTGGGAGTGAAGCCGGGGACGCAGAGGAGAAGAGCAGATATGAGAGAGAAGAGGAGAGGGAGGGGCATCAGTAAAAAGATGCAAATCTCTGTGGCGCCGGTAAACAAGAGGCTTTGTGTCAATCACCAGATGAAGTGGCACATTTAGCATTCTCCTCTCTCCCTCCACCATTCCAACACTGCTGGGGATTGTTTGCTCGGCAGCTGCCTGCCCATTGGTCCAGCCCAGTGACAGGGCGTGGCTGTGGCGGTGATAATGTATGGGCTGCCATGGCAATGATACCCGCTGTTTAAGAGAGTCATCAATAACCCCGCCCTGTTGTATTCCACAGACTGTTAGTCAATGTCAGCTGGATCATTCCATCATCAGCCTATCATATCACTCTCCACACGCAATCTATTACAAGCATCCACTCTGTTACAAAGAGCCAGCTGTAAGAACACCTAATCACCCTCCACCCAAGGACAGGTGGATGTCAATCACACCGCTACAATGGAGCAGGAAAGGCGAGAATCTGCCAACACGACTGACTGAAAGCAGTCTGCTTTCAGTCTGCTTTCAGCCTCACACACAAGCTACAGTACATAAAGCTCTCTCTTTATGTCGCCACCGCTTTGTCGTGTGAGCTTGCGTGCACAGCACCAGATCTCATGCTGATGCTGATTGCATGGTATGGTGAACTGTGTCTCCTTTCTGCTTGATTTAACTTCAAAGCCGTGACTGGGCTGAGCCGAGCAGGCTTCGCATTGCCGTTTAGAGCTGGGAGACAGGATGTGATGGCGGACAACTGAACTGTGCACTGTAAACGGACACTTCCTCTGCGGTGGGTAGGAAGTCCCCGCCAAACCATATGGTCACACTGGGATGCACAGATCATCCGTGTGTGTGTGTGTGTGTGTGTGTGGGTGTGGGTGCATTCTTTGGTTTTCCTCTTAGTGGGTCTCTGAATGTGTTTGTGCATTTACTCCACTGTTTCTGTATATAGTATCTTGCCCTGAACATGCTGTTACAACTAATTACAGTGACCCAGGCAGCCTCTTATCTAACACACCTTACAGCCATTTTTAAAGACAAAGGCAGACTTGTGTCACCTTTCAAAGATGGTGGCGGGGGGGCAGGTGAGGGGTGAAAGTGAAGCAATAGGTGACTTGCAGAGAAGAAAGCAACGCCTCAGACAACTCTGACCTCTCTGTCTTGTCTTTCTCTTTTTCTTTCTTTCTCTCCTTCCCTCACTCACTGCGGGTAAACAGTCATCCCCCTCTCCTCCCTGACAGAGTGAGCTGAGGCAAGTAATTCCCCCGTCTACAGCAAAATCCTTTACCTCCCCTACCCAGCCCTAGATGCTGCTGCACAAAGCAAATGCAGTCTGAGCTTGTGTATGTGTGTGTGTGTGTGTGTGTGTGTGTGCATGTTCAAAGTGTGCCTTTTGATTTACAGGCACACACACAGATAAATGGGCGGAGAAGGCTTTGATGTGCCTCGGTTGCAGAGAGAAGAGATGTTGGTGTGTTGTTCAACCTCTTTGTCTCTTTCTCTCTCTCCCTCTCTCTCTCTCGGTGGGCGCTCCATCTGTGTGTGTGTGTGTGTGTGTGTGTGTGTGTGTGTGTGTGTGTGTGTGTGTGAGAGAATGATAACCAATGTGTTTGACACTATGCTCATCATGACTTCAATGTTTTTCCCATGCTCTGCATTAGTGAGCAAGTGTTTACTTCACCATATATATTTCATTGTGTTACAGTTGGGGAAGTGAGCCGCAGAGATATCACAAGAGGCTGCAGTTTTAATTAGCTGTGATTAAAAATCAAGATGACATTTTCTGCTACTCTTGATCCCTCTCATTGACCCATTTGTAGGCCTTTTCCATACACACGTGCCGGCTGAGTTCCACTCGCTTTGACTCTGCACATCAGCCCAGCACAGCAGGGATTTGCATGTCCATACAACAGGGCTACCCGCTTGAAGATGTGTCTTTAAGTGATGACGTGCTTGTGAACCAACGGAACGTTCTCTGTCCGCCCGCTGGTGTTATTGTGGTCAACCACTTTCTTGTACTGCTGTCAGAGTTTTTAAATTTTCTCTCTCCACTGCACGAACATACGCCAGATGCCCGTCTCATCCAGCTTGCAGTGTCTTGGACAAAGGTGTAAGCAGTGTTGGGGAAGCTACTTTGAGCTACCAGTTAGATGTTGTACTACAGCAAAGCTATCCTGGGGAGAAATCTAGTTTGGTTATCTAAAGCTAATTAGAAAAAATACTTCACAAAACTTCTCACTCATTGTGGTCAATGGGGGTTTAACTACAGTAGAAAAGCAATGGTAAAAGCAATATAAGATATCACTCCTTTCATTTTATGGCCCCAAATTGTTTGTAGTTTCATTAGTTAACTACTCAGAAAATGGCAAAAAAAGAAGTAATTTAACTCCTTAAATCACTATGCACATATGAATGTAGCTGATGTACCAGCAAGCTACTGCAAAATGTTGTAAAACTACTAGTTTAATTTTAGTTGCTTTTTTCCTCCAAGTGTGGAAATAGAAAATTCGCAGTTTGCATAATCCAGTTGAAAATCATATACACTTTTTTAAGCATTCAAAGATCCAATCATCACTTAAGTGTATCTCCTGCAAGAGAGCCAATAAAAACAGATGGAGTAGTTAGTGTTATCATATTGAAATTTAAGGTGTGTTGATTGATGTATAATGGATAACATGGAAGAAAACATTCCACCTTAAAGGTTGGCAGTAGCTGCTGGAAACCTTTGAGCTGCACAGCGAATTAAATTATTTCTTTGCATTATGAATAATGATAACAAAAAGCATCTGACGTCACCGCAGCCCGCGGTCGGGAATGCTTTGGCCTTCCTCCGGAGATGGTCCATCTCGGGCGCCCGTGTCACAACTTGCCATGTTGAACTGATAATGGAGACACAAATCATCGCAGCATGGTTTGATTTGGCACACTTGAAAGCGCCAGTGGAAAAGCCCTACATGTTGTCTCCAGCTGTGTTCTATTGGTGCATTTTGATAATTGTAAACAAAACAAAAATTACAGAGTTAAGAAAGCTAAGGTTATTCAGAGATCAATTTTACCCATCTTAACTCTGCTACTATCATCCTGTGAAGAAATTAATGACCTGCTTAAATATAATACATCTTATGGAGGATACCAGCAGGCTCTTAAAGTCTCGACAGAATGTGTAAGGTGCGTATTTAAAGGTGTATTTTTCCACTTGGCAATGGCAGTTAGGTTCACAGCATGTCTGCTCAGTCAGTGCAGAACACAGTGTGATGGTGTTTCATTTTTTCTGCCTTACTAAATCAAATTTTTTTGTACATTCCCACACCTTAAATTTTGTTCTTACACCTCCTATTTTTAGTTTCAATACATGAATCAGTGATATCTAATTAAAACACAGTGGTTTGTTCACAAGTTTGTTGTTTTTTAATTCTGATTATTTTCTTGATTTACTTTTTTTTGCCTCAGTAGCTCATTTTACCTGTTATACCATACACCTAATTGACAGTCAAAGATAAACAAAAGGCAAATTTTGCCTTAATTTTTATGCACTGGAAGATTCTAAACCTCTGGTGGTGACTTAATTGTGTGGGAGGACGACACTAAAAATTCAATCAATGATTCTACCACAGGGAGGTGAACAATTCAGGCTTTTTCATCAGTGTAAAAAATGCCTTTAGACTCTCTGACTGATTCCAGATTTATACTTTGTAACGGCTGAATTAAGGATGTGTTCAGAAAATGTTGTTTCACTCTGGAATTTAAACTCATTTTCAGGTCGAGTCAAACATGTTACAAATGGTCTGAAATGTGTCTCTGTGATACGCTCAGGAGCTCCATCTGTGATCATGTTACAATATGGCGGCTGTTATTGCCGGTCTAGACTGAGAGTCATGCAGTACAGCTCCTTCTAGCACTGGGCCAGCCTTGTTATTGCAGCTGTGTTGTCTACAATACATCTCTTGTTGCAGCACAGCAGGAGGCTGCTCAAAGCTTCTGGCCTGTGTGTGTCTGTGTGTGTGAGTATGTGTGCACATGTGTTATAATCACATTCTTCCCCAGCAGTCAGACTACAGTTGCTGCGAGTGGCCTTTTGATTTTGTGAGCTGTAACTGTATTTGGGGAAAGGCCTGCAACTTCTCTATATCCCTCGTTTTAACACACACATCTGATAGCCCTACTGCATTTGCATCCACACTGATATATCGTCACACATGGGTAGGTAATTTGCATGTGATTATTTGCATATTGTACAAAGCAAGCGTGCCTGACAGACCACCCACTGCTCGGCTAGTGCGGCATCTGGCTGATACACCGCTTACATGATGTATTACTGATAGGGCCAGTGTCATCACCAGAGACTGACAGACAGGCAAGGTCACCTTCAGACGCAGAGAAGGGGAGGGTTGGTGGGGGGGGGGGGGGTGGCGAGAGAGACAGAGAGATGGATATCTTGAGAAGCAGTGGCCAGATAAAACAATACAATCACAACTGGTTGAGCTCTCTGTGATATGAGTTCTTCAAGGCTGTCTGCAATGCTGTCCGTCTGGTTTCATGCACGGCGCTAAGATCTGTTTTGCGTGCTCGCACTCTTCTTTGCTGCTTATTTGCCTCCATCTCCGGCTGTGTGTCGCCACTCCTCTCTCCCCTGGGTGTGTGTGTGTTTGTGTTCTTACACGGAAACGGTTACATGCATGTGTGTGTATGTAGAAATGAGCTTTGGTGTGTGTGTTAAAGGGATCATAAATATTCCTATTATCTGTAACTGTGTAGATGTGTGCTGACCATACAGAGCACACACACATAGAGGAAGCCTCTGGATGTCTCAGTATCTATGTCACTCTCAGACACACTCCCCATAGACACACTTCTCATGGCTTGACAGCTGCTCTTACATAGAGAAGACCTCCAAAGCACTCGCATAAACACACACTATGTTCCTTTTATTTTTTTTACCAACCCTCCATCATCCCCCACAAAGCACACACACCATCAGTCTTTGAAGTGGCACACATCCGCAAGCACACAAAACACCTTTCTGACTCCCCAGTGAGCTGTTGGCTGAGGTGTACTTCACACACACAACCTGCCCACCCCTCACACACGCATATCTTACCCAAATCTTATTTGCTTTGCACATGTATTACTTGTGCATTAACCTACACTTTAGCCTGAAAGTTAAGTGTGTGTGTGTGTGTGTGTGTGTGTGCACGTGCACGCATGCGTGCGCACGCCTTACACCGAGGAGGGGGGGTCGATTAGCATTGGCTTAAGCAAGCCTTCTCATTTCCTGTCTTCCATTACAGCACTCAATCAGCCCACAGCTCCTTTTCTGCCCATGCCCTGCTCAGGAGGCTGCCGCTGCTAGTCGTACACACACACACACACACACACACACACACACAGGGTCTGGATTAGCTGGCTGGGCAGACGTCCAATATGACATCTACACACACACAGCCTAATATTCATATCCTCTTCTGCACGCCCCTCTCAGCGAGCAGTCCCCCCTCTCTTCCTCCACAGCAGTCGCCCAGTCAGTATTAGTAAGATGTCTCATTAGCTCACTAGGCTATGCTAACAAGGCAAAGCTAACCCAACGGATCACAGGCAAACAGCCCTCCGAACTAAACACCAGGCCGTTTAAACACTGCGCTTGACACGAAGGAAGCTAGTGTCGTCCAAAGACGCCAGCATTCCTCAGTCTTTTCTTGTGTGTCTGTGTCTAACTCCGAATCCTGACTCATGGGTATTACCTTGAGACCAGACAAGTCTCCGCTCTCAAGAGAACATCCCGGGCTACACGCAAACACACACACACACACACACACACACACTGGCAAACACACTGACACGCACAGGAAGCCAGGTATCAAAGCGAGATGGCTTTGAAGTGGCTAAATGAAAGGCTGAAGGCAGAAATGACAATGTTTTCTGGCAGGCTATAACTGTACGTCTGGCTGAGAGGGAGGGCTTGGGAAATAAAGTCAGTATTATGATCTGAACACCCAGATATGAGCTCTCCTAACCGCCTCCATCTGTCCTCCTTGCACAGCCTACGTTTGAAGTCTCACTTGGATCTGCATTCTAGTCTATACCCTGCTAGTGCTGCAAGGATTTCTGTCTTTGTCCTCAAAAAAAGAAAGAAAGCAAAGTGCCTGTGTGTTTGTGTGTAGCCTAAATCACTGAACACAAGTTGTCAGGTCCCTGGTGCTCTGTGTCTGTGGTCTACAGATAATGATCATCATTAGCGGGTGTATTTTTTTTTATATCCTCTCTCTCCTTTTGCCTTTCACGGTGCTGCTCTCTGTACCATCACTTAACTTGTCTTAAATTTCTTGGCTAAATGTGCCGCGCAGCAGAAGTGTGTTGGAGGCAAAGGCAAATATTTGAGTTGGACACAGCCTGGCTATTTTATGGAGCGAGCAGCCGGGGCTGGTGTTCTCGATTCTCAGCGCCACTCTCCGTCCTAGAAGGAGGGCAACGTGGTCAACATCATACATTTTTCTTATTATTTCTGCCGTTAATTTACTCGCGCCCACTGGGACACGTTTGAAATAAAGGAGAGATGAAGCGAAGGCTGGCGCAATTAGCCCTGTTTGTTATCAGCATGGGGTGAAGCAGCGTTGGACGAGCTAGACCTCAGATGCAGCAGTCATGTGCAGTGCTTGTGACTCTCCAGTGTGTAAAGTGTGCCTGTGGTTGGCAGTATGATCCAGCAGTAGTGGCCCTCAGCCCTCAAGTCTTAATTAGTGTCATCTGCGAGTTCCACGTGACTCAACCCCTCTCCTCTTTTTCTCTCCATCTCTGCCCCATCCCTCCGTCTTTAGCCTGGGATGACACTAGGACCTGTTAACATCCTCTGATGTGTTGCTGTACGTCGTCAATCTGTACAATGACACGACCAGCGGGTCTGTCGTGAAGTGATTTATGTGTGTCTGCTTGACTTTTTTGAAGCGGGGGTGTTAAATTTAAGGCAGGCGTGGGTGCTCATGTTCAAAGGCACACACACGCACACACATACAAAGAGCAACAAGAGCAAATCTGCCCACTTTGAAACGGCTAATGCTCATCCAATCCAATATGGAGCCGGGCTGACAGATGGGCCCAGTGTGTTCAAAGCAGAGGGCGCCGATTTAATATCCAAACAGGTCAAGCCAAAGAGAGGCAGAGAGAGAGACACCCCTGTGTAGGCACGGCACAAAGGTCTTGCCAGCACCGCCACCACAGCTGGGACTCACCTCACCTCTTCCCTCCCTCCCTCCCTCCCTCCCCTCCTCCTCCTCCCTCTGCCTCCCACACTCTCTCCATTTGTTCTTGTTGCCAGGCGGGGTAGCAGTCTGCGCACAGTTCCTCCTCACAAACATTGTAATCAGCATTTGTTTAGTGTTATTATATGTGCCTAAGAGAAGAAGGCTTGAGGGGCAGGTTATCCTTCCTTCATCCAAGTAGCCAAGTGCTCAGAGTGAAGCCCATAAGGAGAGGAGGATTGCAGAGTGGAATCCTGCTGCTGCCGGCTCTGACAGCCTGATTTAGAGGTGCTTTTTCTTACCTCTGACACAGAGTCCCAGCCTGCCCCGCTCTACTGCAGGGTTGGGAGAAGAATAGTGGTGCTTATCCTGAAAGCCTGTTATTTGTGTGTGTGTGTGTGTGTGTGTGTGTGTGTGTGTGTGTGTGTGTGAGAGAGAGAGAGAGATAGGGAGAGAGAGAGAGCACATTGGCTTGTATGTGTGTGTTTGCTCACACAGCATGCTGGCATTTCTTTTTAACAACCTCCTTTGTCAGTCACTGAGATGTCGTAGATTGCGTGAGCACAGCAGATCTCTTGTACCTCGCCAGTGTACGTTCACACACACATACAGTTTCTGTGTGTGTGTGTTGTGTCGTCCAGATGGAAGTGCTTATTGAGTGCTGGTGTGCTGGCAGATATCTCTGTCTCGGAGAGAGCAGGAGAAAATAAGGGAGAGAAAGCAGGGAAATGAGGAAGAGAGAAAGCCGAGTGGAAAACCCTTCCAATCAGATCTGTCATCTTTGTGTGTTTGTGTGTTTATGCGAGTGTATGTGTGATCTTCCCAGCCAGCTCTTCCTGCCTCCCCTCTCTAATCTTATCATGTCAGAGCAGCAGATTAGTCCTCCCAGATCCCATCTCTGCCTCCAAATGCCACAATCAGCCTTTTGTTCTTTGGTTGTGCTTACTCTCCCCTTGCGGCAGGCGAGGTGAACACTCCCACAGTCCGCCCTCCGTTGCCATTTTGAGCCTCTGCCTGTCAATGTCACGCCGCTACCAGCCCTGATCCACCACACTCGAGCCTCCTCTGCCCCTGGGGCGTTAGCTAACTAAGCTGTTAGCTCAGCAGCCTAGCTAGCCTAGCTGAACTGCTTGACATTCCTCGCTAACACTGAGCTGCTGCTGCTGCTCTTGTCTGTTTGACCTCCCTCCCTCCCTCCCTCCCTCCTGTCCTCGCTCTCTGCTGTCTCCTTTGTCTGTGTGTTTGGGATCTGTCTTTCCTTCCTTACTTCTGGCTGCCACCTCCTGAAGGAAGTCATAGATCCTGGCTGCTGATGTCACCAGCGAGGGGAGGCGGGGGTCACTAACAGGGTTAGCAGAGGAAGAAGAGAGTGTTTGAAAAGCAGAGAAAATAAACAGAGGTTTCCTGTTAACGAGGTGCACTGGGGGCCTGTCGTGTGGGAGCGGGAGGGTCTGGTTTTGTTTAAAGCAAAGCTCTTGTGTTACAGTGCGGGGAGGAGGAGGACTGGGGCATTAGGTTTGAGGGTTACAGGTTGTAACAACGTTCTCCTAGTTTTGTCACAGCTCGGCTTGGCTGCAAAGCAATGACCGTGTTGTAAAAGGCCACTGTGAACAGATGTGGGAGAAAGCCTGGGCTCGCCGCTAGCGCCGTGCACTCTCGCTAACATTGAACGGAATTAGTGTTGTCATTGGTTTTGAATTGAAAAAGCACTGTATTGATTTCACACTCTCTTAGCAGAAAACATGGAATTAATCCTGCGCTCAGTCCATCTTTTAAGTGTACGCCTAACAGAGCTGGTTTCTTTTCACTTTTAAAGCCTGTTCTTGTTAAAAGGGAAGTCTGCCCTCTGCGTTTCCCTCTTTTCCCCCAGTCTTTGTAGTGGTGTGGTCGTACACAGGGGCCCCAGCTCCAGAGTTGACTGCACACACATGCAGCCACACAAAGAAAACTGCACAGCCATTATGGATCCAAGGGGCCAGCCACCTTTAGCTAGTCAGAAGGAGAATTAACTGACTCACACAATGCCTGGCTTGTTTGGGCTGCCGTCAGAACATATGCATTAATTTGTTTTTTATCCACAGTGATATACTTTGGATTCACTCTACAAGAAATGTACTTTAAAATGGTATATTTCCCCAGTATATAACCTTTTAAGAGATGGCCCTCCCTCCTATAATCCAACCCCTGTCTGATGAGTGTGCCCAAGAATGCCACAGGCCAGGCTGAGCCAGTGGAAGGAGGAGGGGTGCCATTGTGCTCAGCCCCAAAGCATGACTCTCAGATTTATATCTGCTCAATGAATAAAGGGGTAGCCTTGTACCCTGGAGGTTTCAGTAAAGCAGGAGGTGGATAGTTGTAATTTTAAATCTGAGGAAATGAGAAGCTCTTGCTCCTCCTACCTTAATCCAACCCCTTTCTCTCTCCTTATTTCCCCCCCCTCTGCTCCCTTGCACTTTCTCTTTTTTTTCCCTCCTCTTGTTTCATTTCTTTCCCTCAGTAGTGGGTTAGTAAGTCTTTTGGCCTCTCCGCGGTGAGCAGCATTCCCAGGGTTTAGGGCCCAGGAGGAGGGAGGGCAGGGCCATGTTTAGCCTCTGGCAGGACAGACAAAGATGGCTGACATTGTGCGGGGCTCAGCTCTCTACAGGCAGCGTGGAATGTCTCTAATCAATTCAGCATTGTGGTTCCTTCTTATATGTTCTCTCTCTGTTATTTTCTATGGCAGACTCAGAAAAAATCCCAGACAATACAACTAGTAGTTTGTATGGCGAGTCTGAGCTGTCTATCATCCCCCTTTATTTTCTCCTTGCGTTATCTACTCATTTTTCCTCCCCGCATGTTTATAGAATTGTGATAATTGAAAGCTATGCTTCACTCCCACTACGTGCTCCATATGTTGCACTCTCAGTCTTTCTCTCCATCTCCCTCCCTCAATTGCCTGAGAGGGCTTAACGCTGCTGTGAGCTTCTAAACAGCAATCTGCTCGGGAGAGCGACAGCCACTCTGTAGTGACGAGGATACTGATGATAGCTGAAGTGAGGTTCGCTCTCTGCTTTGCTTCGTTTGGTTGGTTTAAAATAATGCAGGCTCATGAATAAGGTGTAAAACCCATGTGTGTTAGCGTCTGCGTCTTTCCGCCTGCTTGTGCTTTTCTGTTTGCATCAGACTCTATGTTCCATCTCTCTGAAATCCCTTTGATTTTGTGGTTTTACAGGCAGAAAATGAAATGCTCAGGTAGCACACTGGCAGCATTTACAGTCTCCTTAAAGTATTAATTATGTATAAGCGGCGGATAACTACTCGTTGTGCTGTGGCAGGCAGCCTGTTAGTCTAGAAGGCAACAGTGTCTGTTCACTGGATAGACAAGAGGTTGGGATGGGTGGGCTAAATGCTGGGAGGGAGGGGGAGTGACATGACGTCATTGCACACATTTCTTCACACATGGTATGTCTACGTGCTGGGGGGGGGGGCTGTGTCTCAGTCCATCCGTATGGCTCTCTGTTGAATCACAAAGTGTGTGTGGTTGTGTGATATTTGCGTCTTCATACTCACACACAATCATCCAGAGCAGTAAATGCAGCTGACCTGACTGCGTGCCAGCTGCTGTTTAACACGTCCAGGCTCACTTACTCAGTCATTCCTCCTCCCTGCTCAAGGTTGGAGGAGGGAGGAACGAAGGGAAAGAAAATGGAGAGGTGGTTAGAGTGGAGGGTTGGAATGAGAAAGATGGAGAGGGAAGGACAGGAGGGTGGGAGTGAGAGGAGGAAGGAATGGAGAGAATGGGAAAACCAGAGGTGGGCTTGAGGGTTTAGGGAGGTGATGATTTGCTTGGCTGCGTGTGCTCAGCCTCCTCCCCAGTGACATAACAGAACAATGTACTCTAAAGGCTTTAAATATCTTTACTCTGACCTCATGTTCCTGCACACACACACACACACACACACACACACACACAGATACAGTTAAGAGCCTGGAAAGAGCGGAAGTTAAACTGTCTGTCTTAGATTACCATAGATTTTCCTTTCTTCCATTTTTTCCATATGCTCATTTCTCCTTTGCTCCACTGGTGGCGTCAGTGGTGGTGCAGGTGTCTCAGTCGGTTAGTGCAGTGCAGCGTAGCCGAGTCCCTAATAAAGATGGCTCGGGCCAATAGGATTGTGTCGCAGTCCAGCACCCAGCCCAGCAGTCTCTCTAATGTTCTTTCAAACCACTGTGACGGTCAGTTGGGCTTATGTGAAGGCACAATAAATATTTTATAACATGAAATGAAAACACTATTTTGCCCTTTTCATCTCTCACCTCAGCGCTGGCCTCAGTTTCTACCATTTTCTTCCATCCCCCCACCCCCCCTTTCTTCCCCCTCCCCTCTCTGTGTTTTCATTGACTGGCCCTGGAAAGGCTCTCTCCTCACCCCAGTGCTGCCACTTGCTGGTCATCTGAGGGATTACAAGCCTCTGTTGACATGCACTTTATCAAAAGGCCAGTGGGTGGCAGCACTTAAAGAGTATTAAGCCCAAAGCCCTGTAAAGAGATACAGTGCCTGCTCATGAGTAAACTTTAAAAGCCTTAATAGTATGTTAGGATCATTACAGTATTGTCATTAAGTGAAGAGAAGGCAGAGGATTGATTTGTAGACGACTCCATCCCCCTCATGGCTCCTTTCTCCCTTCACTTCCTTCAGCAACGGCCATCCCACTGTTTACTTTATTAAGGCTCTAAATGCTCTGCAATCCCTTTTTAATTGACTTGGTCTCTCCCTGTGCTTTTTGGCATCAGTCAGTGCGAGTCATAAACAGTGTGCCTGCACAGCCTCTCTGTTTGCCAAGAGGCCAGTTTGTGACGTCGTAATCAAACAAAGTGATGCCTGTTTATCTTAGTGTGAGATCTTTTTTTTTTTTGGTTCCTCTCCTGCTCACTCGCTCTGTGTCTCCTCTCTGTGTTGCAGAGTAAACGGGACCATCTGCTGATGAATGTGAAATGGTACTACCGCCAGTCAGAGGTGCCCGACTCTGTCTACCAGCACCTGGTGCAGGATCGCAACAATGAGAACGGTGAGGCTGCCTTTTGTTTGCTGAAACATATCCGCACATGTGCATATGAACAGTACGCACACGTACACACACACACACACACACACACACACACACACACACACACACAGAAAGTCAATACACTTACTTGCTCTGTAACACAACAGTCAATCACTCGCCTTCACAAACACACTCACACACACACACACACACACACACACACACCTGTCTCGGCTCTCCATACTGTTGTGGGGGATATAAGAGCTAACTGTGAATTGCATTTCAAACAGAAACCAGAAGACGGTGTTCCAGGCAGCCAAGCCAATCCCGTGGCTCTGCTCTGTTCCCCCGGTAACACTCCTTCAGGCCAGACAGCAGCGTTGTCAAGTGTTAATAACCCGCAGTGTCATGTGGCCTTTGAGCACACACTCTCGACACCATCAGTGTCAGTGGACTCATCACACTCTAGCACATACACATCTACAGGAACAGAAGCACCGTCACTGCTGAATATCAAATGCTGATGACAAGAAGGAAATGTCAGGAAGGAAAATCTGATTCAACATGGACGTGTAGTAGTTGAAATAATTTGTTGATGAACAAATAACTGGAGTTACAAAAAAGCTTATGCAGAGCCACATATAATTACACTTTATTGTTTTTATTCTTATTAAAGTATATTATCTTTTTGATTTTATTTCCAAATTCTTAATCGGTACAACCCCCCTGTAGTTATAGCTGTGAACTCTTAACTGAGTGAGCTTGCTATCAACAATTATTAATTGATTGAATACTTATATCCACCTTTCATTTTTTCTCAATCCTTTTTTGAGTCTTACATAAAAAAAATTGTCCCAAAAGCGTTGACTTGAACACGTTTGATATTGCTCTATAAAGACGTGGCAGAAAGCACTCAGTGTGCTGGCTCTGAACAGTTTGTTAATGTACAGATACTTTCAGTTTGATTTTAGTTTTGTATTTGTTGTAAAGGTATAAAATATTCTAAGGCATATTGCTTTTAAGTAGGAGTGTAAGAAAACATCGATACATGTGATTATTGCTCATAGAAATAAAATGAGAGGTGAACGGATATTTAGCTGTTTGTCGTGGTCATTTGACTGGCAAAAAAGAAAATGACTGTTGTTAGTCGTTAATGGTGACAACATTTGTTAGTGGGGCTGTAAAGGATGTCACACTGACTAGTTTGAAAACTCTCTTTTTGTTTATCAGATAGAAAAATACAACTGTACACCAATCAGACTTTCTTCCTTTTACGCCACAAAGACTTCCGTTAGCTTTGTTGCTTTGTTAACTCATCGTAAAACACATTGAAACTTGAGAAAAACAAAATAAAACTCAACAAAACCATTAAAGTTAGTCTTGTTAGTCATCTAGTTAGTTAGTCCACAGTTCCACTGATCACCAACTCTGGTTTGGTTACAGTTTTCAGTTTACATGTTACGGTGATATTTTAAATGTAATGTATTGCATATTTGAAAACCTGCTACTCCACCTCTTGTTTGGTTGTTACTGCAAAACCTCACCTCAGTGAGTTCACGGCTTGCCACGAGTCAATTTGTTTGTACGGACGTTAGCCTGCTACAACGGTTGCGGTAGAAACAGCACATATAAAATGCCCGCCACTGTGACCATCCTGCTACATTAATTTGAATAGCAATGTCTGTTTTACTCTGTATTTCTAGTATTGCTACTTTATGTTGTGTGATTCTGTATTGATTCTCAAAAACACTTTCAGTTCTTAATTGTTTACTTTTTATTTTCTTAATTTGCTTACCTAAAGAATCCTGCCAGCCTTCTTTTTTTACTGATACAGGCAAATATGAATTCTCTTGCTCATATTTAACTATAAGTAGCATTGTGATGTTGTATTTTAGAGGGTCTGTGAAATACAAACACATACCCGCTGATCTGATTGCAAAAAAGTAAGCTTTTTTTACTCAGATTGTATGCATATGAGGGTGTGTTCTTTATACTATGGCAGTTTTCCTGAAATTAGGGTTAAATAATTGCAATATATCACCTTGTTTACAGTATCTGTATATCACAATATATTGAACCCCCTGTATCGTAAGAATGCATCAGTGTATACTCTCACACACAGTCACCTGTAGACACATCTTGTTGGCAGTTAGTTCTCATTAGCTAACATTCCCCTTATGGCTGAGCTTTTCTCAGTTTGCAGATTACAGTCAACTCATCATATATACTTTGTCAAAACAGCCATGTAACCAGAGAACCAGTGCACATACAGTCACAGTTATAACTTGACAGGGTGTCAACGCTGTTTCCTGTTTCTACAATAATCAAAGTATCATGTGTCAGAGGAAATGCTTTAGTTTATGTTTATGTCATTGAGGTTATCAGCCAAACACACTGTATGTTGTATCCTCCAGAAAAGCGCAGTGCTCCTCTATCAGCAGTCTGTCCTCGCAACAGGGACTCAGGATTATTAGAATTGATGTCACAAGGCCGGAGCGCAGTGGCCACAGCACGCAACAACTCAGGTCATTTGTCAACGACAAGTGCCCGCCTTTCTTGGTGCTGCTGATGCGTCTTAACCCCCGCAAGGGTCATTTCACTTGAGAACTGAGCATTATGTCCTCTCCTCAGGGGACCGCACTTTATTGGCTTTATTGAATTATGTGGCATAATATTGACCTCTGCAGAGGCACTTGTTACTTAAGCAGAACTGTGCTCGTGATTTTCATTAGTGAGTTCAAACACCCGAGCTACTTTATCTCTGCTCCCTCTTTGTCAGAGATGAATGACTCGGGTTGTCTACGGCATTATATATCATGTAGATATGTATTCAGTACCACTGTTCTTTCTTCCCCCCAGACTCTGGCCGGGAGCTGGTGATCACAGACCCAGTGGTCAGGAGTCGAGAACTCTTTATCTCTGACTATGTGGACACTTACCATGCTGCTGCTCTCAGGTAAACAAACACCAATACACACACATATCTTCACGCACACACACAAATACTGGGATCTTTATAAGCTTAGCTGTTGTAGAAAATAGAAGCACTAAAGGTTCACCCTTAAATATCCAGTGACATCACGTCTGCTGTGATTGTAATGCTTGCATCCGTAGCACGGTACTCCCGTTAACACCCCTCACCTTTTTATGTGCTGTGTTTTGAAAATTCCGTATTTAAAGGGTCTTTCACATGTGGGACCCTGACCTGGATCAGAGTACACTTGACCCCACAGTCCAGTTTGTTCGATTAATGTGAACACCGTGTGGCATACAGGGCACAGCAGACTGATCTTTCCACGAGTGCACTTGAAAAGGTGGTCTCGAGTACAGTTTATTTGCATTCCTGCTAGTACACATCAGATATGAACATTAATTGTATAAAAACACAGACATGGATTGCTATTTAAGGCAACTACAAGGAGTTTTTAAGGGCTGATAAAACAGCTTCGAACTGCAGGCAGAGAGCCCCACGTCCGACAGCAGTGGCTCCTCCTCCAGTCCCCTTGGAGGAGGACGGTCTCCTGGGCAGCAGTGTCCGTCTGCGGCGCCCTTTTCTAGACTGTAGAACAACAAAAAAGTCACGTAGATGATAATGATGCAAGTGTACTCAGTCACGGAACAACATTACTGATGTGAAAGCTGAGCGGCGGGAGAGAGACTAGGGAGACAGTCGTAATCGGGCATGGTATGAATCAATCGTACCTGGTATGAAAACAGCCTAATGAAAGTTTCTTGTTACCATATGGGAAACTCTTTCTAGCACCACGTGTGCCGTGATTTAGGTTTGAAAATTTGCTGTCAGGTTGGACATTAGTAAACTAATCCATATGGGTCTAATTCTGTCTCATAAAAGTAATATTTTGTGCTGTCATACCAACAATTCATCCTGTAAGCAGCACTGTGTTTGTATATTCAAACAGACTAATGACAAACACCATCTGTTTTTAAATGGAAACACCACTATTGTAAAATAGGAGACAGGAGAATGACTCTTTATACTATGTACTATATCCTGATGTGTCTGTTGTTCTGAACGGTGGAGGCATAATAGTAATAGTTCTGCATTACTGCTTCAATTCTGTCAGCTGTCCTTGAGCCGACTTTAAAAGAAATCTCATCAATTGTACTATTAATTCAATGAATGATGATATAGAATATTTTACTGCTATGAGCAGGTGCTGTAGAAAATAGTCCAGATGTGTAAAGATGCACAGCCATAAATGAGACACATGCCTCAAGCTGTCTCGCATTAAAACACTGATTGAAATGGCTGTGCATCAACTCCCCCATACACACACCTGTCAGAACATGAGCCTCCAGAGTCAAACTGATGGCACTCACTCTGTCTATGGTTGATGTCAGGGGAAAGGAACACGGGCTTTATCATTTTCTTGGTCTGAAATGAGATATTCTGTGTTCGTTCTGTGTTCCTGCCTCTGCCTCTTCATCCATTCCTGTCTGACCACCCCTCCCACCTCTCTCACTTCCCCTTTTCTTTAACCAAAACCATCTGTGAGCAGCACAGCAGCGTGCAGTCAAAGCCATGTCTCCCAGAAACCACTGATTTCAGGGCAAATTAGCGGCAACTTCTTCTACACAGAGCGCCCTTTGATTTGACTTATTTTCCAGGCTTTAGATAAACGGGAGAGAATTCCAGCGGGATGCTGTAATGCCGCAGCTCTCCGAAGACAGCCCTCCTTAGCACCCTTTAATCTTTTCAGGGGGAGGAAGGTACTGTTTCTCTGCGAGGCAGCCCAGCTCCATATGCCTCTCATATCTGTTATTTAGATAGAGCCAGACACCAGGGTGCTGGAAACAGGAAATGGTATCAAGATGTTGGAGCGTCAGCCCTCTCTGCTCATGGGGGGGTAACCGTGCACAGGTTGAGTTCCTGTCCAGATCTCTGCAGCGTCTGTCTCCCACGCCTCAGCTGCAGCAGACGAGGCAGGACTGACATGTTCAGCTGGTGTTTATGGGTTCAGTAGCCAGAGCGTGATGTCTCACCGCAAAGTCAGCAGGCACTGACAGGCTCTACATACCTGCTGCTGTATTTGTCACCTCCAATAGGCGAGCACCCCAAGAGCATCTAATTAGGGCCATGTCTGCTCCTGCTCGGGGATCACTTTGTCATGTGGTTGTTTTTGTCTAATAAAGCCTGTCTTCTCTCTCACAGGGGGAAATGCAACATTTCCCATTTCTCCGACATTTTTGCTGCCAGGGAGTTCAAAGCCCGCATTGACTCCTTTTTCTATATCCTCGGATATAACCCAGAGACCAGGTGAGCAGCTTTTTGTCCTTATCACTTCCACTCATTCAGCCCACAGGCCACAAATGTTAACTCTACACAACTCTCATACATTTAATTAAAATAGGGCTGCAGCCAACCACTATTTTCTTCATTTATCAATTATTTCTTTGTCTAAAATGTCAGAAAATAGTGCAAAATGCACATCATTACTTCTTCAGCGCAAGTTCATGTCTTCAATTTTTTTTTGTTTTTTTTACCAACAGTTCACAACCCAAAAACATTCAGTTTACTTTCACATAAAACAAATAAAAGCAGCTCACAATTGAAAGGCTAAAACTAAGTAACAGTTAGCATTATTACATTATTACTTCAAGAAGGGCTTTGCCGAATTTATTATTTTACACTCAAAGCTTCTTTTGGGGTTTTTGAATGAAGCCTCAAATGTTTGTCTTCATATTTTATGATGTCATCACCATAAAAAAAATCCTCCAACAAAATCCAGAATTAGAACAATGTTATTCATCAGAATAAATAAGTTACCCTTTTTTAATAAATTAATTTTATTGATGTAATTTATGGTGCTGTTAGATTGGTGCTAGACTGCAGCTGCAACCCGGCTTGGTTTTAGATTTAGATTAAGATTTATTTATTTATAAGGACAACTCACACTGATCAACATTTCTGTAAATGTGACAGTGTTAGCCAGCTGGCTAATTTTCAACTGCAGTCTTTGGCATCATGTTCTGAAACCAATAAAAACATTAAAAAAAAAAGCACAGGATAATTCACAGGACAAAGACAGCATTAACTACAGCAATTAGAAATTGTCGAGATAGACAACAGAAGCCATGCAAAGCAACAAGCACCAGCAGAGCATCGGTACACTACAATAACACAACAACAACAAACAGCATGTTTGCACAGGCAGACATGCAAGCTACACGAAGCACCAACACAGAGATTAGCATTACATTCACACATGCAGAGCAGCAATAGAAAGTAAGAACAGATAAAACACATAAGTCAAATGCACTAACACACAAGCCATGCCACAGAAAGTTGGCTATGCTGTTAATAAAATAGATATTGCATACATGCCAATGTAGATTTTGCTGCCTGGCAACGGGCAAGGACATAAAGCAGTCTTTACAAGTATGCTTTCTGCTGTGGGCTCTCATGGAGCCGATGTGGGTAAGTCTTGACTTGTCTGCCACTGTGCAGAAATACTGGGTTCAAACCGAATTAATACACATGCAAAAAAAACAAAAAAACAAATGTCAGCGTTATGAATGGAGCTTTGAAACTTCAAACTATTCGGTACAGTCTTAGATTCAAATGACTGATCAGTTATCAAAATATTAATTTATGTCCATTTGACTAATGGACTAATTGTTTCCTCCATAAAGTTTATGGGCAGGTTATTGCAATAAAAGATTACAGCTTCATTTATTGGGGAGCAGTACACTGATATAAAATGATATGACACAAGATGGTATTACGTAATATCACACTAATCACCACATAATATATCCCTAGTAGGATTAAATGGTGTTTGATGGTACCAATAGGCAAAATCAAATTTCTATGACATTATAGAATTCAGTGAATGAGTAAAAATATTTGGATATTTGCTTTTCTCAGTATCACCCAGCAGTAGCATAAATACTATTAAAATCATGTTTAGGAGAGCAGATGAACAAGTCGTTTTTCTCTGTGTCATTACACATGAGCTTTGTGCTTTTTTGGGCTTTGGTGACTCAGTGTTATGTCTAATGATGCTTTCTGCTCATTACTGCTGTCAATGTTATCAGTGCACAGAGAATGGTCCTAATGTGGTGTAATTATGGGGAATGAGCCCCCCATGGCTTTGTAATTGTCGAGGCGTTTGTCGATATTTGTCAAATTACGTGTCAAGTTTTAATTACTGATCTTTTACATTACCATTAAGATTAGAAAAGTCTACAAGAAGCTCACTGATTGTGTTTTAAGTCACTTGTTTGATAAGAATGAAAGGACATTTTCTTAGAAGACCTTTTGTCATGTGACAGCAGGAAAGCACAGGTGTGAATAAGAAAGTACGTGATGGCTGAATTTCATTTAGCAGCTCTAAATTCAGGTTGATGCTATTGTGGATGCTGGCTCACCGTCACTGCTTACATGGAATAGAGCCAGCCTTACTGTGACAAGTCAATATGTCTGCTGTGGGAAAAAACTTTTTAAATCAAGACTTTTGATTTAAAATAGGCTTTTTATATGTTGTCTTTGTTATACCTGCTCAGCTGGCCACATTGTGAAATAATTAAATAACCTTTGTAATAGTGTCATGACGTCTGAAGATGGACAAATAGGGATTGTTCATGCCAGCAGATATTTTATTTAAATTTAACAGTACAGTTGATAAAATATCATGGCTTTTTTTTCCCCTTTATTTTAATATTTAAACACTTCAACCTTTAATTTATACCTTATTTACCTTTGTATCATTTATGCTTTGTTGGTCATAGGGTTGGGCAATATATTGATATCATGATATGAAACTAGATATTGTCTAGATCTTGGATAGCGTAGTGTTGTGTTGTCTTTAACTGGATTTAAAAGAACAGTGTGTACAATTTAGGAGGATTTAGTGGCATCTATCAGTGAGGACTGCAGATTGCAACCAACAAAAATGTAGAATTCCTTCAGTGGTCATTATTCAGAAGGTTTTTACCAGAAGCTGAATTAACCACACAGGTCTTTTTCCCTCCAAAATAAAAGAACCTGGTGATTTAAAACAGGTAGAAACACTGAATAAAGCAGTTTCACGTAGTAGTGTAGTGATCCATCGGTCTGGATTGATATGTAGAGTCAGTGATCAAAGATCCAGTATCATCGATACAAACTGAAAACATTGATCTATATCGTCATCTTTGGAATAGGCTTTTATGTTAAAAGTCTGCATCACTGTCAAACAGCTGCAGGCAGACGACAACAGCAGAGAGGAAGACAATCGTTATTTACTCGGGAATATGTCAGCAGTGTGGAAATATTTGGGTTTCAGAAAAAAACAGGTCAACAGACAGAGCAAATTGTCGTCATGAGATAAAACATGACGTAACATTACCTGCCTGGACAGCCATAGTTAGCTAAACTGTGTCAACAATGTTCGGCTGAAGAAACATGCGTGCAGGCTGAAATTCAACCGAGCTGTCCTGTCAGGTGATACAGTGACTTAAACCACCAGTGAGTAAGAAAAATAATAACGTTACATTGATTTTTAAGCTATGAGTAGAGGAAAATGTCCGCTAGCCGCCAGGCTAATTTATGCTATGTCAACATGCTAAAGCTAATAATGGGTCACTAGCAAAAAAAAAAGGAAACAGTTGTTTTGTCTCTGAACCGAACAGTTCATACTGAGCTGAATGTGATACTTATGTTAATGATGTTAGTAAGCCATGTTTTATGGCTGTTGGGAGAAGTTTGCCTTCAGGGCCAGATAAACCAGATGTGTTATGAAACAGATGATGGTTTGAGTGAAAATGAAAAGTTCTCTTTCAGTAAGGACTTTATGACAAAAAGTCCTGAAGGTTAACTTAATCCCATGTGCTGTGTAATGTGTTAGTGGAGTCAGTTTAAAGTTAACCTTAAGCAGGTACAGTTACTTACATCATTTATGTGTTGTTTCTACCTTTTATGGCTAAAAACAAAAAAGAAAGGGATAGCAGCTTCTTTTGTAATTGATGGTGTTATTTGGGCAGATAATATTGTCTCATATTGAAGGCTCCTTAATCGCATTGAATCGAAATTGTATCATGGCAGAGTTTGTGATATTGCCAAGTATTGTATTGTTTTCCAAAGAATCAATATAATATCGCAGTGAAACTGGTGCTTTTTACACCCCTAGTTTCACAAACAAATCGGTGTTTCTCTGACACCCTTTGACTTGTCAGAGATGGGCCGCTAGCCCAGCTCCTGCTAATGAGTGCTCACCTTTTTCTCTGATAACTTAAGATCCCGATGATCAGGAGGTTTTTATCAAGAGCCAAATTATCAGCAGAGGTCTCTTCCTCCCCAAAACAAATGGACTCAGTGATGTAAACCCGTAAAATAACTAAATGAAACAGTTTTGCATTATAAATCTCTTTTTTTTGTAGTGGAGGGGCTGCTAACTACAGTGGCCGATGGAAAAAAAAAACGTGAATGGGCCCATCTAGAGCCAGTGTTTGGTTTGAATGTTCTGGGTGACTTTAGAAACATGGCAGTGCAACCTGGCGGACTCTGTGGAGGAGGACCCGCTTCCTATGTAAATATAAACAGCTCATTCTAAGTTTAAAAAAAAAAAAAAAAAAGGCGATTCTTATTTTCAGGTGATTATACACTATGGTGGTGCAGTGGTTAGCACTGTCGCCTCACAGCAAGAGGGTTCCTGGTTTGGACCTAGGGTAAGGGAGCCTTTCTGTGCAGAGTTTGTTCCATGTGTCAGCGTGGGCTTTCTCCGGGTACTCCGGCTTCCTTCCACAGTCCAAAGACATGCATGTTGGGTAAATTGGTGACTCTAAATTGCCCGAAAGTGTGAATATGAGTGTAAATGGTTGTCTGTCTCTGTGTGTCAGCCCTGTGATAGACTGGTGTCTTGTCCAAGGTGTACCCCGCCTCTCACCCACTGTCAGCTGGGATAGGCTCCAGCACCCTGACAACCCTTAACAGGATAAGCAGTTCCGGAAAATGAATATACACTAAAAATGACATAGTTTTGATGATACATTATATTTCTGCTCATGTCCCCCTAAATCCTACACACTGAACCTTTAAAGGCTGCATTACAATATAGTGATGTAAATGTCACAACTTACTAGATTGTTCTTGCTGTTCTATCATCTGCCTTTAACAGCTTAGTCATTATATCCACATTACTGATGATTATTTATCAATAAATACAAATAATTTGTAATAGCAACAAATATTGTGATATTTAATTTTCTCCTCCTCCTAAGTTGATCCTCCATTTTGATATTCCCAATAGGAAAAATATGTGGGACGTGTTGGATGGTTAATTGTACATGGTGAGCTGTTGAATTCATTTAGGTGCTCGAGCAAATTTGGTGATTGTTATTATCCACTGATGGTGATTGGAGTGTTTCACGTGTTGCAGTGACAGCTGTCCCTGTTATTGGCACCGAGGGTTGCCAGTTGGGAGCCCCCTCCTTCGGGGCCCTGTTCAGTCTCAGTCATCCGCTCCCTCCCCTCCTCCTCCTCCTCTCCTCCTCCTCCCCTCCCTGCTCCGCTCGTTTGGTATTCTGAGCGGGCTGTCTGCAGCCTTGCAATTTCACTCTTGTTTATTATGGCGCAGACATACGAGGAGAGATGAATTCCGTATCCTGCATGCGTGTCTGCCTGCCTCCGTGTGTGTCTGTGCGTGTGTGCGCTTGTGTGAGGTCGCAGCACATGCTCAGTAGTGTCTATAGAGGAGCGAGCCGAGCTTGCGACGCTGTACGTGCAGGCTGAGGTCACAGCACAAGCTCAGTGAATACCTCTCCGGAGCGAATGCGTGGTTCTCCATTTTGAGCACCTAGAAATAGGTGGGAGAGGGGAGTTAATTCCAACGAGCATTTTACACACAGTGTCACCACCCAACCTTAGGGCTCGATGTCAGAAATGGACGATTTGTTCAGTCCCAGGAGGTAGGTGTGCGCTCATATTCTCGTGCTTTCTCGTGCCGTTATTAGTCGCTGCGCGAGTGTTGTCTCATTTTCACGAGTCGCATTCCAACTGTGTGATGTTTGCGAGCTGTCCGCATCACTGTCATTGTGTTAACCGGCTGTGTTTGTGTCGGGGAGGAAGATAGCGAGTGTGCACATTGTGTCAGGAGCAGGAGGATTGAATGCTGTTGGGCACAGAGGCTGTCATTGCAGAGCACATACCGTTACGCGTTTGCGCTACCGTAATGGATGCACCGTCGTATCACGCCTTTATTAACACGTTTCCAACAGAATCCCCATAAATACATAGTGTTTGCGATGCATGCGTGAGTATGAGGCTGATAAATGTGCACCCAGTGTGCTCATATGACGGTTATTATACCCGGAGCGGCTACCCTGGCTCCATTTTGCAGCTCCTGTTTACTATCGAGACGACATGGCGCATGGAGCAATGCTGCTCTGCACACAAAGCTCAGCCGGCTCTGCTCACCCCTGCGACCAGCTGCGATGTGTACACACTGCTTGTCATGATAGTTAAATACTCTCAACTTGGGTCTGTTTTTGCTGTGCTGCAATTATGTCAGTGTGCCACAGACTCGCGCCGTGATTGGCTGAAATTGATGGAGGGGGCGGGGCCATCCTTGATTGCACACACACAAAGTTGACCAGACTGTCACGTTGTTGTTGTTTGGGTTTAATAAGTAAGCCTGTAATTATTTGGCAAGACTGTGTGCTAATGCTGAGATAGATCTGAGCCAGTGGCGTGTAACAACTGGCTATGTTTTATGCTGTTTATTGTGCTAGGCAACAGGCTTTGTGCAGCTTATTAGAGGAAAAGAAAGAAAGATTATTACAGGAAGTTTGAATTATAACTAATAACTTTCAGACTATGCTTGTTTGCCTTTCTTATCTACATTAAGAGTCAGATAATTAAAAGACTAGCGTGAGTCTTTTTCCAGATTTGTCTGCAAGAAATTAAATCTATAAACATGCTTATTTTTACTGGAGATATTAGTACTAGCGAAGCCCTAATTTTAGCCCATATTTGCTCGTTCTGTTCGCTGTTTCTGTTCAAATATACCTGCAGTCTTTATGGAAACTCCTGAGAGCTCCCCGCTGCGATACATCTGTATTCTGCCTCCTCTCTCAGGACCTGTGCTGCATTCCATCTGAATGTCGACCGTCTGCTCTCAGGATTTGCCTGAGAGTAAAACATGGCTGTCTTCAGACGCCGTTCTTATTCTGGTGCACAGGTCCTCATTTGTCATCCTTACTGCTTCCTGCCAAATGGACCTGGCCGACTGCACATTGTCAGGAACACGTTTGTGGAACTTTTTCTCTGCTGAAACACAAACCAGATTCATTTTTTGTAGTTGGTAGATTGCATGCAGACATTCATTTGTCATGACCACTTAACATTGTAGATGTAAAGCATATCTGTACGTAAGTATGTTATATGAGACATTCCACTCCATGTTTGTCTTTCTTTGTTTAAAGCCTTTTTAATCTCTAATAAGCTCATAAGAATAGTTAGCTCTACGCTATGCAATATGAGTATTTCTAAAACTTTAGGTGAAATAAATGCGCAAGAAATATGTCTTTAAGTAGGATTCAGGTGTTATGAAATCATTATGAGACCTTTACAATGTATTCTGAAGTGCTGACGATGCAGGAAACTATCATACTTTATCTTTATCACCACTATTCATCGCTGCAGGCTCTTGCAGGATGCCAAATTCCGATAGCTTTACATTTAGTTCGCCGACAATATTTGCAACAAAATGAAATGAAAGTATTTCGACATGTTCTGGAGCAGCAGACTGTCCTGGCAAGCCCCGGGTCATTCACTGCAGCTTTTTTGGCCTGTGCTGATATCGTCTGTGCCAGTGCTTCTGTCAGCCATAGTTCATAACACCATGGATTACTCCTCTAATCGCTCTCTCCTGTCTTGAGAGGAGGTGGAGGTCTGTCTCAGAGGGGGGAAAGGGGAGTTGGGTCAAACACGTACCCGTCATAGTGTTTTGTGGTCGGAGGACTGTAAGGAGACCAGAGGGCTGTGGTCTCTCAGGTTTCCGCCGGGTCTCCGTGATGGAGTGCGAGCTTCTCTGGGTGCAAATCATGCTGACAGATTCTGGGCCGCCCCGCACTCGGCTGTATGAAAATTGGCGCTGTTACCTAGGCAACGGAGGGAAAGGCTTTTCAAAAGGAACATCTTGTCATTTTCTTTAATCCACTGCAGCTGGAGATTCGGAACACTATTATTAAATTGCAGTTGCTATGGCTACCAACATTTGTACCAGCAGCCGTTTTCAGAGGCGCTCGCCCTGCATATCCAGAGCCAGCTCCCCCCACCTCCACCCCTCCTCCTCCTCCTTTTAGGGGATTCTGTTTTATTGCTGCATCCACAATATCAGGCCTGTAAATGTGCTCTGCTCAGCTCGCCGTGCAGGAGCAGTCGACCAGGAATATTCTCCTCAAATCTTTATTTGCTTTTCACAATAACACACTGTGTACTTTCCTCACATGCCTGTAAAGATGTCCACAATAGAAAGTCCAGTCCTTGTACCCCTCGCACTGTATTTGATCTTGTGCAGTTCGTGTTTTCTGACGTGTTCTTTTGAAGCTTCAGTTAGTCGTGATACCCAGTTGTGACTTTGTAGTTTGTGCAGATGTTTAGCTGATTCAACAGGCACAATGCCGTCAGATTTCTTTCAGCTAGCTTTGAAACGTTGCCAAGTAAATATTTTGTTTCAATCTGCTCCCTTTGTCTCTTCTTAGGCGACTAAACAGCACACAAGGGGAAATCCGAGTGGGACCCAGTCACCAAGTAAGTCATTGTGCAGCACACATCTCCCAGCTGTTGAGATTTCTTGTGTAGGTGAATTTCTTTTTTCCACTTTAGAAACAGCAGGCAGCCTTTGGCTGAAAACTGTCTTGGATGTGTGGATTTTATTATTGCACGATCAGCTAAAATTTGACAACTCTTCTTTCATCTCATAGATACCATTTAGTCTCATTCATGGCATCACTTGTCATTTAAGATGTAGTAGCATAATAACGACACCATTCCGCCTTACCAAAGTTTATCTCACAAAATATTTGATGCTAGTTTAGTTTTTGCTGCAATGCTGTTCTCAAAGACTTTCTATCTAAATGTTAAAACAAAAATACACAATTAATCCTATCACATAGTGAAGCCAGTGTAAAATTGAACACTTTCTTCAATAAACCCTGGTGGAATCAAGATCCTTTAAATTTGACATGTGCAACTTGCATAGAAGTTTGCTTTTAGTTTCCATGATATTTTACAGTAATGTCTGCATCTGCCTGCCATGAAACTGTGCTGCAGCTTTGTGTTATAGCTGTGCATACCTGTTCAAACTTGCTTCAGGTTTAGATCATAGACTGTAAAAAAAATAATGAATATAGCCATTGTGATGTCACCCATTTTGAAGCCTTGAGTTTGCCACGTTAGCAGTTGACATCTTTGGGTTTTTTGAAGCCAGAAGTGATCATATTTGGACAAGAGGGTGGATTTGTGGAGGAGGGAGGAGTGGATCTGACTCCTCACTCAAAGCATACACACCGTCAATTATGTGTAACTTTAAGCCTTAATAAAATTTAAGCAGGGGAGTTGTATAAAAATTTGTCCCCTGTCGGATGTCAAGAACAAGGAAATTAGCTTTAGAAAACAAAATATTTTGTTTGTACCAGGCTGTGAACATGTTTAGTTCTGCTGTAAAGTTGGGCATTTTGACATGGGGGTCTATGGAGATCGACTCGTTTTTGGAGCCAGCCCCAAGTGTCCATTAGAGGAACTGCAGTTGTTCGAACTTGCACACTGGCTTCATTTTTCAGCCTCTGAGGTGCTGCTCGGTTTTGATGTATCAATAAGTTATTTATATTACGGCCATTTTTCACATTCAACATTTAGGGAGAATCTGCTCTGTCTTTATATTTTTAAAAAAGAAAGAAAGAAATCTGAGACCTGCAGTTTTGTGTTGTGATAGGGTACTGAATTATTGTGAGTGTAACTTGTCCCTGCTGCCCCGAGCCAGCCACTCAGTGAAAAGTTGATGACAGGGGGTTGAAAGCTGATATTTTTTTCAAGCTTGCTTGCTATTTGTAGTGTGACACCATCTGTCCCTCTCCTTCTCCCTGGACCTAATTAGGCCAAGCTCCCTGAGCTGCAGCCTTTCCCCTCTCCTGGTGGCCAGGCCGTGACCGAGAACGAGGAGCTGGTCTGGATGCCAGGGGTCAATGACTGTGATCTTCTCATGTACCTCAGAGCCGCAAGGTGAGCCCAGAGAATCCCAGGAGTTCAGACCTGGCAGGGTTACAAGGTCTAACCTACAAGTTCAAGGGAAAACTATTACAAGAGAGGTTAAAGATAGTTCGTTCAAATATATGTAACCCCAAACTGTCCTTTGCCCTCACTGTATTGATCTGAGTGAAAGAGGCATAAAATCCAGATTTAAAAAATATCAATGTATCAAAGACTCACCATCAGTGAACATAAAAACATCTACAGGACAGCAATAGCTTCCACTCTGTCCCATTAACCTGTTTGTGTACCCAGAATCAGTCAAACCAAATGTCTCTAAATGTTTGTCGTCTCAGGAGTGGTATATTAACGCTACTTATTAATGTTACACTTCATCAGCTGTCATGGGACAAACTCATTCATCAGTGTTCCCTGAGATGTTGTTGCAGTGAAAGTGATACGTGTTAACAGGTTTCTGTGTTATGTTGTAGTCGGGGGCCACAGTGTAATTAATCACAGTCTGTCACTGTGACAGACAGTGTTGTTGAAATTCCATCAAAGTCTATATTTATCCATCATACTTGCTTTCGAGCTTACCAGCTTTACATATACCCATATCATGTTGCATTAGTGTAAATATACTGTGCATTATAACACCCTTAATGTGAAAGCCTCGCTCGGTAAAAATGTTGAAAGCATGTTTTTTTTCTTGGCTCAAACAAGCAGGGAATATCAAATGTGCTTTTTCAAGGGCAACAAAACATTGCACTGACTGCAGTGTAATAAAGATTGTTATTAATATATGCCTCTTGCATGCCTCATCATAAGTTAATGAGAAATAGAAATACCATTAACTGCAGTGTGGGGAAGAAAAACACACCTAAAGCAATTATATTCATTATTGCATATGCCAGTTTTTTCTCGGTTAATTGATTAATCATTTGATCTATAGAACGTCAGAAAACAGACAGAGAAAATGCCCATCACAGTATCCTAGAGCCCAAGTTTACATCAGGAAATGTTTTGTTTTGTCTGACCAACAGTCCAAAACTCCAAATTATTTAATTTACTGTCGTGTATAAGACCTGGAAAAGCAGCACATTCTCGAATGTGAGAATCTGGAAGCATGTTTTTTAACTCAAAAATGACAAAACAAGTAATCAACAAAGTAGCTAGTTTTTGGTTTATAAAGGACACATTTTGTTATTTGTTTTTCCTGAACCTGTTTAATTTTATGTTGCATTGCCAGCATTTTTTTTTTATCTGTGTACATGAAAGATACCATTTATAATTACTTGTCAGTGGTTTTACAGTGAGGTAAATGGGAGGAAAATCTGTTGAGGTGACCTCTGCTTATAGACATCTGTTTCATTACTACTATGTCTGTGTCATAGTGCTGCACAATCTGTCGCTATTTTATTGTCATCGCAGTCTGAACTTGTGTGATAAACACATGGTGAAAGACAGTGATACTGCACTCAGGAATTTTTTAAGTTAATTGAAAGAGAGTATCAGTAGAAAACCGCACTTTAAAATGTAAATATCATTCATTTTTTGTCATTGGTGCCGTTTTCATTCAGTGCAATCCTAAATAAAAGAATGTTGGAGATAATTTCCTTTCATTTTTGAAATTTTAGCAAGTAGTTTGTTGTATTTTAGCACGATACTAAGATCAGCAGAAAAGCAGAACTGAGCACACTTCAATATCTGTAATAATTTCACAGTAATATTGCTACTGCCAAATTCTTTGTTATTTCATATTATGCATTTTCCTGCAGCCCTCCGTGAGACATTTTATTCAATTACCTACGATTACCAACACTTCAAAACCAGTTACACTCATATCCATGTACATTGTACTGTTATTTCCACCTGTCATGTGTTTCTATTTATGTTGTCTTACCTATCAAACCAATGTTTAGGCTGATGGAATAAATGACTTAGGACCAGTAGTTAGCATTAGGTTAGTTTAGTCTCTAGGTTTTTGGTCAGTGTTAGGAGTTTTGTAGGTTATAAATGTTACTACATATTATATGCTCTTTATTTTCTCAAATCATTAACACATTTTAAAGTACGATTTGCTTCGTGTCTGGGCCTTATTCTCAAGCTTTCACTAGCTTATCAGAGAGTTTCATTTCACATCTCTATTATTTTGTATGAATTGTACATATAATTTTAAAGTCAGTGAAGGGATTTAGTAACCACTCAGTAACCAGGTGTCTGTGGCTGTTTTAATGCTGATTTCATGTGTGTTGTGTCCACAGGAGCATGGCTGCCTTTGCAGGGATGTGCGACGGAGGCTCAACAGAAGACGGGTGTTTAGCAGCCTCTCGAGATGACACTACATTAAACGCACTTAACACTGTAAGTAACCATGCAACAAGTCTGCCACAAGAAAACCAAGTACACACAATAGAAAAAAACAATGAAATGTTACGTTTGAATCGCAGAGTGTTATTTTTCTGTGATGCAGCTGTGCAGTGATGGGCAATGATAAGGCCCCTGAGCCAGTAGAGTAGCCCCCTGTAGTAAACCCAGCCTCAGAGGCGTACAATACATTAGGCGTAATGAGAGATTTGTCTGTCACATTGACAATGAATACCGAGGAATCAAGCACAAGAAAGAGATTAGAATCATCATAAACAGGGCATTTATATTCCGACTCTATAAACTGGAAAATTAACATAGCGGGCAGGTCATTGTCTCTCGACCTTCCTCTCTATTTGCAATTCCAATGAGTAATACTTGTTTATTCTCAGAGAAAGAGCTCCAGCGCTGCCTGTTTCGCCCAATTGAATGTGACACAGGGCTTAAAGCTGCACGGCTATTGCCTTTGTCGCCGCGTTGTTTATTTCCAGGCTGATTCTCGGATCTTTGCAGAGCATTTCCTCTGACGCTTGAAGATCTCTAGTAAAAGGTTCAGCCACTCCTTAATGTAAAGTCTGTTTGTAAAACAAATCAGCTCCATAAAATGTGTCAGTGTAGCTCAAAATGTCCCTCTTGTGTCACTGTAAAGAAAATTGGCACCTTAGTAAACGGTTTTTTTTCTAGTTATTCATCTATGCATTGCGTTATAATCAGAATGATGAGATGATTCTTTGTTGTGATCCTCAGCTTCACGAGAGCAGCTACGATGCAGGAAAAGCTCTCCAGCGTCTGGTGAAGAAGCCCGTACCCAAGCTGATAGAAAAGTGCTGGTCTGAGGATGAAGTGGTGAGAGAACCGTGCTCTTTAATATGGAAATGCATTAAAGGAATACTTCACCCACAAAACGACCATTTGAAAATCAGTTATGCTGTGTTACCTTGAATTTGTGAAGAAAACTTGTTTTTTCTCACATGCCTTCACAAAAAAACGCCAACATATTAAATTGATTGACTGGGGACCACTTTTAACAGCAGCAAAACTGTAGTCTCATTTTTCCCAGTCATATGCTCAGTATTTCCCAGACACATGTATTTACACTGAAAAAAAAAAAAAAACAAAAAAACATAATTTTTGGGTGAAGTATTCCACAAAGATATCATGCTTGATTTTTTTTTTTTTTTTAAAGAAACGAGTTGGCATACACAACAAATAGATTTTTGTTACAGCAGGGTTTCCTATGGTTTTCTTGAAATTGGTATTTTTAGTGTGGGTACCTGCTGTCTGTCAGAGCCTGGGTTGTGTCTTTAGAGGGAGCTGTTGAGAGGGAGTTAAAACAGGACTCTTGGCCCACTCTCACAAGACATCCGTAAAAAACTCTCGTCAGTTTCCAGCTCCTCCAAGGCCCAAGAGCAGCTGCATCCTGTTTATCACCCACAGAATAAATCTTGAGTGTGGAAGCCTGGAAAGGGGAAAAAGATTGAGGGCTGGTAATGTTAGCCTCCATTTGAATTTAGATGTGAATTTCACCACAGCTGTTGAAGGGCTGGAATCAGAAAATGGCAGCCCGTCTCCCTGATCAAACAGCACATCATGAACGGGTGGAGAGGAGGGAGGAATGAAAGCGCTGGATAACACCATGTCAGAACGAGTGAGAGCTGCAGCTTTGGCCTTGATGCTTTATGACAGTCTGCACTACATGTTGGTACACACACTCCTTTTAAAGATAACACTGCCGACTGATCTGAGTGAAGATCTTAGAAAAACATAAGGCTCCACCACTAAGATTCTTCTGTGTTGGTTTTCTCCTCCTCCTCTGTGAATCATCGTTTTTTTCCACTTTGATATTGTTTGTTAATGCCGAAGCTTGGCAGTCTTTTGTTGAGCTTTGAATCCAGCAGCTCAGATCCAGTGAAAGTGAATGGGTGTATTTGTCTTGTAATTGAACGTGATGGGCACATTTGAATAAAGCCAGAGCTCACGGCAGGACCACAGCGAATCACAACAAATTAAGTCAGCCATCCTTTTGTGGACTACTTATGAGTTCGCCTTTATTTATGCATGCTCGCTGGCGCCAAGCTTAACTGCTGTGCGAAGATGATCAGAGCGGGGGCCAGGCATGTTGATGGGAGGCTTTATTGCCACGCTCCACCACAGCAGGTCTACCACAGACCACTTGTCAAAGGAACACAGTAGGGGCTCGACAGTACAAGCTGTAAATAACTTGATTCGGGAAATAAAGGGATCACTTCAGTGATTCACTTTTGTCTTTTTTTTAATCTGAGAAAAATATGCTTTACAGTGTTATTTATCTGTAATGATATACCCTAATATATTCCTGGAGTCTGAGGGAGGATACCACTGTCAATATTTCTGTTAATATAGATGCATAATATTAACAGTCGATCAGGATGCAGATCCCTAACATTTGTTTTGTGATAGAATTGTTACCAGCTGAGTGGGATATGTTGAAGTATAGAAACTAGAAAAATGCACACATCCCGGCTGCGACGTGGCTGCCCGAGCTGATTGTGGCCACTCTAGACAGTTTTTATATTTTTAGCAGATGCGCTGCAGCTTGTTTCAGAAGATAGGATATAATTATGAGGATTAATGTGTTCTCAATAACTAAAACAGCCACAAGTCTTTGATGCATGTCATTCATACAGCACAGTAAAATAGGAAATAACAATACACGTAATTAATTGCCTTGAATTACCTTTGTCTCTGAAATAAGCTGTTTAAGTAAACTTACCTTGCCCCAAACAGGCAAAAAAGAAACTATTTAACTGCCTACTTAATTGTAGTGGAAGCACAAGGGTCAGTGTCAATGACTTGGATAACAAAATCTGCAAGTCGACACAATCGGGCAGGCAAAACCCTTTGCTTTTGAAATGGCAGATGAACAAAAACGGGTTGCAGCCACAGCAACCCAAATGCAGGGCAGCCCAAATGCAGGGCAGCTGCGCCCAATGGAATCGTCCCTCCCAGCTTCCTTACAGACAAGATGGCAGTGAAAATAACAAACATAGTGTTTTTTATATCTCGTATCATGCCTAACTTTAGTGGATCATAACATATCAGGCATAGAATTAACCTGCAGGTGCTCTGGTTCAAAATGAGACCAGATTTGTCAGGGGCTTTTTTAGCAACAGTGAAGGCCAAAATGTGGCCTGCAACAGATTAGGCAAGGTTATTTTGTTGTTAGCCGAGATGATTTCTGGAGAACTTGCAGCAGCCATCAGTCACGTAAGAGGAGTGAGGAGTCAGTGATAAATGATGGTACAGAATAGGTTTTTCAACACTTACGAATCATCACAGCCATGAGAGATCCTTGAGCATACAGTCATAAGTATGCACACAATATATTAGGCTGGTTGGCCCAGTAGTTTGTGACATTAGCTGCAGCAGACGCTTCTTGTTACTCATCGTCCAACATAAACACCAATACTGATATACTGGCCTGGTTGATTTATTGGTCTAGATGTATATGATGTAGGGCTGTTTAATTTTAGCAAAAATGATAATCATGATTATTTTGTTTAATATTGATTATTATTTAACTTGATTACTCGTTGACTTTGGAAATGGCATTTATTCAACTTTTTAACAGTGGATTTTCTTGAACTTTAAATTTAACTCAACTGAAAAACTGGATCAGGGTGAACTAAACCTGTCATAACCTGGCTGAGAGTCGGCTGGGGCTTTTAGGGAGGGGTGATAGTGAGCAGCTGTAAAGGAATAAATGAAAGGGGTTTGCTGGACTAAAAGAGAGCATCATTGTGAGACAGAATGCAACACAGTTAATTTTTTTCGTCTCGATTATCTTGTTTTTATAATCCTTGAAATCCCAAATCATAATTGGAGAAAAAAAATGTGATTAATCGTCCAACCCTAATATCACGATACAGCAAATGTATACAAGGTACATAAGTCATCCAGTTTATGTTCAATGTAATGACCTCTGTTCCACTGTTTATTAACATCAGATAAAACTCTTAATATATGCAAAACAAAACCCTTCATAACTAAGAAACAATTTTGCTTGAAATGTGGTCAAAATAATTTTGTAAAAGTTAATACACTATGATCATTTTATTCCAATAAATTCCACCAAAAGACAATGACATTGAATTATTGCTCAGCCCAGAATCTTCAGGCCGTTTAATTAATTCTGTAACCTGGGCCGAGGCAACTCCCTCCACACTTTCACAGAGGAGTTTCATCATGTTCAGACAGCATTATGTAACTGAAGTGGAGGAGCTGTCAGGAAGTCCAGTACACTGTATTAGCCGTGTTCAGTGGCGGGTGTGTTTTGTGTCTGCGGGTGGAGGCACTCAGTAGGCCGTTAGTGCTCCACCTGCCCCACAGCGTCCACAGCCGGGAGAAGCAGCAGCTTGACTCTGGCTGGCCAAGGACACAGCTCCCAGTGATCTGATCACCAGTTGTGCCTTTTCAGCCCTGCAGCCTTGAGGGACAGGTGTAAATGCAGCTCCAACCTTGACACACTCAGAAAGCAGCCCTGCTGCTCTTCATTTATTTATCACCCCTTGCCTCTGCCTCTCCTTTGGCTCCTCTTCCCTCTCATCCCCTCCAGGAGTAGCTTCGTTATTCCTGCCTGCTCTTTTTTCACCCCACCCCTGAATTCTTTTAGAGATGTGAATAAAAGTGACAGCGGGGGCCGCTGAAATGACAGAATCAGCCTGTCTGCAGGGTCACTTGTCACCCTCCCCTTCCCCCTCTGACTCCTCTTGCCCCCCCCCCCCCCCCCCGTCTGCAGCTGCTGCCACATAGCAAATAATTCCAAACCTCGTCTCAACTCCCAAACGCTAGAAAAATATTTGTAATTTCTCCCCACACACCTCCTGCAGAAAGACAAGACCACTGCCATCATTTGTAAGCCATTTCATTACCGCAGCCGAGGAAGTGACAATGTTGCGAAGGGGGGTGTTTGTTTCATTTTTATTGTCTTGTCGCAGGCACAGAAAATAATTTCACTTCAGTAAGATGTGTTGCAGTCAACCCCTGAACCATCTTTCACTGTGAGATTATTAGTACAACTTTCAGAAATGGAAAATCCATCACCTTGATGTGAGCCCCGCTCAAACTAGTTTCATGCATCAGTAGGGTGATAACTATAGATCACACCCTAGAAAAATCTCAATTGTTTTCAAATAAATTAAATATAAAACTATAAACATTTCACCAGAAACATCTACTGTGCAGTGTTGTTGCTGTTGTGCAGTCAGCGAGCCGTTGAGGGTAGAGCAGTGGTTGATTTAACCACCAAGAAAAGAGAAAATGTAATCTGTTATTATGGCAGACAGTCAGACGTGGAATAGTCTTCTAAAGTCTAACGGAGAGAGGCAATCCCACCACACACTTCTCTATGTGTGTTTTATCAGAAGCCAAATCAATGCTCACTGCCCACACAGAACTCTCTTCCCATCCTTTTGATTGTGCAATAGTCTCGACGGCAAAAATAAACTCTTTTAAAACAGGAACAAAAAGAACTTCAAGTGAAAGGCATACAGGTTGTTTCTTTTGTTGCCCATAAATGTTTCTTGTCTGATGCCTTATTACGAAATAGCAATAATGTTACAACACTGAGTCGTTCTTCTTTCTCAGTAACCACTTGTTAACACCATGAAACCACAGTTAGCTAATCATCAGCAGTCGGAACAACTTCTGCTTTTTAGATCAGAAAAATCTTGTTACAGATTATAAATGAAGAGTTTAAGGTGACTCTCGTGCTGCAGCTGGCCTCTGTTGACACTTTCTGGGCAACTGCTGAAACTTGTGTTACATTAAAATACTTCCATGCACACATTCCATGTCATGGAATAAAGTTGTGAATCAAAGATAGTGGATTCTTTAAAGCTGCTGTATGAACCATTCAAAACATTAAACATTAATGTAGCAACAATCCAGTATTTGCTATGTAAAGATAAAGTGGAGTAGTGGTGTCCTGGGCAGAGAATGAAGTCACACCACCTCTGTGTGTGTTAATGTGTAATAATCTGAGCTTCTCTGTTTTTTTGTTATAGTAGACGGTCTGGCCTCGTGTGCATGTTAATTCATGTGGGTCCCTTGTGCGTATTCCACTTTGCCGCTGATCTGCACTGCACTCATATGGCAGTTATTGCTGCTAACGCCGTCCCAACTAGGGCTGAAACAATTCCTTGAGTAACTCGAATAATTCAATTACTAAAAAGCTTTGTTAAATCCAGAACAACTGTACAGCACACTGTGTTTCGCATGGATGGTTGTTTCTGTTGCACAAGCGCTTATGTTACTTTTGCTGTTGGTAGCCTACACAATTGTAACATGGATGTAGCACGGTTTGCAAAATAATGGAGGAAGAGGGACAAGAAAAGAGCGAGAGAAAAAAAGAGGAGACACGACAAAGAAAATGACAAAGTGTCAAGAGTGTGGGATCATTACAAGTGTCCTCGAAAACATTTCAATGTGTATTGCAAAACGGACTTAGCATACCACAATAGCACATCCTCAATGCTACAGCTTCTAAGTAGAAAACATCCACTGTATGCATTGAGTTTGCCGCGCGGACCCAACACAACAAGGTAATGTCAGCGTTACGTTTAATTGCATTTAACCTTAATCAGTAATTGCTAGCTGAGATTCATAATGTATGTAAAGAATGTGCGTGTATTATGGCTTTATAATGGCTGATCAGTAACAGAAATCAATGCGGTGGTTAGCGTTACCTGGCGATGTACCATGCGTATAAGCAAGTTTTGTTAGCGAAAATAGCAACACACTGAAAATAAAATGTTGTAGTCAATTTGTTTAAGCCTTAGCTCCATTCATGTTGTTTTGTTAGTCACACATCACCAGAATAATTGATAGAATACTCAATTACTAAAAGAATGGATAGCTGCAGCCCTAGTCCCAACCTATGGTGGTGGAATGGTATCGTCTCTGTAGCACTGTTTGCGCTATTACCACTGTTAGCTGCTAGCCGCCGGCTCAGCCACCTCCATGTTGAGAGCTGTGTGCAGACAATCATGGCTCAGAATTGGCAGTAGAAAGAAGAAGAAAATCTGCGCACTGAATTAGAGCTCCCAGTAAGTTTTTAATGACTAAAAAAGCGTTAGACCCAAATGGGCCCAAATGGTCTTCCTCAGGCAACTTCAAAAGAAGTTGCCTGAGGAAGACCCGTTTGGGTCGAAACGTTGCCTTTTTAGTCATTAAAAACTTACTGGGAGCTCTAATTCAGTGTGCGGATTTTCTTCTTCTTTCTGCATGGACCCCTATTATCCAGCACCTGACCTAAAGCAGGATTGGATGTGCGCACAACTACTCTGTCTTCTCAGAATCGGCAGTAATCAAGTATTGTTAAGTATATTTTATGAAAATATAAATCAGTAATTTGTGGTTTGTTCTATACTTGTGAAATATGTTACAGTATCCATCTCTTCAAAGTAATAGTCAGTCGAAAATAGGAATAAATAAATGTTACTCAATATAGTAAGTTGATAAACTGTAATAAAAGAATTCTTTTTTTAGAAGAATACTTGTATTTGTATATAACCTTTATATTTACTCAGCAAATACATTATATCTAGTATCTCACACACATTTTAAATTCTCGCCTAGCCTCAGATGCATCCCTTACTGAACTTAACTTAGCATCTGCCTCTTGAAATATCAAAATCAAATTGATTTTATTCTAAAGAAATGTTTATTTACATTCAGTGTTTGTCAATAAAATCCAAAGTATGGTCAGTAGTACGTCACCTCTACCTGCCCTGCCTGCAGACATATTAAAGGTCATCAAAGGAGTCTTGCACTCATTAACTTGATGTAATTAAAATGTCTCTTCACGTGACGCTGTTGTCTGTCCTGATTGTAAATAAGTGGTGCTAATAATGCATCGGCCAACAGGAGGTGCCACATAAACAATCAGAAGCAGCGGCAGCAGCAGTCGTGCTGTGTGTCGCCATGTCAGAGACAGAGCGGCTGATCTATGACTGCTGCGGGGCGGCAGGTCTATTCCTCAGCCAGCTGCGCTGTGCCGCGGCTTATCTCCGGCTGCGTCTTCAGTTGATGGATGACTGGAGCAGGCTGCCGACAGCACTGAGGCGGGAGGGGAGGCGAGGCGAGGGAGAGGAGAGAGTAGCGGCCCCCCAGTGGTTGAACACAGGCCTACAGACCTGAGACACACTGCCCAACCAAAAACACCACAGGCGGATAAAACACAACACGCCGCCCTGCATCCCCTGCTGCAGGCTGTAGATTATTTTAAAGTTAGATGAGCAGCTTTGCTCCAGTGTTTCACATCTGCAGAGGGAGCCCTGCCTGCTAAACAAAGATTTAGTGTCAACAGTACATTTTATCACCCTTATGGTTCTGTGCCAGCAATGCTTTTTAGGGTTGTTTAGTAACTAAATAGCAGGCAGGATGGGTGTGTGCTGGAATTTCCTGTCACCTTTTGTGTCAGTACAAGTGAAGGGAAGCGAAGGACGTTACTCTGCCTGCTGAAAGTTGGCAGAACATGTCCATGTTTGTTATTGGGTAAATACAAATACATAACTTTTTGTCTGTAAAAGGAGGTTCAGGTTTTAACAAGGGTTTCTAATCAAAGGGTATATCTCCTTTAAGATCTGCATACACTGTTCTAAACATAGATTTCTGTATTTATGTATAATGTCTGAACAAAGAGGATGTGGGTAATTAATGTCTGTCAGTGCGGTCTCCCCCGCTCTTCTTCAAGCATGTTGTGATTTCCTCTCTGCACACCGTGGCCAATCTTATTACTAGCTGATATTTCATAACAGACAGCAGTGTGTTTTCCCTTTGGTTTTGGCTAGCTGTCTGATTGTGCTCAGCCCTCTGGGTTTATACACTGCAGGCTCTGAAAGGTCAGCTTTTAACAACAAGTCAAGTATAATGACTCCATATTGAGTCAAAGTGGCTTTGTTTGCTGTTGGACGGTCTTGCGTCAGTGTTTTCATGCAATGACATTTAGCAGGAGTTATGTTCCATGTGCGAGCCTGCGCCCCGTCGGTCGTCATGATACTATCTGTGAGCATATGTCTGCATTATCTTAACCAGTTTTACAACTCCCAACAATCAACTCTCAAGCAGGAAGTGCGCACGCACAACAATGGCCTATTGAATCTTTTTTTTTTTCGTTCTCCTCCTCCTTTTATATGTCTTCTCTCCAGCCGCACAATAGTGCTCTGTTAGTCTCCGAGGGGAAACTTGGGGTGGGTGAAAAGCGCCAGCTCTCTGGAACACACTCGGAGAGAGAGAGAAGCCTGTTGTTTCTGCACAGCGGATGGCCATTTGGTAACGCTTCCACCCAGCCCCCCCCCCCGCCCCCCCCCTCCTCCTCCTCCTCCTCCTCGTCTCTCTCTCACTCTCTCTGGCTTGCTCGCTCTGGCCCTCTCAGCCCCTCCTCCGCCGCTGTGTTGCCTAGCAACGGAGGGCTGGAGCAATCGGAGCAGGGGCAGAGCGATTCAGGGAGCAGATTGGCGGATGATTTATTAGCTGGGCTGGAGAGCAGTGAGCCCAGGCAGCTGAAATGGAGCCTTTAACTGGAGCCGACGTGTAGAGAGGGGAGGAGGGAGCCAGCGAGAGAAAGAAAACGGAAGGGAGGAGGGAGGCGGGGGCAGAGAGGGCGCATGCACACAGCTCCTCTATGGAGACGGATGAGCAGACTGTGTAAATAGTACAGTTAGGGAACATAATTAAGGTGACATAATTAGGACAGACACAGGCTGCATGGGCAGGTCTAATTATTGACTAGTCCTGCCGTCAGTGCGAGGCAGGAAATCTCACTACAAACTCTTCTCCTGTGTGGTCCCTCGGTGGTGAAATACCAAACTCAACTCGGTCAGCAGAATCCCGGTCTGTCTTAAAAAATAGAAGACCCACCTCTTCTGAGAATACTTACTCACCTTTTATGCCCTCTCTTACTCTCAGTCCCTCTCCAGCTCTTTCTAAAAGAAATAAATAAATTGTCTTTTTCTGCACTTTCTTTGCTTCTTGCACCTGCTGCTTTGTGACACTTCTGTCAGGTGGAGCATGAAGCTGAGTGTAGAGGCACTTTTTTCCTCTTTTGCTTTGGACAAATAATTGATTTATTATTTTTATTTTTTTTTTATTTGATATACCCTAACTCATCCTCAGAGCTAACTACTTCAGGATTGTTCAAATATTGTTGTATCTTCTTGAAATTCTGCAAACAATTTTGAAGCTACTAGTTAAAGTAAATGTTTACCTAGTTTTGTCATCACCTGTCAAACAAGTCCTGTAACACTGATCCCCTGAATCTCTACAGTGGCGTTCCCCTGGTCATGTGTAGCTCTGTGAAACTTTGACTGACAGTCCAAATGGTAATCTGCTCTTAACCCCTCGAGTGGTTGGAGACGGGTGCTGGATGTCAGGGAGCGCTTGTGTTGGAGACGGCTCCATCTACTGGCTAATCAACCGCTACACCTTCGGTCTGATTAATGCAAATTAACTGCTGTCTCATGTCACTGATGAGAACGGGCCTTTTTTTTATTTGGTGCAGCTGTCAGCTCTTTTAGCTGTAGTGTTTGATCAGGTCACTTGTGTTTGATTATTTAGTCTAGTTTCACTCAGACTTCTTTATTTTGTTCCTCACAATTACACTGTTAAACTCCAAAACTTGAGACTGCTGAGTTTGTTTGCGTAATGGAGATGAATACAGTCATTCATTCCTGTTGTTGAGATAGGTCTCTCTTTCTCGCCTGTAATTTTCCCTCTTAAGGGACAGTTGTGTTTTGCAGCTGGCTGTTCGACTTCTGTAAATTTGGCCTTTGTTCCCCACCAAAATCTGGGTATGTAAACAATCTGTGGTTACATAACGCACTGTACATGGCATGGAAAATGAACTCCTGACAGTCAGGAGAGACTCCATGTCTGGTTTTCCTCCTCCCTTGTCTCCTTCCACCATGTCCGAGAGCTGCCTCCCCTCTCAGGCTGCCAGCTAGTTGAGTTTGTGCCTCTGTGTGCGTGCTCACCCCAAAGCTCTGAATGCATTTAAAGGACTGCTGTAGTTTCTCTTTCAATCAAGAGGGCAGTTTCGTTGTAGTTTTAACAACAAACAGTGGCCTGGCTTTTCCTGTGTGGGTGTAGAGGCATGAAGCCTGCTCATGCAGTGTTAGAGGATGGAGAACAGGCTGAAATGAGCACCGTGCCTGACACTAACATGAAGCACAGGACTCCACTCCAGGTTTTCCAGCCTGCTGCGAACCAGAGGCTCTCTTGCAGAAAGATCACATGTAAAGCCTTCCCCTTTGTAGTGGAAGAGCAGAGAGTGACAAGCTATTTCTTGCTTGTAAAAAAAAAACAGGAAAAAAAAGCAATGTACCATCGGAGACATTGTGGATTTGCCCCCTAATTTTTCCTTTACCTGTGGCTGGACGTAGAGATTTGTGCCGTGCTCCCTGAGGACTTTTCTCTGCTTTTTGCTGGAGTTACTTGGTGGAAACGGTTGGCTGAGATCACTGAGGAACGGGGCTCGCCTCTGGAACAAGAAAGTAAATCTGTTGGTTGTCTGCTTCGCTGGTTATGAATGTTTTCAGCCTCCGCTTTTTATGGCTCGCGGTCTGTGGCTCTTAAAGGAGAAGAAATACATTTAGGTTTTTCAGCGTTTGGGTATTTGTTCGTTTCTGATGTTGTTTTTGTGCTCGCTGAGGTGAGGTGGTATGTTCATGTTGATTTTTAACATCAGATTCAACCTGATGTTATGAAGTAAAAATTTTTGTCATCATGCCGTTCATTTCTCTTCACTCATGTGAGGGTGTATTTGTGGATTTTAAATTTTGACATGTTTTCTTTGCTGTTAAAATTGCCAAAATGTACAGACAATAATAGAAACAGTCCACCATACACAGTGAGGCACTTTCCTGCTTTTCAACTCTCAAGTTTTGGCTTTAAACTTTTCACAAACACATTCAACATGTTTACTGTCAGGTATGTTTTTTTAATATATATATATATATATATATGTATATATTTTTTTTAAACTGTATTTTCTCTCCACATGAAAATACAAGCTCAGCTCAGTGTCTCTCCCTGCCTTACTTGTCATTTCCTCTCTCGTTTTGCCCTGACATGGCTGTGTTTTCTCCGGAGTTTAAACGGCGACAGAGATTTCTAGATACACATCAAACCTCCCCGACCGCAGACTAGCGAAATGAAAACAGTGTTTTTTGTCTTGGTGTTAGCCTGTAACTTTATGCGGTTGCAGCTTAGCTGACTTCACAGATACTAACTGGTCTCTTTTTTTCTCTCTCTCTCTCTCTCTTCCTCTGTGAAAAATTGCAGAAGCGCTTCATTAAAGGGTTGAGACAGTTCGGCAAAAACTTCTTCAGGATCCGGAAAGAGCTGCTGCCCAACAAAGAAACGGTAAGACGGTTTAATTCCCTCCATACTGTTGAACTTTTTCAGTGTGTGTGTGTCATTTGTTTTATAGCACTGGCACATATAAAACGAGGTACATGTGGTTTGCTCGTAACTAATGGAAAGCGTGAGCAGTAAAACATTTTTAGTGTGATATTTTGAGCATGGCTGGTTTTTAAACCAGAGGCCTTATTGATAAGAAGTAAGTGCTGCCTCCTGCCAACAACTGTACTGCAGCATTGTCAGATCTCCCTTCAGGCTGTCTGAAAACAAACAAAAATATGGTTTTACCTGAGAAGAGAAAAGGCTAAATGTGCTTTACAGACGACCACTGAAACCTTATGAGAGACACGCTCAACATTAATTAGCGCTCTCTGTTAGCAAGTAGTAAACAAGTTGTGCAGATGTGATGTGAGCCACCGTGTTTGTAGCACATCTCAGGTCTGAAGAGCAGCCTGCTTCATCTCGTGTTTTTACTAAAGTGTTATAGCGGCACTCGAGATTTTTTTGTTTTTGCATTTCCACCAACTTTTAGAGTAGTCGGCTCTAAAGTGCAGCATAATGGCTTCCACGAGGATTAAAAGGCAAGTTACGATGGGAGCCTTTTATGCAAACAACAGCAAACACAGAATCTCTAATAATTGTGCTTTTAAAGGAAACAGTTTTATTTGTTGTCTCAAAGTTGCAAATTGAAGTTGAATTATAGCGACAGAAGACACATGCTTTTCCTTTAGATGCCCAATCAATTATTTTTTTATCATATAAATTAGAGGTATCCACATACAGAAATTGAGAGTTAAAGATAAAGATGAAAAATCAGTGTTGCTATCCCAACTGATCATAGCTGTAAATACAGGTTCCTTTTGTCTGGTAACATCACTGAAGGCAACAAAACTTTAACAGCACCAGAAAATTTAAATAACTTAGATTTTGTTGCTATTTTAATGTGAGTCAATCTATTGAAAGCACTGAAAGTGAAAGTAGAAATTGGAATTTAAACTTTTTTTTCTTGGTACTTTTAAAATTTGTTGACTTTTGATTAAAGGAGGCAAAGTGACTTAATATCTGCCAAACTTAAAGGAACTGCTGTAATTATTTGTTAATGTACACTGGCAGAAGCATGTCAGAGTTTCCCTCCCCTGTATGTGTGAGTGTGCGCACGCGTCAATGTGTTAATCATTACTGCACAACTGTGCGACTTGTTTCGTGGCACAAATAGGTCAAATCCAGGACTAACAATGATAAACAACAGTTAAGCTTATTAAATGTGATCATTATACCAAAAACAAAACAAAGCAACCACACAGGCTTTGTGTTGTTCCTCTTTAAGCTGACCCACAGCATTTTACTATAATCTTTGTCTCATTATGTCTGCACAAGGAGTGAAAAGTGCTGGATTTTTATCTGGGCTATAACTGGCAATAAAGGGAACATGCTGTACATTTACATGTTGCTTCAAAGAGCCTCCACACCTTTGACTTAGCTGCTAAATTATTCTCAGATATGCATTTTGATTCATAAAGCATTGCAGACCTTGCTGTTTCTGTGAGGCCGCTCCTGCTGGAAGTGTGCCGATACTGTGCTGACACAGACATCAAAGGAAAATCAAAGGTGTTTGTCATAACTTCTTCTCGCCACTTCATTTCCTTGTCTGCTGCAAGCTGAGGATATGTCAGCCGTGCTTCTCAAACACCCCCTACAGATCATGTAATATTTTTTACTCAAGAGCTCTTTAGTGTCGCCTTCTTTGTGCTCCATTTTTTATTCCTCAAAACCAATTTGAACCTCTTGAATAAGAGATTAAAGTGTATGAACACAGTTTCCTCACAGAGGTTTCTTCAATTATTTTTACTGGTTTTGAAATATACGACTAGTCCAGTTGATTGGCTATAAAGGAGGTATTAATGTAATTCAACCTGGAGGGGGAGTCTACTTGGCAGGAGAGGTAATAGACCTCCTCCAGGATCTAGGCCTGCCACCACCACAGAGCAGAGAGAGATTAATTTTCCCCCTACAAATGGAAAATAAACTGCCCTTTAAACATATGAAAAGAGGAGAAAATGACTGGGAGAACACGGGGAGGGTAGCAGTGACCGGAGGAGAAGGGGCAAAGTGGGGCATAAGCTCAATATAGATGCCTGGGTTGTTGCACAGGAAAAAAAACAAACTCTCTGCTTATGATTGAACTTGCTTTTGTGCTGTAAGACTGATCTGAGCGTGTGCCAGTCAATACCCCGAGGAAAGTGCCATTTATTTTCTACCTGCTCATTTCCAAATCTGGAACATGAGCACCACAAGATATTTTAGGTCCTATCCATTATCTCCAGTCACAGGCACGAATTTCTGTCATTCCACTTGCATGCAACGCCATCAAAAAAAAGAAGCATGTTACAGAAATGAGGGTGCCTCTGCCCTAAGTCCTGGCTGGACCACTGTTGCTGAGCCGGAGTGCAGAGCATAAAACCCTCAGGCTGATACCCAGAGGTCCAGTACAGTGTGTCTGCCCCTCACTGTTCCTCCCGCTAGCCCCTATTAGCTGCTCTGCCCCTGAAGTGCCAGCGAAGCTCGAAACACCCAGTGCCAAGGGTAAGCACCCAGCGCTGTGTAAACACACCAGGCCTAACTAGGACTCAGGAATGCTTTATATAAAGTCACATAAAGGCCCGGAGGGGGAAGTGGGTGTGTCGTCTGACCGTCTGCAGCGAGCTTTTGCTGCCACCATTTCCTCCACTCCAGAGAGGACGTCATGGAACACGAGCTTTCTGCTCCCAGTGTTTAAACAACTAAATATGCTGAAATGGCAGATCACAGATAACTCTGCTGCTGATATTTTCACTGGAGGGGTTTTCATAAAAATGTGGTTTTAGGGGGAGATCAACACACAGTATTTGCTGAACAGATTTGTATCAGCTACTGCTCTGTTTGCTGTGCAGCCAAACAGAGAAACTGACAGCTGAAAATTAGCTCAAATATGAAAGTTTTGACTTATTCTAAAGGGCCAAGCACAAACTATTTCACTGGTGGAAAAAGGTACTGCAGTTAACTTGCAAATTAAATGTTAAGGTTAATTCACAAATAGGAACGTGACTAGAATTTTATTATTTTAAGGACAAGGCTATTTTCAGTTTGCATCACTAAATAAAATAACTGCAAAATCAACTGTATTTAGTACAGCTTCTGTCTTAGTGTACTACGAGAGAGATTATAAATTGCATAAAAATACAAGTAGTTTGTTGTCCTAATTGTTACATCAGTGTATTTATGTATTTATAGACCATAAAAATGTTTCACGATAAAACAGAACAACCATAGTCTCATAAACTGAAGTGAAGCAACGGAGAACAATTTACAAGCACAGAACAAAAGCTCGGTGTGTACGTGGAAATGTTTATCAGTCGAGTTTTCCCTCAAGGCTTCATTCCTGCATCCTGTTTTTTTATTCCCTCGGGACTGCTCCCCTGTACTCCACGTTTAAATATTAAATTTCACACAGTGTATCAGCACACGGTTAGCATTAGGATCAACATGGTTAACTAACTGTATTTTAGTCATAATGTGTAAAAATCATGACCACTTCACATAATAAATAATGTAAAAACACGTTTATTGATATTTTTCTATGTAGTAATATAATACAGTTTCAGTAATACAGTCAGCAGGTACTTGTGCAACAAAACATCAGATGCATGTTGTGTAAACGTACAGGGCAGGAAAAAAAAAAACAGTGAACTGATTCATAGAGGCATTTTTATGCTGCTGGTTCCTGCTTTGTTTTGGCGCTGAGGTGGAAAAGACAGAAAGGTGCAGTGGCAGCGTGTTAGAAAAGCTAACAAAGGTGAAGCCACAGTGTGTTTGTGGTTTGCCTTAACGTCACAAGTCAAACAAGTGTCCTCTGACGGCAAACAGTTTGAGTCCAGCAGCTTGGCAGGTAGCAGCAGTCATTTGGAGAAAAAACACAATTCTCAGCAGTACTTGTGTCTTGATTTAGCAGCCTCTGGTGATTTGCGTTTATTGTTAGCTTTTGATAGAGGCAGGTGACGGAGCAGTACAGGACATAGAAGTCACTGTGACTGCAGAGCGTGTAGTGATTTGAAGGACGTATGGGCATATGGCTGACCTGAGCTGCACGTCTGATTTTTAAAAACGCTGCCTTGCTTGTGTCGACATTTAGATCAACCAGGAGGTGATGTGCTCAGCGGCTCTTGCAGCATCTTGTTCTCTCGGAGAAAAGAGAGCACCCTGCACCCCCCCCCCCCCCCCCAGGCCCTGTCATTTACAGGATGGCCAACAGGAGAACAGTGTTCTCAACACAACCTCACAGCAGATGTTTGCCCTGGTACAATCTGTACAAACGTCAAATTGAATTCATTGCTGTGTCCTTAGCTCAGCAGCCAGAACCTTGGGGATGACTGTGATTATAAATACTTTGGTTCAAACACTAATTAAACCAGCTACAAACTACAGGGGCCTGGTCCAGTTGGCAGCAGCTGTCAGTAGTGTGACAGAACAGCTTTCGTGTTTGGTAAATGATATAACTTGTTTAGGCAGTGAAATCGCTGTCGGCTGACGGAAGCTCAACCAGCACGTATTGATGTTCTTTTAGCAGACCACAGGCAATTTAGCGCGGCAGAGTGCGGGCAAAATCTTTTCTCTTTTTTTTTTTCTTTCCCAGCCTAATAGATGGAGCTCGGAGAGCCGGAGCTCCTGTGTAATTGAGTTCTTTGGTAAGCTTCATGTTGTGGTTTTTGGGGACTAGCTTATCAGCAGAACACGCAGGATCGACCCTCCAGCAAAAAAGGCACTGTTGCCATCCAATCTGCTTTCATTGGCAAAAGCGCTTACAGCGGGAAAAACACGAGTGCTGATTCTTCAGCATGTGCATCCCTGACCTGTGAAAGCAGAGCTTATTCAGTCATTCTCCAGCAGAAAGGCGCCGCGCAGCAGGGAATGGCTGTCTATTTAACCGCCTTTCACATGCACTCTGCTCCACCAGCCAAGGTCCTTTCACTATTCAGTCATCTAAAGTCTAAAGAGGACGGAGAAAATAATTTTAATCTTACCCAGAACTCACCTGGTACCTTGTCATGTTGGAGGAATGTTTTTTTTTTGCATATTATGTGACAAGTTCCCAGTGACCTGAAGTAGTAGAGAATAATTTTTGTCATCTGTATCATTTAAACATGACATTGATTAAAGATAAAACATTAATATAAACACTGTTAAAAGACTAAAGATAAATAAACATGTCAAGTTGTCTTGCAGCCGTCACAAATACTCTTCTGACCTGCATAAGCATTTACCAAGTAACCCTGACGGTTACAGTCGGCATGAAGATGACAGAGAAGTCAAGCACCACTCACTGAAACGATTCGCGGTACAACCTGTCACGACCGATGAAGAATACCAAGTCCAGGGGTCGAGCACATACATAATTAAACGCTGGTTTGATTTAGCTCAGAGAAGTACATCCCCCTTCACCTCACCGAAATGAATCAGGAAGCAGTCCTCCCTCCTTTGGCTGCAGACTGTGGAGGAAGCAGGAGGAGCACAGGTTCATGCTGCACTAATGGATGTTTACACAACTCACTATCAGCCACCACAACCCAGAAATCACATGCTCCCCGCGCGCTGCGGCTAAACCGCCCAAAGTTTTTAGCAGTTATTTACGGAGAGATTTTTTTATTAGGAAAGGTTGCGGTTGGACTGGATGTTGATTGTCCATTGTTATCCTCCGCTGGCTCTTTATTCCTCCCTCTCGGCTCTCCTCCACACTTGGCCCTCCCCCTCCTCAGCTCTCCCCTGTTCTCTCCTCCTTCCCCTGCTCTTGCCAGTAACGGCCTTAACCGTTTGGCTTCATGTCAAAGCAGGGGCCTTTTGTGGCTCTGTCACAAATCTGCCAGGAAAAACAGAAACCATCTGTTCAGGCCTGGGCCTGAGAGGGGATGAGGGTGTAAATACACAAGTTTAGCCCTCGCCCTCAGCCCTGCCCGCGCACACAGGACCACCGAGCCCAGTGGAGGAGCCTGCACTCCCACTCACCCTCAACCTGCACTCCCACCCGCAATTAAACTGCAGTCTGCAGAGGTTTCATGGTTAACCTTATTCTGTCTAAAGCTTACAAACAGGAACAGACGATAGTTTACAGCACAGTGACTCAGAAACGAAACCTGTTGACTTCTGTTACAAAACAAAGCACTTGCCATTTACAAAATCTTACTATAATTAAATGATGAGGTTAGAGTAGTTTTTTAACATATAAGCAAATATAAAAACTGTGTATTAATGTGGCACAGGACTTATATACAGGCTTTAAGCTATTACTCTCAAGAGCACTGATAACTTTTACATTTATTTATGTTAATTACCATAGAAGAAGAGTACAAATCTTTGCACGATGGATGAAGAACTTGTTTCACTGTGATGGTTGAGTCTCAAGACAACATTGCTGTACATAATCTTGAGCTCCACATCCATTTCACACACACACTTTTATGTAGACAACCATTTTAAGTGGCAATAACCGGGATGGAAGCCCTGAGTATCGTGATAGGAGGGTAAGCCCTTTCCTTGTCGGATAATCCACTGGCCAGAAAGCTCCTGCAGATGGAAGCAGTCTAAAAGGCCTTATAATACTGAGCTTATGTTGTCACTATCTCATGTACTGCGGAGCGGCAGCACACTCTGTACTGCAGTGATTTAGTGGACTGGGGGAAAATTATGGTGTGGAGGCCGGGGCCAATCTAGATTTCTATTTCAAGTATTTCCATGAATTTTTAGCGGGTACCGGTGGACTATTTTAGATGCAGGTTCGTGGAATGAGGTCTGTTTTACCGTCGTCTTTATTTTATGACGTGACTTAACAACTTTACACACAAACTTGCCGTCTAAACGCCCAATCATGGGGAATAAATACAAGGTAAATGAAAGTTAAAGTGTTGCTGCGGGCATATGGCAGCATGACAAAGTGACTGTGATAGAGAAAGGTACGCAGTCAGTGCGAGAGATCGGACATATGTGATTTCAGGGGAACCAAATTTGACGTACAGGCAGGCTGTGAGAGGTAATCTATCAATCTCCCTTTGACACTAATTTACAGCACAAAGCCTCCCTCAACCACAGGAATGCCATGCTCATATTCAACTGCACTTCACTCACAGACATCATTATGTAACTCCACATCAATCTTTCCTTTGTCAGCACATTCGGAATATGTATTCAAGAGCTGTAAAGGCAAACTATAAAGCAAATATTACAAAGAGGTTTTTGCAGTGTGCATTTTAAATAGAGACACAGAGAATGTTTCCTTTTGGATTTTTTACCTGCAGTCACGTTTGAACTCAATAAATTTACCCAAATTTAAGGCTTCTTCTTCTGTTTTCCCCTCGCAATTAACATCCGGCTGTACCAGCTCATCGGTGCACCTGTTAATTCCCATTCAAAAGCCCAAGTTAATGTTTTCATTAGCCCCTGCCTAATGTAATGGTACTTGACACAGTGTAAGTGATGGAGAGGCAGGGTGACCTTTCCCCGTGTCTGCCAAGCTGTTGTTGAGGCCATGTAGTTGTCAGCCTGCAGCGAGGAGGCAGAGAGGCACTGCTGAGAACAGTCATTAAGCACAGAGCAAAGCCAGCGCTCGGCACCACTCGACACTTTTGATCTGCACATTTCAATTAGATTTCACATCAGGACGCCTGCCTTGCCTCAGTTAGCACCTGCGCCCTGCCTTCCCAACTGGCCGGCCAAGCTGAAGAGGAAGGCGCACAGGAAACAACTAGAAAGTTCTCTTTAACGGTCTGAAATAGATGCACAAACACATGGCAGCACAATAGAGCCGTTATGGTGATATAATCATCATTAGCTGATCTGTTCTGGGCACAAATATGGACATTAAAAAAAAATGTCCCACAAGTAGGAGGTTAATCTTTCCCTCTTTATCCGACTGCTTTTTCTATTTTAAAGGAGTCCTAGTGATTTGTCTCTGCTAAGCTTCTACATGTGGAACCGTTCCCAGTATCCAGATGTGCTCATCTGCAGCAGTCTTGAGGTCTTAAAAAAACCAGCACAAGCTGTGGGGCTTGGGACAGTTTTACTCTGGAGCGCTGGCTTTGCCATCGCACGGAGCAGCACCTTAATTTACCCTGAAATATGAGCAGGTTTCATTGAGCTCAGACACCCTCAGTAAATGTTCCCAGCACTGCTCTGCCTGATAAGACGGAGTCCTACAGCCACTGGTAGATATGAATTACCCCTAAGAGGCACATGAAGGCAGATCTTATTAAACAAGCCTAAGCCCACTGAGTGGAGCTTTTTCTGCCAATCAAAGCAGTGATTGAGTTCCTTAATGTCAGATACTCGCACGACTTGTTGAAGCGATAAAGGAGCAAACATTGGCCAATCCCTGACCTGTGTTTTCTCACTGTGCGTAAGAAACCAGCTAGCCTCAAGTTGTTTTGTATTTCATGAGATAAGAAATTAAAGCTGCAGTTACCTTTACGTGTCCATTAGTATCAGCCTGTTATACTTTGAAATTTCTGGCTTTGATACAAAGTTATTTTCTTTCATTGGAGAAATAGAGTTAAGTGAGTCTTTTATTGCCGCTTACAACTGTCCGCCATTTCATCATATCCTTTCCCGCCTTTGTTTGTTGTGGAACATTTTGATACACGATGTTAAGCTGTTGCTGAAAAGCTGTTGATGCATTTTAGAGAGCAACGTACTGACTAATTTATGTCAAGTTTCTCAGCTGAGGCGGAGAAGGAAAACAATCGATAGCCATTAAACCCTGGGAGCTTTGTTGAACAGCAGTTTAACAGACCTCAGACAGTAGATGGCTGCCCTCTGGGCTGTAAAGATTACAGGTGACTTACTGCTCACCCAACAATCACACCACACCTTCATGAATTTGTTACAGGACCACTAGTTCACGGCAAGGGAGAGAAGGGCAAAGCCCCACAGGAAACTACATAATTGTGGCTGACTCCTGTCGCCAATTTTCAAGGCTCGCGTATTATGAGTGTGGCCGGAAAGCGGCAGTTAATATGCACAGGCTGCCTCAGCAAAGTGCTTTCTGATCCATGATTGCATGTGTTAATGTTTCAGTTGGGTATTGATTTCCTGGCGGCCTTTTGTACACTGGATTTATCCGCCTCGCTCGCTGGCAAGTGCGCCCCTCCGAATGTTTGATTAAAGTTCAATTGACTCTTCCAGTGAAGGGGCGAGGAGCCATTTCACTCCCTATTTGTAGCGCCAGAGCTCTGCCTGACATGTTCTTTTGTTCCCATTCAAGCTCCTGCCACCCAGGCAGCCACCAATGCACTGATCCTAATATCCCTGCATTCAGTGAGCCTCCTCGCCTAATCCTGGGACAGACAGGGCCACAGTATAAACATGCCCGGCCAGCTACAAAACCTGGCATGGACTCACCCACTCCGTGGCCTTTCACTGTGAAATACTGTGCTGACTGCTAATGTGTATTTTCCACATATTTTATTCAGCCTAACTGCAGATATTTCACAGTGACTATTTTTCAACAACTTGGACAAATAGACCTTTAATTCCTTTTAATTCAGTCAAAAGTGACGCCTCCTCTTCAGTGTTCCTCCTGTTTGTGTTCTTGTGATGTATTTGCCCATTTTAACTTAATTTGTTCTGTGTTTCACTTCAGGGGGAGCTCATTACCTTCTACTACTATTGGAAGAAGACCCCTGAGGCAGCCAGTTGTCGAGCCCACCGCAGACACCGCCGCCAGCCCGTCTTCCGCCGCATCAAGACGCGGACCGCTTCAACTCCTGTCAACACTCCCTCACGCCCCCCCTCCAGCGAGTTCTGTACGTATATTTGACCCCCTGAATGGCAACCACAGAGGAAATGGCCTGATACACTGTGGTGTTAGAGCAGTGTACCTGAAGTGTTTTTTCCTCTCTCTCTCTTCCAGTGGACCTCAGCTCAGCTAGTGAAGATGACTTTGACAGTGAAGACAGCGAACAGGAGCTGAAGGGCTACGCCTGCCGCCACTGTTTCACTACCAGTAAGACACCACGCTCTGCATTTACATACACTCTATAATACTGGTCATATGGACTTGCTTGGCTATTCCTGTCCTGATTAGGATCAGTGTGAGGCTGCACAACACAGCGCTGTGTGACAGATGGGCATCAGAAGATGTCAGGACTAATTTGATCAAATCAGACATGAGCCCACAGCTCGTTCACTCTCTCCACCTCATTATCTTTCCCCTTTTTCCACACAGCTGGCTCCCAGTGCCAGGCTCCCATCTGATCACACTTAGGTTACTGCCATCACAACTAGGGTGGCTAATAGCTTTGGCTTTATAGTGTTAACCCTTGTAGACCTTTTTAGTGCATTATAGAAAATTTAAATACGGTATGTAGCGGGGGACATACATTACCTTTGATTCATCTCCTGCATTAAATATGTTTATCCCATTAGATGTTAAACAACAAAGTTACTTAATGACCTCCTCTGTATTCTACAGTATCGCTGTAGTTCATAGATCATTTCTTTGTGTTGTGTGTACTTCTCAATGCCTGCGAGAGTGTGTTATTTCACAACTGTAAATGGCTTTTCCTCAGCCTCCAAGGACTGGCACCACGGGGGCCGGGAGAACATCTTGCTGTGCACAGACTGCCGCATTCACTTCAAGAAGTACGGTGAGCTGCCCCCCATCGAGAAGCCCGTGGACCCGCCGCCATTTATGTTCAAACCTGTCAAAGAGGAAGAGGATGGACTCAGCGGGAAGCATAGCATGAGGACCCGACGGAACCGAGGCTCGGTGGGCACACACTCATCTATCCTTCTATTTTCACCTTCAGGAACCATAGCCTCAGAGTCATCCCCAGAGCCAGACTACAAAGCAATAAGCCTATCATCTGTAGACAAGCAGTACAGGGACAGCTTTGACATGCATTGATTCATACATTTGGTTTTATAAAGAAATTCAAAAAAGTTAGATTTGGAGTTACGTATAGTGTATGTCCATCTTAATTTCAAGTTATATGCAGCCCTAATATTGCTGTTAATTGTTGTTATCAGATGTCGACGCTACGTAGTGGTCGTAAGAAGCAGACAGCCAGTCCTGATGGCAGAGCCTCGCCTACCAACGAGGATTTGCGCTCCAGTGGACGCACTTCTCCCAGCGCAGCAAGCACGGACAGCACTGACAGCAAGACAGACTCCATGAAGAAGCCCAGCAAGGTAAACACAGCAAGGACTGATTTGTATTTATGTGCACGTATCACTGTGAAATGTACCCTAATGGCTCTGCTACTTTGGCTCCACAGAAGATTAAAGAGGAGGCTCCTTCACCTTTGAAGAGTGCCAAACGGCAGCGAGAGAAGGGAGCCTCAGACACAGAGGAGCCCGAGAGAGCCAGCGCCAAAAAGTCCAAGACACAAGTGAGTGTGTCGTGCTTGTTTTGCTGTTCGGATATGTTTCAGTGGAATGCAAAGACTTGGTGTTATGATACTCATCCTTCTCTCTCCTCTGTCCCTCAGGAGCTGAGTCGGCCAGATTCACCCTCAGAAGGGGAGGGCGAAGGGGAGGGCGAGGGCGAGAGCTCTGATGGGCGCAGCATCAACGAGGAACTCAGTAGCGATCCTAAAGACATTGACCAGGACAACCGGAGCTCCTCCCCAAGCATCCCCAGCCCACGTGACAATGAGAGCGACTCAGACTCGTCTGCCCAGCAGCAACAGCTCCTGCAGAGCCAGCACCCTCCTGTCATCCAGTGTCAGCCAGGCACCTCAGCCTCCTCATCGGCACCACCTCCGTCTACAGCCTCAGCCCCCTCGCTGCCCCCACAGGTCTCCCCCACAGCGGCGTCCACCTCTCTACCTCCCCAGCCTCTGCCCCAGGCAAGCCCGATGTCTCTTATCCAGTCAGGAGCTTCCCTTCACCCTCAAAGGCTTCCCTCTCCACATTCACCTTTGACTCAGGCTCCACCTCCTGGCCCCCCAGTCCCACCTCAGTCATTACCCAGCTCACATCATGGGCCCATGCCACCCATGCCACATCCACTGCAGCCTGGCCCCTCACACATGCCTCACCCTCACTCAATGCCCCCTCAGGGCTTCCCTGTGGGTCAGTCTCAGGTCCCACCCCTGCCAATCTCTGGCCAATCACAGCAGAGGCCGCACACGCCTCCTTCCCAGTCCCAGTCATCAGCTCAGAGTGGAGGCCAGCCTCCCAGAGAGCAGCCCCTTCCCCCTGCCCCAATGTCCATGCCACACATCAAGCCTCCACCAACCACACCCATCCCTCAGATACCCAACCCACAGTCCCACAAACATCCACCCCACGTGTCGGCGCCTCCATTCCCTCAGATGCCTTCAAACCTGCCTCCACCTCCTGCCCTCAAGCCCCTCAGCTCTTTATCCACCCACCATCCTCCATCAGCACACCCACCTCCCCTACAGCTCATGCCTCAGGGGCAGCAGCTTCAGCCGCCCCCAGCCCAGCCTCCAGTTCTCACTCAGTCCCAGAGCCTCCCACCATCAGCCAGCCACCAACCTCCTCCACCTCCTCCTCTGCCGCCCTCCGCAGCAGCCTCACATCCAAACGGGCCACCGCAGCCGCCATTCTCGTCTCATCCTTTCAATACAGTTCTACCTCCAACTGGCCCTCCCCCATCCTCATCAAACTCTATGCCTGGCATACAGCCTCCATCCTCCACCGCTCCAACCACCTCCATCTCCATGCCACTGCCTGCCTCCGTCACTTGTGCCGGCCCCGGCCCGGTACTCCCACCTGTACACATCAAAGAGGAGCCTCTGGACGAGACAGAAGAGCCAGAGAGCCCTCCGCCCCCACAGAGAAGCCCCTCCCCAGAGCCTACCATCGTCAACACGCCCAGCCATGCCAGCCAGTCAGCACGGTACGTCTGCTCTGATTTCTACCCCAAAAGAGGAAAACATACACCTACAAACGCAGTTATTTATCAGTAGTCTGTTGAGCTGCTTACTGTCTTGTCTGGGGATGCTGATTAGCTCTCAAACACATCTAACAACAAAGAGTCTCTGCCTTCAGATTTTAAGGCTTTGATGTAAGCAACAAATCGAATGTCCTCAGCAAAACAGGCATCCAAGGCCACAATTAGCCCTGAGCTCCAAGGGGCTGATGGCGAGGAATTATCGGGGATGGAGAGCAGGGAGATTAATTACAGTGAGATGCGGCTGAACCGAGGCATCTGAATATGAGTATCTGTAGTTGCCTTGTGCTTAAGTGGCTCTCAGACTGCCAATGAATAGCAATGAGGGTTTTAATACATACTCAACGTAGCAGCAAAAGTGAATGCCAAGGGAGTTTGTTTCCTTTTGAATAATGGACCAGTGTAAGCTAATACAAGCTGTCTTTTCATCTAATGGGACATTATCTTGCCATTCAGCATGCAAAATTAAACATGAATTTCTCTCCAGCCTATTTTCTTTTGTTTGTAACAAGTATTAATTTATGAACTGGAACATCCCTCCATTTTTCTGAATAAATATTGAATGTTTTATCTCCACCACGACCACAGGTTCTACAAGCACCTGGACCGGGGTTACAACTCGTGTGCTAGGACAGATTACTACTTCACTCCACTGGCTTCATCTAAACTGGCCAAGAAGCGAGAGGAAGCTCTGGAGAAAGCCAAGAGGGAAGCAGAGCAGAAAGCAAGGGAAGAGAAGGAGAGAGAGAGGGAAAGGGAAAAGGAACGAGAAAGAGAGCGGGAACGAGAAAAGGAAGCAGAGCGAGCTGCGGTGAGTGGTTTTGTTTGTCTCCCTTTAGTTTGCCTGTGGTTAATTTTTTTCTTTTAAATCTTACCGAACATGTTGTTTCTCTCTTTACAGAAAGCCTCCAGTTCCTCTCATGAGGGCAGAATGGGTGAACCTCAGATGGCTGGCCCCGCCCACATGCGTCCTCCATTCGACGGCCCCCCCACCACGATCGCAGCTGTGCCTCCATACATTGGCCCCGACACCCCTGCCCTGCGGACCCTCAGCGAGTACGCCCGACCCCACGTTATGTCCCCCACCAATCGAAACCACCCCTTCTTTGTATCCCTCAACCCTGCAGACCCGCTGCTGGCCTATCACATGCCCAGCTTGTACAACGCTGACCCGGCCATGCGGGAGCGCGAGCTACGAGAGCGGGAGATGCGTGAGAGGGAGATCCGTGAGAGGGAGCTGAGGGAAAGGATGAAACCTGGTTTCGAGGTTAAGCCTCCAGAGATGGACACACTTCACCCCTCCACAAACCCCATGGAGCACTTTGCCCGGCATGGGGCCATCACGTTGCCCCCCATGGCTGGCCCTCACCCTTTCGCCTCCTTCCATCCTGGCTTGAACCCATTAGAGCGTGAGCGGCTGGCCCTCGCTGGGCCCCAGCTGCGGCCAGAAATGAGCTACCCAGAGAGGTTGGCTGCAGAGAGACTCCATGCTGAGAGGATGGCCACAGTGGCCAACGACCCCATCGCTCGTCTACAGATGTTCAATGTCACGCCACACCACCACCAGCACTCGCATATTCACTCACATCTCCACCTCCACCAGCAAGACCCTCTCCATCAAGGTAAACGAAAGCCCTGCTTGTACACAAACATGCTATCACTGTATCACTTAAAATGACACAATAGAGTAAAATAAATTTTAAGAAATAAAATTATCTATTTAAGTATATTCAGTACATACTATAAATGTTTACAGAAAAAGGGCTGCATTCCAAAATATTATCAATTCTGGGAAAACTACAAGCTGGTAATTGTTCATTATTTGGCAAATGTATTTGCAAAATGTGTTTAGTAAATTGAGGTTGCCAGATTTTATCAGAGGAGCTTTTTATATTTCCTTTAATAAATATCACTGTCTGGTGTAACCCTAAAGTATACAACAATAATGTTGCTATAATTTCATTTATAAAGGGGAAGATGATTAATCAAATTCAAACATGTCAATTTTTAAATGTCTTTTATATACTTACAGACATATTCAGAATGTGCATGATACATTGATCTTTTGTATACAGTCATATTTGTAAATTGATGTATGAATATTTTAACTTGATTTTCTGAATGTTTTATTGTGTGATATTGATTGTAATTAGGGCTGGGTGGAAAATCAAATATGATATTACAGACCACATAACTTGATATTGCAGCAATATTCTAGGGTTGCGTTGTTTTCACAAAATATATACACAAAGAGATTTTTGAGAAATAATCATAAGTAATGTGGATTTAATGTTTAATGTGTTTAAAGGCAGATAATAGAACAGCTAGAACAGTCTGGTAAATTTAGAAGATTACATCACTTTACTGTAATGCAGACTTTAAAACTAGGAAAAGACAACACTTAAAATATAACACTATCCAAAAACAAATAAGATATCTAGTCTCATATCACAATATTGATGTAATACTGATATATTGCCCCGCCCTATGATGTTATTGTATAATATTCTGTGCTTTTACATTTTGACATTGAAAGGGAGATTTGTATAATCAGCACAAAGATAAGGGAAAAAAAATCTTTATTTAAAGCATTGCTAAAGAAATAGTCAAGGACCAAGAATAGAACCTTGGGGCACTCCAAAGATTTTTTGATACTTATTCAAGATGCATCACTTTTCAACTTTGATACTATACCTAAATAAGATATTGATAATTTAACCCATTTTCAAAACCAGGGTAAAATTGACATTGAGCACATATAAGTTAAAATTTTTATCAAAAGACATAAACTATAACTTGACACCGACGACTTTGCTTTTCTTGGTTAGTAGCAGAGTGACTGTAGTACACATAGGCAACAATAAGACAGAGCAGGAAAGCGCAGTTGTTACCCGTGTATTGAAAAATGAGTATGAAACCGGTTCAAATATTCAGAATTGATATGTATCAATAAATAAATATTTTGTCATAGCACTAATAAGACATAGTAGAAATATTGCTAACCAGTTTTACTCTGTGCTTCAAAGTTAGAGGAAGAGAAGGTACTCTAAGGAATCTTTGAAAAAATTAAAAGATTGTAAAGAGAATTAGAAAGGATAAGAGTTAGGGTCACCTGTGTTTGTTATAAGTAAGTTAAATAATGTACAATAAGAAAAATAAGTTTTGAGGAGGTTAATATTAAGTTCCTTGTGCTATTATTTGAATCAAGTTGTCTGTTAATGCAATTATTAATTTAATATATATTACTTCTCTCATAACAGTGAAGAGTGCACAGAGGGGACATTGAATTAATGATAATTCAACTTGCATCTCTTTTAGTTTAAAAATGTCACCATATGATCTGAAACTCCACTTCATATTTTATTGTCTGTAGTAATGTACAGTATTGACATATGAGATTGGATTAAAGCATAATTATATCCTCATTAAATTTCTAGAGCCAGCAGATGCTTCACAGTGGATAAATATAGTAAAGTTGTCCCTGCACTCTTTTGGTCAGCCTTGAGAGGAGTAACATTATATTAAGCTGTGTATCACTAATGCCTGTCGCATGCACTGTTTATGATACACTGTCGTGAAATGAGTGTACCCTGAACCTAAGACTCTGACGCCCAGAAGGTGGTGGTGAATGTCTTGTGTGTCCTCCAGGCTCGGGGGGCCATCCACTGGCAGTGGACCCCCTGGCAGCAGGACCTCACCTGGCTCGCTTCCCTTACCCGCCCGGCGCCATCCCCAACCCTCTCCTCGGCCAGCCACCGCATGAACACGAGATGCTGCGCCACCCAGTCTTCGGTAGGCTCCCCGCCAACATCATCTCTCATTAACAGCAGTATCAAATCCAATCTATCAATCCCAGCTCTGCCAGATTGCCTGATCAAATCTTTTGTTTGTGCCTCGTCCAGGTACTCCATACCCACGGGACCTACCAGGAGGTCTGCCGCCGCCCATGTCCGCAGCCCACCAGCTGCAGGCCATGCATGCCCAGTCTGCTGAACTCCAGAGGCTGGCCATGGAGCAGCAGTGGCTCCACGGGCACCATCACATGCACGGAGGACCACTGCCTGGCCAGGAGGACTACTACAGGTCAGATAAGCACCAGGAATCAGACGAAAAAACATTTAGATAAACCAAGCGAATGTGTCCAGATATTAATACTTGGTGTTTGTGTTTCAGCCGACTGAAGAAGGAGAGCGACAAGCAGCTGTAACCAGCCAAGGGAAGCAGCGACCGACAGGTGCAGGACACGGGAAGTTGTTACAGAGTTCATTCAGTTTTGAAGAACAGAAAAGGCCAAGTGGATCGTCTGAGAATTCTTCTGGGTTTTTTTTTTTTTTTCTGTTCCTGTCAAAGACTTTTTTTATTATTATTTTTCAAGACATTGACTTTCTTTGGTATATAGCCAGTAGTGACAACGTCCTCAAGACTCCTGCATGACAAGCTTCCCTGACGTTTTTTTGTAGGTGCTAGAACAAGACACTGTGCTTATCAACAACAAAAAAAAAGACAAGACCGGTCAGGCCGTTTATGGAAAAATAACAAGTGCTATCTTAAACTCAACATTTATTTTAATACATTGTTGGAGGTTTTTCATAATTTTAAGAAAAGCTACAGCATGGCGTTTTTGAGTCTGTAAATAGTATATATAAACATATAATTATTATTATAATTATTATTATTACTAGGTGTGGACTCCAAACCAAGTCGTTTCAACCTTCAATATAATTGTTTTGAAGCATTATCCCTTGTTTCAGAGGGGAGCACCATGGCATTATATGAGCAGTTTCTGAGAGAGTTGTGGTTCAGTTGTGACGTTCCTCTGACATCACTGTGTTAGATTTAGTCCCACATACACTATGTAAACCATGACGCTGTCACACCCACATCCATTCATCACACACCTTTGACACGCAGCAGGTTGTCAGAATGTGTACACTCAACATGTTGAGTTCATGATTTGAAACACTTGAAGAGGTGATGCTGTTGTCACCAAGGCTTCTGTGGAGTGCACGCCGAAGCCATGGATTAAAAAGAAAAACTAAAGTTTGCACTGAGAGCTCGAGCTCCACTCGATTGGTTTTATCCTTTTGCTTAAAATCTATATTTAAGTCAACACATTGGAGTAATACTTCATTGCTTTTTGTTGTAACAGAATGATTTTAATTATGATTTTAAACATGTGGATACCAGGAACACATTTGGCTGAAATGGCTTCAAGTTTTTATTTTTAAACACCAGGACCTGAATTTTAACTTTGCTCAGTGTATCAGGAGCCAAATTTCAGGATTGTTTTAAATGTGTGAATGGTTTTGAGTCAGTGCTAGTTATGTTGTGGGTGTCCCCTTTTCTCCACCTGGTCCAGTCACCCATGTTTGTTGCAGGGCTCACGTCTGACTGAGTCATCCTCCAACTAGGCTGTAATAATGTTCACTGTGACACTAGAGGGGGGGCCTGCCGACACGTGACCACCAGGAGGTAGAGGGTCGATGACTGTGTGAGCGTGTGTTTTTCTCATGATGTTTTCGTATGCCTTGGTTCCTTAAGGATACACACACTCCTGGACCCCGGGAATGGGGTGTGTGTTTGCGTGTGCCACTGACTGTTACAAGTTGTGCTGACCTGTCATCCCAGTGCACACCAGCCCCAAGTTTTACTTTTTGTTTTTCGCTGTAGCCATGACATCAGTTCTGCTTTTGTTCCACGCACTAAGACTGTTGGACCGTCATGGACATTTAGAAAACTGTGGCTTTTTTTTATTTTCTTTTAACCAAATGAAGAAATTGTACTTGCATTTTAAAAGTGACCATATCTTCCCTTGGAGCACTATAATTTACATTTAAATGCTTGAAAACATCAAACCCATGCCCCCCCCCCCCCCCCCCCCTTTTAAAGATCCAAAAAAGTCTCTGAAGCCCCGACGAGAAACCTGTCACTTTGTCTCGCCATCTCCCACCGATTCCTGTCTCTCTCTCCCGACGACGTACTCCTCATCGTCACCTTTGCCTCGTTTTCCTGACGATTCCCTTGCCTTTTACTCCCTCTTTTTGTGTCTCCAGAACCTTTGATGTTAAGTGTTGTCAATGGTTTAGCTTCTTGTTTCAAAGCGGCAATAGCAGAATGTAAATTCTGACTGCTAAGATTTATATATATACTGGTATCTTGAAGCTTATTGTATATATGAGTAGTCGCCATGGGATGACACAATGTAAACAAAAAGTAGAAATAATAAGAAAAATTGTGAGTCCTGTGTTCTCTCCATTTGAGTATTTTGTAATTTTTTTGAAAAATTTGTGGAATTAAAATAAACGACTAAGTTACACCACAAGAAACGACTTCATCTCTTTCTTTTAATGCCTTCAGATACATCACATTTATTTCTTTGTAAACACATTTGTTTGTATACCGAGGTAGAGCAGACTGCTAAATCCCATCAGCCGTGAGACACAATAATCCTGTTTTAAGGGTAAACAATTTTGATTTCTCACTGCTCGTTCGTTAAATGGCAAAGATAGAAGGAAAGCAGAAAACACGCTTAATTCTCTGTTTTCTTTTTACATTTTGGAATTCTCCAGCTGAGCGCAGGGCCTGATGCCGGCTCTGTTTTTGATAATACTCATGTCCTACATTTGCTCTTGAATAATAGAGTTTTTGCTTGACGGGAGAAACGTGTTACAGAATAGATCAAGCGTCCCTGTTTCTCTATTTTTTTTCCAGCCTTCCATTTTCTCAGCTTCACAAACACTGAGCTTTAAGAGATCACCCCAGCAGCAGGTAGTAAATCTCGGAGCTGAATATTGCTCTGCTATGGTATAATAACATCAAAGCCAGGCTAAGCCAGAAGGAACACTTACTCAGGCTGAGATGCCTTGCTATCAGCGGGGCAGGGCTGTCATTTCATCCTGTGTGTGTGGGGAGTGATAGACCAGCAATCTGTGATGGTGTGCCGCAGCGATGGCTGTCATTTTGAGAGGGAGCTATTATTCTACTGCTGCTCTCTGAAATGATGCCCTGTCCTCGGGAAAATCGAGGTTCCTTGGATGCTCTATCCTGGGGCTGTCATGTGACGGCCGCCTTGTGAGGAGGTGCTGCTTGTTGTCGCCGGCTCGCCTCACCTCCCCATAAGACACAACGAGACGTCAGAGCCGAGCAGTGCCGGCTGGTTGAATAATTCATCTCCCCTCCTCCTCTTCCTCCTCCTCCACACCGGCGATGGAGCGACTGTGACTTGTGTCAACTCAAATCCTTCTCATAATACTGTGTGTACCCCTCAGGCAGGCACACAGGGATACAGAGTCTTAAAAAAAATCTGCTCTTTCTGTCTGAATAGCAATATGCCTTGTGCTGTTCTCGCACTGTTATTGTATCTGTTGCAGCAGGTCTCGGACACAGAGCCTCCTCATCTCCTCCATCCTCCTGTCTTCTCTCTCGCTCCACTGGGCCTGCCTGCCGCAGAGTGTGATGCTCAGTGGCAGAGAGGGGCCTACATGCTATTAGCGCGTTCAGTCGGAAGGTAGCTGTGTTCCTTCAGCGGGTAGCTCTGCGGTTGCCCTGTTTATTTTAAAATGAGCTGTGTTGACACAGAAAGCAAATCTGCTGCTGGTGTTATTCCTCACCCGCTGTCTGAATTAGATATACAGGAGACATGATACCAGATATTTCATGTGCCGTATTCTCTCAGACACCATCACCTTGTTCTGTGAGTCTTGTGCGTTTGCAGAATTAAAAACATTGCTTCCATGTTTACTGGATCGATATTCAGTGAGTTAGAAAACAAGCAACCTGTGGTTATGTAAAAAAAAAATACCGCTCGATAAATTGAGCACAGCTGTAGGAATCTGATGCATGCAAATAAAGGTAATTAAATCCATCTACATTGCAGATGAGCCTGTCTCGAATATGCATACATGCATTTTATTTAAAACAAGGTTCGTCCGTGCCTTTCAAACATCTGAATATGTATATCACCGAAACAACCTTCATTTTCCAAGGAAAGGTTAAAGCAAGGTTTTCCTATAAAGCACTGGAATGATAACTACACCTGCGGGGATAAACTTTTAAAGCCTGCTATGTGGTAGAATACTTAGATTGTCATGTTGCTGTATGCTTTCAAGCACTCTCCCTGTAAAGTCAGAGTGAAAGGTCCTACAAACAAACCTGCTGCTTCATGAAAGGACACCAACATCCTTCAGATCCTTCAGATTCTCAGATAAAAGACCCACAGGTTGTCCAGAATCTCTGACCCTCTCATCCTCTGCCCCAGCTGAAATCATCTCCATCCTCACCGAATATGACTCATGGTCCGGAGCCAGGTCTCAGGTCTGTACAGTAAGATGTGTGTATCAGTGTGTGGTCTGTGAGTTCAGATGTTAACTGTGATTTTAAAAAGAAAAGGAAATGGGAGAGGGTGTTGAAAGAGATGGAGCGATCTGCCAGGACATTTTTCATGGTCTAGGGATCTTTTCTGGCAAACTTTTAGTGATGAACTGTAAAGTTTACTTGAGTATTTTTATAGTTTGGGGTTCCTACTTCTACTTAAAGAAACAGTCCACCCCACAATCAAAAATACATATTTTCCCTCTTACCTGTAGTGCCATTTATTAAACTAGATTGTTCAGGTGTGAGTTGTTGTGTGTTGAAGATATCGGCTGTAGAGATGTCTGCTTTCTCTCTAGAGTAATGGAACTAAATATCACTTGGCTTTTGGTGCTCAGAGTGCCAAACAATACATTTGAAAAACTCCACACTAATGTCTCTTTCCAGAAATCATGACCCAGTTACTCAAGATAATCCACAGACCTTGCTGTGAGCAGTTTCATGTAGGAACTATTTTCTTTCTACCTAACTACACCCACCAACTGTATCACTGCACAAAAGGAAGTGTGCATCTATTCATGGAAGAGAGGCTCGTACTTGTCACATAAATGGCCTCCTCCATGGCTGAGCTGGAACATTAGCTAGGTGAGTTAGCAGTAGATGCACACTTCCGTCTGCACTGTGATACGGTTGATAGGCGTGTTTCTGTGGAAATAGTTCCTACATAAAATTGCTCACAACAAGGTCTGTGAATTATCTGGAGTGACCGGGTCATAATTTCTGAGGAGACACATTTCAACTGTTGGTGATCAAATTGCATTATGGGTAATGTAGGCAGCAGGTTTTGACAAAGAAGAATGCATAGTGAGAGAAAATTTCCTACAAGTTACACAAGCAGCAATTAAAAAGTATTAAAAAATAGCATCTCATCATGCAGAATGGCTCCTGTCTGGCTTATTATATGTTATAGCATATTATAAAATAAAATATGATACTGTAACTGGTCTAAGTCGATATAACAGTGCATTATATGCATGTCATAAAGTAGTCATATGCTTGTAAATTAATGGCAACTCAATTTGCAGTGCTCAAAGTGTCAAAAGATAAATAAAGAAATTTGAAAAACTTGTTGTGAGCAGTTAAATATAAGAACTATTTCCACGGAACCACACCTGTCAACCGCATCACTGCACAGAAGGAAGCGGGCATCTACTGCTAGCTCACCTATCGTTACAGCTCAGCTGAGGAGGATGCCATTTCTGTTTACATCTTGCACTGAGACAAACACAAGCCTGTTATCCATGAGTAGATGCACACTTCCTTCTGTGCAATGGTATGGTAGTTGGATGTAGTTCTGTAGAGAGAACATGAAACTGCGGGAGGTCCGAGGCTTCTAGCGAGAGGAGAGGGATAAATAAAACAAAATAAGATAAAATAGGAAAAACCTGTCTCCCTCTTTTATTTTATTTTCAGCGTTTAATCAAGGCGGAGGCGGGCGGCTGGAGGTCCAAGACTTCCAGAGAGGGGAGAGGTAGAAACAAACAGCCAATGTGTGTCTGTGTGTGTTATGTTCAGGTGTTGTCACGTAAATAACAGTGCTCAAGCAATAAACAGGACAGACAATAGGATTTAATTTATTTTTACACTACATTTTCACTGAAAGCTGACCGAATCTGATCCGAGCCCGAATACAATTTATAGCTACATTTTTGACCAAACCCAGCCCGACCCGTCGGGTACCGTCGGGCTCGGATCGCCACACTCTATGTGTCCCCTATTGGGGCCTATCTGAATTTCTGTCTTTGAGAGATATTATTTTGTAATATAACTGAATTTTCTATCCATACATATACATTTTAAATATATTAAAATAATAAGGCATCTTTGAGTAAACTGCGAGTATCATTTAAGTAGGCTATGTCGTGGCCGGCCAAGTGTCCTCTTTTTTGGAAATCAAAATATGGTCACCCTAGGTAAGATGACTTCTTTTCATCTCAACACCAACAGGTTGTTTTCATTTCACTCGTAGTTTTCAGCCCCAAGCAACGCTGACTCAAATGACATCACTTGAGGCAACTGATCAGATTTCACACAGCTCCTTCTTAAGCCACAAAGGGCTTTTTACAACTTTTTCACATATGCAGTCGTACTCCCCAAGACATGAGAACAGGCTTTGATGTGTAAAATTCCCCTTAAAATAAAAGATCTGAATACTGCTACACAGTTGAGGGTCGAGGTGGAGCCCTCAGTTTGTTTTCAGTAAGTTTTACTGTCATTATGAGAACACTGGAGCTAGACATTACATCTCAGTTGGACACCAATAAAAAGATTTTTGAAAGAGAAAAAGGGGAGGACACTGCAGCTCTGCATACCACAGCATAATGTTTCAGGTCCATGAGATGGCTGCCATTTTGATCCACCTTAATGTTCAATCCCTGCATGTGTGCTGCAATAACTTTTCCTCTGTGTGTGTGTGTGTGTGTGTGTGTGTGTGTGTACAGTTTATCTCTGTGAATCTGTTTGCGTTGCTGCCTGCTGTGTGTTTGAGGCCTGGGCTGCAGCTCCCATGCGTCTAATGATATCCTGCTTTCACATTCCTGTCATCGCCGATCTGGATTCCCCCTTGTCTGCACCAGCGGATCAACCCAGTGCAGCCACTGGCCCGACCCAAGCATTCCTCACCCACTCCCAACACACACACACACATACACACACACGTACACGCCCTCAGGAGGCCTTTGCTGACGCCTACCACAAGCCTCACACACACACTGCCTCTCGTTCTCCCACACTCCTTCTCCCTTCTGTTTCTATTGTCTCGAGTTAGATTTCAAGGGAACAGCCTGTAGCCAGAGTCGTAGGGAACTCTTTGTTCAATAAAGCGTGCCAGGTTTGGTTCCTCGCTGGCAGAGGACAGACAATGCAAGGCTTGCACGCTAGACTTCCAGGCTCCTCTTTAATGTGTTGTCATAAAACATGCAGCTGGCAGAGACTTAACGTTCAGTGGGACTGTGTGCTGCTGCAGCACACTGAGCCCTGGGTTCTGCCCTTCCAACTGTCCCACGTGCATGTTTCTTTCTGCAGCGTCTGTGCACCGTCAGAGTCACACAGACCTGACATTTCAGATTTCTCACAGCACAACATTTCAATTCACTGTTCACCCAGTGGAAAATGTGAAACAGTAAGGAGACTGCTGGGGCTACAGTCCACAAAAATGTCCTCTACTGTCATCTCAAAATATTGGGACAGCGGAGGGATATTGGTTCTTTTGGCAGTCCACTCCCTTAAATTTATTCTTCAGATGAAAATAAGACCTCAAGCTGTCATCTGATTTACTTCTCCTCTGCTTAAAGGGGAAATAAACCCAGAATGAATTTAAGAAACAGTCTGCACACTGCCATGCGGCTTACCCTTAACCCCTTTAATGTAGTCATGAGGGTTTCATAACCTTGTGTAACACAAAAACAGATTTGTTATACTCTTGCATCTACAAACAAATTCTGTTAGTCCTTGAACCAGAAAGTATATAATAAATCCCAAACCAACTTGTACAGACGCTGGCTTAACGATAAGCTTATGATAGATGTGTCTGTTTAACATCACAAACTCCTTTACAGAAACTAGCTGCATGTAACTGAAGTACCTTAGTTTGCTCTGGTGCTTTGTGCCAGTGATGGCATTTTTAACTTTTTCCGAATCAGTTTTGCATCAAGTTAACGGAGCTACCTACAGTTCTGTGTGCATTTATTTTAGATATTAAAACTAATCTCATGTTTGAAGACATCTGAAATAACTATTCCTATAAAGTTATGCACAGAAAGGTGAGAAAAGACAATTAGAAAATTGAAATAGAGATATAGTTGGCCTAAAAACTTTGTACATAAAAACTACATCAAGTTATTAATCTGCATCAGGTGTCTGAACATTTTTCAGGCCAAGGACCCCTTAGCTGAAGGAGAGCACAGACCCCTGACTACATATATTGTATAAAACTGAGTTGCAGAGGTAATTCTCTTCACTTCACTGGTCTTAAAGTTGCACAGTGTGTCAGATTCTCTCGCTCAAAAAGTTACAAAACTATCCATTAGGTTCACATGAACATCTCCATCCATCCTTTTTTTTAACTGCATAGCCAGGGCCGGGTCGCGGGGGCAGCAGGCCAAGCAAAGCACCCCAGATGGCCCTCTCCTCAGGGACCCCAAGGCGTTCCCAGGCCAACTGAGATATGTAATCTGTCCAGCGTGTCCTGGATCTACCCCGGGGCCTCCTACCAGTGGGACGTGCCCGGTACATCCGAGGCATCCTGATCAGATGCCCAAACTACCTCAACTGACCCCTTTCGACGCGAAGGAGCAGCGACTCTACTCTGAGACTATCTGTACACTTCAAATGATAATGATAATACAGCTAATATGTTTACCTTTCTACTTTACCTCGCCGTTACAGATAAATGCCGTGCAGATGGCCTCATTAATGTTGTGTGCTGTACTGCAATGTGTAATTTAAGACATATTTTTTCAAAAAACTTAATAGTGCAGCAACTCTAAAGACTCCCTAAGGGTCGCGGACCACCTGTTGAAGACCCAGAATCTATGGTATTTTTCACATAAAGGAGAAATGTTAGCGAAAACCAGGTAAAATCTAAGTTTCAGAAACAGGAAGCTCAGAGTATTCTTACAGATAGATCACAAACAATGCTTTAATAACTTTAAAGGTATACTATGCAGCAATATTGCCAATGGAAGTAAAAGTCAAAGCCAACCCCAGATTCTGTCTTTTTTTTTCAGCAGTTTGTCTGCGATTTCCATAGCCGCCTCTTGAATACGTGCTGCTTACGGTCTGGCACCTGGTTGCTACCATTTTAATTCTTGGCTTCAGATGCTCGCTGTGCCCTGAAACATCCCGAGAATATAATAAGAAAGAAAATAAGAGAAAACAGGCAGAGGGAAGAGTGTCTGTCAAAAAATACACCACCACACACTTCTAGTGGGTCGTACGTGATGTTTGACAGGGATTTCTTCTGTCTGAGTCTGTACATTGCCCCTTATTAAAGTCCTGTGTAGTATACATATAACTTCTTGCCATCAGAGTGGATACAGTCCAGAGAAATAAAATAAGTTTAACTTGATAGAAATCTGATTTGTGGGCCACTTCTTACGAGGAGAACGCATGTATACCTCACAGTCCTGTCAGCTTCCTGTTTGTGCAAATCACATTTATGGATGACAGCCTGCCTGCTATGTTCAGGCCCACAACTGGAGGTCCACTGCTCCATCCACATGTGACATCTGCTGCTCGCTGTAATACACATCCAACACACCCTCTGCAGTACAGCAGGTTATTTAACCCATTAAAGCCCTCTGCTCTGCTGTAAACACTTGTTGCTAGCACTGCAGATGATACAGCACACATATAAAATCTAAGCAGTGTTTGATGTGTATTCTCACTGGAAACATAGGAAGTACACCCAAAAAAAGTCAGTATGCATATTAAAAATGCCTGGGTTTTTTAGTGTGCTCTTGATGGTGGTCATTATTGTCCCACAATGCATTAAACACGGAAATTGGAGGAGCTGCTCACAGCTGGAAAAGATTAAAGCAAAATGTGGATGGTGCTCCAGGAATATCTCAGAAACACAAAATAGTAATTAAAGTCTTGGAAAGACATTTTGATGGCTAGTTGTGAAGTAAACAGTGATAGTCCACTGATGTAGTTTGGTTCATATGCTTTGGTGCACGTAATGTATTAACTCCTTTTAGTAGGAAACTGTATTTTAGTGTCTAATTTCTGCTCCTCAAGTTACTGTACCTGTATTATCAGTATAAGTGTGAGTGATTTGTTTTTCTTTTTTTATTGTTTGGCACTTGATGCTTTCGTTTGACAATGGCAACAAATTTTTCTTTATACTGATGAAATACTGTAAAACTTCAATTAATAGCCCAGGCTATTATTTGCTTAAATCACTGAACTCAACAGGCTTATATTTTGGACAGGCCTTTAATTCCTTTTACACAAAACTGTTGCTCAGCAAAGATGGGAAATATGATCGAATTGTTTATTTGAGCCAGTATAAATATTACCTATATAAAAATTAGGCTTTGAATAACATATTAATTATGTGTTATGTTATGACACTTGTTTCACAGCACCCAGCATATATTCTGACACAACACCACTTTATCCTGCTAAAACAATATTCTTAACTTGGATTAATTTTTATGAAAACACTTTTGATTATTTTGATTGACGGACCCTTACGAACTAAAGAAATATAAATAACTTACAGGGTAATCCAGGAAAGGACATATATTCTGACTTAATGACAGCTTCAGAGGAAGGGAGTCACCACTTGTTTTTTGTCATGCTGATAAATCTTAATTAATTACAGTCTTCTCTGGAGCTCTTGGTTTCAGTAAAATGAACTGAGCTAACAGTGTGTAGCATCTCCATATTGACAAAAGTTTAAACATTTATATATTTGTATGTACGATCTAAACAGCTAACTAGCATTAGCTCAAGTGGGTCGTCAACAATCTGGTTTTATACATCCAAAGAAATTCTTTAAAAATGAAGTGCTTGGCAACCAGACCAGGCGTCTAATTGAGACAGGCCTTTATTTGTCAAAATGTGTAGCCACACCAGGCTAGTAAAAGAGACGAATCATTTAATTAGGACTAGGCTTTTTTTTTTTTTTTTTTAAGATTATTTTTTAGTGGGCTTTTTGCCTTTAATGACAGGACAGAGTGTGAAATGGGCAGAGAGACAGAGAGTGGGGACTGACATGTAGCAAAGGGCCGCGAGCTGGATTCGAACCTGCAGCCGCTGCAGCAAGGCAATGCCTGCATTATCCACTACACTACCGACACCCCAGGACTAGGCTTTAATTGAAGTTTTACAGTACGAATGAATGATTTTTGAGTTCACCAGTTTTACAGGCTAAGTTGGTTTCCTGGTGGCACACTGCGACTGAAGTGTCTAGTGGAGGGTGGACTGTATTACTGATGTAAACATGACTTTTGCACACTAGATCATCACATTCACATTACCTCATCATATGGTAACACCTTCTATAATGTCCAGTGTTGGGGAAGTTACTTTTAAAAAGTAGTGTTTGCTCGTTACTTGTTACTTCTTTAAAAAAGTAATCCCTTACTTTACTTTGTTACCCTCTGTGAAAAGTAACTTTTTACATTACTTGTTACTTTTACGTTACTTTTATGGTGCTTGACTTTGGTCATTTCCTAAATGTGAAAAAATCTGAGTTTCCCACTGGTATTTACCACTTTGGTGATAAAATAAAGATTAAAGAGTGAGAGTTAATTTGTGTTAACTAGGCTACATGAATTTGCCAGACCTGCTGCATCACTGAATGAGGAAAATATTAATATTCACAGACACTATCTTTGAACAAATAGTGTCATATTCATGAATAAATCATTTTCTGTTCTGTTATTACGTGTGTAACTGTGAGACTGTGTTTGTGTAACAGACTCATACTTTGCAGTAAGCTACAGACCTGCACGAATAAATTAATTAATTTTCTCTTCTGGTATGGTAGGTACTTTATTAACCCCTCGGGGGGAAATTTCAATGTCACAGCAGCAATTTAAAATACACAAAATAGGAGCTGCTGCAACAGGCTGCCGTTCACACAGCGCCAGGAAGGTAGGCAGGTTATGATTGTTCTGTTTTCTGTGAACACAATGCTGCATTTTATTGATGTTTTGGGGGTCGTTTTGATTTCCTTTGAGGTTCCGGGGTCGTATGTTGCCCATGTCTGAGGTCTGACTAGCGAGGTTAACGTTACATCACGTCAGTATATAGTTGGTCGACTTGTTCAGAATCGCCCAGGTCTTGTACATTAGTTAACGTTACTGTTTTGTGTCCTTGTCGCTGGCTCGGCAGTACTTCGGTCCGTAGAGCACAAAAACCATCAGATAAATCCCGGTATTCAATATCTTGGACATGACCGCGAAGTACAAAATTATACACATCAAGGGATTTATATGCCTTGAGTTTCTCATGCGTATAAACGCTGGGTTTCTCCACAAGATATTAAAAAAATGTCCGGCCACTGTAGCTTAGGCCATTTCGTTGGGTCGGTGACCCACTGACCCGACATTAAGTACGGGTCAGGAAACCTCACTCCGTTGCTAACTGTTAGCTTATTACAATAAGCTAACCTGTCTTCGGTTGACAAACCGTTAAAACAATCTGAGGAGGCGTGTGTATCTTCCATATTCCTCATACGATTCTTGATTTTGGCGCTCCTGTCTGTACTGTTGACATGGCAACTGTCACAGTTCCTGCCTAGTGCGCAGCTGAGGCAGACAGGCAGTGTCACCGTCAAATCTGTCCCCGGGAAAAGTAACGTTGTGCCCAACTGACAAAGTAACTACGTTCCGTTACCATATTTTCAGTAGTAACGCGTTACACTACTTTTTACCCAATAAAAGTAGTTACGTTACTGTAACACGTTACTTTGTAGCACGTTACACACAACACTGACAATGTCCATGTCTGTAATGCACAATAAACTGCTTATTGCACTGTATAATAGTTCTAAGAACATTAGGAGCTTTATAATGATAATCAAGACACATTGTAAAGTATTTAATAATGACTTAAAAGGTCAAGTATCATGACCACTTGGAGGTAACTTACAATTACATTATAATGCATTATAAAAGGATTAGGAGTTATAAGACACTGTGATCCTTGCAAACATTTATCAGTGAGTGACCAGCAGTTTTGAAGTATTATGATACTTAACATAATATAATAAGAAAATGTCTTTTAAAGCATTATGAATATTTATGAGTGTAGTAGCTCAGTTCATAGGGACTTCAATTGAGAACTGGAGGTTCGCCAGTTCAAGTCCCCATCCAGACTAAATATGGTAGCTGGAGAGGTGCCAGCTTGCTGCACTGCAGAGGTGCCCTTGAGCAAGGCACCAAACCCCCAACTGCTCGGGGTGATCGTCCATAGGCAGCCCCCTCACTTTGTCAACGCTCCATTTAACATATGTATAGGTCCTGGTTGTGCATGTGTGTATTTCGGGCCTGTGTGTCTCTGACAACAGAGTGAAAAAAATGAATTACACCTTGGAGATGAATAAAGTATATCTTCTTCTTCTTTCTAATTATAGGTCTACAGTGCTATAACCATAAGTATGTTTATAATGCATCATGGACATGGGTGTCATAGAAAGTGTTACCAACTATTTAACTTAAAGCAATAGGTTCACCTGATTAGTTTCTTCTTCTTTATATCATATATGTGAACTTCTGAGCTCCTGTTACTGCTGCACTCACTGCCAAGGTTAACTGTAGGCTACAAACATGAACCCTGATATACATACATTTAACAGAGGAGGCTGTCTGCTCCACACCATGTGTTCTGGAGGTTGAATTTAACAGGCATAATTACGTTAGCGTCTTTGTCGGCTTTTTATAGGGCATGGATTGTGTGTAAGTTCCCCTGGAGGAAAGTTTATTATTGTCGTCATTGTGTATTGTCCCTTCTGTGCGGAGCTTGGTGTACGATGATCTCATAATCTAGATGCCAAATATTATCTTTATACATACCCCTTATTCTCATTAGGGCTGTGACTGATGATTACTTTCATCACTGATTAAACATTTAGTCTTAAATTAGAGGATGTTGAAAAATGGTCCATACAATTTCCCTGAGCCCAAGGTGATGTCTTCACATTGATATTTTTTTTGTCCAACCAACAGTCCACAACCCAAAGATTCAAGAGAGGTATAAAGAACAAAGGAGCAAATCCTGAGAAGCTGAAACCACCAAATGTTCAATATATTGTCTTGATAAATGTCTGAAACAATTAATTGATTAACAATTTTTTTGTCAAATAATATTCTGCATATTGATCTACATACATAATCTATTCTACATTAGGTGGCTGACAGAAATCCTGTATTTTGAAACCCTAAATCAGTGTTTCCTGACTGGTTCAGCCAAGGGGTCCAGATTTCTCCTCAATAATTTGTTCAAGGTCCACACAGTTTAATACATTCAGTGGCATGGATTTGGCCATGTTGTCAAGCTAGTTTGCTGTCTCTGTCAAGTAGCTGAGCTGTAACATTTGCTAGCTCAGTGGTCGGTGCACGCTTATTTCTGCACGGTGATATTATTGGTGGATGTTGTCCTATAGAAGGAAAATAGTTCCTTCATGAAACTGCTCACAACAAGGTCTGTGGATTATCTTGAGTAACTGGGTCATGATTTCTGGAAAGAGACATTGCTGTTGAGTTTTTCAGATGTGTTTTTTGGCACTTTGAGCACCACAAGCCGAGTGCCATCTAGTTCCATTATATTAGAGAGAAGGCAGACATCTCTATGGCCAATATCTCCAACACTCTGCAACTCACACTAAAACTATCTAGACTGATTAATAGCTCTACAGGTAAGAGGAAAACTATGTATTTTTGAATTGGGAGTGAACTGTCTCTTTAAGTGACTGATCTGTACACATCTTCCACCACTGCTTTATACACCTAAACATTTCATAGTGAAATACTGCACTCTTTTAAAATGTAATCATGTATATAATGCATTAGTATATCCACTTAGACCAGGTACAATATTATACATTATTTTATGATATAGTATAATATCTAATCAGACTGAAATGAGCCATTATGCCTGATGAGATGGGCATTTTTTATACTTTTTACTTGCTGCTAGTATATCTTGTAGGAAATTTCTGTTATATTATATGCAGTCTTCTTGTTTGTCAAAACCTGGTGCCTACATTACCCACAATGCAAGTATGTTATGTGACTAGTGGCCAGTGTAGCTCTGAGCTGCCAGGCTAAAGCAGAGATGAGGTCTGACAGGATTGCTTTCAAACTCCACACCAACAGGTTTTCAATGTCCAACTTGTAGACGTCAGTCCCAGCCAACACTGACTCAAGTGACATCACTTGAGGCAACTAAATTAATTTCGTGCAGCGCCTTCTAGAGCCACGCAAGGCTTCATATAACTGTCTTCATCAGTAGTACTCCCTGAGACATTAAATAGGCTTTGACGTGTTAAATCGGTGGAGTGTCCCTTTAAATAAAGATCTGAACCATGCTACACAGTCGAGGGTTGAGGTGCGGTGTGTAACTTAATTTCAGTGATGACCTGACAGATGTGATTTGGGGATCAAATGCCAATATCATTAAGTGACTGACCCAATATGCTATAGCTCAGCAGCTCCACTGTCTCCCATCATGCAGATAACCCCGCCTTGACCCTGGCCTGTCATACTTGCTGTGGTGGCTTTATAAAGCCTGCCTGTCTCAGGGTAGCAACAGCACTAAAGCTAAATAAATCACAGCCTGTAAATGGCTCCTACTCCTCAGCAATTTCCTCAGCGATCTATCATCAGTCTGTGGGCCAGGACTGATAGCTCACTGTCACTCGCCTGCTACCTTGGAGAACCCAGCATTGGCGTTCTCTGCAGTGTGGTAACGGGTTTGCCTCACCTCCTGATGTTTTGAGGACTAGGACAACAAAGGAGAAGGTGGTGAGAAGGCCAGCGGGCTTAGAGGTGCAGCTGGGGTTGCCGTGTGGTGGCTTGGGGGCCAAAAGAGACAGGTAGCACCCTGACCTTGTGTTTGCGTAATGGCCGTCCCTGTGATAGATGACATTGTCAGAGCACTCACCCGCTGCACCACGGGGGCTGTCCACTTGCCCTGACGCAGATGGATCGGCCTTTGTTTTTTCCCTCACCTCAACTGTGTAATTAATCTCCAGTGCGAGTCTATGGAGGAGAGTGCTCTGTGGGCTGCGGGCCGATAAACTCACCGGCGGGCAGGCAGAGGTAGCTTTCAAGGCCCCGAGGACAAGCACCACCTTGGAGCTGGCAAAAGAAGATGTTTAAATGCATGCTGCTCGGGGCCCCCTCCCTCACCTAGGTTATCAAAAGAAGAGGCGATGAGCACAATATTTGTCCCCGCTCCCCAGTACAATTTATCTGGGATGAAAATAGCGTCTCTTGGAAGATTCAGCAGTAATAGACTCTCTCCAGCACCACTGCCATCACACATTTTACACAGAGGCCTGGTTTCTCTCTGCCTATTGCTTCACCGCGCCACGTTCTCAGCTCCATTTCACAAGATAATAAGGCTGTGGGTTAAAATGGCTTAAAGTAGATGAACATATCTGTGCTGCTGTTTTTTATATTCTGTTCAAGTTTAGCAGTATGAAAACTGCAGCCTGGCTACACAAGTGAAGCTGCATTTTATGCTCAACCTTAAAGGAAGATGTAATTATCTATAATACATAATACATAATACATTTTGTCCCTATATTTACTACAGTAGGCCTCTGTAGATTTATACAGAACAGGGCTGTAGCAATGGAGCCAACATTGGGGGGACCAAATCTCCTGGGGGGTCCAGTGTTCCATGCTAATGCACAGAATGCATAGCTAGCTAATGTCAAAAATGCTCTTTAACAAAAGATAAAACATTACAAACTGCGCCAATAAATGAAATGTACAGGCTACACTCCCAGTCTCCTATTTAATTGGGAGAGGTCATCTCCATCGTCATGTCCATCTGAAAAATGGATTTTTTAGTAACAGATTGTTTGGGAGATATGTGGCTCGTGAAAAATGGGTCCAATATTTACCTGAGTGACTATGGCGCTAAGAAATCGATCATAATCTGTGCTTCCACTCACTTCTCCCATTGGAATGAATAGATGCAAGATGGCTGGTAGTAGGGGGCGTGTCAGTGACAAAGCCCACATGATACAGTTACAGGAAATGACTCTGAAGTCAGCCGTCTCAGTTTATCAGTGGTCTCTGCTAATGTCCTGACAGGAAGTTAAAATAACATTACAAGAAGGAAACCATTCATAATATTATTATTTTTACAACACTTTACAAAAACGATCAATATCGACATATGACTCATTTTACATTCTAGTTTTCCACTTGTACTTACAAGTATTAAAATTGAGACAGTGCAGTGTTTGAGACTGATTGTATTTAGTTAGATAGAGGCGCCTCTTATAGTTAGTACAGTATGATGGCCCAATTGCCTGAGTCCAATAATGGAGTACTTATCTATTGGAGGTACACATACTTTGTAAATATTGTGTATGTATTATATAAATGTCATGTATATTATTATGGGTATATGGGCATGTATATGTGTGTATATGTATATGTATGTGTGTATGTATGTAGCCTATGTGCATGTATATACATATATATATATATACATATACAGTACAGGCCAAAAGTTTGGACACACCTTCTCATTCAATGCGTTTTCTTTATTTTCATGACTATTTACATTGTAGATTCTCACTGAAGGCATCAAAACTATGAATGAACACGTGGAGTTATGTACTTAACAAAAAAAGGTGAAATAACTGAAAACATGTTTTATATTCTAGTTTCTTCAAAATAGCCACCCTTTGCTCTGATTACTGCTTTGCACACTCTTGGCATTCTCTCCATGAGCTTCAAGAGGTAGTCACCTGAAATGGTTTTCCAACAGTCTTGAAGGAGTTCTCAGAGGTGTTTAGCACTTGTTGGCCCCTTTGCCTTCACTCTGCGGTCCAGCTCACCCCAAACCATCTCGATTGGGTTCAGGTCTGGTGACTGTGGAGGCCAGGTCATCTGCCGCAGCACTCCATCACTCTCCTTCTTGGTCAAATAGCCCTTACACAGCCTGGAGGTGTGTTTGGGGTCATTGTCCTGTTGAAAAATAAATGATCGTCCAACTAAACGCAAACCGGATGGGATGGCATGTCGCTGCAGGATGCTGTGGTAGCCATGCTGGTTCAGTGTGCCTTCAATTTTAATAAATCCCCAACAGTGTCACCAGCAAAACACCCCCACACCATCACACCTCCTCCTCCATGCTTCACAGTGGGAACCAGGCATGTGGAATCCATCCGTTCACCTTTTCTGCGTCTCACAAAGACACGGCGGTTGGAACCAAAGATCTCAAATTTGGACTCATCAGACCAAAGCACAGATTTCCACTGGTCTAATGTCCATTCCTTGTGTTTCTTGGCCCAAACAAATCTCTTCTGCTTGTTGCCTCTCCTTAGCAGTGGTTTCCTAGCAGCTATTTGACCATGAAGGCCTGATTCGCGCAGTCTCCTCTTAACAGTTGTTCTAGAGATGGCTCTGCTGCTAGAACTCTGTGTGGCATTCATCTGGTCTCTGATCTGAGCTGCTGTTAACTTGCGATTTCTGAGGCTGGTGACTCGGATGAACTTATCCTCAGAAGCAGAGGTGACTCTTGGTCTTCCTTTCCTGGGTCGGTCCTCATGTGTGCCAGTTTCGTTGTAGCGCTTGATGGTTTTTGCGACTCCACTTGGGGACACATTTAAAGTTTTTGCAATTTTCCGGACTGACTGACATTAATTTCTTAAAGTAATGATGGCCACTCGTTTTTCTTTAGTTAGCTGATTGGTTCTTGCCATAATATGAATTTTAACAGTTGTCCAATAGGGCTGTCGGCTGTGTATTAACCTGACTTCTGTACAACACAACTGATGGTCCCAACCCCATTGATAAAGCAAGAAATTCCACTAATTAACCTTGATAAGGCACACCTGTGAAGTGGAAACCATTTCAGGTGACTACCTCTTGAAGCTCATGGAGAGAATGCCAAGAGTGTGCAAAGCAGTAATCAGAGCAAAGGGTGGCTATTTTGAAGAAACTAGAATATAAAACATGTTTTCAGTTATTTCACCTGTTTTTGTTAAGTACATAACTCCACATGTGTTCATTCATAGTTTTGATGCCTTCAGTGAGAATCTACAATGTAAATAGTCATGAAAATAAAGAAAACGCATTGAATGAGAAGGTGTGTCCAAACTTTTGGCCTGTACTGTATGTATGTATATATATATATATATATATATATATACACATACACATATATACATATATACACACACACACATATATATATATATGTGTGTGTGTGTGTGTGTATATATGTATATGTGTGTATGTATGTATATGTATAAATACACAATGTTGTACTGTATATCATTATATCAAAAGGAATGGTGGATATCTGACATGTTTTTGTATTTGATCATGTTCATGTAGGGCTGCAACAACCTGACCCGTATTCTGTATCCCCTGAACCTTATGCGGTGGTGTGTTGCAGCTCTATATGCATATAAAATCCTCAACATATCGTTTTACACAATATATTTTCTACATAGTATATATTTGTTTACACAGTATATATATATATTTCTCTATACATGATCGCATATACCACTAAGCATTATATATATATCATATTATATTTTATTTTATTTGGCGGAATTGTACTCCTGCTATTGGAGATGTACCACATGGTATAATCCTTGCATTATGGGTATTTAAGATGGCGACTTCATTGTAAATGATTAGCAGTCTGAGGAAGAGCATCATGCTCGAAACGTCACGCAAAATAAAAAAATTGCATACGGGAGCTCTTTTGGTGTGCGGATCGCTTTTTTCATGAGACTGATTGTACCTTATTCATTAATTTAATGTTTATCTGATAAATACAGTATGCACAGAGAATCGCACGGCAATTATCCAACGCAATGCATCATAACATTTATAGCAAGTGGTAATTCCTAGGCCTTTAAAATAACAAACATAAAACATGATCACAGACAACAAGGTAAAACTATGTTATAGTACATTTTGTTGACCTTATACGAACAGCAGTATGACTTACCCGCCTACACACATATTCAGTATATATACGCACAAAGATACCTACGAATATACATACATATAAACTGCTTACACATACATGCCTATCTAAAAAAAACCATCCCCCTGTTTAATTTTAAAACGTTGACAATTTTGATCTGTTTTGAGTTCAATAGGCAGTGTATTCCATATGTTAGCTCACTTTTTTTTTAGAAAACTTCTGGCCAAAGGAGGTTTTCCTGTACGATACTTTACAGTTCCCTGTACATGCAGTAGTGTTCCTGGTAGACAATCCAAAGGTCTGTAACAGTTTCACCATGTTGCAGAGAGCCTGAGAAGCTTGGGCATGTCAACACTGTGGATAAATGTGGTATAGTTGTCAAAACCTCAGGTTTTCCAGGATGTGACAGTGGTGTGATCCTCCTGGCCTTTTTGTCCAGTATTTTTATTGCACGATTGCAAACCTCTCCAGGGATTTAATTACTGATGAACTTGTGACCTTGATGTGTAACACAGCAACTAAGATGAGAGATAATCGTGGAATGCATACATATATATTTTGGCCGCATCAAACATTAGACAGCCCCTGATTAGTCTAAATGTGTACAGACTGACTTTTACAGATCCATTACATTTTTTAGAATCTTTATCAAATTTTAACTGTGGGCCGAACGTGAGCTCTAGATATTTGACCAAAGAAGTTTGATTGATTGACTGATTGTTGATCTTAACATGTACACTGTAAACCCCAGTCCCAAGAATTTTAATGTAAAGTCACATAAATGCCCTGGATGATCAAAATGACATAAAAACTTTACATTAACTTGACACAAAAAGCTTCACGTAATTTTTCATGTTAAGTCAACAATTTTTGAGTATTGAGTAAATTTGACTAACATGTATTAAGCCAATTTTGTGTAATTAGTTTAAGGCCAACAAACAACACTTTCACTGTGCGCTTATTGTGGCGTGTTGGGGCTGAATGGGTGGAGTTTCCCAGCATTCCTTGAGACAATGTGTTTAAGGCCATAAGCTGAAAAAAATTGTTTGAATGTGTTATAAATCATTCACGTTACCCATTACGCAGTGATTAATGTTTATGTATTTGACAGTGGTTCTAATGGTTTACAGTTACTGTTGTGGTAAAAGACATTTTGCACTGTGAATAAAGTCATACACACAGTTAGTGACCTCCCGCCTGTGTGGATATTAGAGTGTCTAAAATGAAGCTGTGCTGAGGTGAAATAAAGAGCACTTCCTGGTTGAGAATTTGTTTCTTTGCGTTGTTCCAGCAATCAAGAAACCTATGCACACCACAATATATTTTTATGGTTCAATGAAATTTTAAAAAAAAACCCAAATGTTGTAAAATGTGAACTCAACATGTTTATGTTTACGTGTCATAGAATTTAATGCTCAAACAGCAGAAAAACGTTATGTTAAACTGAGAAAAAAAATCTGTCAGACAAGAGTCATATGGCACATTTATTTTGTGTCTGGTGTACTCAAAACTTTGATGTTACTGTATTGTACTAAACTAAAAGTTTTGAGTACCAGCTGTTTCCAAAAAAATGTTTAAGTTGAGTGAGCAAATTGGGGTTTCCTGAGGATAAAACATATCCTCCTGAAACCTTGTGTCCTCCTCCTACGAGAACATCACATTTTGGGTTTACTTGACTTTATACTTTATTCTGCTTAACTTAGGCCCATTGTCCTCGTTTGTGGACACTTTTTTGTGCCAACTAGTGGCTGGAAGACCACAATACACCAATCCATGTAAAAACAAGATGGCAGCCATCTCTGCCAAGTCAGTCTGCAGCACAAACATGAACAAGATACAAAATCTGATTAAATTTGATGGTTCAAACTTGTTTATTTATGATTAATAACGTTTGTAGTTTGATACTGCAACACATTTCACCAATTTTAGCAACAGTAACAAGTTAAGACACTGTTTATTAGAAAGTAATCATTTGTAGACATAGATACTTTATCATCAGCTCATTGAAGGACATTGGGACTTTATTATGATTGACAATGTTCAATCCCATATGGTTAGGAGAAATTAAAAATGCGAACCAAACAAAAGTTCAAGTCTCAGGGGGATATAGAGACATTGGTTGTTTTTTTTTGTTTGTTTGTTTGTTTTTTACATTAAGAGTCAAACACCAAGTTTTTCTACCCACAGCAGTTGAGCAAAAGCTTCTACTGTGGTACAACAACAACAGCTTGACAAACCACACCATAATACAAGATATATTGGAAATAATAATGGCTGTGTGTGGTTGTAATGTCCATATATTGGTGGTATTTGAACATTAGGGGTGATGTGCCCTCCAGAATATATATCATATAAATTATAATTACTGCCTTGATGTGGCACATGGGGAAAAATATTTGACCTAATAAAACTAGGGGGGATCAGGCTGCCACACTTTTACTGTCACTGCCAGTGTAGCCGTATTTTAAGACTGCATGCAATTGTTTATTATAAAATGTGTTGACAGTAAGCGGTTGATATCTCTATAATGACACAAACGAATATGACATATTTTGAGCACTGTGATCCAGAGGTTTGTAGGCAGTTGTTTTTGATTCCAGTATAAATCCTTCTTCGGGTGCAGTCGTGGGCTGCTAATCAGAGGCTGTGGTTAATCCCTTGGCTGTGGCGCGTCTCACCAGCTGAGAGCAGTGAGGTTATGGACAAACTGAAGCCCCCTCGAGATGGAGGTGTGAAGCAAATCCAGGCAAATCACTGAGCCTCGAAATGAGCCAAACGGAGACAAAAATAAAAAGAGGCATATACTGTATGTTTTTTTTTCTCTTCCTAAGGAGGGAAAGTCTTCATAAAGCTTTAATACTGAGCAGAGGGACGGGTCAGTTTAATGAGGTGATGTGAAGCCTGGAAATGAATAGTGTTGTGATATCCTGCAGCACAGCAAATAGAAGCACTGGGAGCCATTGAGCTTCAGAGCCTGAGGCGCAGGACTGCAGAGCAAACAGGCAGAGTGTTAGTTCACTAAATGATGCAGAATGGATGGCGGATAATCACCACACTGCTCATAAATTCTGCTTTAAAGGCACCTCGTAGAATAGACTGACTGCACTTTCTTTAGTCTAGACGGTATCAACATACCGTCCAGATAATCATCTCAACATGTGATCCAAACATATGACAGAAACTAGAATCTGATTTAAATCTAACTTGATCAATAGACATGGCTGTACTTGTGCAAACAGAGCAGATACATCAAGCAGGATGCACACGGCTCATCCTGATTATCTATGTTCATGTTGAACGTGTCTCTGGTGCAGCCCCTGGGGTTATGGAGGAACAGTGCATGGTTTAGTTGAGCCCTCCTCCCTCCCTGTAAGCCCTCCACTCCGGTGGCTGGCTGCAGATTTAATGGGCTTAGCAGCTGTTGAGGAAAAGCAGTGAGGGCTTGTGGCATATGCTCTGGTTAGAACAAAGAGCAGCGAGCACACCACACAAGCTACAACTGCCTGAGCTGAACGCAGGGCTGCCACAGGGGCTGCAGTTAACCATTAAACTCTTTTACAGCTCGTGTTCATTCAGTTTATTTGATTGACTTTTTGTTAATGTGCTGTTCTGAGGTTTGGGTGCTATTATTAGTGTTTTTGATCATTCCTCCTCCCTAGTTCACAAAAAGAATATTGCTTTATGTGTTTTCTTTTTTACATGTTTGCAAGGCAGTGTTTGCTTTGTTTTCACTGTGAGGTTTTACAGTAGGTGTGTGAGCTGGTAATTCATGAAATGAGAGCAGAGGATGGTGTATTTCAAAGGTTCTTTAAAGGCACTTGACAAGGCCGCCCTCTTCAGGGAGAGCTGTAACCCCTCCAACACGTCTGCTTTCAATGTACTCCATGATGCTATTAAGATAGAAAGTGGTGCAGAGAGTCCTCTAGTGGAAATAGACATAAATGGCTCTGTGAAAAGTTGATGTTTTTTGTACAACATGCAAACAGATACAGGTTTTTACAGCATCAATTTAATGACAATATAAAGTCTGATTTTTCTATTCTTGATAACTAAATCTGGATAAACTCATTTTAATTTTCTGCCCTGAGCATTTGTATTTGATTTGGCAACATGCTGCCTGTAAATATGATCTGAGTATTAGCTGGAACCTAATTAACTCTGGCAAATATGTGATGTTCAACACTTTTATTTGGTAAACAAAGATCCCCTTCTTTATTACTCTGCTTTATTATAGTAGTATTAAATACTGCATACAGCATTTCCTGTACATATAACAATCTGACAGCTTGCACAGATACTTTCTCTACATGTATATCTGGCCAACGCAGTCTGGTTACTTCTACAATTACCAGCTGTTGTGGAAACACACAGGCTGATGTAAGTTTTATTGCAGTTTGCACAGTTGCTCTGTGCATATATGAGCTTCAACAGGCAGTATGTGTAAACAGTGATAATGTTGAGTTTGTGCAGTGTGTGCGTACGTGAGTGTGTGTGTGTGTTTTGCTCGGCTTCCTAACTGTTAGCAAACACGCTGTGGTGCCATGTTCTCCCACTCACTGCTGACAGAAACAGCTCAGCGACTGTGTGGGAGTCAAGTGTGGCAGGCTTGCTAACTGTCTGTTCTCGTAACAGTACAGTACAAGCTCTCTAAATCAAGGAAGCTGCTCCTAGTATGTGTGTATGTTTTTGTAGGTGTGTATGCATAAAAGTAGGTAGTAAAAGATGTCTCTTACATCGCCTGTGTGCCCTCATTAAAAGGTAAAAATGTCCTTGCACTAGCTGCACAGCGGGGGGGCAGATATGTTTGAACAAACCCAATGGCTTTCAGTGGAAGCAAATAAAATGGTAAACACTTGACATTGTGTAAGAGAGATATGAGAGGGCAGCCTGTGAAGGGGAATGAAGGGAAAATGAGACCAAGCGAGAGGCCACTGGGTGAGCAAAGGCTTATCATGTGTAATCTCCACCAGTGTTGCTTGTCGGTCTCATCATGGCCGACCTTGTCTCCAGCTCTGCTATAAGCGTGACCCTCTGTCCCGACTTGGCTGAGCAGACCCGTCACACTCTGTTTGTCTGCGAGCCTCTCGCCCCCACACCAACCAACCAAACAGCAGCACTGCCTCTGTATGCGCCTCACTTACTCCACGGTGTAACGACATGAGGTGCAGCTGAAGAGAAACAGGTTACACTTGGGAAAGAGTCTCGAAAGAGGATCACATATACTGTACACTTTTCATTTATTGTACTGCAGAGATGTTTAACCGTGAGAGTGGAGGGTGAATTGCAGGAGCAAAGGCTGAATAAAAATTGCAATGCCCTCCTTTTGGTGTCTGTATATACACCTCAAATGTTGGTCACAAGACTGAGGGCCTTTACACCTTCCAAGTTCCACAGAGGGATTACTGTGTTTTGGAAAAGGAGAAACTGGTTTATGTGTTAATATTCACACACATTGTTCTGCTATTTCCAGGGTTAAAATGTCTAAATGGGACTGTGTCAGTTTTGAAAACCCTTGCTGAGATGACAGTGAGAGCACTCAAGATCATTTTTGTTTTTAAAAGTAAGTGGTTTAACTCAGGGCTCTGTGGAGAAACAACTATGTAGCTCAAGATTGCAAGATTGAATGTGTATTATCTTTGCAGTGTTAGTGAACATGTTCCTTCTCTACATACATAATTATAGTTGCACTAATTAGAAATAAGTTACTGTAAATACAAGGATATATTTTATGTATCATTTCCAGCAAATAGTTTGTTTCTGTTGTTGCCTTTTGTCAGTGGTGACGGGCCAGCAGAGGGTGCCAGAGCAAAACCCCAACTCCTCAGCTATGTTTTAAAATTGAGTCAGTATTTGAGTGACACAAAGAGGGCAGAAAAGCATAATATAAAGCTGTTTCTCCTCCGAGCTCCTCTGCCGACTCTCTCTGCCTAAGTGCATGCTCATTAACGGAAACTATAGGATTTTACCTCTCACTCTGCTCTGTAGGGAAAGCCGTCAGTCTTTCAGCCAATTCATTATTTAAAGTCTTGAGTCTTGTTGATGCAGTTTTGGCAGCCTCCTATGTGTGTGGGACTATACTGTATACATTATGAGACAATCTGTTTTCGGTATAGAGAAATATTTTGGCACAGACTCACACATTAAACAGTTGTGCACTGAGTAGTGTAGTAATTTACATTTGTTTGTAAGAGCTGCATGCACACTCTGGCTTTATGGAAAACAAAAGTTTACATTCACCCTTGGATTTTTTTTTTATACAGTGTTATTACATCTGAATGCATTCCTAAAGTCATTTTGTGTTTTAAGTTAATGATTTCCTGAGACATTTTCCCCACAATGCATTTCTTCTGGGAATAGGCATAAACCTTATCAAGTAACTTTACTTAGCCTATACAATAGGGAAATCAAACATACAGCATGTGGGCCAGAACCGGTTCACCAAAAGGTCCCATCCAGCCCACGAGATGACTGGACTAAGAGGTGCCAGGTTTCAGGAGCAGGCTAAACAATGCGTTTCCCACTTCATGTAAAATTCAGCTTCAGAGGCTTTTCCACCCTGACCAGAATATAGCTCTCTGATATAACAATGACTTACTGTGACCATGTTTAAAGATATTGGACATTGTGCAAAATATTGTCAATCGGCAGCTTCAGTTCAAAAGAATCTGTATCAGGAAATGTATGTATAAATGCACATGTAATGACAATGAGAAGTAGACTGACTGAGAGTAGTAGTATGGTTTTATTGGTCCGATCCATCTGAGATCAGATTGGGCTGTATGTGGCCCATGAACTAAAATGAGTTTGACACCCCTGCTATAGAATATAGCATGATGTGTAAAAATCAACCCACCCAATGAGTGAAAGCGCACTAGACCCCAGGAAGAGTAGCTGTGCTTTAGGGCAGTGTTTCCCAAACTTGTTTTCTTGAGGGACCCTTTTTTTTTTTTTATCATTTATTAAACTGAAGACCCCTGACTGAGTGACATAATTTATGGATATTTCATATTACATTTAATGGGTAACAATAATAGTATAGAAGAACTGACAGACTGTATATGTAATCCAAATTGTGAACACAGAAACTTCAGGTTTGTGCAAAATGAGCAATTTGGTTGGATTTTGACTGGATTATTTCCTACTGATACTGCATCAAAGATGAGTTTTCCTGATATATTTAGGACCTTTTTGTAGGATTTCTGTGTATATTATTTATATATATATTATTTTGTACAGCCATACATACTTTAAACTGCACACTGCTATAATGCAGGATGCAGCTGTTAAGCAGAGAGTGAGGGCTCTATGAGTGTAGCTTGTAGTCAGTTCTTTACTGTTCCTACATCCTGTGAGATTTTTCTGAGTTTATGTCCTAAAAGATAATCTAAACTTTAAAAGCAACAATTTCGCGTAGTTTTCTCCACAGAGATGAATGATAATTATCTGTGCACTCACTGGCCACTTTATTAGGTACACCTACTCAACTGCTTGTTGATGCAAATAGCTGATCAGCCGACATGTGGCAGCAACTCATTGCATTTAGACACGTAGACATGGTGAAGACGACTTGCTGAAGTTCAAACCGAGCATCAGAATGGGGAAGAAATGTGATTTAAGTGACTTTGAACGTGGCATGGTTGTTGAGCTCATCTGAGTATTTCAGAAACTGCTGTTCTACTGGGATTTTCACACACAACCATCTCTAGGGTTTACAGAGGATGGTCTGAAAAGAGAAAATATCCAGTGAGCAGCACTTTAAAATCGTACTACACTAAACACTTTACTTGTGTGTTGTTTTTTTAATTTTGTTTTTTATCTGTGTTTGAATGAATGTCTGTGACATGTGCTGCCTGTAAAACTACCTTCATGCTCCTTTTAAATTGCCCCCCGGGGACGAATAAAGTGTTTTTGAATTGAATTGAATTGAGTTCTCTGTGTGAAAATGCCTTGTTGATGCCAGAGGTCAGAGGAGAATAGCCAGACTGGTTCAAGATGATAGAAAGGCAACAGTAACTCACATAACCACTGGTTACAACCAAGGTCTGTAGAAGACCATCTCTGAACCAACAACACGTCCAACCGTGAAGCAGATGGGCTACAGCAGCAGAAGACCACACCAGGTGCCACTCCTGTCAGCTAACAACAGAAAACTGAGGCTACAGTTCACACAGGCTCACCAAAACTGGACAATAGAAGGTTGGAAAAACGTTGCCTGGTCTGATGAGTGAAATGAACAACATGAAAGCATGGATCCATCCTGCCTTGTATCAACGGTTCAGGCTGCTGGTGGTGGTGTAATGGTGTGGGAGATATTTTCTTGGCACACTTTGGGCCCCTTTGTACCAACTGAGCATGGTTTAAACACCACATCCTACCTGAGTATTGCTGCTGACTGTGTCCATCCCTTTATGACCACAGTGTGCCCATCTTCTGATGGCTACTTCCAGCAGGATAACGCACCATGTCACAAAGCTCAAATCATCTCAAACTGGTTTCTTGACATGAGTTCACTGTACTCCAACGGCTTCCACAGTCACCAGATCTCAATAGAGCAGCTTTGGGATGTGGTGGAACGGGAGATTCTCATCATGGATGTGCAACCAACAAATCTGCAGCAACTGCGTGATGCCATCATGTCAATATGGACCAAAATCTCTGAGGAATGTTTCCAGCACCTTGTTGAATCTATGCCAACAAGAATTAGGGCAGTTCTGTGGGCAAAGGGGAGTCCACCTGGGTACTAGCAAATTATATGGGCGGCATGGTAGTGTGGTGGTTAGCACTGTTGCCTCACAGCAAGAGGGTTCCTGCTTTGATCCCAGGAGGAAGCCCTTCTGTGTTCTCTGTGTGTCTGCGTGGGTTTTCTCCGGGTACTCTGGCTTCCTCCCACAGTCCAAAGACATGCAGGTTCATTGGTGATTCCATAGGTGTGAGTGGTTGTCTGTCTCTATATATCAGCCCTGTCCAGGGTGTACCCTGCCTCTCGCCCAGTGTCAGCTGGGATAGGCTCCAGCCCCCCCATATGCTGTTTACATATTTTATTTAGCTCTTTACGTTAAATTTTGAACTATTTAACATCGCGCACCTTACGTACAGTTAATGAGAGGTATGATAAAGTTTGGCGGAGTGATATACGATGTTGTGGATGTTCAGTTGTCCTACATTATTTTTAGGACATTAAAGTGGATCCAGTTACACAGAGCAGCTGTCCCCGTGCTCTTACTTCACCCACAGCCCTTTGATAGTTAATTCACTAAGTAGCCTACCAAGTTTAATATAGGTAAGACAGTAGACAGCAAAAAACAAACCACATTTTACATTAAAAACTTACCAGATGTGTAAGCAGTTAAGTCGGTGGTGACATGAACCCCATCACTTGCTGCCCACCTGACACGAATGCAACTCCAATCACAACAGGTGCAGACAGTTCCCATTTCAAATGGATGAATCAAACAATGAGTTGCCGTTTATCAACAAACGGTAAGTAGCCACGCCAACAAAGGCCTTTTACAAGTAAAGGATTCGTCACACAAATAAGCGTCCAACATGAAGGAGAGAAGTTAACTGAAAACTGGAGCTAACATTGGTTTGGCTCTGTCACCAACCACCAACCGAAATATCTGTTAGCTAGCTAACGTTAGCTTTAATGTTCCTCTCAGGTGCTGTTAAACAGTTGTGTCATTTAAAGTCAGAATGCAGCCATAGTATTTTAATGTTGTAGTTTAATCACAAAACTTATTAAACATTTTAGAAAACATGACCTTCGAAGAGCTTAACCGGTGATGTGTTAGCTACGTTAACGTTAGCTAGCTTAACTGATATCCTCAAAGACAATGCCTGGCTATGTATGAAATCCAATTATGACGTCATTCTGTTGTACTGTTTTTAAAAGGGAGGCCCAAAGTTAAAATATCCTCAAATAACCACATTTGACCTCTCTTCATAATAGAAATTCCATTGATAACAAAAAAAAGTTTCAAAGGATTCCTGTTCAATTGTCACATGATTTAACTGTACCATTATTGACAATTTTAAAGGGAAATCACCTAAAATGACAATATAACATTCATGATTTTCTCATATTTATCATAATAGACCTTTTTCACAGCAGACATTTTGACATGTCAAAGCAGGAAAAGCACAGGTGTATTCTGTTACATTAGTGATGGCTGCATTCCACTTAGGGAAGCCCTGGTTGTGTCCCTGCTGGCTCACTGGAGTAGCTTACTGAGAGACTTACTGTGCGTTCCAACACTCATACCATACTGTATAGTATGCCAGAAAAAGATGAATTACGTCAAATGCAGTATGCCAAAACTACCAGGATGTTCTACTACATCCGGTCTGATTTTGCAGTATGCAAGCCAGCATGCTTTTCTGGCTATTCTGCTATTATTTTTGGCATTGACTGAGTCGCAAACACATGATTGACAGTTGGTTGACAGCCGTCAGAAGTTGCAATGACGGATGACAGCACATTCAAGTACCTGACCAGTCTAGAAGTAATATTTAGGAATATTGATGGTTTAAGTGAACAAAATGATCATAAATATTACAAGCAACAGAACATAACTATGAAAATGACAATGACAGAACAAATTCACTTCCACAAATATGATATGTTACAATCTACAATCTGTGCAGTTATAACTTTAAAGTTAAACTACATACATTCCAACTCAGGCAAACTGGGTAAGCGGCGTTTGTTTTTATCTCCATGGTAATGGATATAAAAGCAAGAGGGTCAAAGTTCAGGGCGTAATTTAATGAGAAAGTAATATATCCTGGTTGTGTGCATACTGCATGCAACAGTATGTACTTTTTAAGGGCAGCTGCTGTACATAGTAAAAGTAAAAAGAAAAAGTATGCGACTTGGAATGCACCCTTAATGGAACTGAGTCATCGGTAATGTTATCAATTTCACCTGTGATTTTCCTACTATGACAAGTCAAGATGTCTGCTGTGAAACAGATCCATCCCACTCTGATGAAGACTGACAGTATGATGCGGTTTCTTCTAAGACTCCATGTTGAATATGGGTTGATATAATTCCACAGGTTATGCTGTAAATTATGTTGGTTCATGGTGTTTTCAAATATTGTTCCATATACTCCTTTTTGACTTTGAGCACCTGCCCCTGTAAAGGTCTCTGCATGACCCTGGTTACTGTGTACATCATACATATACAGATAACATTGCTATTCACATATACATATTTATTCAGATATTTTTTGTCGCATAACACATATCATCAAAGTAACAACAATTTTGCATACAATTTGGTAGAGCCAACCCTCCATCTTCCTTCTGATTTTCTAAAAACTCTGCCCCAATTTGGAGCCGAATTTGTATTCCAGATGTATGTATATTGTTTATTTAACTCCCTGGGAAATGACTTCTGTATTAGTATTAGTACAGTAACACCACCTAACTTAGGAATTTCAATATGGAAGTTCAGTCAGAATTTGTGAATGTGAGCTACTGTTGAGCTCCCTCAAAGGCAGGAACCAGAGAAGTAAGTCTCAGACCTGTGCCATAGAGTATAAAGTCCGGAGCCTGATTTTGCAGACCCACAGAATGTTTGTTATCCTTTTATGCCCAAATGAGCTTTATTCTATTATAATGTTCTCAGTCCTGAAACAGAAAATGTATCCATATTCTCAGCACAGTCTCCTGGTTGCTCTCAATGTCATCATCAGATGTCATCAACATCTTTCCCAGTTCATTGTTTATGGAGCAGCTCCAGACTTTAAACCCTATGATATCACAAGTTTGAGTTTTAGCACTATCTTTTGGATTTCAGGGAGTTGTTCATATTTACTTATATTTTTGGACAGTCTTATACCATAGGAATACCGTGTATGAATTTTGAAAATGGGCGTAGTTCCCTTTTAAGTTAGCCAGCAACAAAGAAAGAGCTGACCTCTGTTCCATGTCTTTCTTGATATTTGACAAATACATATTTTCACAGCAATCATACTTTTTACTTGTGGCAAATCAGTATTGCCAAGAATGTGGTGTTGTCCTATCATCTTTATAATTTATCATCTGTTACATAACAACACTCTTTGTCCATCTCACAGTGGAACATGTCTCTACCTTGTATTGTTTAGCCAATCCTGTTCCTCTAAAAATAGTCAACATTTGTCTAATATATTGGACTCTGAGAAAAAAGATTTTTTTTATTTCACTTTAAGTTAGAAGAATATTTATTATCCATTTAATGGATATATTTACTATTTATCGCCATTTAACCAGTGAATCAGTGAATTTATTTTCCATATCAGTCTACATCAGAGGGGTATTCCAGGTAGGAGGTTAAACAAACTCTGAGTCTAACCCTGAACTCTGAGTTGATTTACCCTGAGATGGGAAACTCTGAGTATCCGGTTTCAGAACAGCTGATCTGAGTTAGTTCAGTCAACTCTGAGTATGTTCACTCTGAGTTAAGCCGACAATGAAAAGCCATCATCAATGGAGCTCCGACTCCACGATTCACCATGGCAACAGGTAAATAAAAGACAGCGCCTCCATTTTAATCCAGTGGATGTAGAGATATTAATGCATGTGTAGCAGACGGTGCACGTTAAGTGTAAATAAGTTAACCATAAAGTTAATAAAAAAGTTTTATTCAGTGTTGTCCGTTTATTCATCATTTATCAGACTTACATAATTCTTAATGAAGATAAAGTGGTGGAATCTGACTGTGTATCAGGCTGTAGATATACTACATTACATTATATTAATAATATATAATAATATATTTGTTCAGATTTAATCTGAAGGGGAAAAACACAGGAGGCAGCAACTGAAAAACAGGAAGATTTAAAACATATAGGCTAGGCTATAGATCAAAGACATAAAGACATGACTGTAAACTCAGAGTCTGACCCAGTAATAATATGTTTGGTGATTTGCACCTGAAAAGACGTTGAGGTTAAAATACAGTAGATTTGAAAATGTTGCACATCTGTTTGTATCTTGACTCAACAGCATTCAGTGACTTTATTTCAGATACAAATGTAGTAAATTTAAAGACACTGAAATGCTGCACCATTGGTCACTCAAAAATATTAACATATAATCCCCAATATTAGGTTAGGAATTATGTTCCATCAGTGCGACCAATGACATCAGTGATAGAGATCATTAGTCACTGATACTACATGTCTAAAGCTTCATACCGATTTTTAAAATTTAAATAATTAGACCTACACGTTATGTGCAATAAACATTTGGGAGCTGCTCTAACAGACTGACAGTCTGATCCTTGTGCACAGTGTTATAAAAATAATAAATATAAAAAGGACAGGTTTGATTCTGAGCTGAGGGTGAATTCTCGCTGTGTAATATTTGAATATAAAGACAAAAACCGATGTCCAAAGAAATGATTGATGTGCATAAATTCAGTAGCCTAACGTAAGACAGTCCTGAGTAACAAACTAATATCCAGCAGGATTTAGACTGTGACAGACGGTAAATCTCCGCTAATTAATGCGCTTCGATACAAGCTTTGACACGGACTGAATGAATGAGGAAATGAAACAGCATGCAAGAGGGAGGAGACAGAGAAAAACTCAGGGTTTATTGAAGAAAACCTGTCAGCGAGCAGGATATGTTCACAGAGTCTGTTACCATGGTGATTGACTCAGAGTTTCAGTTACCTCTCTTTCTGGAACAGATAACTCAGAGTTTCCCTCATCTCAGGGTTGACTTACTCTGAGCTTTCACATAACCCGCTTTACCCCCCAGAAATACAATGTGTAAACAGAATTTATTTGATTACTATGGGGTCACCTTATAATCCTCAAGGATTTCAGCACTTTTTGTTATTCTATATCACTGTATACTTTTCTGTATTTCAATATACAGTGTATGTTTGAGCTTTATTCATAATAATAACAGTCTCTGAGTATCATTAAGGCACATAATTTAAAAAAAGCCTGACTGCATATCCTGTAAATGACAGTAGGAAGATGAGATGTTTGTTTCTTTCCACAAGATGGAGCTCTAACCAAATATATATATATGTCTTCAGTGTGCTGGTGCTTGTTACTTTTCAGTGTGTATAAGAACCAGGAAACAGTCATGCTAGGATTATAGTATACAGTAGGTGGTGCTAGTGGTTTATCATCTCTGCAGAACCCTATTAAATGGCATAATTGGAGGTCTCAGCAATGAATAAGCAAAAAACCTTGAATACTTTAAAAGTTTCTGGTAATTAACGATAATTTGGTTGGTTTAGATTCATAAATTAAATGTATCGTCACCTCCATAACGGGTGTGATTTATGATTTATAGTAGTAGCAGGTTAATGAGTTGGATTGTTATTACTGGACAAAATTCAAACAAGTGTTTTAACTGTACTAAACTCTGACTGCCCGTTAGTTTCAGCTCTGCCGCCCACATTATGTAGCCTAAACATGACTTGAAATGATGGGATTCAATTCAAGAGCAGTTCACTTTAACTAATCCATCACCACATCTCAGTATGTTTTACTGAATAAAAGAAGTCTTTAAATTCAATCTTATTAAATGATGAAAGTGACAAAATTATTTTCACTTGATAAAATGTACCAAACAAATACTATATGTGTCTAAAACAGATTGTAACAGGCTTCCCTCGGCTTTCAGAGGTGAATTTCAATGTGGCCACCTCACAGTCATATGGCTCTTTGCCGAGTCAGAAAATCACCACTATGCCCAAGAGAGGATTATAGTAATTTCCACAAAGATTGGACTGTAGGAGGAGAGTGGGGTGGAATCTGTGTGTGTGTCTTTGCATGTTTATGTGTGATGATGTGTGTATGGGGGATGGGGGGTTATCATTGACGTTCATTATAATGAAATCTTCGCCCTTTCACCTCTCCCACAGTTGGTTTAAGCATTGCACCCAATCTGCACCAGTTCCAGTGGGAGGAAAGAACAAGCAGATCTACATCACATATGACCTGAATCCTCAACCAAAATACGTCAGAATCTAGATGCCTGTCATAAGGTACAGTAAGACTGATTATAATATATATATAAACGTTTACTAATTTGTTACCACATTAAATATGAAGTGTCAGCCTGATTATCCAAATAAGTAAGACCATTACTAAGAGAATTTTGGCATATTTGTCCCATTTGAAATTTTAAAGTGCATGCCACTGAGGGTTTTACAAGAAACAAATTGGATAATCCAGCTTATCTTCAGTAAGCATTGCTTAGTTAGCTTGATTTGGAGCCTGTTTAGACCTGGTATTAACGTGTTTTGGGTGATCCGATCCCAAGTGGACAGCGCTAAATACAAGTGTAAATGACCACCAAGACGCATTGTGATCTTATCAGTCAAACTACTAGCCAAGGTGGTCTTGGTCGCATTTATCTTTTGTATTGTACACACTAATGCATCCTGATGCGTCCCTGACAAGGACTATGTCATCGATGCCAACGTGGTGGTTGTTTTGGTGACAGTGCGCTTATGCTCCATAACTTACCCGTTTTATGATGAGTTGGATAAAGTGTTGTGTGTCCGCCCATGGTTTTGCCCTATGGAAGGAGATGTGCTGAATTCTGCTGACAGTGATATCACCAGCTGTACTGACACAACTGCTAACGTGACTAGCAAGCATGCTACAGAGCAGTTAGCAAAAGTGTAAATGTAATAACTGCACACAGGGCAGTAAAGAAATTCAAACACCACAGCACCTTAAAAAATGAATATCAGTTAAAGTGTATGCTATATTTTTTCTCTGTTTCACCTGACATTCTTATCAATTGAAGCCGCAGTAGACCGGCAACTCTTGTGTTCTGCAACGTAAAATTACCATTTTTGTCAGTTGAGTCCGGAGGCTTTGAGATAATGGCCTAGGTTCCCGCTGGAAAGGGCTGTCTGATGTCCAGATAAAGCATTGAAAATATTCTAAATATAGTTTACACTGAAACTGATACTGAATTTTAGGTGGGTAATTGAGGCAGTGTTTGCTCAGCACTGATTCATTGTTTGTAAATGACTTGGTTTTTCAAATCAGAAGTTATTGTTAACAATCATTGTGCTTCAGTCCACATAAATGCTGTGTTTAATTTTATTGTCTTAAAATAAAGATTGTGCTAATCTAACAATGAAAAACACCACAAAATCCAAAATCCATGCCAAGGCCCCAACAGGCAGTGAGGATAATCACACTCCATCTGACCAGAGGAGTTTGAAATAACATAATCTTCCACACCTAGATCTGTCTCATCTAGGCCACAGAGGCCACTGAGCGACCACAGTTAATTTTGTGCAGGTAGACCTGGAAAGCTTGAGATAGTCATTGATTGTTTTTGAGGCAGAACATTCCTGGAAACTGTGTCTTTTGCTTTAGTTTGTCAGTTGAGCAGAGGCAAGATTCCCTCTTTGGTGAGGACTAGCGGCAGGCTCTGCTCTCACCTCCCCTGAGTGTACTTTTATTGGATTAAGGTATGACAACAGAGCCCACTGCGTCTCAGCCCTGTCCAGCCATCAATGTCTGCAGAGCCGTGCGCTCCCACTAACACAGCTAAAAAGTTTAAGAAATAGTAATAACTACACAAACTCATAAAAAGTAATACAGAAATATACTCCGGTGAATTATCTCGAGCTCCTGGCTTTCCTATCTTGATAATGAATACTAAAATTCAGGCAATGTTTTTGCAGTATATGGTATACATTGTTCTTGATGGGGCCCTGTGGTACCTTAAACCACTGCTAACAAGAGAAATGTTGCCTTCAGCCACCCAATATCTCAAATAACCCAAGTAGAATAATGCAGACCCTGCAATAATATTGATCCTTTGTATGATATCTATGTTATTGTTACAGACAGATATTTTCTTTTACCTCAGGTTACCTGATAGCTGTTATTGTTTTGTAGTATTTCCCCAATTAGTTGCATGGATGTGAGGATATGATGCTTCTGTGGATAGGTGCATTTGTTTTTGCTCGTATTTTGCATATGTGTCATTATGAACATATGTCGGTGTATGCACGCAGAGATATATTGTAGTATGATCTTGTGTGTGAGCAAGTGTGTACTTGTGTGTTGCGGGTGATGTTAGCTTCCTGAGGCTGATTACCACCCTCTTCCCAGCGTCTTGTTTTTGCCCGTCTCTCCGCCTGTGTGGAAGTTGTGTGGGCACCCTCTGGATTGCCTCACCGCCGAAGCATGCCGGACCCTGTTATCCAGCTATCCATCTGTGTTATTGATTTTTTTCCCTCTTTGTAGAGTTTCATCTTTCCTCCACTTTTCTATAGAACGATGGAGAGGGAGGGAGTGCGAGAGAGAAAGGAGGGGCAAGCAAGGGGGCAGAGCAGAGATCTGAGAGCTGGTAGAAGAGGGGGGAGGAAGGGATGGAGCGTTGGAGGAGCGGAGCAGCGGTGGGGCTTCTGAGGGTAGGGGTGTAAGAGGTTGGGGGGGGGCACTCAGCCTGGACTATGGATGAGCAGAGAGAAAGAGGCACTCTTGAAGTGTTGGAGCTTTTTTCTCTCCCTCTCCCTCTCTCTCTCTCTCTCTCTCTCTCTCTTCGTTTCTCTCCATTCTCATGGGAGTGCCCCCCCCCCCCTCCTCTCCTTCCTCCTCCATCCTGCTCCGAGGCGCCTCTGGTACACACGCTCCACTCGCCACCCCCCCTCCTCTTCCTCCTCCTCGTCTTCTGCCTCTCGCTCCGTCCGCCTGCCTGCCGTCTCTCCTTCCCGGGGGGCTCGGGCAGAGCTGGCGGCGCAGCCGTGATTTGCAGGAGATTTGTCTAAGTGAGAAGCAATTAGTGCGCCTAAGCACCGCTAATGTATGCATGCTGGGGCCGCCGCCGCCCCTCCTGCTTGGTGGTGCCCGACCAGGGCACCGTTGGCGTTCTCTCTCCCTGTCTCCCCTTGTCTCTTTTCATCTGCAGGCCGTCATCGTGCTCTCACTCCCCTTCAGATGACCCAGTCCTCTCTGATTCTATTAGCACAATAATTAGTTGACCGATGACGCTGAAGTTTGCTTTATTATTTACTATGTTTACTTTATTTAAAGTATTTAAATGTATGCAACAGTATATATTACCCCTTCCAGTCTAGAGGCCTCTCCTAAAGATGCGGGGGTTGACTGGGTTGTGAACCTTCTACCTTCTAAACTTCACTGAAGCTCATGGAGGTGATTTCTCTCCCTCATCTTCTCCTACACATGTTTCCACTGTAGTTTCGGAGGAGGCTTTAGTAAGCCTGGAAATTTAAGTCTGTGAGTGATGGTGAGTGGTAGCATAATTTGGGTGCAGTAATCCACACACTCAAATATACACTCAAATGAACACACAGACACATCACAAACACACTTGCACAACAAAGTGGAACAGTGGTGGGTGGTAGGATTCCCTTTGAAACCTGTGGTGTAGGAAGACTTGTTTGCAAGCGTGCAAGCATGAGGGACGTTCTGCATGCTGCGACTCCCCATCTACTTGAAGATGAACTTTGGCCTTTTCTACACGTTCACTCTCTCTTACTCAGACAAAAACAAGATTAAGTCTGCTCATCTTTACGCCGCACTGACTGCCTTCCAAGTGGGAGCCTACGTGGACCGTGGGTGGTTTTGGAGCGAGGTGCTCGTTAATTAAAGATAGGCTAATTACTGGTGCTTCTTAGCCTGGCTTTTGCGGCGCTGATAAGAGGATAATCCTGGAGAGAAAGGCGGAGATCGCACTGGTCCCCGGTAGACCGGGCCTCCTGCTTGACTGGGCTGGAAGACCCCCCACCCCCACCCCCACCCTCACCCCCCCCACTCATCCAACCCCCGTCCTGTCTCTGCTTATTTGAAGAGCAGGACTTGCATCCAGAGAGTATAGAATATTCAAGCAGGCTGCACTTCAGCAGGAGGAAGCCTACATAAAAGACATTAGCTGTTACTTGTTAGACTGAGGGGTTTTTTGAGGCTATTTTGAGGCTACATCCACTGGTTTAGCTGAGTTTGGTTGAGAAAAAGCATAATGGTGTATGGTAATAAAACAGTGATTTTTTTTTATGCCTGTGTGGGAATCCTCTGGTTACTTTTTGCTTGAGTAAAAGTCTTGAGTTGAGTATAGTATAAGCTGCAGAACTACATGACTGAAACATGTTTATGTAGTGCCTTGCTCAAACACACTTGTGCGTCTCTTTGCTAAAGTTGATGCTTGTTTATGGTCATATTAACATGCTTATTCCACACGAACACACATGCACACATACACATGCAGACGTGTAAATAATCCCATTTACAATCCACCTCACATTCGCATGACTGAAAGGTTCTATGACCTGACTATCATTCACGTGTCTCTAACCCATATTTTGTCATGAGGAGTTAGCCATTAGCACTTGCTGGGCTGTTCCCATATGCTGTGCCTCCACAGATCTATAATTCAGGGGTGGCAGATGTCCCTGTGCATTATTCATGAGTGCTGTTCCATTCCGGGCTAGCAAGCGAGCCAGCGTCAGAACCGTCACAAGGTCCTTGCATATAGGGGGTCTCTTCCATGTTGACCTGCGAGTGCACCTTTACTGCAACTCCTCCCTGCAAATGCACTACAGTGAGTTTTAGAGAGACGGAGAGCTGCTCTTTCAAATAACGGATGGCATCATGGGATTTGGAAGCCATATTGATGATGTTGGTGATGTTTTTCCATCTAGTACGTATAATTGTCATTAAACATAGGAAGTGCTACAATCAAACACCAAACTGACACCATAGAACTAGTGGTGATGGAGGCCCATTGTTGTGTCGCCTGCATGTCGGCTAGAGAACTGCACCTGAACATGCCGCAAAGACTGCAGCCAGTGGCCAACAAGCGCGTACATTCTTCGCCTGGTCGAGAGGAAATGGCTATCCATACCAGCAGTTGGTAGTAGTCTAAAAGGGAAACTGGAAGACTGACAGGACAGATTAAAAATGCTACTCAGCTAGTTAGCATGTTAACAGATCAACACAACCCAATGTTAAAACAACAATGGATATTTATCATGTGCTAGCGAACAATAATGTAAACAAGTATGAACTGTTTCGGCTAAAGAGCTCATGGCTAAACACACAATTATTTCTTATATAACAGGTTATTAACAGGTAACAGGTAATTTTCATCTGCAGTCCCCTGCCAGATATTTAAAGGCTATCTAAAAGGAGGAAAAAGTACAATATCATCACACATTAAAATGGTACAAAAAACATCAATCATCAAACATGACACTGAGATAGGTAACTGGACAACAACACAATACAAGCAAACAGTAGCGACAGTACAGTGACACAGAGACACAGTACAAACATTTAGCACTCAGCATAGACAAGCAAGCAAGCAGTAGTAAGTAGTAACAACACAGCAAGCAGTAGTAACAACACAACGTGTAATGTCTATTGCGGCTCTAAAGGAGGTTTTCAATCTAACAGGACATTATGGGAAGTTTGTCCCATACTAGGGACTAAAGTCAGAACATCTCAGCCTTTGCTGCACCATTCTTTTTAAAAAAAATGTGTCTCTTGCACACACCTCAACTTTATGGAAGTATAATACGTCACTGCTCAAAAAAATAAGGGAACACTGAAATCACACATCAGATCGTGAACAAATTATTCAAATTGAAAATCTTTACTAATGTACATTGTATATTGTGTTGAGAACAAAATGATGCAACAACAGTCGATGGAAACCAAAATCATCAATCCTGAGGGCCGGATTCAAAATCACACTGAAAATCAAAGTGAAGTATTGAAATCACAGGCTGATCCAACTTGTGTGAATTTTATCACGGCAGCTCATAATGTGACTCAGTAGGGTGTATGGCCCCTGCGTGCCTGTATGCGCTCTTGACGACATCTGGGCATGCTCCTGATGAGTCGGTAGATGGTGTCCTGGGGATCTCCTCCCAGACCTGAACAGTCTGTGGCAGTACTTGACGGCATTGGATGCACTGATAACAATGCGTCGCATAGGTGCTCAATTGGATTTAGATCAGGGGTATGAGAGAGCCAGTCAAAGGCATCAATGCCTTCTTCATCCAGGAACTGCCTACATACTCTGGCCACATGAGGCCGGGCATTGTCCCGCATCAGGAGGAACCCAGGGCCCACTGCACCAGTGTAAGGTCTGACAATTGCTCTGAGGATTTCATACAGGTACCTAACAGCTGTCAGGGTACTGTTGGCTATGACATAGAGGTCTGTGCAACCCTCCAAGGAATATACTCCCCAGACCATCACTGACCCACTGCCAAACCAGTCATGCTGGATGATGTTACAGACAGCATAACGTTCACCACGGCACCTCCAGGCTCTTGCATGCCTGTCACATGTGCTCAGTGTGAACCTGCTCTCATCTGTGAAGACAACAGGGTACCAATGACAGACCTGCCAATTATGGTGTTCTCTGGCAAATGTCAGTCGCGCTGCACGGTCTTGGGCTGTGAGCACAGGTCCCACTAGAGGATGTTAGGCCCTCATGCCACCCTCATGGAGCCTGTTTCTGACAGTTTGGTCAGAAACATGAACACCAGTAGCCTGCTGGAGGTCATTTTGTAGGGTTCTGGCAGTACTCCTGTTCCTCCTCGCACAAAGGAGCAGATACTGGTCCTGCTGCTGGGTTGATGCCCTTCTATGGCCCTGTCCAGCTCTCCTCGTGTAATAGCCTGTCTCCTGATGTCTCCTCCATGCTCTTGAGATTGTACTGGGAGATACAGCAAACCTTCTTGCGACTGCATGTATGAATGTTCCTTCCTGGAGGAGCTGGACTACCTGTGCAACCTGATTAGTCTGCAAGTACCGCCTCATGCTACCAGTAGTGACAATGACACTAGCAACACAAAACTAGAGAAGAATCTGTCAGGAAGGAAAAGGAGAGAGCAACTTTCTATGGCCACCGCATACAAACACATTCCCTTTTTGCGGTATTGTCTTGCACCTGTTGTAACTTTAATTTGCACCAAAGCGTGTAATTGATTTAAAATTATTTGTGCTTCCTAAATGGACAGATTGATATCCTGTGTCTAGAAATGCAGCAATATATGGCTTAATTTGTCTGTATTTTAAGGTCTACTGAGACTTCTGCTGCCATTCAGTAAAATGGAGGTAGATTTTTGTTTGTGGTGCTCACGGCATTGAAAATTCCAAAAATAGATGGCAATTTGTCTTACCAGAAATAATGTCTTCTTAACAGTTTTCATAGAGACAACTGTTGACAGCAAGATCTATAAATTAAACAGAGTGACCCAGACATTGTCTCTGGAAATGCAGTAAAATTTAATTACCTCTATCATACTCACCAAACACTCAGAGACTGATATCTCAAAATAAAAATAAAACCAAAACTATACAGCTATTTAAAAGTCTATCTCATCTTATAGGCCTGTGTAATGCAGTATAGAATATTCTAGGTGCTTTGGAGCAGAGGAAAAAGTAGAATTTTGCATGTGTGCGTGTGCGAGTGTGAAGCGTCTACACTGTAAATCACACCTACATACCTGGAGGAGACAGCAGCGTTGTGTGCCGATACCCTCAAAGAGTGGGAGATAAAATACACACACATATACACACACACACACACACACACAGGCACCCAAGATCACAAGCTGCCGCCAGCGCCAAGCCTGGCCGGCGCTGAACCGGCAACCCGATACCTCCTCCGGAGCCGTGCGGAGGGGGAGAGTGGGTGTGGGAGAGAGGCTTCCATAAAGTCTGTCCCGCCGGTCGGCCGTAACCCGAGCTCCCAGCAGACAGCCGCGGTGCCTTGCAGTCAGGCACGGAGGAGTGTGTGTGTGTGTTTTTGTGTGTGTGTTTTGAGTGTGAGTGCAAGGGGACGGGTGACATGCTGCCACACGCTTGTTACCACACTTGGGATCAGGCCTATGTGCATGTGTAGATTACAGACACACCAACACTAAGACCTCCCCTTGACTTTCTGTCTTTCTCACAACTTCACACGCACATCTCCTAAATCACTCTAAAATTCCTTTCAGCAACGTGTTAATGCATCGATTCTTTTTCACATTGACCCTTCCTCTCCCTGAAATTGATACAGATGACGAGATGACGGGACCTTTGTCACAGAGTCACTGAGCTTTTCTATCCTTCAGGCTTTAGACTTTTCTCCGATATCGTCTCCCTCTTTACCCTCTGTGAGCTTCCAACGTGACCGTCATCCAAAACATCTACGACGTCAGCGAGCAGAAAACTGCCGTTAGCTGCCATATTGCTCGCTGTTGCTGCCAGGGTGCTGCCCTTTACGGATGTGAGTGCGGTGTGTGTGGTTTGGGAGCTGGATTGGAGGAGGTGCAGTGGGGTGTGGGGAGGGTGATCGTGCTTGTCTCTGGGCTGGCAGAGGGACAGGAGCCCCTTGTGCGGTTGCAGTGGGTGAGGAGGTTAACTGAGCCACAGCAGAGCCAAGACGCTGCCTGGGATATTGACAGGTTGGAACCTGAGGGCTCCTGCAGGATAGGAACACACTGCCAGAGGCTTGGTTACCACCACCGCCTGCCTGCCTCCCAGGGAGGGAGGGGGTATAAGATGGAAAGAGAATCTGAGATTTCGTCCTCCAAAATGGCTAGAAAAAGAGGATCATGGGAAGGGCAAGACACAGGAGTGATTTAGTAGGGCCATACGGTTGCGGTCAGTATCACAATATGAATAAGAATTTTTTTTTTCTGATGCCAGTGCATATCAAAAAATGGTTAATTTATGCAAAAACATGTTAAATATTTTGATTTATGTTTACTGCAATTAAGTGTGTTCCAGTGCTATGCTTTACGGCAAAGAAAACTCCTCAAACATGTGAAGCAAAACCTTCAGTACCTCATTTTTAAATTACAGTTTACTTGAAATCATTAATATGTTGAGCAAAAATGTGTAAAACAAAAATACAGTAAGATCAAATCGATTGATAACACTGAAAGTCAATTAGTGGTGAAACTGAAATATCCCCGCGCCCTGGACAGTGATGCAGAAAAGAGTGATTTTAGAAGAAATTGCTTATTCCAAGCACGATGACGTGATTACCAGCCTTTAGTGAAGGATTTGTTGTCGCTCCACCATCTTTGCGGAGCTCCACTCTGCTGCTTTCACTCAGTAAGAAGCCGAGTATGTGGTCTGTGTGGTTCAGGGTCATTTGCCATGGTAACGGTGGACCAGGTCAGAAGGTGATTGGCTTAGCCGAGGAGGGTGCAGGCGGCTGTTTGTTGATTCTCTGATAGGGGTGACCTACCCCTGACCTCCACACAGATCAATACTGCCTCCTTAAACTTTCATTTGTCCTCGTTTGCTCGCGCTCACCCCCGATGGGGAGCAATTAGAGTCTAAATAAAACACTTTTTTAGCCTAAACTGAATTTGGATAGGGAGGTGTTTGTGCATTATTACTTTCGACTAGTCGGAAGAAATTACAAGGAATTGCATTATTGGTGTATATTTTTATACATTTGGTATAAAACTATAGAAGACTAAAACTAGAAGAGATCTAATTATGTAGATTTACTGTGTAGCTTAAAACAAACAAATTTCAGATGTAAACCAGCGTGGCCTTTGTCTTGAAGTAGGTGAATTCGTTGGTAAATTTCCAGTCACACAGTGATTTCAGAGAATGCTCTTTGTGTGTGTTTACAGAGAACCTGCGTGGTGTAGGGAGTCCCTCCAACGCAGGAAAGCCTTTGAGAAGCTCCTTCCTGTCTCTTCACCTCCTCTTCATTGCACTTTTGTTTCTCTCTCTCCTCACCCCCTTGTTCTCACTTTCACTACCCGTAATCCCCGGTGTGGCCTATGAGGTTACCATGTTCCTCTGCCAAACAGCAGGGCTATGTGGGCTCATGTTTTTTTTTTTGTTTTTTTTTTTTGGTACCTCGCATATGTATTTCTCCATTCTGGGGTTACCCTTTTCCACTCCCCCACACAGGGAATCACCTTACTGAAAGGCATTGTGGTTGATTTAGTGGGTAGTTGCACTGAAACGTTACAGTCCTCCACAGTGTGAGTGACATGACATGCTGTGCTGTTAGTTCCCAAAACTGACAGGTCAAAATACAGCGTATGCCTCAGAGCATCCTTGTTACTGTGTATCAGACTCAACCTTCAGTACTTTATTGCCATATCAACGTAGATGGCAGGAATTTGCCTCAGTGCAGCTGAGGTATGAAGTGAAAACAGCAGCAGACATTTGCTGCACAATGCCATACACAGCTGCTGTCATAGGCCAACAGATACTCACAGTGGATTTTATGTCTTACGAGCCTATGAATCCTTTGAGTGACAGCCAGTGAGTGCAACAACTATTTCTTTGTGACCATGTACAAAATATCTAAATCTTCCTCTTTTCTGTCTGTTTTTCCTTTCTTTTCTTTTTTAAAACTTTGTTAGATAACAGTATTTTGAGAAACGATAGACACACTTCTGCCTAGTTTATATGGATAAAAATGCCTGATGCCTGAATCCATGCAATCCATATTTTGTTTTAGTAAAGTATAGGTACTATATGAGATAGAAGTTGTTCATACAAAAAATACATTTTCTGTGAAAACAGGTATTACAGTATGTGTTATTTGTAGGAAAAGAAAGTGGAAAAAATTATAGCTCTGCTATTTAAATGTCTTTTTTCATAGCACTTTTTATAGTAGCTTATTGGTTTACAAGAAATATAAAAAAATCTGACACATGACAAAACAATACCTTAAAGCTTCAGTTGGTAACTATTTTCTGAAAGGGTCACTATATTCTGAGAGAAGTACATGAGACAGAAATTCTGTGAAACTATCATGTTCCTCCTCTTCTCCTCCTACTGTATTCGCTAGAATTGTCTGTAGAGCATCAAAAACAACCAATCAGAGCCAAGGAGTCTTCAACGTGTATGTCAATCATCTCAATCACTGCTTGTGAAATGTGGTCAAACTGCTAAACTAGGCAGTGCTGAATAAATATGAGTCAAGATTTGGTTACTTCATTGCCTATTTCTCACCCCAAATGTGTTCAGACACATATTATAGTGTACTGTTTAGCTGTGAAATGAGAAAGGTAGTGACCTGCTGCCATGCGGGAAACAATCAACTGAAGTACCAAGCACCGTCTACCAACCAGACCAGCTGTTTCATTTTACAGCTAAACAGTACACTAAAATATGTTTCTGAATCTTGATTCTTATTTGATCAGCTCTGCCTAATTTCACAGTTTGACTGCAGTTCAGGAGCAGTGATTGACTTGATCGACAGCTGCACGAAAGACACCTCGGTTCTGATTGTTTTTGTTTTTGTTTGCCATTAGAAGCACTACGAGGCAGAGTAGGCAGAGAAACATGTTTTTTTTGTCTCCACATATTATCTGTTGCATTTAGTGCTGTGTGAATATAGTGACAAATTCAGCAAATATTTTAAGAAAATATATATATTTTTAATAAAAGTAACCAGCCAGGAAATCTGTATTAATGAAAGTATTAAAATTAAAACCAATAAAATAGACCTGAAAATATTACAAAAAAAGCCTTTCAAAATAGACAAAGTCTGTCAGTCTGATCCTCTCAGGCAAGAATGTATTCCGGATTAACTACAAAATTGCCATGACACCTGTTCACTTCCTCATCTGATGTATGAAAGGCGCTATATAAATAAAGTTTGATTGATTGATTGATTGATCTAAGTTTTATTTGTACAAAACAGAGTCCCACTCCAATGTAGTATAAATACAAGAGTACACTAATATTTCATCACAAAAAGACTTTAAAATATGAAAATGCTGCCAGTATGCTTTAGCATTTCAGACTAGAGTTAAAACGACTACTGGATAGATTATCATCTTCTTCAATTTTTGTCTTTTAAATCTTCATTCAGTACCTGCCACACCCACAAACAAGCAAGCACAAAGTGGTATAGCAGAATTTAAGTTAGAGAACTGTGATGTCCACAGAGGCAGCAATAACTATAAATACACATTATTTACATATATTGAAAATTACATTTAGTTATGTCATAACTGAATTTGTGTTATAGTTTGAGGTTATGCACAAATACTGAACTGAAAAGTCATCTGACAAAAACTGGAAGCAACATAACACCTGAAATGCATCAGCACCAAGCTATCTAACAAACTGAGTTTCTATTTAGGCCCACAGTGATAAGTTATTCAGGGCTTTTTCACAGTAGACATTTTGACATGTCATAGCAGGAGAAGCACAGGTGTAATTAATAACATTATTAACGACTGCATTCAATTTAGGTGACCCACTTTCAGGGTCCTAGCTAGTATTGTGCATGCCGGCTCACTGTCAAGGCTTACTGGGACACATAATGGAACTGAGCCATTGTTAATGTTGTTAGTGACACCTGTACTTTCTCTGCTTTGAAGAGTCAAAATGTCTGCTGTGAAAATGGTTTATGGAGGCTAATAACTGATAACAGCATTTCCAGAAAGAGAATAGAGAAAAATCACTTCTTGGTTACATCACATTTTTGATTTTCATCTTGCCAGTCTACTTCTGTTCAATCTTTGTTTGGTTTTCACTTTCTCTGCCCGCTAGCTTTCCTGTGAACAATCATTCTGTTTCTCTGTCCTTGTTTCCCCCTCATAGATACTGTGATAAAACATGTCACTTCCTTCTTAGCAGAGTATTTATACGTGGAAATGGTTGCTACCCTGCTTAGAAAAGTATCACTCACTTATGTAAATATGTGATATGTGATAGCATCAAAACAAGACATTTATTTAAAAATGTCACAGGTCATTATATCACAACCCCCATGACTTGTTGTTTTAGACGTGTAGCATACTATCTGAGACCTCTGGGAAACTTTTTAGCAACTCTGAACTATAGCACCGTGTGAATAAAAAGAAGAATACAGCCTCTTCTTGCCTGTTTCACCATTCAGTAGTTGTGTGGTTGATTGTGTATTTGTGTGTGTGTGTGTGTGTGTGTGTGTGTTATAATACATTATCTCCAGAGAGTTTGGCTGTCGTGGCGTTGGGAGGGCTGCGTCGTGGCCGTGGCTGCGTGGAGCAGCAGCACAGGAAACGCGTCAAAGCACTGAGAGCTAACTGGAACCAGATGTCTGAGGCTACCGGCCGGGGGATTCTCGCCGTGGAACAAGAGCGTCAGCGGGGGAAGTTTACTTCCCCCTGACTGTCTTGCTGTCTTCTCTGTCTGTCTATATCTCCAGATCTTTTGTCTTTGGGTCGTTTCCTCCTCTCTCTCTGTCAAAACTTCTTGATTTATCAGTAGTTTGAGGTTAAAGCAGCTGAAAGACTGCAGCGGGGGATGAATAAAATAGCCACGGCCAAGAGAAAATTATTTTCTTTTTGCACATCCTGCATAATCAAAAAAGGGCACAGCTTCAATTCTCATGTGGAAACTAAATACCGAAAAAGGCTCAGAGATCATAGGAACTATAGTGTGCGCTATTCAGAACATACAAATATGTGATTGTATTCAAGAGTTGGTGTGTGCTGCAGTTGTTAGTTTGAATACAACATAGCATTTCATCTCACACAACTGATATAACCAGGCATACTCTACCATCTCTCATTTTACTACCCCATCTCTTTGAAGCTCTCCATAGTGGGAGATGGAGTTGGCCTGCTTTCTATGCCTGGGAGCATTGCCTGCCCTCCTCTGCTTCACTGCCCCCTGACTTTCTCTCACATATACAGTGCAGACACACTCTCTCACACACACACACACACACACACACGCATTTAAACACACACCCACACACACTCAGGCATATACTTATTCACTCATGCACAGCAATCATACATGGCGCGTGCACACACATGACGACCCATGCACCGCTGATGCTGTATGTGCATGACTCCAGCTGAGCCTCCAGTCTACCCGGAGCTGCTGAAGCCTTGCCTCGGTCTTACCCCAGTCTCTCTGCCATTGGCGGATCCCCTAACTCGGACCACTAGGCGACAGCAACAACAACACACCCACAAACCCTCCTGCGGTGACAAGTGTTCTATAATATCAACTTGGAACCGATAGAAAGACTGACAATCAACAACAGCTTGGGTGGTACTGAAACAGGACGATTACAGCAGATCATAAACACGGTCCAGAGTGTGTTGAGTGTGCTTGTGCGTGTGGATGCATGTCTGTCAGTGGCAGTAAGATGAATACTCCATCAGCGTTTGGTCGGAGCTATTTTCTTTTCCTGTGCTGCTTCGAGGTGAACCAGCGCAGCCTGAAGGTCCTGGATAGCTCTGGGTGAGAACGGCTTTCAGCAGGCTGTTAGTCTTATCACACACACACACGCACATGCACATACACACGCTGTCCCCTCTGACCCAGGCCGTTTCCTGCCCCTGGCTGATCTATTGGCTGATGCCTGCCCTGTGACTGTAGAGAAAGAGAGAAAAAGAGGAGGGGAAATAAAGTGTGCGTGTGTGTGTATGTGTGCTCGTGGCCTGTCCCAGCGAATCGATATCCGTCTCGTATCCGTGAGCTGTGCCTGACCCCTGGCCGACCTTGCTCAGCGCTGGTGGTTGGAGTGTGTTTTTTTTGTTGGGGTCTGAAAATGTGAGAGGCACATCGAGTTTTACCCCCTTGCTAATAGAGGTCTGGGGCCACGGAAGAGTGTGAAAAGTCCTGACTTAAATGTGCCAGTCTGAAGAAGCAGCAACAACGTAGCTGAGAAATGGTGAAATAACACGAAATACTTGGCATAGTTGCCAGTAATTTTACAGTTGGTAGGAGTATTGCCCCAGAAATTATTTCGACATGATTATAAACTGCATCAATGAATATTGGTAACGTAGCTTGTAGAAGAGATTGTGGTTTCGAAGCTAGCAGTTGAGCCATAAATCCATGTTGTGGTTTCAGGAAAAAAGCAGAAAAAATTTTACCTCAGTTTTTACTTAAAATTTTATATGGATGACCCTGTTGTACTTGTAGCCGAGATACTAAAAGCTTCTCCGATTGTGTGTGTGTGCATACGTACATGTGCCTGTATGTGTGAGGCCAACACAGAACTTGCCTTGACGCTAGTTTGCTAGTTGGACTCAGCCTTGCGTGTTGTTGGTGTGTGCTGATAGAGGCTCCAGCTCCCGGGCTGAGTGGGGCTGCGGGTGCTAGCCGCCGCCGGCACTAATTGAACCCTGCCGCTAAGGTAAGGGGGGGGGGGGGGGGGGGGGCGGTCAGCGAGGGAGAGAAAAGGAAAAAAAAAGAGAAGGAAGAAAAAAATAGCGTGGTGAGGGCGAAGTGCCCCTGGGGGGTTGGGTCCCTGCCTGCCTGCCTGCCTTTCGTTCTCCAGCTCCTTCCCCCCTCCCCGTCTAAATAGCCGTGCCGGCGCTCCAGGGCTTCCTGCGCCTTATCTGCTGATAATTGGGCACTGGAGCTCCACAGCTCGCTTATGAAATATAGATTCCTGACGGAGGGGAAGGATGAGGGGTGGGGGGGTAAGGTGGTGGAGGGAGTGTGCAGGCAGAGAAAAGCCCCTGGTCGTATCAGAGAGCGTGGAGCCTTGTGGGCTCCGCAGTGTTGCTCTGGCTCGTTTAGCAAACACAGCCCCAGTAGTTAGGGCGAAGGCCTCTGCGCTGAGCAGCCCACACTGTCACAGACAATTGAAAAACAATGCTTTGTTCCTATTGCACCCACATGGTTCAAAGAGTAATGAATTGCGGGGGTGAATGCTTGTTGTGTAGTTTGTCGCAGAGCATGTGAAATCTTCTAAAGCAATTTCAAACATGTAGCGGAGAATCGAAGAATGTGTAACGCAAAACTCACCACAGTTCCTGCTCACTGTGTTTTACTGAGAGTGTATATTCAATACTAGAAATGGTGTGAAAGAGTAGCCTACGTAGTTACAGTGTCATTTAAGCGTGTTCTGATGAGGGTATGTTATGAAACTCAGTATTCCTCTGTGTATGAATAGAAGAGGATGTTATTTTCCTGCAGCAAGGTTTGGATGCTATCTGGAGTCTCATGGGGGGACGTTGTTGGATCACAACATGGAGACCAAATCCCAGAGAGAAAAGAGCAGGGAATACTCTGCTGGGTGCTTGGCACAACATGGTTACCCATTATGTCTTGTCCAAGACTACTTTTGCCTTTAGCTTCAAGGAATGTTGTTAACTTGGAGTTTAATTTCATAACTGTAATGTCATCTATTCAAGAAATATCTTGTTACCTCAATTATTCTGTCTGTAAAAATTAACTGCTTTGTAAGCAACTGTCCTATAATTTGCTTAGCTGTCATTGCTGAAGTCAGTGGGAGTTGGTGTCTCTAAATATCTCATTTTGGAATGAAACTCTGCAGCTGTGGACTTGAAAGTGCAGAGCCTCTCTTGGATACACGACACTGTTGACCAAATAGCTTTAAAGATTATCATCACTATTTACACTCAGAAGGTTATTAGATTCAAACACTGCAGAAAGCATCAAAAACCTTTTTTGTTTCTTGTGTCTTTTCTTCAGACCTATTTTGCCGCTATCCTCACATTCATTTCAAATACACACCTACACACACAGACAGGTCTGTGCATGTCCTAATTAGTTAGTGAGCGGTTGGGTTAATGAATGGGGAACTACCTGCTTGGTTGTAGGAGGTGGACTGGGGGGGTTGCGGTTTAAAAGAAACACACTAGAAGGCTGACTCCTCGACACGTCTACAGTACATGCAGGAGATATTGAAGCTGATATGTGAAGTTTTCTCTTCAAGCATTGCACACTTTGTGTTTTGAGGCAGTGGGGAAAAAAACAAATGGGCCGGGCTAAAGCAATCTCAGGAGTGATTCCCCTCTGTAGCCTTACCTCTGTGTATTCCACATTATTTTATAAACAATTCCAGCTCACATCTAAATTGTGGCCAAAAGTCAGAGAACCCTATAGTCTGAGTAGCTGCTCCATCATCACATTGACCAAAGTTACCCCAGCAGCCAACACAGTAACTCACCTGTTACATGTTTTCCCCCCAAACCACCTTTATTTACGGGACACAAATACCAGCGCTGGGTTACACATTGATCTTGGCACGGACACGCCGCACTCCTCGTTTCATTTCCCTCAGACCACTTGGGCCCTATTGGTCAATAGCAATTGCAATTCCCTGCTCTACGGGACAGACAAATTCATTTCAATTACAATTAGCATGGAGGCCCAGCGGCTGATTTATGGCCTTGTTTTCCTTCCCTTGCGTTCCCCCGCACATTAATCACCCCCACGCCGGCCTGTGTGATCCTCACTTCATCTACCTGCCAAGGCAGCCGCCCTGCCGTGCATTCCTGGATCCACTCCCCTCTTCCTTTCCTCCCCAAACCCTGTCCTCCTTCCCTCTGACCGAGGGGAACAGTGGGTGTTCTTAACTTGCACCTGACTCAGAGCAGGGAGCAGGGCTGCACTTAACTCAGTGCTGGGGCGTCTGATTGGCACTCATATATCATGTGAAATGAGCAGATGGTCCTTTGGTTAAATGCATGAAAAGCTGTGGTTTTATAAGAACACCAAAATGATCTCAGTACAGTATAATTTAATTTTCTTGGATTTGATTCTGAGGAATGCAGAATTTAAAAATGTTCCCAGTTGCAAACACACATGCAGGATACACACCTACATAAATACATAAATCAGATGCCATGCTATCTCCTGATTTATGCTCACGGTAAATAACTACAGGCTGAACATGCCTGTTACATATTTATGGCCTCTGGTCATATGCTGCAGTCAGGTGCAGGTTTGGAAGTTTTCTGTCTTGACTGGGAAATTACGTTACAACCGACAAACACTCTCATCCTTCACTTGACATTTGGTTACCATCAGTTGGGGATTAACAGGCCTATTTTGGATAGTCTGGAAACTGTTTGGGACAGAGCAGTGTCTCTCCACTCCTCCTGTGCTGTGTCGGAGGCTGAGTCATCCGGGGCCAGACGTTTCCACTGGGACAATGTACCAATCCCTGGTGGCCACACTCAGTCTTGTTTATAAGGCCCCGTCCACGGCCTTGTGGATCTGGCAGCAGCTTGTTTGCTTCCTACCTCTGTCCCCTTCCCTACTCCTCCACCCTTTGACGTTCTACCTCAAAGGCTTGGCACATTTGTGTGGGTCGGGTTGGGGGGGGAACGCAGTGACCAAGGTAATGGTGCGTCTGTGGAAAGCCAGTAGATTCAGAGGGCCAATAAAAACAAAAGGCAGTGCGCTGCTCAGGGCAGACTAAACATCTGTTCGGACAACATCCTGACTGGAGTTTCTCTGATGGGTGGCTGGTGTGCAAGCATGTGCATATACAAGTACCTGCATAAAAACGTCTCACACCTTTTCCAGCAAAACAGAAGGGAATCCAAATCTTCTAGGTACCAGTTAGGTTTAACTCTGTTCTTAGACCTAGACTAAAAGCATCTCTGGCGATTGTTGACTGTAGAATTTTTAGGGGCTTTTATCACTTTATTTATTTCATTTATGTCACGTCAGCAGAATGAGAAGAAAGGGAAAACCTACCATTGTTCCACCATAGGAGCTTTTACGCATTAATCCAAAATGGTTACCCCCATTACTAGTCTTGTAGTCAACCCAGGTAAATGAAAACCAAGTCAGCATTATCTGTCTTTATTGTGCTACTAAATTTGTAGATCACTAACAAGTGAAACCAGACACAAACAGTGTATAGCTCCTTTTTAATCTGTTTTATCGATTTCAATAGTATTAACAAGCAGTTATCTTTGGATGCAGTGTCCAGTGACTGTCAAGTGGGAGATACTGTTATTAGAAATTTCTAATATCTACAGGACCTTTGTGTTTTGTTATTGTTAGACCGAACACCACAAAAGACCACCATTGTAAAATAAACGTCTAAAACACCGCAAGACTTTGTTACCTGCCACAGCAGCGCAGCGACGGCTGGTATAGATTTCATCTTATGAGTCTGTGCTTTTTGTCATCAGGGCAAAATATGGTCTGGGTGAAGCTAGTTGTAGCTGGAACTACCACAACAGCTGTTTTGAGTATTTTGCCAGGCATTTAGTCTGTCTGTGGACAGATTTTGTCAATGTGATAACCTTGCAACTGACAGGATGCAGTTAGGAAAATTTAGCTAAATTCCAAGATGGGTGTGGTTTGAGCAAGGGCACCAAAAGTAGGGGGGTAGGAAGTAAGGAAGGGGCTATTACCCCCCAATTATTATTCCCTGGTCCACATTTATTTTAAGTCATGGGTTACTATATTGCGGCTGGAGTGATCCCATCGCAAAATGTTTTATATTTGCAGACCTTTCCCAAATTGTCAGCGGTAATACGCAGTGAGTAACTGATATAGACATGGTCTTTTTTTGTTACTAGGGACTTTATAGTTAAGTAATTATTATTAATACTTTATACCTTTGTAATAACCAAGTACAACACATGAATATGAGGAAGCTTTTAGGTAGCTGGTGATTGCTTGTGTACTGCCAGTATAGATTCCTTTTACTTTTTGAGCCCCTCTAACCCTTCTGAAAGACTCATTCATGTGTTACTTGCGTGGTTGATAACTTATTGTTGTGCAAAATTTAAGTTATGAGGATTTGTGGGTTTTTCCCCACTTCAGAACACCCAACCAAGGCTACGATTATGATGTAATTAGGTTAGGACCAAGTGGCAACCTCCCAGGGCTGAAAAATTGAGTGATTGCGTAAGTGTCAAAAAATTGCAGTTTATCAAATGGCCACTTGAGGCTGTCTCCAAAAGAGAGTAAATCCCCATAGACCCTAATGTTAAAATGCCCAACTCTACAGCAAAAATAAACGAGTGTAACAGTTTGAAACAAAAAAAAAAGTTTTAGTCTCTACAGCCAATTTCAACATTCACGACAAATGTATGGGGAATAGATTTTTTTTTTTTAAACTCACCTGTTTACGTTTTATTAAGGCCCAAAATTGCACATATCTAAGGGTGGGGCCACTTGAGTGACACGCTGTCAGCAAGGTATAGTCTGTGAGTCAGATCCACCCCCTGTTGCTCTGCAGCTCCAGGCCTTTTGTGCAAATATGGTCACTTCTGGCTCCAAAAAACCAAGATGGCAACAGCCAAAATGCTGAACTGAAGGATTCAAAATGGCAGTCCACAAGCCAGTGGGTGATGTCACCGTAGCTACGAGCATTATTTTTTATAGTCTGTAGACAGGACACAAAACAGTGCATGGGAGGGTCCTTCCTGATCAAAAAGCGACATAAAACCCCCCCAAAATAAGCTATAAACACCAAAGTGGTGATACACCAAAAATGCACCAAAATTCCTCTTATGCTACAGTATTATTTTTTGTTCCTTCATGATTATTAATGATCTGTAAAGCACTTATAACAATGGCACTTATAACAAAGGCTTAATAGTATACAGTGATATGATATGTAACATTGGAAAACTAGAATGACCGCCTTGCAAGTTGCAGTTACTGTTTACGTCCATGTCTGTAAAAAAACAAAGGATGCTTCACAAACATCTTCCCTCTGGCAGCCCAGACGATCTGAGCTAAAGCTCTGAGTAATGGCCAGAATTGTGTTTTTGCAAAACATTATGATGACACAGTGAAGTTGACCTTTGACCTTTTAGATATCAAATGTCATCACTTAATCATTTTATTCTGTTGGACATATGTGTGAAGTTTTGTAATAGCGTATGAATTCTGGAGTTACGGCCAAAAACATGTTTTGTGAGGTCACAGTAACCTTGACCTTTGAACACCAAATATGAATCAGTTCATTCTTGAGTCCAAGTGGTTGTTGTGCCAAATTTGAGGAAATTTACTCATGGCCCTCTTGATATATTGCATTCACGAAAAGGAGACGGATGTAAGGTCACAGTGACATTGACCTTCGATCACCAAAGTCTAATCATTTCATTCTTGAGACAAAGTGGACGTTTGTACCAAATTTTTAGAAATTTACTCTAAGCCTTTTTGAGATATCGCGTTCACAAGAATGAGACAGATGTTAGGTCACAGTGACCTTGACTGTTGACCAACAATTTCTGATCAGTTCATCAATGAGTCCAAGAGGACCACTGTACCAATTTTTTTTTTTTTTATAAAAATGTCTTTTAGCCACAAGCAGTGAATAGAGAAGTTCCCCTGACTGACAGTTTACCGAGACAACAAGCTCAGGCTTGAGTGTGACAGCTCAGAAGACTGATTTCAAAACTTAACAAGGACTTAAGTTTTACTCATTTTCCTCCAGACCCTCTACTTACCACATCTGTATCTGTACATTTAGTGAGTAATACAACTACATCTTGATAGGCTGAAACTTTTTGGCTCAAATATATCAAGTTCTTTTAGACAAAAGTTCTTTCAGATTTGGGTCCCATTTGAATCAAGTTGTTCAAGTTTGTGTGTATTTTTTCAGAATACATCTAGACTTTGGGCAAGTGTAAGTCCCCGTTCAGGTTGGAGTCAGTTTTTTGGACCCTCGAAGAGCTCCGTCATAAACCTGTCTTTTTGTAAAATAGTATCAGCCCTTCTAAACAGTTTTTCACACGTGGCACGTTTTCATCCCGGGAGGTGGTGTTTTCACCTGACCTGTACATGACCTGAGCAGCCTCTCTTGTTTAACACCTGGGTGCTGAGTGAGGAGGTTCAGTCTCTCCCACTCCCACACAGGAAGTTAGGATTCCCTTTCTACAAACAACACAGAAATCTGTAGGATAAGCAGAGAAGAGAGAGAGAGAGCTAAGACTCCCAATCCTCAAACAACACAGGAAGCTGTCGGATAAGCAGAGGAGAAATTGAGAAAGAGAAATGAATGTTGCCTCTCCTGCTTTTGAAGTATTTATGAGGATCTTCCACTAAGACTGAACTTCCCTCTCACAGACGTGAGCGTCAGTGCAGGTAGAATTATTTCACCTACTGGAGCTTAAAGATATTCATATTTCGATAATATTAAGGGCAGCAAAAAATTGACCTGTAAAATAAGAGGAGGATTTTCTCCGATTTAGGGCATCCCGACAGAGCAACTCTCATACTGCATGGATCAAACATTACTACTTGTCCCACTGTAACGTCACTTCCAATTTGTGTATATGTTTTAGCTACTGGTCATATGCGTTTCATACAAATATGTAGCTACTCAAGCAAACCCTATATTTGTCTTCTAATTGATTTATCATGTGCCAGCTCACACAAAACCTTTCCTTCTCCGTCTCTCACACCTACACATTCTCATTCACAAACTCATGAACATGTAGACAAGCATCAGTGCATACACACATGCGCACACACACATTAACACACACACACACACACACAAACACACACACACAGAGTAAGCTACCCAGAGAGCGAGTGCTGTATTGGGTTTTCTTCAGGAAGTGCAGCTCCTCCAAAGCTCTGGTCAGATGAAAGGCGAAGAGCTGTATCGATCGGCCCAGAGCGGGGGTGGGGGTGGTGGTGGTGGTGGTGGAGTGAATGTTGTGTGTGTGTGTTGGTGGAGGGGGGGCAGAGCCTGTGGTGTGTCTGCCTGATGCAGGGCTGCCAGCCAGGCGAGGAGTAAAAGGCCAGAGGGGTGGGGAGTGGGGGGGGCAGCGAGTTGTCGCTGTGGCCCTGTGGCTCCACCGTAACCCCCTGGCCCCTCAGTGGAGAATGTACAGCACGTACACACACCCAAACACGCATGCATGCACACACACACACACACACACACACACACACACACACACACACACACACACATACATGCACACAATGCCAGCACCAGTCTGCTGTTGTTGATGAGAGCTGTCAGAGAATGAAGCACCATGGCTACGAGTGAGAGAAGAGAGCAAGACAAACACACAAAACATTTTTCATCCAGTTATCTCGTGTTACTTTTAGGACTGTATCATTTGAAATTTTCGATACTACTGCAGATATATATTTTTTCAATATCTTACTTTGTTTTCCCACAGAACCAACCTGTTAAACAACAGAAGTCAGAGTTCTCTAACGTCTACACGCAAGCTGTACGAGGATTTTAACAAATTAAAATTTTGATGTAAACAAGATTATGAACCTGACCACATGTTCCATATAAGTTTTCAGTACTTGACAGTTTTTGCCACTCTGTGCTATGACACATTTTGGTCAGTACCAAAAAAGGTGAACGTCATAATTTTGATTTCCTGAAGGCTGAACAACAATGAAACCATTGAAACCCATTTTTACTTTCCTGTAAAAATCACTGAAGTTGAGATGAAATAAAAAATGCCTTTTTACCTCTTTAAGATCACATCCCTGGATTTTTTCTGCAACTGTTTAATAATATATGCATAAAAAATCTATTTGTATTTATTATATAATATTTTTGTACATAGACAATCGTCTGCTTTTATGTAGTAAACTATGGACCCTTCTCTGTGTCCTTAATAAAGTCAGTATTATTATAATTATTTCTTCGTATTCTTCTATCAAAATCCAGTCATGTTTTCTTTCTATAAAACAAAAAATGACTTGTGCTTACTTAAGCTCATACCAGCCAATTCCAACAACTAATTACGACATTCGCCCATCAATCAATCTGCAACTTTTAGCTGCACGGAGCTAGTTAGCTAGCTAGCAACGACATAGTACATCATTGTGTCTCCGTTTCCCCAAAATGAGGGAAAAAGGTGTCTGTGACAGCTCCAAGATAATGCGCGAGGCATTTACAGTGCACTGCTTCAGCAACGTATGTTACATGGATCATATGATGTGCTTTGTCTCTGTCTTATTGATGGATACTACTTTCCTGTTGGCGTTACATTATCAGGGCCTCACTGTTATGACATGCCCACTTTTCAACAATCAAACCTTTGTTTTCATCGGGTGAAGGCTAATTTGTTCATTAAATTATCAAATTTGTTAATTTCCTTCATCTCTGCCTCGTCCTTCTGATTTAACACTGAGGGAGGTGTGTATAAAGCCACTGGCTGGCTCCAAGCAGAAGTCCATTGTAAGTCCACTAAGCTCTTAACCCGCCCACTTTTTAGCGGTCCAATCATATGCAAAGGGTTTGATTTAAACCCCTCTTGTAACTCTACACTGATCAAGTATTCCATTTCACTGGGAAATACGTCACAGTATAGAGTACCGAAGTCACGCCCCTTCCAGTAGAGCTCATGGGACCTTAGATCAGAAAAAATATGAATGGCAGTGAATGAGGAGAGAAATATTATCTTTTGGTCCCGTTTGAAAAAAACATAATTAGAAAAACTACACAGGAGGAGGTCGCGTATGTGACGTCATAGCTTTCGCTCGCTTCCTGCAGCTTGGAGTGACTGCAACCTGGCACAAAACACACAGACATCTTCAATCATAAATCGATTAATCACAAAACAGTGGAATTTCAGCGGGGAGGCCAAGCTGCAGGAAGCGAGCGAAAGCTATGACGTCACATATGAGACCTCCTCCTGTGTACTCTTGAGTCTTTCTAATTAAAAAGCTTATATCTCAACAGTTTTACCACAAAGTATGACTTTCTTGAGCTTAAAATGTATGTTTTAAATTCATTAACAACATATTTAGATTTCATGTCGCAACTCAAACAGGAACAAAAGATAATATTTCTCTCCCCATTCACTGCCATTCATATTTTTTCCGATCTAAGGTCCCATGAGTTCTACCGGATGGGGCGTGACTTGGCACTCTATAGAAGTCTCTCTAACTTCTGTTTCACTAGGACTTTAAACATGCTTACCTTTTCTAAGTGTGCAGACATGTATTATACTATCCATTTTAATGCACAAATAAAGCTAAATTCAGCACTGCAAAAGTGAGATGTCCTTAAACTCAGTACTCCTACACCCAAAAAATAAACAAAGTTCTTAAGAAAAATACTCAAGGAGAAGCAAAAGAAAGTGTTTAACAAAAGTAGCTGACACTGAGAAACCGCACAAGTACAGAACATTAAGCTGTGAATAGTCCCTCCTCCTCTAGGCGTTAGATGGTATCGCCGTGGGCACACTATAAGTGAAAACCATTTTCTGGATGGCCTGTTAAAATAAATAAAAGTTAAACAGTTGACAGACCGTTATTTTACATCGCAGAGTCATGTGATATAAGCAGCTACTGGTTCATATTGCAGCAGTGAAGTCTTGTCCCGTTGCTCCGTCTGTTTCTCTCCTCCGGAAACAACCAGTGTCAAAAAAACCACACTCTTCAGAGGCTGAGGTTGGTTTGACCTGTGAGTACACGAGTTTGTGTTTTGCACTTAATGGAAAAGATGTAGAAAAAGACAAATAGTTGGCTGGGACATGTATAAATTCTCCCTCGGTGTCTTATCAGATTCATTTGAGCCAACACAGGACCATATGTGGACTTGGACTGGGCGTGCCCGACCCTCTGTGCTTTGTGCCCCAGGGGAGAGATCGGCCAGGGCGGCTCGCTAATTGAAATGTGTTGGCGACTCATCGACGTCTCGGCTCCAGTTTCAGGGCTATTTCGAACCGCAGTGCTGATTGCTGGTTTCACATCACACAGGGAAAAAAAAATCAATACTAGCTGGAAGAGCTAGGGTTTATTCTTTGCAAGCAGACATTAATGCTTTGCAGAGAAGGGTTTGATATTTATCATTTGTCATTTTGTCTCTGCAGATCATCCTGAGCTGTGGAATATATCTAAATTTCTGAGAGTAGTGGCCGACACTGCTTGTGAAGAGTTTCCAAAAAAGAGTGTGGTTTGAATGTCCAGATACATAACAGTATTCACAGGGCCGACCAGACCAAGTCACTATGCAACTTTTTAATTCCCCTCAAACTTTTTTTTTTTTTGCATATTTTCAACAGAAAGAAACACTCTTGACCTCTGGTGAGCACCAAAGGGGCCTTGTTATGGAGAAGTGGCTTGTGATTTACAGGGACTCTGCCTGTGCTTTCAACACAGCACAATTCCAAGGGCTGAATCTTTTGCTGTTTTGTAAAGGCATCAGTGTGCTTGTAGATTTCTTATTTATGTTTAGATTGGTGGCTACTAACGCAGATAATTTTGCAGTTCAGCGGACAGAACACAGCTAAATTAACATTTCTTATCGAAGGAATATTTTCCTTTAACAGCTTTTTTGTCCTGTTTTTCTAAAACAAAAAGAACATAATGCAGTGATACTTTAAAAATTCTTTCAAACACTTTGGTACACACTGTGTCCACTTTGGTCCACCACTAAGTATCGTCAAATTTCTTAAACATCACTTAACATCTGAGGCCTTTCCACTTAGATCCTCAATTATACTGCTATGCATTTAACTAAATAACCCCACAACAATGTCTGCCTTTGTAATGGTGGTAATGCTGGCCATTGTTTTGATCTTTTGTCGGATTCCAGGAGCCTAATTTGGTATTAAATTATGGCCATATATGGCACTGCCCATATCAATGAGTTCTGTTCTTATTGCATTGTTTGAAATCACTAAGTCGGATCTCCTGAAGGCTAATGTAGCCTACTATCTGGGCTTTGGCTGCTGGTGCTGCTACCCTTCAAACACAGAGTGAGCCCTTTGAAAAATGGATTGCGGAAGAGATAAGAAATAATTTATGTTCCTATCACTGCCTCGCACAAATATGGTGGGGAATACTGTGCCAATAACTCCCACAAACTCAGAGAGGCACGCTATCTTTTACTGCACAAATTATTAACGGCGCTGGGGAGGAAGGGGAGACGCTGTGCATTTTTTGCTAGATAGACCTGGCTCATTGCTTGTTGAGGCTTTGAGTTCACCACAGTGCTTTATAATCAAAGATAAGGACTCCTGAAGTGAAAGCTGAATAAACAATCATGTAGGATTTTTAATTTTATAATTTTCAGCTTCATCATAATGTGAGTGAAAGTTTTCATTTAGACAAAATGAGAGGCTGCAAAACCATTATTTTCTCTCTGTGTGTGTGCACTGTCCATGTGCTGTGTGTTTGTGTGTGAACAGGGAATAGAAGAAGGAGGGGAGGGAGTCCAAAGGGGAGTGTTGAGGGAGGATACTCGGGGTCGGGTGTCCGCTCGCCTCTGTCGGCTGGCGTTGACAGCTACAGACGCTGGTCTAAAATGAGAATCCTCTTGGGCCGCCTGCCTGCCCATCCAGCAAGAAAATAAATCCCATGTGGAAGAGCCGCTGTGTGGGATCACAGACAGCCGCCTGACCCCCCAGATCCGCTGGGGGAGGCCAAGGGCGCCGGCACGACAGCATAACCCCCCCCTCAGCCCCCCCCCTCCAGGGTCTAATGTTACTCTGCCTGCTTGCCAACTCTGAAATTCTGGAGTTAGAGGACTGTGTTGGTCCCACACTAGTTCAGTTTTAAAACAGATTTGGGGGAAATTTTTGGAAGAGTGCTTGAGTGAAGATTTAGCTTAAGGCCTAGGTTATACCACAAAAATAGCACCAAGGTCTTTTTGTGCTTCCAGGGCCATACACTGTTAAAAATGTTTTGAAACTTAACACGAAGGGGAAATTTAACTTAAACCTTATTGAAAAAGGGGGCTGGTGCGGTTGCTGGTGTTTAGAGACGGCACACAGTGGCCAAAAAACACCGCCTGGTGAGCAATTAGACACACACACTGAACATAAAAAAGTTTTGAAATATGATGTGGTGTTTAGCGCTACCACCAGATGGAGGGTATTGAAATGCCAAATTTAGTGCTTTCCAAAGACTCTTGTCAGAAATTCAGCACTCTGATCCACATTTTCCCCCCTTCTAATGTATGATGTTTCTCCATGTCTGCTAACATGGTACGCTCAAAGCCCAGTGACTGTATCCTTTGAAACATTTTGTGATATTAAATTCCACAAATTCCAACTTAGGAGAGCTAAATTCCCCCCAGGACCCCTGTGAAGTATCGTGTCTGGATGAAATGAGAATGACTCAGCAAAAAGTAGCAGGGGAGCTAATAGATTTAACGAATGTTAATGACTCAACAGGTTGATCTTATGCGCTGAGGCGTTTAGCTTTTTCTACGCTGATTTTATCAGAGTGCAGAAATGAGAAGTGGTATAAAGAACAGAGAAAGATGAAATGGTGAACTGTGAATCATGAAGGTGATTCACTGTGATGTGTAAGTTAGCAATGTGACATCTTCATCATGGCCCAGATATTGGGTACATTATGTACGTGACAGGAAGGCATGTGCCCTTTACGAAGTGAGGCGGGAGTAAGGTTGTGGAAGTCTGGGTGGTGGAAAAAGGTGTAGCATGTCCGTTTCATTCAGGAGAACACAGCCTGTGTCACAGACCTGCAATTCCTCTTCACTTTTTTGTAGAACTGTTAGACACACTGTTTTCCCCTAAACTTAACTAGTGTTATGTCTCAGTTTGCTTTCTTCCATACTTACATTTGCTACGTTGAGTGCATAAGTGTGTTCACACTGATAAGTATGGCAAAATGCAGTGCACTGTGAGTACACAGATGGTGTCATAAAGTTGAATGTGGAAAGCTCGTCACTTATCCTCAATGGCTGCCATCTTGACTACGTAGCGGAAAAGATGGATGGGGATGAGGCTGGGTGCTATGGAGAAAAATCAAATATAATATTTTTGACTGAATACATCGATATCAATATTTTGATGGTATTGTTTTTGTTAGGTTGACTATTGGTGCTTTCACAAAATATTTACACAATGAGGATTTTCATAAGTAATTGTCAGTAATGTCGATATAATGCTAGTTAAGGTAAATAGTAGAACAGTCTGGTAAGTTCAGAAAATTACATCACTTTAATACAGCCTTTAAAATCAGGAGAAGACAACACTTACAGTATTACGATATACAAAATCTAAGATGATATCTAGTCTCACGTCCCAATATATAATATCGATATATTTCCCGGGCCTAGAAAGGGACCACCAAACTTGTGAAAATGGTGGCCAAGGAAGTTGTTGCAGTTGCTCTGCTGAACAAGCAAACAAGACGGAACAAGACGGCAAAATGGTTTGAGCGGGCAACAATCATGGTTAAATGTTGGTGGTAATGCTCCTTCTGGTCACAATTTGCCATTACAATGGCTACGGTTACTTAATTCCGAATGAGGGTTTACATGGGAGATAAGTTCAATCGCCTTTATTCAGGTCTGCGCAAGGTTTGGGGCAGGGAAGGTTTCTGATTGGATAGGGGGCGGGGCGGATGTTAAGTGTTTACGTTTACCGGAAGAAAACACTGTAGTCCTCGCTCCGGATAACAAGATGCTTGACGACGCCGTTCTTAGTGCCTTTTTCGGGCGTGTTTTGCTTATATTCTTAAAGCAGCAGTATGACAACAACCTTGTTCTGCTAATGCTTCATCTGTTGAGCAGGAGAAGGGAGGCAGAAGACTGTGCTGTGGCGAATGGAAACCGGTGAGTGCAACGAGTCTGACTGCTCTAGCTCAGCCTGTTGCTATGCAGCCCATTGCTATGCGCACTATATACGTCATCGCACCAGAAGGGCAGGGAAACGAGCATGCGCAGAAAGACTGGAATGAACTTAAAGAGGAATGAGTGTATACATGCACACAAAATTCTTTCATTCGGAATGACAAACGGAATAAACCACCCCCTTTAATCGGATTTAATTTTCAATCGGAATGACCATTTTTCAATCGGAATGACCGTTTACATGACCACATGTGGAATTAAACTGTCCATGTAAACGTACTGAGTGTAAGAGAAGAAATAGTCAAATGTTGTGACTGTCATTTCCGATACAACAGCCATGTTCGATTTGTGACAACACTACCCTGTCAAAATTCACACACTCAAATGTAAATAATGCCCACTGTACTACACGGAAGTGTCAAAATTGAGACACAGTACAAGTGTTTTAGTTGCGTAACTCTAGCCTACCTTAACCACAGTGTAGGTCAAATATTGACTTTAATCTTTCAATCCTGTGATCATCACAAATGAAATTCCATTTCTCGCCATTCAGGTGGCGATAGACATCTCAGAAATGGATATCTCAAAACCTGATCAAGTCGACCAGTTTGCATGGCTCGATACCACTAGTTATTCAGTACACATACAAATTAATCTTAGTGAATCTTAAAGAATACTTATACCATAAAATTTGTCTATAAATTACTCACCATGTATTACCTTGAATTTGTAAGGAAGCTTTTTCTCACATGCCTCCACAAGTAAACGGAGAATCCAAAAGGCGAACACTCTTGATGAATTTGAGTAAACAGGGTCGACATTTAACAACAGCAAATCTATATCAAAACATCCGTTTAAAAACTCTCATACAACTCGTGCAGTATAATCCAAGTCTCATTTATCCAGTCGTATGCTCAGTACTTCCCAAACACATGCATTTTCACTAAAACACTAGACAAAAAACACTTCTGCCTAGTGCACCCTGAGTGTCGCGAGTTTCACAGAGTTCAACCACACACGCTTGTCTAGGTACGCTACTCAGCTGTGCCTAAGACTGTTTGTATTAAGTGGATTAAATTTTTATTTTTTTTTTTTAGAAAAAAAAAAAGCATGTGTACTGAGCATACGACTGGATAAATGAGACTTGGATTATACTTCACAAGTTGTGTGAGAGTTTGTAAACAGCTGTTATGATTTAGTATTGCTGTTGTTCAAAGTGCCCCCCCCCCCCTTTACTTGAATTTATCAAGAATGCTCGCCCTTTTTGGATTCTCTGTTTACTGTGGAGGCCTGAGAGAAAATTTTTCTTCACAAATTCAAGGTAAAACACGGTAAGTACTTGTCAGGCCAATTTGCAGGTGAGGTATTCCTTTAAGTCACTGGTTCTCAACTTGTGGATTGTGGTCCAACAGTGGGTCGTGGGATCATTCAGAATGGACCGCAAGTGACTCGCAAACATGTCAAGTTTATAAAAAAAAAAACAAAAAAAACAAAAACCACTTTAAAAAAAAAAAAAAGTACAGTGAATTTTATAGCACAAAGCCTTTATTTTCAGGTGCTGTTTCCTGCTGTAGCGTGAGTGACTAACGGACAGCTACTCAACAGGGACAGCAAACTAGCTAGACAACATGGCCGAACGCAAGTATGATGCTGAATGTATCAAACAGTGTGGACCTTTAACTAATGACTAAGGGAAAAAATCGACCCTGTGGCTGGACCAGTTGGGAACCACTGCTTTAAATGCACTGACTTTATTGAAACACTGTTGTCACTGACTGAATCAGTAGCTTTAATCTGTGGAGCTCCCTCACTGGTGACTGTGCCATTGTCAGCTCAGACATGATTCACAGTATGTTAGTTCCTTGTTATAATCTGACAACTCTTTTGTAGATAATATGCTACTAAGTGATTAACCTTATTTGCAGTGTTCATAATGTAAAGGATAGTTTTATACTGCACTGAACGTGACAGCTTTGACTGGCAAGACTGAACGTAGGCTTCTAATGTTGGGTGTACCAACGTTAATGTGTTGTACGTATTGAATTGCATTTCATGTGGTGCAACGGATTATTCTAGGAAAGAGGTTAAATACATAGTCAGTGAGGAATCTTTGAAGTGAACATAGCAGAGTCAGCTGAATCAGATAACCAGATAAGATACCAATACTGGATGAAGGTGAGAAAATGATGCTAATTTCTAATCTGGGTAAACTCCTCAAGCACTGATTTGAAATTGAGGATTGTAATTGCTGAGCAGGTGACCAAATACAGGAAACCTGTCTGGATGTTTTCTATGCTCCTCTAAAGTCCACAGAAGTGTAACTGGTGGGTTAAATTTACAGTTATCAGCTTTAATCTCCAGTATTTGACTGAACACCTCAGCAAAAGTTGCCTTTTTACCCTTTAACTTCCTTCAGTGTCTTTATCATCTCTTATATTTCTATGGGGAGATTCGGACAAACACAGTGCGTAGTCTTTCTAAAGAATCCTCTGCTTTAAATAGTTAATTACTCTCGCCTTGTCTCCGGCGGTGTCTGGATGTGGATGGGGGGAGAGACGGAGACGCTTCTGTCTGTCTTCCTTTCTTTTTTTCCAGTAGGGGCAGGCCTATATATTTTGCAGCTCATGTCTGAAAGGCTGGCTCCAAGCGCTAGGGGTGGGCTCTCGCTCTCTGATGGTTTTCCAGTGAGTATTTGTCAGGTCAGACTGTGCACCGCCCGGCGGTCTCCGCTCCTCTCCCCGGGTTATTTATTACCTCTCTCCCCCGCCGGCAGCGCTGCGGCTCCGGGGCCGCTGCCAACAACGGCGCAGAGGCGGGGGCCGCGTTAGGGGGGTTCCCATCGGACGATGAGGGGAAGGGAATGGACGGGAAATGCATTTTGAGGATGGACAGAATTTCAGGCTTATTACATGGCAGAGGAACCGTACTCAACGTTTTCAGTAAACATCCTTTATAGTTTGCAGACTGATCTCTGAACCAGGAGTGAACTGGGGAGGATTGTGGGATTGTATATTAAATTCAGACAGCTTTTTTTTTTTAGGTGAAACCTCAAACTAGGGAAACATTGGCTGAAAGTACAACTGTATCACAACTGGTGCTGAAATAATTACACAGTTAGTCCATCGGGTGATCCTTTACCACAACATTTTGAGTCTTAAACATTTGATTTCCTGCATTTTGATGATTTTTTGTGCACAAAACTGTGCCTTTCTCGTATCCATTTATGGTGTAAATGTCTTTACCTTAGTCAAAGTAAGTCTTCTGCTACTTCCATGTTTTCACTACTGTTCTAAATGTTGAGGGGGACGTGTCCCCTGTTTCCTTCAAAATCTACACCTAATAACACTTTGAAAGGAACCATCTTATGGCTCTCAATACTGATTAACTGTTCCACCCTAAAAACCCCATCCTATAAACTTAAAACTGATCAGTTTTTATCTTGTTACTTGATAGATTTGTTTTCTTCCAGTGGATTTTCATGAAATCTTTAAATCTGCAGATGCTAATAAGGCAGAAAATGTTTGCTGATTTTAAATGTTGATAGTCTTGGTGTTAGTTTTGTGGACTCACCAGATTAATCACACTTGAAAGTACATTAACTAAGAGAAAGAGAAACTATAAGAGGAGACACCAGAGGCTCTGTCGAGAGTAGGTCGTAGTTTTGCATTTTGAGTAACGGGCTCACATTTTCCCTTTAGATACTCCTCCAGTTTTGCTGTTAAATATGAACCCACACCTGTTGTATTAAAAAGGCATATCATGTTAAACATTACTAATAAATTGTTATAGCTGGATTCACAATCCATGCTTGCAGGGTTATTTCTCTGCTCTACATGCGTCTGAAATGTTAGACTAGAATTAAAACGTCTTTCAGTTGTGCCATGTAAGAACACATTAGCAATCAGAAGTAACTGACTATGACATAGCATGTTAGCCGTTTACTGTAATATAGTTATGCACTGATATTTCCAAATTCATTGTAAATTCATGGGGAGTAAGAGGAGGTGTGGGTGGCTCTGTGGTTAGTCGTTTATTTCTTTTTAAATACACAGGACTCTGCTGCTGTGTATTAGAGGAAGCAAGAAGTTCTGAAAGGTTGAGGTAGAAAGGTTAAACGAGGTTTCCCCATCACATCAAACATTTTTATAAAAGAGACCCAAAGGCCAGTGGAAAAATCTACTCAGCTTACAGCGAATCGATGTTTGAAAATGTGAAAGTTGAAGTGTCGTCACTGTACAAGTTTGGGGAACCCCTCCATGATGAGCCATCCAGAATGAGTCACTATCAGGGACAGGGAGTGGGCGTAGGAGTGGGCACGGGTGTCCCCTTTATGACTGGTTTCATCAGGGCTCTCCCGATGGTGCAACCTGCAGCGCCAACGCATGCATCGACGAGGTTTCCATCGAGACATTTCAATGTGGTGAGGGCTGGTTTGATAAAGAGAGAATCAAAGAGCTTCTCATCTGAAATGTAGGGTTCCACTTCCTAGAAACGGTTTTGTAAACAGATGCCATAAATGTCAGCAGCTCATGATTTATGTCACTGCTTCTGCTCAGTGTACTCACCAACACGTGGGAAGTGACATTATTGTTTTGTTGAAAAATGTTGCCTTTCAATTTCATTTTTCAGACAGTGCTAACGTTCAAGGCAGCTTTTGGTTTTTGGATAAGTGATTTCAGGTCACCTTTTTTTCTTTAGCCTGAAGCGTAAAATCTGTTTTTGTCTCTTCCTGGTCCACAAACCCACTAATTCCATTACATTCCCCTCAGACATCACAGCTCCTCAGTTCCAAAAGGAAAAATGTCAATCTACGGCCCGTCACTGTCTTTGGTGAGGTAGCCGGCGTGTGTTTTTGTAAATGTCTGCCGTGTGTGTTTGCCTGCCTGGTCCTGGCAGTAGGCATTATACCAGCTCTGGCCAGGCTGTGGTCTCTGGCCTTCCCGTGCACCGCTTCCGCCTGCGGTGTGGCGTGCCTCCTTCCTGTGTGTGTCAGAGGCAGTTTGGCCTGATTTATAGGCCCCCGACACACGGCGCTTTGGACCCCACCTCTGCTGCTGGAATGGCTATTCCATGTGTTGGTGGTGGATCCACCTGGGTGGTTCTCCACTGATGGGGGTCAGATGTGGTCCTGCTTACGAGCTCCAGGAGCTCAGGGGAACATGCCCTGCAGACAGCGTGTAGAGAAAGTGCTCTCAGAAAATGTGGTTCTAGGCTGGGGAGGTTTTACCTCGGTTAAAGAGACAAGCTTGCGTCAACTATTGCACATATTTATGATATGTTCTTTAGACCTGTTTGATGTCTACATCTGCTTGCATCCCAAAATTAAATCAAAATACAAGGTACAATGACAAACATTAGCTTTTTGTTAGCGTTAAGATCAGGACTTGTTAATCAACCAAAGCTTTGATTAGAGTTGAGCTTAAATGTTACTCAAAGTTAATTTCTTTTTTTCCCTCGCCTTTTTTTGACAGGTTGGTTGAAGATAGACAGGAAAGGGTCTAGAGAGAGAAGGAATGACGCGCAGCAAAGGGCCACAGGCTGGAAGCAAACCCGGGCTGCTGTGGTAAGGACTCAGTCTCTCATACATGGGGTGCACGCTCCACCAGGTGAACCATGGGGCGTCCCCATACTTCCTTCCTGAAAATAACTTTACGACTCACACCCAGGTGTCAAGAGTGTGACGCACACCTCCACTGATCCAACATTTTGCCATTTCAAAGTGAAACTTCTTGTAAGCATACAGCATCACGCCTAATTTCTGTAATAAACATGCTGCGCTTTGGTTATGAACAGGTTTCACAGTGCTCATCTGTACTTCTAAAGAAAGACAGAAAAGACTTAACAGCTTTTTCAGGTTATATCTCTGACAGCTCTGCACACACTGCTGAGCAGTGTTAGGCTCGCTGAGGTGGCCGCAGCAGGTGAGATAAAGTTGTGGTAGAAAGGTCAAGGTGGTGTCACCGTAGGTGGACTATAACAAAAAGGTGGTTAAATTTAGACACACAAGGAGGAGATATAGCACACAGTGTGTGGACCTGTGGCTGATGTCATGGGTAGATCTGGTGGCCACTGACCTCTGTGATCCTGACCACCTTGATGTGTATGTTCAGAGGTGAAGATCTTATTTTAAGCTGCAACTGTTTTGGCTTAAAAATGTGTGTTTTGGTGGAATTGTACACATGTAGAAACTAAAAATCTGATTTATATCTGGTATTACTGGGCTTTAAGATATTCATAGATTTTATTGTCATGGGGGTAAAGTGTTGTTGGAGTGTAAAACTCTCAGCTCGATGTATGGATGTATTTTTAAGTTGTACATATGAAGACACGACTCTTTTTAGTTTTAGATTCAGCTGCATGGGTGTAAATGACAGTTCACTTCCTCATGCTCAGTGTAATGATGGTGCCTCCATTTTAGACAGTGAAGCGCCGTCCCTCGCAGTCCCCCCTCCTCTGTGCGGCTCTCGCCGAGCCTCCGCTGTTTAAATGGGCCAAGTTGAGAAGCGGCGGAGAGTGCAAATCTTGTTTGGTCTGGGTCTGTGAACTTCAGCGTGACTTCAGCGACATACACAGGGGTTAAAAACAACTCTTTCCAAACTTTCAACTATATTAACGCTGCGCAAATACTAGGAATATCAAGCCCTAATGTGTTTGGCTTGTGGTTCTGATTAATGCCATATGCCACATCGGTTTAAGTAACAGGAGAAATGTGCTGTTATCAGTTTCTTTTTTCATTGTCTTCACCGGCTGTGGAAGTGAATCGTGGTCACATGCAAACTCCCCATTACTGAATCGATGTGTGTTGTTTTAAAGCCGATTCAGAATTGTGCCTCTTCTCAGTGAATATAAAAAAATCTCTTAGTCGTCTCCCCAAAGGCACAGAAATAAGAGACACGACGCGTAGCTGCGACTGGTAATGATCACCGTAGGTAACATAATGTCCGGGGCTCAGGGCTAACCATGTCAGGTATTAACAGAGCCAGTGTGATTAAATGTGGGAGGTAGGAGCTGTGAGGCTGGCGGAGAGCGCTGCCGCCGCTGTGAGCTGCAAACTACTGAATGGGAATCTATCCGGCAACTTCACCAGACCGCTGTCTCACGGCGACACGGGGGCTCTGCGTAAAACCAAGCGGCGCGTCTCCAAGTCTGGGTCAGCCCAACTCACAGACGGAGAGGACGCTGAAGTTGGATCGGGCGAGCAGCTTTTCACTTGTTACCGGCGCTCGGCTCCCACTAACATGCCTGCCATCAAAAAGGAGAGGCTGGATGGAGACGACATGGCATTGACTGCGTTCAACCAGTCCGAATACCTGGCCCCTTTAAATGCCACCGCTATCCCCGTGGTGACCCCGCATCCGCCGCCCTACGACCACATTTTCGCCCATCACCGCGCGTACTTGGGGCTCCACGACTCGGCGCTGCATCACCAGCACCTCCACCATCACACGGACGACTTAATGCTGGAGAGGTTCTCCTCCATCCCCGACTTTCAGCCCTTCTTCGACAACGGGGAGCCGTGCATCGAGGTGGAGTGCGGGGAAAACAAGGCTTTGCTTTATATCAATAAATTGTGTCAAGGTAGTAAAGGACCCTCAATTAAATACAGGGGCGAGTGGCTCACCCCCAACGAGTTCCAGTTTGTCAGTGGACGGGAGACTGCCAAAGATTGGAAACGGAGTATTAGACACAAAGGTAAGAACAACCTTCACTGTCGTTAGTAGAAACGGACACCTCGGCATCAGTAAAACACTTTTTTGGACGCCGCTTATTCTGGGTACAAACTTGGGTCTCGTGGTTCGGTGCTGAGTTTTGGAGTGAAAGGGTTACAGCAGTCAGTGCGTAAGGAGACAGATGAGAAAAGGCGCATATCCTCTACATACCCTCCGAGGCTTTGACACACAGTTTGGGCTGCGATCACACACCAAACCGAGGCGTTTGGAGTAGGCTGCACCGGGACTGAGGTGAAAAGTTAGACATAGATAATTCAATGTGTGACAGTTAAAATATTTATTTTCCTCATTATGGGATGACTCGTTCCGTTAAGCGCAGCTGCACTTGTGCATGGGTGTTGACACTTTTACGCATCGCATGTTAGGTTTGAGATATATTTTAGAAAATGAGCGTTTTGTTTGTCCAACCAACGTCACAGTTGGTGCTAAATGTGATCATTTTGAAACCAATCAAAGATTTCAAGTAAATATCAATTGCTATTATAGCTGTTTTTATCCACAGACGCATTTTGTAGGTGTTTGTTAGATTTTCCGGTACAATAACTATCACAGCATCAATACAGTGATACTGTTCCGGTATTTTTTAATGTGGACATTTATAGCATAGTATTTTTATGCAATAATTACGCATGGTGAGCGCACCCCCTCACCACACACACTCACGCACACACACATGGTTACTCAGGCAGAACTGATACGCGTTAAGCTGTGTGTGTGTGGGGGGGGGAGGATGTCGCCCCCAGGTCAAAAATGGTAGCCTAATAGTTTAATATACCGATTCCTATAGACAGATGACAGTAGGCTGCTGTCTCTCTGGCTCACCACACTTGACCTATAGGTAGAATTGAACTTCATGGCAGACATGTAGAGAAATGAGTCAGGTTAGTCTGCATGGACTCCTTCAGTGTTGACTGGATGATTTTTGACGAAATTTGTTTCGAAAACTTTGAGTCCTGAGATGGTGGGCTGAAGATAAGGGGCCCTTTCATGAGCAAGCTGATAAAACCTGATCACATGCTGTGTCATGAAGATGAGTTTACAGGCTGGAGACCATGGTTGTTAGCACAAACTAAAACCGTTTCTCCTTTTTGTGTGTTTTATTTTTGTACTAGGGAAAAGTCTCAAGACTCTTATGTCCAAAGGAATCTTACAGGTGCACCCTCCAATCTGTGATTGTCCTGGCTGTCGAATCTCATCTCCAGTGGTAAGAATATTTCACCTTCTGTCACACCTTCGGTGCTGCACTGTCTGTCTGTACTTGTAGAGTTAATATGTTAGCTATGAGATAGAGTATAGTTTTAGTTTGACTTGAGGACAGCTTCTTTGCTGTGTATATTCAATATAAAGAGGATGCGGGATAGCTCATCATGGTCGAGAATATCCCTCATTGGTGGAGATTGTAACTTGTCAAAGGGCTCAATGCATGCAGACAGAGCTCGGAGATATATTAATATAGAATAGATATTTGTGTGAGAAGGTGTTGAGGAAGTATTTGTGATGGTAAAGCCTAAAATTAATGTTTTTAAAATGTTTTTGATTGTTTTTGCTCAGTTAAATTGATGATGGATACTTGTGCTTGACTGGCTGTTTTACCAAGTCAAGTTCATTTTATTTATATGGACTTTATAGCCCATGTCTCAGATTGCCCCAAAGGTCTTTACAATATGTGTCCTTGTTACTAATGTTTTATTTATTTATTTATTTATCTATCTATTTTTACCAATAATCCATGTATCCTCTTAATTCAGATTTAGTTTACCTTGTGCGGATGAAGGAAAAGGCATACTAATATCTAACAGCCATATTCATGTTGTCACCCAGCCTTACGTACATGAAATAGTGGGTGAGCGTTTGAGTATTGGAGCATTGTCTTTCTCTGTAACCTTGACGCTGAAGACCCTACAGGCACACATGTCAACTTTGATGGTAATTTTTCTCAGCATGCATATCAAATCCACTTTCAGCCTTTCACTGACGCAGAGTATCAAACAGCCTTTTATTCAGAGGCATTGAGCTGTCCAGCGTGGCTGTCTGGCGTTAGGTGTCGTTGGTCGGGCTCCTCTGTCCCATTGAATCAGTTTCCTCACCTGGCTGCTGAACTTTTGTTTGCCTAGTGCTTCCCTCAGGGCTCGGCCAGGGGCACGGTGCCAAACCTTGAGGCCTTGCAGGTGTGTCACGATTACAGCATCACCGCTCTGTCTGTGTGTGTGTGTGTTTGTCTGTCTGTGTGCGTGTGTGTCAGCTTTGAGCAAGCACACTGCCGGCTCACCGTCGCCAAATCTGTTCACACAGGTGCGGCGGGGTTGCGAGTGTGTATGTGTCTTTGCGTGTGTGTGTGTGTGTGTGTGTGTGTGTGTGTGTTTTTTTATCACCACGGAGCGCATCTGTCGTCGCTCCCAAGCACTAATCTTGAGGGAAGGGTGTAAGAGGCTTAGCGAGCTACTGAGCGTGGCTACTGCTGATTATTGTGTGCGAGGCACGCAAGGCAAAGGCGGTTTAGATAAGCCGGAGGTGTTTGAGTGATACAGGTAAACTGGTGACATTTTTCACAGCCAAGAATGAAGACCTGTACCTTAACACATAGGGTTCAGCCAAACGAACATTACCTGAGGGAGGCAGGGGGCACCGAAAACAGATAGAAGAACGCTCATGTCTTTTCTTTTTTTTTTTTAACAGAATGATTTGCGATTTTGACCGTGTTTGCTTATGTTTGGGCTCATCGCAGATATCAGAGTGATTGGCTTTTGGCTTGCTAGGGCTTGTGCAGTTCCACTTCAATTACAGCTGTGACGGAGTAAAACTTTGTTATTGACGTAAGCACGGATATGAGAGCCTTAAGGTTGTTGTTGTAGCCTTCCCTCCCTCTATTCCTTTCCTTGTCTGGTGGTGAAGCCTGAAGTATAACCCACCAAGTGAATATCACCGTGACACTTTTACACACACACACACACACACACACACACACACACACACACACACACACAGAGGCTAAGTATGCTGGCAGCTCCATGCGAGGCGGTGAGGGTTAGGCGGAGGAGGGAGGGCAGAGGGACTTGTATGGCCTGTACTGGCGTCTCCCTCTCTCCCCACTGACTACCCTCAGGGCATGGCAGCCAGCACTCCCTCACTGATGAGCTCCCTCTCTCTCTCACTCAGAGACACACACACACACACACACACACACACACAGCACACACTATATGCCTGCCTACTGACACAAATTACCTCATGCAGTCATTTATTTTGAAAGTTTGACAGCTGAACTTTGAGTGATCTTGTTTCGCTATAGGCATGAGGCAAGCGATCATAAAAAAAAAAGTGCAGCAGCTGGTGGGAAGACTTTTCACCTGCCTGCTCAGAACTCGTGGAAGTTAATTTGCTGTGTCGGCCCCGGCACAAGCTGTTTATAACGACACGACACAAACTGAACTGTTGTTGCACTCGACAGTGTGGAATTTAAATATGTTGATAATGTCATCCGCACTCATTGATATGCTGTTGATAACTAGCTGTCAAGGTGTGTTAGCTTTCTGTTACGCCTGTTATTGTGTGATAATCAGGTGCTTAAATGATTTCTCAACCTTAATTGATATATAAATTTGCCTCTTGAAGTCATTAGATGCTGCTTATTTTGTGTGTTTGGGACCGTATGTCTGTTCTTTTGAATGTATACAACATAATACTGGAGAAGCATGTTGAAGTTTATTCCTGGCTCTGTATGTTTGTGTTTTTGTCTGCACATACTCATGCCTTAGTTTGTAACTGTGTCTCTATGCGTGCATGTCTGTGATTATTTGTACGCCCGCGATGGCTTGCTGACTTGCCTGCTTGCTGTGTGTGCATGTGTGTGTTCGTGCGTATCTGTGTGTGTCTCCTCCCGGGAGAGCTGGGCTTCCTCTGCTCTGTTATTTCAGCGGAACTGGCGGAGGCCGGGAGGAAATTACACTCCCCTCCTCCGGCTCGTAAAGACCTCCTCCAATCAAGGGCTCCTCTTGCAAAGTGGAATTAAACACACACACATGCACATGCGTGCGCACGCACACACACACACACAGACACAAACAGACACACACACACATCCACGCAAAAACAGACGTACACACTTTTGTCTATAACTTATAGTCTATCTCATTACATTTTCATAATGCCACTTCCAGTAGTGTTAATGGGGAAAAGATAATTAAAATCAAAGTGCACCACATTGAGTAAAATAATAGAAGTTGAGCTGTTGTGCGATGTGGAGTCGTCTTCATAGAGCAACTACCTACTGTACACTGCCTCTGTTTTATGTGTTGTGCATTTGTGCTCGCATGTGTGTTGCCGAGGCCATGTTGCTATGGTAACACTGGAATCGGTCATTGGCCCAGAAGTGTGCAGAACTGTGGTCGTGTCGAGTGTATTTGTGCACTTTTGTGTGCGTCTCTCTCTGAGTATCGGACAAATTTGAGATTAAGTGAGACACTAATGATCTGTGCATTGTGGGTCTTAATCTCGCTTATAGAGATCGATACGATTTGTAATGTGTGTCATATGCATAGAAATACCGTAACAGTCGCGCGCGCACACACACACACACACACACACGCATAAACTCTTTCGTGCCTGTTGTTTTTCTATCTATGAATAATTCAGTTAAAATGAACAGTTTAATTCTGCAAATTAGCCATTAGCTTCCACTGATGTGCATTTGAGCAAGATGCCAGAGACTGATAGAGTTCAGTGTGTGTGTGTGTGTGTGTGTGTGTGTGTGTGTGTGTGTGTGTGTTGCTGTGTACGTGTTGCGTGTGCGCTTCTTAAAGTGTTGCTAACTATATCACTGGGTGCATGTGTGTTTGGGTGTGGACCCTGTTAACAGGCAGCTAAAATAAGTTGGAGCATCTGTCTATCAGCCAAATGTGGATTATCACAACAAAGCCAACGGCGATATTTCTACAAACCCTCCTCCCAACATCTGTGTGCGTGTGTGTGTGTGCGCGCGCACGTGTGTGTATATGAGTGTGTTTGCGTTTGTTGTTCGCCATGTGATTTCCTCTGATAGTTGCAGGCTCGCTCTATCACATCAGGCCTCTGCAGACAGTAATGTCCTGTCATAGTTATACTTTCACACATCCATCAGCACACTCAAACACACACACACTGTATATATATATGTGAAAACACAGGAGTACTAGGTAGTAAGTAAAATTCATCTGTGTTGTTATATGTACAATTTTTGAGTGTTATTCAAGTGTGTCAGCAGTGTAGGTGTAAGAAAGTAGAGGAGGTCTGATTTGTTTGTGATCATAATCTCTATACATGTATATACCCTAAAATAAAACCAAGGCTAACACATATATTACACATATTATATATATGTGTAATATATTTTTATATATTACACATTATATATTTTTTCATTCTGTGACTTTTTATGACTAATAATGTGCTAAAAAGTTAGTGTAGGAAAGATTAAAGACAGACAAAGCCAACTCTTGTTTGGCCAGCATAAATGAGGGTCATCTGAGTTTATCTTGGTGTCCTCTCCACAACACAGCTGACACTCATCACTCAAATTTCCTACATCTTTATTTCTTAAATGAAGTGTAGCTGCATGACTTTTCTAAACCTCAGTGAAGTGGATGCTCACACCTGGAAGAGGTGTACTTTTGATAGTGTGGCAGTGTAGTTAGTCTTTACATGAGATTTTGGTAATTTCAGAATAAAATGTGACTCTTTTTGGGACCAACACAAGGGAAAACACAACCAACCACAACGTCATGTTGGCATCCACTTCCCCCGTGTTTGTCTGGGGAGAGAAAGGCCCAGTCGTTACCTGTCCATAAAGCTCCCCTGCGGCGGCCTCTGTGGGCCTATCCAAACACAGAGAGGGAAAGAAGAAGGGAGGAGGAAGGAGAGAAAGAAACAAGAGGGAGCGGGGAGAGCGAGAGGCGCGCTGGCACGCTTGACTGCACCGCCACTGACCTCCCAGCGCCGCCCCAGCAGAGCCCTCCTCCCCTCCACTTCGCCGCCTCTCGCCCTCTGTGCACCTCTCCCCCTCCCCCCACCACTCACCCATCTCACCCCCCCTTGCCCTGTGCCGCTCCACTGGGCTGCAACTGCCTGCTCGGCTCAGCGCGTGGGGGCCGAGGGTGCAGGAGAGCATGAGTGTGTGTGTGTGTGTGTGTGGGGTGGTGGGGCGGGGGGGGGGGGGGGGACTTGGTCGCATGCCTGTCCGCCCTACAGTGCTTTCTCACTTTTTTTCTCTTTCTCTCACACGGCCTTGAACAACCAAGTGTTGCCTAAAGTCTGTACATAAACCGCACACACACACACACACACACACACACACACACACACACACACACACACACAAACACATGGACTAATCCAGATTCAGATTTATTTTGGTAAGTTTGAAGTTGATTTGCATTCATAAGTAGTATTTCTTGATAAGTTTCGTTCTTGATCACATGTCAGATTTATGGTTTCATTCCTGAAGTCACGAATGTTCTTTGTACAACATGTACTGTACAATATGTATGTAATATTGCAGTATGTGTAGGCACTCAGTATTTTAACATCAAACCAGAATCCTAACTTTAAAGAAAACATCTACCATAACATCTAAATGACTTCCTCTAACCAAAATAGAGCAGAAACTTAAAAAAAAAAAAAAAAAAGACTGAAAATGTGAAGCCAAGATCTGTTTGTTTGTAATATATCTTTAATATACCTATCTGTATGCTTCCCAGTGCGGGGGAACATTAACTGTGGTTGGAGACGCTCTTCATGCCAAATGAAAAATCAAATTTATCAAGTCACACCTGTTGACAAAAATATACATACACTGAGTTGTTGGTTGATATCTTTCATTGCAAACCAAGAACAGAAAGACAAAACCCTGTCACAAATGTTAGAGAATACACACCTTTGCTCAGAATTTGCAAAATGTGACACATTGCAGTTTCAGTTAGGTGTTACAGGAAATATTTTATTCTCACCATACTCAATAACGATGCCATTATTGATAGCACATGCTATATAAAGTTTTCCTGTTACATATATGCACATATAGATAAGTTTTTGCAGTATATAATGGGGTAAATTGGGATAAAAATTACTATACTGTATAAGAGACCATACAGTGTGGCAGTACTAGTGCATTTGTGTGCTTTTGGTGTGTGTGTGTGTGTGTGTGTGTGTGTGTGTGTGTGTGTGTGTTGGAGGAATGTGTTTATTCCTCTACCTCTGCGAATAAGTGTCTAAATGAGCATTATATTCTTAAGCCAGAGGAGTTCAACATGTTTCTAATTACATATCTGCAGCTCATTCACAGCCTTTCTCAATCGTTGTGGATCTTGCACATAACGCAGCAAAGTTTGTTTACGTGCACACTAATAATTTGATTATAACCAGATTAGGCAAATATAAGGCCTGTCAGTTTTTTTTCTGTGGCCTGCACAGTATATAGTGTGCCTTTTGTCTGATTTTCTTTCAGCGTTTTGATTCCGAACATGCACCAGAAAGGTCATTTCAGAGTGCAGCGGATGCAAATGGGTGTTTCTATAAACAAACAGTGTCATGGCAAGTGTTGAAGAAAAAGAAAACACCAAAATTATTTTTGGGATGACAGCACAACAGCTTTTATGTCACAACTAACACAAAGTAAAAGAGATTGTATTAGGCTGCACTGTGAATTAATAAAGGCAAAACAATAAAGACCAACTCAATGTCTCTTTTTCCTCCTGTTCTTTGGCACTAATAAGAGATTTTCCACCGGCAACTACAAATCCTTACAGACATTATCCTGCTTATCAAACACATCATATTAACTTTATTATTGGGTTACTGGGGGAATCTGGTTACTGCAAACCATGTAAACACTTCAATCACACTATTACTTTAATCTGATTATTCACAGTAATCAGGTTTGCATACTGAGCGATCTCAGTTTGACGAAAGCTGACATATTTGTAGCTAATCACCTTTCATGGGTGCACCTGTGAAAATGTCAGGATAGCTTTCCGTGCGGGTGAGCCGGAGATAAGGAGGTGAGACTAAACAAAGCAAGAATTTGTGTTTTGTGTAGGACTGGATCTTAGGCTCACACAAACACACAGCAGACAAATTGTTTGTTTTGGCCTTGTTTCAGAGCTCTTATGTGAGCACAGTAATGACCGCTTCATCCCCTCCCCATCTCCCACCCTCCTCACGCTCATTTTTTTCCTCTCTCCTTCTCTGTCGTCTCCTCATTCCCCCTCCCCCTTTCCCCTAGTGCTCGCGCCAAGTCGGCCCGCCATCCCGCCTCCACACACACATACACACACACACACACACACACACACACACACACGCTGCGAGGTAACGGCAGACAGGCGCGTGACTCATTAGGCATTCGTCCCCCAGGGAGATTGCTGGGGGGGCGCGTGCGAGGGAGAGAGAGCGCCGCAGCTGCAGGAATGTCACGGGCGGCTACCGCTGTGTGTGCATGTGTGTGTGTGTGTGTATGTGTGAGTGTGGGTGTGTGTTTATGTGTGTGTGGGTGTGTGCTCACTAATGCTGGTTGGAGCCAGCGGCAGGGCACTGCACCTTTCAGGAAATAACGCAAGGAGAAAGAAAAAAAACACTCTTATTAGTCCTCTTTTTCCACCAAGACCTCATTTAAAGTCTGAAATAAATTTAGAGAGAAAACACTAGATTGTCTTATAATTTCAGCTTGAATTTAAATGTCTTTGCTGGCCAACATGTAGCTATGATATTAGCCTGTATTGTTATTTAATACAAAAGCATTTTGTTGTTTTTAATCCAAACCCATGCTATACATATGCTTTTAAACGAAATATTAAGCGTTATCACTCATATCTACTTATTAAAGGTCCGGTGTGTAAAATTTAGGGGCATCTATGGGCAGAAAAAGTATATGCTATTCATGACTATGTTTTCTTTGGTTTATACTCACCTGAAACTAAAGTCTTTTTTTACACAGAGATCGCGCTATAGGGCGGCTACTAAGTCCCTTGTTTAAGCCTCCTTTGCATCTCTACACAGCACCAAGTGACGGCAGCATCATTTAGCTCCAGTGTGGGGTTTTAAATAGCATGCCGGTATCGTGGAAGAGGCGTGACAGGCTTGACGTTTATGACAATAGCGTCTGCTTCTTGTGTGACATAGAACATACACATAACAGTGGCATAACATGGCAACAACAATCAATTACCTTCTCTGTTATATGGCGGCTGATCTCGTCCTCTGTTCAGTGGGTAAGGAGCTCCCACATCTCATTGTTTTCCCAATTTTTGGACATTTTTAGCTGCTGTTCTTCTTTGAGTTAGCCACTAACTGGTATTAGCTGCTTTTTAAATATCCTGTGGTGGGTCGCACATAACACATCGTCAAAGTGTCACACCCGTCCTGCCCATGGTTCTGTCCTGATGGCTCTCCTGTTTATACAGACATTGATGTGGCGCTGTTACTACCTTCCGTGGCAGCTTAAAGGCAAGTCAACTCTGTCTCCCATTTCGTGATTGCGCCATTTATACAGAACAGCGAGGTGACATAATGGCACGATATTCCTGCCTTGAGCGGGTGTTGTAAAAGGCTTGGCACACGGAAGAAGTTTCAGTTCTTGCTATCTCACCACTAGATGATGCTAAATCCTATACACTGGACCTTTTAAAGGAGAATATATGCATATTATATGTTTCAGTCCTTAAAACAACATATTTGAATACTTTTAACTTATTGGCATTTTTAAAGACTTACCTGAGTAGATACAGTTACCTCAGATTACAGTGTTTCTAGTACTTAACGAAATCTCACACCAATTTAAATGGCATTTAGTGCCTTTTAGTGTGGGAGGCTGTTCAACTCGTAGTTACATTTCTAGTATTGTTATCAAGTTCAATTGCTAGGGTTACTCTCAGAGCATATCTGTTTGAGAATTAGTGTATTATGAATATATTTGTGTTCATGGGAAGTGTTTCTGAGTGTTTGTCATGTACCTATATGACCATTTCAATTGTCTGTGTAGATTGTGTAATAAGTTGGTCAGTGTGTCCCTATGCATGTGCATCTGTATGTATGTGTGTCTTTTTCTGCGTGTAAATGTGAAGCCCAGATATATTTCTTGGCTGCCTGACTGACAGAAAGCGTGGGAGGTGATATTCATAGAGGTGCTTTTAGTGGGACTTTTATGAGACACTTTTTTCCATGGCTGACAGGAGGTTGACCACACACAGTAAGGTTGCCTCAGCTCTGTGCACACGCGCGCGTGTTTTGCGTGCACATACGCGCTTGAGCGTTCAGGCGCCCTTCCTTTGAGCGCTCCTACGTGGGCTGCCAGGGGTGTGTTTTGCTTCGTGTTTTGTTTCGGAGAGCCCTCCCCCGTGCTGCGGAAGTGTTGCCGGAAGCAGTGGGAGCTCACCCCCAGTTCTGCGTCAGTGGCACTAAAGAAAGGATCGGGGCTTTCCGGGAGGAGAGAGGAGGGAGGAAGGGGGGGAGGAGGGAGGGGGGCTGTCAGCCTGGGTATGTCACGGCCATGTGGGTGGTTGTCTACATGCTCACACACACTCACACAGCCTCAGTCACGACTGGTCTTAGACAAACTATTCTTGTATACACTGTTCTGCTGGCGTGCTCCAAGTAAAATCCCCTGCTTTGGAGGGGAATTCTAAGGAGCAGGAACAGGTGTGTGTGTGAGTGAGTGTGTGTGTGAGACTGTGCATGGGTATGTGTGTGTAGGTGGTGAGGGTAGTGCGCATGTGCACTTTTGTGTTTTCCCTGACGATACGAAGAAAGCATTAAAGAGACTTGGAGGTGGAGAATTTGTATTAAACAGATGTGCGTGTGTGACAGATGTAACTGTAGTTGCATCGTGGAAAGTGTTCTGTTGTTCTGACATGATGCCGTGCTCCTGTTTCCTCCCTCTAATGCGTCCTGTTGGAGCTCCAGCTCTAACTTCCTACAGCGAGGCCTCGTGTGGAAGTAGCAAAAGTATCAGAAAGTGATCCACTGTCCTCAAACGCTGGAGCAGAACTTGTAGAAAGCTCCGACAGGAATGAAGAAAAGAGGAAAAACCTCTTTTCTGGCAAAGCACGATAAAAAAGAGAAAGGGAGAGAAATGTGCAGAACTCTGTGGCCTGCTCATCCTGGGGGATGTTTTCATCTTTCTCTGTCTTCCACCCCCCCAACTCTTTTTAATGTCTGCCATTTGAGAGACTCCAGAGGGGCTGCACCTGTTTGCCTCTTGGCTAGGAGCCCCCAAATCCCTCCTCCTGCCCCCGCCTGCCACTCATGCTGCCGCGCTTCCTGGGATGGAAGGAGCGAGGGAAGGAGGGAGGAGTGGTGGTGAGCGGGGTTGCGTGTGGTGGAAGGGATAGCTGGAGGGCTTAAAGGCGTCCGGGAGTAAGAGCAGAGATGTAGGCACAGTGAGAGAGAGGGAGGGGAATATAGTTTCAAATCCAAGTCCACTCCACACCACACCGGACAGACCTTGCTTCTGTGGCGCTTTCTCTCTCTCATGTTTTGACTCACCACATTCTCTTTCATATCAGTATTTTTTCTCACCTTTTTGGCGCTCTCTCCAGCACAACCCCACATCCGTCCTCCCTCTGTTCCCTGTTAACTTTTCTTCTCAGCCTATCCTTCCCTTGCTCTTCTCCAGTTTCCTCCCTCGGCTCAATCTCTCCTACTCTCTCTATCTCCCATCATCCCTCCTCCTCTGTGCCTCTCTCCCCTCTTTCTTCCCCTCCTCCCTTCTCTCTGTGATAGGGCCATGTTAATCTGCAGTGACCTCTTCAGGTCACATTAAAGGTCGCCCAGCTTCACTTCCTAACGCCCCTAGGGCCACTCTCTCCTCTTTATCCCTTCTTTTCTCCACTTACTCCTGGCAGCTCTGTAGCAAAATAAACAATTCACCAACATAACACTGATTTTAGTAATAATTATAAAAGTGATAGTATTTTGGTAGCATGTATAAGTAAATATTAATATATGGCAGTATATGTTTGTGACAATAATAATCGTATGTGTACAATAATAGAAGTATGATAATAATAATAGCAGTAGTAGTCAGCATCAGGCAGGACCATGACAGCAGTGTAACCACGACCCACGATCCAGGCGTAGCCGCGATTCAAGGGAACCTGTGAGACAGTGGAGCACAAAGCCTCTGGAAAAGAATCCGAGTTAGTGACATGCAGTAATAGGACATGAATGTTAGCAAATGAGGAAGAACCAACTTTTCAGAATCTGAGAGAGAGAGAGAGAGGAGTAGAAGGAGAGAAGGGGCTCAGTGTGTCATAGAAGGTCCCCTGGCAGACTAGGCCTATTTCATCATGGTAAACACTGTCCAGCATTAAAGTTAGCAACAGTCAGACAGGCGCAGCATGTAAAATGGGTTTGTTTTGCGTCACTGAAAACATGGCAAAAGGCAGCGACAGTGCTCTAGAGATTTTTCAGTCTTCTAGTAAGACTAACCCTTGTGTAGTCTTATTTTGGTTTTTAAGTATAAGAGTGCTGAAGGAAAATTGAGTGAAGATGGTCACCCTATCTGCGCAATATGCTGAAAGAAAAGTGTTCCTAAAGGGGACAACACTTTGAATCTTATGAGTCATCTTCACGGCCACCAACCACTACCTAAACCCCAGTCCTCACCATTTATCTGTGGTTTTAAATATAAAACTTGGTTAAATGATTTCAGTGTGTGTCCATTTTAACACTACTGTGATAATACTGATATCTGTGATCATTTTGGTCACTACAATTGTGACATGAAATATTCATACTGCCTTACCTCTATCACCAACCAACCACTCTCTGCATCAGTTTGGTTTCATATTTTAGTCTTCCTTTACAATTTATTCACTGAGCGTACACATGGCTTTATGATATGTAGCTGAAGGCTGAGTGTCAGTCTTACAGGTTATGTTGTTTTGGTGTCAGTGTCACACATGGGTCCCAGCCACATTGACGTTTCTGTGATTTGCAGTTGAACTAGATTTTGCTGGAAGCTTGTACATTGTTTTATGTCCTGATGAAGATGTTCTGAAAATGAAAGTTATTTAATGCAGTGGTTCCAAAACTCCGATGTACTCACACACCCCTGTCAGATGATCTCAAGTTCCTCTTTGTTGAGACCGCCGGTCATGTTACAGATGTGTTTATTTAAATTTAGAACTGGATGTTTTTTTAACACTATTAGTGCTGTCACAGTACTGGGATTCCCAATACCTTGAAAATATATTGGTATTTGATACCATTTTTGAGACCACAAGGAAAAATTGACATTAACAACATCTAAGTTACAATTTTTATTAAAAGACAAATACAATGAAGCTGTAATATGATGACAGTTTTTCTTACTTAATAGTAAGGAGCAGCAGAATGACTGTAGGAAACATAAACAATAAGAAAGAGAGAGAGAAAGGCAGCTGGTACTGGTGTTTCAGTACTGCTGAGAATGAGTATTGAAACAGTTTTATAGTTTTAGAATCAGTATGTGTTGATAAATTCGATATTTTTGACATCACTCATCATCATTATGTAAAAGTATATATTGTTACAATATTTTCCTCCATGTAGTTGAACTGTCTTAATGGTTTAGTCATGTTTGGATCCTTCTGTTATCACTTGAAGTGGCAGAGGCTGCATGTTTTCATCATTGTAACCATTTAACCACTGGACTGTGTAAGTAATTTCAGCTGTCCCATCACCACTCATTATCCATCACTTTTAGCAAATTAACATGTATGATTAATCTTAACTGGTATTGTCAGCTGTTACATCCGTCTCCATGTGTGGATATATATATTTTTGATCAAACTGCAGTCCCTAGAGCTGCTCCACAATCTTTCCACGTTCCTCCTGGCAAGGCACCCTCTGGGGTACAAGTTCCCCTGGTTGGGAATTACTGATTTAATGTGTTTTTTTTAAGAGGTGTCTAATAAGCAGGATTACAAAACACAAAATAGCCGGCCAACACTGCGAAATAAAACTATGATCCCTTCGCATTAGAGTCTTGATTCATCCTGTATGTACATTTGCAGGGAGAACTCAACGTACTGCAACAAAGAGACTCAGGCAAATGATCAAAACAAGAGAAATGCTGCGGATAGATTAAACAACAATTTGACAGGCTGTATGTGAATCCTGTTGCTGAGGTGTCTCCATTTTCTTTGTGTCTTGTTGTGCAGAACCGCGGGCGCTTGGCCGAGAAACGCACCATCCCCCTTCCCCCCAACCGGGTGCCCAAGAAGGAGCTGGCCTCCATCTTCAGCAGTGACGACAGTGAAGGCAGCGAGCGGGCCAGTGGAGATCATGCCCACATCAAACAGGAGGACGAGTTGCATTACAGTATCATGAGAAAGAGGTGAGGCACCTGTGACTTATTTGGCCACAGCTAGCGCAAGTGTGTTTATATGTGGATCCCATGTTATTCCTGTAGCAGCTAGCAGTTGATATCCCAGACTTTTGACTACATGGTTATTTTTCTGTGTGTGTTCTTTGGGCACTGACGCAAATTGTCGTAATTGCATAGGTTTTTATTGTGCCTGAAAATCCGTAGTTTGTTTTGTGATTTTGCCATGGGAGGGAAATATCAAGCTATCCTCTCGGGTGTCACTTTTGTTAAAATGATTCATAGTAATAAGTCCTCTGTTTTGTCAGATTCTGTCTAAAAACAGAAGTATGTAACAATGTTTTTAAATGACACCTCAGACCTGTGTGTATTTTTTTCATCAAAAGTGATTTTAGGATAATTTTGAGGTGTTAAAGGCTCATTTTGAGACTAGACAATGAACCATGTTTCAAAAATAAACTTACAGCTTTTGCTTTGGGGTGTCTAATGGAAGTATGTGTGCTGAGCTCTGAAAGTGTTAATTGGTTTGTTGGTTTGCGTTTTGTTGCTCCTGCCAAGTCTCTGTGAATCTGTCTTGACTTGATATTGAAAGACTGAGTCACCTGAGTCACCACTGTCTGTTTCATCCCATCCCGTGCTGCTGCTTGGGAGCGGTTGATCACAAGAGTGTTTGATATAAAACATTCAGAAGTCGTAACATCTTCATGTCATGTTATTGCACTTTTTCAGTTAAGTGTAAAGAAGCTTTTGAAATGGTTATGAAATAATTAGCTTTAGAATTTCTCTTCAATATAATATGCATCTATTTGTGCAGCTCAATTAACAATTCAACGAAAAAGGTTTTAGAGCTGAGGGTATGATATGAGTTGAAAACACAACTAGACTTGATTAGAAGGACTCAGATTAAGAAAAAGGAGTGGTGCAAAGTTTTTTTGCTTGAATTTCTCATTATAAGGTAAATGTTGATTGCACAATATAATGGCTATAAAATACTGGCACATCAACATTTAGAAGTCTGGCCTTTCACTATGCAATTCTGTCTGCCACCGGGTACAGTCTCTTGGGAAATCGAAGGCTCGGTTTACGGCACAAAGGAAGTACATCAGCCATTGCCATCCAAAACAGGTAGAGGATAGCTCTTTTGTTTTCTTCAGTAGCTATCAGAAGCTATCCCCAGTTACTATAGAGTATCAGTGACAAAGTTTACGCGCACCAAATATACAGATTTTTGCCCTTATTCCAAAAAAGACAATATTCCTACTAAGCTCTTTACATGGCTAATGAAAATGAACATTCCACTAATAATTCTGTGTACATGCAGCTGTGCGTACTCAGATTAACACGCCCTAACATGCCATTTATCGTGATAAAATACAGAACAGTGGAACAGCTTGAACAGCTTGTGCCATTTTGCGTCTTTGTATCAAAATAGGATTTTTTTTCAGTAGCAATGGACTTGAGCCTTCATCTTTCATTGCTTCAACAACCTTGGTGTTGCGATATTTGGGCCTACTGAAAGATCTGTTGATATCCAAGACTTTCATAATGTCAAATAGAAGGTGTGGTATTCTCCTTCCAACTACAAATGTGGGCTTTTCTGTTGGGCATGAATCTTTCCCCCAGCATTGCAAACTGTTTACTAGTTGGTTTTTGTACAATGCATCCATGACAATGCACAGATCTAACTGTAAACAGTGTTGCAAATTGTGGTATAAACCACCACTGAAATGTATATTCCAAATGATCTATATACATGTCCCAAGACTGCTCCCAAAACCTGACTGCTACCAGCAGATTCTATGTTTTAATGGAAAATGCTACTTTCGGAGAAGGCGTAATTTGAAATACCCAAATGGAATTTGCCATTTCCATGACCCATACTAAATTCAGAATACTGTCATATTTCGAAATAATGGAGGAATATTAGTGTACATGTAAATGTAGTCAGTGTAAGTTCTTTACACTTATGATCCCCAGTAGCGAAAATAGCGGATGGTGAAACAACTGAAGCTACTGTGAGGAAAAAAAATGCAGCGTGTACTTGGTAGTTGCCAGAGCCTGAGGAAAATTTACAGTGATCCAGTGGTCTTTGCGTCAGTGGCGCACAGTAATACCACTTGGAAATGCTAGAGGAGGACAAGTTGAAAAGTTGTTTCCACTTTAAAAATGCACAGTCCGGCACAAATCTATAAACAGTCTCTGGATCCTCATCTGTCATACTACAGTCTTGTTATATTAATCAGGAATGTCTGTTTTATTGTTATTTGTGAGAACTAGTTAGCATCAAATCATAATAATACCACAAATAGTATGTATTAGAATGCAGCTTAAATGTTTTCAGAAATGTCAGTGGTTTATTCTCGAAATCAGCTCATGAAACGTTGCATTCTAGTGTGAACCAGTAAATGGCTGTTCGACAGATTTTCAGAACTGAATTTTTCCACAATAATGGATGGTGGAGAGTGCTTAGGAGATGTATAAACATTAGATTGGGTTTGTCATAAAAATGTGGACTGCATTTACTAAAAGCCTGTTTGAATAATCACATCTTCATACATGCAAATACACGCATGCAGGGTTACAGTGAGGTCACCACATTAAGATAAATCAAACAGGCTCTGAGGACAGTGCTGCTCTCTCTGGTGCCGTGCACTCTGTTTGTTACCAACACGAAGTTTTAAAAAAAAAAAAAAAAAAAAAAAAAAAAAAAGGATTATAATTTTTTAAATTTGCATTACAATCAGTACTTTGATCCATTTGAAGTGAGAGAAATTAAGACATTTTTGATCTGGAATAAACATCACATAGATTTGTGATTCCTCAGTATGTGCATGACAGGCTATGGACAGATATAATGCAGAAGCTGTTCATTGATTAACCTCAGAAAGTCCCCAGCTGCATTATAAGCAGCTTGTGCAACCTCATTACAGGAGGGGATGTTTTTCATGTCTTGAGACTTGCGTGTGACACGGCGGACAGCACGGCAACTGTGAAGCTTTAAATGGATCCACTAACCTCATTTAAGAGGGCTTCCCCTCCCCCTGACACTTGTGCCGCTGGCGTGTTAAGATGATAATGAATTTAAAGAACACTTATGACTAATATGTCAGGCTTTTACCCTTTGAAAGGCGACGGACTCGCTGGAGCCGCAGCTCCGGTCTGTCCTGGGCATCCGTCTCAGCCCTGCTTTATCCCCCCCAGTGCGGGTCTGGACGAACGGGATAATGGGATGTCCAATCACGGAAATGTGATTTCCATTGACCGCAGCTTCGTAAGTGAGTCGTAGAAGGGTCTTAACAAATTGGATTTGGCCAATGGATGTGAAAAATACAGGGCCTCTGTATACATGTGTGAGCGTATCTGTGCTGTCTCATCCACACATCATCAAGGCTGGCGGCAGCACCGTGTCTCACCCACTTGGTTGCTGCAGCCTACCTACTGTAACTGCACTTTAATCTACACTGGCACATCAAAGTGGCATGTGTCAATTATTTATTAACATTGTTTTTTATCTTAACACAATGCCTCATGCAGAAAAATTAACTTCAGGTGGGATTACATGATGAGATTCTTATGAGAGACACTATTCCACTGCAGTTTTTCTGTGCATTGTTAAATATATATAATGTCACTGTGTGAAACATTAAAGAATAGATTGTTTGGTTCGTTCAGGTGGCTAGTTTTGCATTAAGACGATTTGTCTGTCAGTGTCAACAAGTGCTGCTTTCATAGCTCATCATTCTCATCCAGACGTCCTCTCAAGTTCATTATACACCGGTCTACCTTCTTTTAACCAGATCAGTGTTAATATTCGACGGCTTTACAGATTAGTAATTAGTTTACTTGGTGCTCCACAGATCTGCTCTCGTCCTGCTGAATAAGCACAGAGCATCCCGAGACTGAAGTGCTGCCAAATCACGGAGCCAACCAAATAATCGTTATCACAATAAAGTGTACACAGAAGCTCCTTGGGGTGTCAGAACCAAAGTGTGGCTCCTGTGAAACGCACAGGAACCGAAAGGTAGAAACAAAATCTAGTTTTGTTATCACCTCGGTGTATTGCCTCGGTGTCAGTGCAGCAGATTGTTTGTATCTGACTTTCGTTAACACTGATTTATGGGTTTCATCTCAGGGACTAAATATTTGATACCAGTATCTTCTGATTTTAGTGTCTTACTCAAGGGCAAAACAAAGCCTACCTTAGTGTTTGTTTCAGTTGGCCGTAGATAACAAGGCTTTGATTGAAAAGTGCTGACTGAGAGTCTGGGTAATTACCCGGCAACCACCGTGGATTTTATAAGTTACACCCGCTGACGTCTGCCTTTCAGCCTTTCAGCCTTTGCCTTGTAGAAGGGGGAAAAAAAAAATCTGCCATACCCATTATTAACGTTCACAAAAACAAACGAAGGCTGTTTCTCTCTTTTTCAATCATGCATGAGGCCATTTGCTACTTGATCACTTACATATGCAAATTCTTCTTTTTACAAAACCACAAAACATCCAAGCTGTTTTTTTTTTTTAACATAGTCTGTTTGTCAGAGGCTAACACTGGGTCTCCTCACATAAGGGCCATCTTGTCCTGTGTTTGTTCTCTCAGCAGGGAGTAAACAAGATTGAAACAAGCAACATACTGACTTCAACATAACCTACTAATGTCACATCTAGCTGGTCTTCTGCAGCAAGGTTACAGTTGAGGTAATTGTGGGTGTAATTTTGATAGACCTGGATTAGGGCTGGACCAGACTATTTGACTTTTTGGATATTCATTAGCTGGGTAGGTACTTGGTTTTCCATTTTGGGATTCAGATACCATTTTTTTGTTGAGAAATGACAATAAAGAAATTATAACTAAACATAAATCTTATAAAAATAAATCTTAAATCTTCAATTAGTTGGAGCCAGTAAACTGTTTCAACACTTTGTTTCATAGCGCTTTGTCAGGCACTGTCTCAGATTCAGAGCCTATTATTATGAGCATTTATGTAGGTCTATAATTTATCCATGATAAGAAAAATTGTCACAAGCTGTTATTATGTCACAAAAAGCCAAAAAACAAACCCCTCTTGATTACAAACATGCATAAAATGAACGAAACCTTTTGGAAAATGTTTTTAACAAATAACAATACTGTAGAATAACAGAATCCTAAAAAAAAAATGAATGCCTTTAATTAAACGGAAAGATATGTGTTGCATGCCGTTCATCTTTGAAAATATCTGGCTGTGTCCTTCATGGTTTATGTTTATCACCCCCCCCCCCCCCCAACTCTCGCCGAAGTTTCAGATATTGATTATTGATTACTGCCGGAGCTCCAGAGCCCAAAAAGTGGTATTCACACAGCTCTGACGTAGTTAATCCTTGAACTGTCTGCTTGATAGTGCAGATCCCAGTGAAATGTTGAGGCAGTGTGAGCTTTGGTGTTCAGTGAGAGGAAACTGTGGTGTCTGCCACAGATTCACGTTGTTGGGGGGCAGATTAGTGAAATTAGAAGCAAACAGAAGCTTAGATTCATAAACATTTAGGAGAATCTGATATTACTTCTTAGTATCACAGTGTTTTTTCCCTTTGCAACCCACCATGCTGTAAGAAAACATGTCTTTTCATGGAGCAGCATTGGCTCATATTTGTTAATGGGGGTCTGTACTCAATCTGCACAATAACCACAGAGAGACAAAGACACTGATGCTGAGTTAGCCACTGTACGCCCATTGCGTTTGACATTTTGTCCTCTGGCTTTATTGAACAACTGTGTCATTGCCTTATGCCAGTAAGAGGTCACGGACAGTGTGAAATTACTGGAAATGGCTCTCCCCTAAAGCACTAATTAGTGAGCTTGGAGGTTTTATAGCTTTCTAGAGGAGCTTTCCGCTTCAAGAATTTTTGGCCTTGTTTACACGCATTTGCCATGGCAACAGAGTCAGAGCAATTTAGTAGTTGATTGGGCGTTGGCTAGCAGCAAGACGCTTGTTGTTTCCACATAGAGCAGTGTTTTGTCCGTTAACTCCCTATCAAAACAGAGGATCAGCAGAAAGATGGTCAGCGCTGTTCCAGCAATTTAGTTTCAGATTTGGCGTTGGTTTGAAGCGTGAGGTTCATCATTTCCACATGTAAAGGACGGTGTTTACTATTAAGTACATCCTGTCATACAGTATGTTTAAATCTGCCAAGATATTAAGAGCTTTGGCCTTTCATACAGCACCTACAGTACAACAGTGTGCTCTTTGACAACCTCAAAACTATCACTCACTGTAAATACAAGTTTCCTTTTTTCATAGAAATGTCCCTTAAAACTGTTGTGTAATACATTAGCAATACAAATAACAGAATTAGAAAAACAAAGACATAATAGCTCAAAGTGTAAGCCAGAGGAGATATTTACAGTAGAACCAGCAGTGTGTGCATGGCTCAGTGCAGGGGAACTTAAATGCAACATAGCGGCCTTACCGTATTCTATTTCCATTGTACTTTTCTTTCCTCCCTTGGCTGCCTTATCGACCTCATGTCAGCCTGTACAGCAGAGGAACAACAAGGAGAAGTGAAGCCCAAGTGAAGCCAGGCTACTCTTACTTATTTATGTATCTATTTCTGTATTTATTCATTACCCCCTCTGCTTGCAGGGTTCCCAGTTGCGGGTTGCCTTTCGATCCAACTGTGAGCAGCATGACAATTGTGTTTCCGTTGCTCGCAGGAATCAAACAAAACATAAATTGTATACGAAACAGATCCATATCCTTGCTTAAAGCTTTACATAAAATGAAAGACTTTCGTTATATTTTCTTCCTGTGGAGCATCAGAGCAACTTTACTCATTCCTTCTTTCTCTCAACATTTTGCCCAAGTCCGTATCTCACCATGCTGTGGTTGTTGAATATTACATATTGCCTAGTAGTATTTGAATGTTGCTGTGGGCCACCTGTGCAGGTTGGCGTTGGCTGTGTGTTTGCCCTGTTGTCTTGAGAGCAGAGAAGGGTATACAGTAAACCTGCGAGCACCAGATGTTGCAGCGCTTGCGACCTGTCTTTCTCTCTCCCTCTCTCTTCTCTTGCTCTCTTTCTCTCTCCTCCTCCACTCCACCACCTTCACATCCCTGCTGTCTGTCTGTCAGCACTTTCCCAGTGGTAGTGTGAGACATGGCGTCAGGGTGCCCAGGCTGCCAGCTCACACTGTGACCTCCAGCCCCGCCACCTCAGCTCCGCGTGCCAATGCCACAGCAGGCCACTACTGGGCATTTATACTGAGTCGACAGCCTTTGCCAGGAGAAGAGTTTTTTTCATGTTGTTTGGACCATTTTGAATAGCAACGCCTACGGAAGAATGGAGCACAACCTTTTCTTAACAAAAGGAACAAGTGATCTGGAAGACAAATTTTGACTGGCATTTTATTAGTTTTTATGGCATTGCATGATTCAGCAATACCTAGTATATTTAATGCAACTGTGAAGATATAAAAAAAAAATTCACAACATATTTGCTAGCAGGGACTGTGCAACCTGTCAACAGAAAAAATGTTGGCATTAAAAGTTTCTGCAAACCCTGCATACGTTACATTTACATGTTATTATGTCGCAGATACGTTGAAACTTCTTGTTTCAACAACACCGTGGTTGTGTGATTGGGTGTAGACACAAAAACCACATGGTTATGGTTTGGAAAAGATCGTGTTTTGCCTTGAAACACCCTGTTGGGGCGCACAATCCCCTAAGCAGGGTATTTTAAATGTGCCGGCAAGTAGCAAGTATCAAAACTTTTAAGTATCAGATGTTTAGTCGGACCCTGGCCCCATTGTTTGATCCGATATTTCCTGACCCTAAGTAAAAAGGTCTTACTTTAGACAATATATTTACTTTAGGCAAACTTTATTTACCACAGTTATTTAGACCACTATCAACTATTATAAATTGACAGCCATCCTTTGTAGAAATGTGATTAGTTATAAAGACTTCATGGTATCATCTCAGTAATATTGGATAGCAGTAGTATCCCTAACAGACGTTGAGTATTAGCACATATTAGTCATCCCAGCGTCTGGGTCAGTGTGTCTGTCCTGCGGCTGGAGATGAGAGGTATTGACCAGTTTAGGGATGAGCTGAGGATGAGATGATTGTCTCCGGCGTGCACCTGGGTGATAAGAACGCAGCTCATGTCCTCCTTTGCTATCAGGCCCGACAGCCACGATGTAACCCCCCTCCATCCTCTCTGAGGCCCCCATCCTTCCCAGCTAACCCCGGTCTTAGGAGCTCCTTAGGGAGCGCTGACTCAGGTGACTGGGTTTTAAGTCCCGCCCCCCCCCCCACATCTTCCAGGGCTTGAGTATGACCTTGCCTCCACCCAGCGAAAGAGAGGGGGAGGGGACAGAGGGAGGGCAGAGGTGGATGAGGATAGAGCTAGGCCCTCATTAGCCCAAGCCGAGGCGGGACAGCTCAGGAAAAGTGCGCTAATTACCCCACTAACAATGTCCTTGCCGTTCATGGCTTAGAGCGGCCACTTCGCCACGGGATAATAACCCCATCACCTCTCTGAGAAGTTCAGGATGGCATTATCATGATCACTTTAAATGATGGACAGAGGGTGGTGTTATTACGCAGCTAGCTGGTTGATAGATTTGGCTGCAGTCTCCTACAGTGGAGCATGTAACTGCAGTGTGTGTGATGTGTGTTTTGTCAGAGTCACTGGGTGACGCAGATGGATTATTATATGACTTTAGGCACAATTTAAAGAAACCCTGCATCTCATTTTCTTTTTGAAGAAAACCATTGGGCTCTCAGACACAGATAGCTACTAATTTTAGCAAGTTGCACTCTAAAAAAAGGAGTCTATCATTAGTCTAAAAAGTTTGCAGTCACAGGCCAATCAAGCGTCTCCTTGCCTAGCAACCGGTGGGGACTGTTTTGTCTGAGACTGTTTTCTGAGTCATTGCTTCTCTGTAACTGAAAGGTGACTGGTGAAGCCAGCATGGCCAGCATTAGGCCCTCCACGCTTTCCTTCATCTTTTCTGTTAGCGTGTGGAAAACAGCTTGGCGACCGACAGCCTGACATTACAGTGGGAGCCTGTAATCATGGGACTGTAAAAACCCAAATCCAGCAGCCGCAAACAGTGTGGCCTCGTCATAGTGGTGGCAGCTAAGAACCATTCACCGCTTCTGTCCCATAAACTGTGCTTGCTGTGTCATACCAGACCCCCTTCATAGATGATTCTGCTTTCAATAAAGTTGCCAGTTAAGCCTATAAACGAGATTCCCGCTGACACGAGAGGATGCTGATACCATCAAACTGACATGTTTAAATACTGCATGTTTTTAGGGCTTATTTTGTGGACAAAATGATGGTGTTCAGGAAGTTTCCTATTCTTTAAGGCTTTGGGAGGCTCTGCCATGCAGCCTATATGTCACAGTCATTTAACAGTGAATGATATCTAGACTGTAACTTAAAAAGCATTTAACCCTGTACCTCTCCTACCACACAAGCTGTTTGCCATTACACTATGACTGCACTGGTACTGCACGTCTGCTATACTCCCCTCAAACTCTAAGCGCCTATTTCCCATCATTATGCCATTTAATGCGATCAGGATGGTAATCAGATTGCAAATGAAATACCTCCATGACACAGTTGTTTGGGTCCACTGGTGTGGGGAGGTTAGAAAGGCGGCTGGTGAAGCCTTTGGAAGGGCAGAGTGGCTCCAACCAGATCTGGGCCTAATCTATAAACCCTCTCCTGCTCCTCCTTTGAGTGCTGAAGGGCAGGGCAGCAGGTTTGGGAGACTCTTGTGGACAGCTGAGGTGTAGACATGACGATAGGAAAGAAGACCCGAAGCCCAGTGTCATATACCTCAGATTCACTGTGTTGCTTTGTAGATATTACATTCCTAATAAGTAAGTAAGACCTGTTCAAGGCTCGATTAATATTCTGTTTTTCATCATCTGCCTTTTCACATTATTCAATTGCCATATTTCTCTAAAACAGCACTTGGCGGCCTGAGTTAAAAAAGAGCCATAATCAGGTTTTAAGCTGCTAAACTACTTATGAGTTGTGAATATGTTCGTTAATGCATCTTAGTGTGGAAGATGAGAAGGGATGAGACCCAAAAGTGCTGGATGCGGTAGTCTGTCACAGTGTATTACACACCACAGAGCTAAGAGCCGGTTGACAGGACAGCCACTTGTAGCTGCTGAGTCTGTGTGGAGGTATGCATTTTTGAGAGGACAGTGCTGTCTGGATGGAGGATTTCTGTGGTAAGTAGTGTGTGAAATAGTTTGAATGTTTGCACTGCTGCTTTATCACACACCGGTTTGGATTGCATTGTGGAATTAAGTTTGTTTGAGGCTGCTTTTAAACGTATGTATCCTCTCTTTCCTCTGTGTGTGTGTGTGTGTTACAGTCGTGACAGTGACCTCTCTACAATCATCTCCAACCTGCACCACACCAGACAGCACGGCATGCCCGAGGGCCAGTCAGCCTCTGACCACAACACCAGTACTGGACACACAGGTAGGACCCCAGTGATGCTGTGTGTGTATGTTTGATTGTGTCAGGATGTCTTTTTTCTTTCTCTTTCATTTTTCATTCATTCTCTTTCTTCCTTTGCACCCAGGCAGATGATATATCCCCCTTTACATCTCCTGTAACATATGTAAACGTTCCATTACCCATTTAATTTACCCTAATTTGTGTGATTTGGGGGAATTTAACATAAGCTTATTACTCATTCCTGAAGGTCGCTCTCAAGTTGATTACTTAATGTTCTTCCCACATTCTCTGCCGCTCTCCAGGATTTTTGTTAAACCCCCTGTTTTAAATTACCTCTGAATAAATAGCTTTGTTTGCCATTAATCCAGTTTCATGTGAGCAGAGGAACCATGGTGTGCGTGTGCTAAGAGCTTTTCTTACAGCTTACAGACAGAGCACAGACAGCATTTAATCACAGCTATTTGTCAAGTAGCTTGTATGAGGATATTGTGCCGCCATTAGACACATATGTTTGGAAAGCCGCCTCTGTGCATAACACTATTCAGCTATCAACCTACTGCACTGGATGTTTCTGCCCCACTGGTTTAGTGTTACCCATTTTCATGACATTTGTTTATGTCGTGTGCCATATCCCAACAAGGCAACAGTGCTTCACAAGCAACCCAAACACAAGCTCATAATATTCCATCTTTAAAATTTTATAATTTCAGTACTTATTGAAACAGTTTTAACTGGTATGAGTCACACTTCGGTCCTAAGTTTTGTTGTTGACTATGAACTTTGTCTCAACTCTGATGTTGGCACTGATTTTAAAATGTATTCTTAATGTTGTTGGAGGATTTTTTTCAGATTAAAATGCTTGTCAGCATGTCTTTTATTAATGTTCTACCACATGAAAGAAGAGATACTGATGGACATGTTATATAAAGATATGAATATTTGTGTTAGAAGTTTGAAAAATGTAAAAAGGGCCCATTTGCACATTGAGGAAAAAAAGATTATATTTTTAATTAAGATATTGAGACACCTCTTTTTGCCACCTCTTATCATTTTATTTAAAATAAAAGTAGGTTGTCTTTAGCCATTTAGCACCATTAGTTTCAAGTTCTTTAATTTCATATGCACATCAATTACAGTGAAACAGTTGTTAGAAATAAAAATCTTGCATCTCAGGCTCCCTCTAACAATGCTCATTAAATATGCATCAAAGAAAATCACACAAGTAAAAAACAAAATGAGAAGCTAAGACATGAAATAGCACTGAAATTATAGTGATTATTATGGATGTAACCCATAATACTTGGCCTTTTTTTTTCCTAGTATCTGCTGACTTTGGCCCACATGAAAGATGTATATCTAAAATACAGATCCTGAAAAAAGACACCAGCAAATATCAACACATTTTAACAAACACTTTTTCCCCTAATTAACAAATGAGATGTCTTTTAATCAGTAAAGACCATACCTTTGCTCTGCTGTTGCCCTGGCTTCGACCCTGTCCTTTCTTACAACATTAGCCAGAGGCACAGCTAGGGCCATAATCAGCCCAGACCCAACACCTCCATACCCTCTCTCTGTGTGTTCACCTCCTCTGTCTGCCAGATTAATTGTCCATACGGTGCCTGTGATATCAGGCGGGGTGGGTGGAAGGTGGAGGGTATTAGACTGCTCAACAGCCAGCCCAGTCAGTGTCTTAAACCCCAGTTTGGGACGGATTTCCACCCAAATACTGGCCTAATCAGCCGCTGAACTTAATGGAGAAATCAGAGCCTTGGGTAGTTATCTTAATGAAGGAAGACACAAGGGGATAGAGGTGGGCGGGTGGGGGTTGATGGAGGAAGGGGTGAACACAGTGTGGCCTACGCTAAGGGAGGTCCAAGACCCTAAAATCTGTCCGTTTGAGCATTAAAGGGAGATTTAACAGGCTGCCTAAGCGGCTCGCTCCGTGTCTGTAAACAAGTCCAATCCGATCAGCCACTGGCTCTAATTCTGTCTGCCAGTGAAATTAGACACACAAACACACAATTACACACAAATAACACATAGTTATACAGATGCGTGCCCACGCAGAATCAACACAGGTTCAAATTTGCGACCAAATGCATAGGTGGGTGTAATGCGTATGAAGTTTTAGAGCAGTGGATTATTTGACTTTGAAATAGATGGAGACGGTAAGCGCAGCTCGCTGTCTATGATATTGTGTTTACTCTGTTCTGTCAGTCAGCTCTCCTGTTTGACTTACCCTCCCAAAAACGTCATTCAGTGAACTGTGGAGGGAGAGAATCTGAGAGACAGAGAGAAACTGAGGATAAGAGAAAGGGAAAGTCAGCAACAGAAAGAGAGAGAGATGCAGTGATGGAAGAAACATTTGGAAATAAAGAGACAGAGGAAAGAGAGATGAATGAGTGCGGTGGTGGTATCAGGGGAGGGCAGGCGGCAGCTATGGCGGCGGACAGCTCCGTCTGTTTGTGTGTGTGGGTCAGGAGGAAAGGGAAGCAGGCTTGCCGGGTCGTCTCTGCGCCGGAGTGGGCCGTTAATTAAATCTGAGGGACAGACAGGAGGGCTGCCTCCCTCCCTCTCTTCTCCTCTCCCTCCCTCATTCGCTCTCTCACTCCCCAGCCGCTGGCTATTCAGAGGCTCTGTGAGAGGTGGAGGGGAGGGAGGAGGGAGGGGCAGAGCAGGGGCGCCGACGCTGAGAGTCTGGCTGCCTGTGGAGACTGTAAACCGTGGCTCTGCGGTCAGACCGGAGACTCAAACAGGCAGATAAGGTGTTTTTGGACCGCCACTCTCTCTCTCCTCTGCTCCCTGCACTCAGACTCCCAGAGGCAGTTAGAGCCTGTCGGTGTGTGTGTGGTTGGGGGGTTGTAGCAGTGGTTTGGGGCTTGAGCACATTTTTGTGTGTGTGTGTGTGTTTGAGCGTGCACACCTTTCCGTGTGTGGTTTTAAATGCTTGGTTTTAGATGTTTGCTTGCGTGTGAATCTGCAGCGTGTTTGTGCAAGACCTTTCTTTTCCAACCTGATTGTGAGCAAGGATTGCTTTTAAAGTATTACCGGCTAATTATTGCACGATTAGCATAGAAAGCCAATTCTAAACAAAGGAAACACTCCAGGATTTCTGATGATATTAGCTCTGTCACACAGAAGCAAGAAGGGAAATGTGGGTCGTAAATATTTTAAAACATCCCACTGCTTAACAGGAATGTAATCGCACTGCCATAACAAAATGGCTTCTCAGGGTTATTATTCATAAAGACATGCTAACCCATCTGTCAAGAGATGAAATTCACAGATGCCAAAATAGTCAAGTAAATAGTGAAATGAATACTTATTTTTTCCTTTAGAGCACTTAAAGGAAATCAGAACAGAAGTTTCAGTGTAGTAAGTCCAGTCTGTCTGTGTTTTTTCACGTCATCTTTGGGGCAGTGATTGGTGTCTTTGTTTTTTGCATTTCATTTCTAAAGGTCACCTCATAATAGACAAGTGTCGACTGTACTTTGCCTTCATCCTTAAAGTTGAATTTGATTCAATACTTTTTTAAAGTTTGGACAAACTACTTTTTGTGTTCATCATGTTTAGAGTAATGCATTGCTAAGTAGCACTTCTGATTTCACTGTTATCAGAGGTACTGTTACAGTACTGACATCAGTCAGTGAACCTGTGAAAATCTTGTGACTTCCATTTTGAATAGAAATCCAACAGAGTTGTTTGATGATGCCTTTAAAACTTTAATAGCGTTAATAACCTGTGGCTTGAACATTGACTTGAGCAGAATATTAATATGCATATTCTGACAAGAGCAGTTGCCTAGCAAAGCAGCTGTACGAGGAAGAAGCAGTTGAACGCTGTAATGACACATTGAAGAGATAAGAGTACATTTAAGAATGGCAGAGGCCACCAGGTGATCAAAAACATAAATATACTTTATCAGAAGGATTTTGTTGTGAGCTGTTAGTCACGCTCAGGTTAGATTCACCTTTTTTCCATCCATCCATTTAATCTTATGCTTAAAACAAAGAATTGAGTAATTTACAACTTACTCAGCTCAGGACTTATTGTAAACAACCCTGTGTTACTGCTGCTGGAAACATCACCTCGTGTGCAGACGATTTTTACAGGAAGGACCTACTGCAGCCGACAAAATAAAAGCTTGCATAAATAGCCTTTAGGTTCAGTTTATTGTGTTATGTAACTTTACTGTGTTGCAAAGGGGACATTTATTCATGTGACAGTGTCACAGGTTTAACAGACTGTAAGGTCAGCCATACGTCACACGTACCAACCCTGTCTTTCCATGATTTCCTTTCTTCTTCTTTAGTTCTCTGCCTCTTAAATTCTCTCTTCCTGTTAAAAAGACATTGAGCATGACAATCTGAGGAGCCATGGTTCTGTGTGTGTACGTTTGCACGTGTTGGCGATGGCGCATCCTCTCCTCAGCGTGAGCAGAGGCGCCTCTCTCCCCATCTCCATCACCCACCCCCATTCCTCCCCTGTCCTCCCCTCCCTCTCCCAGCTGCATCGGCCTGTAAGCCAATCAATGGCAGGGCTTTCAGGGCCGGCGGAGGCCCCGGCGCACGGAGGGGGGATCAATAAGTTATTAGCACCATTCTGTCAGCTGTAATGTGGAGATTGATCGGGGGGCTGCGGCTGGCGGCCCACCCCACGTCCCCGCCTGTCACTCCCCCCCCTTCTCTCCACACAGCCCCCCCTCCCCGGCCTGATAAAGATGACAGATTAACGGAGTAAGAGAGGAATTAAGGAGTCTGGCTGTCTGAGCTGTCACCACGCTCCATGGGATGGAGAGTGGAGAGGAAGAGGACTAAAGTTTGAGGGAGGAGAGGAAATCAGAGAGTAAGAAAGAAAGAGGAATGCCTGCCTGATGGTTTGCCCTGGTGGTGTCACATGAAAGAGAAGTGGTTTAGGTCCTGCTGTTTCCTCTTTCTCTGTCTGTTTTCATCCCTCTTTTCTCTCAGCGGGAGGAACAGCAGATAAGGAAGAGGTTAACTAGCAAGGAGGAATTGGGTGGTCGAAAAAAGTTTGCTTGTAGACTGTTTACCAGAAACGGCAGAAACAGAGGGCATAGCTGTTAATGCTGTTTGCACTTAATTATTACACTCTTTTGACAGTTAAAATCACGGTACACTCCTGACTCCATAACCACTAATTCTTCAGCATTATTAACAATCAGGTGATAGGGAAATGCCCGGGGTAGCAAACTTGACTGTAAGCAGTGTTAGTGGGAGTAAAAGGGTTAGCATAGACGCTAGCAGAGCTCAGGGTTTGGCATTAAAAGGGAGCGCCGGAGCTCTAAGAAGCCCCATTTAATTGGCTTTAAAAGCTTTCCGCCCTCAAATCTCTGGCCCTCGGGCACTCGCTCAGGAGACGCAGTGTCTTGAGTGAGGTCGGCTCAAGAGACGACTCAAGTGTGTGTTTGATCATGAGAGACTCTGGGTGTGGGTGTAAGCGTGTGTGTGTGTGTGTGTGTGTGTTTGGAAGAAGAGGGGGTTTAACTAATGGGGGTTCTCTCTCTCTTTGTTAATATTTCACTAATAGGATAGATGGAGACCTTTTTGTGTTTGTCTTTTTTGTGAGAGGGCCTGTGAAAGAAATGGACTGAACATGATTTTGAAAATGAGAAGAAAACAGAGTGACATATCATAAAAGAGATGACAGAAAAAGTAGGAATTGTGAAAGACATTCAGTATATGTGTGTGTGTGTGTGTGTGTGTGTGTGTGCATGCACTTGTCCATTAGCCCCCCTCCCTCCTCCCCACACAGCCTCCTTAGGATAGTATAGGGAGTGGATCTCCTCAGGACCTGAGAGGCAACATCAAACACTGGATCATTAGTGAACCTCCCCCCTCTCCCTGTCTCTCCCTTTCTCGTTCCATGCTCGCCCTCTCATCAACACCAGGGCTCCTTCAGCAGCCCAACAAAATCCTCTGAGTCCTGTCTAAGTGTCTCTCTGTCTCTTTCCGCTCCCTGTCTATCTGTGCCTTGTTATAGAGAAGAAAGAGCATAAGTTTGGGTGATAGGTTAAGGGTTAAAGGTCAGACTGCACTCCAGCTTCACTTCTCTGTAGATGACTGTCCGGGTGTTGCTAAGGTAACAATAATATCAGGAGTGGACACATGACAGAAATGTTGTTTGCTTGGGTATTGCTATGAAATTACCTTGTGTTTTTTACACCATGTTCAGTGTTTCTCCGCGATGTTTACACATGCTGTGCAAATGATGAAAAATTGCTTTGTTGAAAAAGGGAGACGGAGAAAGAGAGAAGAACCGTTCTTCTCAAGGGAGGGGGGAAAACGCTCCCCCCACCATCCCTAAAAATAAGCACCGAAAAGTGAGAGAGAGAAAGCGAGTGAAAAGAGAAAGAAGGGAAACAGTTGCTGCTGTGGCTTGGCTGTCTGTGTGGAGGAAGAAACGGAGTCAGAGAAAAAGCAGAGGTGCATGAGATAGAAATAGAGAAAGAAAGAAAGAAAGAGAGAGAGAAAGATAGAGCAATGACAAACGGCTTTTTCCTTCCTGCCGGCGCTGCGTGCGATGTGCTCTGCATCCCCTCTCTCGCTGATTAGGCCCGTATTGATTTGAGGTGTGTTTGAGGGGGGTGGAGGTGAGGCGATTGGGCGGGAAGGAAGAGAGGGATGAGAGGGGAGGAGAGGAGGAGGAGGAGGCAGTAGGGGGTGCTGTAATTGTACACTAGATGCTCCTCTTTGGTGGCAGGGGAGGAGGTAGGGGGAGAGCAGAGAGGAAGAGACGGAGGCAGGGTGGGTGTTAATGGGAGGAGAGAAAGAACTCCTGATGGGAGGAGGTTTCAGACACACCTAGAGGAGAAAGAGAAGGAAGCAGATGGAGAAATGAGAGGAAGATCCGAAGTGTGTTTATGAGGGGAGGACAGCAACAAGAGAGAGGGGAGTAGCTGTCGTGGAGGTACAAAAACTAAAAATAAACACATGATATAGTCATAATGTCGGCTGAGAGGGATTTCTCAAGCAGCTGAGAGGCTCTCACGCACTTTAGCTCAGTCGGAGGCTTTTGTGCCAACATCTGGAAAAAGCGAAGAAAGGAAAGAGGAGAGAGGAAGAGCAGTGATAACACTTGAGGACAGACTGTTGGAAAGAGACGTTGGAGGAGACACAGAGAGACAGAGCCCTCCTCCTTCCTTCAGATAGACAAACACACACACGTGAATGAGCCGGGCAGATCTGTCATCCACGGCGGTGCAGGCCCCCTCTCATATCTGACAGAACAGGCACATCTCCAGATGCCCGTGGCTCGCTTCACTCGCTCTGTTTCTCTCTTCCCCTCCACCTATCACTTGTTTCCTCTCTTTAGCTCCTTTTTTACTCTCTCTCTTCTAACTCTGCATTTTCAAAGCCGCTGCCATGTACACAGGTAGGCATAGAGCGAAGCAGCAATATCGGCAAGATTTTACTACAGTCTTCTTACTGACTGCTCTTGTCTCTCTCTCTCTGTGTTTACAGATGACCTTCTAGGCAAGAGAAGAAGCTTCTCTCCCAACAGCAGCAGCGAGTGTCCCTCTGACAGCAAGAAGTCACGTAGCGTATCCCCCAAAGGTAAGACCACGCAGACTATTTGTGTGTTGTGACGTTACAGATGTGCGTAGACACATGTTTTCTGAAAGGACACAAGTGGACATTGTAGTAGGGAAGACAGGATGGCTGAGTGTTTAAGTGAAAGAGAGGGGAAGGAAGCTGCAGAGTAAAGAGGAGGGAGGCATGAGGTGTGATTGGTTTGGCTGCTGGTGGTCAGTGTGTTAGGGTTAGTATCACACACACACCTACACACACACAGTCTCAGTTTCTCACATACTTGAAGACACTTCCATGCCATTATTTCTTTTAACCCATTCCTCTCTCTTGAACACTCACAGTTTGATACACACACACATTAGGGGAAGTCAGTAGAGGTTCAGTACACCCAAAATTACCAAAACATAGTATTTTGTCACATATTATTATCCGTATGGAACCATGAAGACACCTACTGAGTTTTGTTTGGAAGACTCTGCTGCTGCTCTAATAAGATGGATGTTTTGTGCACCACAAAAGAATAATTTGTGGTGCTCAAAACATTGAGACGTGACATTTAAAAACTCTACAGCAACTTTTTCTTCCATGTGGAATGACTGGAATCCTTAGTTTACTCAACAGGCCTTACTCCGAACAGTTTTCAATGTGAACGCAGCACATACAGTAATATAATCCCTAAATGATGTAATATCTTAGACCAGTGGTCATCAGCCAGGGGTCTAGGGGTCTCCCAGGGCACCTTGCAGGAGTTTCGGGGGTCCCCAGAAAAATGGGGAATAGTTTATTTCCACTATTTAATACTCTATAGAAGCGAATAAAGGTGCTTTTTATTATGCTAACTTCCCCACGTCCCTGTCTCCTTCTGTTACTGGGAAATTGTCCTTTTCCGCCATCATGGAGGATCTTCTATTATCTTAAAAGCACCTCGAGGAGACAAAGGGTGAGGAGAGAGTCGAGGCTTCTGGAGGAGCTCAGAGAAAACACAGGTGTATCCTGTGCATCTCTTTCTTGCATCTCTCTCTCACATTGTCATTGGGAGGCACTAAGATGGATAAACACTTGAGTGAGTGAGACACATTAGCATAGTGAAAAGCACCTGAAGAGTCATGAGAGTGACTATTCTGATGAAAGGTTTCACTTCCTCTATCGCCATCCTCTCAACTGTAGTTGACAGCTATAGAATTCTGGTCTTAATCATATCTGACAGCCAAAATCTTTTCAGATGATAGTCTGTGAAACAAAATCTTATCAAATGTATATTAATAAAGGGGTCCTTGACACGAGAAAGGTTGAGAACCACTGGCTTTGGTAATAGCCTCTGTATATAGAATCAAATTTTTGCAGCCGATCCTAACACACACTTTTTTACCTTTTCATCTGCTCTACGAGAGCAACATAAATAACGGATCTTGAGAAGGCATACGTTGGCAAGACAATGCCCCTCTGTAGTTCTACAATCCGGTCACCATCCTCTATTATTCATACCTCCCTCATGCGGCGTGAAACCGGGCGCCCGGTGTGGTGCCGGCACAGCCACTGGGCCTGTCCCTCTGGGCTCCTGAGAAAGACTTCCTGACTGATGCATTATACAGCAGGCAAAACCACAAAACCAAGGGCAGCTTGCCGCACATCCAGCCTCATCTCTGGAGACACCTGAACAACATGCATACACATTAACACACACACACACTCTGGTGTAAGCCAAACATCATCGGCACACAAACAGTGATACAAATAGCTCTGATTATTTGACATGTGGGTAATGTATTATTTTATGGTGGTAAATTCTGTGTAATAAATAGATGGGTGGGAGTATTTGTGTAAGTGCAGATTTAGCTGTGAGGAGCTCAGACTCATCCTGGTGTTGACCTTTGCCCTCTGGGTGACCTTTGACCAATGGCAGCCTGCCTGGAGCCTCTTTCTCTGTAGAGAAGCACTCATTCCTGGCCATTATAGTCTTACTTAGACACAACCCAGCTTCTGAATGATGCATGGGTTTTTGTGGATGTGAGTTTGTGTGAGTGCGTGTGTGTGTTGTGTGTGTGTGTGTGTACTCGTCTGTGTCTGTTTGTGCACTGTGACTTGGCTTCCTTTTAAGGCAAATGGGGCTGTGTGTTTTTATTTTGACTTTGTGTTCTTGTGCCTGCGTGGTTAGGTTTTTGGCTTTTAAAGCAAACAACCCCTGTATATGCCTCGCACATATTCTTCCTTTGCGGAGTATTTGCATAAGCGAGACAGATAAAGAAGAGTGTTTGTGTGACTATGTGTAAGTGTGTGTGCAGCCAGCTGTCCAGAGAAATGCATTTAAGCCACTTCACAACACTGCTGATCCTGTGTCTTAACCTTGAGCTCTGTCCACATTCAGACCCCGACTCTGCACCTGCATGTGTCTCTATATGTGTGTGAGCGTTATCTACGCGTGTCTTCTTGCCTGCAAGTTCGTCGACACACATTATCCCTTAATGACTAATGCAGGTGGAGAAATAGATTGAGTGAGAGAGACAGAGAGGGTAGCGTAGGGATGGAGCCGGAGAGATTGGATGCCGCTGTGTAAATGATGTCTGTTTTTCTTTCTGTTGCAAAGTCGGCACCCCCTGCTGTGTTTAGAGAGCGAGAAAACTTCAGACAGTCACAGACGAGTTGCGTGCGCACACATACACACAAACACACACACACTTGAGGACCTTGGGTGGATTAGCTGAAGCTTGGCGGTGGAGACAGAGATGCTTGCGTGCTTGCTTCCTCCCCCACCACCACCTCCAACCCACCTCCGCTCCTCAGCGCCACTCCTGCTCGCCTGCCCGGGGCCAGGCTCAGGTTTCAATAAGAAGGAGGGTGGTAAAAATAACCCCTGCTTTCCTCTGCTTCTCCCTCCTCCTCATCCTCTTTCTCCCTCCTCTAACTCCCAAACCACCTCCCCATATCCCCCACCACCCTTACCTTAGATCATGTTACTATTGACAGAGAGAGGGAGGAGGGAGGTCAGAGAGAGAGATTAAGTGTGGGGACTGACAGCTAGATAGATATCATACACCACATCACCTTCACAACACCTTAAACACAGCACAGCAGCGCACATAAATACACACTTGATGGAAGAAGCTGAGCCTTTTTCTGTTGTCTGCATTAAAAAAAGTCAAAAGACAGTACAGTAAAACAACCCTACTTATAACCTTTAACCTTATGTGAATGTTACTGCAGGGTTACTGCTTTGCTTTCCCTCGCATCAAATAGTGAGTTCATGCGAGGGTCAGGCTCAGATCATTAACAATGCATTGCTGTATGTATATATCTACATCTGAAGAGGTTTCCAATCCATCAGGGATTTTTTTAATGAATAATCTGCACAAGCATGTTTTTTGGCTGATAACTGAGGAAGCATTCACGTCAGAGTGCAGTAATCGTCAAGATAGAGGGTGTATAAAATGAGTTCTGGTTAGTTATTCACTTTGTGGTGTTTACTATGGCAGTGTGTCCTGATTGAATGTTGTGATGTTTTTTAGAACTGCCTAAGAAACTGTTTTCATCCTAAAAAATACACACCTGTCTTATCGTCCGGAATTACCAAAAAGCATTCCTTCTCTCTGAATTGTGAATCTGTAGAAAGCTCAGAGTGCTCTGAATTACTCATGAGCTCTCCATTCAGAAAATCTGTTCACACAGCTGAAAAATTCACTTCAAAAAAATTCATGTTTATAGTTCAGTTTTAATTTTGAACTACGTTCACAGTCCCAAAATGAAACTATTTTACATGAATTTCTTCTATTTATTTATTTTATTTTTTTAATAAAATAAAAACTTCTGATCGTCATTTCCTCTCAGATATTTCCCAAGACTGATTGGAGTCTTCAACTTGATGTTTCGTATTAAATTTGTTGCCAATTTGCCTGACATTCTGACTTTTTTCTCCTGGCAGGCACAATTTGCTTAAAAATGTGAGATTTTTTCCGTTGAAATCTGTAACTGATTTATTCATTAAACTTCTTAAAATATTTATATAAACTGACATCAGCATTACAGGTAGCTGCGCTGTCTGAACTGCAAGCCGATGTCAGAGTCCGTCCTCTCGTTGAAAAGTGTTTCCCTCCTGTTAAAATGCATATCTACTCTTTGTGGTCAGGTTTAGTTCAGATATAGCTATTGTGAAACACGAATCGACAGGGAAACAGTCTTCAATACGACAATGGCATTCTGCATGTGTCGTTAATCCTTGGGTGCCGAAAAATGTTGCATGAACGTTAAATGACGACGAGATGAGATGAATGAGATGAGTGTAGACGTGAATGAATACATAATTATTTAATCATATGCTGAAAAGATAGCTCACTGTACAGTATTGAGGTAATGGCATGATAGAGTTATAGCGCCTGCAGTGTCAAGTCAGTATTTGTCCCCTGATGAGATGGATATTGACAGTCATTGATTAACATAATGTCCCCCTCCTTTCCTCAGAGAACTCCCAGAGCCCAGTGGTGGAGGCAGGCGGCAGCCACGGCCACATGAGCCCTGAGGAGCACTACAGGCGCATGATGTCAGCGCTCAGCGAGCAAGGGTCCTATGAAGAACAGCAGCAACGACTCTACCAGCTGGCGAGCAGCATGGGTTTGCCCGGCCATGGTCAGTCCACTGGCTCTGTATTTGTAGGTGTGTGTGTGGTCATCATTATCCTCAGTGTCACTGTATTGGCTTTCAGATATCTGCAGATTCATGTTGTTGCACCTTACTGTATATACCTCAGTGCACAGTAGATGTTTAAATTCAGAATTCATACTCTACCAGTGAGAACTGACTCATGAAAGATCTAGAGGTACTCTTCCCTTTAAACTTTGAAATAACTTTAAAGTTAGTTTGAAGTAACTTGAGATTTACTTCAAACTAAAAGAGGTTCCTTTGGAAGCACTTCACCAGCTTCTATAAAAAACACCTCTTCCATCACCTGTCACCAAGTCACTGTGATGCAGTGCTACTTTGTAACCCCAGAGTGTCGCACTGTGTTCAGGGTACCATGTTAAGGTGTGCCACACTGCTGCCATTGTAAAACCCCAGCCATGGAGACGTCTGACATTTCTATTTGCGGTGCTTGCCCACCCGGTGTCAAAGTGTCACTCAGGGTGATTTCTGACCACCATGGCTCTCCGTTGTTAACAACACCCACAAGGCTTTGCATGCATCAACACCGCGATTGATCCAGGAGCTCTCATTGGCTGCCTGCCAGCCCTCTAAATCTCCCAACACCCTGGAAACCACCAGTGTGTCCCAGTTTTTCTCAATTTCTACAGTCACATAAAATTTACTGGTTTTAGCTTGAGAGAATTGTAGTTTGAAAAAAAAAAAAAAAGAAAATGAGAAAAGTTGCCTCGTTTGGATTTTATAAGTTGGCTTTATATTCATCTCACTGTGGCTGCCATTAAATGTTAACCTTTTTCTCACATTTTTGTAAAGAATGTAACATTAAGTCTTACCAGCCTTTATGAGCTCTTTCGCAGTAGCATAAATCCAATCGATGCCCTGGCCGGATTGTAGTTTGAGCTACTTTTATTTTTATTTGATTAGTAATGATTTTTAATTGCTGGCTGCAAATCTAGGGGGCGAAGCCTATAAACGCTTTAATTGCCTTTTCCCCATGTCTTAGAGGAGTTAGAGGCAAGATGCAGTGCATTCTGGGGGTTTTATGGCCCAGGGTGCAGTCTGATCGCTGGCTTCCTTTCCCAGAAACCTCGCCGGTATGAGGCAGACGCTCTGGCGCAATACAGACATACTCGCTCCCTTTCTTCACTTCCACATTCCAAAATCGTTTGATAGTTTCCAAACTGTCCTTTATTCAGCACACGTGCATTCCTCTTCCAAACTGCACTTAAAAGCTTACTACGTGCAGAAGAAGAGGTAAAGAGAAACCAGAAATATGAGTCCAAAAACAAAAAAAAACTGAGGAGAGAAGTGGTCAAAGGAAACGAGGGAGGAACAGAGACGAGGGAAAGTGAATAAATAACTTCTCCTGGAGCAAGAAATCAAGAAAAAAACCAAATACATACAAGTTTACGGTTCATTAATGATGCTCAGGTCACACACTTAAATACAACTACCATTTAAAACACAACTTCACGGGAAGATTTCCTCGTAGCAACGTGTGTGTTTACATTTGCTGTTGTGTTTGTGCGTGTCAGATCCTCTAAGCGGATGATGAGCCATGGGCATCACAGGCTTTGCCAACACTCCCTGACAGCCAAGCCTTTGGTGTTACTAATATTCCTTTTCTTCCACACCTGGCAACTTCCTCCGTCGTAACCAACTGCTTATAAGTTTATGTAGAAAACTTATTATAACACCACCTTCACATCCTCCCTTTCTCCAACTAACAATCAGAGCTTGTTAAGAAACTGACACTCTGAGACACAAACAGTCCAGGAGGTGGGACACGGGGACGCCTTGTCTTTTGAGAGACTGACACGAATCACTTCAGCGAGAGCCCCTTGACATTGACCTGGTCTCTGATGGGGCCCCTGTGACCCCCTCCTCCCTCCCTCTTGCCACCCCCACCACCACCACCACCACCCCCATCACCCCTACACATCTCCATCTCAAGCACTGCTTTTATATCCTCCACTCCCCTCCTCCTTTTCCTTACCCCCACCTCCAACTTTCCCTTTAGCCTTGGTCCCCGCAGAGCATCCTTTCATGTGTTTGAAGTGTGGGGCACAGAAAATTAAAGTGTGTGTGCGTGAAAGAGGCAGGGGTGAGGAGGAACTCTGTGTGCATGTGTGTGGGTGTGTGTATGAATGTGTAGGTGCAAGGTGTTGTTTGAGAGGTTCTCTCTGGACCTGATGGGCAAAAGAGGAGTAGAGAAGGGGAGTGGGGGGCTGCAATTGGGGGTGGAGGTGGAGGGGTGGCAGGGTTGTAGAAATGGCCAGGAGGGCTTTCCCTCCTTCTTCATATGATGAAAGGAGAGTGAGGGAAGGAGAAAAGAAAAAAAGAGGTGGGGGTAGATATCCAGATGAAAGTGAAGGGAGGGGTGGGATGGAAGGGGCGTGCTTCTGTTTTGTCTCCTGCACTTTAGTCTGATTTGAAAACACGGCGCTACACACAGCATCTTTATCACCATCATCCCAGAGAGCCTGAAAACTCGAGCACGTGACTGGTCAAAGTACAGACGGTCAAAACCTTCCGAGCGACAAACTCGCCACATATTTACTGCTTGCTAAGCCCATGATATCGGCTGAATACCTCTTCCTGAAAAGATACTTAATTTTCTGGTGTATGGTGCGCTTTAGCGGATGGATGTCGGCTTTTGTGTACCTGCCAGTCCGCCAAATCCATCACGAGGCCGGCCAAGCTGCATCAGTGTGTCGCTCCTCTGCATTCTCACGCCGAGAAAAACCCAGCTTAACCGAGGGGATTTAGGCCCAACACCAGGAATGATGGCGGGGAGAAAAATGGGATGGCACAAAAGAGGGATAAGCGGGATGGGTCCGAGTGGTAAACTGGGACCTCCCAAAATAACTCCTGCAAAGCAAGACGTGTGTGTGTGCGAGTGTTGGTGTGTCCTCAATTAGGACTAATTTGCAGATGAAGGGACTCTCCCCTTGAGTTTTAGAGGGGGAAATTCTGAATCTGAGTACCTACTCTGTACATACACACACGCGCACACACACACACACACACACACACACACACTGAAGGGTAGAGCCCCAGGTGACCCTACTCCTCTCCGTTCACATGAAAGAGAATTAGAGAGAGTGGGGGAGAGAGGGAGACAGCAAAATATGGACCCAGTGTTGAAGTGAAGCTTTACAAACATGCACTGGATAATAAAAGAGAAAGGATTAAGACAAGAAGTTGAAGAAATAACGGACAGAATTTATCAAGTCAAATTTGAATTTCAACTATTTTATACAGCGTGCATTGTCTGGGTCAAAGTCAGGGCCCTAGCTACCACTGAAGACTCCCATCTTGGGATTTCAGTCTGATTTTCATGTTTTTAGACTAAATATCTTTGACTGAAATAAAAAAGCTAAATAAAATAAACATTATTTGGTATTCTCAGACAGAATTAGAAAATATAATTGAACAATGAAATTGTTTTTATGAATATTTGAATAAATCTCTGGCAGTCTGGTTTGTAGCTCAGGCCAGTGGGGTTCAGCTGGTGGAATCTGGACTCATAACCTCAGTATTTTTCTGGCTCCGGCCCTGGTTAAATATAATCACAGTATTAGTCAGCGGATGGAAACAGTTGTATAAGCTACAAAAGCCTGTGCTGAACACTGGGCAGTGTGTAGAGTTTAAAAGACGTGGGCGTTTGCAAGGCAGGGAGAGTCTAGCAAAGGATGCTGTTGAGTTGCATTGTGGGAATTGTAGGTTACAGTGTTTTTAGAGCCTGACTAATTAAGGTCTGCAGCCTAAAGTTAAGGTTTCTCCCTTGTTTCGTATTTTGGCTGCGATATAGTCAGCATATCTCGGGCTCTGTAACATCGATCTGCACCATTCTTTTGTTTAAATCCGTTGCTTGGAAGTCCCCAAACTTTATGGAAGTGCGATACTAAATCACTGGAGCACCCCGTTAACTGGCCCAGTCGTACAGAATAATTGGTGAGGCGGGATTGTGACCACAGGAAACTCATAGAGGTCAACTCTTCCACCCTGTCACCCCTGCACTGTGTATGCAAGCGCACAACAGACTGTGTGTGTGTGTGTGTGTGTGTGTGTGTGTTTGTGTGTGTGCTCTGGGGCTCCAGTTCCCTCTGATCCCTCCCTTATCTCTCACAACCCCCCCCTCCCCCCCCTCCCCACACACACCCACACACACACACACACACACACACACACACACCCTTGTCTGCCGCCAGCCGAGTCCCCTGCGGCCTGGCGCAGCAAACAGATCGATACACCGGAGCTAGGCCGCATTAATATCTGTCGCTTCACCCCCCCCCCCACCCCGGCGCCTGCTCAACTGCTTCAGCACACACACAGCACACAGAAACACACAGCCAGGCACGCACACGCAGGCACCTAAATCACACAGACACACACAAACACACGTCACACCCGCACCGGCGGCGGAAATGGCCCCTAGCTCCCGAGGGATCTGTCTAATTAAAAAAGAGGGGGAGGAGGGGAGGCGGAGAAGAGCGGAGAGAGAGGATAGATAGATTGAGGCAGAGAGAGGGAGGAGAGAGAGAGCAGGATGGATTTTTCTCTCATTAGAAGCCATGTCTCCTGGTGTGGCCTGGCCCGGCTGATAATGATGAGGCCTCTTCTCCTACGAGAGCGAGAGAGAACCGGGCCTGCTGGGAGACGGAGAGAGAGAGAGGGGATGAGTGAAGAAAGAGATGGAATGAGGCGAGTGGTGGAGAGCAGGAGGTGGAGATAGGGGGCAGGCAGAGATAGAAGGAGAAGGTGTGATGGTGGCGGAGGTGGGGAGGGGTAAAAACACTCTGTGCCCGACGTGTGAAGTCGTGTTTTGCTCTGCCGTACAAAAACGCACTGGTCATTATTTGTTTTGAAAACATCATCACACACCATCATTTTTTTTTCATGGTGTCCTTCTAGCCCTTTTTCATTTTTCAGCTTCCACCTCTTTATTCCTCACATTTGCTTGAAACCGGT